>NC_083736.1:134349558-135549558 GCF_028564815.1 Eubalaena glacialis | reverse complement strand
ATATATATATATATATATTTTTTTTTTTTCCCCCTGAGCGCCTAGTGAGTACCAGGCACTGTGCCAGACAACTCTGACTTTACTTACTTCCCTTCCCACCGCTCCTCTTGGTGCCAGTCCCAGGCAGGAGCCCTGGTTTCGTCTAAGAGTTCCCACCCCAGCTGTCCACCGCATCCCCCCTCTGCCGCCAGCTTCCCTCTTCCGCCCTTATCCCCCCAGACACCCTGCTGGGTCTTGGGCAGATGGGAGCCAGAGGCCAGAAACAGTAATCTCTTAGGTCTGTGGTTTGGGTCCTGCACTTCAATACCTCTCCGCTTTTCCAAAGACTAGCAGCAGGTTTCCTCTGAGCAGCCAGCTTCCCTCACACCTTCTTCTGGCCCTGGGACTTTGCCAGGAAGGTTGTCCCCTGCATTTCTGGCTTTTGAGGGTGGAAGATGACTGCTTCATATTTTTGAGATGATTTCCCATTGGGCACAAACTGTCACAAGTTCCTAAGCTTTCTGATCTTTCCAGCATTCTCGAAGCCTCCATGTCACTGCGCTTGTGTTGCTTTTCTATTTTGGGGAGGGGGAGAGGGGAGATGGCTTCTCTCCCCACCCCAGAATGCTTTAGCTCCTTAAGGGAGGGGCTGTGGGGCTCCCTGCTGACTCATTGGTGCACTGGGGAGTGGAGGGGCTGGCCTCATCAGGGGGCTTGGTAAATATTTCTGAATGCGTGCTAGGAATTTCCAGTCATCCACATCACTCCAGATGTGAATTGGACTGGTTGGGAGAGATGACATGGTGACTGGTTAGGGCAGAAGAGGGGTCTGGGGTGCAGAAGGAGGGAGAGGGAGCAGAGAGGAAAACAGCAGAGAAGAGGGGCCGTTGTGATGGAAACTACCCTTCCAGCCAGGGGGAAGGGCTGCAGTAACTGACATTCAGACAGTGTCAGCAGGGCAACCTGTGATGTCATTAAAGAGCTGGGGAGGTGGCAGCGGGGTGTGCTGGCAAGGGCCACCTTGAACCACCTCGCTCTGGTCCAGGCTCAGCTTAAAATCACTTGTGTGACTTTGGGCACAGCCCCTCCCCCCACCTGGGCCTCAGTTTCTCCATCTGTAAGGCGAAAAAGAGGACTGATTTGGAAAAAAACAATCCAGTGGCCCTTCTCATGGTCCCTTCCCTCTCCCCAGCTAGTTGACTGAGCATCCTCCATGGGGGAGGGGTTGCAGAAATTCACCTCCATCTTAGATCATCACATCTAGAGGATTGTGGATGCCTGAAAAGCCCCCATGGAAAGATCCCACTAGTCCAGTGCACGAGTGTTTTCACTTTTCTATTATTTCTAGCTTTGAAAGTGGGCTTAATGGCTAGCTGAGGAAAGGTATACATTGTCAGCAGCTCCTTAACCCCAAGGATCCCAGGATGAGGGTGTTTTTTTTGTTGTTGTTCATTTGAAATTTTTTACTGACAAAAGCTATTTGTAGGATGACAGCAACCTCAAGACCCTCTGATCTCACTTTCATAGCAGACGTAGTCTGGGAGCAGAAAGGCTTCGGTGGTCTTAGGGCCTTTGCTTGTTTGTTTGCCTCTCGAACCTCGGGGTTTTGTTGTTGGCTTTGGACTTCTGGGAGGGGTCATTGCAGGCTCTTGGGTGGTCTTGGCTAACAGTGCCAGTCCTGATCATGCCTTGCTCCCATTCAAGTCACTCATTTTGCAGGGTGCCAGTTCCCTAGTTCTCCCTCCTCCCCTCCCACGGTGGCTGGCATGATCTACTCAGAGGACTGGGTGAAAAGCCTCAGGGAAAGAGGACATCTCTGGATATGATATTTGGAAACGGAAACTGCTTTTCCCAAGCCCAGTTCTTCCCTTGCCCACAATGGGAATTAGCCACTTCAGACATAAGAAATGGCATAGACTTGGCACATCTGTATGCCAGTTAAGCAATTCTAAGAGCTTGAAATACTGCAGGAAAACGCATTTTGCTGCTCAAGTTGGCAGTTCCTTGGTCTGCAGTACAGAGACCGTGCCCCCATCTCCTGCCCTGTTAACCCCTTATTTGAAGAAGCAAGTTGTCTGATTGCTTTTGTAAAAATAAAATCATTTTGGAAGTGTAACAGAATATAAAAGTGTAAAAATCAGGAGTGGATTTTTACAAAGTAAACATGCCCATGTAACCAGCACCTAGACCAGGAAATAGAACATTGCCAGTCCCCTCCCCCACCCCTCACAAGCTTCACCACATTCCCCCTCCAAGTACACCTAAAGGAAAACACTCTCCTGCCTTCCAACATCACAGATTAATTTTGATGATGGCTTTTTAAAAAGCTTTTAATTATAATTTTTTTTTCAAAGACATATAAAAGTACAGGGAACAGTAGAGTGAATCTCCATGTACCCATCACCAGCCTCATTAATTATCAACTCATAGCCAGTCTTATTTTCTCTGTATCCCACCCACTCTCCATTTCCAGCTTAAATTCTTTTAAAGCAAATCTCAGACATCGTATCATTTCATATGCAATTATTTTAGTATGTATTTCTAATCATAAGGACTTCAAAAACATAATAAAATACCACTATCACACCAAAATTTTTAGAATAACTTCTTCATGCTGAAGAAACTACCCAGTCAGTATTCAAATCTCCCTTATTGTGTCATAAATATATTTTTGTTTTGTTGTGTTTGTTTTGTTTTTTATGGTTTGCCTTTTAAAATCAGGATTCAAATAAGGTCCATATATTTGCAGATTTCAAAATACTTTTTATTGAATTAGAACATATATGCAGAAAAGTGCTCAGATCATAAGTGCACGGCTGATGAGTTGTCAGAAAATGATCACACTGGTATCAAGACACCCCCTGGTGCCCCCTTCCTCACTGCCTCCCAGCAAAGGTAGCATGACCCTGATTTCTAACACCATCGGTGAGCTTCATACATTAGCAGATGGCTTTTTTAAGTTTTAAAAAATTTTTAGTTTAATTCTTTATATTATTTTTTGGCTGTGGTGCATTGCTGTGGCAGTCAGGTTGGACTCCTGTTGACCATCTATTTCCTGAATGACAGTCTTTGTCTTTTCTCAGTGCTCAGAGCTTCCCCTACCCCCAGCCCGCAACTCCAATGCAATGGAGTATCCCAAAAGCAAAGAAATGCAGAATTTTCCCAGTGTTCTAGCCCTCGCTGGGAGAGAGTGCTGTGGCTCTCCTGGGCATTCCTCAGCAATCCTGGCCCTCTGCCTGCCCATTTGCTCCCAGGTGGCACTAGTCAGGCAGACTAAGACCAAGGCTAGTAATGGCAGCTGATTGGCCAGAGCTCATACACCAATACCCTCTTGATTTTACGTTAAAAATTCTTTTAAAATCTCGAACTTGCTTTTGTTATTGATTTTTTAAAAATAAAGTATGAACGTTAAAAAAAAAGGATAGCATGGGAAGTTCCCAGAGAGCAGCAGCTTTAGAAGAAATTCACAAGAATAATCTGTTACTGGCTCTTAATTTACTGTTACCAGTCACTCTTTAACTATGCCCTGGGTTGCAGGCTTATTTTGGTTTGCTTCTGTCCCAAGAGGTACCATCTGGGTCCCCTACGGAGTGGAGGACAGAGCTTCACTTGTTTGTTTTTATGTTCTAGGATTGAAGGACCTCATGTTGAATCAGAGGAGGGACCCTCTGCCAGTGATGATGATGTCTATGGCCCCAAGCCCCAGGCTCCTGATAAGGAACTCCCCCCTGAAGAAATAAAGCCCACTGCTATTGACACCCATGACAGACTTGGCAAAATGCCAACAGCCACTGAAATCCTGGATGGTATCTTGAATAACTATGATTACAAATTGCGCCCTGGCATTGGCGGTGAGTAGCAGAACAGAGTTCTCCCCCACCCCGGAGGGGAGGAGGGTTGAGGGCCTAAGTGTGGAGAATGGGCCTGGGGTGTAGGTGATCGTGCCCTGCATGTGGGCGGGAACAACTGTTGCTGACCTGCCAAGTAAGAGATGTCAACTCTAGTCTCAGCAATGCCATTGACCTTGGTCTAGATTTTTCCCTTCTCTCACCCTCAGTTTGTCCAACTCTAAAATGAGATGACTGGACTAGGTGATTGACCTTCGAGGTATGTTCAGCTCTTAACAGTCTATGAATTGGGTCTTGCCATGAAAGAATAAAGAAAGAAATGGTATCGGATGTTGAAACCATGTAGTCCAACCCTTACCCCCTTTATTCCCCACTGACCACACCCTCCCCTGCCCCATGCTTCTGTTTGACACTTAACCTCTGCCACTTCTGCTTACTTTACAGAGAGGCCCACTGTGGTCACTGTCGAGCTCTCTGTCAACACCCTTGGGCCTATCTCTATCCTGGACATGGTGAGTACTGAGCTTTGATTATAGTGGGGCTTTCGCATACTTGTTTTTTCTGTGTGTCTGTAACAAGAGTTTTGCGGGGGAGAGATTTTAGCCAACATGGACTTGAGAAGGAGGCTGAAAGGGACAAGTCCCTTGCTGCCTGAAGAGGACCTTCAGAATCCTGACTGTATCTTCCTGTCTTTCATTCAAAATAAAAATAATAAAGCAACTTTAAACAACACAGTGGCATGGCTCTTTTCTTCTGATAATGATTTTTTTTGGACTTAAGCCTGTAGTTACCAACTCTTCCTCTAGGACTGTTTCTCTAATTTTGCCCTAGTTCCTTGTCTCCTTTTCTGCTGCTATCATTCCAGTGTCACTACTGTCCCCAGTTAGCCTCCATTATCTCCCACTTGATATATACAAAACACAAGGTCCCTGCCTACCCCCCCAATCTACCTACTAACCTGGCCTCCTGAGTGATGTGCCTCCTGCAGTCCTGACCCTGCTTAAAGCATGAAGTTCAACCCCACACTCTAGCAGTCAAGGCTCTCCATGGCTAGAGCCAACCCAGGGCTCTACTTTTATTTCTTTTCACCCCTTTAGAGACCACATGCACTAGTCACACTAGCATATGAGTGTTCCCAGGCTATCTTGTACTTCTGAGCCTTTGTTCAAGCTATTTCCAGTTTGGGATGGCATTGTTCCAATTTTCTACCTTATCCTTCAACTTATATCACACTTGTTTACCTGACCTCTACCTCACTGTACTGTAATTATGTACTCTGTCTGCCTTGCTCTCTCAACTATGGGTTTCTTGATGTCAGGGACCCAGTATATGTTAGCTGAGCAAACGAATTATAAAAGATGTTCTGCAAATGTTACTTTCATCTGCGGAGCCTGATAATGAGGAAGGCTGTGGCAACCAACTCCATCACAGCCATATCCTTGACCTGGCTCAAGTCAGACACAGTTTTAGCATACACACTGGTACCCAAGAAGCACCATGTGAGTGGGTGAGCTCAGAGTCTAGGCTCTGAGATGGCACTTGCAAATAGACACTCAAAGGTAAGTAAATATTCATGGAGGATCAAGGTGTTTACATAGGCTGAGTGGAAGAGTGGGGTTTCCCACTGTGATGCTTTGTTTGGCTGCCTAGTTCTTGAGGCACAATGTACTTATATATGGCTATGCAAAAAAATTACCCTAAAACACAGTGTCTTAAAATGACAAGTAGTCATTAGGTCACAGCTCCTGTGGGTTAGGAATCCAGGCATGACTTAGCTGGGTCCTCTGTTTCAGGGTCTCACAAGGCTGCAGTTAAGGTGTCAGTTGGGGCTGGGGTCTCATCTGAAGACTCGACTAAGGGAGGATCCACTTCCAAGTTCTCACGTGGTTGTTGGCAGGGTTCAGTTCTTCTCTGGCTGCTGTCTGTAGGCCTTCCACAGTCATTGCCATGTGGGCCTCTCCACAGGGCAGCTCACAATGTGGCAGGTGGCTTCCCTTAGAGTGAGCAAGAGCATGAGAAAAACTGCTGAAGATGGAAGCCACAAACTTTTGGGAAATAACAAGGAAGAAGAGAAACATGAGAGGAGACAGATCTTTTGGAGTTTCTGTTGACATTTTAAAGCTCGTTTTTTCCTCTTCCCTTGATGTCAGATTTACTCTTTGCTGTTATCAATGTGCTTACCACTAAGTGAGTATGAATTTAGCAATCAGTTTGATTAAAATTGTTGATAAACTAAGAAACGCTGGGTTCTGAGCCAGAGGTTGAGTTCTTCTGGTCCACCATCATGACCACTGTTTACTCTTAATAGGAAAGGGACCTTTCAGATCATTGGTGGGGGGATGGAGAAAGTGGCCTGAAGAGTAGTAGAAAATCTGTGGCTACCAGCTCCTTGCTATTTGCGTAAGATATAATTTTGGGAAACCTATTTCTATCATCTGCAAGAGCCTGTGTGGCAGCAGAGCAGCAGCCCCACTCACAGTAGCTGAATACCCTATCCCTCTTTGCTCTATGCCTACTAATGTTGGCAGCATTGGTCTCACCTGAAGTGATGATACCTGACAAGCCTGAGAGATACAGTTTAATAACCCAGCAGTCACCGAACCTGGCATGCAACACAGAGCTTGTCCAAAGAGGAGCCAACAATTTGATTTTCTTTGGCCGGTAACATAGTGCTATCGCCTGGGCCAAGTGCCTTTAGAACATTCCAAACACTCATGTGGTATTAAATTTCCCGGAGAAGTCTGGCCTTCTACATAGTTCCAAATAGTTCTTTAAAGCTGTGGGAGGTCCCAGTCCTTGTACAGGCTACTTTTCTCTGATGATTCTGTAGAGTCCAGTGCTTGGTGAGGAGGAGTTCCAACATCCTTCAGTCAATCAGAGGTTGTGTAGAGCACAGAATTTGTCCTCAGGGAGAGAAAACAAGCCCCCTTGTCAAACTGGGGAAAAGCTGAACCGTTAGTTATCAGTTGATGTGTAGTGAAGTTACAATTGGAATCTTGTTAAATAGAAATTAAATGCTCATTTGAAACACTCTAACATAGAGCAGGAGCCAGGCGTGGATTGTAGAGGGGAAGGCTTCCTCTGGCTACCCAGAAGTTCTGTAGGCCAATTTGGAACTGCCAGCCACTTAGGACTGCAGAGCCACCCTGAAGGCCACTTGTGAAGGCTGGTGTGGCTGGGCAGGGCAGGGCTGGGGGCTCCCATGTGAATGGTAGCCAGGCTGCCAGCTTTTTCCTGTGTGATGCTCTGGACTCCTCCAGGGAACATTCTCGGCCTGGGGGTCTGGCTCCCTGCAATTTTGCAGTGGCTCTCACCACCTTTTGGCCTGATCAGCAAAGGCAAGCAGGGATTGTATTGACCCTCTGCATCCCCACCCTGAGGGTTCTACAGACCTCCCAGGTTGTGGGTTTCTGGTTGGTGTTCATTGTTTGATGCAGGATAACTCAGGGGAAAGACCTAGGGGTCCTGCAGAGGAAAACTGGACCTTGATCCTAAAGGGATTCTTGGAGCAAGTGAAGTAAGCACTGGAGAGGAAGATGGGTGAAGGTCGTCCCAGGGCAAGGCCATGGTAACGGTGCTCTGAGCATCAGAGCCAGTATGTTCCCATTAACTGTTTGACTTTGAACAGGCTCCTTTCTCTCTGACCCTCAGTGTTGCTACCTCTAAAATAAAGGAGATTGGCCTAGCCCTCAAGGTTCTACCTTGGCATAGTTCTGGTACTTGCTGTTCCAGCTGCTTGCAGTTCTATTACAGTCTGTTTTTTCTCTCTTCAATACCAGTGGTGAGATCTCTAGCTTCTCATGCTTCTTGCTATTAAAAATTCTTTTTGATGTTTAATAATTTATGGGCTAATGAGAATTGTAAGCTTCTTGAGAGTCCAATCATGAGAATTTTGTTCACATAGCATGTGTCTGGTACATAGAAAACTCTCAGTACAATCCTCCCTCAGAATATGTTGCAGATTGGTTCTAGGACACCTCCCACCCTCCACAGATACCAAAATCTGAGGATGCTCAAGTCCCTTATATAAAATGGTGTAGTATTTACATATAACCTATGCACGTCCTCTTGTAAACTTTAAATCATCTCTAGATTACTTATGACACCAAATACAATGTAAATGCTATGTAAATAGTTGCGAGTGAGGGACAAATTCAAGTTTTGCTTTTTGGAACTTTCTGGAATTTTTTGGGGGGGTTTGAATCTGCAGATGTGGAACCCACAGATACAGAGGGCTGACTGTAAATGTTTTGGTTAAATACTACAATCCCTTAAAATTTCTTTAATTAGTTGCTACTCTAACCTCAGACTACCTCCCTCTGCATGTCTGTGAGTGGTAAAGTTTTATTACATTGAATCCTTATCTTCAAAAAAAATAATTTATGGGCTATGCAATATCTAGAGACCAAATAATCATGGGTTAATTAACATCTGTGCTCCCCAAATAAAAGCTGAAAGGGGCAACTTCACTGTATGCAGTCAAAAGTGTGTGTGTTTGTTTGTAAATGTTTAGAATGATTTTGACCTGAGATCTTTGATTTGCTATGGAAATATGGGGGCTGAGAGGCTGTTGGCCTGCTACAAGGGAGTAGTGACGTGATGAGCCCAGCCTGTACAATTAAGCCGCCATCACCTGTGTGTTTCTGGATTAAATGCATCTTCCCAGATTGTTGTTCATTCAGGAATGTTTTTTTCTTTTGGGAATACCTGGAAATAGAAAACATCCTACAGCCAAACTCATGCTGTTTTCCTCTGTGCAAACCTAAGTGGGTCCCTATCTACTTGATAGGCCCATCACAGGATGGCATGGGAATGTTCTTTGCCTGCACAGCCCCAAATGTGTGCTTTTCTATCCTTGCCACCAGGAATACACCATTGACATCACCTTCTACCAGACTTGGTATGATGAACGCCTTCGTTTCAATGGCAGCTTTGAAAGCTTTGTTCTGAATGGCAACTTGGTGAGCCTGTTATGGATCCCAGACACCTTTTTTAGGAATTCTAAGAGGACCCAAGAGCATTCGATCACCATGCCGAATCAGATGGTCCGCATCCACAAGGATGGCAAGGTGTTGTACACAATCAGGTATGTCAAGCCTCTGGAGTCTTGCCTCTTGAGACTCTTCTTCCCCTCCTGACAATTTTTGCCAAAGAAACATGGACAGAGGTTTCATCCTGAATGATACTTCTAAGGGCCCCTCCAGCTTTCCCAGACCATGAGCTCAATCCCCTCATGTACTGACACACACACTAAGGCCTCAAAATAGAAAGATATTGCTTAAGACCACACACCAAGTTTGTAGCAGAGCTTGGACTGATATCTAGTTACTTGGCTCCAAGTCCAGAGCTCCCCCAACTAGAATGTAGCACAGTGACTGCGTTGTGTGGACAGTTCCACCCCAAGTGGGCACTGGATGTAAAGACACGTCCACAGTGGTGGAATTGTCCAGGCGGAGCAGCAACACAGCAGTTGAAAAGATACCTAAGACCAGGCTGGGTACTTGAATGCCTGGCTGGGAAAGGTTGTGTACAGGTGATAAGGTGGCAGGGAGGCAATAAAGAGTGGGAGAGTGTTGGCAGGTCCTTGAAGCTGGGATGGGCAAGAAGCAAAAGTCCATCTAAGTTAGTCCATACGTTTCTCTGATGGTGGAGACCAGAGTAGCCAGATATTTCCAAGCTGTTCTTCCTCTCTTTTTGTCTCTCCTTTGAGCTCTTTGTCTCAGCTCCCACCATTGCCACACATTGGTGGTGGTCCCCAGGCCCAAGCTGGGTGGATACCTAAGTGTTCAGGGTCAGCCTAATGAGGCTCCTTTCTCCCTTCCAGGATGACCATTGATGCTGGATGCTCACTCCACATGCTCAAATTTCCAATGGATTCTCACTCTTGCCCTCTGTCTTTCTCTAGCTGTGAGTACCTTCTTAGGTTTCTGGGGCCCCAGAGCCATCATGCTGGGCCCCTTCTTTTTCTCATCCTTTCCCTTTACATTTTTCTGCCTCTGCTTTTTCCCCTAAGATGGTGCCAAAGTTGTCCAGGGCCTCCCAATACATCCTCATCTCCTTTCCTGCTAACAATACTGTGTTGCTTAACCTGGGCTTCACGTTGGGTTCCTCCCTCTCCTGTCCACCCCACCTCAACTCAGTCACCGGCCTCTGAAGTGTATCTCAAGTATGTCTGCTCTCCATCTCCACTGTCACTACTACCTTGGTTTAGGTCTTTGTCGTATTCCACTTGGACTTTGCAACATCTTCACTTTGAAGCTGAACGTGTCCAAAACTAATTATATGGTCTCCACCGAACCTCTACCCCCAAGCCAGATGTGTTGCTTCTGTGTTCCCATTTGTCTCATTGAAAGGCACCATCACCCACTCAGTTGTCCAAGCCAAGAACTTTGATGCTTCTTTCTCCTTCACCTCCTCATCTATTCAATCAACACATCCTGTTGGTGTTCCCTCCCGAAGCTCTGTCGATCCTATTTCTCTGCATTCTCACTGCCACAGCTTCGAATCCTGCCTTCATTCATTTTATTGTGCCCGGGTTACTGAACTGGCCTCCCATAACTGGTCTCCCTGTCAACAGGCCATCCTCATATAAGAACTAGAGTGACCTAGCTGAAGCATCATCTAGACTAGGTCACTTCTTAGTTTCAAATCGTTCCTGAACTCTCATCGATCAATTCCAAATTGCTTAGAATAGCCCTCAAGGCCCTTCATGAACTGGCCCCTGCTCTCTACTCCTACATACCTCATCCACCCTCTGTGGGCTAGCCATCCTGAACTTTTGACATTTCCATAACACATCAGGCATTTTCACCTTCCTGTGCAGAGAACACCATCCTCACCCCTTCAGCCTCATCCATACAGAGAATGTTTATATTTAAGACTTATTGGGAATGTCACCTACTCTCTGGAATCTTTTCTGGGTGTGTCCCCAACTGATCTTTCCCTTCTTTGTTTCCACACTCTCCCACGGGCGGAGGCTTCTCAGAGGTATTCCAACAATTACAGATGTGTACTTACTGTCTTACTCAATAAAATGTGAATGCTTGAGAGTAGGGCTCCTGCCTTGCTTGTCTCTGTATGTCCAGCACAGGGCGTGGTACTGAGGAATGCTCAGTAAATGCACTTATTGGATGGACTTCAGCAATGAGGTAAGAGAGGTAAGGTCCCACAGCTGGTGAGGCCAGAGTCAGACACCATGCTGGTGGAGACCTCAGCTGGGCTTCCCAGTCTCACATGACTCTCCTTCCCACGTTGCCTTACAGTTTCCTATCCTGAGAATGAGATCATCTACAAGTGGGAAAATTTCAAGCTTGAAATCAATGAGAGTAATTCCTGGAAGCTCTTCCAGTTTGATTTTATAGGAGTGAGCAACACGACTGAAACTATCACAACCCTAGCTGGTAAGTGTGCCTTTGAGCCAGGGCTAGGCAGCAGAGGCCCAGGAGGGTGGTAGGGATGACTGGAGGTGGCCATCCATTCATCCAAATGCTTATGTCATCATCCCATGAAAATACTGTAGAACATGGCTCCTGTTTTGTAAATGCTAAGCACTTACAACTGTTTGCAGAGGAAACTGAGACTTTGTAACTACATCTCAGTCTCATCTGCAAAGAAGTAAGTGCTTTGCCAAGCCCCCGAGAGGGTAGGTAAGTAGATTAAGTTTTATTGCTGTCAGAATTTGCAACTAGGTTTGTCATGCAGACCCTTCAGTTTCGAAGTCTTTGTTACAACTGACCTACTTGGATGACTTTGGGAAATGGAGGTCATGTGACTTCTCCATACTCAGAAGCAATCCAAGTGGTTCTAGTTGAGTGGGATGCAAAGTCCTTCCTAATGGGAGGTGGAGGCTTGAGTTGTGTCATCAACTAGGTGAGGGCTGGGATAATATGGAGGAGGTTTCAGCAGCTACAGTGGCTGCTGTATCACATTTATTTTAAAGGAGCAGGTCTGATACGCACAGATTCCTGTGAAAGACTTCATGGTGGATTCAACGTGGACATGGTGATCACTGGTTTTCTGACCTTGTCCCTAACAAGGACTAAAGGGGAGGGTCCTGGGTCTCTTAAACTTTAGCTCCCAATTAGGTGTGAGTGTCTTTGCTTGTGTTCCTAGGTGATCTGAATGAGGAGCCAAGGGACCTCCCTAGCGTTGCTCCCAGAGCAGCCCTGGAAACCCTCTTCACACATACTGACCAAGTCAGGGCAGTGGTGGCACTGCCCTCATCGTTGCCAGAATACGGATGGAACCAGTCACCCAACCAGCCATTTGCCATGGGAAGCGTCTTGCTTTGCTTCCATGTGGCTAGGCGGAAAATCTGCTTTTTCTTTACTTGTTGAATTGGTCACTGGGTGAGGGATAGCTCATGCTCATCTGGCTAGAGCTTTGCTTGCACAACACTAGGCAGGGGCAGAGGGCTGCTTTACAAATGCTTTCCTTTTTCTCGGGGGCTCTGGGTAAACAATATTACTACCTTTGACTTAGGACCCTTGCTCTTCTGCCAGCTAACCATTGGCATGCCTCTTGCCTTTCTGCACCTCAGTTTCCCCAGACAGGTTGGGGACCCATCATCAAAAAGCAGCAGAGGAGACAAGGCCCAGGGGCTTTCAAGTCACTAGTGGTTCCGTTTAGTAGATGGTTGTGCATTGTTTCAAAATGGTGCCCTAGTGACTACAAAGCCCCAGAGCCAGCATCATCACCAAAGCAATGACAATAGGTAAGCACCAGTCCTCCTTGGGAGAGAAGAGGGTTCTTGGGAGAAAGGAGAAGGGCTTCTTTCTCTTCTGCTAGAGATGAGTTGATCTTGAATCATGGTTTCTTCAGTATCATAGTTATCTTTGGGACTGGACCCAAACTCTTTCAGTCAGTCCCTGGGCAGTTCTCTCCATCTGGAACAGACTTATGTACTCAGCTCCTAAGGGTTCAGAATGAAGTGGTAGCATGCTACTCTGGCCACCTTGGGCCTTCAACCAGAGAATCTCTGCTTCAGGAGGCATTCAGAGAGTCCAGCCTTGCCGCCAGTGAGTGAGTCATCTTTCACTGTTGGCTGTTGAGCTTTTGATAGACTTTTACCCATGATTAGGATTTTGCTTTCTCGCAAGGGAGTTTCTTCCTTCTCTAGACAATTCTGTTCATCAGAAAAATCTCCCTGTTCATCTGAAATTGGGGTCTCTGGAACTTCCACCCATTAGACTTAGTTCTTTTTCCCTAGAAATACTGAGCTTACAGTAAGTCCAGTCAGTCTTCCACAGGGTCAAGATCAAAGAACTAGTATTATGGTTCCAGCCCTGGGTCATATTCTTGTATAGACTGTACAACCGTAGTTCTTTTTCCTCCCCCTTGTTCTTCAAGCTTTGGCTCCACTCATCCTTCTAGTCCCAGTCCTCTGGACACAGTCTTTTTGATTGTGTTCCTCTGACAGTGCAGTGACCAACTGTGGTCTGGCTAAAGCAGATAAGAGCAGAAAGCATCTTTAGCTTTTTCCCCCTTTGGCTCCTTAGCCCCAGGTATCTTTTTTTCCCTTACCCATGCTCCTCCATTCCTCAGAAATAAGAAAGTGTATGTTAATATCCTTCACTTGGCCTTAAAAGACAAATTCCCATCTCTTGACAAGTAGAGAAGGTTCTTCTTTGCTGAAATAAATAAAATGAAAAAGCTGATAGAATAATAAATCTTGTTGTAAGAAGAATATATAAACTCAGCAAAGTTTTGTGGGGAGTGGTTGTAGCTGAGTAGGGCTGTCTTAAATTGCAGTCAAGACCCCAGGACAAGGGAACTAGGATCTTGATAAATACATTCTGGCTAGTAGGCAAGTGCGAGTGGTCCCTGCAGCAGCCCTGGAGGAGGAGTTCTATCCACAAAGCTACTATTCTGGACACAGGTATTCAACTGACCCCAGGCTACTTCCTTGCCTTTTTCCAGAAGATTCTGAGAAGTCTTGCCCCTTGAGTGTCAGTGCTGACAAGGTGAGTAGGAAAGGCTGCTCTTCTCATTCAGTCCCAACATACCCAGACTTGCTGGGCAGGTGATCTGTTTTCTAAAATAGGAAGACACATGGACAGGTTAGTGTTCTAGTATGCCTTACAAAGCTGTTGCCAGGAAGTAGCAAGAGTTGTTGAGCATCTGCTAGGTTCCAGGCTGTGCTGTGCATGGATGGGCAGGAGCGTAGCAACAGGGCTCAGATGAGCCCTGTCGTGAAGGGGTTTAAAAACCCACCTAACTCAAGGCCAGGGAATTCTACAGCATCACTGAGGTGGAAAGTTGGAGCTTAGCTTCACTAAGGAGCCAGAATTTGAACTATTATAAATCCAACATGATGTTGAGAGCAAAAAGAGATATTCTGGCCTCAGAAAAGACTCCAAAATCCCTGGAGTCATGGTGAGCATGCAGAGTGTTTGGGATGGGTGTGTCAGAGTATAAGGCAACATGAAATGTACAGTAGAAGATGCCAACTGTAGATATAGGTTGTCATCAGGTCCTGTAGGAGCCATCACTATCTAGGCTGAGAGCCAACATCAAGGACATGATACCCAATGAATGCGAAGACCTCAGTCTGCCTTGTGGATGTATACTCTGCAGACCTGACATCTAGAGGGCTGACTGAAATTTTCACTTTCAACTAATTCTTCTATTTTCTTGAAACACTCAATTTGGGCTAGGGTAATAGACTAAGAACAGGGAGTCCAGGGTTTGAATATTGTTATAAATATATGCATGATATCTCAGGGAATCTGAGTAGATGGGGTTAGCTTAGAGTAGGGTGTACATGTAAGATGTCAGTTGGAGCCAGGTTGTGGTGAGCCTTTAGTGTCAGATTACAGAGTGTAGACTTGATTCTGTAGCTCCTGTGGAGCAGGGAACCATCAGAGGTTTGGGGTAGGCAAGTGATTTCTTTTGGCCATCGATGGAACAGTGCTAACTAAGGCATTTCACCAGCATATGAATGTATAGGAAGGAGGCTGAATAGCTTCTGTGCTTCCCCCACCACAGATCACTTTTAGTTCATTTCCTGAGAGTATACATTGTAAGGGTCAGTAGTGCACATATAAAGCAATGATTCTGCAGACTAGATATGGCACCTCAGTGGTTGTAAAGGCCTCAGTCAGCCATCTGGACATTAGCTGTGTGGTTCTGATATCTAGAAGCCTAACTGATTTTACTGCTTTCATTTGACTATTCTGTCCCCCACCCTGGTAAGACAGATGTGGGATGTGGGACAGCGAACTGAGAAAGAAGTTATTAAGGTTCTAGCCCTGGCTTAGCTCTTAACTGACCATGGGTCTTGTTGTGAGTCTTCTCTCGGGCTTCTTCTGATCCTCCGTGTGTGGCATTGGATTAATGTGCCTCTATCCTAGGACCGTGGTGGGCATCCCATGAACTGAACAATAGGACCCTTAATATGCATGTCTTGCGTGTGGGAGACCCTCATGGCAATGCTGTAATGAAGTGATATTTTTTAAATATCTTCCAGGCGATTACGTAGTCATGACGCTTTTCTTCAATGTGAGCAGGAGGTTTGGCTTTGTGGCTTTTCAAAACTATGTTCCTTCTTCTGTGACCACAATGATCTCCTGGATTTCCTTTTGGATCAAGAAAGACTGTGCTCCAGCCAGGACTTCTTTAGGTAAGTGGGTAAGGTGGGCATACACGAGGCACAGAATTGCACTTTCAGGGGTCCTTTCCAAAGTGTAATATATAGAGCAGTAGCTCCGCCCACCTCCATTCCTGTGCTTTCACAGGGATCACTTCTGTACTCACCATGACCACTTTGGGCACCTTTTCCCGGAAGAATTTCCCACGTGTCTCCTATATCACAGCCTTGGATTTCTATATTGCGATCTGCTTCATCTTCTGCTTCTGTGCTCTGATGGAGTTTGCTGTGCTCAACTTCCTGACCTACAACCGGACAGCACCCCGTGGTTCTCCGAAACTTCGCCATGTATGAGCTGGGTATGGGAGTGGTGGCAAGGCTTTGGAGTACGGAGGCATGCAAGTGAGGGCACTAGGACTCATGACACGTGGGTGGCCAGCTCACCAAGTGATGGGGGTAACCTGGGGCTTTGGGGGGAGTTGAGTAAACTTTCTGATGTGATGGTGGGAATTCTGGGGGGGCAAGAAACAGTGTGCCAAGGACGGAATCTCCAGGAAACCCTGAGGCAGCACCTAGGCTTGGTTCACCTTCCCTTGCCTTATTCTGACTTCTTCCCTTGTTCCTTTCAGCCTCGTGCCCATGCGCATGACCCAACCCCTTCCCGTGTCCGTGTCATCGAGCATCCGGAAGCTTTTGTGTGCGACATTGAGGACTCCGAGGAAGAGGAGGAAAGTGAGGAAGAGGAGAGTGAGGAAGAGGAGGGCCCATCTTGCCCAGCCCGGCAGTCCGTCAGGCCAGGCAGCACCCCTCGCCCTGGTGGCTGTTGCAAGTGGTGCGAGAAGTACTGCTGCACGGTCCCCACTTGTGAGGGCAGCACCTGGCAGCAGGGCCGCCTCTTCATCCATGTCTACCGCCTTGATAACTACTCGCGAGTGATTTTCCCAGTCACCTTCTTTTTCTTCAATGTGCTCTACTGGCTTGTTTGCCTTAACCTGTAGGCACCAGCTGGTACCCTGTGGGGCAGCCTCCCCAGTTCCCCAGGAGGTCCCACAGCCTTTGCCTAGGGAGTTGGGGGAAAGTAGCAGCAGCAGCAGCAGGAGCAACTAGAGAGCGTCTCTCCTTCCCCCAAATAGAAGCCTGCAGGGAATTGGTCCTTGCTGGCCCTCTCCCCTACCTGGCCCACTCACTGAATCTCCTTAGCAGCCCATTTCAAGTAAAATGACACCCCTCTCTATTCCTCAAGGGGCATTTATGATGCTCAGGCTTCAAAAGGTAGGCTCTCAGTGACCAGCTCCCTAAGATGGTGTCCATGTATGAGCGGATTAGCTATCTCCCAAAAGGGCTAACACCCACTGCCTTTTCCCAGAAACCCAGTACTGCCTTTGTGGTGCTCCAGGCCCAGCTCTGGCCTCAGCCTCAAAGTGCACAGACCAGCTACTTGCCTGTTCCTGACACCTCCTTAAGGTGCTGGGCAGCAGTGTTAACAGCGGGAGGGAATCCCCATCCTTAAGTCAGATTATTATATTCTTGATTCTGTCTCCCTGCCCTCCCTTCCCCTGCAGATAGACGGACACTGGCATTATCCCTTTAGGAGGAGGGGAGTCAGCAATTGAGGACAGTATCCCTCCCTCTGCTGCTGTGACATCTCCATCTCCCTTCCCCGCTGGCCTTCATTCCTCATCTGCAGTACCAATTCAATGCCTTGCATCCAGTGGGTATCTATTTTCATGTGTGATAATACTAATGACCCCCTGCTTTTTATGCCACCTTCTTCCTCCTCCTTGACCCTTGTGACTCTTTCTGTAATTTTCCCAGTGACTTTCCCAGCCCCGACCCAGGTGCTAGGCCATGGTGACTTCCTGGAGCCAAGAAACTAAGGGAACTCTGCTTTGCAGCGGGCATTACCCGCATTGCTTGGTGCCCAGCTAAGGCACAGCATAGGAGTTTTGCCACTTCCTTGGCCCCTGGACCCCTGAGCCAGTCCACTCCTATCCCTGGGGCACTCTGACAATCACAATCAAATCAATTGAATTCCCTTAAATTTGTATAGCACTTTACCTTTTGCAAAAGCACTTTTGACAAATTATTTCTATTTTGAGTCTCATAGCCCTGTGATATATTCAGGGCAGGATTCTTATCCCCATTTTACAGATGAGAACCCTGAGGCACAGATTTCTATGGGACTGTGGATCTCACTGGAAACTACCCAGGAGCCCACTGTCACCTTCTATACCACATGACAGGGCTAGGCAGCTCTTTTCACCATGATTTGATTCTATAGCCTCTGCTGGCACCCCAGTGGCAGGGCCCAGAGTGGCAGCCTATTTTCAGCATTGGCCTGCTCAATTCCTGGGCCTCAGGTGCTCAGACTGCCCCTAAGATCTAACCTCTCCTGGCTCTGGTAACCCAGTGAGGTGAATTTGGACACGCCCCAATGCTTGTATATGCTGAATGAAATCTGTGTCTGTATTTTATTGGGGGGTGGGTAGGATGGGGATCCATCTGCTTTTTGTCACCATCAAGTGAGAAGGGGAAATATATCAATAAATATATCAGCAAAGCATAGAAGGTATGGCTGGTTTCTTGGGCATTCAAGTTTGCTCTCAGCTCAGGTTTTAAATCTTAACTCAGTGACCCAAACATTTGTCTGTTACCCTCTCCCATCCATGACTCCCAGACCTACCACGCACGCACCATGTCCCCTTCTCTCAGTGGAGAACTTAAGGGAAGAGAGTGACCAAGCGGGTGGCCCCCTTTTACTGATTCCCTGACTTACTCCTATGCCACTTCTTCCCTCCATGTCCCTTTTGCTTTGCCCATGATTCTAGCTTCATCTAGTCACCTAGAAGTTTCCTAAAGACCATCAGACCCAGAACACTCCCCACCACCACCATTTAAAGATGGGGATGCTGAGGCACAGAGCGGAGTGTCTATTATCACACAACCAGTCAGTAGTGGAGAGGGGCCAGACCCCAGAAATCCTAATACCCTGTCTTGGCTTAGAGCGTGCCTGGAGATCTTGGTTGATTACCCTTCAAACAAACTTTCTAAAGGTATATTGGGAAATGTTGGCCCTGGCATCCTTTGACACATCCAACTCTAAGGAAAGTGAGAAACAGCAATAAGAACCAAGGAGGAGACAAAATGACATCTGAACAGCCAACAGTTTTGCCATAAAGTTCTTGAAATGATGCTCAAACACTTTCCCTGTAAGAAATCCACATGCCTCTACTGTGTATTTTCTGATGTCCTAACCCAGAGCACATTGCAAGTAACAATTTAGAACAGGGAAAATATTTCCTCACTTTTACTTATATTAGATGCAGGGGGGGAACAAGGAAGCCTGGCTCCTGAGCAATGGAGACATGCAAATTTGTGAGCACTCATATTTAAATGCATTTTGAAACAAATAGTGCAAACCTGATTCCTTAATCACCCTACAGTAAAGCTAAAAACAAATAAACTTCCTACCATTTGTAAATTTTAAAAAGCTCATGTAAACAGTTCTTTAAAAATGAAGAAGTTAAAACCATAATTGGGTGCATAATATCAAAAAAATTAAATTAATGAAGAAAAAATTACATGTGTTTTAAAACTCATGGGATGCAGCCAACACTGCACTTGGAGAAAATTTCATGATTTAAGCATTTCAATTACTAAACATAATGGAAGATAAATGAGTTAAGCATTGAAACCTAGAAATTGGAAAAAGGATAAAAGCATATTATACCTTAGAAAAGTTTTGGGGAAAGAGGAACTTAAAAATTAATTAGTGTCGGGAGAACTAGTTACTCATTTAAAAACAAACTGGGTCTCTATCTCTCTCTCTACATCAAAATTACAGATGAAACCAACATCTTAAAACTTTTAAAGAAAATCATAAGACAATGTGGGTGAATATGTTTATATTCTTGGGATGGGAAAGGCCTTTATAAACATGACGTAAAACACCAGTTTGTCCATACTAAGAAATAATAACTAAAGGAAAAACCAAAAAAAAGGTATAGCAAAACACACTATCACTGGTTAGTTTTTCTGGGAAGCAATCTCTGAGACTGAGATTAGCGTGCAGGAGGTTGACTGGGGAGTGCTCTTGGGGTCAATGCAGCCACCATTAGGTCCTCAGCTGAACACATGGGAAGTTTTGGAGTTGGGATGGGCTTTCCAAATTGTCACAAATCAGGGCAAGGGGACTGGGCCTTTATACTCTTGCATTTATCAGTTATTGGAAGTGAGCATGAACTTGGAAGGGACATGAACTTGGATGTGTCTGGAGAAGGACTCAGTTGAAGGCTGTGAGCCTCCAGCAATCTCAGCTGTTGGAAAAATGAAAGCTTCAGTCCCAAAGGGGCACGGATGTGGAAGGTCTTGGTAGCACACCACAGTACCCACTATAGTTCATCCCTCACTTTGTTCAGGCTCATTTGCTTCAGATAAATAAAATCTGGAGAAATTCACCCATGGTTATGTTGAGCTTCTTTTCCTGAGGAAAACTTACACGATCAATGAAACACACTATAGCACCTGCCACTGGAGGTGGTCTTAGAAACTTAGCTGATAATCATCATGTCTCTGTTACACTACCAATTCTGAATTTCCTCTCACTCTCAGCTAGTATCTCTCCTGATCTAGGTAGCTTACCTGGTCAAGTGACTATAAGCTTCGTCCTTGAAGGGTCTGAGATCTGGACACCTTGCTCTTCTCAAGCCATGGCTGGAGGACTTGTTTGTCATTTCTAAGGGATACCTAAGTGGGTCACCTAGACATCAAACCTATTCTTGCCTGTCCCCACTGTATAGCAGTGCCCTTATCTCCTCCCAATTATTAGTGTCGATTTCCCCTGTCAGGATGGTTATTTGTGTTCTTTTGGCTGGTGCCAAAAGTGATCAGGCACCAGCCGTGGATTAAAATTTAATGGGACTCGTTGTTGTCCTCTGGTGAAGGCACAATCAGGGAGCCAAGAACTCTAAACCTGCAGAACCCAGAATTATGAGGATTCCCCCAGTGGATCTCTGGGAGTGATGATAAGCAAGACAACTCCTATTCCTACTCCTAAGTTCCCAAACCTATATATCCTCCTTTATAATGGTCATTGATTTAGGATGTATAATGCTTCCTGGTGGGTAACACCCCATCCTCTCAGGGTATCATCTCCAAGCTGACACTTCAGTTGTGCCTTCAACACACCATTTCATCATTCTATCTGGCCAGCACCTTCTCAGTGGAGTGGTATGTAATAGAATCCCAGGCATGTGCCCAATGTTGGACTCCTTTGGCCAGAAAGTGGATCTCTGGGTCCATTTCAAGTTATATAAAATCCTGTCCCAGTAGATCAAATACTCTATGCTTTTGAATAGTGGAGCTGTCTGAGGTCCTCCAGGAAAGAAAGGCAAACCCATATCCATAATGTGTTGATTGCAATTGAGATGAATCATTGCCCTATGCAAGTCTGAAGAGGCTCAATGTAGTCAACTTGTCCCCAAGTCACTTGTTGATTTTCTTCAAGAATGGTGATATATTGGGACTCATCATTGGTCTCTGTTGTGGGCAAGATCAATAGCTAAATTAGCCTTAGTGAGTTGGTGACCATGCTGTTGTGCCTACATAAAACCTTAACCCTGCCATTATGGAAGGGTTGCCAAACTAAGTAAATGAAAATCCAGGATACCTAGTTAAATTTGAATTTCAGACAAATAACAAATATATATTAGCATAAGTATGCTTTATTTGAGGTCACACTGTCTGTGGGCTCCTAGCCTAGGACTGAGCGCTGCAGGGGTACTAGAGTATGCACACCTCTGCCAAATGCAGATGGACTCCTCCAACAAGCAGTCTTTGCACCAGAGCTCCCCTTAAGTCAGTGAGACTTAGTCAAACCTGCTCTGCAGTTCGAGGGTCTTCCTCCTATTTATCCTTGCTTCTCCCTCTCCTTTTGGGTGTCAGACCTTATTCCCACGTGAAGGTTTCTCAGCTTACTCCTGCTCCTTCTTCCTTTATTTTTCACAAACATTTGCCCCAACAAATCTCTTGCTCTTCTAATCCCATCTTGGCATCTGCTTCACAGACCACCCAAACTGACCCAGTTGATACCATAAAAAATACAAGAAAGTACACAGTAAGATGGGGTTCTGGGATCACCCACCACCTGGCTGGCAAGGAACAACCCATCCTGAGTCTGGGGCACATATAGTATCTGAAACAATGTGACAGCCCAATTCCTGAAGATTTCACTGGTGATTATCTCAGGAAACATCCAAATGGAGGGAAACATGTTGCTGATTCAAGCATATTTGAAGGTTATGGGGGAAACATTGTATATAAAGAGAGTGGCATTGGCCAGTTATTACTAAATGTATTGATGCCCCACAGAGAGATAAGGAAAAACTGAGAATAGTTGACAGTAGTTTTAATACCTTAAAGGGTAAGGATGAGAGTCAGAGGGCCTCTTTGGAAGCTCATAAAGAGAACATTATCGCCTTCAGTGGGAGAGCAGACAGAGATGAGGAGAAAATGCAGAACTTAAGAGTTACGCTTGCAAAAATCCAGGATATGGTTAATTGTCCAGCCAAGGCATATCTCTTAGGCTAAAATGAGGGCACTGTTTGAGAAAACTTGGGACTCTGAAACATAGAATGGGAACATGTGAGTGAATACCTTCAAGGATTGAGGCTTTGTAGACTTTCCTGTATAGGTGGTTCATCGCTCCCTGAAAAGGGCTAGCACTTCCGCAGTACTGGAGGACTCTTTAGAGACCTTTATCTCTCAAGGCAATAGGTGCTCCCTTCAGGAGCTGTCCAACTTCCTTTCCTGGCTGCCAACCCAGTTAGAGCTAAATCCCAGCTAAATCCACTGGGAAAGCACTAGGTCTAATAAAAGAGGAAAGGGATGACTCTGAATGAGCTATAGGAATTAGCTAGCATATACCAGGAGGAGTCAGGGGAGTAGCACTGGGACTGGATTTTGAGGATGCTTTATTACAAGGGCTGGAACATAAGAATGAATAACCATGAATCCATTGACATGGGGACACTTTCTCAAGACATGAGATTTAACACCCTGGCAAGAACCCCAGGGGATGGGTCAAAATCTCTGCTATGGTGGCCCTTAGAAGCTTAGAGAATATGATGACCAATGCTGAGCAAAGCGGAGATGCCTGAACTGCACTGGCAGACAGTAAAGGAAAGAATTCAAAGGTCTGAGGGAAGTGCGCCTGCTAGAATGTATAGGTTAGGCCTGTACATTAGATGAGGCCAGGAGACTACCCAGAGAGGATTATATTCCATGAGAGGGCCCAGAAGACATGATATTCCTCAAAGCCATGAAGAATGCACCAGTTAGAGAGGCACCAACATCGCTAAGAAGTTCAGTAGTAGCTCTCCTCTGCAGGCCCGGGCTGACCGTAACAGAGACATTAGCTTGGATGGCTAATAGCAACGAGAATGATGGTGTCCTGAAGCAATGGAGACCAAGTGGTAGAAGTCAGGGTATGAAATTATCTTAACCAGCCAGGTTGGAAGGACAGCCAAGGGAGCTTGACTTACAGGAAGTTGTAGAGACAGATAACAGAACAGGCAAAAATAGATGAATAGCTAACAAGGGTGCTACTTAAAATCTACAATCAGAGGCAAGACTGCAGGAACAGAAAGCTGAGTGTGATTGCCCAAATAAAAAAGTCATGATACTTTGCTCAGTTCTTGCCCCTGAGCCAACCTTCAGAACTGGAACTCATTGACTGAATAGATTTCCAGGTCTCTAGGAGGAAGTACTATGCAACTCCATGAAAAGCATATACTATGATTATATCCCCACTCCTTCCTCAAAGGGTTTTATAGCCATTTACTCATGATGACTGCATACTTGGGATAGAAGGGAATACCAAGACATTTCAAGAACTCTTAGACATAGGTCTGAATTAACATTGCTACCAGAAGACTAAAGCATCATTAGACTTCCCAGTTAGAGTAGGGGGCTTATGGAGACCAAGTAATAAATTGAATCCTAGATAGATTACAGTTCACAGTTGGATGACTAGGTCCACAGACCCATTCAGTGGTCATCTTGCCATCCTATAGTGCATAATTGGATTTGATATACCTGGAAGTTGGAGTAACTTCCACATTGAGTCCTTGATCTGTGTTATAAGAGCTATCATAGTGGGAAAGGCCAAGTGGAAACCTCTGAAAATACCCTTTCCCAGCAAATACAGTATAGCAAAAACAATATCACAAACCAGGTGGGGGAATTAGTGCCACCCTTCTAGATCTCAAGGAAGTCACCATCATATCTCCATTTAATTTGCCAGTCTGGTCCCTGAAGAAGCTAGATGGATTCTGGATAATGACTGTATGTTGTCACAGGCTTCACCAAGTAATAGTACAGATTACAGCTGTTTTGCCACACTGTTACTAGAATAGGTTAATAAAATCTCAGGTACATGGTATGCAGCAATTGATTTGGCAGATGTGTACTTTTCCATTCCAATTACAAAAGAGGATAAAAAACAATGGTAAAGATAAGAACATTTATATATAATTTTCCCCAAGGCTGTGTTAATTATCACAACCCCAGTCATAATATAGTCGGAAAAGATCAAAGCTGTCAGTATATCATGCGGAACATCACTCATATCAATTACACTGACACCATCATACTGATTGGACAGGAAGAGTAAGAGGCCTCTCTAAGACACATGTGCTCAAGAGCATGGGAGATAAACGCTATGAAGATTCAGGGACCTGACATTTCAATGAAGTTTTTAGGAGTCCAGTAAGCAGAGGCATGCCAGGATGCCCCCTCCAAAGTACAAGACAAATCATTGCGTTGTGAATCCTCCACCACAAAGAAGAAAGTAGTGCACCTGGTAGGCCCCAGGATTATTGCTGCGGTCCATATATCAGGTGACACAGAAGGCTGAGAGCTGGGGTGCAGGAAACAAACCTGCAGCAGAGGTGGGGTGCAGGAAGGAACTTGTAGCAGAGGTGGGGTGCAGGAAGGAACCTGCAGCAGAGGTGGAGTGCAGGAGAGGAACCTGCAGCAGGTCCAGGCTGCAGTGCAAACAGCCGTGTGGACCATCTTTTATGACAGACCCCATGGTGTCAGAGGTATCAGTCATGGGCAAGGATGCAGTGTCAAGTTCAAGGCCAGCCCCTATAGGAGAATTGCCACTCAGGCCCCTGGGCTTCTGGAGGAGGGCCATGCCATTAGCATCAGAGATTATATGTCTTTCTAGAAATAGCCTCTGGCGTGTTTCTGGGCCCTGGTAGAGACAGATGCTTGACTATGGGACACCAAGTGACTGTGTTTCTGGGAACTGGCTGCTGCCAGACCCACCAAGCCACAAAGACAGATTCAATAGTAGTTCATCCTAAATTGAGCCTGAGCAGCACCAGAGAGCAAGAGTAAGTGCCAGAGCAGTATTCCAGACTCCTAAGTTACAGTTGCCCTAGCTCACACCAATGGTTATTTGAGGAATCCTGTACAGTCAGCTAAAGGAGAAGGAAAGGGATAGCCTTGGTTTATAAATAAGTCAGGTTTAGTAGTGGGTGAAAATTGAGAAATGATGGAGGCTCTATTGCAATCACACTGAGGGGTGATCTTAAAAGACAGTTGCGAGGGAAAATTTTCCCAGTGGGTGGAGCTGCAAGCCGTACACCTGGTCATATGGTCATTAATTTTGTGTGGAAGAAGTGTCCCAGGGACTGAATGTTTTGTCCATCCAAAATTCATGTGTTGAAGCTCTAACTCCCAATGTGATGGTATCTGGAGGTGGGACTTTGGGGAGGTAATTGGGTTTAGATGGGGTCATGAGGGTGAAATCCCCATGATGGGATTAGTACTCTTATAAGAAAAGGAAGAGACAGGAAAGATTTCTCTCTCTCTACATGCATACCCTGAGGAAAGACCATGTGATGAGCACTCAGCGAGAAGGCAGCCATCTGCTAAGCCAGGAAGGGCGCCTTCACTAAGAACCAAATTTGCTGGCACCTTGTTCTTGGACTCCAGAACTATGAGAAATAAAGGTCTGTTGTTTAAGCCACCCAGTCTACGGTATTTTTTATGGCAGCCTGAGCTATAATGTATATAATTCATTGAATGGGTCCTGGGTTTGAAAAATGGCTGACATCCAGAAACTGGGCAAGGGATCAGGACTGTTGGGATGGTCCTCATCCTCCTGATCATCCGTATTTGACTTATTTTGGTTGCACAGATGGAGCAATGACCTTGGTATCTGCCACTAGGACATCTTTCTTCATTCTATCTCCACAATCTTCTTCAAATTAGACCCCTGGCTGCTACTCTGACCTTGTTGCTCATTCTGATAATTGTGCACACCTTGCTTCTTATAGTTAAGCACCATTACCTGATCTCTATTATTTTGGGATCCTATTATTGCTAGTAGGAATCCCAATTCCGTAACAGCATCTTTCTGGCTACCCTGACCTTCAGGCAGGCACCTCTAAACTTCTGGGAGTTACTGGTGTCCCTCTCATGAGTTCATTCTTTACCACTTTGGTAAATAGAGTGTCCTTCTGACTGTCCCACAAAACAGTCATTTGGATGTGTTTTCTGGCCTTATGAAATACATTCACTCTTCCATGTCCATTTCTCTAAGCATTTTAATCTCTTCTTTACTGTTTTTCTTGATGCATTTCACCTTGACTTAATGTGGCCCATCACCTTCTTCATGCTTCTGAAAGCCACTCTAACATAATATTAACACTATTCCACAGGGTTCTTGCCAGGCTATTAAATATTGTATTATAGGAGAGTGGTCACATACCTATAAAATCTTCCTTATCCAATGTGATGGTCTGCCTCTATTAATCGAGTACTCTCAGAAGCCAGGCCTATACATAGCCTCAGATCTCCTGGTGTATATGTTAGATAGATCTTGCAGCCCCTTTTGAATATAGTCTGTTTCATCTATTAGCAGACTTAACATTTGTGTAACCATGTTATGTTGTGACTTAACCCTAGTTATTTCTCTATTAAATGGTAGGGTGAATGGGGACAGATATTGAAGAGGATGTATGTTCTCAAACAAGGCAGAGATCTCTGCATGGCCTTCAAGCAAGTAGGAAGTACTAATTTTTTCACAGGAAGGAATGGTTCACTTTGCAGGCCCAAGGGGTTCAGAGGAATTTGAGGAATCAAGATGTTTGAGTACATCAACTCAGACGTCCCCACTCAATGCCCCAGTGCCCTACTCCTTCCCAACCATGGCTCTGATCTTCATGTAGCCAACCTCCAGAAGCCTTGCAGAACATTAAGTCCTATCCAAAACATCCATAAGACATTTGGTGAGTAACAAAATGTTCTTGATATCCGGTCCTGTTCAAAATGTCCGTAAGTCATTTGGTCCACACCAAAAGGTTCTTGATATATGTATGACCATTTGGTCCTGTCTAAAAAGTCCATAAGATATTTGGTCCATACCAAAAGGCTCTTGATGTTTGGTCCTGTCCAAAACCATTTGGCATGGACCAAATATGCCCATGGATGTTTTGGACAGGACCAAATGTCTGCTAACCTCTAAAAGTTTAGAATTTAACCTCATCCTCTTATAATTAAGCCCTGGATCTGAAAATCAGCTTTTCCTACCTGCCTTATGGCTGCTGAAACAGAATCTCTTTATATGCTGCCAAGGAATTACACTTTTTTTTTTTTTAACATCTTTATTGGAGTATAACTGCTTTACAATGGTGTGTTAGTTTCTGCTTTATAACAAAGTGAATCAGCTATACATATACATATATCCCCATATCTCCCCCCTCTTTCGTCTCCCTCCCACCCTCCCTATCCCACCCCTCTAGGTGGTCACAGAGCACCGGCTGATCTCCCTGTGCTATGTGGCTGCTTCCCACTAGCTATCTATTTTACATTTGGTAGTGTATGTATGTACATGCCACTCTCTCACTTCCTTCCAGCTTACCCTTCCCCCTCCCTGTGTCCTCAAGTCCATTCTCTATGTCTGCATCTTTATTCCTCTCCTGCTCCTAGGTTCTTCAGAACCTTTTTTTTTTTTTTTTTAGATTCCATATATATGTGTTAGCATACGGTATTGGTTTTTCTCTTTCTGACTTACTTCACTCTGTATGACAGACTCTAGGTCCATCCACCTCACTACAAATAACTCAATTTCATTTCTTTTTATGGCTGAGTAATATTCCAGTGTATATATGTGCCACATCTTCTTTATCCATTCATCTCTCAGTGGACACTTAGGCTGCTTCCATGTCCTGGCTATTGTAAATAGAGCTGCAATGAACATTGTGGTACATGACTCTTTTTGAATTATGGTTTTCTCAGGGTATATGCCCAGTAGTGGGATTGCTGGGTCGTATGGTAGTTCTATTTTTAGTTTTTTAAGGAACTTCCATACTGTTCTCCATAGTGACTGTATCAATTTACATTCCCACCAACAGTGCAAGAGGCTTCCCTTTTCTCCACACCCTCTCCAGCATTTATTGTTTGTAGATTTTTTGATGATGGCCATTCTGACCGGTGTGAGGTGATACCTCATTGTAGTTTTGATTTGCATTTCTTTGATGATTAGTGATGTTGAGCATCCTTTCATGTGTTTGTTGGCAATCTATATACCCTCTTTGGAGAAATGTCTATTTAGGTCTTCTGCCCATTTTTGGATTGGGTTGTTTGTGTTTTTGATATTGAGCTGCATGAGCTGCTTGTAAATTTTGGAGATTAATCCTTTGTCAGTTGCTTCACTTGTAAATATTTTCTCCCATTCTGAGGGTTGTCTTTTCATCTTGTTTATGGTTTCCTTTGCTGTGCAAAAGCTTTTAAGTTTCATTAGGTCCCATTTGTTTATTTTTGTTTTTATTTCCATTTCTCTTTTTCTCAAAAAGGATCTTGCTGTGATTTATGTCATAGAGTGTTCTGCCTATGTTTTCCTCTAAGAGTTCGATAGTGTCTGGCCTTACATTTAGGTCTTTAATCCATTTTGAGTTTATTTTTGTGTATGGTGTTAGAGAGTATTCTAATTTCATTCTTTTACATGTAGCTGTGCAGTTTTCCCAGCACCATTTATTGAAGAGGCTGTCTTTTCTCCATTGTAAACTAAAAATAGAACTACCATACGACCCAGCAATCCCACTACTGGGCATATACCCTGAGAAAAGCATAATTCAAAAAGAGTCATGCACCTCAATATTCATTGCAGCTCTATTTACAATAGCCAGGACATGGAAGCAACCTAAGTGTCCATCAACAGATGAATGGATAAAGAAGATGTGGCACATATATACACTGGAATATTACTCAGCCATAAAAAGAAATGAAATTGAGTTATTTGTAGTGAGGTGGATGGACCTAGAGTCTGTCATACAGAGTGAAGTAAGTCAGAAAGAGAAAAACAAATACTGTATGCTAACACATATATATGGAATCTAAAAAACAAACAAAAAATGGTCATGAAGAACCTAGGGGCAGGATGGGAATAAAGACGCAGACCTACTAGAGAATGGACTTGAGGACATTGGGAGGGGGAAGGGTAAGCTGGGACAAAATGAGAGAGTTGCATGGACATATATACACTACCAAATGTAAAACTGATAGCTAGTGGGAAGCAGCCGCATAGCACAGGGATATCAGCTCGGTGCTTTGTGACCACCTAGAGGGGTGGGATAGGGAGGGTGGGAGGGAGGGAAACAGAAGAGGGAAGAGATATGGGGATATATGTATATGTATAGCTGATTCAATTTGTTATAAAGCAGAAACTAACACAACGTTGTAAAGCCATTATACTCATAAAGATGTTAAAAAAAAAAAAAGAGAGTGTGGAGAAATCCACCACTTCAAGCGACGACCTGGGCAACCAGTAACTTCAGAGTGAGGCTAGAGACTTCAGAACACTTTGCAAAGTCTCTGAGATCTGGCCTCTGAGAAGTGGCCAATGGTGTAGAGGCTAAATCTTACATCTACAGGGTACATCTATAGGGATGATTAAAATAAAATATATGTTGTGAAAAGATGTGTGTGTCTTCATGAGTTCTCTGAATGTGGGAAGAAGGGAAGCGGCAGATGTATGAGGAGGGAGGAAAGTGGGGTCCTGCAGGGTTGGGGGTTAGACCAAAAGGTCCACAGTTAGGCAGACATGGAGGATAATGACTGGGTGGCGTATGAGTTCTGAAGACAAACAACAGCAAAGAAAGATCATAATTTATCCCATGGGCAAGGAGGAAAAGGGCTTGGTGTTTCTGCCTATGTGTATTTTGGGGGCACAGGGCATGATGTCAAGGCATAAATTACAAGAACCTATCGGAGTGATATGTGTAGGTGGCGGTGCCACCCCCCCAAAAAGGGCAAATACATTACCTTTAGGCCACTTACCTCATAGTTGTGTATATTATGTCACACCATGTGCTGTAAGCAACTGTAGGTTCTTATCTGCTGGATGAAAAATGGTGGCAAATCTCATTACAGCCATGGAAAAGGATTGCCTGGCAGCAATGACTGCTCAACTAATGAGGCTAATCATGGTTCTGTGATTTTTTTTTCCCAGCTGGACTCAGAGCTGCATCTAAAAACAAAGAAGTTGGATTGTGGATGATTAGTTCATCCAGGGTTGGGATTTTGTTGGGTGGGTGCAAGGAAAAGATATGAATGGGAAGGAATCAAGAATACTGGGGACAGAGCTGTCCCACTGATCCACCATGTATAGTGGCTTGACTTGGGAGGAAAGGAAGAGAGGCTTGGAGGAGGCTGCTGGACGGACAGTAAAGGGGAGCCTCCAAGGGCTGGATGACTGTCTGAGGTGAAGAAGAAGGTACATCAGGAGTAAAAGTATGAAAGAGTTCAAAGGACTGGGGCATGTGGTCAGGGGATGTGATCTGAGAGCTGTTGGTGGAAGGGGTTCAGCCTCTGAACTTTTGGATAATGTTCCACATCTCTGCGCATTGGTGTTGGCTGGCAACTCCCTTGAGTACTTTTGGATAATGTTCCACATCTCTGCCCATTGGTGTTGGCTGGCAACTCCCTTGAGTCATGCCTCAGGTAAAATTTGGAAGCAGGGAGTGTGTGAGTGGACTTGGAAAGTTCCAACTCTTTTTGAGATGGGAAGGAGTGATAAACTTGGGAGCCAGGAGAATCATGTGGAAAAGAACATTTTCAAACGAAAAAGACATCAGAAGTGACGAATTAGAAAGAAAACTTCTGTCTCCTGGACCAGCCGAGAGATGCATGTGATTTGGAGCACGGTGACCTTTCCATTTCCTTAGAAAGAGATGAGACCACCATGGGGCTTTTCTTATGTGCAATGGCATTAATTGGTCTAAAATTGGCTCTGTAATCTAATAAAAATAATAGCAAAAAAGGAAATTGGCCAAATTAACAGAAACTTGAGGGTTCAGTGGGAATGATTTTTACTCTTAATGACTTGGAGCAAGGCTGGACTGTAGAAGTCACCAGAGGTTCAAACGCAAGGTGTTGAGACAGGCTAGCTTAGTGATGTAGCAAGCTGGCCTGGGTCACTGGTTGGCCAGCTTCATCCAGCCAAGGAGCCAGCTCTGAGGCTATCTGGCTGTATACTGGCTGTGGAACCTTACAGCTATGACACTGTCTGCTTGGTCCTGCTAGGAACAACATGATCTGTAGGAATCTGAGGACCATTGGGAATCACAGTCAGCCAGCTGCTCTCCTAGTCTGCCCTGAACAATCCCAGCACCCCATTTCTTTGTGAGCATTTGAACCTGTTTGACCTTTAGCTTGTTCCTATGGCAGACATAAAATCATTAATGTACTGTTTTTTCCCCCTGTCCTTCTGTCAACTCTCACAGTGATTCTCAAACTTTAATCATCAAAAGAAACACCTGGGTATCTTGTTCAGTGCCGATTCTGATTCAGTAGATCTGGGGTGAGGCCTGAGACGCTGCTCCCAGGTGTCCTGATGCTGCTAGACTGGGATACATAATGGTACAAGACATGGTTCCTGCCCACAAGGGAACAGGCAATGATATTACACTTGGGTATAATAGAAAGATGGAGGGAGGGTTGAGGGAACACAGAGAAGGGACTAAATCCACCAGGGTTTTCAGGAAGGATTCACAGTGGAGGTGACATTAAGATGGAGCTTGAAACCTGAGTTGGAGGGCATTAGGTGAAGAGTGGAGAGACATTCCCAGCAAAGGGAAAAGTTTGTACAAAGGACTAGAAAAGTTTGTACAAAGGACTAGAAATGGGTAGCAAATTTGGGCAATGGTGAGAAGTCAGGTGTCACCACAGGCCTGGGGGAGCAGGTGGGTTGTGAGTAAAATATAAAGTCACAAAAGCTTTGTCTACCCTGCTAAGAAAATGGTCAGCAAACCTCCGACCATGCAGCATGTTTACACTTATCAGCTAGACAAAAGCTCAGACAGGTAGGTTGGACAAGCAGATATCTCATAATAACAGTAACTTCCTATTGATTCCAACCTCCAAAAATGCTCACTCCCCCTGGGCTGGACTACCGTGGGAGAAAAGGGATGACAGAGAGGAGGAAACTGAAAAATGGCAAAGCATTTCAAGAGCTACCGCTTGTACCAAATCAATGTGCTAAATACAAACGAGTCTTATTTGTGCATTCAAGCCAGCCGTAAGGCTCCAGGCTACTTTTTGGATCTAATTTGCTGTGAGAATACATAAACTTTATGTAATTGAAATAAATTGAATGTTTTTCTTTAAAGACTGTACATAATCAGGCCTTTGACCAATTTATAAGGCTGGCCTCCATTTCCCATCATGTCCCCCCACAGCACAGTCAGTTTCTTTCCCTCTATATAATGAACAGGCCCAAATCTGCTCAGCTTCTCTGGTTTAACAGGGTAAGAACAGCAGGGAAAAGGAAGGAAGGAAGGAAGGAAGGAAAGAAGGGAGGGAGGGAGGAAGGAAGGGGGAAAGAAAAGGGAGTGAGGAAGGAAGGAAAGGAGGGAAATAAAGAGGAAAAGAGGGAGAGAGGGAATGAGAAAAAAGAAAGAAAGAAAGAAAGAAAGAAAGAAAGAAAGAAAGAAAGAAAGAAAGAAAGAAAGAAAGAAAGAAAGAAAGAAAGAAAGAAAAGAAAGAAAGAAAGAAAGAAAGAAAGAAAGAAAAGGAAGAAAAGAAAGAGAAAGAAAAGGGAGTGAGGGATGGGAGGAAAGAAAGAGGAAAAGAGGAAGAGAGGGAAGGAGAAGGAAGGAAGGAAGGAAGGAAAGAAAGAAGGAAGGAAAGAAAGAAAGGAAGAAAAAGAAAGAAAGAAGAAAGGAAAGAGAGAGAAGGAAGGAGAGAACAAAGAAACCAAAAGAAAAAACATTTCAAAAAGCAAAGCACCCAGGTAGCTATCACCATGTGCAAAACTAGAAGGGTGTAGAACATTCTTTTTTAATAATTTTTATTTTTATTTTTATTTATTATTTATGGCTGTGTTGGGTCTTCGTTTCTCTGCGAGGGCTTTCTCTAGTTGTGGCAAGCGGGGGCCACTCTTCATCGCGGTGCGCGGGCCTCTCACTATCGCGGCCTCTCTCGCTGCAGAGCACAGCCTCCAGACGCGCAGGCTCAGTAATTGCGGCTCACGGGCCCAGTTGCTCTGCGGCATGTGGGATCTTCCCAGACCAGGGCACGAACCCGTGTGCCCTGCATTGGCAGGCAGATTCTCAACCACTGCGCCACCAGGGAAGCCCCAGGGTGTAGAACATTCTTACACGCATTTTCCGGTTTATACAATAGCCAACCATTATTTTTAATTGCAAATGTGTGGGTGGCATAATCTTTTCCTTGTTTAGGGCCTTGTAAACTCATAATCAAGTCCTGTTCTGGCGAATTCAACCACCTGGAGCATGAGTGTATGAGGCACAGGTGTGATGATGAGCTGGCCCAAATGGCCACAGCCCTCAGCTGTATTTATCCATTGGTATTCAGTTTCCCCCCACCACAATAAAATTACCCACCAGGATGAAAGACTCTGCCTTTACTTACAAACTAATTTTATTGGATTTAGTTGCATTTGGTCGCACAACTTTATTTTTCCCCTGGCTGTGTGGGGCTAAATAACTGACATGATTAAGTCTTCCATCGTTGACCAATTTCTTTGGGCATAATGAAGCCATCCCACATATACAGAAGAAGTGAGCAGGTATGTAATGAGCTGCTGTTTCCAATCTCTCACTCTAAACGACTGTGAGGATGCTGAGTAGCATCACCTGGATTCATTACTGGGCCTGGGTGACATATTAAAAAGGATAAAATGAACCATGAGAAGTGAATAACAAAATTAAGAAGACTTTATTGAGAAATACAAAATACTTGAATACATTTAAAATGTGTAAAAAAAAAACTAATTTAACCTTAAAATAAAATGTGTGTAGATTCATGGCAATACTGCGTAAATAACAGATTTTATTTTGTGGGTTTTACCTAACCACTTGTCTTCCAACCTTTCATTCATAGTATTTTATCCTTCTTTTTTTTTTTTTTTTTTTTTGCTTGTTGATTCATCTCCTCATTTGACATCACATGGTTTCACTAAAATTTCTTCTTTCTTTAAGAGAGATATCAGTTTCCAAATACTAAGATGCATATGTGTAACTGAGCTTTGTATTGCATTGTGAAAGACTTCTACACTGTTGTTTGTTCTTGGCATATTGTCACTTGTCTGTTGATAGAAGTACCAGAGTTCTATGGGAAATGTGGGTTCAAATCTGCGCCTTCAAATCACCAAAGAATTTGCAAACTGATGTTATCATTTTCTAGTATAGTATGCAATCTGGCTTTACACTCTCTTATTTCACACTTCCAGTAAGTTTTATCACCATATTTTCTATCAAATCAACATACATAGTTGTTATGATCAACTATTTTAAAGACTGCCACGTCTATTTGTCACTGTGTAGACCATTACGACGGCTAAGATTCATGTCATATAAAAATGGGAGTATTGTGTCAATGGAGAAATGAAACCAAACTGTCAACCAGTTGAAACCAAACTGTCAAACTGTCAGTTAATTTATCTTTTACAACAAAATTGCCTTACAGCCAATTAGTTATGTAGCAAAAATGCTTGCAGCAAAGATATCTATGGCAAAGATGCTTATGACAAAAATACCGGACACGTGGAAAGGTATGTGTATTTTATGTGGACTTTATTTGAAGTGTGATGGGAAAGCACTAGAGGTTTTTAAGCATGGGGGGAAATGAGCTGGTTTAGCTATTTAAGAAATCCCTCTGGCTGCTCTGGGGAGAATGGATTGGAAGGGCCAGGAGTGGATGTGGAGTGGCTGTCACAATAATCCAAACACAAGATGTATTGGTCACTGACGGAGTTGAATGAACTTTTTGGGTTATGCCTCTATTAAACAGTTGATTTTATTTAGCTTCTCTTTGATCCTCTTGCTTCACTATCCAATTTCTCCTCACCCTATTCATTACCCAGTTCTGCAAGTGAGCCAGAACTTCTTTTTCTTGGCAAACCTGGCCAATGAAATGTGAGGGAATGGTGGAATAAGGGTGACTGAAAGAAGGAGGGAATGGATGGATGGATACATGGATGGATGGATGGATAGTTGTGATGGCCCATGTCATTCCTCTATGGCCCCAATGCCCAGCAGAGATCCTTGATGCAAATCGGGTCCTCAATAAACAATGACTGAATGGATGAAGGAATAAGATGATAAATAAAAGTCAGTTTATCTCCAAAACAAACAAGCAATCATGGATCCTGTGGATTTCGTGATGAAGGGATTTTAAACTTTGAATTAGGGAGAATATCTATATTTCTCATAATGGATTGCAGAACAAGAATTTAGGAACAATCTTTGGATAAGGTGGGCTCCACTTGAAGAAAATAGTTTTGCTGTTTCTAGGAAGAATTGACTGAGAACAACAAACACATGTTTGTTGGTGATCATATGGCAAGCATGAAGGATTTGGATTAGTTGTAAATAAGTTCTCAATGTTCCAAACAATTCAGGAACGCCCTTCTAAAGTTTTCTCCACCTCAGTGAGCTGGACCACCTTCCACCCAGTTTCCCAAGCCAGAAACCTGGCAGTTATTCTAGACTCCCTTCTCTCCCTCACTTACTGCATCTAATAAATCTCCAAGTCCCATCAATTGTACCTCTTAAACATCTCTCTGATCTACCCCCTTCTCACCATGGCCATTGATACCACCTTATTCCAGGCTGCTATTATCTCTTGCCTAGACTTCTGTGAATGCCTTCTAATTGATCTCTCTGCTTCCACTCTTGTACCTCTACAATCCATTCTCCACCTAGAAAAGTGATCTTTTTTTTTAAGAATAATTCATATAATTTCTTTCCCATACTTAAAATCCTCCAACGACTTCCTCGAATGTGTAACTCTCCAGCTTCGTCTCACATCTGTCTCCTCTCTTGCATTCTATTCTCCTGCTATATTAGAATTCTTTCAGATTCTTCTTCTGGAATCTGGGCCTTCAAATGCTTGGTGTATTCTGTCTAATATGCTATTGCCTCTCCCCACTTCTTCTACTGCTCAGGAGGGGTTACTAATCTTAGAAGAGACAGTCCAAAGGAGTAAGACAGGCAGAAACTCTCAATCTCTACCCCCACTACCAGTCAGGGATCTAAAAGCAGCAGTTTTTCTTCTTGGCCTGAAGTCAGGCAAGGCAAGAAGGGGAGGAAAAGGATGGTTGGACCATTCAGGTCCATCTAGGACCATCTGGTCTCTTCTCACCAATTTTACTTCTCTTCCTGGTTCTGTAATAGGACTAGAGGTCAATGTGAGCCAAAACAGTAACCTCTCGTGTCAATGTAAGTTGTAGCTATAAGTAAGGGGACAGCATTGTCTAAGATGATTTATTTCTGACCAACCATTTCAGCCAGACCACTGGAGAATGCAGATCTGGACCAAAGGCATGCAGGAAAATACAAGCACCATCAATATTCTGTATGGTTTCAAAGGCCATGCTAGGGCCGGAGCCACTTCCGATAACACAGTTTAAAGCAATACACACTCCCCAAGTCTCCCTGGTAATCCAGTTGCCTTGGAAACACAATGATGCTAGGAATGACACACACAGCTAATGGTTGCTGCTTACCCTTATTGAATGAAAAGCTTCATTCATCAGGGTTTTGAAAATTCTGGTCGCTTTTTAATCTTTATCCCTCTGCCTGGTAATTCTATTCTTATGCCAAGAGCCAGCAGCAGCCCCGCGTCCATCCCTAACTGATGCAGAGACTTTTTCTGGCCTTGGATTTTGCTACTCTCTAATTGGCTATTAACTTTTGACCCCGGGCTGCGGTTTGCAGCACACCAGGAGACAAACAAATTAAAAGTGTAGAGCCCATGAACTTTTTCCCTTATCGGTCCCATCCAAAAGCAGACTGAGTTAAGAGCCTGACGTATGTGCAGAAAGCCCTTCTCTTCTCACAAATAATGCTCACTGACTTGTGAACTTGCCAAGGGGTAAAGGAATGAAGCATAGGTATCTTTTCTGTAGCCTCTACCTTCCCCCTCCAATCCCATCCCCAAGACAAACAGGTGTGGTCCACGACCTGACTTTGACACTGAAACACCAAATGTAGAGGGTGAATGTACACTTTCACTATCCCCTCATGATCAAAATGCACCCCAAATGTGTAAGCCCTCCTTTTTTGCCTCATCCTCAACAGCGTTCATCTGAGCATTGGCTCTGGCTTGACGTTTAACAGGACTAAAGCCTTGGAACCTTGTAGGAACTAAATCCAGGAGTGATGTTCTAAAATTATGAGAAGAAAGCCTAAAGGCAGGAGTGGAGAGAAGGCAGGGATCAGGAGGCAAGGCTGGGCTTTTGGTTGGTGGGTTAGCAAACACATTAAAATGTATCATCCTTTGGCCACCCACTACACATGTCCCACACTTTGCTTGCACATTTACACTGCTTCCTCTACCACTTTTTCATCATAGTCCTAAACACGGCTGTATGGTTAAGACGTTTGGTTTCTGGAGGTAGATCTCCAGGGGACAATATACCAGCCTTATCATCCCTTAGTTCTGTGACTTTGGGCAAGTTGCTTAACCTCTCTGGGCTTCAGTTTCTTCATTATGTGTAATAGCACCCTGCGTAATGGCATTGTAAGGATTAAATGAGATAATGCACGTAAAGCACTTAGAATACAGCCTGACTCTTAGCATGCCAAAAACGTGGTCTATTACTATTGTTTTTATTATGAAAACAGATGCTGAAAAGGAACCACTTGCTCAAGTATGTCTGACTACTCAGCTTCTGAACATTCTGCCCACTGTAGAACCTTCTTTGTCCCCCAGCTACTGCAGCTACACATTTGCCCCTCCCCCTAGAAATCCTCTATAGCTGAGACCCCCCAGACATCCAGGCTACTTCTAATCCCAACTCAATAGTCCAGCCCCACCTTGAAACAGTGCCACTCTTGTGCAAGGTAGAAAATAAGGAACTACATATTAAAGGATTTCAGAGATGACGTCAATTTTTACTAGGAGAAAAATGTTTCAGCCAAAGTCTTTTTATATGCAGTTATATGTTGCATTACACAAGCTATACTGCCTGGGCCGTAGCCATTGCCACATACTTTCTACATTACCCTTTAACCAGAGCATAGCAATGTACTAAACTTTCTGGATCATTCTCCATTTCTGTTATTCCTGAGTTTGATCCCAGTGGTACTTGATATTAGTAATCTTCATTAAGTTTTCCTTTTAAAAATAGCCTATAACCTTTCATGTGTAATTTGCTATTTTACTTATTTTCTATCTCTTTCCAGAAAGTTACCATTACCTTTTAGCATTTTCAGATGGCCTGTGGACTTATTATTTTTGACCCTCAGAGTCAAGTCAATATGGAAATATTCTTTTAATGAATATCTATTGAGTACTCTATGTCAGAATATTCCATATTATACTGCAGTAACAAACAATGCCCTGCAAACTTAGTGGCTTACTTTAAACAAAGATTTATTTCCTATTCACACTGCATATTCATTGCTAGAAGGCTAGAAGCCTGCTCCATGTCTCTTCACTCTAGGAAGTAAACTGACATATTAGCCATCAACTTGGATGCTGCTGGTCACTGTGACAGAGGGAAGAAGAACTCCTCCAGAGCATTTTACACTGGAGGTTAGATGCTCTCTGTGGGAGTAACATGCAACTTTCACTCAAAACTCTTTGGTCAGAACCATTAACATGGCCATACTCAACTGTTAAAGGGCCAAGAAATGTATTCCTACCATGTGTCCTGAATAGAGAGCTAGAAGCTAGTGAACAGCATTAATGAGTACCATGAGCGCTTACCATATGCCAAACACTGTGTCAGAGATGGGGATACATAAGTGAAAAGTATGGATAAGGTCCCTGCTTTCACAGAGCTCACCTCTTTGTGTGTGTATGTGTGTGTGGGAGGGGCATAACTGACATTGAAAATTAACTGCAAATGTGATGAGGGTTATGGAGGGAAGGTACAGGATGCTATGGTGTGTATAACAGTGGAGTTAATCTGGTCTCAGGGGAAAAAGGAGCCCTCCCAACCAACCCTAGGGAATTTACAGTGAGCCTAGACAGAGGAACTGGCTTTATCAGGGTGTGGATGTGTTCTCAACTTGCTCATGCCTGCCAGGTTTTGGCTCCTTGCTGGAGGATCAAACTGAGGAGATATGAGTTTTCACTCTTGGTGTTAATCCTTACCACTCTGACTCCATTCACATCCAGCAGGGTTGCTTCCACTGTAGTACTAAGTTGCTCCAGTGGGCACTGGGCACACATATCATGACAGTGGGTACAGTATGAACTGCAAACCGGAAGATGTGGATCCACTCACAAGCTGTATGACCGTGAACAATTCATTTCACCTCTGAAGCCTCAGTATTTTCATTCATTAAATGAGGATAATAAATAGTCCCTATCAGCCAGTCCAATATCTTCACATTGTCTGACCATGGCCAGGTTCATATGCCTAGCCTTTGCATAGAGAGTTTCACCTTAGGAGTAGGTTGACTGCCTTAATGGAAATGTCTGCAAGCACCTACCCAAGGGGTTCTCAACAGAGGATGATGCAGCCCCCTAAGAGGCATTTTAAAATGGTGGGGTGTTTTTGGTTGTCATAATGCCTGAAGGGATAAGACTAGAATTTGGGAAGCTGAACACCCTGCTATGTGAAGGATCGTCCCACACAACAAAGAATCCTTCCATCCAAAGTGCCAGTAGTGACCTGTTTGGGAAAATTGTACACCGCATTTTACAGCAATGTGCTAGTGAATGTGGGAGCTGACCTCCTACTATCCTGCTAGGCATGCCTCCCAACTACTTCAGGAAAGGATTCTGCCTGAAATTTCCAAAGCATCCATGCAGCTCTTAATGACTTGGCTTGAAGATTGTAGTAATCAGGATAAGCTAAGTTTTGCTGAAGAAACAAACGACTTCAAATTTTCAATGGCTTAAAACAACCAAGTTTCATTTCTCACTCACATTACATACACATCAGTTGAAAGGCTGCCCTGTTCTTTAAAATCATTCCAGGTCCCAGTGTAGAAGTAAGCAGATAAATGAACAAGGAAAAGATCAAGTGGAGCTAACTGCCCTCTACAGAATCAGAACAGTTTGAAGAGGAGCTGAGGAAGCTAACTTTAAACCTGACCTTCACGAACGGCTTCCCTAAGGAGAAGCCTCTTGAGCAGGATGACCCAGACAGAGTAAACAGCAAATGCATGGTCCTTGCGAGACTGAGGAGCAGCAAGGACGCTGGGGTCACAGGAGAGGAATGGGGGGGAGGGAGGAGGGCAGCAAAACATTGGGGTCCAGAGCATAGAGGGCCTTGCAGGCCACCATAGGTACTTGGGTGCTTACTCTGAATGAAATGGGGCCATTGTAGGACTTTAGGCAGAGAAGGGATGTTATCTGACTTGTGTTTTTAAAAGATCACTCTAGTTGCTGTGTGAGACTAGATTGTGGCAGTGGTCCGGGGAAAGCCCTCTTTGCACTCTGCTTACCAGAGAGAGATGAATACGACATGGTCAGACTTTAGCTCTGCTTCAGTCATGTGAGTGGCTGAGCAGCTGGGAGAAGGCTCTTTTAATACAGAGAGACACCTTTACTTATTTATTTGTCTATTGTTCTTCTCTTTCTCCAAACTCTTTTATTGGCCCCGGAGTGAAAGAGGACAGGGGAGATGACATCTAACCTTCCCAGAGGAGCCTTAAACATGACTTTCAAGATTGTGGAGCTAGGCAGCAGAGAGGCCACCTGATGTGATCGAGGCTGCAGCTCTGGCCTCTAACTCTGCTCTGCCATGCTTTGCTGTCGGACCCTGGACTAGTTCTTGCCCCTCTGAAAATCCATTTTGTCATCCCGGTCCTGATTGTGGGGTTGAATAAGTTTTGTACTTGGCAGGACAATGCCCTGTGCCATGTCTGTACCACCACTGGTGATTGGGTTTCCTGCTTCTTTTCTCCCAGCCTCAGTATGTTTGGGCAACTTAGGTGCTTCTAGGATCTGGGCCCTGATGGAGCTGAGGCCACCCTAGAGACTATAGCAGCCTGTAGCACCGGATTTTCTGGTAACTCTTCCTCCCAGAGAAGACTGACTTGGAGACCAAAAATAGCTACAGGCTATTAACAAGGCTTAAAATGCTAATTTATAATAATAGCAGGTGATATTTACTGACTGCTCACTGTGTCCCAGACACTGTGTTAAGTGCTCATAAACCAGAGCTTCAATACCAAAATTAATACATGAAATGAAATATAGTGGAAATACCTGGAAGAACAAATTAGAGAAAATTAAATGAAAATGATTGTCCATGAACTGTGTTCCATCCATCTGGAACCATTCATTCTATGATCATTTCCTTTGTGCCAACTCTGGGCAAGGCATCTTGGATATCATCCTTGTACTCACGGCTTCACTGGAAACTTTTAGAAGTTGTGCCCTGGCATGTTGGAGGCAAGTTATTCAGGTTATTCCTGTCTCTGGCCCTGTGTCCTGGTCACGAACCAGCCTTAGTCTCTCCCAAAGTTCTCTGCCCACTTGCCACCTTCCCAAACTTATTTGCTCCCTAAAATTGGATGATACTAAAATCACCCAGCAAGGCATTGGAAAATCACAGGTGTCCTGCCCTTGCCCACTACTGCTACCCCAGCCATCCATTTCCCTTTAGGGACTGGCAGAGAAGAGTCATACTTCAGTTTTTCCCAGGCATTCAGGCATGGGATAGTGCTTCTGGGCAGATTCCTGAGAAGTGGTGCAAATCCTGAGGTCCAGATTAATTTGAAGGGCCCAGGCAGAAAGTGGTAAGGCAGCATCCATCATTGTGCACAGGAGGATGAGGGGCAGGTGAGGAGCACACTGGTCCGGCTGCAGATGGAAAACAGACCTGCCTGTGACACCGCCCTCTCCCACTGCCACCACAGCCCTCTCCTACTGAAAGAAAGCTTCCTTCAAGGCTCCCCAATCTTCCTTCAAGTTTCGCCGCTATGGAGAAAACGTAGCTGACATTAAAAGTTTCTATGACAGAAAGAACCAGAGCAAGGGAGAAATTAGTAGTTGATGAGTTCAGAGGCTGGAAAGAATAGAAAAGACTGGTTTTAAATAGGTCGTATGTTGAGTGTCAGTGGTGGTTAATTAAATAGTTTATTGAGCTGCATGCTAATCATCTATGGCCAAGGCCAGCCCCTGGCAATGTTTCCCACTGGGAAGGGGCGCTCTGAGCAGCCTCTTGGGGGACAGGGTCCCACCTACCAAGGCCCGGGGGCCCTAACCCTCTGTTGAGTCATTCCCAACAGAGGACTTCCCGGGCTTCTTCCCCGGTCCCCACTACCCATAGGACCATGGCTAGTATGGAGAAAGTCTGACCCTATAGTTGCAGATGGGATGGATGCAGTGGAAGATCAGCCCAGATGGGGTAAAGGTAAGAACACCAAGCCAGGAGTCTGAAGTGGGGTCAAATTTGATTTCACCCCTGACTGGCTCTGTGGCTTTGGACCAGTCCCTGACCCATATTGAAGCTTTAATGCCTTTACTGGTACAGTAGGAGTGATACATGAGGTGGAATCTGAGGGCCTGCCCATTCTACATCTGGGATGCCAGGATGCTTGGAGTTTGGGGCTTCCTTATCCTCTTTGCCACATGCCACCCACACCCATCCCCAACACAAGAAGGCTCAGATGGACTGGCTTCTAGGCCTTCGCAGATAAAGTCCCCCGAGTGGGTTCCCATCAACCAATCAACAATTCTACAAAGGCCCGAGGGAAAGCATTTAATTCTAGCAAAAGGGGTTTGATCTTTCCATTACTGAGTCCTGGTAATTGCCCCCAAAGGCCTGTAAAAGCTGCTAAAATCATCCTATTACTTTCGGGTGTTTTGCCAACAGAAAATGAACAAAATTGTTGCTTTTGCTCTGCAGGCTATTTAACTGAAGTTACTCCTCAGCAGAGACAGGATCGGGACTGGGGCCAGCTTAGGAGCCTCATGGGGTTTCACATTTGATGAGGCTTTCGGAATTAGGTGTGGCCATCCGTGGCAAGGCACCCATTTTGCCCTACTGGGTAGAGCAGCCACATCCCCACCTGAGTTTGCACGGGCGGTGCCCTGCAGCAGACCAGATTAGAAGCTGAAGATTTAACGTGGGCCCTTTCTTTCCTGGCAGCTGTGCCTCACAGACACCTTGCACTCCAATGTGGCAAACCTGACCCCATCAGCTCACCCCCACTCTTCTGCTCCTCCAGGACTTCCCATCTCAGGAGCGGTGCCTTCATTCTCTTAGGAGATTCATTGGAGGCATCCCGGGAACCACCTTCCTTCTGACTCTCTTTTGTATTTGGGGGGCAAACCCTATACATTCATTCTCTTTCAGTATGTCTTCAATGTGCCCTCTCTTTTTCAACCCCACTGCCAGTGCTTCAGATCAGACCCTCCTCAACTCTTGCTGAAAGCCTTAGAATAGAACTCTATTTTCTCTGCAAATGATCTTTCTCTAGACTGTCTTTTTCAAAAGACAGGTCTTCATGATTGTCACAGGGCTGCCTACCCCCATGCAGTTCAAACAACTTCCTTGGCTCCAGGGCACATGCTGAATAACACACTTGACAATGTGGCTGTCAGATCTCCGAGGATTGTCCTATCAGGGCTGTTGCCCCTCCTGCCTTCCCACTTCTTTACCCTCAAACACCTCAGAATTCATCCTGCTGCCTGAGCAGATTCTGCTCCATATCACAGTTTTCTCTTGCTTACACAGTCCTCTCTGCCTGGAGTACCCTGAGTCTGATCTCCACCCGTCTAAAGAATTGCTTCTCGAAAGACTCAGCTCAAATGCTACCTCCTCCAGGATACCTTGGATTGCAGTTGGATACCTGTTGGATTGCAGTCCCTTTGGTTATTTGGCTACCAGGGTAATTTGTAGCTCAGAGAACCTATCACTAATTTCTATATAATAGCTGATCACAGATCAACCTGTGCCTCCAAATTTCCAACATCAATAGGGCAAGGACCAGGTGTGACCTATGGCCATGTGCCCAGTAGAGCAGCTAATAGACACTCTGCAAATGTCTGTGGCATTGAAGCAAACCAAAATACTCCAGACAAGACCCAAGACCACATCCTTTTACCCTAGGCTGTTTCAACTTGGGACCAGCTCCTGGGATATAAGACTAACAAGTAGGCAGGTGCAGGCTTGGAAGCCACATAATGTGCAGGATAGTTTGCCAAATCTTTGCCCAGTCAGTCTATTTACACAGGTAGTTGGACCCTGCCTACAGATGAAGCTGCAGTGTGGGTAGAGAATTACTCATCCGTTCAAGACACAGCCGGGGTTCTTCCAGACCAGAGAGCTGTGCTTGGCAGGGGTACAAATAGCTTCAATTTCCAGATCTTTAACAACTCGGCCTGAGTAATAACTTAGACCTGCCTCACAGCTGCCTGCAGTGAGGGCCCAAAAGCCTCAAGCTTTATTCCTGGGATGAGACTTGTCCTCAGAATTAAACCTAAATCCTCAAAGCTCCAGACAGGGGCCTGATGAATAGGCTGAGCCTTGGGACTCCTTGGGAGAGAGAGAATGACAACATTCAACCAGTTATTAAAGCTAGTAACTTCTGATTCCACTATGACTCCTCACTCATCCTCCTATTTTTCATCTATCCCATCATCAGTTACTTTTGATTCTACCTCCCAAATCCCTCTCTAATATATCAGCTTCTCCTTTACTTCACCATTACCACCCTAGTCCAAGCAGACATCAACTCTGGATTAAACTATAGCATTATCCTCCCTAACTGGCCTTATTGCCTTTACTCTGATTCCATAAAACCCATTCTCCCCTCAGGAGCCTGTGTGAAATTTCTAAAGCACACACTTATCACTCCCCTGCTTGACACACTTCATGGGCTCTGCAGGGCCCTGAAGTCCTAAATTCTGGCCATGACCTACAAAACAGTCTTACACAGGGTTGCCTAAAAAAACATACCTTAAGGCGAAGTTTGCATCCTAAGATTTTATTTAGAATTTCAGTCACAGGACAGCAGGAGTGAAGGAAAAAGTAAACTGAGGTAAGAAAGGAGTGAAAGCAAATAGCAAGTGGTAAATTATGGAGCTGGCCAGAGTTTCAAAAGAAATTTGGTTGGTTGTTCAGTCACATTGGACACCCATGGACAGGTGGAATGGAATGGAACCACCTTGCCTCAAAACAATCCACCCTATCTCCCGTTGCTTATTGTTGAAAATCCAACTCAGAAGTTATTACCTCACCTGTAATTCCAAGTGGTGTTATCTGGCCCCTCAGGCATCTCTCACTTATGGAAGTGAGATCCCATGTTCAATGAGGCAGTTCCTCTGAGTCTAGAATCTTCTACTGGGTCCAGTTGTATCAGGCCTTGGTAGCACCACAGTGGACTCAATGGAGATATAATGGAATCTAGCCCTTACACTGGAAGAGAGGGTGACTGAAACAGCTGGCAGTTCTAGGTGATATGGCAATAGCAGTGGCAAATGGGGCTTTTCATTAAGAAAATGACTTTGTGTCTTGAAGGCATGTGGGGCTGAGTAAAGCTAGGGTGGCAAATAGCTTGAATCTAAAACAGAGAGCCCGATTAGACCAGCTTCATCTGGCGACATGCTCCTTTCTTTCTGCAATTCAGCCACACTGAACTTCTATAATCCTCTAGAATGGTATTGTTCAAATATATATGTGGCTACTTCAATGTAAATTTAATTTTAAATGAAATTTTAATTTTAAATAAAATTGAGACTCCCACTTCTGGACAGGATAATGTAGCAAGGACTGGATTTATCCTCCTGCTTGAGAAAAAAAATATGTGAAGCAACAGTTTTCAAGGTACTGTACATCACCCAACAAAGGAAAGAGATTCCACAGAAAACAGGAAACAAATGTGCTGAGCATTATGATTGTCCCAGCTTACTGCCTTGAAAGAGTTCTCAAGCTGTGGTGCAAGGAGGGGGAACCCAGGCAGAGCCTGACAGTATCCCTGAGGAGACAGTATACAGTATACAGTATCCCTGAGGAGACAGAGCTGAGTCTGGGAGGAAAATGGCACTCGAGTTCAAATGCAGAATATTGGAGAGGAGAGAGATGTATAGAGAAAGAACTCCAGAGATCTGCAGAGAATCCCCCTCAAGTATTCAGCTGAGTACTGATCAGCACATGCATGTGAGGAAACTATTCAAGGCTGGGGAAAGCAAGGATGAGAGTGAAGAACACAGCACTCACACAGAAACTGGCATAGGACTTGCTCCCATAAGTCAACTGGACAAACTCATAATTCAGCTAGCATTGGGGAAGGTACACAGTAAAGTCTTGCTTCAGGACTGAGCAATTATTAGCCCTAGACTGAACAATGCCTCGCTCCCAGAAAGTAAATATTAAAAGTAAGACCCCAAAGAATAAAACTGTTTCTAATTAACTTGACTGCATCCTGGAATAAAGCTCAAGAACATTTATAGGAATACAAAAATATCTAGCACCTGACAAGGTAAAATTCAAAATATCTAGTTCCAAACAAACATTAGCAGGCATACAATAAGCCAGGAAAATATAAACAACAACAAATAAATCAATCAGTTGAAACAAAGCCATAACTGACACAGATGTCAGAATTAGCAGACAAGAACATTAAAACAATGATTATAATTGTGTTCCATGTGGAAAAAAAAAAGTAAGTAGAGACATAGAGATATAAAAAGACACAAATCAAACATCTACAGAAGAAAACTGCAGTATATGAGATTTTAAAAATTTACTGGATGAGATTAACAGAAGATTAGATATTGCAGAAAAAATATAAGTGACCTCAAAGACACAGCAACAGAAACCATCTAAAATGGAAAGTTGAGAGAAAAGTGATGTTTTTAAAATAGCAGAGCATCACTGAGCTATAGAACATCTTCCAGTGGCCTAATAAACATACCACTAAAATCTCTGAAAAAGAGGGGGCAGAAAAATTGTGTAACACAATAATGGCCAATTTTTTTTCAAATTTGATGAAAACCATAAACCAAAAAAACATAGCAAACACCAACCACAAGAAACATGAAGAACACTACACTGAGGCACATCATAGACAAATTCTGAAAACCAGTGATAATGAGAAAATCTTGAAAGGAGACAGTAAAAAGAGACATGTTGTATCAATTTACATTCCCACCAACAGTGCAGGAGGGTTCCCTTTTCTCCATACCCACTCCAGCATTTATTGTTTGTAGATCTTTGGATGATGGCCATTCTGACCTGTGTGAGGTGATACCTCATTGTAGTTTTGATTTGCATTTCTCTAATGATTAGTGATGTTGAGCATCCTTTCATGTGTTTGTTGGTAATCTGTATACCTTCTTTGGAGAAATGTCTATTTAGTTCTTCGGCCCATTTTTGGATTGGGTTGTTTGTTTTCTTGATATTGAGCTGCATGAGCTGCTTGTAAATTTTGGAGATTAATCCTTTGTCAGTTGCTTCATTTGAAAATATTTTCTCCCATTCTGAGTGTTGTCTTTTTGTCTTGTTTATGGTTTCCTTTGCTGTGCAAAAGCTTTTAAGTTTCATTAGGTCCCATTTGTTTATTTTTGTTTTTATTTCCAATTCTCTAACAGGTGGGTCAAAAAGGATCTTGCTGTGATTTATGTCATAGAGTGTTCTGCCTATGTTTTCCTCTAAGAGTTTGATAGTGTCTGGCCTTACATTTAGGTCTTTAATCCATTTTGAGTTTATTTTTGTGTATGGTGTTAGAGAGTATTCTAATTTCATTCTTTTACATGTAGCTGTGCAGTTTTCCCAGCACCATTTATTGAAGAGGCTGTCTTTTCTCCATTGTAAACTAAAAATAGAACTACCATACGACCCAGCAATCCCACTACTGGGCATATACCCTGAGAAAACCATAATTCAAAAAGAGTCATGTACCTCAATATTCATTGCAGCTCTATTTACAATAGCCAGGACATGGAAGCAACCTAAGTGTCCATCGACAGATGAATGGATAAAGAAGATGTGGCGCATATATACAATGGAATATTACCCAGCCATAAAAAGGAACGAAACTGAGTTATTTGTAATGAGGTGGATGGACCTAGAGTCTGTCATACAGAGTGAAGTAAGTCAGAAAGAGAAAAACAAATACCGTATGCTAACACATATATATGGAATCTAAACAAACAAAAAAAAAAAGATCATGAAGAACCTAGGGGCAAGACGAGAATAAAGACGCAGACCTACTAGAGAATGGACTTGAGGATATGGGGAGGGGGAAGGGTAAGCTGGGACAAAGTGAGAGAGTGGCATGGACATATATACACTACCAAGTGTAAATGTAAAATAGCTAGCTAGTGGGAAGCAGCTGCATAGCACAGGGAGATCAGCTCCGTGCTTTGTGACCACCTGGTGGGGGGGATAGGGAGGGTGGGAGGGAGATGCAAGAGGGAGGAGATATGGGGATATATGTATATGTATAGCTGATTCACTTTGTTATAAAGCAGAAACTAACACACCATTGTAAAGCAATTATACTCCAATAAAGATGTTAAAAAAAAAGTATTGAAAGAAAAATAAAACTGTCAACCTAAAGCTCCATATCCAGGAAATGTAGCAGTCAAAAATAAAATGATATAAAAGCTTTTTCAGGCATACAAAAGGTGAAAGATATCACCACCAGGAGATCCTCCCTACAAGCTGTTACAGAAAGGAAACAGAAAGATGGAAAATGATAACAGATAGAAATGTGACTATAAATGATGGAAAGCACCAAAAATGGTGACTGTGTGGGTAAATATATGTGATTCTTTTTCTTATTATTTAAAACTTTTTGAAAGATAATCACAGCTTAAGCAAAAATAATAAAGTAATGTGTAAGTTATAATATATGTAGAAGTAAAATGTGTGTCAATAATAGCAAAAAGACTGGGAAGGGGCAAATGGAAGTATACTTGTAAGGCTCTTATACTATCTGTGAAATGATATGGTATTCCTTGAAGGTGGACTACAATAAGTTAAAGATGTTTACTATAAACCCTAAAATAACAAAACAAAAGTTATAGCTAAGAAATCAAAAAGTAAATAAAATGGAATTATAAAAATATACAGTTTACTCAAAAGAAGGAAGAAAAAAAGGACAATGGGATCAAAAAACATATGGGACAAATGGAAAACAAACAGCAAGGTGATAGATTTAAACCTAACCATATCAATAATCCCATTAAGTGCAATGGTTCAAATTGACAAAAAGCAGAGTTTCTTAGACTGTATAAAGAGGCAAGACCCAATTCCATGCTGCCTACAAGAAAGACATTTTAAATACAAAGACACAAATAGCTAAAAAGTAAAAAGATGGAAAAGATAAACCATACTAACACTATTAAAAAGAAAGCTGAAGTGGCTATATTAATGTCAGACAAGGTAAATTTCAGAGTAAAGAATATTACCAGGGATAAATAAGGTCATTTAATAATGATCAAGAGGTCAATTCATCAAGAGACTATAAAATTCATAACATTTATGTAATTCATAACTGATCTTCGAAACATTAAAAAAAAGACAGAATTGCAAGAGAAAAGGACACATGTACAATTACATTCAGAAATGTTGATACCTTGCTCGCAATAAATAGAAAATCAGTTAAGGATACAGAAGAATTGAACAACACTATCAACCAATGTGACCTAATCGACATTTATAGAACACTTTACACACAACAGTGGAATACAGATCTTGCTTTAAGATCTGGAACAAAATAAGAAGTCCACTTTCATCACTTCTACTTAAGAGTGTACTAGAGACTCTAGCCAGTACAGTAAGCCTCAAAAAAAAAGAAGAAAAAGGAAGAGAAATAGAAGCATATAGGTTGAAAAAGAAAGAAACTTTTTATTTGCAAATGACATGAATGTCTACATAGAAAATCTGACTGAATCTAAAAAACAATTTCTAAAACTATATGACTTTGGTAAGTGTTGTAGTCAGAATAACAGTCCCCTAGAGATGCCCAAGTCCCAATCCTTGGAACCTGTGGATATATAATAACCTTATATGGCAAAAAGGACTTGGTGGATGTGATTAAGTTAAAGATCGTGAGATGGGAATATTATTCTGGATTATCTGGGTGGGCCCAATATAATAACAAGAGTACTTATAATAAGGAGCAGAAGGGGCAGAGTCAGAGAGAGAGAGAGAGAGAGAGAGAGAGGAAGAGGTTGGCAGATGCTATACTGGTAGCTTTGAAGTAGAAAAATGGGGCTATGAACAAATGAAAGCAGGCATCCTCTGGAAGGTGGAAAAGAAAAAGAACAAAGCCCTGAGGACACCTTGATTTTAGCCCACTGAGACTGATTTTGGACTTCTAATCTTCAGAATATCTTCAGAATTGTGAGATGAATAAATTTGTGTTGTTTTAAGCTACGGAGTTTGTGAGAATTTATTACAGCAGTCATAGGAAATGAATACAGCAAGTTTGCAGGATAAGATCAATATACAAAAATCAATTGCAGATCTATATACTGTCAATAAAGAAGTTGAAATAAGAAAACAATTACATTTATAATAGCTTCATAACTATGAAACAGAAATGTCTGACTAAAAAAGCAAAACAAACCCATAAAACACTTATACACTGAAATTCACAAAACATTGCAGAGAAAATGAAAAAAATATAACAAAATAAATAGAGAAATATACTGTGTTGCTGGGTCAGAAGACACAATATTGTTAAAATGTTAACTCCCCATATTTTTATACAGATTCAATGCAATTCTAAATAAAAATCATAAACAGAATATTTTGTAGAAATATGAAATCTAATGTTAAAATTAACCTGGAAATACATACAACTTTGAAGAGCCAAAAGAACTTTGAAGAAGGAACAGGGGCTGACATGGGTTCCTTGAGAAGAAAATGTTATTTACAGTTGTTGGGGCCCCCTAAGTGGGACTTACATCAGTGGATGCACACAGGCTGACAATGCCTCCAACACGTCCCCTTGGATTGTTAGTATGCCTTAGAGTCCCCAGTTCAGTTTCAATTAGCACTCTCAGTCCTATTTCTACTCCACAGCCATGCTAACCTATAGGGTGGCCTGTGTTAAGCACCCTTTGAAGGATAGCAGGAGAGGAGGACAGGTTCTCCAAGGCTGCTGTGGTTTGTGCTATGATTATTTAAAAGTAAAACTCTTCAAGAACCAGCTTTTCAGAAGAACAGCATACATCTTACTTCTGAGGAAATGGCAGAAAAGGCCCCTTGGGAAGTAGTGTCCCCCATTTCCCTAGCATACTATCCAAAGGAACAGAGAGTGGGATATACGTGTGGGAGGAGGCATGTGTTATCTTACTCTGCCCTTTCAGGTATATTGCCAATTTAGTTTCCGCCTGTGTAACTATATCTGCATAGCTTGAGAAGGGCTGGATTGATTGCCACACAATTTAAGGAAAGTTTGGAAGATATATGACTTAAGTTGTAGGCCCCATAGAATGCATGAAAATCACTTTGGGGGTGGCCATCAGGACAGAGCATCTAGTGATTCGAAGAGACTTTGCACAAAGACATCCGTGAATGTCCCCAAATATGATCCCCCAGGGGAAAATCCCTAGGGTGGAAATTTCGTCTTATTATAAGTGATGATTTTCTGCCCAGCCATGGTGTGGCTCTACCCCCAGTGATGGATGAATGAGTCTGAGTGGCACCAGGATGGCCAAGAGGTCCATACCTAACAACTTCTCTGCAAAAAGAACCCTCAAACCTAGATTAGGCTGAGCCCAAAAAAGGGCAGGGTCAAAAGGGCTGGGGTCCAGATTAGCCTGGCTTCAAGTCTCACTTATATTTTTATATCTGGTTTGTGAGACTGACCTGGCCTGGAACCCTCACTGTGGCAGGCAGAAATATCTGGCTGGTTTGTCAGTTTCCTAGAGTCCAGCCCAACATCTGACACAGAGCAGTTTCACTCTTTAATGAGTGAATACGTTGCGGTTTCCTCATCTGTACAATAGCATAATGATTCCTGAGATGCCTACCTCACAGAGCTGTTATGTTCTGATGTCTGTGCAGTAGTAATACTGAAGAAAAGGTGTCCTCATAATTGTAATTTTTACACCTACTGTGCCCAATATAAAGCCTTTATCAACACTGAGCACAGAATAGTCATTTAATGAATTCTTGTTACTACACATCCACTAGAAAGGCTACTAAAAACCTATTAAAAAGACTGATAATAACAACTGTTGGCAAGAATGGGAAGCAACTGGATTCCACATACATTGCTGGTGGCAATCTAAAATGATACAAACACTTTGGAAAACAGTTTGACAGATTCTTATACAGTTAAATATAGAGTTGCCATATGACCTAGCAATTCCACTCCTAGGTATTTACAAAAATGAAATAAAAACTTACGTCCACACAAAGACTTGTACTAAAATGTTCATAATAGCATTTTTCATATTTGCCCCAGACTGGAAAAATCCAATGTCGATCAACAGCTGAATGGGTAAGCAAAATGTGATACAATGGAATAAAAAGAATGAATCCTGATATGCCCTATAATTTGGATGGACCTCAAAAATATTATGCTGCATGAAAGAGGTCAGACAAAAATATAATCTGCATGATTCCATTTATATGAAACTCTAGAGGAGACAAACCTTAAACTATAGTAATAGAAATCAGATTATTGAGTACATCTAGGGATGAGGTATTGAATGGGAAGGAGCAGAGAGAAGGGGGTAAAGAACATGCTCCATATTTTGAGCTGGGTTGTAGTTATACATATTTATTAATATGTAGACATTCATTTACATATATAAACATTCAGATAATGTTTGTATATTTTACTGCATGTGAGCTATACCTCAATAATTTTTTTTTATAAATTCTTTTTTTTTTTAATTTATTTATTTTTATTTATTTTTATGGCTGTGTTGGGTCTCCGCCTCTGCGCGAGGGCCCTCTCCAGTTGCGGCAAGCGGGGGCCACTCTTCATCGCGGTGCACGGGCCTCTCACCATCGCGGCCTCTCTTGTTGCGGAGCACAGGCTCCAGACGCGCAGGCTCAGTAATTGTGGCTCACGGGCCCAGTCGTTCCGCGGCATGCGGGATCTTCCCAGACCAGGGCTCGAACCCGTGTCCCCTGCATTGGCAGGCAGACTCTCAACCACTGCGCCACCAGGGAAGCCCCCTCAATAATTTTTTATAAATAAATTCAGAGTAAAATGCCTGTTCCCAAGTGAATCCAGGGAAATGTGCAGTGCAACAAACACAGTTTTATTAAGTGTTTACTATGTGCCAGGCAGTATTTCAAGTGTTTTACATAAACTAACTCAATTTAATTTTCACAACCTTATGAGTAAGGTACCATTGTCAACCCTGTATTACATGTGCAGAAACTGAGGCTTGTGGATGTTAAGTCATCTGGCCAGCGTCACAAGGCTAATCAGCAGTCTAGTGGAGATTTGAACCTAGATCTGTGTGGCATCAAAGCTCTTAAGCACAAAAAACTTTTTTGATTTCTAAAAACTGTTTCTGGGCTATGAGGATGAGTTAGTTCTAACAGGGTGAGTACTCCAGAGGAGGTAGGCCAGAGGGCTGAGGGTCCCAGAAGGCTTTAGGAAATGGGATGAGGAGGAAGAGACTTGATCACTGGCTGCCAGTCCTGACAGGGCAGTACTGGGGAAAAGGTCTAGGCTTGTTCTAACTGTTTCTAGTGAGCAGAGCTCAGGCCAGGAGGTAGATTTCAGCTCAGTCAAATCAAGAGCTAATGGCTGAGTGCCTCCCACTAGCATAGGATGCTTGTGATGGTGAGCAACCTGTCACTGCAGGTCAACCATTTGATAGAGACTTTGGGAAGTCCCATACTTGGAGACTTCCCACAGCCTGGTGGGTGCGTGATTAAGAAACAGGTCAGTGTTCAAATCCAGACTTTGCTCCTTCTCCCTGGGTAAACTTTGGCAAAAATATAGTTTTTTTTTTTTGAGGCCAGAAAATGACCTGATGCTGTCATTGTCTGGACTAGATGATATTCAAAGAGCATGCAAGTCTAAAACTCAGTAACTCTGCAACAAAGCTAAGGCCGATCACTTTAAAAGGATACTGGAAGACTTTCTGGAATTTAAGCAGCTTTGACTTTGTCTTCAGGGTACAGTCCCAGCAGGCCAAGGCACAGTCACATTTTCATTTGTACAAGCTCACCCTGGCTGCCGTGTGGAAAGTAGACTAAAAGGGGAATCATGGAGGCAGGGAGACTGGTTCAGAGGCTGTTAGTTGCCCAGGTATGTGTTAATAAGGATTCATTTACTGGGGATGGAGAGGAAAGACAGACAGCCAGAATGGTGACTGCACCTGGAATGGTGAAGGTGTTTCCCCATTGACATGTACGAAGGCCCAGAACATCCCAATAGGCGCTGAAGAACCAGACTGGGGTTCCAGGCTTCTTCCTTGCATCAGCATGCCAAGGAGTCAGCCAGAGATGATGGAGTAGGAACACAAGCGGAAGTGACAGGCCTCCATCTGCAGGGCCCTGCATTACCCACTGAGGCTTTAATCATAATCAATTGATTCTAAATGACTGCCAACCCATCTGTTCTGTTCAGGGCCACAAGCTTCCAATACAAACCTGAAGGCTCTGCAGTGCCGATCTCTCCAGCATTGCTAGTACACTCAGGGGCAAATGAAAGAGAAGTGGGCTGACTCCAAGCAGCCTCAGGCTGGGGTGAAATTCAGGGAAACAGCACAGACCCCTAAACATTTCTATGGACACGAGGCTTTACAATTTATGGAGCAGGATCACATCTATTACCCTGAGGGTCTGTACAAGCACTTCTCCCACTCTATTTCAGGAGCTAGGATTCCAGGCCTTGACTGGGTCCTGAGTTAGATTAGCACAGGTGGGCCTGCACTCTTCTATCTATGTGGAGTCTTCATTAGTAGGCACATTCTGGATGCTGGGCACTCAGGAGGCTCAACCTGCCCTCCAGGAATGCCCAACCAACCAGTGGGATAGATTTAATGCTGAAGATGCTTTTGTCCATCTCCACTTGAGTGCCTATGATCCCTGGGACCCCTTTCCCCAGGCATGACTCTGCCCTGTACCCTGGCACCACTGCTTCTCTCCTAGAGGCTCCTTCTCTGCTGCCAGGCCAGCCTGGATGCCCACAGGATGAGGTCTGTTTTTCTAGACACTTTAGTTGTCCCATGTATTACATCTTTTGACAATATTTGATACAGACAGAAAAATAAGAGAACATTTTGGAGCATAATGGCAAAACAAACACGGATCCACTGACCACCCAGAATAAGAACAAGAACATTCCCAACAGCATTGCAACCATCTGGGTGTTCCTTCCCTAGCTCACCCCAACCTCCCTTCCCATTAACAGTGACCATGGTTCCAAACTTTGGGTTTATCAGGCCCCTGTCTTTTATTTTCCAAGTTTTGAAATATATGTTATGTACCCCTACAGAAGCTATTGTTTATTTTTACTTGACTACTTTCTAAAAATGGTATCATACTCAATATTATATACCATATTCATAGAATAAAGGACAAAAACCACATGATCTTAGTAAATACCAGAAAAACTGTTTGACAAAACCTAACATCCTTTCCTATTAAAAACATACAGCAAACTAGGAATATAAGGAAACTTCCTCAACCTGATAAAGGGTTCTATGAAAACAAACAAAAAAAAACCACAGCTAATATCATACATAATACTGAAAAACTGAAAAATTTCCCCCTAAGATCAGGAACAAAATAAGGATATTCCCTCTCACCACTTCTATTCAACATTGTACGGGAAGTTCTAGCCAGGCCAATTAGGAAAAAAATGAAATAAAAGGCATTCAGATTAAAAAGGAAGAAGTAAAACTATATTCTTATACACAGAAAATTCTAAAAACCACAAAAATACTATTTGAGCTAACAAATGTATTCAGAAAAATTGCAGGATACAAGGTCAACAAGTACACAAACATTAGTTGCATTTCTATACAATAGGAATGACCAACCCAAAAACAAAACTACGAAAACAATAGCATCACAAAGAATTGAAAACTTAGAAATAAATTTAACAAAAGAAGGATAAAATTTAAGCTCTGAAAACTAGAAAACATGCATCTAGGTGAGGGTAGTGTAGGTAGAGATAAGTGCACAGGACTGAGATAAATTTTGACATTTTTTTCACCATTTTTTGGGTGGTAAAATATGTATAACATAAAACTTGTCATTTTTTACTATTTTTAAGTATACAGTTCAGTGGCGTTAATTACATTTACAATGTTGTGAACACATTACCACTATTTCCAAAACTTTTTCATCACCCCAGACAGGAACTCCGTAACCATTAAGCAATATTCTCCCATTCTTCCCTCATTCCAGCCCCTGGTAACTTCTAATCTAATTTCTATCTCTATGAATTTGTCTAGTATAGGTACCTCATAGAAATGAAATCATATAATATGTGTCCATTTTTGTCTGACTATTTTACTTAGCATAATGTTTTCAAGTTTTATTGTAGCATATGTAAGAAATTTCATTTATTTTTATGACTGAATAATTTTCCATTATATGTATATACCACATTTTACTCATCCATTCATCTGTTGATGGATGCTTGAGTTATTTACATGTTACGGCTACTGTGAATAATCCTGTCATGAACATTGGACAAGTACAAGTAGCTGAGTTATTTTTTTTTCAGTTCTTTTGGATATATACATAGGAGTGGAATTTCTGGGTCATGTGGTAATTCTATAGTTAGCTTTTTGAGGAACTGCCAAAATGTTTTATATAGAGGCTGCACCAAATTGCATTCACACCAGCAGAGCACCAGTGTTCCAATTTCTCCACATCCTCACCAACACTTGTTATTTTCCTTTTTTAAAAAAATTTTAGACATCCTAGTAGATGTGAAGTGATATCTCACTGAAGCTTTGATTTGCATTGCCTTGATAACTAAAGATGTTGAACATCTTTTCATGTGCTTATTACCCTTTGCATATATACTTTGAAGAAATGTCTATTCAAGTCCTTTGCTCATTTTTTGTGAGTTTATGTCTTTTTGTTGTTGAATTGTAAGTGTACTTTGTATATAATAAATATAAAACCCTTATCAGGTGTATAATTCACAAATATTTTCTATCATCCTGTACACTGCCGCTTCATTTTCATAATAATGTACATTGATGCATAAAAGTTTATTTTAATTTTAATGAAGTGCAATTTATCTATTTTTGTTGTTGTTGTTGCTTGTGCTTTTTGTGTCACATCTAAGTATCCATTGCCAACTCTGAGATCATGAAGATTTACCCCCACGTTTTCTTCTAAGACTTTTATGATTTAGCTCTTATATTTAGGTCATTGATCCAATTTGAGTTAATTTTTGTTCAAGGTGTGATATAGGGGATGGACCTAGAGACTGTCATACAGAGTGAAGTAAGGCAGAAAGAGAAAACAAATATCGTATATTAACGCATATATGTGGAATCTGAAAAAAATTGGTATAGAAGATCTTATTTACAAAGGAGTCCAAATTTTTTCCTTTGCCCATGGAAATCCAGTTGCCTCTGTACCACCTGTTGAAGACACTATTCTTTCCCGCATTAAGTGAACTTGGCACCCTTGACAAAAATCAGTTGGCCATTGATGTGTGGGCTTAATTCTGGACCTCAGTTCTACTTCATTGGTCTGTATCTCTACCCTTATGCCAGTACCACACTATTTTGATTACTGCTGCTTTGCAGTAAGGTTTGAAATTGGGGAAGTGTAAGTCCTTCAATTTTGTTCTTCTTTTTCAAGATCGTTTTGACTATTTGGGGCACCTTGTAATTCCAAATACGAAGTTGAAAGTCCAGCTTTTCTATTTCTTGAAAAAAAAAGCTGCTGCAATTGTGATAAATATTGTGTTAGATCTGTAGGTCACTTTAAGAGTATTGACATCCCAACAATATTAAGTCTTCTTACCCATTAAGATGGGATGTCTCTATTTATTTAGGTTTTCTTTAATTTCTTTTGACAATATTTTGCATTTTCAGCATACAAGTATTTCACCTCCTTGGTTAAATTACTTTATAGATGCTATTTTTAATGAGATTGTTTTCTTAATTTCCTTTTTGAATTGTTCATCACTGGTGTATAGAGACACAACTGGTTTCTGTGTGTTGATTTTGTACCCTAAAACTTTGCTGAATTTCTTTATTAGCTCTAGTAGCTTTCTTATAGATTCTTTAACATTTTTATGTCAACTGTGAATAGAAATAGTATTACTTCTTCCTTTCCAATTTGGATGCCTTTTATTTCTTTTTCTTGACTAATTTCCCTGGCTAGAACTTGAAAAAAGTCTAAAGAAGTACTATTTGATAGTCAAGTAGTGATGTCAAGTTGACATCGGAGTTTAGAGTAGAGGTCAGTTTTGGAGATATGATTTTGGGAGCCATAAGAATACAGAAAATATTGAAAGCTGTAAGAATGGGTAAGATTACCAAGGGGTAGAGCATAGAGAGAGAAGGGAAGGGAAGGAAAGAGAAAGAGAGGCGAGGGGAGGGGATGGGAGAGGAGGGGAGGGGAGAGGCAAGAAGAGGTGCCATTTGTCTGATTACTACAGGTTTGTCAACATTCACAGCCTACCAGGCCCCTCGATATCACACTGTTTTGTTTCTCTTGCTAGCTTGTGACCTTAGGTGAGTTCACTTCACTTCTCTGACTCTGTTAGCTCATCTGTAAAATGGGAAAATAAAAATTGTTCCACCTTAGTTCCAAGGAATATGTTTAGCTTTCAGACAAAGACACAGCTTTACCAACCCCTTGGGATAGGAACAGAATGTCACCCCAGACGGTTCCTGGTGTTGCTACAGTCTTAGGAGAGCATAGCTCAGCAAGACTACAAATGGAGCAAATGGGACATGGAATTCTCATTTACTGATCTGTCCTTGAAATGCTGTGCCACCCTCCTACACACCCTAAAACCTGTCATTTGAAAGACAGACTACATCAGTCCAAACACATGGAGTAGGCACTTGAACATCACAAAGGGCAGCATGTTCCAGCATAAGTGGAACACTTCATCATTTGCAGTCAGCATCCTCAAAGAGCCACAGCTGTGAAGTCAGTGTGACTGCCTGAGAATGGAGCTACCATGCTGCTCTTTCCCTCACTGAGCCATCAGGAAGTGGACCCTGGAGCCAGAAGTGGCAGGAGGTGGAATGTACTCAAGGCCAGTCTGGAAGAGTATCAGGTCCAGTGATCTGCAGAGATACTGACAAGGTCACTTTAACCATCACAACAGAATACCATTCCTCTTTCAGAAAAAGGCCAGGAATTTCTTTTTGTAAAGAAGTTACTCCAAGGCAGCTTGGATTTCTCTAAATGAGCTCATACCTAGGCTCTGTACCATACTTCTTCAACATCTAGGGTCACTCACATCAAGACAAGGTAATTAAACCACATGCTTCAAGTGGCAAGCATGCTCGTTGTCACCTGCTCTAGGTCCCCAAAGGATCTAGATTGTTGATCAAGATGATATTAGTGATGATAATGGGACAATACTACTTCTGACAATAGCTCTTATTTTAAGCAGTCTACCTTGTTTCAGGCATTTTGTGAATTATATCTCAAATTTTCAATATAACCCTATGAAGGAGGTACTATTATTATCTCCTTTTTAGAAATAAGGATACTAAAGATCAGAGAAGTGATTTTCCTAAGGTCCACATCTAGTGGCATAATTGGGCCTTGGATCACCTGATTCCAAAGTCTAGATTCCTTCCACTATTCCTCACTGCCTCCCCTCCCTCTTCCTCTGATCTGCTGGATCTTCCATCTCCCCAGGCCAAGTCCCTTCCTCCAAGCCTGTTTGTGCTATGAGAACAGAAGGAGAGAAATTAGGAATAAACTTCACCTCATTGCTGGGTATCCTGCAGTCCAAGGCCCAAGCCCAAGTGCCATGATGAGCTTCCAGATAGTGCCCAGTGACCTTGGGGACATCCTTGGCAGAACTTGCAGCACTCCTTGATATGGGCACTGGTGGTAGCTGAAACTCTGTGCCCTCTCTGAAATTCTGAGGATTTTAAACTGAATAAAAACCGTGTTTTGCAAAGGGTAGTCTTCATTAGAATGTTAGTCAATCCTCAATGCTTACGAAAGAAAGATCCTGAAATTGAAGAAGGCATCCCCTCTCTCCCTATAACAGTCTTGTCTTTCAATTGTTAATTGGAGAAGACAACATGTTACTAGCCTGGGAGCAGTGAGGCTCTAGCATCTGGGCAGTGATCTGGCCAGCCCTGGGGAAACCATTAGTAAAATAGATCCTGACCTGGACTAAAGATGCTGAGGAGCCCTGTTGGGCTGGAAGGCTCTCATCTCCAACCTGTAGGGGCATGATGAGGCCTCTGAGATTCTACAATCCCCACTCCTCAGAGTGCTTAAGCCTCCTCCCTTCTCTCTGGGCTTGGGGTTGGAGAGGGTAAGAGTAATGTGATCTGTGGTCAAGAGACGTGAAGTCAGAGGCTGGGGGGGCGCATGTATTGGATCTCTCCTCCTGTATTAGTATTGCTATCACCAGTACATGTGTCCAGCTCCTTTGAAAGACTGAGAGAGCCTTGCAACTCACTGATTACTCATTGCAGCATCAGAGTGCTCAGCACCAGGCCTGGCACAAAGTAAGAGCCTCATAAATACTCATTGGCTTGAATGCTTTGAATAGAGTTTGGGGGCTGGCACACATTCTCGGTTCCCCACAGGACCACTGAGCTTTGGCTCAGAGGAAAAGGAAGTATTCACTCTTCCTGAGTTGGCCACCGGTTGCTGCCATTTCACTGACTGCAGTCCCCAGCATGTAGGCAAGGAGCCTGCCTGCTGTCTAAGTTTTCCAGACTGCTTTCTTGGTTGGTGGGCCTCAGACTCCACAGGCCCAGCACTGTTCCCCAAATCCAGGCAGGTGTGCCCCGTCACAAGGATTTGGGCCAGGGTCCCAGTGAAAGGTATCTGCAATTTGGGAAAATGGTCTCCAGGGAGCGAGGGATTGGGCAAGTGAGGGGAGGGGAAATAGTGGGGAGGGAGGGATCACAGGGAAAAGAGGCAAGAGAAAAAGAAAGGATGGTTCTTTGAGATCTGAGAGCTGTGAAAATCAAATTCAAGACAAAGTGCCCAGCCCTGAGATTTTTCAACTTGATTTAGCTGCAGAATTCTTACTCTGTGAATGGAGGGCTCAGAATGTAGAACAGATACAAGTGGAATGTGACATCCAGCTCCCTGCCTGCTTGAGCTCCTTCTTTCTTCTTTTACCCTCCCCCACACAAGCCCCACCCTTGGCAGCCCCTAGGACTCCGGTTTAAGACTTTCTGACCCAGGTCAAGGTGGGAAAACTGAGGTTCAGAAAGGTGTAGAAATTTCCTCCCAGTCGTCTCCACAAGGCAGAGACAAAAAGGGGCAAGAGAGTACTGCGGGTTCACAAGTATAATGCACTGAATCCTGGGAGGTCCTGACAGTGGCCTTGCTACTGTGGCTTCATTCAGGACTGCCCTGTACAGGATGAGCACCCCAGCCCCAGCCTCTATCCCAAAGGAGTACAGTTCAATTCAAAGATCAGTTGGACATGTACCGTGAGGCTGTCCCAAGGCATTTCTTGAAGACTGGGAGCCACATCCAAGTCGGAAGCTCAGCAGCCTTGCCCAGGTTTGGGAAAAGTTTGTGTTTGACTTTGTTTTTATTTTCTTTTTGTTTTTTATTGAAGTATAGTTGATTTATAATGTCGTGTTAGTTCCAGGTGTCCAGCACAGTGACTCGGTTTTATATATATATATATATTATATATATATTAAATATATTATATTTTATATATATATATATATTTTTCACATTCTTTTCCCTTGTAGGTTATTACAAAATATTGAGTATAGTTCCCTGTGCTATACAGTAGGTCCTTATTGTTTATCTATTTTATACATAGTAGGTAATCAGCCATGTGAGGAGTTGGGAGAAGAGTTTTCCAGGCAAAGAAAATAGTATGTGCAAAGGCTGTAAGCAGGGAAAGAACTTCCCTTATCCAAGGCAAGAATAATCAAATAGGGTGTATGCTTCACCAGCTCTGGGGCTCTGACCGAGGGGGAAGCATAGGCTGAGACAAACTGTCCACTTGGGATCCTGCAACCACTGTGAATCTCAGCACTCCAGGATGCACCTCACTTCTCAACTCCTTCCCTTCTCTCTCACTGTAGGACAGAGGGCTTCAGCATTGCCCCCTCTCTCCTCTCTCAGGAAGGCCTTGCAGCACCAGCAACCAGCTGCTCCAGGCCTCCTATGAGCATCCCCATTCCTCTCTCTTGCTCCTCATCTTGGATGGAGTTGTATGCTTTGGCCTTGCAGAGGGAGACTGAGCCTGCTAACAGAAAGTTTCAGAAGTGTGGGGTGAGAAGAAGCAGAAAGGACTTCCACATATTGGGAAAGAGTCTCTATGTGCATCTGGATTTCCCTGTCCATTATGCACACTGTATCTACAGGCAGAGCTGACACTACTCAGGAATGATATTGGACCCACCATGATGCATTCACTGTACTTGGAAACTCCCACGGTTGCTATGTCCATTGGCAGAAATCCAAGTCTGACTCCCAGGAGTTCATGAAATCAATAACGACATCCCTATACTGATGGCCACCAGAACACCAACCTGTGGCAGGAAACAAGTACACTACACATTTTGACCCACCTAGGCATTCCTCCATACCACCATGTCTACTGTCCTTCTCCTTCCCCTCTCACCTATTCATCACCATGCAGTGTAAGGAGCATCAAGCCAACCGTCCAGAAACTAAAGCTGTATCCTTGGCTTTGCCCACTGACCAAGTGACTGGCTTGGTGATTGGGCAAGGCATTTCAACACATTCATTGAGTAATTGCTATGAGCCAAACACTAAGCTGGCATCTCCTGGCTTTTACTCTGTAAAATGAGAACAATATTACCCATCTTATTAGGTTGTCAATGATATTATATTAATACCAGTTTACAGAGTGTTTGAATTTTCCCACCTACTCTGTAATGTAAGAATTTAAATGTTGTAAATTTCATTCTAAGCACTGCTTTAGCTACATCACCCAGATTTTTTTAAAATCAGATGTATTGAGCAATAATTTACATAAAATGAATCCTCATTAGGTGTACAGTTTGACAATGTCTAACAAATGCATATGTGCCCATAACACCACAAAAGTAAAGATTTAGAACATTCCCATCATGCCAGAAAGTTCCCTCCTGCCCCTTTGGAATAAATGTGACCCACTCCAACCCTTGGCAACTATTTATCTCCTTTCTGTAACTATAAAGTAGTAGTTATTTCCCAGAATTTTACACAAATGGAATCATAGAGTAAGTGCTCTTTTGTGTTTGACTTCTTTCACTTAGCATAACGTGGATTGATGCAGTTGTGGCTGTTATCAGTAGTTCATTCTTTTATATTGCTGACTAGCATCCTATATTATAGATTTGCCAAATTTTGTTTGTCTGTGCACCAGTTGATGGGCAGCTAATCACCTCCAATTTTTGCTATTATAAATAATGCTTCTATTAACATTCACAAACAAGTTTTTGTGTAGACTTATGGTTTTATTTTTTCTTGAGTAAATACTTAGAACTGGAATTGCTGACTCACATAATATGTATACAAATACACTAATCTTTAACAAATCTATTGACCTGTTGCTGGACATGTGAGTTGTTTCTAGTTTTCAGCTCTTGTGAAATGAAGCTTCTATGAAAATTTATGTGGACATATGTTTTGATTTCTCTTTGAGAAACATCTACAAGTAAAACTGCTGACTCACATGATAAATGTATGCTAAACATTATGAGAAAGTGGTAAACTCTTTTCCAAAGTGTCTGTACCATTTACATTTCCACTTGTAATGCATAAAAGTTCTAGTTGGTCCACATTCTCAACAGCACTTGGTGTACCTGTCCTGGTGTCCTCAGTCTTTGTTGTTGTTGTTGTTGTTTTAATCATTTTTTTAGGTGTGTGGTAGTGTCTTGTAATTTTAATTTGCATTTCCCTAATGACTGAGCATCTTTTCGAGAACTTACAGATTATTCATATATTTTATTTTGTGATGTGAGCTGTTTGAATCTTTTACCCATTTATAATTGGATTGTTTTTCTTATTTTTACTGAATTTTTATAGAGTTATTTATAGTCTCTGGATACAAGTCCTACATCAAATATGTGTGCTGTGAACATCTCCCACTCTATAGCTTGTCTTTTCATTTTCTAAATGATGTATTTTGAAGAGCACATGGTTTTAATTTTGAAGAAGTCCAAATTATCAATTGTTTATGGCTTGTGGGTTTTGTGTCCTAATTAAGAAAATTGTGTATAACCCAAGGTCAAAAAGATTTTCTCCTAAGTTTCATAATTTCAGCTTTTATGTTAAAGTCTATGATCCATGTCACGTTAATATTCATGACTGGCATGAGATAAGGGCCAAGGTTACTTTTTTTCCATATCAGATATCAGTTGTTCTGGCACCATTTGTTGAAAAAAATTATCCTTTCCTAACTCAGTTACCTTGGCACCTTTGTCAAAAATGATTAAAAAGAATGAAATAATGCCATTCGCAGCAACATGGATGGACCCAGGGGTTATCATACTAAGTGAAGTAAGTCAGACAGAGAAAGACAAATATCATATGATATCACTTATATGTGGAATCTAAAATATGACACAAATGAACTTATTTACTAAGTTCACAGACTTAGAGAACAGACTCACAGGCTTAGAGAACAAACTTACAGTTACCGGGGGGGAGGGTTGGGGGGAGGGATAATTAGGGAGTTTGGGATTGACATGTACACACTGCTGTATATAAAATAGATAACCAACAAGGACCTACTGTATAGCAGCAGGGAACTCTGCTCAGTGTTCTGTAATAACCTAAATGGGAAAAGAATTTGAAAAAGAATAGATACATATATATGAAAAACTGAATTACTTTGCTGTACACCTGAAACTAACACAACAATGTTAATCAACTATACCCCAATATAAAATAAAAATTAATATAAATAAATAAATGGGAAAAAATCTACATATCTATTTTTGGGTTCTCTATTGTAATATTGTGATTTATAATAAAAATTGTAATTTGGTCTTCTTTCCTATTCCTGGCATAAAACTCCTAAAACCCTTGGAATTTCCTAAGTGATAAAAGAAATAAATGTGTCTTTTGTTATTCATAACAAACCCCTTTCAACACTGCTGAGTTTCCTTTGCTGTGCAGAAGCTTTTTAGTTTGATATAGTCCCATTTGTATGTTTTTGCTTTTGTTTCCCTTGCCTAAGGAGACATACCCAGAAAGATATTGCTAAGACTGATTTCCAAGAGTGTACTGTCTATTTTTCTTGTACAAGTTTTATGGTTTCAGTCCTTACATTCATTCTTTAATCCACTTTGAGTTGATTTTATGTATAATGTGAGATAGTAGACTAATTTCTTTCATTTGCATGTGGCTGTTCGGTTTTCCCAACACCATTTATTGAATAGATTATTCTTTCTCTATTGTATTCTTTGTCATAAGTTAATTGTCCATACACGTGTGGGCTTATTACTGGACTCTCAACTCTGTTCCATTAATCAATGTTTCTGTTTTTCTGCCAATACCATGCTGTTTTGATTATGACAGCTTTGTAATATAAATTGAAATCAGAGAGTGTGATACCTCCAGCTTTGTTCTTTTTTCTTGAGATTACTTTGGCTATTAAGGGTCTTTAATAGTTTCATATAAATTTGAGAAATTTTTGTTCTATTTCTGTGAAAAATGTCACTGTGATATTGATAGGGATTGCATAGAATCTATAGATTACTTTAGGTAATATAGGTATTTTAACAATGTTAGTTCTTCCAACCCATGAGAACTGAATATCTTTCCATTTCTTTGTGTCTTCTTTAATTTCTTTCAACAATATTTTATAGTTTTTAGAGTACAGGTCTTTTGTCTCCTTGTTTAAATCTATTACTAGGGATTTTATTCTTTTGTCATGATCGTAAATGGAATTGTTTTCTTAATTTCTCCTTCTGCTATTTCATTGTTAGTGTATGCAAATGCAACAGATATTTGTATATTGCTTTTGAAACCTGCAACTTTAAAGTATTCTTTTATTATTTCTAATAGTTTTTTGGTGGAAGCTTTAGGGTTTTCTGTAAATAAAAATTATGTTATCCACAAACAGTGCCAGTTTTACTTCTTTCTTTCCAATTTGAATGCCTTTTATTTCTTTTTCTTGCCTAGTTGCTCCGGGTAGGTGTATGGTCTTTATAGATTCTAATTAACAGAGTGAGGAAGTTCCCTTCTATTCATAGTTACCTGAGAGGCTATTTTGTTTATTCTTAAACATGACTGGGTTTTAAACTGTATCAAATTAATTTTCTGCATCCATTTATATGATCATATTTTTTTTACTCCAGTAATATGGTGAATTACATGGATTGATATTCAAATATTAAGCCAACTTTGTATTCCCAGATGAACTCCACTTGGTCTTGATATATCATCTTTTAAAATATATTGCTATATTTGAGTTAACATTTTGTTAAGGATTTTTGAATCTATGGTCATGAGAGATATTGGTCTATAGTTTTGCTTTCTTACAATGTTTTCACTTACAGAATCAGGTTAATACTGAGTTCATAAAAAGTTTTGGGAAGTGTTTCCTCTTCCATTATTTTCTGGGAGTTGAAATAGCATTTGCCTTTCTTCCTTGAATATTTGATAGAATTCATTAACAAAACATCTGAGCTAGGAGTTTTCATAGTGGGAAGGCTTTTAATTATGAATTTAATTAATTTAATTAACATAAGGTTATGAATATTTTCTATTGCCTTTTGTTCCATTTTTGCAATGTGTCTCTGTCAAAGATTTTGTCTAACTTGTTGAATTTATTGGCATAAAGTTGTTCATAACATTCTCTTATTATCCTTTTATCCTTTTAATATTTGGAGGATCTGTAGTAGTCACCTTTTTCATTCTGATATTGCTAATTGAGATCTTATCTCATTTTTCTTGATTAGTATAGCTGGAGGTTCATCAATTTTATTAATCTTTTAAAAATCATCATTTAGCTTAATTGATTTTTTTCTGTTTTGTGTTCATTTTCTAATTTATTGATTTTCACTATCTGTAGTATTTCCCTATATATATATATATATATATATATATATATATATATATATATATATATATACACACACACAAAAAAAAAATCTGGGTTTAATACACTCTCCTCTTCCCCTCCTCCTCCTCCTCATCATTCCTCTTCTTTTCTTGAAGTAAAAGCTAAAACATAGATTTTAGACCATTATTCTTTGCTAATATAAGTATTTGAAGCTATGGATTTCCCTGTCAGCACTTCTTTAGCACATCCCACATTTTTTGATATGCTGTATTTTTGTTACCATTTAGTCCAAAATACTTTACAATTTCTTATGTAATTTCTTTATTGTTGCATGGATTACTTGGAAGTGGTTGTTAATTTCCAAATAGTTAAGGATTTTTAAGATCTCTTTTAGTTCTTGATTTTTAGTTTAATTCCATTGTGGTCAGAGAACACACTCTGAAATTATGGTCTTTCTTAGCAAACATACAATGTGTACTTGAGAAAAGTGTACATTCTACAATTGTTGCTGGCTCTATCCTAGATGCATGCACATTAAGGATTATTGTGTCTTCTTGATTAATTGACAATGTTATTGTTGTGACTATCCTTCTTTCTATGGAAATTCTTCTTATATTTAAACCTACTTTGTCTGATAGCAATATAGCCACACCAGCTTTATGTTTAGCAGTTGCATGGTTTATTTCTTCTGCCCTTTTACATTCAACCAATCTGTGTTTTTACATTTAAACTGCGTTTCTTGTAAATAGCCTATAATTGGGTCTTTGATTTTTCATGCATTCTTACAATTTCTTACTTTTATGGGGAATTTTTCAACTATTTACATTCAGAACATTATTGATATGATTATGTTTAAGTATACCATATTGTTATCTCTTTTCTATTTCTCCCATCTGTTCTTTCTTCCCCTAAACCTTCTTTCCTGCTTTTTTATTTATTTATTTATTTTTAACATTCCACGACATCTCCACTATTGGCCTCTTTTTCCAACCCTTTATTGTGAATTTTTAAAAACTTGCAGTAAAGTAGAAATAATTTTACAATGAACACACATGTTGCCATCACCTAGTTTCTACCATTATGATTTTACTATATTTGCTTTATCACATACTTATCCATCCCTCAATCCATTAGTTAATCCAGGTTTTTTTGGGGGGCACAATGCAAAATTAATTACAGACATCAGTACACTTCCCACAAAATACTTCACCAGCCATATCACCTAAAATAAAAAGTTCAGAACTTTTTATTTTTATATAAGTGTATATGAAATGAAATGCTCAAATCTTTAGTATTCGTTCTCTGGCTTTTAACAAATGAATACACTTAAATGATATAAATGAATATCAAAATACAGAATATCATCATCTTCCCAGAAAGTTTCCTCATGCGTCTTCCCAGTTAATCCTCACACTATCCACCCTAATTTGATTTTTTTCTATAAAAATTAGTTTTGCTTGTTTGAGAGTTATATAATAGGTATCCTATAGTATGTACTCTTTCATGTAAGGTTTCTTTCACTGAGCGTGCTATTTTGAGATTAACCCAAGTCATTGCATGTATCAGCAATTCATTCCTTTTTATTTCTGAGTAGTATTACATTGTTTGACTGTATCACAGCTTTTTAATCCATTCTTCTTTTGAAAGACACCTGGGTTGTCTTCGATTTTTAGCTATTATGAATAAAACTGCTATTAACAATTTTGTACAAGTTATTGTGTAGACAAATACTTTCAGTTTTCTTGGGTAGATTCCTAGAAGCTGAACTCCTGAATCACAAGGCAGGTGTTATGTTTAGCCTTGTAAGAAGCTGTTAGATTTTTTTTTCCAAAATAGTTGTACAGTTTTGAATTCCAAACAACAATGTATGATGTTTCTTACTGTTCCACATCATCTTCAATACTTGGTGGTGTATGAGTCTTTTTAGTTTACCCATTCTGGTGGGTGTGTATCTCATTGCGGTTTTAATTTGCATTTGCCTGATTACAGATGATGTTGAATACTTTTCATGTGCATTTTAATAATTCTTATGTCTCCTTTTGTGAAGTGGGTGCTCAAATATTTTGTTCTTCTTACAATTAGATTGCTTGTCTTCTTATTATTGAGTTGTAGGATGTCAGTATATACTGGCTATCAGATTATTTTTCATATAATTGTTTTGTGACTATATTTTCCTTATGTGGCTTGCATACTTATTTTCTACGTGGTTGCTTTTGATGATCAGAAAATTTTAATTTGGATGAAGTCTAATTCATGATTGTTTTCTCCTTTTATAGTATTGCTTTCTGTGATGTATGTAAGAAACATTTGCCTTCCACCAAGTAACAAAGATGTTTTTCTTTTTTTTCTAAAAGTTTTAGGGTTTTAGCTTTTTCATTTAGGTTAATAATCCATTTAAAGTTAAGTTTTATGTATGGTGTCAGGTTGGTGGTTGAAATTCATTTTTTCCCATATGGCTATCCAGTTATGCTAGCACTATTTGTTGGGGAAAAAACAAAACAAAACAAAACAAAAAGGGACATGTACCACAATGTTCATTGCAGCACTATTTACAATAGCCAGGACATGGAAGCAACCTAAGTGTCCATCAGCAGATGAATGGATAAAGAAGACGTGGCATATATATACAATGGAATATTAGCCATAAAAAGGAACGAAATTGAGTTATTTGTAGTGAGGTAGATGGACCTAGAGTCTGTCATACAGAGTGAAGTAAGTCAGAAAGAGAAAAACAAATACTGTATGCTAACATATATATATGGAATCTAAAAAAAATTAAACGGTTCTGATGAACCTAGGGGGCAGGACAGGAATAAAGGAATAAAGATGCAGATGTAGAGAATGGACTTGAGGACACGGGGAGAGGGAAGGGTAAGCTGGGACGAAGTGAGAGAGTAGCATTGACATATATACACTACCAAATGTAAAATAGGTAGCTAGTGGGAAGCAGCTGCCTAACACATGGAGATCAGTTTGGTGCCTTGTGACCACCTAGAGGGGTGGGATAGGGTGGGTGGAAGGGAGGCCCAAGAGGGAGAGGATATGGTGATATATGTATACATATAGCTGATTCACTTTGTTATACAGCAGAAGCTAACACAACATTGTAAAGCAGTTATACTCCAATAAAGATGTTAAAAACAAACAAACAAACAAATTTTCCTTTCCTTCATTGGATTGTTTTAGGTATGTAAGTTAAACTCAAATGACAATATAGTGTGAATCTATTTCTGGACTCTCAGTTCTGTGCCATTGATCTATTTGTTAATCTTTATGCCAGTACCAAACTTTTATGGTTACCATAGCCTTTACAGTAAGTCTATAAATCAGGTCATATAACTACTATAAATTTGTTTTTATCAACATTTCTATAGATATTCAACATCCTTTGCCTTTCTATACATGTTTTAGAATCAGCTTGTCATTTCTATGCAAAGGTCGTGATGGGATTTTGATTAGAATTGCATTGAATCCATAAATCAATTTGAGGAAAATTGACATTTTTACAAAATTGAGTCTTCCGTTCCATAAAATGGTCAGTATCTCTAATTATTTAGTTTTCACCTGTGTTTTTTCATTTTCAGAAAAGTGGTCTTTTATGTATTTTGTTTAAATTACTGCTGTTTTATGGTTTTGATGCTATTATAAATGGAATTTTTAAATTTTCCTTTTTGTATATTAATTTTATATCCAGTGATATTTCTAAATTCACTTATCATTTAAAGTAGATGCTGTGTAGATTCCTTAGTATTTTTACACTAACAACCATACCATCTGCAGATATAAACAGTTTTACTTACTCTTTTCCAAATATTTTGCCTTTTCTTTCTTTTTAAAATTTCACTGATTGGAACTGCCAGTACAATGTTGTATAAAAGTGGCAAGCATGGGCATCTTTCCTTTTTCCTGATCTTAGGTTGAAAGCATTCAATATTTCACCATAGATATGATGCTAGCTGTAGGTTTTTCACATTTCTTTTGTCAGATTTAGGATGATCCTATGAAATACAAGTTTGCTGAGAGTTTTTATCAAGAATCAGTGCTGGATTTTGTAAAATACTTTTTCCATGTTTATTGAAATGATAATATGGTTTTATTCTTTTTGTGTTAATATTGTGAATTATATCGATTACTTTTCATGTGTTAAGCCAATCTTGCCTCCCAAGGATAAACTATTCTTGATTGTGATGTATTATCATTTTTACATATTGTTAGATTAAATGATATAATAGTTGGTGTGTATTTTTAAATCTATGCTCATGAGGAATATTGTTCTTCATTTTGGCTTATCTCATATTTTGGTATCAGGGTTATGCTGGCCTTATGAAACAAATCTGGAATTGTTCCCTTTTCCTCTATTTTCTGATGGGGTTTCTGTAAGACAGGTGTTGTTTTTTTCCTTAAATGACTGATAGTATTCACCAGTGAAACCACCTGGACTTGGAGTTTCCTTTGCATGAATGCTTTGATAATCAATTTAATTTCTTTAACAGACATGGGGTTATGCAGATTTTAAATATTTTGTTTTGTGTCAGTTTTGGTAAGTTGTATTGCTCAAATAATTTGTCTAACTCATATAACTTTTCAAATTGTTGGCATAAATTTGTTCATAACGTTCTCTTATTATCCTTTTAATGTCTGTTAGACTTGCAGTGATAAGCCAACTTTCACTCCTGATCCTAGTAACTTGTTTCCTTTCCCTTTTTTTCTTAATTAGTCAAAATAGAGATTAATCAATTTTATTGATATTTTAAAAGAACTAACTTTTGACCTGATTAATATTATCTACCGTTTTTGATTTCTTGTTATGTCCTTCCTTCTACTTACTGTGGATTTACTTTGTTCTTTTTACAGGTTCCTTAAAAGTTGCATTACTCAAATTTTGATATCTTATATTTCATTATCTTTCAGAATTCAAAATAAATTCTAATTCCTTTTGTGATTTCAAAGTGGTTGATATGTTGTTCATATCTACTATATATTAATTGATTTTTTTTAGTCTAGTTATTCTATCGTTTAGAAAAGACTGTTAAAATCTTCAACAATGATTGTGAATATGTCTACTTCTTCCTTTAATTTTGTTGATACCTGCCTTGGTTATTTTGAAACTCCTCTATTAAATGCATGTGCATTTATGATTGTTATGTCTTTGTGATGCATTGAGGCTTTTATCATTATGAAATATTACTCTTTATCTCTGGTAATACCTTTTGTCTTAAAGTTTATTTTGTTGATATTAATATAGCCACCCCATTCTTCTTTTGGTTACTGTGTGAATGGTATATATTTATGTCTTTACATTTGAAGTGCATCTCTTGTAGAGAGAATATAGTTGAATCTTGCTTTTATACAGTCTAACAGTCTTCGCCTTTTAATTCGCGTCTTTCAGTTAAAATTTAATGTAATTATTGATATTGTTTTACTTAGCTCTTCTGTTTTCTGTGGCTCATCTGTGTTTTTTCCGCTTATGCTCCTTTTTCCCTGTATTCTTTTGGTTTATCGGAATACTTTTATGCTTTCATTTAAATTTATCTATTGGTTCTTTATGTACGCCCTTTTGTATTACTTTTTTAAATAATAAATTTTATTTTTCAGAGTAGTTTTAGGTTCACAGCAAAATTGACTCAAAAGTACAGAGAGTTCCCATATACCTCCTGTTCTACAAAACTCACGCTCCCCCACTATCCACATCCTACACCACAGTAGCACATTTGTTGTAATCAGTGAACCTACACTGATAAATCATTATTACCCAATGTCCATTGTTTACATTACAGTTCACTCTTGGTGTTGTATATTCTATGGGTTTTGACAAATGTATAATGACATTAATCCAACACTGCAGTATCATACAGAATGGTTTCACTGCCCTAAAAATCCTCTGTGCTTTACCTATTCAACTCCCCTGCCCCAACTCCTGGCAATCACTGATCTTTTTAGTGTCTCTATAGTTTTGCCTTTTCCAGAATGTCATATGTAGCCATTTAAGACTGACTTTTTCACTTAGGAATATGTATTTAATTTTCCTCTATGTTTTTTCATGGCTTGATAGCACATTTCTTTTTAGCACTGAATAATATTCCATTGTCTGGATGTACTACAGTTTATTTAACAATTTACTTACTGAAGGACATCTTGGTTACTTACAAGTTTTGACAATTATGAATAAAGCTGCTATAAACAGCTGTGTGCAGGATTTTGATTGGACATAAATTTTTAACTTCTTGGGTAAATACTAAAGAGCATGATTGCTAGGTCATATGTTAATAGTATGTTTACTTTTGTAAGAAACTGCCAAACTCTCTTCTAAATTGCTGTACCATTTTGCATTACAACCAACAATGAAGGAGAGCTCCTGTTGGTCCACATCCTCACCAAAATTTGATGTTGCCAGTGTTTTGGATTTTGACCACTCTAATAGGTGTGTAGTGGTATCTCATTGCTGTTTTAATTTGCAATTCCCTAATAATATATGATGTGGAGCATATGCTTATTTACCATCTGTATATCTTCTTTGATCAGGTGTCTGTTCAAGTCTTGGGTAGTTTGTTTTCTTATTGTTGAATTTTAAGAATTTTTGTATATTTTGGATAACACTACTTTATCAGATGTGTCTTTTTAAAATATTTTCTTTCAGTCTGTGGCTTGTCTTTCTCATTTTCTTGACATTGTTTTTGCAGAGAAGTTTTTAATATTAATTAAGTCCAGGTTATCAATTATTTCTTTCATGGAAATATTTCTTTGCTGTTGTATCTAAAAAGTCGTCATCATACCCAAGGTCATCTAGATTTTCTCCTAGGTTATCGTCTAAGAGTTTTATAGCTCTGAATTTTTACATTTAGGTCTATGATTCATTTTGAGTTAATTTTTGTGAAGGGTATATGATCTGTGTGTGGATTCATTTTTTGGTTTTTTCATATATTAGAGGTCCAGGTGTTCTAGCACCATTTGTTGAAAATACTATCTCTGCTCCATTGTACTGTCTTTGCTCTTTGTCAAAGATCAGTTGACTATATTTTTGTGAGTCTATTTCTTGTCTTTCTATTCTGTTCCATTTATCTATTTGTCTATTATTTCACCAGTACCACACTGTCTTGATTACTGTAGCTTTATAGTAAGTCTTGAAGTCTAGTAGTGTCAGTCTTCCTTCAGTATTAAACTGGCTATCCTGGGTCTTTCAACTCTCTTTTATACTCTAAAATCAATTTGTTGATACTCACAAAATAACTTGGTGAGATTTTGACTGGGATTGCGTTGAATCTGTACATCAAGGTGGGACGCACTGACATCTTGACAATATTTTGTCTTCTTATCCATGAACATGAAATATCTCTCCATTCATGTAGTTCTTCCTTGATACCTCTCATCAGAATTTTGTATTAATAGTTACCTTCAAATTTATCTTGTATATACAGGTTTCCCCTACTATCCAAAAGCAGAGGTTCCTATGAAGCCTTTAACATGCTGAAATGGCATAAAGTGAAGAAGCAATTACCTTAGGACACATATTGTTGATGAACGCAGAACATAAATCAAGATAAAGCACAGATACTCAGAGAGTCAGTTCAAAGCTGTGGTGGCTTGATGTTGAGATGCTGAGTGTAGTTCCCAGGCAAAGAGCTTAGAAGTGCCATTCTGGCTGCTTGGGGTATGTGCTGCCTCTATAACTGCTCCCTGAAAAACAAACACCATATGCTATTTTCCCTTTTTTGCCTTTGCTTTATTTTATTTTATTTATTTTTTTGTAAAAGTGAAGATCCTCTTCAGATTTCTTTTGGTACTAATGTAGGTCTTTCATAAAAGTGAAGAGGTGTAAAGTGAACTTTTGAAAAGCAGGGGATATCTGTATTTTGCTAGATTTATACCTAAGTATTTCTTTTTGTGCTTGTGCTAATGTAAATGGCAGTGTGTTTTTAAAGTCAAATTCCACTTGTTCATTGTTGGTGTATAGGAAAGTGATTGACTTTTGTATATTAACCTTGTATCTTGCAATCTTGCTATAATAGCTTATTAGTTCAGGAGTTTTTTCTGTCAATTTTTTCAGATTTTCTACATAGACAATCATGTCATTTGTGAACAAAGACAGTTTTATTTCTTCCTTCCCAATCTGTATATCTTTTCTTTCCTTTTCTTGTCTCATTACATTAGCTAAGACTTATGGTACAATGTTGAAAAGCAGTTGTGAGAGGTGATATACTCACCTTGTTCCTCATCTTAGTAGGAAGGCTTCGAGTTTTTCATCATTAGATATGCTGTAGGTTTTTTTGTAGTGTTCTTTATTGAGTTGAGGGAGTTTCCCTCTATTTCTAATTTCCTGAGAGTTTTTATCATGAATGGGTGTTGGATTTTATCAAATGCTTTTTCTGCATGTATTGATATAATCATGTTAGTTTTCTTCTTTAGCCTGTTGATGTGGTGGATTACATTAATTGATCTTTGAATGTTGAACCACCCATGCGCATTTGGAATAAATTCCACTTGGTCATAGTGTATAATTATTTTTACGTATTGTTGGGTTTCATTTTTCTAACATTTTATTGAGAATTTTTGCAACTGTGTACAAGAAGAGAGATTGCTCTGTAGTTTTCTGACCTTATAGAACGAGTTAGAAAGTAGTATTCCCTCTGCTTCTATCTTCTGAAAATACTGTAGAAAATTAGTATAATTTCTTCTGAGCCTGGTGCTTTCTCTTTTGGAAGGTTATTTATTATTTATTCATTATTACTTTAATAGATATAAAACTATTCAGATTGTCTATTTGTATTACTTTTGAATGATTGCTCTAAGTGCTAAATCATACACCCCTAACTTTTCATGGTTTACTTAGACTTAATACTGTACATAAAATACTGTCTTATAAAATGTAAAAGTCTCTCATCTGTATGGGTCCATTTACTCCATCACCCTTCATGCTTCAGTTGTTTTAGATAGATAGATAGATAGAGAGATAAATATACATATATTATATGAGTCCCACAAGACAATATATTTATTTAGTCAGTCTCCTGTATTTTAGAGAAATGAGAGGATGAAACAGACTTTTTAAATTTACCAGTGTATTTATTTCTAGTGTTCTTCATTTGAACTCAGTCTATCTGACTCCAAAGCCTATGCCTTATCCCAAATTTGTTGAACAGAATTACTTGGGGAAGGTTGTATAAAAGCAGGTGCCCAGTGCCCATGTCAGTCTTATGAAATTATAAGCTTTTAAGTGAAGCCTAAGCATGGGCCTTTGGAAGATGTTCCCTGCATGACTTGATGTGTAGCTGGGCACAAACTGGGCTCCCCCTAAGCTTCAAAACAGCGTGACAAACATTCTGGGGCTGGCTCACAGTTCTATCTTGCTCCCAGCTCATGTGGTATCAGGTTATGGGTGGTTTTCTTATCTCTACTAAAATTTCCTTCTTTAAGCTTCAATATCTCATCCTAACTCATGGATTCTGGCATTAGGAGACAGACTTGGTCATTCTTTCTTACAGCTTCTGTCTTGCCATCTGACTCCTCTAATGATGTATCATTTGGCTCCCCAGCACTGTCTACTCACCCAAAGAAAATCTTACATTCATCCTTTACAAAAAATATGGATATTACTTCTGGACTTTACCTTTAGAATACCACAGTGATATGAGAGGCAAATAGTGTGTCCTCTTGAGTCAGGTGATCTGAGTTCAAAACTCAGCTTCTCCACTGATAAAAGGTATGACTATAGAAAAGCTACTTAAGCTTTCCATTCCTCAGTTTCCTCAAATGTAAAATGGGGTTAATAGTAGTGCCAACCTCATAAGGTTGTAGAGAAGGTTTATATACATACCATAGCACAATATCTGACACCAAGAAAGCTCAGATAAATTAATGGTAGGCAGTTATTAAGATTATTAAGACAGAAATTGTCTCTTACCTCTACAGAGCTTATACAGAGCTTACAGTTCTGATGATCTAGGCCAGTACTACTCAAAGTGTGGTCCACATACCCATCTGTGACAGGATCAGGAGCTTGCACCAGAATGTAAACCAACTTATCACTAAGCACACTATTAACACAGCTGACATTTATTTCCTAGTAAGACTTTCTCAATGAATGAAGCAGTGCATTGATTTACACTGTGCATCAAGATCCTCATGTTATAACCAATGAGTGCTTTGTGTAGCACTTCTTCAGAGAACTCATAGACTTCCCCAGTGTAGTCAGGGAGAAGAAAAGCTCTGAGCTTGAAGGCAGAAACCCTGATATCAGTTCTGCCTCTGACACTGACAAGCAAGGTGACTATGGATGGATCTTTAAATTCTGATCGTCTATTTATTCATCTGTAAACTGGAAACAATTACTTCTTCTCCTTCCTTCCCTCCTCCATGAGTGTCATGTGCTCTGGAGGGCTATGAAAATCCCAGGAGGTACTTAGGTGCCCCTGTGTGGGGAAGTAAGCGAAAGCAGCCTCTGGAAATGTATAAAGAGGGCAACTTTCCAGGGCAGCAGACAGAGCTCTGCAGCATAGTTGAGAAGGAACAGTCTTTTTAAAAAGGCTTTATCGAGATACAATTCATACACATAAAAAATTGCATGTCCAAGATGGCGGAGTGGAAGGACATGCTCTCACTCCCTCTTTCGAGAACACCGGAACCACAACTAACTGCTGAACAATCATCGACAGGAAGACACTGGAACGCACCAAAAAAGATACCCCACATGCAAAGACAAAGGAGAAACTGTAACAAGACAGTACGAGGGGCGCTATCACAATAAAATCAAATCCCATAACTGCTGGGTGGGTGACTCACAAACTGGAGAACGCTTAAACCACAGAAGTACACCCACTGGAGTGAACGTTCTGAGCCACACGTCAGGCTTCCCAATCTGGGGGTCCGGCAATGGGAGGAGGAAATCCTAGAGAATCAGACTTTGAAGCCTAGTGGGATTTGATTACAGGACTTTGGCAAGACTGGGGGAAACAGAGACTCCACTCTTGGAGGGTACACACAAAGTAGTGTGCGCATCGGGACCCAAAGGAAGGAGCAGTGACCCCATAGGAGACTGAACCAGACCTACCTGCTAGTGTTGGAGGGTCTCCTGCAGAGGCGGGGGGCAGCTGCGGCTCACAAAGGGACAAGGACACTGGCAGCAGAAGCTCTGGGAAGTACTCCTTGGCATGAGCCCTCTCAGAGTCCACCATTAGCACCACCAAAGCGCCCAGCTAGGTTCCAGTGTTGGGTCACCTCAGGCCAAACAACCAACAAGGAGGGAACCCAGCCCCACCCATCATCAGACAGGCAGATTAAAGTTTTACTGAGCTCTGCCCACAAGAGCAACAGCCAGCTCTACCCACCACCAGTCCCTCCCATCAAGAAACTTCCACAAGCCTCTTAGATAGCCTCATCCACCAGAGGGTAGACAGCAGAAGCAAGAAGAACTACAATCCTGCAGCCCGTGGAACAAAAACCACATTCACAGAAAGATAGACAACATGAAAAGGCAGACGGCTATGTACCAGATGAAGGAACAAGATAAAACCCCAGACAAACAACTAAGTGAAATGGAGATAGGCAATCTTCCAGAAAAAGAATTCAGAAAAATGATAGTGAAGATGATCCAGGACCTCGGAAAAAGAATGGAGACAAAGATCGAGAAGATGCAAGAAATGTTTAACAAAGATCTAGAAGAATTAAAGAACAAACAAACAGGGATGAACAATACAATAACTGAAAGGAAAAAAACCACTAGAAGGAATCAATAGCAGAATAACTGAGGCAGAAGAACGGATAAGCGACCTGGAAGACAGAATGGTGGAATTCACTGCTGCAGAACAGAATAAAGAAAAAAGAATGAAAAGAAATGAAGACAGCCTAAGAGACCTCTGGGAGAACATTAAATGCAACAACATTCGCATTATAGGGGTCCCAGAAGGAGAAGAGAGAGAGAAAGAACCCAAGAAAATATTTGAAGAGATTATAGTTGAAAACTTCCCTAACATGGGAAAGGAAATAGCCACCAAAGTCCAGGAAGCACAGAGAGTCCCATACAGGATAAACCCAAGGAGAAACACACCGAGACACATAGTAATCAAATTGGTAAAAATTAAAGGGAAAGAAAAATTATTGAAAGCAGCAAGGGAAAAACGACAAATAACATACAAGGGAACTCCCATAAGGTTAACAGCTGATTTCTCAGCAGAAACTCTACAAGCCAGAAGGGAGTGGCAGGATATACTTAAAGTGATGAAAGGGAAGAACCTACAACCAAGATTACTCTACCCAGCAAGGATCTCATTCAGATTCGATGGAGAAATAAAAAGCTTTACAGACAAGCAAAAGCTAAGAGAATTCAGCACCACCAAAGCAGCTCTACAACAAATGCTAAAGGAACTTCTCTAAGTGGGAAACACAAGAGAAGAAAAGGACCTACAAAAACAAACCCAAAACAATTAAGAAAATGGTAATAGGAACATACATATTGATAATTACCTTAAACGTGAATGGATTAAATGCTCCAACCAAAAGACACGCTTGCTGAATGGATACAAAAACAAGACCCATATATATGCTGTCTACAAGAGAGCCACTTCAGACCTAGGGACACATACAGACTGAAAGTGAGGGGATGGAAAAAGATATTCCATGCAAATGGAAATCAAAAGAAAGCTGGAGTAGCAACACTCGTATCAGATAAAATAGAGAATGTTACAAGAGACAAGGAAGACACTACATAATGATCAAGGGATCAATCCAAGAAAAAGATATAACAATTAGAAATATATATGCACCCAACATAGGAGCACCTCATTACATAAGGCAACTGCTAACACCTCTAAATGAAGAAATCGAGAGTAACACAATCATAGTGGGGGACTTTAACACCTCACTTACACCAATGGACAGATCATCCAAAATGAAAATAAATAAGGAAACAGAAGCTTTAAATGACACAATAGACCAGATAGATTTAATTGATATTTATAGGACATTCCATCCAAAAACAGCAGATTACACGTTCTTCTCAAGTGCGCACGGAACATTCTCCAGGATAGATCACATCTTGGGTCACAAATCAAGCCTCAGTAAATTTAAGAAAATTGAAATCATATCAAGCATCTTTTCTGACCACAACGCTATGAGATTAGAAATAAATTACAGGGAAAAAAACGTAAAAAACACAAACACATGGAGTCTAAACAATACGTTACTAAATAACCAAGAGATCACTGAAGAAATCAAGGAGGAAGTCAAAAAATACCTCGAGACAAATGACAATGAAAACACGACGATCCAAAACCTATGGGAGGCAGCAAAAGCAGTTCTAAGAGGGAAGTATATAGCAATAAAATCCTACCTCAAGAAACAAGAAAAATCTCAAATAAACAATCTAACCTTACACCTAAAGGAACTAGAGAAAGAAGAACAAACAAAACCCAAAGTTAGCAGAAGGAAAGAAATCATAAAGATCAGAGCAGAAATTAATGAATTAGAAACAAAGAAAATAATAGCAAAGATCAATAAAACTAAAAGCTGGTTCTTTGAGAAGGTAAACAACATTGATAAACCATTAGCCAGACTCATCAAGAAAAAGAGGGAGAGGACTCAAATCAATAAAATTAGAAATGAAAAAGGAGAAGTTACAACAGACACTGCAGAAATACAAAGCATCCTAAGGGACTACTACAAGCAACTCTATGCCAATAAAATGGACAACCTGGAAGAAATGGACAAATTCTTAGAAAGGCATAACCTTCCAAGACTGAACCAGGAAGAAATAGAAAATATGAACAGACCAATCACAAGTAATGAAATTAAAACTGTGATTGAAACTCTTCCAACAAACAAAAGTCCAGGACCAGATGGCTTCACAGGTGAATTCTATCAAACATTTAGAGAAGAGCTAACACCCATCCTCTCAAACTCATCCAAAAAATTACAGAGGAAGGAAAACTCCCAAACTCATTCTATGAGGTCACCATCACCCTGATACCAAAACCAGACAAAGATACTACAAAAAAAGAAAATTACAGACCCATATCACTGATGAATATAGATGCAAAAATCCTCAACAAAATACTATCAGACAGAATCCAACAACACATTAAAAGGATCATACACCATGATCAAGTGGGATTTATCCCAGAGATGCAAGGATTCTTCAATATAGGCAAATCAATCAATGTGATACACCATATTAACAAATTGAAGAATGAAAACCATATGATCATCTCAATAGATGCAGAAGAAGCTTGTGACAAAATTCAACACCCATTTATGATAAAAACTCTCCAGAAAGTGGGCATAGAGGGAACCTACCTCAACATAATAAAGGCCATATACAACAAACCCACAGCAAACATCATTATCAATGGTGAAAAACTGAAACCATTTCCTCTAAGATCAGGAACAAGACAAGGATGTCCACTCTCACCACGATTATTCAACCTAGTTTTGGAAGTCCTAGCCATGGCAATCAGAGAAGAAAAAGAAATAAAAGGAATACAAGTTGGAAAAGAAGAAGTAAAACTGTCACTGTTTGCAGATGACATGACACTACACATAGAGAATTCTAAAGATGCCACCAGAAAACTACCAGAGCTAATCAATGGATTTGGTAAAGTTGCAGGATACAAAATTAATACACAGAAATCTCTTGCATTCCTATACACTAATGATGAAAAATCTGAAAGAGAAATTAAGGAAACACTCCCATTTACCACTGCAACAAAAAGAATAAAATACCTAGGAATAAACCTACCTAGGGAGACAAAAGACCTGTATGCAGAAAACTATAAGACACTGATGAAAGAAATTAAAGATGATACCAACAGATGGAGAGATATACCATGTTCTTGGATTGGAAGAATCAACATTGTGAAAATGACTATACTACCCAAAGCAATCTACAGATTCAATGCAATCCCTATCAAATTTCCAATGGCATTTTTTACAGAACTAGAACAAAAAAATCTTAAAATTTGTATGGTGACACAAAAGACCCCGAGTAGCCAAAGCAGTCGTGAGGGAAAAAACGGAGCTGGAGGAATCAGTCTACCTGACTTCAGACTATACTACAAAGCTACAGTAATCAAGACAATATGGTACTGACACAAAAACAGAAATATAGATCAATGGAACAGGATAGAAAACTCAGAGATAAACCCATGCTCCTATGGTCAACTAATCTATGACAAAAGAGGCAAGGATATACAATGGAGAAAAGACAGTCTCTTCAATACGTTTTGCTGGGAAAACTGGACAGCTACATGTAAAAGAATGAAATTAGAACACTCCCTAACACCATACACAAAAATAAACTCAAAATGGATTAGAGACCTAAATGTAAGACCAGGCACTATAAAAGTCTTAGAGGAAAACATAGGAAGAACACTCTTTGACATAAATCACAGCAAGATCTTTTTTGATCCACCTCCTAGAGTAATGGAAATAAAAACAAAAATAAACAAATGGGACCTAATGCAACTTAAAAGCTTTTGCACAGCAAAGGAAACCATAAACAAGATGAAAAGACAACCCTCAGAATGGGATAAAATATTTGCGAATGAATCATTGGAGAAATGATTCATCTCCAAAATATATAAACAGCTCATGCAGCTCAATATTAAAGAAACAAACAACCCAATCCAAAAATGGGCAGAAGACCTAAATAGACATTTCTCCAAAGAAGACATACAGATTCATCTCCAAAATATATAAACAGCTCATGCAGCTCAATATTAAAGAAACAAACAACCCAATCCAAAAATGGGCAGAAGACCTAAATAGACATTTCTCCAAAGAAGACATACAGATGGGCAAGAAGCACATGAAAAGCTGCTCAACATCACTAATTATTAGAGAAATGCAAATCAAAACTACAATGAAGTATCACCTCACACCAGTTAGAATGGGCATCATCAGAAAATCTACAAGCAACAAATGCTGGAGAGGGTGTGGAGAAAAGGGAATGCTCTTGCACTGTTGGTGGGAATGTAAATTGAAACAGCCAATATGGAGAACAGTATGGAGGTTCCTTTAAATACTAAAAATAGAATTAACATATGATCCAGGAATCCCACTACTGGGCATATACCCAGAGAAAGCCATAATTCAAAAAGACACATGCACCCCAATGTTTATTGCCGCACTCTTTACAATAGCCAGGTCATGGAAGCCACCTAAATGCCCATCAACAGATGAATGGATAAAGAAGATGTGGTACATATATTCAATGGAATATTACTCAGCCATAAAAAGGAACGAAATTGGGTCATTTGTAGAGACGTGGATGCATATACAGACTGTCATACAGAGCGAAGTAAGTCAGAAAGAGAAAAACAAATATCGTGAATTAAGGCATATATGTGGAACCTAGAAAATGGTACAGATGAACCAGTTTGCAGAGCAGAAATTGAGGCACAGAAGTAGAGAAAAACGTATGGACACCAAGGGGGGAAAGCGGCGGGTGGTGGGGGTGGTGGTGTGATGAATTGGGAGATTGGGATTGACATGTATACACTGATGTGTATAAAATGGATGACTAATAAGAAAAAATAAAAAAATAAAAAATAAACATTAAAAAAATTGCATGTCCATATTTTGATGAATTTGGACATATGCATACATCTGTGATAGTACTACCATATGATCCAGTGATCCCACCCCTGGGTATTTTCCCAAACAATTGAAATCAGTATCTCGAAGAGATACCTGCACTTCCATGTTCAGAGTAGCACTAGTCACAGGAGCCAAGATATGGAAACAACCCAAAAGTCCACTGATAAATAAATGAATAAAGAAAATATGGTTTATACATATAATGGAAAAAATAAGGAAAAAAGCCTTAAAGCATAAGGAAATTCTGCCACTTGTGACAAGATGGATGAACCTGAAGGACATTACACTAAGTGAAATAAGCCAATCACAAAAGGACATGGAAGGCTTTCACTTCTATGAGGAATCTAAAATAGTCAAACTCATACATGCAGAGAATAGAATGATGGTTGCCAGAACTGATGGTAGGGGGAAATGGAGAACTGTTGGTCAATGAATATAAGGTTACAATTATACAATATGAATAAGCTCTCGAGATCTGCTGTACAACAAAGCACCTATAGTTAACGATATGGTGTTGTGCGCGTAAAATTTGTTAAGAGCATAGATCTCCTATTCAATGTTCTTGAAACAAAGGAAGGAAGGAAGGAAGAAGGAACGAGGAAAGAAGGGAGGGAAGGAGGGAGGGAAATAGAAAGAGAGAGAGAGAAGTCTTGATGCTAATTTCTTGAATATCAAAACCCAGACCTGAAGCTCTCAGGTTGGAGAGAGGTAACCAATGGCAACCAAAGCCACCATCCATTCTCTCCCAAATGACATTTTATGTCCAAGCTAAGTGCCTTCCACTTAAAAGGTACACTCTAATTTGGGGGCTGACAATGACATTGGCCATCACATTGCTTAAAATCTGCCCAACCATACAAACATTATTAGTGCAAGCATGGAACAGATAAAAATGTTATAGGCAGCTGAATGGCTATTGGGGAGGACATTGAAGCTCAAAGCACCAAGTGCATCCCCACAGGCAATCAGCCAATCTAGGAAAACATTGGGCTCATACCCTCACCATAGCACTAATGTAGTCCTTCCCGGAATCAGTAATAGCCTAGCACTAATGGCTACAAAAAGGACCATACTGTCTCCCCAGTCATTAATTCCAAGAAAAAGGACTGCACTGAACTCATTACTGCTTTAACACACTCATCAGATGAAATGTACAAGTTAACCTCCTCAGAGGGATGCAGTAACCTGAGCACATGAGCTCAGTCCTCTCCCCTGCCCCCACTCCGGAAGCCCTCTCTCTGGCAGCAACTGTCAATTCTTTGCTAGGAAGCTGCCTAGACCTACCTGACGACATCTCTGTCCATATTGTCAGGTTCTTTGCTGCCCACTTGCTTAGAGACTCAGCTATCTGAGAGGGAGAGAGGCCAGACACAGGGAGAAAGAGGAGTTGGTACAAAGATGTTGCTGTTGCTTCTATTACTGCCAATGAGGAGAAGGAAAATGTGTTTTAATAACAACAGCGAGTAACCATGTGTGGATTACACATAGTATGTCAGGCTCTATGGAGGAATTTTAAAACATATGATCTCATTTGATCCTAACCAAAATACTATTATTAACCTCATTTGACAGATGAGGAAACAGAGGCAAGGAAAGTAAATAAATTACCGAAGGTCACATAGCTAGTAAGTGGCTCGGCCAGAATTAGAATGCAAATCCCTGACCCCAAGTTCGTGCCTCTTTCCACTGGACCACAGCTATCAATATTCATCCTATGTAGTGTCTGTGGGGACTATTCAAAGTCATGCAACACACTAGGACAATAATTATAGCTCCCATTGTGTAAGTGCCTCCCAGAGATAAGGCCATTCATAACCATGGTCTCAGGGGCCTCCCTCAGCTCTTGCTTTGGAGCCAAAGTGGTACTGCCACAGGGATGGCTACTTTCTTAGTGACATCATGACACCCAACACCACCAGCCTCCATCCTCTTACTAGAAACTGCCTCTCTGCTTGTCTATCAAATTAATTTCTTTCTCTCTCTAGACCTCGGTCAACAGCTGCCGTGGAGAAAGGAGTGCAGTGGAGCTGGGGCAGGGGATGGGTAGTGGGGAAAGAACACTGTCAGTATGGAACTTGGGAAGGTTGAAAGATTCTTCCTTTGATTTGGGAAGTTAGGCTATTTGTCCAAGGCCTCTCAGCCCCTGTGGCTTCCCTATCATGGAAGTTAGTTGGCTTGTACAGAATTGCCTTTCCCAGCAGACTATGAACTTCTGGAATACAAGGAGTCTTTCTCCTCTTTGTCACCCCAGCAAGCATCACAGACAGGACACACAATAAATGTTCAATAAATGTCATTGGACAAGCATATTGCTGCTGACACTGCCTTTCTTTGTTGCCTAGGATCACTGGCTCAGCAGAGGCAGTTTGGGAAAGCAGAGGTTTCACTGCAGAATAAGCATCATGGACAGGTGACACGGAGACAGTCTGTGCCTGAACTTGTATGTGAAAGGAGCCTACTGGGTAGACTTCCCATCAGATCACAATAGCCAGCCCCAGGCAGACTGGAACAAACGCTACCTTATTAAAGCAATCCCTTCTGCAGGCAGCCTGAAGAGCCATGTTCATATGTATGGCAGATTTTCACCAAGGACAGTTGGTTCCACCACTGGCCCTAGTATTAAGAAGCCCTAGCTTGAGTGGGCAGGCCCTTCAGAGAAGACTGTGGATGTTGGAATACTATGGCCACAGCTACAGGGTCCAGGGTCAGATGGGATGGGCAAAGTTCTGGAGGTTGAGTTGCTGAGTATCTTGGGGACAAAAAGAATCTGTAAGATCAAGGACCTACTGTACAGCACAGGGAACTATACTCAGTATTTTTTAATAAACTATAAGGGAAGAGAATCTGAAGAATATACATATATATATATATACATATATATGTATAACTGAATCACAGTGCTATACACCTGGAACTAACACAATATTGTACATCAACTATACTTCAATAAAAATTTTTTTTAAAGAATCTGTAGGGGCGAGACTGAAGAGAGAGGTGGAAAGAAGACTGAGAAGACCCAGGCGTGGGAAGAGCCATGTGGCTGACAGGCTTTTGGTACTCTGGCTTGGTGTCAGGCCTGAGCCTCTGAGATGGGAGAGCCGAGTCCAGGACACTGGACCACCAGAAACCTCCTGGCCCCACGTAATATCAATCAGCGAGAGCTCTCCCAGAGATCTCTGTCTCAACACTAAGACCCAGCTCCACCCAACGGCCAGCAAGTCCCAGTGCTAGACATCCCATGCCAAACAACTACCAAGACAAGAACACAACCGCACCCATTAGCAGAGAGGCTGCCTAAAATCATACTAAGCTCACAGACACCCCAAAACACACCACCGGACGTGGCCCTGCCCACCAGAAAGAAAAGATACAGTCCCACCGACCAGAAAACAGGAACCAGTCCCCTCCACCAGGAAGCCTACACAAGCCACTGAACTACCCGAACCCACTGGGGGTAGACACCAAAGACAATGGGAACTATGAACATGCAGCCTGCAAAAAGGAGACCACAAACACAGCAAGTTAAAAAAACTGAGAAGACAGAGAAATATGCAGCAGATGAAGGAGCAAGGTAAAAACCCACAAGAAGAAAAAAATGAACAGGAAATAGACAGTCTACCTGAAAAAGAGTTCAGAATAATGATAGTAAAGATGATCCAAAATCTTGGAAATAGAATGGAGAAAATGAAATAAACATTTAACAAGGACTTAAAGAACTAAAGAGCAAACAAACAATGATGAACGAAACAATAAATGAAATTTAAAATTCTCTAGAAGGAATCAATAGCAGAATAACTGAGGCAGAAGATCGGATAAGAGATCTGGAATATAAAATAGTGGAAATAACTGCCACAGAGCAGAATAAAGAAAAAAGAATGAAAAGAATTGAGGACTGTTTCAGAGACTTCTGGGACAATATTAAATGCACCAACATTCGAATTATAGGGGTCCAGAAGAAGAAGAGAAAAAGAAAGGGACTGAGAAAATATTTGAAGAGATTATAATTCAAAACTTCCCTAACGTGGGAAAGGAAAGAGTCAATCAAGTCCAGGAAGTGGAGAGAATCCCATACAGGATAAATCCAAGGAGAAACACGCCAAGACACATATTATGCAAACTATCAAAAGTTAAAAACAAAGAAAAAAAATTAAAAGCAGCAAAGGAAAGGCAACAAATAACACACAAGGGAATCCCCATAAGGTTAACAGATGAACTTTCAGCAAAAACTGCAAACAAGAAGGGAGTGGCAGGACATATTTAAAGTGATGAAAGGGAAAAACCTACAGCCAAAATTACTCTACCCAGCAAGGATGAAATTCAGATTCAACTGAGAAATTAAAACCTTTAAAGACAAGCAAGAGTTAAGAGAATTCAGCACCACCAAACCGCTTTACAACAAATGCTAAAGGAACTTCTCTAGGCAAGAAACACAAGAGAAGGAAAAGACCTGTAGTAACACACCCAAAACAGTTAAGAAAATGGTAATAGGAACATACATATCAATAATTACCTTAAATGTGAATGGATTAAATGCTCCAACCAAAAGACATAGACTGGCTGAATGGATACAAAAACAAGACCCGTATATATGCTGTCTACGAGAGACCCACTTCAGACCTAGGGACACATACAGACTGAAAGTGAGGGGATGGAAAAAGATATTCCATGCAAATGGAAATCAAAAGAAAGCTGGAGTAGCAATACTCAGATCAGAAAAAATAGACTTTAAAATAAAGACTATTACAAGAGACAAAGAAGGACACTACATAATGATCAAGGGATCAATCCAAGAAGAAGATATAACAATGGTAAATATTTATGCACCCAACATAGGAGCACCTCAATACATAAGGCAAATACTAACAGCCATAAAAGGGGAAATCGACAGTAACACAATCATAGTAGGGGACTTTAACACCCCATTTTCACCAATGGACAGATTATCCAAAGTGAAAGCAAATAAGGAAACACAAGCTTTAAATGACACATTACACCAGATAGACTTAATTGATATTTATAGGACATTCCATCCAAAAACAACAGAATACACTTTCTTCTCAAGGGCTCATAGAACATTCTCCAGGATAGATCATATCTTGGGTCACAAATCAAGCCTCAGTAAATTTAAGAAAATTGAAATCGTACCAAGTATCTTTTCTGACCACAGTGCTATGAGACTACATATAAATTACAGGAAAAAAACTGTAAAAAACACAAACACATGGAGGCTACACAATACGCTACTAAATACCCAAGAGATCACCAAAGAAATCAAAGAGGAAATCAAAAAATACCTAGAAACAAATGACAATAAATACACGAAGACCCAAAACCTAGGGATGCAGCAAAAGCAGTTCTAACAGGGAAGTTTATGGCACTCAATCCTACTTCAAGAAACAAGAAACATCTCAAATAAACAACCTAACTTTACACCTAAAGCAATTAGAGAAAGCAGAACAAAAAAAAAACCCCAAAGTTAGCAGAAGGAAAGAAATCATGAAGATCAGATCAGAAATAAATGAAAAAGAAATGAAGGAAACAAGAGCAAAGATCAATAAATGAAAAGCTGGTTCTTTGAGAAGATAAACAAAATTGATAAAGCATTAGCCAGACTCATCAAGAAATAAAGAGAGAAGACTCAAATCAATAGAATTAGAAATGAAATCAGAGAAGTAACAACTGACACTGCAGAAATACAAAGGATCATGAGAGATTACTACAAGCAACTATAGGCGAATAAAATGGACAACCTGGAAGAAATGGACAAAATCCGAGAAAAGTACAACCATCCAAGACTGAACCAGGAAGAAATAGAAAATATAAACAGACCAATCACAAGCACTGAAATTGAGACTGTGATTAAAAATCTTCCAACAAACAAAAGCCCAGGACCAGATGGCTTCACAGGCGAATTCTATCAAACATTTAGAGAAGAGCTAACACCTATCCTTCTCAAACTCTTCCAAAATATAGCAGATGGAGGAACACTCCCAAACTCATTCTACGAGGCCACCATCACCCTGATACCAAAACAGGACAAAGATGTCACAAAGAAAGAAAACTACAGGCCAATATCACTGATGAACATAGATGTAAAAATCCTCAACAAAATACTAGCAAACAGAATCCAACAGCACATTAAAAGGATCATACACCATGATCAAGTGGGTTTATCCCAGGAATGCAAGGATTCTTCAATATACGCAAATCAATCAATGTGATACAGCATATTAACAAATTCAAGGAGAAAAACCATATGATCATCTCAATAGACGCAGAGAAAGTTTTCGACAAAATTCAACACCCATTTATGATAAAAACTCTCCAGAAACTAGGCATAGAGGGAACTTACCTCAACATAATAAAGGCCATATATGACAAACCCACAGCCAACATTGTCCGCAATGGTGAAAAACTGAAACCATTTCCACTAAGATCAGGAACAAGACAAGGTTGCCCACTCTCACCACTATTATTCAACATAGTTTTGGAAGTTTTAGCCACAGCAATCAGAGAAGAAAAAGAAATAAAAGGAATCCAAATCAGAAAAGAAAAGTAAAACTGTCACTGTTTGCAGATGACATGATACTATACATTGAGAATCCTAAAGATGCTACCAGAAAACTACTAGGACTAATCAATGAATTTGGTAAAGTAGCAGGATACAAAATTAATGCACAGAAATCTCTTGCATGCCTATACACTAATGATGAAAAATCTGAAAGAGAAATTAAGGAAACACTCCCATTTACCATTGCAACAAAAAGAATAAAATACAAAGGAAAAAACTTACCTAAGGAGACAAAAGACCTGTATGCAGAAAACTGTAAGGTATGGATGAAAGTAATTAAAGATGATACAAACAGATGGAGAGATATACCATGTTCTTAGATTGGAAGAATCAATATTGTGAAAATGATTATACTCCCCAAAGCAATCTACAGATTTAATGCAATCCCTATCAAACTACCAATGGCATTTTTCATAGAACTAGAACTAAAAAATTCACAGTTTGTATGGAAACACAAAAGACCCCAAAGAGCCAAAGCAATCTTGAGAAAGAAAAACGGAGCTGGAGGAATCAGGATCCCTGACTCCAGACCATAATGCAAACTTACAGTAATCAAGACAGTATGGTACTGGCACAAACACAGAAATATAGATCAATGGAACAGGATAGAAAGCCCAGAGATAAACCCACGCACATAGGGTCACCTTATCTTTGATAAGGGAGGCAAGAATATACAATGGAGAAAAGACAGCCTCTTCCATAAGTGGTGCTGGGAAAACTAGACAGCTACATGTAAAATAATGAAATTAGAATACTTCCTAACACCATACACAAAAATAAACTCAAAATGGATTAAAGACCTAAATGTGAGGCCAGACACTATAAAACTCTTAGAGGAAAACATAGGCAGAACACTCCATGACATAAATCACAGCAAGATCCTTTTTGACGCATCTCCTAGAGAAATGGAAATGAAAACAAAACTAAACAAATGGTACCTAATGCAACTTAAAACCTTTTGCACAGCAAAGGAAACTAAAAAGAAGGTGAAAAGACAACCCTCAGAATAGGAGAAAATATTTGCAAATGAAGCAACTGACAAAGGATTAATCTCCAAAATATACAAGCAGCTCATGCAGCTCAATAACAAAAAAACAAACAACCCAATTCAAAAATGGGCAGAAGACCTAAATAGACATCTCTCCAAAGAAGATATACAGATTGCCAACAAATACATGAAAGGCTGCCCAACATCATTAATCATTAGAGAAATGCAAATCAAAACCACAATGAGGTATCACCTCAGAATGACCATCATTAAAAAATCTACAAACAATAAATGCTGGAGAGGGTGTGGAGAAAAGGGAAGCCTCTTGCACTGTTGGTGGGAATGTAAATTGATATAGCCACTGTGGAGAACAGTATGGAGGTTCCTTAAAAAACTAAAAATAGAACTACCATATGACCCAGCAATCCCACTACTGGGCATATACCCTGGGAAAACCATAATTCAAAAAGAGACATGTACCGCAATGTTCATTGCAGCACTATTTACAATAGCTAGGAAATGGAAGCAACCTAAGTGTCCATCAACAGATGAATGAATAATGAAGATGTGACACATATATACAATGGAATATTACTCAGCCATAAGAAGAAACGAAACTGAGTTATTTGTAGTGAGGTGGGTGGACCTAGAGTCTGTCATACAGAGTGAAGTAAGTCAGAAAGAGAAAAACAAATACCGTATGCTAACACATATATATGGAATTAAAAAAAAAAGGTTCTGAAGAACCTAGGGGCAGAGCAGGAATAAAGAATCAGCTGTATATAATGGACTTGAGGACACAGGGAGGTGGAAGGGTGAGATGCGACGAAGTGAGAGAGTAGCATTGACATATATACACTACCAAATGTAAAATAGATAGCTAGTGGGAAGCATCAGCATAGCACAGGGAGATCAGCTCAGTGCTTTGTGACCACCTAGAAGGGTGGGATAGGGATGGTGCAGGGAGATGCAAGAGGGAGGGGATATGGGGATATGTGTGTACGTATAGCTGATTCTCTTTGTTATAAAGCAGAAACTAACACAACGTTGTAAAGCAATTATACTCCAATAAAGATGTTTAAAAAATAAAATAAAATAAAATAAAAGAATCTGTAGGAGAAGACTTAGGTCTGGATGTAGGGTGGCTGAATGACAGCTCAATAAAAAGTTTCATTTTCAACTCTACACATGCCACAACAGTCATATTTCTACAGCACTGTCAGGAATAATGTTGGTGTCTTTACTTCTCTCTGTTTTCTAAAAGCTTTTGATAGAGTTGGGGGATAACACTCTAATTCAGAAGGAAAAATTAAGGCACAATTGATGACAGTCTGTAATTAAGTGCTAAATTGTCTGGCACGGGTCTTAAGTGCTGCAGGAATCCAAAGGAAGGGCAGTCAATGAAGGCTGAGCAATGCGTGGGCAGCTGGAGCTCTGACATTTGAGAATGTATAACTCTGGTCAGCACATATTTCCTGGATGAGGTGGGACTGGCCCTGGACCTTAAAGCATGGGGAGTACTGGGCTTGGGGGAGGGGAGGGGAGGGGTCTCTGGATTGAGGCACAGGGGATGGCGGATCAAAGGCAAAGAGGCAGATGGAGGTTAGGCACAAGGGCAGGAGTCTGGCTCCAACAGGAGTGGGATGCTGTGTGCATGGAATCTGAATGGTTGTATGTCTGGCTATTGGGGGAGGGGAGCTGTAGAATCCAGGCTCAATGACTCTGGGCTACTGGGCTTTTGGAAAACTATCCAGCAGCTGTGGGCAGGTGAATCTAGACTCCAAAACAAATAATTTCCTGGGGAATCTACCACACAGCTATTTCAAAGGAGCTCCCACCTCTGTATAGGCAATGTCTCATTGAATGCCCATGACAATCCTGGGAGGGAGGGATTGTTAAGCAACCATATACTTCAAACAGACATGGGTTGAGTGGGAACAGTAGAGTAAGTTGGAAGGTCACCTCCTTTCTAGATTCCAATGCAAGCACTCTGGGAAGGGGCAGTGGTAGCAGATGTCAAACTGGGCTTCCTGGAATCTAGAAGCATCTTGCACCCTGAATTCCCCTTTTGCTCCCTCCCTGCAAATATGTACTTGCTTAACAAAGACAATACTATCATTGATTGTGTGTACACTGTGCTAAGTACTTTAAGGGGATGAATTCATTTCATCCTCACAGCAGTCTTGTGAGGTGAGAGATGTTATTATCTCTATTTTACAGATAAGGAAACTGAGGCACAGAGAGGTTAGGAACCTGTCCAAGGTCATATGTCTGGCAAGTGATTCCAAACCAGGTAGTTTGCCACCACAGCCCACTCTCTCACCTGCCTCGCTCCAAAGGTACCCTCTGGGCCCATCCATCATGGACCTCTAATAGGAAATGGTTCATTCAATCCCCACGACAACCCTGGATGGGAGAGACCATTCAGCGACCTGAAATTCCAAGCAGATGTGGTGTGACTAGAGAGATTAGAGTGGGTAGGAAGGTCATGAAGTCAAAAGATCTGGCTCAGAGCTAGTCTGTGTTTATTTCCCCACCTGTCATCATCACTGCTGCCCCACCCGTATCAGCAGCAGTAGAAACAACAACCTCAGCACCTTTTGGAGCCTCAAGCCAAATTGTTGCAGGAGTCCTACTGGAAGAGGCAGGGCATGTGTGGTACCACAGCCCCTCTTGTGTTGTGCTGTGGGCCTGGGAGGAGGAAGGAGGAGACACGGTAGTGCTGGCAGCAGCCAGGGGAAGGAGGCGGGGAAGGAGGGTAATAATGAACCCAGGGAGCATGACCAAGGGCAAAGGAAAATGAGGTTCCACAGGCAGGGGAGGGGAAAGGTCATGAGATGCCTGCATTTCAGCAGAGCATAGACTGAAGAGCGGATGTTGGGGGCAAACAAAGCACAGTGAGATCAAAATAAAACCTCAAAGCAGTCCTTGTGGGAATAGCAAGCTGTCTTGATGTTGGACAATGAATGAGTAACTTGTAGGCAGGTGTCCCATGTGGGGAGTGAGTAGGTGCCAGGAGTAGGGTCTAGTGAGAGTGAAAGCCTGCTTCACCAGGCTCAAATCTTCATGCTTTCCAAGACTTGGGTGTGCCCTAGACTGCTGTGTTAACCTTTTGTTGTTCTGTGGATCCTTGGCTGGCTGCTGAAACCCATAAACCCCATCTCAGAATAATACTTTAAATACATTAAAATGCATAAGATTATAAAGGAAACAAATTATATCAAAATATTAAACAAAACTTGTATGAAATACTAATATAAATGCTTCTTTATTAATGCATGAAATTTAAAAATTTACTGGTGATTCTAACTACTACTGTAATTTCAAAATAATATCAACTGTAAAGGCTATCTAGAGGTAGCTACAATAATAATAATGTGATATGAAAATAATCTGTGATTTCTCTTAGAGGCAAAGTCTCACATATTACAAATGCTGTTGTGGTTCATTGCCTACAAAATGAAATGAAATGAGAAATTTCAATTACAAGTTAACAAAAATAGAAATTCAACTTTTTCCCTCCTGACATCACAGGGGTCCTCACTGAGAAATATGCATATGGCAATGGGAATTCGCAGATGACTGCAGACCTAGTCCCAGATTTCCTACTGATCATGTGTCCTTGAAAGTGGGCTCTGACTCTTGACGGCCAGCTCACAAGATAATTCCATTCTTTCCTCTCACAAATGTTTATGAGAAACTGGAGCTACTGAATTCTATGCCCTGGTTCTGGAGAGCAGGCACAAGCAAGTCCAAATCCAAGTCTATCAACCCACCAACACAGATCCTCATGTTCACAGACCCATTCTTGTTGGATATGAAATTAGATTCCTCCCATCAAGTGGTTTCAAGCCATGACCGAAAAGGAATCCAGACAGAGGTCATGATTCTGCCTTCTTGGAATAAGCCAGTGCCACCCCAGGGGAGTCCTGTGAAACAGGCACACACATCTGGCTGGACAGAGTGTGGAGTGTTTATTACAAAACCAGTTACATGTTTACAGTAAGCCCCAGGGAGTTTGGCAGACAAAGCAAATGACAGAGAGTAAGAAGGAGAGTGGGAGTAAGAAGGGAAGTGAGAGGGAAAGAGAGAGAGGGAGTGAATGAGAATAAAAATTGGAAGAGGCCTCAGAGGCCCTCCAGTCTAACTCCTTTGTGTCAGTTGGAGACACCAAGGCCCAGAGGAGGGATGTGCCCTAGAGGGGCACAGAGCAGTTCAGAGCTGAGTCACTGGCTAGTCGCCTGCTCTTTTCCCTCTGCAACTCTTGCCTGTTTGACCAGAGGTGAGCATGAGCCAACTGGCTTGGAATATGCTTCCGGAAGCAGTGTTCAAAATGGCTAACAGCTCCCCGTGCTTCCGTGATGCTATATCTCTGGTGGCAAGCACAAGGATAAATATCACCATCTTGAGGAAGGGAACCAAATGCTATGGTCATACTTTGGACACGCGGTGTTCAAATTCATGGCCAGTCACACTGATCAGGGGCCCGGTGTGATTCTGCAGGCAGGGTGTGGCCAGCCATAAAGTGGATTGTGCAGGGACTTGAGGGCAGGAAGGAAAGTGGGAAGAAAGGAGGAAGGTGGGTTTCCTGCTGCTGCTTAAGGGTCAGGAGAAGGTGAGGAGGAGGGAGGCTGGCCTGGAGGATGTGGCCCTCAGTGGAGTCCAGTCTGCTCAATCTGCTCTTTGCCGCAGGGCATGAAGTGTGAGTGTAGCTGGGGCATCCCTACAGGTATAATTTCCTTCTCTGATTTCCAGAGAAGTCAGTGAAGAGTTGTTTATCATCATCATCATCATCATCATCATTTTATCAGTGTCACTATTATTATTTTGCTCTTTCATTACTTAGGCAGATTTTATCCTCACTTTGGTTGGCAGGTCCCCAGTCCCAAGTCACACCCAGGGCCAAATGGGGCACTGGAGAAATTATAGGACTCTGAACTTCAGCTCAGATTTGAGGTGCAGGTCTGCCTCCTACTAGCTTGATTAGATGACTTGAGTGAATTCTCAACCCTCTCGAGTCTAGGTCGCCAATATGCAAAAGGGAGAATCTGACCTCTACCTCAGGTTGCTGTTAAGAGGCACACATCATGAACTGATGTGACAAAGTGCTCTGATCAGTGTACAGCACTCTCCCTCTGTGTGGGGATTACCAGGCTAGTGCCTGTAAGAAAGCAGTCTTCCTGGGGGTCACGCTGTTTTTTTGCTTGACAGAGGCACCAGCACATTCAAAAGTGAAATCTGAGAAGAATGCAATTTTCTATTTTTTCTTCTTGCACAAAAGGGAAAATGATTTACTGTATTGCTCCCCAGAGCTTGATGTCAGCTAGCTATAGCCACCGCCAGATTAGGGAGTGACAAATCTGGAGCTCACCGTCAGAGCATATGAACAATTTATGAGGCCAAAACATGCTTCAAGCTCCGACCTTTTGGGCCAGGGATCTGAGACCAGGGAAAGGCCAGAGATCACCTAGCCAGCCTCTTACCTTTGATCATCCATATTTCAGCTCTATGCCAAGGCCAAATGTCCAGCAACTATAAACACTGGGATAGGAAGAATGTTTGCTGGGTGCTGGAATCCACACACCAACCTCCACCCAGAGATGGAACATTGCAGAGAAAGAGCACAGGCTCTGGAATCAGACAAGCCTGAGTTCCCGTGCCAACCCTGCCACTTAAATCTGTGGAACTTTCTGTAAGTTCCTTCCCTTTTCTGAGTAGAGGTTTCTCCAGTGACCTTCAAGTCCACCTATAGCCTTGACCTCTATCCTATTTCCTGTCCTCCAGATACTTACTACAGACTGCTATGTGGACCTCCCAAATCTGAATCTTTTTCAAAACAAAGCCCTGCTTCCCCTCCTTTGCACACACACCCATCAACCTGCTTACATGCATGTCCATAGCTAATTGTTTCCTTGATCCTATGCCCTGTAACTACTCAAGGACATCACTCCGGTAATTTCCTCTATCTGTATCATCAAATTTTTCCTTTCTTATCTCCATCACCATGCAAACATGCCATATATCTCCCACCTCTAAAATACCCAAACCTTGAGCCCCATTCTCCTCCAGCTACCACCTTTCTCTTAACCCACACAGAGTCAAACACCTGCAAAGAGTTGTCTCACCTTCTGGCTCCTCTTCTTTGTTTCACATTCTCTCCTCAATCACATCAGTTTCTGATCCATTTCACTGATATGGTTCCTAACAAATCACCAAAGACCTCCATCTTGCCGAAGTTCATGATCACTTCTGTTCCCATTGTTCTAGACCTTTCAACAGCCTTTGACTTGTTAATTACACCTTTATTCTTAAAACACTGTCTTCTGGACTAGAACTAGAATTACACTCAGCTAGTTTTTACTCCATTTGTAGCTGTTTCCTCCAAATCTCCTTTCCTGGAGCTGCTTCCTCTTCTAGACCTCTGAATGTTGAAGTGCCCCCGGGCTCCATTCTTGACCTTCTCTATTTCATCTACATTCCCTCTCTAAGTGATCACTTGGTTTGCAATACCATTTGGGTAATGACAACTCCCGAATTTATCCGTGGCCTCTTCCTTGAGTATTGGACTCACATATCAAACTACCTATTTGTCATCTCCACGCGAATGTATAATAGCCATCTTAGATTCGACACATACAAAACACAATTCTTGATTAGCCGGTTCCTGCCATTACCAAGTCTGCTCCTCCCCACATTTCTTCCCATAACAATAAAGGGCACCACCATCTACCTATTTGTTTAGGCTACACTCAAACTTATGAGTCAAACTTGACTCCTTTCTTTCCATCCTATTCTTTGACAAGTGCTATCAGCCTTATCTTCGACATGTAGCATTCAACTATTCTCCACCACCTCTACTGCCATCACTGTGGCTCAAACCACTATCATCTTCCCCCGGATTATTGCAGGATAGCTTCTTTGCGATCTCCTTGCTCCTACTCTGCTCTCCCTCTAATCTGTCCTCAACACAGCAGCCAGAGAGATCCTCTTAAAACAAAAATCAGATCATGTCATTCTATGCAAGACTCTCCAGTGCTTTCATAGTTCTAAGAATAAAATTTAAACTCTAAACATGGCTTCGAGGGCCCTGTTGATTTGTTTTCTGCCTACCTCACTCTCTGACATCAATCTCTTAACACTCTCCCCCTCCTGCTTCATACCTGTCAAGCACTCTTCTCTACTTGTTGCTCCTCAAATGCACCAAGATTGTGCCTACCATAGGGCCTTTGCATTTGCTGTTACCCTTCTGAGAGATCTGGAATGCTCTTATTAAAAATATTTGAATGGCTGGATTCTTTTTATTCAGGTCTCAGTTCAGATATTAACTGTTCATCAAGGCCATCTCTGGTCACCTTGATATAGCTGTTCAGTCCCTGTCACTCTTTACCTCATTACTCTATTTTAATTTCTCTGTAATACTTATCAGAACCTAAAATGGTGTCACTCAGTTATTTAGCTGCCATTGTCTGTCTGTCCCAGTAAAATAATGCCTCCATGGGAGGAGGGGCCTGGTCTTTACTGTTCATGACTTTATCCCAAGCACCAGATCAACTCTGTCGTAGAGTGATCACTCAATAAATATTTATTAAATGAATAAATGATTTCCCTGCTTCTAGCTTGCCTCCAATAATCCTTTCTCTACACTGAACAACAGAGTGATCTTTTAAGAATGTAAATTAGATCATGACACTTAAAATACTTTAATGGCTTGCCATTGCACTTCAGATAAACAAATAAAACTGCAAGCCCTTACAGTGGCCTACAAGACTTGCCATGACCTGACCCCTGTTCACATCTCAAACCACAACTCCTTCCACTCTACCCGTAGCCCACTGTGTGTCAGTCATGTAAACTTTCTATCAATTCCTGAAATTCATTGTGATCTTCCCTACTTCTGGGCCTTTGCTTTGCTGGTATCTCTGTATTCAGTGTTCTTCCTCCCCGCTTCATGCCACTACCCACCCAAGGCAATAGTACAGACAGTCACTGCTCTAGGAACACCAAGATGAGAAGGATCATTTCCCACTGGGTTGGCTGGAGGAGCTAGGAAGCTCTGCTCATCCACAAATTGACATTTTCAGGCTTTACTTACACACAGGCTACCGCCATACTCCAAAGTCACACAAATAAAGACAAAAGAAGCTCAGGTATCTACCCTCTTCCCAGCACAGAGTTTTAAAATAAACTATCTACTTGGCTTTGATCATTCCCTCTCTCTCCCACACCCACTCAACACTTCCTCCAGTCTAATCTGGCCACAGGACCCCCACTACTCACTCCCCTGATCTTGAGCATTACCAATAACCTCCACATTACTAAATCCACTGGACGCTGATGTATATTCATCTTGTCTGACCTTTCAGGATCATTGGGAAGAGGAAAACAGCAGCCTGTCTGTTTTCCCTCCTATCTCTTTGGGTATTCATTGTCAGTCTTCTTTGCTGTCCCTTCCTTCTCTACTTAAAGCTCTGTCTCTAGTTCACACTTCAGACCTGTATATCGAACTGTCCACTACCCATTTCCACGTAGAAATACCAGCAGCAATTCAAATATGTCACTGACCAAAAGGGAACCCTTGATCTTCTTCCCAAGGCTTTTCCGCATGCAGCAACCCGCTTCTCAGGAATAGTAGCACCACCCTCTCCACTGCACAAAGCAACAAGCCTGAATATCCCCTTTGACAGCTCCCTCTCCTTCACCACATCCATCCAATCAGTTCCCAAGTCTAGTACATTCTACGTCTCAACTATCTCTTGCCTTTGCCCCTTTCTCTCCATCTCCCCTGGTGGAAATTTAAGTTCAGATCACCATTAACTCACCTGGACTTCTGCAACTGCGTCCCCTCTGGTGCTCTTACATCTAATTTCACCAGTCTCCTGTCCTCTAACCACACTGCAGGAAGAAGGATCTTCTGAAAGCTGTAAGTCAGATTATTACCTTCCCCTGCTCAAGACCTCCCCTCGCTCAGTGGCTTCTTCTCCATTGTTTCTGGAATCAAAGTCAAGCTCCTGAGCTTGGCATTCAAGGTTCTGCTGGACCTGGCCCCAGAAAACCTCAGCCTGTTTTCCTCCCATCACTCCTTGTGCCTGAGGTTTTAACCTCAATAGAGCACTTGTGTACTCCTTCTTCCCACCCCTGTGCCTCTGCTCACGCTGTCTCCTGTGCTTGGGATGGCCTTCCCCTTCCCTCCATATGGCAAACTCATACTCATTTTCTTATTCCCAGTTCAAGCATTAGCTGCTGTAACATTTTTCTGTCTCCACGCTCCCCTCCCCATGTTGCTGCTGGGTCTGGGTTGTGAACTTTTCCTCTGGATTCCCACGGCCTCTTGTGTTTCCTTATCATTCATCCTTATTACAGAGTATGCAATCATACCCAGATCCACCTGTTCCCAGGACTTGGCGGGGGGGAGGATCCTCGAAAGCAGGGACCTTGTCTGAGTGGCTCTATCATCTCTGCCTCCAGGAGGCACACAAGGTCAGTTTCCTGTTTCTTCCCATCTGTCCCCACAGTCCCAGTCTATGTACAGCTCTGCCCTGCTTGCACTTTTCCTCCTCTTAAAAATTTTAGAATTTTGTTGTCAAAGTTCATCACTCAATTCCATATTCGTGATATTATTTCTTCCTGACTTTTTTTTGTTTTTTGGTTGGTGGTAGTGCTTTGTTGTGTTGTGCTGTGTTTTGTTTTACTTTTATATCTCTAGTGCCATGGCTGCCAGCCCCTGCAGGCTTAATCCAAATCCCATGGGGGCCTGTCACCACTCAGCAACACAGCAGCCTCTACCTGTGGAGGTCCAGGAAAATGACCCAAGGAGAAAGCCAGATAGGAGATAGGCCCAACAGCAGAGCCACAGCCACACTCACTGTACCTGCATCGCACTTTACAGTGTACAAGAACCTTCCCCCATCTTCCTGCTACAGGGTCCTCTCAACACTCAAGGATGTATAGAAGCCAGGGATTCCCATTATTCTAATTTAGCAGATGGGGAAACTAAGGCACTAAAAAGGTGGAAGGGTCACTAATGTCTCTCAGAAGAATGTTGCTTCCTGGACAGGAGGCCAGGTATGACTGCCAGGACAGCCCAGACTAGAGCACAAAATTTAAGGAGACACTTATTTTTGGTTCATTCAAGTTCAGGGTTGGCACCTGAGAGTGAGAGCCTGTGGGTGGACAAGGAGGCTGAGGTTGTAGATGCTGGGAGATCATGTAGGAGATGAGATGGGACATTTTCAAGCAAGTGTCCTCCAAACTCTTAGGATGGTGGTGGGGATAGGTCATGGGTGATGAGTGGAGGGGAGCGCATACGTTGAAGTAACAAACACCAGTACCCCCAGGGTCCACAAGGCTTGGGAGTGGATGTAACAGCCTGCAGATCACCCTGACTCATCCTGGAAGAGAAGGAACAGAGGAGCACAGAAAGGAGGTGGCCCATCAGGTCAAATGGCAACCCCCAGGTAGTATGCTGCCCACATAGGCAGACCCCAGAGTAGCCCCATGGGGAAATGGCCATTAGAATGTTCCAACAGGTTCAGAAGGCAGTTGCCTCATTGGCTTACTAGGTGCCTTTGGGTCAGTCCCTTCTCTTGGGGCCTCAGAGCCCCCATAGGTACATAGGGACCTCACACTTTCTGTGTTGTCAGGTCGTTTTGGCTCCAGGCTCTCCTCTTCCATGACTCTGGTCCCTGGCCCAGACCCTGAGCCCAGAAGGTGGCCAGTGGTAGGGAGCTTCTGGTATCACCCACTCCAAAGAGAAATACACTTTGCATGAGTCTGAGCAAACCGTTGTGCGCAGAAGCCTTGATTTAAGGCCATTTCAATAAGCCCCAATTCATCATCTTGAAGGTCTTTGAAGAAAAGACAAGTACCATTTTCTAAATGCCATTATGCAATCAAGCCTTTTGCAGCCGACCCGCCAGGCTCACATGCCTACAGGCGTGCTTTGACTACTACATCTCATGTCTCACTGAGTGTGCCTGGGCTCCTTTTGACAGACAGTCCTGGTTATGCGTGGGCCAGGGGTGATGATGCAGGGAAGAGACTGGGAGCGCCAGGCATAAGACAGCACATAACACAATCTGAAAAGCCGTGGAAAATTTCACAGGAGGTAGACCCTACCTGGCCCAGGGTCACTCTTGTCTCTCAAAGCCTGAGCCTTTTTCCTGAGCTCCCTTGCCATGCAGGGCAGGGACCCAAGGCAGCCTTCTAAGTGTACCATTGTCTCTGAGGTACAGTGCTCAAATCAGAGACCTAGCTGTCAGACTGCCCAGGGTAGAGTCCTGGCTGTGGTACTGCTTAGCTCTCTGACCCTGGGAAAGTGAGCTGACCACACTGTGCCTCAGTTTCCTCATCTTTAAAATGAAAGTACAGTCGGGTGGACGGGCGAGGGCAAGCGCCAGGCTCAGCGTGCCGCAGCTCCCGCACCGTGCTCCTGCCCATCCCGTTGCCTGCGGTGGGCAGAGTCCGCAAGAGTTTGCCCCGGAGCTCGAGGAAGTTTCCCGCCGAAGCACCACTCCCATGAAAGCGCTACCTGCTGGAGCCCTCTGCTCCCCTGGTAAACAACTACCAAGACAGGAAAGCAACCCCACCCATAAGCAGAGAAGCTGTCTAAAATCATAATAAGGTCACAGACACCCCAAACACACCACCAGACAAGGTCCTGCCCACAAGAAAGACAGGATGCAGCCTCATCCACCAGAACACAGGCACCAGGCTCCTCCACTAGGAAGCTTACACAACCCACTGAACCTACTTTAGCCACTGGGGGCAGACACAAAAACAACGGGAAATACGAACCTGCAGCCTGCGAAAAGGAGACCCCAAATACAGTAAGTTAAGCAAAATGAGAAGACAGAGAAACACACAGCAGATGAAGGAGCAAGGAAAAAACCCACCAGACCAAACAAATGAAGAGGACATAGGCAGTCTACCTGGAAAAGAATTCAGAATAATGATAGTAAAGATGATCCAAAATCTTGGAAATAGAATGGAGAAAATACAAGAAACGTTTAACAAGGACCTAGAAGAACTAAAGAGCAAAGAAACAATGATGAACAGAACAATAAATGAAATCAAAAATTCTCTAGAAGGAATCAATAGCAGAATAACTGAGGCAGAAGAACGGATAAGTGACCTGGAAGATAAAATAGTGGAAATAACTACTGCAGAGCAGAATAAAGAAAAAGAATGAAAAGAATTGAGGACTGTCTCAGAGACTTCTGGGACAACATTAAATGCACCAACATTCGAATTACAGGGGTCTCAGAAGAAGAAGAAAAATAGAAAGGGATTGAGACATATTTGAAGAGACTAGAGTTGAAAACTCCCCTAAAATGGGAAAGGAAATAGTCAACCAAGTCCAGGAAGCACAGAGAGTCCCATACAGGACAAATCCAAGAAGAAACACACCAAGACACAAATTAATCAAACTCAAAAATTAGCTACAAAGAAAAAATATTAAAAGCAGCAAGGGAAAAACAACAAATAACATACAAGGGAATCCCCATAAAGCTAACAGCTGATCTTTCAGCAGAAACTCTGCAAGCCAGAAGGGAGTGGCAGGACATATTTAAAGGGATGAAAGGGGAAAACCTACAACCAAGGTTACTCTACCCAGCAAGGATCTCATTCAGATTTGATGGAGAAATTAAAACCTTTACAGACAAGCAAAAGCTAAGAGAATTCAGCACCACCAAACCAGCTTTACAACAAACGCTAAAGGAACTTCTCTAGGCAAGAAACACAAGAGAAGGAAAAGACCTGTAATAACACACCCAAAACAGTTAAGAAAATGGTAATAGGAACATACATATCAATAATTACCTTAAATGTGAATGGATTAAATGCTCCAACCAAAAGACATAGACTGGCTGAATGGATACAAAAACAAGACCCGTATATATGCTGTCTACAAGAGACCCACTTCAGACCTAGGGACACATACAGACTGAAAGTGAGGGGATGGAAAAAGATATTCCATGCAAATGGAAATCAAAAGAAAGCTGGAGTAGCAACTCTCATATCAGAAAAAATAGACTTTAAAATAAAGACTATTACAAGAGACAAAGAAGGGCACTACATAATGATCAAGGGATCAATCCAAGAAGAAGATATAACAACTGTAAATATTTATGCACCCAACATAGGAGAACCTCAATACATAAGGCAAATACTAACAGCCATAAAAGGGGGAATCGACAGTAACACAATCATAGTAGGGGACTTTAACACCCCACTTTCACCAATGAACAGATCATCCAAAATGAAAACAAATAAGGAAACACAAGCTTTAAATGACACATTACACCAGATGGACTTAATTGATACTTATAGGACATTCCATCCACAAACAACAGAATACACTTTCTTCTCAAGGGCTCATGGAACATTCTCCAGGGTAGATCATATCTTGGGTCACAAATCAAGGCTTGGTAAATTTAAGAAAATTGAAATTGTATCAAGTACCTTTCCTGACCAAAATGCTATGAGATTAGATTTCAATTGCAGGAAAAAAATGTGTAAAAAATAGAAACACATGGAGACTAAACAATACACTACTTAATAACCAAGAGATCACTGAAGAAATCAAAGAGGAAATCAAAATATACCTAGAAACAAATGACAATGAAAACATGAAGACCCAAAACCGATCGGATGCAGCAAAAGCAGTTCTAACAGGGAAGTTTACAGCAATGCAATCCTACCTCAAAAAACAAGAAATATCTCAAATAAACAACCTAACCTTACACCTAAAGCAATTAAAGAAAGAAGAAAACAAACACCTCAAAGTTAGCAGAAGGAAAGAAATCATAAAGATCAGATCAGAAATAAATGAAAAAGAAATGAAGGAAACAATAGCAAAGATCAATAAACGAAAAGCTGGTTCTTTGAGAAGATAAACAACACTGATAAAGCATTAGCCAGACTCATCAAGAAATAAAGGGAGAAGACTCAAATCAATAGAATTAGAAATGAAATCGGAGAAGTAACAACTGACACTGCAGAAATACAAAGGATCATGAGAGATTACTACAAGTAACTATAGGCCAATAAAATGGACAACCTGGAAGAAATGGACAAATTCTTAGAAAAGCACAACCGTCCAAGAGTGAACCAGGAAGAAATAGAAAATATAAACAGACCAATCACAAGCACTGAAATTGAGACTGTGATTAAAAATCTTCCAACAAACAAAAGCCCAGGACCAGATGGCTTCACAGGCGAATTCTATCAAACATTTAGAGAAGAGCTAACACCTATCCTTCTCAAACTCTTCCAAAATATAGCAGACGGAGGAACACTCCCAAACTCATTCTACGAGGCCACCATCACCCTGATACCAAAACAGGACAAAGATGTCACAAAGAAAGAAAACTACAGGCCAATATCACTGATGAACATAGATGCAAAAATCCTCAACAGAATACTACCAGACAGAATCCAACAGCACATTAAAAGGATCATACACCATGATCAAGTGGGGTTTATCCCAGGAATGCAAGGATTCAATATACGCAAATCAATGAATGTGATAAACCATACTAACAAATTGAAGGATAAAAACCATATGATCATCTCAGTAGATGCAGAAGAAGCTTTTGACAAAATTCAACACCCATTTATGATAAAAACCCTCCAAAAAGTAAGCATAGAAGGAACTTACCTCAACATAATAAAGGCCATATATGACAAACCCACAGCCAACATCGTTCTCAATGGTGAAAAACTGAAACCATTTCCTCGAAGATCAGGAACAAGACAAGGTTGCCCACTCTCACCACTGTTATTCAACATAGTTTTGGAAGTTTTAGCTACGGCAATCAGAGAAGAAAAAGAAATAAAAGGAATCCAAATCGGAAAAGAAGAAGTAAAACTGTCACTGTTTGCAGACGACATGATACTATACATAGAGAATCCGAAAGATGCCACCAGAAAACTACTAGAGCTAATCAATGAATTTGGTAAAGTAGCAGGATACAAAATTAATGCAAAGAAATCTCTTGCATGCCTACACACTAATGATGAAAAATCTGAAAGAGAAATTAAGGAAACACTCCTATTTACCATTGCAACAAAAAGACTAAAATACCTAGGAATAAACCTACCTAAGGAGACAAAAGACCTGTATGCAGAAAACTATAAGATACGGATGAAAGAAATTAAAGATGATACCAACAGATGGAGAGATAAACCATGTTCTTGGATTGGAAGAATCAACATTGTGAAAATGACTATACTACCCAAAGCAATCTACAGATTCAATGCAATCTCTATCAAACTACCAATGGCATTTTTCACAGAACTAGAACAAAAAAATTCACAATTTGTATGGAATCACATAAGACCCCAAATAGCCAAAGCAGTCTTGAGAAAGAAAAACAGAGCTGGAGGAATCAGGCTCCCTGACTTCAGACTATACTACAAAGCTACAGTAATCAAGACAGTATGGTACTGGCACTAAAACAGAAATATAGATCAATGGAACAGGGTAGAAAGCCCAGATATAAACGCATGCACATATGGTCACCTTATCTTTGGTAAAGGAGGCAAAAATATACAATGGAGAAAAGACAGCCTCCTCCATAAGAGGTGCTGGGAAAACTGGACAGCTACATGTAAAAGAATGAAATTAGAACACTCCCTAACACCATACACAAAAATAGACTCAAAATGGATTAAAGACCTAAAGGTAAGGCCAGACACTGTAAAACTCTTAGAGGAAAACATAGGCAGAAAACTCTATGACATAACTCACAGCAAGATCCTTTTTGACCCACCTCCTAGAGGAATGGAAATAAAAACAAAAATAAACAAATGGGACCTAATGAAACTTAAAAGCTTTTTTTTTCTTTTTTTTTTTTTTGCTAATTTTTTTTTAATTTATATATTTATTTATTTATTTATGGCTATGTTGGGTCTTAGTTTCTGTGTGAGGGCTTTCTCTAGTTGCAGCAAGTGGAGGCCACTCTTCATCGCGGTGCACGGGCCTCTCACTATCGCGGCCTCTCTTGTTGCGGAGCACAGGCTCCAGACGCGCAGGCTCAGCAACTGTGGCTCACGGGCCTAGTTGTGCCACGGCATGTGGGATCTTCCCAGACCAGGGCTCGAACCTGTGTCCCCTGCATTAGCAGGCAGATTCTCAACCACTGCGCCACCAGAGAAGCTCAAAACTTAAAAGCTTTTGCACAGCAATGAAAACATAAATAAGACCAAAAGACAACCCTCAGAATGGGAGAAATTATTTGCAAATGAAGCAACTGACAAAGGATTAATCTCCAAAATTTACAAGCAGCTCACTCAGCTCAATAACAAAAAACATACAACCCAATCCAAAAATGGGCAGAAGACCTAAATAGACATTTCTCCAAAGAAGACATACAGATAGCCAACAAACACATGAAAGGATGCTCCACGTCACTAATCATTAGAGAAATGCAAATCAAAACTACAATGAGGTATCACCTCACACCAGTCAGAATGGCCTTCATCAAAAAATCTACAATCAATAAATGCTGGAGAGGGTGTGGAGAAAAGGAAAGTCTCTTGCACTGTTGGTGGGAATGTAAATTGATACAGCCACTATGGAGAATAATATGGAGGTTCCTTAAAAACCTAAAAATAGAACTACCATACGACCCAGCAATCCCACTACTGGGCATATACCCTGAGAAAACCATAATTCAAAAAGAGTCATGTACCTCAATGTTCATTGCAGCACTATTTACGATAGCTAGGAAATGGAAGCAACCTAAGTGTCCATCGACAGATGAATGGATAAAGAAGATGTGGCACATATGTACAATGGAATATTACTGAGCCATAAAAAGAAACGAAACTGAGTTATTTGTAGTGAGGTGGATGGACCTAGAGACTGTCATACAGAGTGAAGTAAGTCAGAAAAAGAAAAACAAATACCGTATGCTAACACATATATATGGAATCTAAGAAAAAAAAGTGGTTCTAAAGAACCTAGGGGCAGGACAGGAATAAAGGAATAAAGACGCAGACGTAGAGAATGGACTTGAGGACACAGGGAGGGCGAAGGGTAAGCTGGGACGAAGTGAGAGAGTGGCATGGACATATATATGCTACGAAGTGTAAAATATATAGCTAGGGGGAAGCAGCCTCATAGCACAGGGAGATCAGCTCGGTGCTTTGTGACCACCTAGAGGGGTGGGATAGGGAGGTGGAAGGGAGACGCAAGAGGGAGGGGATATGGGGATATATGTATATGTATAGCTGATTCACTTTGTTATAAAGCAGAAACTAACACACCATTGTAAAGCAATTATACTCCAATTAAGATGTTAAAAAAATGAAAGTAATAATAGCACATCAACTTCCTAGAGTTAGGGTGAAAATTAAATGCTGTAATGCCTTTAAATCTCTGAGAACAGTGCCTGGCATGTACTAAGCTATATGCAAGTATTATGATTCTTGCCATCTTCATGGAACTACAAATAGGAGTGGCAAATGTGGAAGCTAGAAAATAAGTTGGGCTTCCCCTAGGCCATGGAGTATGGGAGAAGCAGGGCAAGGTCTGGGAGTTAAAAGCCTGGCTTTATATCCTGGCTTCGCTATTCACTGGCAGTGAGACTTTAGGCAAGTCTGGGTACCATCATGAGCCTACTTCCCCGACTCTAAAAGGGGTAGAGACTCCTCAGATTATCGGGTTGTTTCAGAAGCTGATAAGGAAACAGATAGGACACTGCTTTGCACTCAGAAACTCCAGGTGGTGGGTCCAGTAATCCATGTTTTACCAAACCCTTCAGGGGAATCCAATGCATGAAAGGGCTTGAGAACCACTCTTCTAATCCAAACTCACAAAGACAAGGAAATGGAGGACCAGAGAAAGCCTAAGGATTGCACACTCACAGGGAGCAAGGTGCTGGTTAGGGGAAGTGATGGCCCCAAGGTAGTCCGGTAGGGTACCCATGAGATCAAAGTCTCTTGCCTCCCAGGTGTTACTCTTGCTGGGACACCAGTCTGAGCAGTACCGAAGACCCCTTCTCCTAGGCAGATACCTCAAAAAGTTCAGGTTGAACATGGGGCCCTGATGCTCACTCCTTACAAATTTGCAAATGGGGCATTTTTAGGTGCTAGTCACATGGCTGAAAGAGAGGCTAGTCCTCAGAGAAGTGCCTGTGGTCACTGCACAGGTGGTAACCTAGCCGGACCACATCCTGGGAGGCAAGAGACCATCTTCTCACATGGACCTTCCTGGACACTTCTCTACAGAATAGCCTCTCTTTCAGCCGTGGGTCTAGCACCCAGAAATAATCTGTTTCCAGATTTTTAAGGAGTAAGAGTCAGGACTCCTTGTCGGCCTGAACTGTTTGGAGTATTTGCCCAGGAGAAAGGGTCTCAGGCCCTCGCAGTAGTCCGAGGGTGGAGGCCAGCCACAGTGAAGCCTCAGCCTCTCTTCCAGGCCCTGGAGCAAGAGACAGTACAGGTGGGCAGTGGCAGCCAGCGTGCGTGGGAGTTAGCTGATGCCTGCAGCGAGCTGAAGGGCTGAGAAATGGCTCAAGTGGGGAGCCCCACATTGACCCTGTCACTCTTGCAACTGGCTGTCCGCCTGGTGGGCTCTTGCCCTAGAACTTCTGCCCTTCCCCAATTGCCCCAAGCCAAACCTCTTCCTGTCCCCAGTGATAAGGGGCAAGAAAGCATGGGAGGGGGCAACAGCCTCAGAAGCCCAGGGCGCCCTTGGCAGTCTTGGTCCCCCGGTGTGGGGATGTACAGCAATAGCAATAGCAATAGCAATAGCAATAGCAATAGCAATAGCAATAGACACAGCCCCACAGGCACTAGCTCTGCTTCACCAGACAAGCAAGCACGACACAGCCCCACTTCCTGAGCCCATGTCAGGAGCTGCTCTCTCCCACATAATGCTGGCAGGTCACGACTCCTTTTCCCCCTGGACCAGCCGCAGGAACCTCAGCAGCACGTGGGTGCTTCTCCTCCCTCTCCCCCGCAGCCACCATGGCATGAAGCTCTCCATCAGAAGGTGATTAGATTGGGGGAGAGTTATTTCTTTTTCCAGACGTAATTGTTTCTTAATTCTTTTAATTTCATTCCCTTTAAAGATTACATGCCACAACTGGCACTTGATAAATGATGAAGAACATTAGCAATTAATCGAGGTTTCAAGTGGCGCTGCTTTCATGGTAAGACATATAAGACATATATATTTTTTTAATATTTTATATATATATATATATATATATAAAGTTTGAGAGTACATTATCCTTGGAGACAGCCTACGGGTAAAAGGAAAGGAAATGAGGTGAAAGGAAAGTGCCCGATGCAATTTAAAACCTGAGGAAGCAAAGACCGTTCCAAACTGCTCCTGAGACCCCTGCCAAGAGATCAGGAAGCCCAGAAAGCTAAACAAGTTTCCCAAAGACAGAGGAGAAAGAATGTATTCATTTGCTCATTTGATCAATCACGTACTCGCTTGTTCATCAAATTAGTTAACTTAGTCACTCACTCAGTCACTCATTCATTAATTCATTCATTCAGTAGCCCAGTTATTTCCCTTCTTCCTCATCTGCTCACTCACTAGTCCGCATGCAAATGAGATCATTTCTTCTTTCTCTTCTTTGCTCACCTCCTCCCTCACACACTCTCACACATTGCCCCTGCACTGTACCACCCACAGCTCCATGGTGACTTAGGGTTTAGCTGACTATAGATTGTCTACAAACACACCTTAATGTACAAAGAAAATTATGATTTTCCATAATATTAGCTGGCTCGTCCTGTACTCCTTTCATTCAATTATGCTGTGTGAGTTTATTCTGTGCAGGGAGCAGAGAGATACAAATGACATTGACCATGCCGTCCCCTGACTTGCAGTTCACTCAGGGAGATAACTATTTTCAGAAATCCCTATATTTGATACAGGAATCCAAACAGGAATCACTTGATTCTGACGGAAAGACTGAAGGCAGGCTTCCACTCATGAACTTGCCTGAGCATCTACTATAAACCAGACCCTGGGAATACAGAGAGGACTAAGACCTGGGCCTACCTTCACGGAGTTCAATATCCAATGGTGGAGAAAGACACAAGACTAGACAATTGGCATTAAATATGAGTAAGCTGAGTTGCTGGAAGACACAATGATACAAAAATCAGGTAATGAACTCTGTTCATGGAAAGCTTAAGAATGAGTCAACATTAGCTCTAGGCTTTAAAGAAAGGGTAGGATTTTGTTGGACAAAGGTAGATGAAAGGAAAGTGCTTGATGCACACGCATGATCCATGGGTAGAAAACTTAAGGTGTGTTTGGAGAATGGTAAATATTCCTATTTTTCTAGAGCAAAGAATATGTCATAGGGAGTTGGTGGAAATAAGGCTTAGCCCTCAAGCAAGGGTTTGAATGACTGATTATAGAATAAGGGTCTGATTATAGAATAAGAGGAGGAGCCATGGATGGATTTTGAGGAGAGCTGTGTCATCATGAGAGCTGGGCTCAAGAGATGAATTTGGAAGTGAGATCAGAAAGAGCACAGAGACTACGCAAACAGATCCTTGAAGGAGCCAGAGACTCCCGACAGAGTAAAGTAGAGCAGTAGGGACAGAAATGCAGAGGCAAAAGTAAATGTGAGTATTGTACAGGAGGCGGAATAAAAAAAACTGAATGTGAAGGATGAGGGTGAGGCAGTCAGACATGCTTCAGAGGCCAATCAAAATATCAATACAACTGCAGGGAAGAGAATCTTGGACACATTACCAAGAGGCATATTAAATCGGTTTAAAGATTGACTTGATTGACTCCACACTCACTAATACTTGACCATACTCATTCTTAGATCCTAAGCTTAGTTGATATCTTCAGTTCAAAGTTTTCTCTACGTGGTTAAGAGAGGAGGTGACAAATTCCCAGGCGAAATGGAAGCAGCACACTTGTGCAGGGTACATCTTTGGACCATTTTTGCCTCCTTCTTGCCCTGTGGTCCCTCCTGTGCTGCCTTCCACCCATTCTCCAGTCACCTTTGCCCTAGAGCTGCCTGGTAGCCACTCATGCAGAGGGACTCAGGAGGACGCAGAAGCACAGAATCAAATGCATAGCTCTTGTTGAGGAGAGAAGATCAAATGCATAGCTCTTGTTGAGGAGAGAAGATCAAATGCATAGCTCTTGGCTCCTTGGCTCTTGGATCCAGAAGGCAAGGAGGAGAGAGTGGGTGACAGGCAGGGTAGATTGAGAGAGGTAGGGACAGAGGAGAGGGAACTCAGTAGGAGGCAGGTGGCCGTGCTGAGATACCATGTGTATGTGTGAGACCAATGGAAGTCACTCCGTACTCTCAGGTCCACTGCACTCCACAAATTTTCTCAGTCTCAGGGGCGTGGATTCCTCACAGACTATAGCCCCCTTGGTGGCTCTCTCACATGGTCACTGCTTAGAGGCTCGTGCCAGTATGTGGAGGCACTACTTGACACAGAGCCCAGAGGATCAGAGAGATTGAGTGTTATTGTGTGTGAGAGAATAGGCTTTGAAGTAAACTACTTAACTGTTCTGTGCCTCAGTTTCTTTGTCTGCAAAATGGGGCTAATGACATTTACCTTGAAAAGGCATGAGGATTAACAGAGATGCATGCAAAGCAACTATCTGTGTTTTTTTTTTAAATTTTTTAATTGAAGTATAGCTGATTTACAATGTTGTCTTAGTTTCAGGTATACAGCAAAGTGAATATATATATATATATATGTATATATACATATATCTATTCTTTTTCAGGTTCTTTTCCCTTATAGGTTATTACAGAATATTGAGTAGAGTTCCCTGTGCTATACAATAGGTACTTGTTGGTTATCTATTTTATATATAGTAGTGTGTATGTGTTAATCCCAAACTCCTAATTTATCTCTCCCCCAAGTCTTTTGGTAACCATCAGTTTGTTTTCTATGTCTGTGAGTCTGTTTCTGTTTTGTATATAAGTTCATTTGTTTCTTTTTTTAGGTTCCACATATAAGCGATATCATATGGTATTTGTGTTAATCCTTCTCCTGAGGCCACTGGAATCTCATAAGGAACTAAGACCACAGCGTTTGATTCCCTTCAGCTTGGAAACACAGCAGATCTTAACATCTCATTAGGTATTCTCAATATGGTTTTATCCCCCGCACACACACGATGTATGCTCTCTGACTTACAAGGAGAAATATGCGACTCGCAGTGACTACCAATTTCTCTACTGCTCCATAGGGGATTCAGCATTTTTCTTCTGTCGTGTAGGAGGAAATCCAGCCTGATTATCCCTCACCCAGTGAGGCACACTGTGGGTTACCCTGTTGAACACAAACCCCATATCAGGACTGGCTACATAATTTGTGGGGTCCAATGCAAAATAAAAACGTGGGGCCCCTTCTTCAGAATTATTAAGGATTTCAAGATAACAACAGTAGAGCATTAAACCCAGCATGGGGCCCCGTGTGATGACACTGATTGTGCACTCATGAAATGGTCCCTACCCCAAATTGATCCCCAGTGCTGTGATCCTGTTGAAAGAGAATCCAGAACGAAGTCATATACTCATCTGACAGAAGTTTGCACTGGAAGACTCACTTCTGGGCAAAGAGCTCCCTCCAGGTTGTTTCCCCAAAAAGCTGGCTGGGCAGCTGCCGGGTGGTTATGGATGGCTAAAGCCCTTGGAGTCAGAGTTCTGGCACTGCAGCCCTGGGAGATAACTATGTCTCCTCTAACTGTAATCAACCAGCAACTGCCTTTCTTCCTGCTGTTACTTTTTCTAATCACTCCAGGCGATTTCCACTCTCCCAACCCCTCCACTACACACTCCTGCCCCCAGCACAGGCATACTCTAGGGGAGGGGCCAAGTGGCCCCACTCTTCATCCTGACAGTGACCTTGAGCCTTAGTGGGTGGCTCTCTGGTAATCTCTCAGGTAATACTAGAAAGAAGGATGCTTCCTTCATAGGTCTCTGGGAAAAGGTGAGGAGAATGACAGGGATGGAAGGCTGAACGGATGTACAACCCTAGAACAGCATGACTGAAAAGGTGGTCCATGGATCGGTGCCAGACTGCAATGAGGTAAGTAGACAAATGGAGAGTAAGTGTTTGAAAACTTTTAGAGCAACTTGATAAAGCCTATTAAATTTCCGAATAAAATAATAAAAAAAATAATTTGTCTTAATTTTCACCCTTCTAGTAATTCAGTTTTATTGCATTTTAACAAAGTATTGGTCCATGCAGTTTGGAAATCTAAAAACATAATTTAACAAAACAAAACAAACTAAAGAAAACAAGAAATAGGTGCTTCACAGCAGATGGTTGCCAGCTTTGCCATGACACCCCTGGCTATAGTATAACGGGAAAGGCACTGAGGTGGGAGTCAAAAGATCAGACTTCTCGTTTATCTATTTTATATATAGTAGGGAACTATACTCAGGATCTTGTAATAACCTATAATGGAAAAGAATATGAAAAAGAACGTGTGTGTGTGTGTGTAACTGAATCGCTTTGCTGTACACTTGAAACTAACACAACATTGTAAATTAACTAGACTTTAATTTAAAAAATAAAATGAGTATCTTGTAGACTGCAAAAATAAAAAATAAAACGATAAGACTTCTCATCCCATTCCTTCATCTCCTTGGAGAAGTCATTTAATGTCTGAGCTTCACTTTTCTCATCTGTAAATGTCTCATGAGGACCACATGAAATCTTGGGTGAGAAGGTGCTTTACAAACTGTAAGGTGCAGTGTTAAGTGAGGGCTAAATCGTGAAGATGCTACCATTCTGTGGCCACTCCACACCCCTGCCTCACAAGTGACCCTGGGTACTAGCACAGTGGTAAGAGCACAGACTCTGAAGTCAGAAGTCAGGCTGTATTTGGACCCTACCTTCATGACTTACTAAAGTCTCGGTACTCCATTTCTTCTCTATCCTCTTACCAATAAAGAAGGGATTTTTAAAATATCAACCTGATATGTTGTGGTGAGGATTAACTGGGAAGCACTTAGCACAAAGAAGTGGTAGCTAGTAGTGTGGTCTGATTACACCTCTTATTCTTGTCACTCTACATTACTATTTTGAGATTTACCCATGTTCATAGTTCTTCCCCTTTAACTGATGTATTTCTCCATCATTTGCATCTTCTGTACTTCCTATATCCAGACCCATATTGGTGCCTTTATATTTTCTAATTGGTTACTGCCAGTGCAGAAGATACTATTGATGTTAGAGTATTGATATTCCATCTTGTAAACATGCAGAACTTTCTCATTAGTTCTAACAGTTTGTCTAATTCTCTTGGTCTTTCTATGTAAATGATCACACCATTTTTAAATACACTCATTTTGTTTCTTCCTTAACAATCCTTAGACTTCTTATTTCTTTCTAGGACTTCCCAGATGTGATAGCAGCATCTTCATCTTGCTTCCTGCCTTAAAGGGAATGCTTCTAAAGTTTCTCCTCTATTAAGTATAATACTTGCTGTGGGTTTTTCATAGGTAGTCTTAATAGAAGTGAGGGGGATCCCTTTATTAATAATTTTGATGTCTTTTAGTGCAAATAAATGTTTATCTTTATAAAATGTTTTTATGCATCTATAAATATTTTTTTCATTGTTTTCTCCAAGTGTATTAATGTGATAAATGTCATTGACAGATTTCCTGATACTGAACCATTCTTGCATCCTGGGAATACACTCTACTTTGCCATGGTGTAATCTTTTGTTTGTTTGTTTGCTTGCTGTGTTTGGTTTTGTTTTTAACACACTATCAGATTTAGTTAACATTCCGTTTACCAGTAGCTATCTATATTCTCACGTGACATTTCCTGTCAATGGTCTTTTCTTTTGTTGTCCCTATGCAGATGTGGCATCAAGATTATAGTAGCCACCTAACTCAAAAGTGGGCACCTTTCCCACTTTTTCTCATCTCTGAAACAACATGTAGAGGAGAGAGATTATCTTTTCTTGTGAAGTTTGATAAAACAATCAACCCATAAAATTGTCTGGAGCTGGTCCTTTTGGTGCGGGGGTGTAGTTTGAGCTTTTAATCACCACTGCAACTTTATATGGTCACTGATCCATTCAGTTTTCCTGAGCTCAATTTTTTCATTTTATAAAAATCAAGATATTTATCTCTTTTCTCTGGCTTTCAGTCTTTTGTTTCATCACCAGCTTTCTCATAACACCACCCCTGAAAATCCAAGACCTAGGCTGAGTTGGATCCCTAATGGTACTTTTGACACTAAGGTAAATTGTCAACTCCTGTCTCTTAAGAGCTGCAGTTAACTCAGCTCAGATACAAATGAAAAAGGGATAAAGAAGAGGAAGGAAAAGAATAGCAGCTGTCAGGTGATTCCTGTCTGCCAAGCTTCAGGATTTTTATACCCTGGGTGATCAAACCTGGTAAGAAGCCTTTTGAAAGAACTCTTCCTGACCCCTCCACCACATTTAAGCAGAAAAGCTTTAGAACCCCTACTTTCCTGAGGCAAAATGTCACCTCATCATGTGATAAGGCAGTACCAGGATCACACTCTCTCTCAAGACTGTCTTTCTTACATAACTGTCTTCTGTTTTTTTTTCACTCATTCACTCACATTAACTCAGCACCACCTTGTGTGCAGGCTTCACTGGGTTTTGCTGGTTTGACGTTTGAGGAAGAAGTATGTGATTTGTCTCTTGGCATAATCACACTGTGAAAAGAGAGCTGCAGTGAGAACCAAGCCAGGTTTGTTTGTTTAATGAGGACAGAGCCAGCTCTCCTACCCTCCCACCCCAGACCTGAGATGAAAGTTTCAGGATCCTTCTCTCTGAATTACACAGAGCGCTGTTTTAATTGCATTTAGGAAAAGTCATTTTGTACAATCCCAGAGCTCCTTCTCTCCCGCCTTTCTCTGATCGTTTGGGGATTGTTAATGGCAGAGGCTCTCCAGCAGCACTGTCAGATAGGTCCCACCCTGCCCTCCACGTTGCCGCCAATTCCTGGCTCAACCATATCTTTCCTTGCTTGGTCTTAGTGTTTGGGATCGAAGTTTCTTACACCATTTACTATCTGGATGGGAATGCAGTCTTCTCATCAGAAGAAATAGTAGACTGAGTCACTCACTGATCTGAACTCCAGTGGAAAGTCTGCAAAAGACAATGTTCCATCCCCAACTGACCCAAGTGCCCATAGATACCCAGATGGATAGCCTACTAAGCATCACTCCAGGCGGGCATTATCGTTTCTTCCAACACCAAGCCCTGTCTACATTAGGTTGATTGCCTGTGGGCTGTGTCATTATTTAGAAATAATTTGGCTTAATTAGGACTAAACATCACCTTCCAGAGGGACATGAGGGGAGATTATCTATGTGGGGAATAGCAGATAGACTGACATAGCCCCACCTCTTGAGCCTTGAGAAGTCTCTTCCCCCTTAGGAGTCTCAATGTCATTTTGCCAGAAGGACTGTGACCCAATTGGCCCTTGGTCCTTTCCAACTGTCCTGAGAGACATGTCTCTCACTACCTAGGGGCTGCCTAGGGGCTGCCTTGGACTTTCAGTTTCCTGCCTAAGAAATAGACTCTTCCCTATTGATGATGATTGACAGTTGGAACTGCAACTCCTTCTGGACATACATGACCCCTGTGCTCAGGGTATAGTCTTAGCCAGACCACTAGAGAAAAAGGCACACAAACACTAGGAGGAGGAGGTCTTGTTTCCTTTCTGCACTGAGGATCATGAGACACAATCTTTCTTTCATTTGGTGGGGTTTGAAGTAGCCTCCAGAGAGAAATTGTTGACATGATTTTAATAACTCAGTGGGGACATGTGGTAGGCAGAATTCTAAGGATGGTTCTCCAAGACATCTGTTCCCAGGTTATTAAATTAAACACTAATCTAGATAGTGCTGTAAAGGGATTTTGCAGATGTAGTTAAAGTTTTGAATCAGTTGACTTTAAGATATGGACATTATCCAGGCTGGTCCGGTCTAATCACAGGAGCCTTTTGAAAGCAGAGTTTGCAGATTCTTCCCCAGAATCTCAGAGAAGAGCCAAGTTCAGCCCACATCTTGATTTGTGAGACCCCCCCCTCCACAAGCAGAGGACCCAGCTAAGCTGTGGCTGGACTCCTGACATGGGAACAATAAGAGAATAAATGGGTGTTATTTACAGCTGGTAATTTGTAACACAGCCATAAAAAACTAATACAGGACATCTAACCAGTCCCCAAGAGTGTCAAGCCTACATCTCAGCCATCTGCATGTGTGAGATCAAGATGTGTACACTGTATACAAGGCCCCTGTTCCCCTTTCCAGCCCTGAGCTGAAATCCTGTCACAGAACTTCTCTCACCATGGGCAGGCAGGATGTTTTTCAAGTCAGTAGGAACAATCCCTGCTGTTTTCAGAGAGCTGGGTACAAAGCACTTCCATAGTCATTAAATCACAGGAGCCTCACAGCAACCCCCAGTGGTAGAAACCATCATGTCCTCATGTCCCAAATGAAAGAATGAGGCCCAAAGAGAGAAAATGGCTGGCTCAAGGTCACAGACCTAGCATGGGAAAATCCCTGCTGCATAACAGGGGAGGGCTTGGACCTTTGAAACTATAAGCAGGGCAATGGTGAGACTTGACCACCAAGGCTGCTTCTCCTCATGTGCATCTGAACTAGTTGAGTAGAGACACTAGGGAACCTAATGACTAGGGATGCCTTTGTTAATCATCTACAGTTATAATCTGCCCCAAGTTATTCCCTTGGCCTGCAAGCCTCTTTGTCCAGATAGCTACATGGGTCTTGTGTTAATTTTACATGTCAACTTGACCAGGCCACAGGGTGCCCAGAGATCTGCTTAAACAGGATTTCTCGGTGTGTCTGTGAGGGTGTTTCCAGAAGAAAAGAGCATTTAAATGGGAGAACTGACTAAAGGAGATCACACTCCTCAACATGGGTGAGCCTCATCCAATTCACTGAGGGTCTGAATAGAACAAAAAGGTGGAGGAAGGGCGAATTGGCTCCCTCTGCCTGACTCCTGAGCTGGATCTTCTCCTCCTCTTTGGCTCTGTGGTTCTCCAGCCTTAGGAACGACACCCCTGGCTTTCCTGGGGCTCCAGCTTGCAGATGGCAGATCGCGGGACTCCTCAACCTCCAAAAGTGTTTGAGCTGATTCCTCAAAATTAATAAACAAATATTTCTTATTGGTTCTGCTTTTCTGGAGAACCCTGACTAACACAGTTCTCTCCTTCACTTCCTTCAGGTCTTGGTTCAGTGGGGGCCTTCTCTAACCACTCTATCTAAAATCACATTGCACCCTCAACTCTACCTCCGGCTTTATCTTTTTCCTTATTGCAACTATCACCATTTGATAGTCTATACACTTTATTTGATTCTTTATTGTCTGTTTCCATGAGAACAGGGATTTTTGTTTGTTTTGTTGACTGTTGTATCACCAGCACTCAGCACATTGCCTGACATATAGTAGGTGCTCAATAAATTTTATTATTATTATTATTACAGAGCTGGGATGGAATCCAGTTGTATATAAAGTCTAACCTATGGTTAGACTAACCTTCTTCTATGGTCACCATGGCCACTCTCACTCTCTGTAGGAACAGATGCTCTGTCAAGGATCAGCCATCAGATCTCCCATTCTTTGGGGATACAGTGGCCCCTAAAATGTAGAGGGAGGCTGCTCCTGTCCCAGACTCTCCGTTCTCTGAACCAAGACTGACTGCAATGTCACCTGCTCTCTTTTGTTTATGGGAAGTAATTTCTCAAAGTGATGTCTCAGGCCCCAAGAGAAAAGATCTTATCTGCCTAATAAGCTGGGATTCATTCATACCAAAGGGAGCAGAAGCAAGAGATTAATCCTGTTGCTTGGAATTTATTTAAAAATGTCAACTGTTCCTAATGTGAAAGATGAAATTGTGCTGCCTGAAGTGGCTGAGACATATCAAGTCTGGGCGATGTCCCTGTGTCCAGAGCAATCCCTCACTTACTAACCGTAATATCCCTCCCCGGTGGCAGAGCCTTTAAGAGCAAGAGGCCAGGCCAATCAGGGCAGCTCAGATCTTCGCAGCAGGGGCTGCCCAGTGCCCTGGGCCTGTCACTTTGGGAGTCGTGGCCCACTCCAGACTGTGCACAGGCAATAGAGCTGGGGAACCTATCTACAACATACAAAGCCTTTGATTAGCATAGCTCTGCAGCTTCTGAGGCCAAGTCCACAATGAGAGAGGTTCACAGAAGGCTCAGACCTAGGAGAGGTGCGGGATTATGTGGGAGTGGGATGGAGGTGCTTCTGGGAAGACTTGAGGTTGCTGTGCATACTTACATAGTATTAAAACAGCTGACATGTTAAGGGTGTTTTTTAATTTAAGAATGTCACAAGGTCCAAATAACAAATACCACCCCCCAACCCAGAGTCTTGCCTGCTCTCATGTGCCCTGCATGGATGCAACCTCATTCTGGCCGGCATCCTGATCCTTAACCTCATAACATACACACACGTGCATGCGCACAAATAAATACACACACACGTGCGCGCACACACTGCTGTTTCACCTTCCATCCTTGGTCTCAGTCCTTGCCTTACCTCACGTGATTCCAACTCCTGCCTTGAGTATCTTTCGATTTACCACTGAATGTAAAGAGACAAGTTATTTTCCACCACCAGGAAATGGAAATCCGAGCTGCATTTGGATCTAGTAGAGTATTCTGGCCCCCCTCAGCTGGAAACTATGTTGCATAATCTTTCCCTTCAAGAGGAGAGAATTAGGGCAACCCTTTACTTCAAGCAAGTCAGGGTTAGCCAAAATTAGAACCCAGACACAAGTAATTCATGCCTCATTATCCATAATAGCAAGGAATTAGACACAATCTAGATGTTAGACAATATGGACATGGTTAAGAAAATTGTTGTACATCATCTTCAAGGAATATTATGCAGCTATTAAAAATGATCATTATGAAGCCAATGTTGCAACATGGAAAATGCTTACAAGTTCATGGTAAGTGGCAAAAGCTGAATGTAAGACTGCAAATACACTGTAATTACAGCACTGTAAAAAATAATACACGCATGAGGCTAAGGCCTGGGAAGCAATGTGGGATAGAAAATAATCTCTTATGAACTAGGATGTTGGAATTATGAGCTATTGTTTTCTTTGTAAATTTCCCATAATGTTGTTTAATGGTGTTATAATATTGTTGTTATAGTAAGTAACAGTCAAGGAGAACAAAGGCCAGCCTGAAGCCTTCAGTGAGCTGCAGCTGTCTGGACCACAACTGTCATAGAAAGAGAAGCCATCCTCACTGTATTTAAAGACAATTATGAGGACAGACACTGTGGAACTCAGTCTCTGCAAGCTCTCACCCCTCACTTCCCCATCCAGCCGCAGACTCTGTGCTCTGTAGGCTGCAAGGGAAGGACAGAGCAGGCCAGGCCTCTGGGCCAGGAGGGGCAAGTGGACCAATTTCAAACACTGCTATTACTCCTGCACAGGGCAAGTGTCCAGTGGCTCTCTGCATCCTTCGCAGTGCCTCGTTCAGGGCTGTATACACAGTAGTTACTCACTAAACATCAAATTTATGATAATCAGGATTCACCTCTCTTCCTCCACCAAAAAAGATTCTGGTTGCCCTTTATTAGTCCCCATCTCAGTAAGTGATGCCTCACCCACGGGGCTGGCCAAAGGCAATCACTCTTGTTTCCTCCCTCTTCCATACCCCCAAGTTCAATCCATTACTGAGTCCTGTGGATCCTGCCTCAGTAAGGTTTTACAAATCTCTCTTACTTCTCTCCATTCCCTTGGCTCCCCCCATCCAGGGATCTGTCACTCACACCTGGACTACAAACTAACCCTGTGCCCAGCCTCCAGTCTCAAGATCATGCTCTACACAAGTGGTGCTGGAACTTTGTGGCCTGCCCTGGTGGTCAGGGAAAAAACATAGCGAGGGAGCAGGGAAACCTTAGGCCTGCGCACCCACAGGCCCAAGTGCCTAAAGAAGCAGCGCATCATGGGTATGGCCCGTGGTTTCTGCGGGTTCCATTAAAATGGTACCCATGTCTCTGGCGGTTCCTGCGGGACCTTAGCCTGTCAGGGACTCCAGGAGCCCACTGTAGGATGACCCACTAGGATGTAGGATGAAAAGATTTGAACTTTTATCCAGCTTTGTTTAGCTGTCATCTCATCATTTCGTTTTTATTTAGGTCTATTTATGTACACTCTGTATTCTGTTCAATTGTACATGTTTGTATATTTTTCAGTAGATCTTTTCGAAACATTTTATTGGCAAGGCAGGTAATCAAATATTGATTATGAACACCAGTCCATCATCATCTAGTTTCTTCTAAAATATTATTTTCATTGTATCACTCTTCTGCTTAAAGCCATTCAATGGTTTTCCGCTGTCCACAGCATAACCCAAGCCCCTCATGACCTAGTCCTGCTGACTGTTCCAACATTATCTGCCATCAGCACAAGAGCCACTTCTTTAGCCTCTAGGACCATGAAGCAGACCAGTTCACTGGTCCTGACAGCTCGTTGTGTGCATCTCTTCCCAGCTGCACATTCAGTGATGTCAAGCTGGTTGCTTGAAATGGGCCATGGTGGGATTACTTACACCATGGAAATTGGGGAAACACTATAAATCAGAGATTTCTTTTTCCAGGAAACTGATTTTTGAGCATTTACCAGCACACCACTGACCTTATCCCTCTTCTTGGAATATCCTTTCCTGCGGTCTTCAATGGGCCCTGCTTCAAGATTTAGTTCAAGCAACATACCATCCAAGAAAATTTCCCTCACCCCTTTCCTTTCAGCATCTGTACCTCTCCTCTGTGCTCCTGTGCATACAACTATCATTTCCTATGAAGTACTCAGGGGCAGAGCTCTTTTCTTAATCACCCTAGGCCAGGTGCTGCATGGGTACTCAGGGAATGTTTGCTAAACTGAATGAAATTTCTGATTGAGCTGGGACACCTTGGGACGTACAGCCCATGTGGGTCCTAGTGAGCCTGTTTGGTAGAGCTAAAACCTGGGGACAACGAGAGCAAGAACTGGAAAGTCCCCAGTCTCTCTGAGAATTCACCAGATTAACAACTTGGCTCTAACAGCAGGTTTCATCATCTTCCTCCTTGTTCTGGGTATCAGGCTAACAGCTTCCTCAACCTCTCCCCAGCTTCTCTCAGATACCCTGAATGGCCTAGAGGCTGCTATAGGGAAATCAGCTCTCCTGCTGGAGCAACGATCATTCACACCACATACTTGAGCAAACAGCTGTTGAGAAAACCATGATGCCAGAGGCAAGAGTTATAGAAACGTGTCCCACTGGATTGCAAATGGAGATTTGTTTTCTTTTTGCAAAATCCCTTAGAACACCTATCATTTGCACTAACAGGTTGGTGCTTGGAACACCAATCTAAAATCATTCGAAAGACAGAACTTTAGATCCCAGGCTTCCCTGAAGGAAGAGGACTAAAAACCCTTCTGAAATGAGAGCAGAAACATCAAATCCCAGCAAACAGATGCCAGTATAGCAGAGACGAAAGATGAGCCACGGATGATGCCCGATCCTTTGCTCTTCAGAGCAAAACCCAGAGCTACAAACAGAAGTTATTTCCTCAAGGTGTTGGCACCTTGACTGAGGCTTGATTTCTAACTGGGAAGGAAAGTGGGAAAGGGAGGTGGGTTAGTCCCTGGGTCAGAAAGGAAGGTCATGTCCTCAGCAGGTTCATGGAAAGACCCTGTACCCTCACAAAGAGCAAAGGGTGGCTGGCTGCAGAGAACCATGGGGAGAAGCAGATATGAAAAGAAGAGAGAAAAGAGAGCCTCTTGTCCCTCTGACTGAAGGAAGAGGAATACTGCTAAGGTCTCCATTCCTCGGGCAACAGAGCCTAAGTCTCAAGGACCACCAGAGAAATAGACTTTTGGTCTCTCTGGTTTCAAGAGAAGCTGTAGAGTCCTGAAGACCTGAATTTTAATCCTTGCACAGTGATCCACTAGTCAGGTGGATTGGGGTAAATGAATTAGCTTTGCTGAGCCTCAGTTTTCTCATCTGCACTGTAAGCACAGAGTAGTAAAAATTAAAGTACATGTGATGGTTAATTTTATGTGTCAACTTCGCTAGCCTATGGTGCCCAACTCTTTGGTCAAACATGAGTCAAGATGTTGCTGAGGGGGTATTTTTTTAGATGTAATAAATATTTATAATCAGTAGACTTTGAAGAAAGCAGAGGACCCTCTGTTATGCAAACGGGGCTTATCCAATCAGTTGAAAGCCTTAAGAGCAAACATCGAGGTTTACCAAAGAAGAAGGAATTCTGTTTTCACAACTGTAATACAGAAACCCTACCTGAGTTTCCAGCCTGCCTGTCCTGCCCTGAGGAATGTGGACTTGCTAGTCTTTGCAATTACATGAGCCAATTCATATATATATATATATATATATATATATATACCCCTCATTGTAAGAGCATTGGATCTGTTATGGAGCACTGTGTTTGATGGACTAAGCAAGGAGACGTCGGAGGTGAGTTGGTTTAATCAGTGAAAATTCCTGGAAGGGAATTACATTTTATACCAGATAACAAAGGAGTGGTGGACCTAGATGCCATAAAAAGGTAGAATCAAAGGAAGGAATACAATACCTAAGAAGACTGGCTTGACTATAACAGAAAAACTGAAGTGGAGAATAAGAAGATGAAGCTGGAGAGGTGGAGGTGGAAGCAACAACAGAAAGGACATACCTATCCAGTTGATCCAGGAGCCCCTTCAGATTATTAAAGCCAGATGCTTTTGGAAGATGAATCTGGCCTCTGTGCATCTGAATGGGCTGAAAGGAGTAGAGACAGAGCAGAGTGGACAAGAGGGAAGTCTGGTGACTGGTGGCTAAATTTAAACAATTGGCCAGTAGAGGTAGAAAAGTAAGGGGGAGGAAGGAGGAAAGGGGTGTATAGACTACAGTGGTGCCTACAGAGGTGGAAAAAGAGGGGGATCATGCTATATGCTGGAATATGTGCTGGGCTCGAGGGGTAAAAGAGTTGTGGTCCCCTCTTTGTGTAACGTGTTAGTGGGAGAGACAGACATTACTCAGATAGTCACAGAAATAAATATCATTGCCAACTGAGGTAAGTGCTAAGAAGAAAAATTGCAAGCTGCTCTGAGAGTGAAGACCAAGATGACCTGATATAGCCCAGGGTATCAGGGGAGGCTTCCCCAAGGAACTGATGGGGAATCTGAGATCTGAGGTAACTAGGTCCCAGCAGTGGTTGGGAGGGCACTTGATGAGGAGAGATCCTCATGTTCATACATGGGTTCACACATGGGTACACACATGAGCACATGGCTTGCACCCGCTCTTCCTACATTTGGAGGTCCTAAGGTAACTGTCTAAGACAAAAAGCATGCCTCCAGGAATATCTTGGGGCCAGCAAGGCTTACTCACTCTGGCACATTTGTCCTCAGCCTCCACTAAACACTTGGGTGTTCTCAGCAAATCAGCACACCCACTCACGACAAATCTCTTGACTCGACAGGGAAGCCAAAGCACAGAAGGTTGAAGTGATTACACTAAAACCACATAGAGTGAGGCCATGTGCTCTACTGAAGGTGCTATTTTGGGGCACATACAAGTTGGAAGTCAATTAATCAATCAGGTCAGCAAACGGTCAATCAGTCTCAGCCACTAAGGGAACACGTCAGTGGCATTGTTATTGACACAGCCACAGTGACTCAGAGACAAGTTGAGGAGTAAGGCCATAGCTATACTGGTCAATAAAGCACTTTTGGTCCTGACAAAAAAAGCAATTAGGACCAGCTGTGTTTCATTTTTCACCTCCTAAGCCACGATGGCACTCTAGACACATCTATCAATGCAAGAAGTCAGGGCTGAGGGTTGAAGTTTAAGTCATTCCAGAGGAGAGGAAAAGAAAAAAGAGAGAATAGGCCAACAAATTCCACATGAGCTATTTTTCAAAAATCCCAGATCTTGGAAGTACAAGGAAATTGGAAGCAACCCAACAGAGAGCCCCTGACCTCTACTTCCCCTCCACAGTGCAAAGCATTACTGGACACTAACTCATACGAAGCTGGAAGCTGGACAGATTCAAAGGACCACTACATGTTGAGAGTGGGGGTGGGGTCTCTATGTCCCCATGGAGTAGGCTTGGGAACCTCGCTGACTCTTCCCAACATCTATTCCTCCCTCCCTCCCAGCTCCAGGTACACAGGAGCTTTTCAGCTCACAGGTTTACTGAGGCTGTAACAAACTTCCAGTCCACACCAGAAGATCCTTGAAGGAGGGGTAGAATGAGAGTCACCTGTGTCATTTCTGTGTCCCCACTGCCTACCTTACCCAGTGCCTGACACCAAGTAGGCACTCTGTCAATATTGCTTTTGTTGCCTCCCTCACTGACCTCAACAAAAAAAAAAGATGCTTTCCTAGGAATCCCCCAGCCCTGACTTAGCAGTCCCTGAATTCTGGCCACAGGTATACCCTGGACTAAAGTCTACCTTTTCTGGCATAGTTTTGGGCAAAGGAGCCCGTTCTACCCTACCCTCACATTATTCAGTCTTATATTCTGTCTTATCATCCTTTCTAACTTAGCACAGAGTTGTTTTGTTAAAAGTCCCCTGCCACTTCAGCCAAGTCATCCATCTGCCTACAAGGAGAACTCTGGGCTCAGGTTTCTCCTGATCTCAGGAAAAACCATAGCTTCCACACAAGTACATCACAAGATCATGTTGATTTCCATTTGGCTTCCTCAGCCTCACCTCCTAAGTCAGGTCCCGAGTTTGGCTTGGCTGATGGGAAAGCTGTGTTTTGGGGAAGAGTCCTAGGTCTCAGTGTTAGTCACCCATATAAGTGTCCCCAAGGCTTCCTACATGTGTAGACAGCAACCTACAGCATTGCCAGCAGCTATAGCAAAGGCTCAGCTGAAGGGCAAAGTGGTATCCTTGAGGCATCCAGAGGGGTCAAGGGCCACCATCTAACCCCTAAACTGAGAAGTAACTTCTTTGGGATAAAGAGGTCTCTGCTGAGACAGGGAGGCTCAGAAGTCCCATGTCCCAGCCAAGGGCCGACCCAGATGGTGCCTGTCCTTTTTCAGATAGCCCAAGGGATTTGCATCCCTGGTATGAGCCATTGACCTGGTGGTGGCCAGGCTCCCCAGGGCCTCCTAAATGAGGGCAAGGAAGTGGAGCCTTGAAACAGGGGACAGATTTGGACAGAAAGCACACAAGGGAGGAGATTCCATGTTGAGGATGGGATTACATGTTGAGCTAAGAGCATGAGCAAAGGAATGGAGGTGGAAAATCAGTGGTTGAAAGTAACTGCAAGTTGCTTTGTTTGCTTGGACTCCTGGATTCTGGAAAAGGAGTGCAGGGAACAAGGCTGAAGAGGGTTGCAAGAGCTGAATTCCCCAGGATCTCTGACATGAGCTGTCGTCAGGGCTTGGACTTTGTGCTGAGGGTGGTGCCAAGTCTCTGAAATGAGGCTTGAACAGAAGGGTGACACAAGCAAATATGTGCTTTGAAAGGCTCTGTCTGGTTGTTGGGTGGTGTTTGGAAGACCAGTCAAGAGGCTGAGGTGTTTGGGCATTGAGATGGTGGTGGCCTGAACAAGTAATAAAGTCCTAGGGTTGAAGAAGAGTAGACTGGACCAAGACATTATTAAGAAGATAGAGGAACAGGACATAGTGACTGACTGATTTCAGGACATAAGAGCCAGGGAAAAGTTAAGGATTTATGAATCCATAAATATATTAACTAGCTGTTACTAAGCATCAAATGTATACAGAGCTCTGTGCTTGGCAATAGGGCCTCATAGGCACATAATACATGGTGTCTGCACTCAAGTAGCTCAAGGTCTGATGGAAAAACCATTCAGGAAAGTGACAGTAATAATGGGGCATCCCTAGCTGCTGAGGAGCACAAAAGAGGGGCTCCAAATCTAGTCTCAAGAAGATAAGAAGGCTAAAAGGAAAATTTTCAAAACAGTCAGCAGCTAAGCTGAGTCTTGATGGGGACCAGTTGAAGAGAAGAGGTTACAGGTACTGCGAGCAAGCACACAGCATATGTGAAGGCAGTGAGGTGTGAAACAGCATGATGCATGTGTGGAGCCAGGGACAAGGCGATGGTAGCACCATTAATTGTGATCTGGGACACAGAAGGCAGAACAGCTTGTGGTGGTGGTGGCGGAGGTGGGGAAGCAAGGTTAGGTTCTGTCTTGGACATATTGTGTTTGAGGTGCCCAAGGAGTCGTTAAGCAATCTCTGCAAAGAGCTCCCTGTGAAGACAGAGCTGGGCTTAGGAGGGATGGTGATGGTGACCTGCGTGGGACACCTTGCCCTCCACCTTCTCAGTGGGGGTTAACAGGACTGAGAAAAGGGAGATAGGGACCATCCAAAGCAGTGCCATTTGTTTTCAGGTTCTGTGGTCCCACAGCAGAGCCATGTTTGGGGTGGGGACTGTTGGGCTACCTGGAATCCGAACAGTTGAGGCCCCTTTGGTGCCTAAAAGCATATTCTCCTTCTGCCTCCTCTGGTTGTTTGGGGAAGAAAGTTGCTCACCAAGCTCATGTACATAGCAGAGGAGCAAGGAGTGGCAAAGCTCAGCTTGGCCACCTGGTCTACCAACTCCTTTCCTTAGCCACTCTTTCTGTTCCCCATCCACAGTCTGGGCTCAATCCACCTGTGCCAGTTCCTGTCCCCAGACCTGCCCTCCTTCAGAAGGCTGGCTGTACCAGAGGGGAGGGTTGCCTTTCTGGCTACCAATGACTTGACTCTGAAGCCAGAGCTGTGTTTGAGAAACAAAGAGACCTACCTGTCCACAGAGATATCTCATTTTTCCCATTGTCTGCTTCACCCAGCAGGATAGAAATGCTTTCAGGCAGTAAAGAAGGGAGAAGAGGAAGGACAATGTATGTACTAGGAATGGTGAGTCTTTAAGAGTGCCAGGGGCTGGATTTCAGGAGAACAGAGGGAAGGGGGGTGGTCTTCAATGAGGAGAGAGAGATGGGCAGAGGTCAATCACAGAGGGCCTCTTAAGCTAGGTTAAGGAGTTTGGACTTTGTCCTAGTGACAATGAGGAGCCACTGGAGGTTTCCTTTTTTCTTTTCCCTGAATAATGATTTTACTGTTTTTATAAAATTTATGTGTTCTCCTAATTGGAAATTAACTTGATACAGAAAAGGTCAAAGAAGGAAATTAAAAATAACTTCAACTCCCACACAATAATCATTGTTAGAGCAAGCCTCATTCTAACACTTGCCTTTATGTTCATGGTTAGAGATGAGGATGGGTATACAGACAGAGATAGATTGAGAGAGAGAGAGAGGGAGAGAAAGAGAGAGAGCAGGGGGGTGGGGAGAGAGAGAAGGGTTGTGAATAAGTTTCAATGGTATCCATGTATAAATGTTATCTTAAACAAAAAAATAAAAATTTAATTTCCTTTCAATTTAATAAAAGGTGTCTTCTCTTAAAGAAGAGGTGACACCTCAAGGGAAAGAGGTAATAAGGTCTAGGTTGTAAACAGATCTCTCTGGCTGCTGTGATGGGGAGAAAGATTGGGAAGAAGGAAAGTTGGACGTCAGGACACCAGGTAGGAGACACCATAGTCATCCAGGTGAGAATAGTGAGAGCTTGAATGAGGCAAAGTTGGTGGGATTGGAAAGGAGGGGTGGGGAGAAGTTCCAGAACAGGAGCAGGTTTCCTAGGACTTGGTTTCTGGTGGGTGAAAACACAAAGGAGGTTCTCCTAGATGACTCATAGGGCTCAAACCTTGATGATTAGGAGGTGTTGGTACTGTGATCAGAAATAGGTTAAGCAGACATAGCAGGTTTGATGGGGGAGTCAATTAGTTTTGCTTCAGATGTGTGAAGATTCTTCAGCTGGGCATCCAACAAGCAGTTGGCTCAGATGGGAACAGGACTGAAGATAGGGACCTGGGAACCATCCACACAGAAGCGAGCACAGAAATCGTGGGAGCGTGAGAGATCTCCAGGGGAGAAAGTGTTGAGATAGAGAACTGGGCCAAGGACAGAAGCTTGGGAGTATCTGTGCTGGGAGATGGGAGGATGGACAGGAGCCAAGGGGAGTCAACAAGTTTGGGAAGAGACCAACATTCCTGTCTCGGTGCTTCGTTCATGATAGTTTTCAGAAACTTTCTGGGAGACTCAAATGTAAGGTATGTTTGCTGAAAGAAAAGAAAACCAAACCTGCAACGTGAGAGATGGGAGCTGAGAAGCAAAGAGCTTCATCTCAGGAGAGTGGAGCGAGTAGCTCTGTACAGAGAGCCTGAGGAAGAGCCTTAGGCAAGAAGAGGCCATTGGATTTGGCAGTCAGGAGTATTGATGTCTGTTGTGGGATCAGGTTCTGGGGAGTACTGGGAGACAGAGACAGATGGCTGGGAGCCAAGGAGGGAGCCAGGGTAAGGATGGGGTGGCCTTGAAGGCAATCTCCACTCTCCAGATGCTTGGGGTGAAGGGAGAGGAAAAATCAAATTAGCTCCAGGAAACTAAGACATGCCTAAGCATCTTCTAGGCTGCAGAGAGTCAATACAGCAAAAGAGGCTGGGAAGTAAGCATGGATGGTAATGTTTGCAAGGCTGGGATCTCAGGAAGCTGGATGGGGAAGGGATTAATAGTGCCAGTAGAAAGGGTTGGGCCTCAGGACTCGAGGAGAGGAGAAATATTGAGGTGGACAAAATGCCAACATTTTAGGCTTGAGAGAAGAAATGATGCCATCAGCAACTGCCACTTCTTAAGCGTATACACGGCACCAGGCATAAGGCTGAGTGCTCCTCAGGCATTGTGTGCTGTCATTCTCACAATAACCCATGAGACAGGTATGATTATGACCCATATTTTGCAGAGGAAAGAAATAAAACTCATACAGATCCAATATCCCACTACTGGCTAGTGAGACAGACAGGACTCCAACCTAGGTTTGTGACACAACAAAGTCCAAGTCCTTTTACAAATGAAAACCTGATGTCCAGGGACAGTCAGTGATTTCCCCAGCATAGATGGCTGGGCCAGGACTGGTGCACAGATCTTCTGACTCCAAGGGAATGGCTGGTTCTTCTAGTCTAGTGGCTGGATGCACACAGGTGGCTGGGAATGTCATGGCACAGACTTTCCCAGCACACAAGGACAGCATGGCTTGGAAACTGCTGTTCCAAGCAACTAGGCTCAATGGAGTCCGCCAGATCCGGATTTAAGTGCCAATTCCACTTATCGGCCATGTGCCCTCCAGTCAGTTGCCCAAGCTTTCTAAACCTCCAGACCTCTGCAAACTGGAAATAATAATACAACCTGCCTCACAAGACTGTCGTCAGGATAAAACATGATCATCCATAGGAGGTGCATAGCACTGAGTGGTCAATAAGTGCTCCTTGGTGGTTGTTTCCGTTGCTGTGGTTGCTGTTAGTGGGGAGAACATGATTTAGAGACAGACAGTCTGGGCTCTAGTCTCTGGCTGACCACTTAATTTCTCTGACCTGGATAAGTTGCTTCACGCAGGAGCCAGTTTCCTCAGCTCTAAAGTGGGGATAATTCACAAGTGAATGTGGGGGTCAATTAGGTAGTAGATGGGAAAGTGCTTTGAAAACGTTGAAAACAAAGTGTCCCCATAAAGGTTAGTTATTTAATTCTACCTTGGAACTAAAAGATCAGCTTTCTAGAGAAACAGGCACAAAGGATGAGAAGAGAGGAAAATAACTAAGTTAATGAACTCCATAAATCAAACCCGAGAAAGTTTGGAAGAAGAAAGAAAAGACTTTCTACTTGTCTGAGGTGGAAGGAATGTATTTCATTCTAGCTAGAGTGTATTTGGAACCTGATCCAGACCAGGATTTGGACAAGGCTTGTTACAGTGACAGGGTTTGGGTCAGCTTTGGTCTCTGTTTGCCAACAGCTCCCTCAGGTCACTTGCACAGGCCTAACTCTGCCACTAAACAGACGAAAAGTGAAGCAGAGGGTGTAGGTATCAGGATGGGTTTCTTGGAAGAAGTGGCATTTGGACTGGGCTTTGAAGGATGAGTAGGTAAGGGAGGTGTGAAGGGTAGGAGTAGTTGTCAGATGGATGAGAGGAAAAGCCTGAGCAAAATCACAGTAGCAGGGAGGGGCATGAGTTTGGGGAACAGCAAATCAATCCATGTGACTGAAGATAAAGCTTTGTAAGTGAGGGGCAAAGGTGACAGATGAACCTAGAGAGGTGGATTGGGTTCAGCTCATGGATGTTCTCGAGGTGGCTGAGGAGCTTGGTCTCTGTCCTGCAGGCAATGGGGAGGCACTGGTGACCAGTGCCTTCCAACTGCCCTGGCCTGACCTTGCCTCACACAGGGTTCTGAGCAATGTAGGTGTTAGAAAAAAGCGTCTTTGCTTGATGAGACATACTCCATGGTTGAACCTTTAGTCTGGGTTGTTCCCACCAAAGCAGAATTGACTGCAGCCTAAAGGAGTGGTTGGCCATGTCCTCTGCAGCTCAGGAAAGCAGGTCTCTGTGCAGGTGTCTCCAGGGTCCCAGGATGACCAAGCTCTTCCTCAGCCACACAGCTCTCTACTAGAGAGTGAAGGTCATGAGCACTCTGGAATTCTTATGCTCCTCACCTTCCCTTAAATGTTTTTCAGGAGACATTTATGACTTCTCCTCCCATTGCCTGACCCAGCCTGTTTCCTGGTTGTTTCTGAACTCTGGTACTCTATGTTAATGTTGATGCCTATATGACCTAGCTAGCCCTTGATCTTCACCAACTTACCAATCATTGCTGCCCTGTCAGCTAGTCTTCCCCTTCCCCCCAAGCACACATAAGCAGGAAAATCCCTGCCAATATGCAGAGGTAGGTTTAGCAGTGTCTTTGAGCACAGATTCTTCCATCTTGTTAGTATTAGGAAGCTGTTGTGTCTGGGTAGGTCAGCCCTTTACAAACCTGACAATGACTAATCTGCCAAGTGGCTGCTTCATTGTCAAAAGATTCATAGCTTTGCTCAGGAAAGGTCAGATTCATTGGTTCTAGTCAATTAGAGAATAATTTATTGTCCCTCTTCTTTCTGTGACTTCCAAGACCATATGTGGTTTATCAACAGAGGGCCAATCTCTAAGGCAAAGCCAGGCACACCAATAATCCCTCAAAAGTCAGAAATGGCACAAATGAAGTATCCAAGTTTCTCTAGGTTAGAAGTCTCAGCTGGACCTTTTCCCCACAGACCCCCCCCCCCCATCACAAGGAAGTTAAAGTGGGCTCCAGGTCCATCAAACACACTGGGAATCACCAGTATTTTACAAATGTGAGATTGTGTAGGCAGACTTTCAAAAGATGGCTGTTCCCTCTCTAGAATTATCCTGCAATTAGGACAAACAGTCACCAAGTAGCAGGTATCAGAGTCTTGGTTATGTCCTCTGGTAAAAATAGTTAAATTCTTTTGAGGAATGGCTAAGTGAATAAAATTAATAAACTTTGCTACTCAATTTTAACCTAATTAATACAGCTGGGCATCAAGATAAACTAGAATGACTAAATGGGATACACAATTAGAACAAGGTTTAGAGAAACACAACTCCCTAGGAACTTTAATGAAATGTCCTTGCTAAGCCTAAACTGATCAACTTAGTACTTGTCTACTCTTTCCCTTTCTTTAATCTGCTGGTTTCTATGTCAGGTACTGACCTTCCTTCAAATTTTTAACGGCTGTCTCAAGCAAAGAAAGAAAGGAAGAACAACTTGGGCATCTCTCCTTTGACACCATCCTCCCCAATCATGAACTGTGATGTTGAAGGAATCATTCTTGTGGCTGTTTCCTAACAGCCCTCTCTACTCAAGTTATTAATCTAAGATGCCATTTTCTTCCCATCATAGTGCTTCTGCCTTTGTTTCTAAGGAATCTGAGAGAATCCAAAAGGGAAATAAAGATGGCCAGGTATGGGCTGCTTCCCAGCATGAAACCCTGTGATTGTCTTTTCCCCAATCAAGAGGGATTAAATGTTCCTTCTCCAAACCTAAGTTCTTTGCCTTCTAAAGCCAAAACGTATGGTATTCATAATATATGTTGGATGGTTCCTTAGCAATCACCACTCTTCAAAATGTTTTCTGTTAGGATTTGGACTTGGGAAACTGAATTATGCCAGAATGGAATGTTTAAGAGAATATTCCAAGAGCATAAGCAGATTTCTAAACAGCCATATGTAAATGTTTTTTCCACATGTGCTGTGAAATCAGACCCAACATCAGAGTCCTCCACTGTAGCTCTGGTCTAGGCTCCTTGTAGGAAATGACCAATTACGATTTTGTTCTGTAGGGTGAGGATAGGGACCCAGGGACTTTGGGGTTGCTTGACCTGTGGATCCTGAGGTGGGAATGACTCACTTGAGTCTGATTGGGAGATAAGCATCCGTTTTTTTTTGTTGTTGTTGTTTGTTTGTTTGTTTGTTTGTTTAGATCAAAAGTTAGAAAGAAGTTTTGGAAGCAAAAACCTGTAGATCTAGAGAATGGAAAAGTGCTGAGAAATGGGGGAAATGTGATGAGCTTACCCCTCCAGGATAATAGAGGAACCGTAAGGCATGTGTTCTGGGCACTATAACGGAGAAGTTGAGGAAGAGGGAGTAGGTGAAGAGGACCAGAGACAAAGGGTGGTACAGGAGACCTTTAGAAGATTCCAAAACATTCCCCAGAAGTCCCTAATACAAAAGGCTGGTGACTTCTTTTAGGACAGGAGAAATGAAAGTGGGGACCAGGAAGACTCTCTCAAGTCATTGCCCAAATGAAGGAGAGGAGCCCAGAGGAGCAAGGGGAGGGGAGTGGAAGCAAACAGTGGCCTTAGAGTGGCAGGAAGGGAGAGGAGTTCTAGGAATGATCCCAGATTCTAGGACACACCTTGAGGGTTTCACAGAACCCAGAGATTCCTATCAGCCCTTTGTCAGTCCCTAACTGTCAATAGAAAGATCTGAGACACCACAAGTCCTTGCAGTCTCACCCAGCATTTCTACGCTAACCAGTGTAGAACTCTTGGCTTCAACTAGGGCCTCTGCCCACTTTGGATTGGCATGGATTCTCCCACAAGGCTGATCTCTTCATTACTCTTCTCCCTAATCAGCCTCTGTCTGGCCAGAGGTCCATACCAAGAAACCTAGATCTCCAGCCCAGACCCAGACAAGCCTCTCTCCCACATCAGTGGTCTGTCTCCTCCTAACTTTGCTGTTTATGACTCCCCTCCTGGCCCAGCCACTCATCTGGCTTCTGGCCTCAGCTGATCTGCTCTGAGGAGACTTGCAAGTGAGCTCTTCTCTAGAACAAATGACCAACCCTCTTTAGAGTGACTCTGGATGCCAGAAGATTGGTATCTGCCAGCATCCCTTCTTTCCCTTATTGCTTTGTGTTTCTAGCCTCCCCAGCTACCCCTCCTGGCCAAGTCTATGAAGGGGCTGCCTGATCCCAGAACCTCAGTGTCTCATTCCTGACCTGTGGCTTGGCCCTGGCTCTGTTTGCTCTGTGACTCATGGCACTGACCGCTGGCTGGACCCCTTCACTGATTACTTGCAGCACTTGGACTGGGCTTCAAGTTCCTGGATACCTTCCCCAATCCAGGCCTCAGCCCAGATGTTGGTGTACAGCTCTACCTCAGCTTTGGATATTCTTCCCATTTTCCAGTCAGCCTATGTGGCAGTGACAGTCGAGAGGCCTAGAGAGGCTTGTGCTCTTGCCTCCAGGTGGGGGTTATAGCAAAGCAAATTATCCAAGTCCCTGGCTCATAGCACCAAAGTCTGATGAGAGATAATGAGTGAAACTAAGGAGACTGGAGAACTCTGTTTGTCTAAAGAGTCATCAGAGAGTTCCCTGGCTGAGGCAGGATTGCCCCAGGAGCACTCATATAGCCAGAGGTTATAGCCAGCAAGGGAAGTCAAGAGGAGCCTGTCCATAAATGGAATTAGTGCATATGGACATTGGGGCTAAAGACAACTAAAAACCTCCTGGTGGTGTACTTTTGGTGGCCCAAGTGCTCATATGAATAATCAGAATCACCATACCACCTCTCAAACCCCAGTCTTACCTAGAAACCGGTATCCCAGGTCGGCACTGTCCAATAGTGGCTACCATATTGGACAGTGCAGATATAGAACATTATGCTTTTCCCCAAATGGAATTTCTGGAGTAAAGATGAAGAAAGAATGTACAAATGACTAGTGAACAGCTAAACTGCCAATGGGGCCAGACCAGAAGAGGGGGTTGATGCCATATGGGGAGAGAGATAGGGATCCTCATGTTTTGTCTTTCCTAGGCTAGCTCTCTCCTCAGTGAGGAGCTTTGAACTGGTGGTCCTACCTTGCCTTGCTATATCCCAGCCTCACTGGCCATTTCAAGTTTCACCTATATGAAAAAAACTGTAAACTTCCATTGTCATCTAAAAAGATTTAAATAAATGAAGAAAGAGAGCTTATTCCTATGTAAGAAACCTCATTATCAAAGAAAGGTCAACTCTCCCCAAATTAATCTACAGATTTAACATAATCCCAAATAGATTTTAGAGGGCCTAGACAGGATGATTCTAAAGCTTATCTGAAATATAAACAATTGGTAATAGCTAGAAATGTTTTTAAAAAACAAATAAGGGACATGCTCTAATATTAAAATGTATTCTAAAATCACAATAACCACAATGAGATGTGACAGAAGAGACCAATTAGTGTACAGAACAGATCTAGAAGCGTACTCAAATATATGAATATTTAGTATATGATAAAGGAGGTATTTCAAATCAGTATGTAAATATGTTGAGATAAATGGATATGTATTTCGGAGAAAAATTAACTTAGATTTGCCAAGTAGAGAAAAGCAAAGGGAAGCCACAATCTAATACTAGCCTCTTTTACAGTGTTGTCTGGAGGAAGCAGAAATCTGAATCTGAACAACAATGTACTCTTTTGTGTCTAGATTATTTCACTCAGCATGATGCTTTTGGGATTCATCCATGCTGCTGCGTGCATCAGTAATTCTCTTTTATTGCTGAGCAGTGCTTTACTGGATGAATATGCCACAGTTTGTTTATCCAGTTCGTGTATCCTGTTTGTATCTACAAGTCTATCCAGTCCTGTTGATGGACACCTGAGTTGTTTCCAGTTTTAGACTATTGCTAATAAAACTGCTATGAACTTTGTTGTATGATTTTTTTTATAGACATGTATTTTCATGGCTCTTGGGTAAATACCTAGGAGTTGAATGGTTGCATCATAAGGTGAGTGGAATTTTAAGTTTTATAAGAAACCAGACTTTTGACTTTTTCCCAAAGTGATCATATCATTTGACATTCTTACCAAAAATGTGTGACAGTTCCTCTTTCTCCACATCCTCGTCAATATCTGGTGTTGTCAGTCTTTTAATCTTTAACTATTCTGGTGAGTGTGTAGTGGTATCTCATTGTGATTTTAATTTTCATTTCCAAGATGACTAATGACATAAGCAAATTTTCATGTGCTTATTGGCTATTTGTGTATCTTCTTTTGTGAAGCGTTCTTCAATTTTTTTGACCATTTTTAATTGGCTGTTTGTCTTTTTATCATTCAGCTGTAGAAGTTCTTTACATATCCTGGTCAAATATAAGTTTTTTAAAAAATAATTTCCCCCAGTAGCTTACCTTACATAGTTTACATAGCTTACCTATTCACTTTGTTAGCAGTATCATTTGATGAGCAGCGTTTTAAAGTTTTATGAAGTCTAATTTATCAATTTTTCTCACTGGTTGTATTTTCTGTGTCCTGGCTAAGAACCATTTGCCTACCTCCAAGTGACAAAGATATTCTTCCATAATTTCCTTTAAAATGTTTACGGTATTTTACTTTATATTTAGGTCCCTGAACCATGCCAAATTAATTTTTGTGTATGGTTCAAGGTTCAAGGTTCCCTTATCCATATCGATGGACAGTTATTCCAGTGCCATTTGTTGAAAAGATTTTTTTATTTCTTATTATATTGCTTTGGCATCTTTGTCAAAAATAAGATTACTGTATAAATGTGCATCTATTTCTGGGATATTTATTTTGTCACATTGATATATTGGTCAATACTTATGCCAGTAGCACACTATCTTGATTAATAAAGCTTTAGAGAAATTCTTGAAGTCAGGTAAGGTTAGTCCTCCAACTTTGCTCATATTTTTCAATATTGCTTCAGGTTTAGTAGGTCTTTTGCATTTCCATTTAGAAACAGTTTGTCAATTTCTACTAAAAAAACTGTCATGGTTAAGACGTGATTGTGTTAAATCAGTAAATCTATAAATAAAATCTATGAATATATAAGTCAATTTGTGAGAATTGACATCTCACAAATAATGTCATGGTATATATTTCCATTCTTATAATGGGTTTTTAATTAGAGAAGTATCTTTGTCAGAGCTGTGCTTTAGAGAGATTAATTTTGTAGCAATATGAAGTATAGATTGAACTAGCAGCATGGATACCACATGCTACTGTGGTTGTCCATAGATAGAAAGTATGTGCTAGAATTGATGCCACAGTAGAGTGGAAATTAGAAAATGCATTCTAGAAATTGTCAGGATTTGATGACTAAAAGTGAAGAGTGAGAAAGATGATTAAGACTTACATTACTCAGATATTTCTGTCCTGGATGATCAAGAGGATGACATTTCCATGAAACATACACTGCTTTTAATCTAGAAACAATTAAATGCTTATTATGTAGCAGAGCCTGTGCTTGGCACTAGGGACACGATAAGAACAAAAGCCTACATGGTCCCCACCTTACAGGAACACCTTGTGGATGAGAAAGACATTTATTAGATAATCACACAAGTAGATGTAAACTTGCAACTAATAAAAGTGCTCTACAGAAAGCACGCCTAGCACCTAAATCTTGGTTTCTAATTTCTTTCTCCAACAAAAGGAACTAGGTCTCCTTGGAGAAATGGCTGGTTCTAGGGCAGGGGCAGAAAATATACAAGATAAGCCAAGAATCTTGTAGCACTAGAAAGTAAAGAAGTGCTAAAAACAAAACAAAACAAAATCTCTCTATGATGGGAGTATGTCAAAGTGACACAAAGGAGCCAACTGAAAGACAAAATAATTATAGTGGCATTGGAATATAACCCAAAGTATAAAGTAAATATTCATATAGTGATATAAATAAATGATTGAATAAGTTAGTAAACAGGGGAGAAGAGACAGCCTCTCACACAGAATAATTCCTAATAAATGATATAGATACTCTACCCTAAAGGAAGGGAAGCTAAACACCTACTCTTTAAGTGTGCACTGCACATAGTAACTTCTTTATAAAGAGTACAGTGTGGAAAAGGGGGAAAAGAGTAATTTCACAGTGGGGAAACCTGACAAACTACTTCAGCCAGGTGATCAAGGTCAACATCAACCATCATAAATGATGTAAGTAGTATGTTGCTTTGATACGGTGTGATGAAAATTTCACTTTACTTCTGTGATTTTGCTCCCCCCAGAAAACATAACCCCAGTCTAATCATGAGAAAAACTTCAGACAGATCCCAATAGAGGGGTATTGTACAAAATACCTGAACAGTTCTCCTCAACACTTTCAAAGTCATCAAAAACAAGGACAATCTGAGAAATTGTCACAGTCAGGAGAAGCCTACGGAGACATATATTTAGACAACTAAATATAATGTGGTATCCTGGAATACAAAAAGGGCAATAAGTAACAACTAAGGAAATCTGAATAAACTACAGACTTTAGTTAATAACGTGTCAATATTATAACTCTCACTATTATAACAAATGTTCCACACTAATGTAGTATGTTAATAATAGGGGAAACTGTGAAGGGTGGAGGGGTATATGGGAACTCTCTGTACTATCTGTTCAATATTTCAGTGAATCAAAAACCTTTCTAAAAAATAAAGTCTATTAATTTTTTTAAAGTTCTCTAAAGGAGAAGGGCATGGTCTAAGGGTGACTAAGGTCCAAGAAGGGCTCCCTGAGGAAGTTACCCTTTATCTGCGATCTAAAGAATGAGGAGGGATTAAGTAGTTGAAGATCTAAGCATCAGTCAGTGTAAAAGCCCTTAGGTAGAAGGAAGCATGGTGTATTCAAGGAACAGAAATAAGCTCATTGCATTTTAAGCAGCATGATCATGGGTGAATATGGTGCCAAATATGGTGGAAAAAATAGCTAGGAGCCAGGATGTATAAGGCTTTGTAGGCCATACTAAATATTTTTGTCTTTATCTTAAGAGCAATGATGTTAAGTAGCAGAGTATGGGAGGAGGCATGAAGCAAAGGGAGAGATAAAGGATGACACCCACATTTTAGTTTGGCCGAGTGGCTGATACAGGATTCACTGAGATTGGGACACTGAAAGAGGGCAGGAGATCAGTTTTGGACAAGTGTGATTTAAGGTGCCTGCTGGATATCCAAGTTAAGGTGTAGAGTAGACAGTCCAGACATATAGGTCTGAGTTCAGAAGAAAGTTGTGAGTTAAAGATAAGCTTGTGAGTCTTCTGCACATAGATGATAAATGAAGCCATGGACATGAATGAGACCACCTAGGGTCTCACATTCAAGAGCCTAAATATAAAGGTGGGAAGTCATCAATATGTAGATAAGCATGCTCCTTCCTAGAGAGACTGTAGAATGAGAAGAGGACCTATGGAAGACCTCTGGGGAACACCAACACCTAAGAGGAGGAAAAATAAGTGAAGAAGAGAGCAAAGACAATCTAGATGAATAGTGTGATGCCATTGACACCAGAAGAGAAAACCCGAGAATGTGACCTGGTGACCAAGAATTCAAGATCAATAAAGACTGAAGAGACTTCTGGATTCGGTCACTTCAATGTTTGTGAAAGAGCTATTATGTAGAGTGGTGTTGATGGTGGTAACTTTATTGCTGTGGCTTCAAGAAGGAGTGAGAACAGACTACTTTTAAAAAAAAGTTTGGTGATGAAGGGAAGGAAAAGATTGGGACAGTCATTGGGCGGGAATAAAAATTCAAGAGAGATTGAAGACACAAGAGAGAAATGATAAGCAATGGAATAAAGTGTTGCTGGACACCAAATTTAAATTCATTTATTAGACATCACCATATTTGATGACTATCTTCTCTCCAACTTAATGGGTGCCAATGAATGACTTACTCCACATTTCATCACAAGCATGGCTGGGGTTTGTGATAGATGGGGAGGCTGTACAAATATATGTGCTGGTTTGGGATTTACCATATATCAATATTTACTATGGACATAATCAGTACAGCTGCTCACAGTGATACTTCCAACTAAATAAGCATCTTCTCCAAAGTCAGCCCTGCCTCCATTTCAGGCAATAAAAAAGCAGCTTTTGAATCTATTGCGGTCTTGCTTTTTGAGTGATTCTGAGTTGGTTGGGTGGTAGTTTGTAGCTCAGGCTGCAGCCAAGGAGCAGGCTTTGCTTCTGGCTCCTTTCTAGGCAAGATCTTTAATCCAACAGTGCTCTAGACCAATCCTTTCTCCACAACCTCAATCTTGTCTCTTCCCTTGCCTGTGTTTCAGATCTCCAAGCCAAGGACTTCCTTCCTGTAGCTAAGAACACAGGAGCCATGGCTTCCTGGCCCATCTCCATTCCCATTAGTTTGGTATCTAGTAGCCTAGGTCCTCAAGAAGTGACTTAGGCTGGGGCAGAGGTAGTTCTTAGTAACTGCATGTACCTACCCGTGAATCTATTCTGGAAAGCACTGTTGGTCCCAGAATACAACTCTGCTGTATTGGAGTTGCCTTCTTGTACTGTAACTGCCATGGGGTAACCTGAAAACAAGCCATCCTGCTTGCCTGTCCCCTTAGAAGTTTGGTGTGCCTGTTTCCTTAGAGTTAGGCATGGTATCCCCTACTTCAACTGCACACATGTAAAACACAAAATGTGCCAGCTTGTTGGCAACAGCTCTTCCTATCCTCATTGAGTCTTAGATCCCAGATAGGTGGCAGCCTGCACTGGTACCCACTCTATGCTCAGCTTTGTACTGGGAGCAAATGAGACACCCAGAGATTTAAACACAACAGTTCTATCTTTAAAGATCGTAAGAAGTCACTTGAATACAAAGTGGGCAGACATCTAAAGATCCAAGAACATGAACCCAGAGCAGCATAAGTACTCACATTATCTCATCTAATTCTCACAAAACCCTGCATAATAGATCTTATTCTTACTATACCCAAATTAGAGAGGAGGAAACTGAGGTTCAGAGAGGTGAATCACTTGACCATGGTCAATTTTTGTAAGTAGAAAATACAGGATTCAAATCTAAATCTGTTTGACTCTAAAGCCTGTCTTCTTAAGATCTTAAGACCTCTGCAAGACTGGCCTAAGCAAACATTGACCTTGCCAGTGACTGCCACATCGAATGCTTGGGGCAATACCTTCTATAGGATGAGGGCATCTGGCTGGTGTTTCTGGGAAGAGGAGGCACTGGAAGAGTGGAAAGATAGTCTGGATCTTATTAGTGTGGGCAGGTGCACTCCAGGGCTCAACATAGCTGCTCTATTCCTGTATCTTGCCAGGTTAGTCCTGCCCTGGATGATGTGGTATTTCATCGAGTATGCCCTTTGCCTCTGTAATTAGATTCCCTTCATCTCCAAGCAAAAATAATAGGTTGGCCTTCTGTTTGCTTAGTTACTCAGCTCTGAAAAGCCATCTCACTTGAGCTAACTTTTAAATCACTTACAGGAAAATAGTCCTGCTGCTAACACCTACATTCTGGACTGACTTGGGTATGACAGTGGACAAGTCTCTCTGGGCCTCATTTTTCTCATTTGTAAAAGATAGTTCTGTTGGGTTTCATTCCATCTATGCTCCATCAATTGAGGAGGATAGATTCAACCAACGAACAAAAAATTATTGAGGACCTCATTTTGTACCAGGTATACTGAGACACAAATCATACAGTGGTGAATAAGACAGAAATGATCTTGGCCCTCATGGGGTTTAGCATCTTTGGTGGGGAGGTGGCCATGTAGCAAGTACATTATCACACATTGTGATCAAAGCATGAGGGCTAAAAGACCACGGTGTCTAACTCTGCCTAGGGGATTATATAAGGTTGCCTTCCTCACCTTTCCCTTTCCTTGAATAACTTCTACACATCACTCACTCATTCATTCATTCATTCACTCCCCAAACATTTCCTAGTGCCTGCTGAGTATCAGACACTGGACATACAGTGAAGGTCAAGGGAGACAATGTCTTGGCCCTGTGGAGCTTACATTCAAGTGGAAGAGATGCACAAAAAGCAAGTAAACAAACACACATACAGAGAGAATTCAGAGAGTGATAAGTGCCCTAAGGAAGAAAACTCGGGGCAACGTGTTTATAGCCCTGTAGTTGCATTAGGTTGGCCGGTTCAGAGAAGGCCTCTACGAGGAAATAACATTTGAGTTGAAAGCGATTAACTAGAAGGAGTCAGTCACATAATGATCTGAGAGGTAGAGCTTTTCAAGCAAATGAAAAAGTAAATACTAAAGCTCTAAAGAGAGACTGAGCTTGGTCTATTTAAGGAAGGGGAGGAAAGAAATCCCATGGGGTTGGCATATGGGGAATGAGGCAAGAGTAGTACCAGATGAGGTTGGAGTGGTAGGTAGAGCCAGGTAACTTGGAGCCTTGGAGGTTGATAAGAAGGGTGAGTTTTATTCTCTGCAATAGGTAGCCATAGGAGATTTTAGCAGGATAGAGAGCTAATTTGCATTTTAAAATCACTCAATATCAGATATGTAGTTTGCAAATGTTTTCTCCCATCTGTAGTTGCCTTTTCATTTTGTTGATTGTTTCCCTTGTGGTGCAGCAGCTTTTTAGTTTGATGTAGTCCCACTTGTCTGTTTTTGCTTTTGCTGCCTTGTTTTTGATGTCATATCCAAGAAGTCATTCCCAAGGCCAATATCAAGAAGGTTTTTCCCTATGTTTTCTTCTAAGAGTTTTACACTTTCATGTCTTTAATCCATTGTGAGATGATTTTTGTATATGATGTAAGATTAGGGTCCAATTTCATTATTTGTGTGTGGAAATCCATCTGTCCCAGTAGCATTTCCCCATTGTGTATTTTTGGCATGCTTGTCAAAAACCACTTGACCATGTATGTGAGGTTTTATTTCTGAGCTCTCTGTTCTATTCCATTGATCTATATACCTGTTTTTGTGCCAGCACCACACTGTTTTGATTACAGTAGGTTTGTAATATATTTTGAAATCAGGAAGCGTGATGCCTCCAGCTTTGTTCTTCTTGCTCAGAATTGCTTTGGCTATTCGGGGTCTTTTGTGGCTGTATATGAATTTTATGAATTTTTTCTATTTCTATACAAAATGCCATTGAGGTTTTGGTAAAGACTGCATTGAATCTGTAAATCACTGTGCATAGTATGGATATTTTAACAATATTAATTCTTCCAATTAATAAATATGGGACATCTTTCCATTTATTTGTGTCTTTTAAAATTCTTCCATCAATGTTTTGTAGTATGGGGTGTACAAGTCTTTCACCTCTTTGCTTAAGCTTATTCTTAAGTATTTTATTCTTTTTGATGTTAATGTAAATGGGATTGCTTTGTTGATTTCCTCTTTTGATAGATCATTGCCAGTGTATAGAAACAAAACTGATTTTTGTACTTTGACTTTGTATCATGCAGCTTTCCTGAATTCATTTATTCTCCAAAGAAAACATTAAAATGCCCAATGGGTACATGAAAAGGTGCTCAGCATCACTAATCATCAGGGAAATCAAAACCACAATGAGATATCACCTCACACCTACTAAAATGTCCATTATCAAAAAAAACAAAAGTTAAATAAGTGCTGGTAGGGATGGGATGTAGAGAAACAAGTATTGATGAAGATGTGCACTGTTAGTGAGAATATGAATTGGTGCAGCCACTGTAGAAAACAGCATGGAGATCACTCACAAAACTAAAACTAGAACGGCCATGTGATCCATAAATCTCACTTCTGGGTATATATCCAAAGGAATTAAATCAGGGTCTTGAAGAGATACCTGCACTCCCACATAGATTGCAGCATTGTTCACAATAGCCAAGACGTGGAGCAACCTCAATGTCCACTGACAGATGAATGGATAAAGAAAATGTGGTGTATATAAATATATACACAATGGGATATTATTCAGTCTCAAAAAAAAGAAAGAAATCTTGTCTTCTGCAACAACATGGATGAACCTGGAGGACATTACACTAAGTGAAATGAGCCAGACACAGAAGGACAAATACTATGTGATATGACTTATATGAGGAATAAAATAGTCAAACTCATAGAAGCAGAGAGTAGAATGATGGTTTCCAGGGGCTCAGGGAAGTGGAAAACAGGGAGTTATTAGTCAAAACATACTAAGTTTCAGTTAAACAGGACGAATAAGCCCTAGAGGCCTACTGTACAGCATGGTGCCTGTAGCTTATAATACTGTACTGTATACCTAATAATTTGCTAAGAAAGTAGATCTTATTTTAAGTGTTCTTATCAAAATAGGTAGGTAGGTAGGTGGTAGATAGATAGATAGATAGATAGATAGGGCAAGGGGAAACTTTTGGAGGTGACAGATGTGTTTATGGTATAGATTGTGGTGGTGGTTTCACACTGTATACTTAACTCCAAAATCATTAAATTGTATATATTGAATACATACAGTTTTCTGTATGTCAATTATACTTCAATAAAGTGGTTAAAAAATCACTCTAGCTGCTGAGCAAAGAACAGATTGGGAGGCAAGCCAAGAGTGTATTAGTCTGCTCAGGCTGCTGTAACAAAATACAATAGACTGAGTGGCTTAAACAGAGGATTTATTCCTCACAGTTCTGGAGATTGAAAGTCTGATATCAGGGTGCCAGCATGGTTGGGTTATTGGTGAAGGCCCTTTTCCTGGTTTTGCATATGGCAATCTTCTTTCTGTGCCCACATATGGTGGAGACCAGAGAGAGAGGAAGCAAGCTCTGTCATGTCTCTTCTTATAAAAGCACTAATCCCATCATGAGGCTCCATCCTCATGACCTAGTCACCTCCCAAAGGCCCCACCTCCTAATGCCATCACGTTTGGGATAAAGGCTTCAACAAAAGAATTTTGGGAGGATACAAACATGCAGTCCATAACACAGGCAGACCAGTTACAGAGGGGAGGTGACAGTGGCTTTAACAAGGATGCTCTGTGATAGGCTGGGAACACTCTCAGAAGTCTTCTGCCAGGCCTGCTGCTACACGTCTGTACATGTAGAGAGTGAGATACCTGCTGTGACAGTCCCTCTCCTTCCCCAAGTGTTAAAGAAGTCCACCTGAAAGCAAGAAGATAAGTGGAATGGGGAGTCAAGAGACAGAGATACCTCCACCCACAGGCACACTAGCCTTGGTTCCTGATTCCCCTGAAGATCCCCAGGATGTCTGCCTATTTCTGCCTTACCAATGCCATTTCAATGTCATGGTGCTAGAAATGCACCAACTGGGCAACTTCTTCTCACGATCTCTTCCAGGCAGAAAGGCCTGAGGCCCCCCTTATCATGTTTTCTGACTACAGTCTGGAAGAGCCTAGCCTGGGAGATTGGCAGCCAGTGCCCACACAGGCAGGATCTTTGTGTGCAAAGCACAGGGCTGAATGCTGCACCTCCCACCTCTTATTGCTTGCCACCTCCAGTCTGTGCAGGGGCTCTGACTTGCCCCACCAGGAAGACAGGAAAGAGGCCCAGGGAGAGTCTGGGCCATGCCCAAGGCCACATTCAGAGGAGGAAGCCAAGCCAGGATTTGAATCCAGCTTTCCAGACTCCTAACCCCATGCTTTTTTCCACCCCACAGTGCTGCCAGGCCTTTCCAAGAGAGAAACCAAGAGTCAGAGAATGGCTTTGAAGCAGGAAACCACAATTCCCTTGCCAAGCCCACATTCCCAGCAGAACAAACCCCTTTCATTCTCCTGCCACCTCAGCAATAGAAACCTCCCCGCCATGTCCTTCTCTTCCTGCCTTCAGGCTCAGATTTCACTTCACCTTACAGCATAGGACAGAAAGACAGCCAGAGTTAGGCAGAGGGAAGGAGTTAGACAGAATTAGGTGAACACCAGAGATAGTGTGAGGGGGAACACGGGATGCAAGGATGGTGAGGGGAGGTGAGATTTGCGAGGGAGGCCAGAATGAATGCCGATTATCCAGGACCATTGGCAACCTGGTGGATCAGGAGGGGCCAGACCTGATTTAACATTGGAAGATATAGCTCTGCTTCCAGCGGGTGCTTCAGATCTATCAGCTTCCAGCCCCCTGCAGACCCAGGGTGCTCCTGCCCAGAACCTTCAGGCCTCTGAACTGACTGTGAAAGCCCAACTGGTATTGGTCACCACCTTTGTAGTGATCCTCTGCTTACCTTGTTGTGGGGCCTTGGGTAAGATTCTTCCTATTCCTGGGCCCAAATCCTCCCATCTGTAAAATGAAAAGCTGGCCTAAATTACTCCTGACTGAGAACCTTCCAATAATGTTGCCCCATGAACTTTGAGATGGGAGGGTGCTGGACTGGATACATGGTTGATGTGTAGCAAAAGCAGAAGCTGGGAAGGAGTGGGCTTGAGATAGGGACCTGGCCTGCAGGAAATAAGGCATGAAAACAGCCTCCACTATGAAAAAGACCATGGTGAAGGGCTCTGTACTCACACAGCAGACCCAGAGCCAATTGGGCCTATGATTAGGAGGTGGGGAGTATAGCCCACGAAGCAAGGCTGGCAGACAGGGACATTAGATTTTCCCAGACGTGCAATAGCCTCTGACTGAGAAAATGCTCTGCCAAGGCTTGAGCTGGAACCTGGATTGAGAGGCTAGAAAGGCTGAGGAGCACAGGGTTGGGGGAGAGAAAAGAGGAATGAGGCAGCCACCATAAAAGATGAATTTTCAGAAAAGAGCCAACATGTTTAAAGAGGGTATTTAATAAATGTTCCTTTATGATATATAATAGCTCCCTGGCCTCTCCTTGAAGTCTTCAGTGAAATGCCATATTAACTGTCAATGTATTTTTGCTTTTGGATTTATCCCTTTTGATGTCTGAGCAATATGCTGAGACAGCCCTCCAGAAAGGCCTGGTGCCAGATCAAGTGTCACCTAAGGAAACCCCAGCACCTTTGAGTTGCATATAGAAAAGTTTTACTAGTATGGCCTGTCTGATGGCCCACCAGCTACTCACCCACCCCTATCTCCATATCCTCCATCCTGGGGCAACCAAGCCACAGAAGCCCCTCTGCTCAGGAAGGGTGAGTAACCTCAAGGAAGAATCAAAGAAGGAGCAAGGCCTCAAGGTTGATTTCATGGTGCAGTCACTTGAAAGGCACACCCTGAGTCTCAGAGATCTGGGGAATCACATATAGGGTCTAAGTTGGACTTGCAAGCTCATTGGTACCATTGGAATGGACTGAAATGTGTCTCCCCCAAAAGTCATATGTTGAATCCATAACCCCACAATGTGATGGTATTTGTAGATGAGGTCTTTGGAAAAAAATTAGGTTTAGATGAGGTCCTGAGGGTGGGGCCCTTATGATGGCATTAGTGCCCTTGCAAGGAGACACACCAGAGAGTGCTCATGCCCTTCCCTCCTCCTCCTCCTCCTCTCATTCTTCTTCCTCTCTCCTTCTCTCTCTCTCTCTCTTTCTCTCTCTCCCCCATGTAAGGACATAGTGAAAAGCTGGTCAGTTGGTCATCTACAAGCCAGGAAGAGAGTCTTCACCAGAAGCCGACCATACTGGCACCTTAATATCAGACTTCTACCTTCCAGAACTGTGAGAAATAAATATCTGTTGTTTAAGTCACCCAGTCTATGGGATTTTGTTATGGCAGTCCCAACTAAGACACCATTCCTGACAGAAAACCAGAGCTTTTCTCTTCACATACATGTTCATCAGCATCCTATGGGCTAGGTATGAAAGGAAGTGTTAACCCCATTCTACAGGGCAGGAAACTGAGGCCCAGAAAGCAACCTCACTTGGTCAAGGTCACAAGATGACTAAGTTTGGGGGCTGAGATTCAAACTGAGTACTTTTGAGTCCAAGTCCAATATCTTAGTCCCAATTTCTCAAAGTGTGGCCCAAGGACAATATGTTTCAGACTGCCCTGCTGAGCTTCTTGAGCAAGCATAACCAGGGGGCCCCAATCCCAGGCTTACTAAGTCACAGTATCTGAGCATAAGCCCATGAATCTGCAGTTTAACCAGCTTCCCTGTGATGTTTAGACTTCCTAGCATTAGAGAAGACTGTATCAGTTTACTCAGGCTGCTGAAACAGAATCCCACAGACTGGGGGGCTTAAACAACAGAAATGCATTGTCTCCTAGTTCTGGAGGCTGGAAAAGTCCAAGATCAAGGTGTGGGCACTTGGTTGCTTCTGAAGGTTGAGAGGGCAGGTTCTGTTCCAGGCCTCTCTCCTTGGGCTTGTAGATGGCCCAGTGTCCTCTCATGGTCTTCCCTCTGTATATGTCTGTATTAATGTCCTCTTCTCATAAAGATACAAGTCCTATTGGATTAAGGCTTACCTTAATGAACCCATTTTAATTTTATCACCTCTTTTAAGACCCTATCTTCAAATATAGTCACATTCTGAGACACTGGGGATAAAGACTTTGACATATGAATCTTAGGGATACACAATTCAGCCCATAACAGAAGCACTGACTGAAAATATGATTCCTAAGCCCGTTTCTTAGTGAAAAACAAGTAATTTCTCTTTCTCTCCCTCTTCCTCCCACCTCCTATCCCTCTAAAAACAGTAGCATATTGTTTTAGAGCACTGACTGCAGGAAGCCCTGCTTCCTATTTCCATATCTCCCAGCCCACCTGAGGCCTCTGAGGACCCTCAGGAAGCTGAGGATGGTGGGTGTGTGCATGGGTGACGTGTGGCATGTGGCTGCTGAAGAAAGGCTCCGACCGTCAGGTGTGCAGGTTGGCTCTGTCTGCATGTCTCCAGGGACCACAATTAACCCAGAACCAAATGGAAGACATACTTCCAGTGGCAGGAAACACACACCCACCACTCTGGCTCAGCACCAACACAGTAAATATTGTCTTTCATGCCCTGCAACTGATAAGCTCATGTAACTCAAATGAAACCATCAGGGCTCATCATCACTCACAAACTCCAGCATGCCAGCCAAAGATAGCAGAAAATGAAGATGATGTCCAGGAGGGATGCATAAGGGTGGCCCCTCTTCTGCCACACCCTGCGTCCTTGGGCCACAGTGACTTGAGGGGTAGTGGCATGTGGAACAGCCCAGCCTTGCCCACAAGCATATCGTGGAAGCTGCAAATCTCAACCCAATGGGACCTGAGCTATCCCGGGCCCTTTGGGTGCTCCTCCTACACCACACCTGGCATGCCAGATACACTGAAGCTCTTGTCCCCAGAGACCTTTACTTACACAGCCCTTTTGCTCTCTGTGGAAGGCCCGGGCACTTTGCAAGGGCCAGCTCCAATCCTCACTGCCCCAGAAAGTTTTGAGCCCAATCCAATGCCATGTCCTCTGAAGTCTCCAGCCCCTGGCGTAGATTCCTGGTTTCCCCACTCCCTTTGCTCGTCCAGCACAGAGTCCAATCACACTAGGAACACTCAGTTTGCTCTGAGAAACAGCCCAGTAGGCTGGGATGGCTCTAACAGTGCATGAGGTCACACTGTGGCCAGCCTCCCTCCGGCTCCACTTCCTGGTGGCCCAGAGCTACTGTCCTGGCAGTCCCACTTCCCAACGTTCCTGTACCGTGCACCTCCCCCCACCTAGCCACGAGCAGGGAAAGGCAGTTTTTTTTGTGTTGTTTTTTTTTTCGTCTTGGGCTGCGTGCTGCTTGTGGGTTCTTAGTTCCCCGACCAGGGATCGAACCCGTGCCCCCTGCAATGAAAGCACAGAGTCCTAACCACTGGACCACCAGGGGACTCCCAGAAAGACAGTTTTGAGGACCCGCTACGCCCTGGCTTTCAGAAGCAGAACATGGGCTCTTCCGCAATGCTTGCCAGGCTGCTAAAGGGCCTCACTCCTGGCGGTGGGGAGGGTGGTGGTAGGGCTGTAAAGGCCTCCCTGGCAGCAAGAAGAGAGAGGAAGGGAGGAAAGCCAAGTAGATGCAGCTTTGTGACAGTCCTGCCCATAGGAGCAGAGAGCTGGAGGTGGAGTGGGTGCGCTGTGAGAGAAGGAGACAAAACCAAGAGCTAAAGCAGGGCAAAGGCCCACTGTGCCAGGCCCAGTGCACTGCTCGAGACCACTCAGCTTGCGTACTTCAGCATTTTACATGGAGGCTGTTCAAAGAACCCCTGCCTGATCCAGACATGGGCCCTCTTCACCCCTGATGACGTAGGTAGAAGACTGTGGAGATGAGGTCTCAGTCCCAGCGCTCAGGCTTCTTCTGAAGGGGGAGACGTATGCCTGTGAGGATCCACCCTGGTCATGCCAAGCTCAGCAGGCAGGAGCTGAGCCGATTCCAGCAGCCATGAAAGCAGCTGCTGCGATATCATTCCATGAAGACAGCTGTGTTGCATGGGCAGGCTTGATGTCATCCCCCAGGCATCTGGGTGGGATTGCTGAGCCCCCTCCATCCCACTTTTGCCTCATTTGTGTGTGTACATCTGTCTCCTTCACTTAACTGAGAGTCCCTCCAGGCCAGCAATGGCATCTGATTCCTGTTTCTATCACACTCATCCCATAGCCCACACCCTAGAACCTGGCACTGAATAGATGATAGCTCAGTGTTTGCAAGGGTGCCCAGTAACCCAAAAAATCCATAAAGATGAAGCGTGAAGTCACCACTGCAGATATGGGTCAAGAGATCAGTAATTCTGGGACAGGCAGCCTCTGCCCTGGGACACAGCTGGGGCTGGGATTGATGTGAGGGCTGTGTGTTTCTTAATCTAAAGGAGAGCTGGCTTGCTTCCTCCACCCATGAGGGATGTGTAAGGCCTGTTAAAGAAGCACTGGGCTCTGCAAAATTTTCCCACACCCACACTGGCTTTGCAAAGCATTTCTCCCCCAACCTTCCTCCTCTTCCTCCTCCTCCTCCTCCTATTCCTATTCCTATTCCTCTTCCATTTTTGCATATGTATTGACTTTCTCCATTTTACCAGCAGTATATGCTCATTAAAGAACATTTGAAACATTTCAAATAAGAGAAAGAAGCAGAAAATGTCATCTACATTCCACCCACCCAAAGATAACCACGATTAATATTTTGAAATGTTTTCTTCCAATATTTCCCCTAATCTTTCTGAGCAGTGAGGGTTTATATGTGTTTGCTTTATTTCTACTGCTTAGGGACAACTGACAACCCAGTGCGGAAGAGGGAGCAGAATAAGGCAATGTAAATGGCAGGAGAGTGTCATTTGAGTCCCTGCTGTGCTTCTGATGTGCTCTGTGGTGTTTGGCGTGCCCTGACCCTCCCTGGGCTGCAGTTTTCCTGTCTGTGTAATGGGGTATTGGATTAGAGAAGTTCACAGCTTTCTTCCAACTTAAAGATTCTTGGAATCCATTAAGGAGTAGGGAAGGCTGCAGGAAGAGGTTGTTATTTGAATTGAGATTTGAAAATGGAAACTCTGTTAATACATTCGTAAGAGGGCAGTCTAGGGAGAAGAAAAGGCAGTTGCAAAGACAAAAAGGTTGGAAGACACAAGCTGCCCTTGGGGTTGGCCCCTGTAGGTGGAGTGTGTGGGAAGTGTCAGTGGGAGATAAACTGGGGCCAGACACCAGATGCCTGGAATTCCTTCAGTTGAAGGCCCTCTGCGTCCAAGATGGGACCCAAGCACAGGGTGTCTGTGAGCCTACAGAGTAGAGCGTGGCTGTTGGGAGACGAGCAGGGGACAAAGCCAGCTGCTGCTCATCCAGGTATGAAATCCCAGGCAGAGCTGGCCTTGCTAGCCAAGCTGAAATGGAAGCCTGTGAAATCAAGGAGGGTCGAAGCCGGAAGCCTAAGGACTCCACCAATTGCAAGCACAGTACAAATCTGAGGGTAAAGGGCTTAAAAAACCTGGACTCTGAAAGAAGGAGCAGAAGCCCCAATAAGAATACAACTCAAAAAAAAAAAGGAAAAGTTGTAAAAAGAGTAAAATGATGACCTAGACACAGAGTTTAGATTATCTTGGATCTCAACCAGCTTTATTCTCACGACTCCCACACTATTGTGGACAAGCTGGCAGATGAGAATGAAAATTTTGAGAGAAACAGTCAAATTTCCTAGGAAAGAAGAGGGTTGGGGGTAAGGAGCTGGGCATTCATTCACCTATTTATTTCACAAGCATCTCCAAGGGCCTGCTGAGCAGCCAGCCCTGTGAGAGAGGCTTCGCACCAAGCTCTTGACCCTCCCTGTCAAGACTTAAATTTACGAGATAAGCATATCAGTAACAGTTGACCATTGCCTGGCAATGGCAAATTTAAATTTGTTCCAATTTAAATAAACTTTGAGGGAATAGTGGTGCTGAGGTTACTGCCTCATGGTCTTACAGCTTGGCTTCTCACAAACGTCATTAACTGGATCAAAGAAAATGTAGCCTGTGTTTCCATTTATCCATAATACTTTATTATCATAAAACATAATAAGAGTATTTCAAGGTTGGACTGAAATTTGAAAGTCAGTTATTCCAGAAGCAGTATTACTGATTTAAATAGATAAGTATACATATTTATTAGACTTGATGTTTCTAAAAAGAGATACAGGTTTCTAAATGCACGCAGCTGAAGAAAGGTAGGTCCCCAGTCACCAACCTCCCGCCATCATCCACAAAGCAAATGATACAGCCAGGCTTGAAGAGAAAGTCCTGCAGCATTGCCTCTGGTAGGCTCGAGGCCTTCCAGACGTTTTTCATCAAGTTCTATTCCCAGGCAACCAGCCAACATTTGGTCTCAGTTCAGCTGGACAGACTTTTGGCGGCTGGTTGGATAACTTGGGGGGTAACTATGTTTGGCCTCCCCGAGAGCCCTGTTCACCTAGGAAGTATCTACCATGGTTCCTTGGCCCCTTGTATTTCCTCTTGTCTCGTGGCAGTGCAAAAGGAAAAAGAAACATTGGAGCTCATCATAAATATCCTGTGGTGGTCTTTTTCTGCAGGCAGTCGCCCCTCTCAGCTAGCTTCTGATACTAAACAGGTGTCCTATGTAAGGAGAACTCTGGTCTTCCAGAAGCAACCGTAAGCCTATTTCCCACACACCTGCTGTGAAAGGCAGAACCTGATTGGCCCTGTGATCCACCCCCCTGCCCAGTTTGTTTTGCCTCAACTAATCCCAAGAACAATCAGTTACATCCTCTGAACCTTTATCAGTGGCCATTGTCTCTTCCTTCCTCCACAGGAGATTCGGAGTCTTTTAGGAAGACCCTGGAAACCCTGGTATGTGCTGGGGGGTGGGGGGTGAAGGGAGCCCAGAGAAGGCCCTGGCAGCAGTGGTGGTGGCAGCAATGGCAGTAGTAAGAATGGAGGGTGTGGCCCTGCTTACTACGTTCAGAGGGGGAACCTCTCCCTGGCCCAGAGGGTCCTCAGCTGCTTCCCTAGCCTGACACCCTGCCCAGCCTCTTTGCCTGCTTGCTTGCTGCCTGTCTCCTTGTTGAAATGCATACAGTACACTGCAGAACCATGGAGCATCAGGGCTTTTCATGCTGATCATAAAGGCAGCTTCGTCATCAACTCCCTTCATTATCTATGTGTCCATGATAAAGTCAGCCCTGTCAGTGTGCACTGTGGGTCTCCCCTGGCGTCTGTCTACAGCTATCACTGTGCTTGCCGCTCCGGTTGCAGATTAAATATTTATCAGTCTGCTAAATGGCCTCTGCAGCAGGGGCAGAAATACCAAATCACCTTAGAGCAGCAAGGGGCAGTTGATCCAACCAGGGCAACCCAATACAGGGAGCCCAGTCCCTGGAGCAATCAGTTTTGCCTCTGCGGCTTTGCACCCAAGCTCACCTGTGGTTCACCAGTCTCACAGGTCAGCTCAGATGGAAGGATGCCAAGGAAGCTTGGTGATGCCCTGGCTAGCCAGTAGCCCTAGGAGAGCAAACACCTACAATCCCTCTCCTGATATGCCCAGGCAAAACTGGAGCCCCCAGCCCAAAGAGACATGAGCCTGGGCTTTTAGCCCAGGCGTGCAAGGCAGTGGGTTATGTATGCAAACTATGAGGTAAGGGGCTGTTGGCTACTTCTACCCCAGACCAGTGGAAGGAGGCAGCAGGGAGCCCTGTGAGAGGGGGACTGACAAACAAGCTCCACATTTGTGCATTCCTACAGCGTCTCCGGTAACCAAATCCACCTCCATGCCATGGTACAAGAATTTGCCAGTTAAATACTGAGGAGTGTGGAGATTTGGGCTGTGGCTCATCAGCTCTGTCCCCAGGGGCCCACAGTGACTCTCCTGCTTCATGAGGGACTCCAGGCTGCCTCCAAAATTCTTGCTGCCCTGAAAGAGAGGGGAAAGTTTCAGAGTGCTGAAGCCCCTGGGACCTCATTCTTTTCCATACTAATTGGCAAGTTCATCTCTAAGGCTTTGGTGTCATTGCAGTCTGGCCATTCTCACCCTTGGTGAGGCACACCTTGAGGGAGGGCTCCCTGGTGTCTCTGCTGCCTGTGATGCCACCAAGTGCCACTATGGTTCTGGTGATAGGCAAGAGGGGGATGCTGCAAACACCATGGTGCCAATGATGTTAAGGTCACGGCTCAGTCCCAGGCAAGGTGTTGAGTGTAGCTCCTGTGGGGCTCTATGCCGCATCCCAGGCTGGGCCAGCTCTCCAGCTGACAGATGGCCTCCATCTCCAGCACAGGGGTCATATAGCAGAGGGACAGCCCTCTGTGCAAAGGTTTCTCTGCTCTCAGCACAGTTCTTGCTGATGCATAGCTCAGGGGGCATCTTGCTTCCACAGGAAACCTTCTGGCCCAGAAGCTCCTTGTTGACAAGGTCTGAGTTTTCTTTGGTTCTCAGGAAAGGGTTGTTGAATGAATGAGTGATGAGCAAATGTGTGACCAGGGGTGTAAGAAAAAGACTTCTCAGCCTCCGAAGGGCACAGCTCACTCATCTGGCCTCCCACAATGGCCAGGGGACCCACTGCAGGATCCCTGACACCTAGTCCTACAGTCATCAGGGAACACTTCCTCAGACTCACAGCTAGAATGTACTCATGAAGAAGTCCAATCTGTTATTGGGATCAGGGACCACAGAAGGCACTTGTTTTTTGATGTTGACAAAACAGCCTTCCAGGAACCAACTGGTTCCTCTAACTTGCAGCCTGAAGGCTCATCTTAGGATTTCCTTCTGGGGCCCATAAGCAGACAGGCCTATTCTCTCCTCACCAGGACAGACTTTTAGAGACCTCCAGAGGGTGGCCATGTCCCCTGCGAGAATCTGCTCTTCTCTGTGATGAACAGTCCTTTCACTTATCTCTCCTCGTCACCTATCCTGCTAGTTTTCTTTTTCACACTCCAGGTTGTCTCCAACCCTGTTCAAGTGTGTGGTCCAGAACTAAGCTCGAGACTCTGGGCCCAGCCTGCTCAGTGGAGAGTCACTCCCTCCCCCTTCTTGGACAGCTCATTCTCTAGCCACATCACACTCTGGACCCCTTCTGAGCTTTGTGGTCAACCCTACTAGGGATTTTTCTCTTGAGTTTCTTCTGAGCCAGAGATCTTGAATCAGGGGCACAAAATTTATTTTTTAAAAATATGATGGGGGGCTTGCCTGGTGGTGCAGTGGTTGAGAATCCGCCTGCCAATGCAGGGGACGTGGGTTCGAGCCCTGGTCTGAGAAGATCCCACATGCCGCGGAGCAACTGGGCCCGTGAGCCACAGCAACTGAGCCTGCGCATCTGGAACCTGTGCTCCGCAACAAGAGAGGCCACGACAGTGAGGGGCCCGCGCACCGCGATGAGGAGTAGCCCCCGCTTGCCGCAACTGGAGAGAGCCCTCGCACAGAAACGAATACCCAACACAGCCAAAAATAAATAAATAAATAAATAAAAATATGATGGGGCTTCCCTGGTGGCGCAGTGGTTGAGACTCTGCCTGCCAATGCAGGGGACACGGGTTCGAGCCCTGGTCTGGGAAGATCCCGCATGCCGCGGAGCAACTAGGCCTGTGAGCCACAACTACTGAGCCTGCGCGTCTGGAGCTTGTGCTCCGCAACAAGAGAGGCCGCGATAGTGAGAGGCCCACGCACCGTGATGAAGAGTGGCCCCCGCTCGCCGCAACTAAAGAAAGCTCTTGCACAGAAACGAAGACCCAACACAGCCAAAAATAAATAAATAAAATTAATAAATTTTAAAAAAATGATGGCTTTCTATGTGACCCTTTAAAAAGTCTTCTGTTGAGTTTGACCAGGATGTTGCAATTAATAATGGCTACATCCTTCTCTCCAAGCCTTGTATTGTTGGAAAATTTGGTAAATACACCTTCTATCTTCAAATTTGGGACTCATCAAAATCAAGAACAGAGTTCTGAGACATGTCACATTCAACCTCTATTCAATGTTGAACACCAACTCTCAATGCACACCCTTTTGGTATAGTTGCTCAGGTTGTTATGAGTCCACCCAGTGGTAAAAGCATTCAACTTATATTTCCAAGATGGTCAAGAGAGTCTTGGTTGGGTGTCTTAAAACATTGAGACTCCTAGAATGTCATAAGTGGAAGGTCCCTCAGTGATCACCTGTCCCTTTGCTTTGTTGGACAGATAACACAGAATCCCAGAGAGTGGAAGAGGTTGCCCAAAGCCAGCAGTGTGGCAGAACAGAATGAAGTTCTTGCCCCATACAATCCAGACCTTGTCCTCCCTGCCTTGCGGCAGGTTCTCTTCACAAGGGGACAATGGACGGTAGCATCGTCTCCATCACCAGAGTATGTGAATCTTCCTTTTTTTAAAAAATTTTATTGGAGTATAGTTGATTTACAATGTTGTGTTAGTTTCTACTGTACAGCAAAGTGATTCAGCTATAAATATACATACATCTATTCTTTTTCAGATTCCTTTCCCATATAGGATATCACAGAATACTGAGTAGAGTTCCCTGTGTTTTACAGCAGGACCTTGTTGTTTATCTATTTTATATATAGTAGTGTGTACCTGTTAATCCCAATCTCCTAATTTATCCCTCCCCCCTCCGTTTCCCCTTTGGTAACCATAAGTTTGTTTTCTATGTCTGTGAGTCTGTTTCTGTTTCATAAATAAGTTCATTTGTGTCATATTTTACATTCCACATATAAGTGATATCATATGACATTTGTCTTTCTCTGTCTGACTTACTTCACTAAGTATGATATTTTCTAGGTCCATCTATGTTGCTGCAAAAGGCATTATTTCATTCTTTTTTATGGCTGAGTAATATTCCATTGTATGTATGTATATGTATATTATATATATATATACACACACACACACACCACATCTTCTTTATCCATTCATCTGTCAATGGACTTTCAGGTTGCTTCTATGTCTTGGCTATTGTAAACAGCACTGAAATGAACATTGGAGTGCATGTATCTTGAAGCTTCCTTCTAATTGACTTTGAAAATAAAAGCAGAGACAGGCCATCGCACAGTCCCTTCTCCAGTACAGCAGTAAAAAAACAGAAAACATCATTCTTTCTTTCCATTTAGCATTGAATGTCACCCAGCTCTCAGACACCAGTGTCAAGGCAAATCCCAGAGTGCTGCAGCAGTGGCTCTTTTCTCCTGCCCTAGAGACACAGATTGAGGTGTGGGACTGAGTGGAGGGCTGAGTGGAGTCTCCAAGGATCCCTCCAGATGCCAAGACTGAGGCTAGACTATGAGGCAGATTAGGGACAAAACCCTCAGCAGGGTGCCCAGACAGCCATTAGTTATTTTGGGCTCCTCTCTGTGGGTGAGAAGCCTGTGAACCTACCTTCATGCATACTTTTCACAGTTTGGGCTTGAAAGGAAGGAAAGCAATGGATTTAAAAATTTTGCTGGTAAACTTCTTAACCAGCTAACAAGCTTATTTTTCACTTGGCTTCCCTTGATATTCTTTCTTTTTTCACTTAACTTCCAACTCCAGAGCTCATACATACCTTTCACTGAAAGGAAGAAGTTGTTTATCAGGAGCTGAGCAAGTCAACCCACCAGTTACACACATCTGTGTTTCTGACTAGGCCTCTGAGCCTTTCTCACTGGTGTCATCTCTCTGTGGCTCCTAGGCCTTCGTGGTCATTTGTCTCCATCTTTCTCACCCTCTCTCTGTCTTGCTTTCAGATTGTGTCTGTTTGTCTCTCTCTCTGTCATCTCTTTCTCATTCTGTCTGTCCTCACTCTGGCCATAGGTCCACCTCCCAGGCCCTGAAATCTGGAGGTTATAGTGACTCTAACCCCTCTCAGAAGCACCAACAGTTTCTCTCCAAACTTATAGCCATGGCCCTTGACCCCAGTTGTCTAACTTTGAACAATGAGTGTTAATGGAACATCTGGTGCTGAGGATTTAGCACATGCTTTTCTCAAAGGAAAAAAAAGGGCTCTTAAGCTTGGGAAAATGTAACATAAGAAAGAAGGTAAATTGTTGGGACTCCATGGGGCTTAGCCTGGCTTGCAAAAATGCACCCCAAGCACTTGGAGGTGGCTTATTATGAATGAGAGATGCCTGGGGCCAGATGTAGGAGGCAGAGTCTTCATTTGAGGGCATTCTTTCCCATAGCTTACCCCTTCCATAGCCCCTCCTTGCCCTCCAGACAAAAATGAAGCTCTTTAGCCTGGAGCACAAGGTCTGACATGTCATGCCTCTGCTATAATCTCCAATTTCACCTCCCAGCTTGCCCCACATATTCCTTCTTCAGCCATTCCAAGACCCCCACCTTTATCTCAACCCACCCTCAATTTCCATGGTTTCATGCCTTTGGTCATGTTGTTTACTCACCTAGAATCCCTTTTCCTCTTTCTACACCACCCAAATGACAATTTCATGTAAATTAAATTGTTAAAAAAAAAAAAAACCCTGCTCTTCTCCCAAGACCAAATCAAAAGTTGCCTCAGTTATTCAGCCTTTTAATAACTTTTGAGCATCTACTATGTGCTAGATACTCTTCTAGCTACTGGAAGCAGATTTGAACAAAATAGATAAATTCTCTGCCCTTATGAAGCTTTTAGTTTTAGCAAAAGAGAAAGATATTAATCAGATGAGCATACCAATAAAGTTATGACATCCTGGCTAAGAACTATGAAAGTGGCATCTGGGATGCAATGAGAACACATAATGGAGAATTTAGTCTAGTGTAGGAGGTCGGGGAAGTCTTCCTTGGAGAGATAGTATATGAATTGAGGCATAAATAGGAGGAATTAACTAGGTTTCAGCCAAGGATACCAATAGAGGCTTTGAGGTAAGATGATCATCTGTGTTTGAGAAAGAGCCAAGGAGTCAGTGTAGCCAGAACATAGTGGAGAATGGGGAGAAATGCAGAAGATGAGGGTAGAGAGGTGACCGGAAGCCGGATTAGGCACAGCCTGGAGGCCAGGGGGAAGAGTTTAGATTTTATTCTTCAAGACATGGAAAGAACTGGAAGGTTCTTTCTCCTGTAACTGGAGTTACAGGCTGCATAGGGTTCCTCTGGGCTGCTGTATTAGGAGTAGACTTTGAGAAAGTGGGCAAGAACAGAGGCAGGGAGACCATTTAGGAGGCTTATGCAGTCACCCAGGCAAGAGATGGTGGTGGCTGGGACCAGGATGGTAACAGTAAGGATGGAAAAAGGAGATCTTTAAGAATTAGAGTTGACACAACTAAAAATATATTGGGATACTAGAAAACAGAATCCAACAGCACATTAAAATGACCATACATTATGATCAAGTGGGGCTTATCCCAAGAATTCAAGGATTCTTCAATATATGCAAATCAATCAATGTGATACACCATATTAACAAACTGAAGGATAAAAACCAGATGATAATCTCAATAGATGCAGAAAATGCTTTCAACAAACTTCAACACCAATTTATGATAAAAACTCTCCAGAAAGTAGGCACAGAGGGAACCTACCTCAACATAATAAAGGCCATATATGACAAACCCACAGCCAACATCGTTCTCAATGGTGAAAAACTGAAACCATTTCCTCGAAGATCAGGAACAAGACAAGGTTGCCCACTCTCACCACTATTATTCAACATAGTTTTGGAAGTTTTAGCTACGGCAATCAGAGAAGAAAAAGAAATAAAAGGAATCCAAATCGGAAAAGAAGAAGTAAAACTGTCACTGTTTGCAGACGACATGATACTATACATAGAGAATCCGAAAGATGCCACCAGAAAACTACTAGAGCTAATCAATGAATTTGGTAAAGTAGCAGGATACAAAATTAATGCAAAGAAATCTCTTGCATGCCTACACATTAATGATGAAAAATATGAAAGAGAAATTAAGGAAACACTCCCATTTACCATTGCAACAAAAAGAATAAAATACCAAGGAAAAAACCTACCTAAGGAGACAAAAGACCTGTATGCAGAAAACTATAAGACACTGATGAAAGAAATTAAAGATGATATAAACAGATGGAGAGATATACCATGCTCTTGGATTGGAAGAATCAACATTGTGAAAATGACTATACTCCCCAAAGCAATCTACAGATTCAATGCAATCCCTATCAAACTACCAATGGCATTTTTCACAGAACTAGAACAAAAAATTTCACAATTTGTATGGAAACACAAAAGACCCTGAATAGCCAAAGCAATCTTGAGAAAGAAAAACAGAGCTGGAGGAATTCAGGCTCCCAGACTTCAGACCATACTACAAAGCTACAGTAATCAAAACAGTATGGTCCTGGCACAAAAACAGAAATATAGATCAATGGAACAGGAGAGAAAGCCCAGAGATAAACCCACGCACATATGGTCACCTTATCTTTGATAAAGGAGGCAAGAATATACAATGGAGAAAAGACAGCCTCTTCAATAAGTGGTGCTGGGAAAACTGGACAGCTACATGTAAAAGAATGAAATTAGAACACTCCCTAACACCATACACAAAAATAAACTCAAAATGGATAAAGACCTAAATGTAAGCCTAGACATCATCAAACTCTTAGAGGAAAACATAGGCAGAACACTCTATGACATAAATCACAGCAAGATCCTTTTTGACCCACCTCCTAGAGAAATGGAAATAAAAACAAAAATAAACAAATGGGACCTAATGAAACTTAAAAGCTTTTGCACAGCAAAGGAAACCATAAACAAGACGAAAAGACAACCCTCAGAAGGGGAGAAAATATTTGCAAATGAAGCAACTGACAAAGGATTAATCTCCAAATCATACAAGCAACTCATGCAGCTCAATATCAAAAAAACAAACAACCCGATCCAAAAATGGACAGAAGACCTAAGTAGACATTTCTCCAAAGAAGGTACACAGATTGCCAACAAACACATGAAAGAATGCTCAACATCATTAATCATTAGAGAAATGCAAATCAAAACTACAATGAGATATCATCTCACACCAGTCAGAATGGCCATCATCAAAAAATCTACAAACAATAAATGCTGGAGAGGGTGTGGAGAAAAGGGAACACTCTTGCACTGTTGGTGGGAATGTAAATTGATATAGCCACTATGGAGAACAGTATGGAGGTTCCTTAAAAAACTAAAAATAGAACTACCATATGACCCAGCAATCCCACTACTGGGCATATACCCTGAGAAAACCATAATTCAAAAAGAGTCATGTACCACAATGTTCATTGCAGCTCTATTTACAATAGCCAGGACATGGAAGCAACCTAAGTGTCCATCAACAGATGAATGGATAAAGAAGATGTGGCACATATATACAATGGAATATTACCCAGCCATAAAAAGGAACGAAACTGAGTTATTTGTAGTGAGGTGGATGGACCTAGAGACTGTCATACAGAGTGAAGTAAGTCAGAAAGAGAAAAACAAATACCGTATGCTAACACATATACATGGAATCTAAAAAAAAAGTGGTTCTGAAGAACCTAGGGGCAGGACAGGAATAAAGATGCAGACGTAGAGAATGGACTTGATCACACGGGGAGGGGGAAGGGTAAGCTGGGATGAAATGAGAGAGTGGCATTGACATATATACACTACCAAATGTAAAATAGATAGCTAGTGGGAAGCAGCTGCATCACACAGGGAGATCAGCTCGGTGCTTTGTGACCACCTGGAGGGGTGGGATAGGGAGGGTGGGAGGAGACACAAGAGGGAGGGGATATGGGGATATATGTATACATATAGCTGATTCACTTTCACTTTGTTATACAGCAGAAATTAACACAACATTGTAAAGAAATTATACTCCAATAAAGATGTTAAAAAAAGAAACTAACATACATTGTAAATAAACTATATGTCAATAAAAATTAATTTTAAAAATAAAAAAGAGTAAAATAATATATTGGGAAGTGGAAGGGGTATGGATGGTAGACACATTTACTGAGTGGAGAATACAAGACAGGGGAAACAACTTGGAAAAGACCTTAAGTTTTGCTTTAGACCAATTGGAATGGAACATGATATTATTAACTATTAGGTCTTTAGTGCAGTCGAGGACATTCTGTTTCCAGGCTCCTTTTTCTACATTTTACATATATTACCTCACTCTTCCTCAAACCCTATAATGTAGATGATGATGCTGATGATGCTGATGATGAGTTTCATTTTTAAATGAGGTAACTTAGTCCCATAGATTAAATAATTTCACAGCTTGTCAGTGAAAGAGCAAAGATTTAAACTGGGCAGTTGGGCCCATGAGTCTGGACGCCTATGTACCAGGCTCAGCTGCTGCTAATATTGACTTTGTTGCCTTACAAGGCCCAGTAGGTGATTAGAGCTATGGGTCTGGTGATCGGAGGAGAGGTCTTAGCTGGAGCTGGAGGATTAGCAGTCACAGGCACAGAGGTCATCACTGAAGCCACAGGTGGATGAGCTGGCCTAGGGAGAAGTCACCAGTACACCTTGCCCTCAGCTTCCCAGCATCTGCACATCTATTCATCCAAAGATCATTCAGGAGGACCACTCAGGGCAAATCCATGATGAGGCACCACCATTACACACAGGAAGGCAACTGTGTTCCTGCCCTCAGCACACTCACAGACTGCTGGGGAAGACAGCAGAACTCACAGCCAGCTTGAATAATGCTCAATGGCTAAGAAACCTGGGGGTTGGAGTGGAGTTGAGATGTGGTCCCAGAGGATAGAGATATAGATATACTGATTCTGTTTCTCTGGTAGAATCCTTTAGATAGATGATTGATTGATTGATAAGTAGATAGATAGATAGATAGATAGATAGATAGATAGATAGATAGATGATAGAGAGATAGAGATAGAGGTAGATTTATTGCAAGGAATTGGCTTACTCAATTTATTGCAGTCATTTTGTAACTCAACTGTGGGGCTGGCTAGGCAAGTCTGAAATCCATATGACAGGCCATCAGGAAGGGCAGGCTGGAAACTCTCAAGCAGGAGCTGATGCTGCCATCCATAGGTGGAACTTCTTTCTCATGGATACCTCAGTTTTTTTCTTAAGGTCTTTCAACTGATGGGCTGAGGCCCACCTACATTATCAAGGGTAATCTCCTTTACTTCAAGTCAACCAACTGTAGATGTGAACCATATCTACAAAATACTTTCACAGCTACACCTAGATTAGTGTTTGATTGAATAATTGGGGACTATAGCCTGCCCAAGTTGACAGATAAAACTGTCCGTCAACCACAGTGCCCACATTAGGAACATTAAAGAGCTTTCATTTAACAAATACTGAGCAATCTCCAGGCATTGAGCACACAGTAGTAAACAAGCCAGATGACAATCCCTGCCCGCTTGGAGCTGACAACCCAGCCTGGTCAGTGCTTTGGTGATTGTGCCCCATTAGGGAGGTTTACTTTCTATCTCCCCACAGGAATGTGAGCCGCATGCATCTCCAGAGTTGGGGTCACATGTGATTCTTCACCTACCTTGCCAGGGCTCAGCACAGGGACTAGCAGCTAGAAGATGTTAAGTAAGTGTCTTTGTGGCCATGAGAGAAAGTGAACATAGATCAGTCACACCAGGCATCTTAGCCAACATCCCTTTTTGAACATTCAAGTGGTACAGAGCCTTAGTGATCACTGTGGCACATTCCATTTCTTTGACATCAGATAGCTCATTTCCCTCAACATAGTCTTTCCTTGGCCTGCCCTAGGAGCTTTTGTGCAGCTGTTATTCTGCAGTAAAACCCACCCTAAAGCTCTTCCACCTTTTGGACAACAGCCTCTGGAGTGCAGCCAAAGAAGTTGAGCCTCTGGTTTGGGAACTCCACTTTGGAGACCACAATGGACCCCTTTGGCCCGGACCAGGTTTTTGCAAAATCAATGTATGCTTTGTTTAGCACTTACAGTGCAGAATGGGAAGGCCTGGGCCCTCTAAAAGAAAGACTAGACAAGCATCTTGCTCCATTGCTCTTTGAGCTCTGGGAAGGAATTATGGCATCTGCTACCTTCACAGAGAGTGGGAAATTGAGCAGCCAAGACAAACATAGAGCCAACTGGGTTCTCAGCTGGTGAACCAAGCCCAAAGGCCCTGGCCCCAGGGGAGCCTCACAAGTTGGAGTAGAGGCAGGACAGCCTTTGCTGACCAGAAGCAGAGGCACAGTGGCCTAGAACCTCCAGGTTGGCAGTGATCTCTAGAAGAATGGGTCCTCTGAAGTCATGCCAGGCAAAGCTGTACTGGTTGATAAATAAGTACAGCAATAAGAGTAGGTGTTTATGTACTGTTTTGGCAACTTGACATGGCTGCAACAGAGAAAGGTGTGGTTTTGTCTTTTGTAAAATATAGATTGTGACAAATAGAGATTGAAAAACTAGTCTTTCCATCCCAGATAGTTTGAGAAGCACTGCTCTAAGCTACTGGTTCCCCAGCCTAAGGGTGGAATCAGCAGAGTAGGAACTGGCATCTGTGTTTTTAACCCAACCCCAAGGTGAGTCTCAAGTCTGCTTGTGAACCAGTGGGCCAGTGGTGTAGAACGATCTCCACCCCAAACACACGTGTTCATCCTCCACCTGGGCAATGTCTATGGTCATAGGGTGCCTGGATCAAGTCTTTCCACTGATCTGCTGCTCAGGCTGAGTCCCTATTTAGATTCCCATCCCCTCTTCAAGGAACCCCTGCTATGTGCACCATCTCTGCCTGCAGAACCTACCGCTGGCTTTCTCACTGCAGTCACAGAAGCCACCATGTCCTTTTCTCCCTCCTTTGACCCATGCTCCCTGCTTGCCTGCTGAAGTGTAGGAGAACTTGATTTGTTAAGATCCATTAAACTGCAATGTCACTAGCACTGAGTTGCCATGACCACCCCTGCAATGTCCCCACATCTGGCTCCATAACTACTTCCACTGTCTCCCAAACCATCCTCTGCTTTGACCGTAGCCTCCCAACTCTGCTTGATGACCTCCCTTGAAATGCCTATTGGTCTTCAGCTTTTGCCTCTTCAAAGCAATTCTGGCCATACTGTCTCTTTACCTTGCTCATCTGGGTGGAGACTGGGTGGCAAGTATTTGGGCTTTGGAGCATGAGTTGTCTATGGTCTTCGAACGCTGTATGTTAGCATGGTGTGGTGATAATAGCCAAGGACAGAGGCTCAGAAAGCATGGGTTCAAGTCCCACCCCTCTGACTAACTCACTGTGCATGTCTGGAAATCCCTACCTCTCTCTGAGCCTCAGTGTCCTCATCCATAAAATGGGGTTGCCTTCCTCAGGGGCTTCTTTTGGGTCCTGAAATAAAACAAAAGCTAGAAAGAAATTTGTCATGGTTGAAGCATTAGCTCCCATGAAGGAGTAGCTCTACTCAGGACCCGAGAGGAAGGAGGTCTTCCCATTCTGCCAATGCAATGAGCTTGTTTATATGGGAATTAAGAAAAGAAGAAGAAATTGAAAGAATAAAGGCCTTGAAAGAGGTAAGTCAATTTGTGTAGAAGAAGAGGAAAGAGAAAGACTTGTCCTACCAGATATTAAGATATAATACAAAGTTATAGCAGTTTCTTAAAAAGCAATATGTACTGGTGTAGGAAAAAACAAAACAGACCCCAAGGAAAATAATGGAGAGTTAAATCTGGAACCACAAATCAATAAGCAAAAGAAGGGTTTTTAAGTAAATACTGCTGAAAAGAAAACTGGCTACATTCCCACCTCACACCGCAAATAAAAAGTGACTTCTGATGGATTAAATAACCTAAATATAGGGATTTCCCTGGTGGTGCAGTGGTTAAGGATCTGCCTGCCAATGCAAGGGACACAGGTTCGAGCCCTGGTCCGGGAAGATCCCACATGCCGCAGAGCAACTAGGCCTGTGTGCCACAGCTACTGAACCCGTGCGCCTAGAGCCCGTGCTCCACAACAAGAGAAGCCACGGCAAGGAGAAGCCCGCGCACCACGACGAAGAGTAGCCCCCGCTCGCCACAACCAGAGAAAGCCCACGAGTAACAACAAAGACCCAACGCAGCCAAAAATAAAAATTAATGAAAAAAAAAACCCTAAATATAAAAGGTAAAACCAAAAAGGTATTGAAAGAAAATGTAGAATACCCTTAGGCCTTGGAGAGGACAAGGATCAGACAGAAAATAAACCCTTCAAGCCATACGAATTGATAGGTTCGAATAAACAAAATTAAGGATTTCTATTCATAAAATGATATCATTGAAAAAAAAGATAAATGACTGAGAGGTGAATATATTCGTGATGTCTAAAACCAAACCAACAAGAGGGGATCATTCAAAAAGAAGACAGGAATCTAAATTAAAAAAAGAAAAAACAGAGAAAGCATTTCAACAGGCAATTTACATAGTAGCCAATAAACCTGGGAAAAGATGCCCAAACTCACTAGTAATCAAGCATACGCAAATTGGAAAAGACTATAAGATTCTCTTGGCCCCTATCAGTTTGGCAAGTATTAGAAAGTTGGAAAATACCAGGTGTCAGAAAGGACTAGGTGAAACCGGAGCCCCCATGCCTTCCTGGTGGGACTATAAACTGACCTACCCTTTTTTTTGTTTATTGGGGTATAAAGGATTTACAATGTTGTGTTGGTTTCCATTGTAGAGCAAAGTGAATCAGTTATACATATACATATATCCACTCTTTTTTAGATTCTTTTCCCATATAGGCCATTACAGAGTATTGAGTAGAGTTCCCTGTGCTATATAGTAGGCCCTTGTTAGTTATCTATTTTATATATAGTAGTATGTATGTGTCAGTCCCAGTCTCCCAATTTATCCCTCCCCCCCTGACTCCCCACCCCGGTAACCATAAATTTATTTTCTACATCTATAACTCTATTTCGGTTTTTTTTTTCCAGTTTCAATGGATATTTTTATTATTTATTTAATAGATCACCAACTTCATCTCCCTCCTTACCAACAACTGGAATTTCATTTTGTTTCCATGCTGAGTGGTGAAACAATGACAAAGCTAATCAGAATAAGCTACTTCATAAAGAGAACTAAGCTAACACAGCTCACTTTCTTTTAACAGGCATAATACAAATATATGCACTCTAGAATGCACAACGGTTTAGTCTCTAAGAAATTCAAATGGGATCTTGAAGAATGTAGGCAAAGCCAGGGTGCAGTAAAGGTGAGCTGAGATGCCCTACAACTGTTTTAAGGGTTCCTGGCGCTACATCTCTTGGCCACTAGCTGAATCTTGACATAGGGGAAGATATTAGCTAATGCCAAGTGGAGATGCAGAAAGCACTAAGTTGACTTAGGGGCTATGCACAGGAACCAAAAGGCAGGAAAGTACTAAACACTGCTGAGAGCCTCCACCCCAGGAAGGACTTTACCTTCCAGGAGCTCTAAACTGGCACCACCCCCAGTGCTCACATGGCTGACTTTATCCTCTGTGTTCCATTTGGCACAGCACGTAGCAGTGTCTCCACCACCTATGATGGTGATGCAGCCCCTGGAAGTGGCTTTCACCACCTCATCCATGTTGTTGAGCGCCTTAAGGAAGGTAAAGGCCATTCCACCACCAATAATCATTTCATTGACTTTGTCTAGCATATTACTGATCAGCTGGATCTTGTCTGCAACTTTAGCTCCGCCCAGGATGGCCAGGAAGGGTCGCTCTGGGCTCTCCAAGGCCTTGGCAAAGTAGTTCAGCTCCTTCTTCATCAAAAAACCTCCAGCCTTCTCTGGCAGATTTACTCCCACCATGGAGCTGTGGGTTCGGTGAGCAGTGCCAAAAGCATCATTGACATACACATCCCCTAGCTTGGAAAGCGAAGCTCGAAAGGCTTCTGTTTTGGCTGGCTCAGCTTTAACCTTGTTCCCAGAAGCATCTTTTCCCTTCCCTTCTTCCTCCACATGAAAGCGAAGGTTCTCCAGCAGGATGACAGACCCAGCAGCTGGGTCAGCACAAGCTTTCTCCACTTCTGGGCCCACGCAGTCGTCCTTCAAGAACAAAACATCCTTGCTCAGCAGAGATTTGAGTTCTACAGCAACTGGCTGCAAGGAGTACTTGTCAGGCATGGGGACACCATCAGGCTGGCCCAGGTGGCTCATAAGAACAACTGACTTGGCTCCATGGTCCAAGCAGAATTTGATGCTTGGAACGGCAGCCTTGATCCTCTGGTTGTTTGTTATCTGGTTGTTCTTCATAGGAACATTGAAGTCCACTCTCATGATGACCCGCTTCCCCTTCACGTCCATCTTGTCCAGAGTCAGCCTGTTAGAGAGCGACATCCTGGCAATTCAGCGACAGCGAGAGGCCGGGGGAAGAGACTGTGCAGCGACAGCGGCAGAGACTGCAGCCGACTCGCGCTCGGAACGCGTGGAAAATGCCTCTATTTCGGTTTTGTAGATAAGTTCATCTGTAGCCTTTTTTTAGATTCCACATATAAGTGATAGCATGTGATATTTGTCTTTCTCTGTCTGACTTATTTCACTCACTATGAGAATCTCTAGGTCCATCCATGTTGCTGTAGATGGCATTACTTTGTTCTTTTTTAACCTACCCTTATAGAGAGCAAACCGACAGGGCTTAGTAGCATTAAGTACACGTGTACTCTGTGATCCACTGAGCCCATATCTGGGGGCCTATCCCAACACAGGTACTGTCGGGACATGTCCAAGGAGGGCCACTGGGGCACGGCATGGAACTGGGGACAGGCCATTTTTCCATCCCCAGGAGAATGGATAGTCTAAATAGAACTCTAAGCAGCAGTTTGAAGTAACCAGATGTATGTGCAACATGGACCGATCTCAAAATCATAGTACTGATTTTTTTCAAGTAAGAAACAGAACAAGATTCATAGCACAATAATATTTATGCAAATTAAGAACACATACACAAAAAAACACTATATTTTACAAGAACACATACATATTCAGAGACTTATCTCAAATGTATCAGAGTGGGTGCCCATGGAAGGGGGGAAAGGAGGTGAGGATCTGGAATAAAGGAGAAAAAACACAAAAGGAGAACGGGGCCTTGCATACCCTGTAGGTGTTTCTAGTAGCCAGCCCTGAAATGAGATGTGGATTTAATTCAACTCTCTGTACCTCAATTCCACAAATAAGTCTTAATAATAAGGTTTTTTTTTTTTTTTTAAGGGAAAAGAAGGGAGAGGAGAATTAGAGGTGGATGCTTCATGAATATGAAGTTTACTTTTGGGGTGATCGGAATGTTCTAGAACTAGACGGGGTAGTGGTTGTATAACATCGTGAATGTACTAAATGCTAATGAGTTGTACACTTTAAAATGGTTAAAATGGTGAATTTCATGTTATGTGAATTTTGCAACAATACAAACAAAAAGAGGGGAAAAAAAAGTAAGAGAAGAAAGAAAGAGGAGCCAGCCATTCAGGGCTCCTTAGAACGCAGTCCACTCCCCTCACCTCTCCTCACCACAACCCTGTCTCCAGTCTACTGGCCCTCGAGGCCAGGTGCCCCACTGCAGCGCAAGGACCTCTCGGGCCTGGGCCTGGGCCTATGCAAAATTGGCATAGACGGCAGTGCCCAGGGCTGGGGGCTTGAGGCCTGGTTTCCAGCCCCAGTTCAGCCCATGCCTCCTTGGGTAGCTAGTCCTGGCCCTGTTTACCTTGCAAGCCATTGAGAAGATCTGGTGGGCTGATGTACAGGAAAGATCTCAGCACCCGACAGAGAGCCGCGCTGTTGTGAAGGATTATTGGGGATATTTATGACCAAGCCAAATTGCTCACAAGGCAATTTTCTCTCCCTTATTCCTTCCTGACATGGCAGTCAATTTTCATTTCAGTGACTTGGGACTTTGAAGATGCAATATCACAACTCTTACCCTCTTCCCCAGGGCTTGCCAAAAATTTGGTCATCCCTCCTGATGTCAAATTAAAACAACGACTGAAAGACTGAAAGGCATGCGATGCAGCGGGGTGGGCAGGGGCCAAAGCTCAGAGTCCATCCCTCAGACACAGGATAGCTCCTCCAACAAAGGTTGCTGCGTCCCAGAGCCCCAGGCCTATAGCGTGTGTGTGCAGGTTCAGGTCCATGCACCAGGCTGCATGCTTAGGGGCCTCCATCCTCACCCTGCATGGAGATGACCTCAAAGGGGCCGGCTCTGGTAGAGTGGGACACTTCTAGACTGCAGGACAAGCTGATGAGAGGCATTAGGACATTTCTTTTCTTTAGACGGGCTGCTGGCAGCTCTATATTTGTTTGGAGGCCCCTGCAGTTCCCTCATTGGTACCTCTGGGTCTCAGGGTGCTTAAGAAGGCAGCCCTCCTCCAAGGTCTTGGTGTTCAAGTCCAGCACCTTTGATCAGGGAAGGTCAAGGCTGGAGCTGGTAATGCTAACATTCTAATGCATGTTTCCCTTACTAGAAAAGTCCTGTCCTGCTTCTCTGCCTGGAAAACTCCTAATCATCCTTGAATACCTTCCCTAATTCTCCCAGACAAGGTTAGTCACTGCTTCCCTGGGCTTCACAGCAAATACTCATTGAGCCCCTGCTGGGTGCCAAGCACAGTGCCAGGACTTGGGAATACAAAAGGGATCAAGACGGATGTGGTCTCACACTCACAGAGCTGGCGGTCTAGTTAGGAGAGAGAGAGATTGAACAAAGGAAGAAATAAAGGAGGACAATATAAGCAAGCAGTGCTGGCCAGAAAATTAAGATGGGATGATGTAACAGAGTGGCTGAACAGCCACTTCAGAACAGGTGGCCAAACATGGTGACATTTAAGCTGAGCACTGAATGTCAAGAAGGAGCCAGTAGAGATTGGGGGACAGAGGATGCAGACAACCAAACATTATGAGCCTCTGCCATCATGAAACAATGATAAAACACACAAGGCTCATAATGTTTGGTTAATCACTTGCTGTTCCTGTTGTCTGTGGCTTTGGAGGTTTGCCCCCTCCGGTTTGCCTTTTCACCCATCAAGCTGCTTCCGCTGGGCAAGAGCTCAGAGTACACCAAGCTTAGCATCAATATTTTGTATTATGAAAACATTTCCTCTCTCTTTGATTACTTTGTCATAGTACCTGGACAAACATTTGAAAATTAGTAGACATATTACAATGAGGATAATAGTCAAAATGTATCTCTGAACGTATTGTTTCTTAACGGTTAAAGCAGATGTATAATGTATGTTTAATAGGCCACAAACAGGCTGTTTTGGTTAGCCTAAAGTTCAAATTAAATCATGTATAGGCCAGAATGATTTCCCCATATTTCAATATGTGAACATTTCTTCCATCATTTTCCCCTTTTAATTGCAAATCTTTTCATAGAAAGCATTGATAATCAGTATATTTTTCTAGCTCAGTTGGTAGAGCATGAGACTCTTAATCTCAGGGTCATGGGTTCAAGCCCCACATTGGGCGCCAAAAACTGTAACCAAAAGTGGGGTCCGGCTGCTCGCCGCTCAAAAGCCATTAAAGAGGCAAGGTTGGTGGAAAGGAAAGTTTGTTTTATTTTGCATGCTGGCAAACGGGGGTGGGAATGAAGGTAAGGGTGGACGCCTGTCCAAAGGCCGACACCCCCTCTGACAATCAGTGGGCAAGAGCTTTTATAGGCAGAGGGAGGGGGCTACATGCAGATACAGCACAGTCAGCTCTGCAGTCATCTTGAAATTGGTCACCGATGGTCTGACCAGCATCATCTTGATTGTTTTAGGTACAGTTAATCTTCAGTTCCAGGGTCGGTTTGTTTCCATTTCTTGATGCTAGTTCTAGCAATTGGGGCAGCTCATGTCATGGCTACAGTCTGGTCATCATATAGTTCACTTCTTCCACCTGGCGGGGGTTTCAGTATCTATAAGACAGCTCACAGGCTGTGGCTCAGAATATTACCTATAGCCCTTGAGAAGGAACTAAAGTCCTTGACTATGCTTAATGACTATATTATTATGTTGTCTCCTTTGACTACTTCCTTTGTTTCTGCATTTTCTCACTTCTCTGATTAAACTTATTCTTTGGCTAAAGTTCTTCCACAGACAAAAGGCAGGCGGAGGACATGGGGCGGCAAGGACCATAGGGTCCTGCTCCACTTCAGGATGAAGAGGAAGAACAGGCAAGAAGAGTAAGGAGGGGACAGCAGCCTTGGGGGAGGCAAGGAAGGGGGGGGAAGGGAGGCAAAGGGGGAAAGAGGAAGGGAAGGAGAAAGAAGGAGCAGAGGAAAGGCAGAGAAAGGGCCAGAAAGTGCAAAGACAGCAAGAGAGCTATTGAGGGAGAGAGACGAGAGGAGGGAGGAGGGGCAGGAGAAAGAGGGCAAGGGGAGTAGTGACTGGGAAAAAGAGAGGGAACCGGCACAAGAAAGAAGGAGACAGGAGGGAGGAGAGCTAAGAAAGAAAGATCCAGGGAAAGGAAGCCAAAGGGGGTAAAAGGCAGGGGATGACCACTTCAGGTGGCACCTGGGACCTGGGTGTGAGGGATGACGGGCCAAGCCTGTGAAGACCCATTTCAAAGAGGACATGACCGTGGCCAGCTGGCCAGGCTCCCAGGAGACAATGCGGCATTTCCCCAAGAGTAAAGCCAGCACACCGGCATGCTGCCAAGATTCTCTCCACTCCATGAGTGACACTTGGCGCCACCCCTCGGAGTGAGCCCTGCCACCCCGCAGAGCTGTACACTAAGCACTGGGTATTGGGTGCTGCCTGCCGTAAGTCACCAGGATAGGGGCCCCGAAGTCTCCCTGCCCCTCCCCCTCTCTCCCTCTCTCCTTCCTTCCTCCCTCCCTCCCTCCCTTTCCCCTTCCTCCCTCCCTCCTTCCTCCCTTTCCCCTTCCTCCCTCCCTCCTTCCTCCCTTCTTTCTTTCTCCACTCAGGACTGGCCACAACCTTACCTCTCCTGCAAGTCCCTCTGCGCCCCAGTGAGACCCACAGTGGAAGCCAGGCAGAACCCAGGTGTGTGAGGCAACACCTCACAGCTGGCCGCTCCCTACAGCCCTCACTCCTCTCCAAGTTGTGGCTTTGCAGGGCCACTAGTCCAAAGGACTAGGTCTCCCCAAATGTAGGGGGGTGGCATGACACAGAACTAGTTATGGTCACTGGCTATGAAAACTATCCTCTTAAAATGACAGGCAAATACGAACTAGAGGATGGGATTTTCATACCATTCAGAAATGATTCAATACACGGCAACATTTGAAAATATAAGATAAAAAGTTAAAAAAAAAAAAAGAAAGAAAATAGGAAAAAACCAAGTTCCAGCCAGATCCAACTCAGAATCCTCAAATGTCACCAATCAGTGCTTAGTCCATCTGGCTGTGATGTTATCTCTGCATTTAGGTAAACAACCCACCAGAAACCTGGGTTTGGGGGCCGCTGTCACTGGGGGATGAACTCAGGAGTAGCTTCCAGGTCGCTTGCCCTCGGCAACCAGCGCGCTGACCTGCCCACACCACGGGGATCTCCTGAGAAGAGTGTCGAAGTTGTCCTGTGGCGGGCACAATTAGCTCTCAGCACGTTTGGATACCACGGTCATGGCCTCACCTGCCTTGTCTCTGGGCCAAGGAAAACTGTTTTCTGTTCCACAGGGTCAGAACTGAAAAGGAAGAACAGGACAGCGCCTGTGAAATGAGCTAGGTTCCCGGGACTCTTTTCAGGCATATTTCCTCTTTTCCAGACTCTGTTTGCCACCCCCTGCCCCCCGGCCCACATCTGCACAGAACTGGTTTATTTCCTGAAACCACTGCTGTGCTATGTATACACTGGACACACGCTTGTTTCCTAAAGGGCTGTCCTTTTATTTCCTAGGTTTAGTAGGAAACACAGACAAAGCCAAGCACGTTTAAAAATAGAGAAATACACTGGTTTCCTCATTCTTACAACAAATATTTATTGGCATCTGCTCTGCACCAAGCACTGAACGGGGACAAGGAGATGGAGCCACAAGAGGTGACTCGATTCAGCAGGGCTGGGGGATCTCTGGAGCCCCCCAAATCAGGGTAGCTTTAGGAAAGGTCAATTTCAACTGGAAAACTGGGGAACTGGTCCCAGCCCTTGCAAAAGAGGGGCCAAGGAGGGGAAAGGACAAGGGCCATGGCTTCGGGGTCCAGCATGAGGAGGCAATGTTCCCAGGCCACTGTGGTGCACCCCAGATAGTTCCATTGTCTGGAGACAGGGCTCCAACTTGGCCTCTCTTTCTAAGCACATTGCATATCCAAGTGCTCCGCGATGAATCGATCGGCAGAGGTGACTCACAGGCAGACAGCCAGCGTGGTCACGGAGCCCTGTCTGCATTCCCAATTTGCCTGCTCGGGTTGTCGCTTTGATAATGTTATTTAGCAAGCCTGATGCCCCGAATGCCTGTCCCCAGCCCCTACTCGAGCCCTCCAGCCATTGTCTCTGTGCGCCTGTCACATCTTGTCACTGCCTCCCTGAATTCAACAGGTCTGGGCAGCCTGTCTACAGACTTGCCTGCTCACTTTTTCGGCCTCAGGAGCCAGAAAGGTGGCCTAGTGGCCCCAGCCCCACCCCTCTCGGAGCAGGCCCCAGAGGGGAATGTCCCACAGTTACACCCCGCCTGCCTTTCCTCGCGCAAGAAGGGGGAGTGCCAACAATGGCTCTGCAGCGTGGCACTGTGCTGCTGGCAGGTGTGCTCAGGGACCTGGGCAGTGAGAGGAGGGGGCGAGGGGCGAGGCTCCGCTGGGGGGATGGGGATGGGGAGACCTAGGGCAGGCGCCGAAGAGCTTCCTCCTGTCATGCCTTGTGCCTACGGCTGCACTTCTCTCCGCGCCCAAACCTCTTCTCGCCCGGAGGCCTTGGGGTGCCCCCGCTCCCTGGAGTCCCGGTGGAGCAAAAGCGTTCCCACGATGTGGAGGGTTGGCAAGGGCTTGGAAAGCGCCGCGGCCCGCTCCACTGGCGGCGCGAGAGCGCCCCCGCTCTGCTTTGTGGCCGGAGGCGGAACAGCAGCTGGGCGAGCGGTCTTGAGCCCGAAGCAACCTGGCCAGCGGGCACCTCGAAGATGCTGGCCCAAGCAGAGGCTGCTGTTCACCCGACCCCGGCCGCCTGCCCACCCCACCTCGCTGGGCCTCCAAGACCTGGGCCCCAAGGGCTGTCCCCTTCAGCACTGGACGGACCAGCTGTACCCTGGTGGGGCTGGGGCAGTTCCCACCTCCCCAGAACTAGAGTGCCCCAAAAAGCCAGAACAGAAGGGTCTCCAGAGACCTTACCCGTCATACAGATACGAAAACAGAGGCTGCAAATTCAAGGCAGGCCTTTGTTCGTTAAGAACTTCTGATTATTATCATGTCACCACTGCTCCCATCCAACAGTAGTCCCAAAGCCCCTCTAACCCAGCTTGCCCTCTTAAACCAACAAAGAGAGTCGGGCTATGCCCCAGGGACTCAGACCCTCAAGAGTACTACAGATCCCAGGGATACCCACTCCCCCAGCTGGCTTCGGATTCTTCCACTCCGGGAAGGAGTTGGAAGGACTTGGATGTGGCACAAGCCCAGGTTATGAAACTGAGTTGGCATTTAAATGACCTAACAACAAATTGCCCAATTTAATTTGCTTACTCAATTCAATAAAAGAGAAAAAAGAAAACCCATCTAATTAAATACATTGGTCCTTAGAAACTGGCAATTCTGAAGGTCTGACTGGATGTTAGCGATTGGACAAACTTGAGTGACGCAACGGTGTAAGTGGAAATAGGACAAATCAATTCTCCTCCCAACCACAGAAGGGCTGCAAGGGGCCCTGAGAAAATCGTTCCTTACAATAAGTGGGAAACCAAGCCCAAAAGGGGAAGAAACTTGTCCAAGTTCCACCAGGGAGGCAAAGTTAATTCTAGGGTCTGCGGAGCCCAAGAGACCACTGGTTTCATGGTCCACTCCAGCCACAGACTGGGACCCTTGGCCTTACTCTTCAGCATCCTTCCCCTATTGGCACCTTGAACCTGGACCTGGCATGTCACCTTGCTTGTCCAGATAGCTCACCTGCATCCTTCAAGACCTTAGGCAACTATCAGTTTCTCCAGGACAAATCTGTCCATGGAGGACAAAACTGCAGCTTGCTCAGACCGCCCTTAGAGCACTGCCCAGTTTGAATCATGTGAGTACAACTAAGTGGAAGGTTCTGGAAAAGAGCAGAGCCTCACCAAGCCTGGAGGAGCCAAGAAAGGATGATTTGATTGGAAATAAAGACAATGCCTTCTTCCTCAACTTCCTCACTGTGCTGTACTACAGGTCTCCAAAGGTAGAAATTTCCAAGTCCCCAGCAAGTTCCTGGGCTCCCAGGCCAGTGCCCATATCAGGACCTCCACAGGCATGGCCCTAGTCCCAGCCACAGCACTGAGCCCGTATGGACCTGTGCTTAGCAAACCTTTTAGCTCGAAATGCATCTTCATCACCTTTCTGATTGGGGCTAGCTGTAGCAGGCTTGGTGTCAGGCCCTAAATCAGGACTGGCTTGTCCTTCTAGGGAAATGTCTGCCTTGGAAAGAAGCAAAATCACTTAGTCCTTGGCAGCTCTGTCTCTGCCGGGGGGAGGTGACCTGCAGCTGAACCCACAGCCAGTATGGCAAGCCGTTCCTCCCACTGGGACCAGATGGCACCCCATGCCTGCCTACGAGCACTCCCTGTTCAGCTGTGGGGCTCTGCCTTCCGCAGGGCCCTATGGGGCCAAGTCCCCACCCATACCCCCGGTCCCAAGTAGCCTCGGCTATGGGGAGGGCATTATGAATCCCACACAGACCTCTCCCCAAGCAGCAAGGAGAAGAAAAGACACAAATACAGATGAGCAATGGGGACAGGGACATTACACCTGCTTGTAAGGGATCAAAGAAAGCTTTGGGGGGAGGTGGCATTAGGACTGACTCTGAAGGATGAGAAGGATGTTGCAGGCAGAAATTTGAGGGAGGAAGTGGGTGTAAGCTGAATTCCCTCTGGGGCAGCTCCAGGTGGGTTATGAGTCCTATGTGGCTGCAGCATGCCCAGGGCATATGAGGGTTGGCAGAGAGAGAGAGAGAGGCTGAGGATATGTGATCTAATCCATGAGAGAGAGAGAGAGAGAGAGAGAGAGAGGAGGGAGCCAGCCCCACAGAGAGTTCCAGGCATTCAGCATGTAAAGAGCACTGTGATGGCTAATGGCTGCTAGAGGTACTGGCGACAGGAGGGGGACCAGCAATAATGTCTGCCTCGGGGGGTGTGGACAGTCAAATGGGGTTTGAAACAGACAGTAAACAGGGAAACAATTAAACAAAATGATGAGAGAGTGATGAATGCCCTAAAGAAAATCAAACAGGGTGATCAAACGGAACGTGACAGAGCAAATGGGAGCTGTTTTCAGTGTGGATCTCAGCAAGGGCGCCTTCAGAGCCCTGAAGACAAGGAGCGAGCCACAGCAAGGTCCAAAGGAAGAGGGATCAAGGCAGAGGAAAAGCAAGGGGCAAGGCACAAAAACAGGAAGAAGCTGGGCATGAGTGTGCAAGGAATTAAAAGGAGACTGGAGGGCCCGGGGTAGAGAGAAGCAGGGGGAGAGAGGAGTCGGCAAGGCCACAACACACGGGAACCGGAGACCATGTCTTGAGTTTGGATTTTATTATAAGAATAATAGAAAACCACTGGGAGGTTTTAAGCAGAGGAGTGATGTGATAGGATTTCCATTTTTTAAAAACCTTGATGGCTGGGTGGAGAGGATTGCAGGGAGGCAAGGTGGAAACAAGGATACCAGTCTGGAGATGACTGCAGCCATCCAGGAGAGAGCTGGTGGCAGCCTGGACCAGGGTGAGGCCAGTGGAGGCGAGAGAAGTGCATGGATTCTGATTTTACTTTGAAAGTTAAGTAGAGAGTGTTTCCTGGATGGTTGGATATGGTGGATGAAGCAAAGAGGGGAGTCCGGGATAACTCCAAGGGTTTGGCCTGAGCAACTGGAAAGGCGTACGTGCCATGGCTGACATGGGGAGGATGGGAGGGAGCCGGTTTGGGAGAAAAGTAATTAAGAGGTGAGTTATGACCGTGTTCATTTTGAAACGCCATGGTGGTGTCAGGTAGGCATTTGGATATTTCACCATCATCCGTGCTCTACCTTCATGGGCCATTGGAATAGTTATTTACATAATTCTTTTCTTTAAATCAACCTTAAATCGGCTCTCATTTTTCTTTAGCTCCATGGTAAGGAATAATATCCATAACATCAAGTGTTTTGTGGGTTAGTAGCATTCTTTCTGAATACAGATTAAAATAATAACCACCAGGTCCCCTTGCAGTTCAACCCTGACATTTCCTCCATACCCAGCCAAGTCTGGGCATCTAGCATACACAGACTTGAACTGAGCCATTTGGCTTTGACACGCAGGAACATCTGAGGGCATTTGAAGGGATCACAGCAGGGCATTCGGGAGACGTGGTCCCACAGCTCAGCGAGGCTCTGTAAGTAGCCACCGAACTGCCTCCATGGGCCCTTCTCAGCCCTCTGCTCGGGGATGGGGGGTTCACAGAGCAGAGCCCACCACCCTTTCCTTAGGTCCAAGCGCCCTCTGGTGGCCGGGTTCCCTGTCTGTGTGCACTGGGGGCTTCCCAGCTCCTATTTCTGGAAGAGGGGGACCTTCTGCCTTGGCCTCTCCCTGGAGAAAGGGGCTAGAGGTCAGACTAGCTTTAGGCTCCAGACTGAGGGACAGATAGATGGTGCTGAGTCTGGGCCTCAGGCTGGGCCAAGGTGGGGTCGGCAGTCTGCAAGCCAGGCAGGGGTCACCGAGGGTCGGACCGAATGGGGAGGGAAAGTGGTGGGTGGGAGAAAGGGCTTTTGTTTCCTATAGAAGGTCACCAATGCAGAGAAATGCAACTTGATGGCCATATACAAATAGGGCAATTTACCTTCGGTGGGTACTTTCAGAGGAAAAGAAAAAACATTCCAATTTAACCATTTTTAAATTAAGAGCAGGGAACATCAGACTGTGCTGAATAAATACGACACATAATGGAAAATGTACTTCTTCTATTACAGCCAGTTACGGGAGAGAAGCGGGGTGGCGGCCAGCGACAAGCGGGAGAGAGTCATGCTCTTGCAGAGACAGCAATTGAGGAGGTGGCTGGACAGGCTGACAGAGGGTGCAGAGATAAGCATTGTCTGCCTGGGCTGACTCCCATGTGCCCACTCAGGCGTCCACGCTGCATCCACACAGGGGTTAACATTGGTGCACGTACACACGCATTCACACACTCACACGCCCCAAGTTGCACGGATATCCCTGCTGTTACTCCTTCATCCTCTTCTCAATGAACAAACTGTGTTTAGATGAGAAGAGACCAATTGCCAAACAGACACTGGCAGTCCAGTGTGCAAGGGAGTCTCGCATAGAAGGCTGTGGTGGGGCTGAGAGAAGGAGGAAGTCATGTACCCGTTGGTGCTGGACTGAGGGTGAACCAGGCTCCAGGGAGAAATGCTGCAGATTTCTTGCTGAAACCAAGGCAACATTCTTTAATGCAGTCATCCCCCTGCCTCTGGGCCCAGTGCCATCCTAGGGCTACAAAACTAACATCTACTTGCGGTTCTAGCACATGGTGGAAACGGACATCCTTAGCGCAGCCTTAGCCATGAGAGTCTGGGCAAGCAGCTGGCTGGGTCTCCAAGGCTTCTACCTCCTAGTGGCTTAGCCTCTCTGGAAGTGAAGGGGCTTAAAGCCTTTTCTTCCAGTCCCATACCAAAAGGGAGGGCATACACAGAACACTGGCCTATCACGAATGCTGCCTCCCTACCTCTGCCACTCTCAGGGACCAGGGCCTAGGCACAGGTAACGTTCCAGATCTCTCCAAGTAAGTCTTCCCCTGATTAAGATTTATTGCTACCAGCTAGGGAAGAGGCCAAGAAATTACATTAAATTTAAAAAGAAGTCTGGCTAGAAGAATGAATCCCAATAAAAGTGAATGGTGATACCAAAATTCAGGCAACAAAAGAAAAAAATAAATTGGACTACAACAAAATTAGAATTTTCTGTGCATCAAAGGACACGATTAGCAGACTGAAAATGCAACCTATGGAATGGGGAAAATTTGCAAATAATATGTCTGTTTTGGGTTAATTTCCAGAATATATAAAGAACTCCTACAACTCAACAACTACAAAAAACAAATAATCCAATTAAAAATTGAGCAAAGAACTAAATAGACATTTCTCTAAAGAAGACAAACAAACGGCCAACAAGCATACAAAGAGATGCTCAACATCAATAATCATCAGGGAAATGAATCTCAAAACTGCAAAGAGACACCACCTCACACCCATTAAGATGACTACTGTCAAAAAAAAAAAAACACAGAAAACAGCAAGTGTTGGTGAGGGTGTGAAGAAATGGAACCCTTGTTCACTGTTAGTGGGAATGTAAAATGGTGTAGTCACTGTGGAAAACAGTATGGCGTTTCCTCAAAAAATCAAAAATAGAATTGCTATATGCTGCAGCAATTCCACTTCTAGGTATATACTCAAAAAAAGTGACAGGAGGAACTTGAACAGACATTTGTACACTCATGTGCATAGCAGCATTATTCATAGTAGCCAAATGATGGAAACAACCCAAGTGTCCATTGTCAGATGAGTGGATGAACAAAATGTGGTCTATCCATACAATGGAATATTATTCAGCCTTAAAAATGAAGAAAATTCTGACACCTTTTACAACACGATGAACTTGGAGGACATTATGCTAAGTGAAATCAGCCAGTCACAAAAGGACCAATACTGTATGATTCCACTTATATAACATATCTAGAACAGTTAAATTCGTAGAGACAAAAGGTAGGATGGTGATTGCCAGGGCTGGAGGGAGGGAGACTGAGGAGTTGGTACTTAATGGGGACAGAATTTCAGTTTCACAGTTTGAAGAGTTCTGCAGATTGGTTGCACAACAATGTAAATGTACTTAACACTACCAAACCGTGCATTTTAAAAATATTTAAGATAGTAAATTTTATGTGTACTGAACCACAATTAGTAGAGAGATAGAGAGAGAGAGAACTGGTATGCACAAAGGCATCTGAGTCTGCACCTAGATCTTCCTGCCCACTAATTAGCACTTGTCCTTGGGGTTCCTGGTCATCCGGTGGTACCCACTCAAGTATCTGAGCCTTCAGGAGATCCTCCCCAAATCCGCAGACATAGCCAGTGTTTCTGTAAAGACATGGCTTCTGGCAAATGGAAACAGGAGTTTTGGTGTGTTCACTTATTGCCCCAGTGAATAAACATTCTCCAAATTCCTCCTCTGTGCCAGGCATGTCTCCAAGGCTACAGACAGAGCAGTGAAGGAGACTGTCTTGGCCCTGCCCTCAAAGAGCCCACAGTCTGGAAACCAGATCCATCAAAATGGACCACCCAGTGTGATAAAGAGCCAGGACAGAGACGTGCGAGCAGCCTAGAGAGGGGGTGATTGACTGCCTAGTGTGGGAGCCGGTTCAGTCAAGGGAGCCTTCTCCAACAAGTTGTTCCCTGAGCTGAGTCCAGAAGGACCAGTAGGGCTTAGGCAGGCAGCAGAAGACAGCAGAGGGGATTCCAGGCGGAGTGAGTCCTGGGAAAGGGGAAAAGAGAAATATGGGGAAAAGAGAGGGGTTGAGGTAGGAAGGGAGAGAATGTTAGCAGCGTGGAGCAATAACCACAAATAGTTCAAAGGAATTTATTAACTCGTAAGTGTCTCTACTGCAGATGCTAACTTGAAGAGTCATCCACCCACCACCAGCCTCAGGGCCTCTTCAGAAATGCTCTGCATAGAGAGGTGATGGCCAGAGCTCCTGCCCACCACCTTCTCCAGCGCTGCCTGCTGGCCCACTGCTAGTTCCTCACTCCCTGCTCTGGAATGGACTCGAGACCAGGAGCATCACCAGCCGCCTGGTCTAGAGAAGACCTCAGGGGTCGCAGTCCTGTTTGGCAGACAGGCAGACGGATCAACAGAGCAGGACTTGGAGTGAGCACCTCCTACCTGCCCCCTCCATACTTTTGTCTGCCTTGGAAGACAGACACTGAGACCAGTGCTAAGTGTCTGCCGCCAGTGCTTGAACTACATACTCATGCAGGGAAATGGAGATATTCAGAACACATATTAGAAAAGAACCAAGTGAACTGTATATAAAATAGATAACCAACAATAACCTGCTGTATAGCACAAGGAACTCTAATCAATACTCTGTAATGGCCTATCTGGGAAAAGAATCTAAAAAAGAGTGGATATATGGATATGGATATGGATAACTGACACCTGAAACTTAACACAACATTGTAAATCAACTATATTCCAATAAAAATTAAAAAAGAAATTTTTTAAAAAAGAAAAGAACAAAGTGGGAGGTGACTAGGTACAAAGGAGCCCAGAGAGATGCTGCTCTCCTCTTCCTTCCTTAAACTTGGACAGGCTGAAGCTTCTGGAAGCCGAGCCAAACACGGTCTGCACTCTGCACAAGATTGGCTGTTAGTTGGACTTGGAGAAGGGCTTCTGGATGATTGAGTCAAAAACCTGCTGACAGAGAGGCTTCTAGGAGAAATCAAGGGGACATGGGGGTAATGCATATATATATGTGGGGACCTACACAACTCTTCTAGCCCCTGGGGTCAAGGCCAAGGCTGGAGAGGCAGTTGGGCCCAAGCCATTATGGCTTCTCAGCAGCAGCTGGCTTGGGGCTATTCATCCCATCTGACAGGTAGTCGTCCTCATTATTCTGCTTCATCTTGGTTTCCAAAACCATGATGCGCTGCTTGAGCTTCTGCTGGGCCCCTGTGTACTCAGCCAGCAGGCAGGCAAAGCGAGTGTACAAGGTCTCCATGTTGGTTTCCAGCTGTTCTAGCTTCTCCTGCACATCCACCTCGATGCTGGCTGCCACCTCATTCTCATCCAGCAATCCTTCCTTCATCAGGATCTCCCGGCCTCTCTCCTCCAAGACCCTCTTGGCCTCAGGGTACTCCGTCACAGCTTCCATAAGATCATCCTTGGACAAGCAGAAGAGATCTGAGTAGCCAAGGCTTCGGATATTGGCTGTGCGTCGATTGCCCATTTTGCTGCCTTTAATGTTAAGGATACTGATCTCTCCAAAGCAACTCCCAGCCGAGAGCAGGGCATGCTGAGTGACACCATCATCAGCCACCACTGCCAATTTTCCTTCCTTGATTATGTACATCTCCTTCCCAATATCCCCCTTGCGGCAAATGTAATCCCCAGGACTGAAGACCTGAGGATGGAGCTTTAATACCAGCTCCACCAGCAGGCCAGCCTCACAGTCCTGAAAGATGCGCACTTTCTTGAGTGTGGACAGGTGGACGTTGATGGCTATCTCAGCCCTCAGCTTGGCTGGCAGTTTCTTGAGAACTTCCCGCTCATCCACACTCTTCTTATTAGTCCAGAGGTAGTCAAACCACCTAATGACCTTGGCTTCCATCTCCTTGCTGACCTTTCGGAACTGCATATAGTGTTTGACGGCATCAATCTTGGCCTGGAACTCAGCCCGGGTGGCGTTCATGTTGGAGATCATGGAGCCCACGTTTCCCACGATGGTGGCAAAGATGAGGACACCAATCAAGAAATCAAAGATGACAAATAGGTACTCCTCATCTTTTACAGGGGGTGGTGTCTCCCCAATGGTGGTGAGGGTCAGTGTAGACCAGTAAAGGCAATAGATGTATTCCCTAGACAGGTAGCCGTACTCAGGGTCAGTGATGTTGGGGTAAACCCAGGTGTCGACCCCAAAACCAATGGACTTGGAGATGGCGTAGTAGATGCAGGCATTCCAGTGGATGATGACCAAGATGTAGAGGACCAGGTTGCTGATGCGGAAGATGTTGGGGTAGCTGGTGCGTGTCTCAGTGCGGTCAAAGAACTCAAACATGCGGGCAAAGTGTAGCAGGCGGTTGAAGCGCAGCTCAGGGATGTGGATGCCCACAGCAAAATAGATCAGGTCTGTAGGGATGATGGAAGCCACATCCAGCTTGAACTGCAGGGTGTGGATGTAGTTGTCCCGCAACTTCTTGTTATCTTTGACCAGCAGCCCCTGCTCCAGGAAACCTGGTGGAGAAACAGCCAACGTATCACCTCTGCCTTCAGGCCTGTCCCTCCTGGTAGACTAATGTTCAGCAAGGAACAAAGTGATCACTCAACTCTCTTTCCCAAGGAGAGGTATAGGAAACTCACAGAGCATGGCTGGCCGTAAGTACCCTAAGAGATCACCCCCAAATCACCACCAACCTGTGTCCCAGACAAACATTTGAGGCTAACACCATGCCAACAGGGCTTCCTGAGAATTTGGATCCAAGCCTTTGGTCTTATGGGCCATGGTCCTGCCTGCATATCCCAGTTATCCACTTACCTGTGCGCAATCGGATGAAGAGGTCTGCGATGTAGACCACGTCTGAGAAGTAGTCCAGCACCAGCCACACTACGTAGTAATCTTTCTGTAGGTCACTGAAGCAGGCTCTGCAGGAAGACAGGGCTGGGCTTCACCATAAAGCTAGCCAAGGCCCCCTGAAGTCCCCAAACTGATTGCCCACTGTGAGCAGGGCTTGGGATGGCCACCAGAGGCACTGATGAATCACAATCAGTCCGCTGCCAAGAAGACACGTATTCACAAGCAAGTACTACTCCAACGCTTATTATTATGTAGACATCACTACTGACGATTACTTGTCTGTCTCACCCACTGGACTATGAGCTCCAAAAAGACAGAGACCACCTCTTAGTCATTACTGCATGCGCCATATCTTAGCCCAGAGCACATCTTAGCCCAGGATTCAAGTGCTCAACAAGAGTGAGTTGAATGAAAAATGAGTTGTTGGAAGAATGCACACAATACACAGCTGAATAGCTTCCATGCTCGGCTCTTCAACACACACCTATTGAGAACCCAACGCAGAGTACTGGCCAACCCCGATGAGAGAGAGCAGTAGCTGGGCTTAGACTCGAAGCAGTGGAAATGAAGAGAGGTTGGAGGCGGCAGGAGAGTTTTAGGAGGAATTGGTGAGACTTGGTGACTGGATGGGTAGGGGCCTCGGGAGAGGGCAGAAGAAGGGACAGAACCCTGGATGATGACTCAGTGAGCATACAAGTCAAGGGAGGAGCCCTGAGCTCTGACTACTTGGTTACACTTAGAATAAAACCCAGCCCCCTCCCCTGGCACACAAAGCCTGTCTGATGCTTCACCTGCAGTCCTCCAGCCACACTAGGCCATCCTGAAACAGGGGCTTGGCACCTTGCTGTTCCCTCCTCCCAGAATGTTCCCTCCACCAACCTCAAGCATCTAAATAGCCGACTTCCTCTCATCACTCAGGTCTCAGCCAAGGTACCACCTCCTCAGAGAGGTCCACCCTGAGTGCCCTTTCTCTAGTAGCTCCCTGCCTCTGGTCCTTGGACTCATCTCGGGCATTGGATCGTTCATGTTCACTGTCAGTGCCCCCCACTAGCCTGAGAGCTCCAGGAGCGCAGAGACCACGTGTGTCTTTTTCACCACATTGTCCCCAGCCCTGAGCACTGAGCCTAGCACCCAGTAGGTGCTCAGTCAAATCCTTGCTGAATGAATGGCTGAGGTATATGTGGAGAGGTATATAAGCTATATGTGGAGAATGACTTCGGAACTGAGACTGCAAGAAGAATCTCCATAGGTTGAAAATGGGGAAAGGGAATTTTCTCTTGAGGAAACAGCATGTTCTGATCCAAGAGTAGTGAGTGCTGGGGCTGGGGTATGTCCAGAAGGTGGAGCTAGAGAGAAGGGCCAGGTCCAGAGGGCCTTGAAGGCCACGCTGAGCGCTTGAACTTCATCCTGTGGGCAATGAGGGACCATGGAAAGGTTTGTGAGGAAGACCTGACATCATCAAATCCCAGTTTCTATCAACCATGCTAGTTGCAAGTGTGGAAGATGCATTAGAGAGGGCAAGAGTGTCTGTAAGGAATGGCTGCAGGGCTGTTGTACTTGTCCCAGGGAGAGAGGGGGGCGGCCTCACCTAGGACAGTATCGGTGTGGATGAGGAAGTAGGAAGAGATTACAGACACCAGGAAAAGGATAGACATGAAGCTTTTGGCAGCATATTAAATCGGGTTGGGGTAGAAGGAGCTGCGGGTTAATAGGGAAGAGGGAGGGGCCACTGGCAAGCACGGAATCCAGAAACAGGGCTGGGTTGGGGTGAGCTCTGTGTCCACAACTGGGACTGGGTTGCTTTGGCCACCCCCTCCCAGACCACCCCCTGCTCACCTGGCCACCAGTAGGCACCAGTTGTAGAAGACAGGCATGGCAATGACAAATAGCCAGCGGTAGTACCAGTCACCAGCTGGGTCCAAGACAAATAGTTCACATTTCTTCCTGAGGAGACAGAGGCCAGGTTTGGGAACTGGCTCCCCAGTGTGGCCCCAGCCCAGCTTCCAGTAGCCAGGGGACCCTGAAAAGCAACACCTAAGGGTATATGTGGGGTGAGGGACGCCTTGTCTTAGGGCCTCATTTTTCAGGAAGCCACAACCTGGCACTGTGCATCTGAGTAGAGCTTGGTGGGCAAAGAGACCCCACATGGGCCCACTCGCTCTTCTGTCCTCTGGAGGTCTCTTGCCCAGAGGGCGCATGAGGGCTAGTGCTTTCACTGAGGCGGGCTCCAGGCCCTGGGGAGGGACGTCCACAGCATGGTAATGAGGGCTCAGGGCCGGTTCCCACATCCCTCCAGGGAAGAGAGGAGCTCCAAGCAAGCGAGCGCCACGTGCTTCCTGTCCCCGCCCCCGCCCCCGCCCCCGCTCCCTGTTTGGTCCCCGGCCTCCAGCTCCCAAATCACTTTCCCAGATGCTGTGTCCTGCCTTGGCAAGAGCTCTTTTCCCCTACTGGCCAGACATCCACAGTGGCCTACTCATTCCTCAAAGAACAGACCCTCCATCTCAGCCTTCTCTGGCCTCCCCGCTTGTTCTGTCTTGCTCAGTTGTTTCTGGGCCTTCTCCTGCCAGGCAGCCCCCAGCATGGCCTCTTCAAACACCCACCTCTGTGCTGACATGGGCACCGGTACTGGCATCCCCTCAACAGCATTCCCTATTGGCACCCTCCTCTGCATTTACTGACCTCTAGAACCCAGGCTGGGGCTGGCGCACCATTGGCTGAGCCCTCTCCCTGCCCACATTCAGGTGAGCGGCAAGAGGACATCCGGCAAGAGGTAGCTAAGGTGAGAAAAGCCAGCAGGCGCTCCCATGGCAGGTGGGCCACTGGCTGTTAGAGAGGGCATAGGCCCTGGTCAGCCCCTGGCTGTGGTATGAGAAACCCCACCACACCCTCCAATCGCATGCTCGGGAGCCCTTCCAGTCCCACAGGCTGGACAGCTATACTTGGTGCCTTTGCCCTCGCTGTCCTTGTCGCCTTTGCCATCTCCTTGCTGTGTCGTCACGGTCTGGAGCTCAGGCCCACAGAAACGCTCAAGGAATGAGTCAGGTCTGGGCTCCTCCTCGCAGAAATTCTTGTTGGCCCACTCTCTGATGACCCCCACCAGGCAGGCAATCCTAGAGGGGAGAGAAGAGAACCGCGCTGTGGAGAGAGGACCTGCGCCGAGGACAGGGGGATGGGGCTCGGGTGTGACTCCCAACACAGCAGCCTGAGGGGTAAGGGGCTAGTCTGGGAAGACTTCCTGTAGGAGGTGCCGTCTCTTGTCGATTGTGAAGAGCAAACAGGGGGTCTCTGGGGCAAGATGGAGATGATGCTAAGGGAGGACAGGTCAGGACGAAGGTTGGCTCAAGCTTCCTGATTTCCCCATGGAGCCTACGACTCTGGAGACCTGGGAGCCCTCTACCTATACCCTTCCGCTGGGAAGCATCTCTCCTCCCAACACTGCCACAGGCAAGTCTGAAGAGAAACCTGCACTGCCACCCTGAGCCTGCTCACAGGAGCCTCCTCCGGAGAAAAAGTTGAGCTGGAACAGCGTTGACAGTGCTTCCCAGAGGTCTTGATAGAGAGGCCCCGTGGGACCGAGAGGACCCCATGATCTGACAGGCCCCATGGGATGGAGGGGTAGCAGCAGGGCAGTGGTGAAACCCACCTGTGGAAGCCACCCCTCCTCTGCAGGGGGGCATCCATCTCTGCCAGCCTCTGTAGTTCTGAGGAGGTGTCATCGTCGGCCGCAGACTGTGGCCTGCAGAGGAAGGAGCAGAAGTGACCAAGGGTTTGTTTGGGTTTTTTTCTGGGCATGCCTTGTCTCCTATTAACACTCTCCCCTCCTGGGAGATGCCTAGAAATCCCGTCGTCCTTTTAGAGGCTGTCCTTGAGCCAAAGATTATTTACTCTGCGACAATGAGGCACAGTTGGGAGAAAGTCGCAGCCTCAAGGCCACCTCTGCAATGATCCAGCCTCAGCAGACTCACCTGTTGCTGGTCCCGTGGTCATCTTCGCCACTGACCTTGATGGCAGGAGGTGCATGATGGCTGTGGTTATTGGCTGGGGAGCTCTTCACTCCACTGGCTTTTTCTGTCATCCTCCATGTACAACCAGGACCCTCACCTGCCAGGGAGAGGCCCAAGAGGAAGGTCACAGAACACCCTGGCGCCCATATAAGGCAGGAGGGCCTCAGGTGAGCACTGAGAACAGAGCCAGGGCCCACTTGGCAAACCCCAGCTCCCCTGGGCATTGCTGCGGCAGTGCAGGGCAAGGGCACCTGCATCGCCACCGTGGCAGGCTCCGAGCACCCAGGAGATGATGGTGCCCTTCCCACCCCAAACTAGCCACTGCCCCCAAATTCCTGCCCTGTGGGAGGAGATGTATCTCCTTGGCCCAAAGAAGCTGCCACCTGCCCCCACCCCCAGCTCTCTGGTTCTCCTCAGGTGGGAGTCCTATCTCTCACTGACTTTTTCACCAGGGGCAGTGACTCTGGGGGTCCTTCTTTTCAGCTCTGATCACATTCTCTCCGGCACCTCCAAGCTGAGGAACACACGGTAGCCCGGTGGATGGGGCAAGGAGCGAGGAGGAGAGAAGGGAGAGCTCCCATGGGCTCTATAGGCAGTGGTCCAAATCAGGACTCTCTCCTCTGGGCTATGGGGAGCCTTGTAAGGGCTGAGTAGGAGCATGACAAGGACGGCATTATATTCGAGAAAGATCCTTCTGGCTGCTAGGTGGACACTGGATTAGACGGGGAGCAAGGGTGGAGAAGTCTGGAGAAGACGGTGCCGATGAAGCCCGAGACAAGGGGGAAGGGATTGGGTGCGTGGAGTGAGGGAGAACAAGTGGGTGAGGCCACGCAGGAAGAATCCCAGAGAACCCCAACATTTAAGAATGGAGCAGAGGAGGAGTTATCCACAAAATGGACCGAGAAGAAGCAACCTGAGAGGGAAAAAGCCAGAAGAGAGACAGGAGATGGTGTTCCACCGTGTGTTTTGCATGGGGTCAGGGAGGATAAGATGGCTCTCCCCTGCTGAGGCATATGCCCCACCAGATTTGGTCAGAAATGATGAGCCCACCCCGCGGACTCCCTACTGCTGCCGCGGACTCATCCCCCCAACACCCCCCCAAGCTTGTTCCAGCTTCTGAAGCCATCACCATGGCGATGGCAGGCACGTCACGCTCTGCGGTGAGCGGTAATAACAAGCAGCCTCAGAGCCACTCGCCTGCTGCTCTCTGTGGGACTGTGGCACCAGGATGCTAATGAGGGAACCCGAGGGAGAGGAACCTGGATCCCTGAGTCCCTTCTTGGACCCTAGAGGTGGCTGACCATGGAGACAGAAAGTTCCAGGCAATGCAAACAAAGCTGGGGCCTCTTGCACTGATCAGGTTTCGGTGCTGGCCTCCTGGAAGCCTGAAGATGAAGAGGGGCTGGAACTCAGGCCCAGAGTGGAACACATTAGAGCACTGTTCAGGTGATGAAGGGCAGGGGTAGAAGAGGGGCAGTGAAGGTCAAGTTCACTGCAGGGATGGAGGGGACACTGGTGTGGGAGGGTGGACCCGGAGTACAGAGTGAGCTATGCTTACAGCAATAGGGCAGAGGAGTCCAAGGCCACCCAGGGAGGCTGCAAACACCAGGCCGAGGACTTGGGACAGCCCCTTGCTGATAGAGAGCCAGCGTTGGCCCTGCCTGCCACCGCTTGGACCCCTCCCCTCCTTACTGATCATCCCCAATAGCAGTGGCACTGAGCCCACAAGCGGGACAGCCCTGGGGGCACATGACAACATTTATGCCCTCTCTAAGTTTCTGGCACCAAGACGGATTCCTCTCCCATGATCCCTGCTCCTTCTCCGCCAGGAACAGGCTCTTTCCTCTGCCTGGCTGCCCCGCCTGCTCTGCCACCCACATGCCCCTTCATGAGAAATGCTCCCTCAGACCTCTCACCAGGGAACAAGGGCAGCTATCCCCAGCCTGCAGGCCGCTAGGCCAGTGCTTCCCATCTGCGCGTTTGCTCTGGAAACTTCATCCAGTCCCAGACTTCGGTTACCATTATGTCCCCACCCAGGCGTCTCTTCCAAGCTGCCCACCCATATCTCCAGCTGCCTGCTGGACATCTTCTTCTTTGAGGTGCCTCAAACCCAACCTACCTAAAACTGAACTTGACATTTTTCACCTACAAATCAGCTTCTCCTCCAATTTCCCAACTCAGAAAGGGGCCTGTCCTCTACGCAGTCACCCAAGCCAAAAACCTTCAATCATCCCCTCCAAGCAGCCTCCGTTCTCAGTTGATTGTCTCCCCTACAAAGTGTCAAAAATCTTCCCATTCACTGCCCTCTGTCCCCAAGTCCCAGGCCTGGTCTCGAGCTTTCAGAGTCGCTCTCCAGGCCTGCTGCAGCAGACTCTGACCAGCCCAGCACTCACTGGGGTCTGGACTGGAGGGGAGACGTGGACACCACCTGGAATGCTGGCAGTTAAAGCTCTGAGAGGGGATGAGCGTCACCCCTCGCCCCACCATAGCATGAGAGCAAGGCTGGGGGGAGGGTCCTGAGGAGACTGCGGAGGACAGGCCCCAGGAGACGGAGTCTCGGGGAGAGAGGAGCCTGCAGGGCCACATCAGGAGAGCAGGGCTGCCAGCAGAGCCTGACCCGTCTTCCCCCTGAGATGAGAGCTGGAGCGGCCCTGCATCGAACACTAGGGACCTCGCTGTTGAGCTCATCACGAGCAGCCTCAAGGAGTGCTGGTAGAGAGGGCTGTCTGTAGGGTTTCAGACTCCTTTTACACAAAGGAGATAGTAAAGCAAGTGGAAAGGTTTTTGAGGAGGGATGGTGAAAATATCTGTGCTTGTGACCAACCCCAGTTAGGGCTGGAGCTCATGAAAGATGGATAGAATGGGTGGGTCCAGGTTCCGGAGGAGGTGAGAGGTGACTTATGAAGAATGCAGAGGGGAGGGGTCCCTGATGAACAGGCCAGGAGGGGAAGGAGGTGATAGGCAGACATGTTAGATGGGGGTAGGGGAACAGTGAGAGACAGGTCAAGAAGCTCACTCATGCCAATCCCCAGCATTCTCAGCAAAATGGGAGGGGGTTTCATCTTCAGAGGCATCAGGCAGTGGTAGATGCGGACCTTGCAGGAGGCCAGAAAGTTTGCAATAGCTGCTGCAGGAATGCACTGGAGAAACCAAGCAAGTGTGAGGGCAGGGCTAGGCTGTGTGAGGAAGACAGCAGATGTGTAGTTGTCAAAGAGAAGAGAGATGGGCAGGGGACCCAGATAGGAGGGAAGCTTACAAACCAAGGGTAAGGCACCATAATTCTGTAAAAAACCCAACATCAATCGTAGTGCACTTCTGGGCCTCCCTTCTCGTCATCCACTAGTTGAACAACCAGCCCAAGAGTTTTATAGAAACACCAGCCTGGTCCAGGGAGTCTCTTGGACGCTGGTTAAAAGCATTCTGATGATGATTCCTTCAGAGATGCTAAGGCCAGGAAGAGAAGGAGCAAGCTGGAAATACAACCAAGGCTCGAAGCCAGAGCTACTACCTTCCAGTCTGTGGCTCATTCAAATCTCACTGCTGCCCAGTGCTCTTTTAGTCATTCATCTATTCCACGCGTATGGTCAAGGCACCTGTGTGCACCAGGTCTCTGCAAGGTGCTGAGCTGAGAAAGGTGAGTCTGGCAGAGTCTCTGACCTCAGTGTTGCTCCCAAAATAAAAGAGAAAACCAGGAACACAATTCATCCTCAGAGTCAATTCTCTGTCCACATCTATTCTGTTTCTCAGCAGCATTTGACACAAGTTAGGCGCTCTCTCCTTCCTGACATAATGGGTTCCATGCTCCTGGCTCTGCTCCTGCCTCAGTGGCCACTTCTTCTCAGTGTCCTCTGAAGAAACTTCCTCCTCTTTCCTAATTCTAAACTTTGGAGTGCCCTGAAGTCAGTGATTGAGTAGATTCCTTATCTTTTCTCTCTTTGTCACTTCTTCATCCAGTCTTCTGGCTTTAAACACATCTGTATACTGATGACTTGCAAATTATAACACCTGCCCAGCCTCTCTCCTGAACTCCAGCTTGTCTCCCTGACGTTACCACTTGGATGTCGAATCTCAGGCTGAATATGTCGAAAACCGAGTACTTGATCTTCCCCTCAAAACATTATCCGCCAGTACTCGTCAGCAACTCAACAAGGCAATGCTGTTCTCCCAGTTAGTCAAGTCAAAAACCAACAAGGACCTACTATACAGCACAGGGAACTCTACTCAATATTCTGTGATAACCTACATGGGAAAAGAATCTGAAAAAGAATTAATATATGTATATGTATACCTGAATCACTTTGCTGTATACCTGAATCACTTTGCTGTATACCCGAAACTAACACAACATTGTATATCAACGATAATCCAATAAAATTAAAAAAAAAAAAAAAACCTTAGGGTCATCCTTAACTCCTCCCTTTCTTTCATGCTGCCACACATTGCAAATCATGTGCTAGTAGCAATTCTGGCCATTGCAGTAGAAAAAGTCCTGGGCAGCAGGCAGAGAACCGTGCCAAGGGGAGGGTCGTGCACGTCATGGGTGGCAGGGAGGTGGGCAGGCAGGCAGACACAAACAAGGAGAGCCAAGAGGAAGCTGGAATGGGGGGTGGGGATGTAGGGGGCAACTTCTCGTTCATTGAGCAGCTACCACTGCTGCTAGCACTTGACCTAAGTTAACTCATTTAATTCTCACAAACATCTGGCAAGGCTGATGCTATTACTAGCCCCATTTTACAGATTCACACCTAAGCAATCTGGCTCCCAAAGCACATTCAACCACAGGGCCAGCCTGGAAGGTGAACAGAGCCAGGGACTTGGGCATGAGTACCAAGAGGAGAACTAGGTCAGCTCTGCACCAGGCACAGCAGGCTCTCAGGGCTGACTCTGAGTGTGGAGCCGAAGCTGCAGTGACCCCTTGTGCCCCAGGCCTAGAGGGACAGTTGGAAGGGGCTCAGCTGTGGAGAAGGGGAGTTGCAGGAGCTGAGGATAGGCAGCCCCAAGCTGCAGGTGGAGTGAGGGCCTGGCACTCACTGGGCAGGCGTGGCTCCTTGATGCCAATTCGCCTCTGGCTATCATCAGCCACCTTGAGGTCAGGCTCGAGGCCAGCACCTCCATGAAAAAGATGCTTGACCACTATTTTTTGAACGAATGAAATCTCCAGTGGGACATACGGGAAACAGGACTCTGCCCAAGAGGTCTGGCAGACCAGCGTGTTTCGTCACTCCTTTGACAAGGGGCTGGAGCCTCTAGTGTGGACACCATTACATAAGAAACTTTCCAAGGTTGGGCTGCTTTTGCCACCAGAGGCTTTATTTCTTTACAGATAAAGATAGGACTGGGGCAGGGTATCTGACATCAGCCACAGTCAGCCCACACCCCAGGGGAGGCTCCTCCTAGGACAGACGGCACCCTAGAGACAGCAGCCCATCCCCCCAGCCCCTGCTGTCCTCACTGAGAAGCCACTCCTGGACTCAACATGTCCCAAACTGACATGACCCTCTGACCCCAGCCCCAGCTCCTATCTCCCCAGGGCCTTATCTTGAGAAAGGCACATCTCTCCCCACCTGCGCTCAACCCAGAAACCTAGGGAGGAGTAATCCTTGACACCCCCTCCCCATTCTCAAATCCTGTTGGCTCTACTGCTGAAATCTCTCTCCGGTGCTTTCTTCTCTGTCTATCCTGACTGCTGCTGCCCTAGGCCTGGCCCCAGCCCGTCCTCTCCTCTACCTTCCACACCACCAGGGTGAGTTCAGTCAGTCCACACCTGGATCTATCTGTCACTCCTGCTTCTAAAACCCGTGGACAGATGCCCTCACCCTAGAAATAAACTTCATCAGGACAGGGACTTGTATGTTTCGTTTTCTCGTTAATCCCCAGAGCCTAGCCCCATGGCAAGCACATACATATTTTAGATGTGTGAATGAATGAATGAATTCCCTAAACTTGCTCTGCACATTCCCAAATCCACACCTTGTTTCATGTTCACTTTTTCATTCTTCATTTGTATCATAGACTTATCGTGTCTTCACAATGATTTATTTGCTTATTTTCTGTCCCCCGCAAGATGATTACATCTATGTGAGCAGGGACCAGGAGTGCCTTGTTCCCTGCTGGGTCCCAGGACTAAGGATAGTGTCAGGTACTCGTTGAATGGATTGAAAGTTCATCTATATAATAAATTTCAAACTCTGTACGTGGGCATTCAAACCCCTTCCGGATCTGAGCAGACCCATATCTGGCAGTTCTGAGGCCACCATGGCACCCAAGCGCCCACCAGGTACACACCCTGTCATCACAGTTGGGACTCAACTCCAAGCATATGTGTCCAGTCCAAGCACCCAGTGACCCACCCTCTGGAGAAGGCAGCCCGCACCCTGGAAGCCTCCATTTGACAAGCGGTACTAAGTGCTCTGCCCATGCTCCGCCAACAGCAGGGCCCAGACCCTGGCAGGAGATATACAGAGTTGGCTGCCCCTACACTAGCTGCCTCCTCTTGGCCACAGTCTGACATGGATGGAGCTGCTACTTGCTGGTCTGGGCTCAAGCTGAGATGCGTGGCAAGCTCAGCTGGACAGCCAAAATGGGAAGACTATCCCTGCCCCAGGCCTGCTGGCTGGCTCCAGAATCTTCCCTCAGCCAGAAGCTCTAATGGCTTCACTGCAGATGCATTTGTCAAAATGGCAAAAAATAAATAAAATAAAATTCAAAAAATCAAAAAAAAATGGCAAAGGCGCTGGCCCCCAAAGCCTGAGAGGCGTGCAGCAGGCGCTCTCCTTTGAGGCTGTCCTGAGGAGACCAGGCTGAAGCTCGAAGGGCTGAAAGCAAAGGCTACAATCCCAGCAGGGTTTATGAGAGAAGCACCATATATATAACCCCACTCCTACATCCGTTACTCCTCATAGGCAGGGAGCCAAGGAGCTCCGAGTGGCATGGTCCCCGTGCTCTGAGGCTCGGATGCCCAGAAATGTTCTGGACCAGGCAGGCAGTGGGGGCGGATGCAGGTGGTGAGGCCCACAGACTCCTCCCTCTCTTCCACCCCACCCCTCCTGGCCAGGCAGGCTCTTGGCCCCTCCGTTGTCCCCTAGGAGGGTGGCAGGGAGGGTGGCTGGAAAAGACTTGGAACAAAGGCTCAGCTGCCTTGAGGCAAGCCTAGCATCACACTCAGTGCCTCCGTGTTCCTAAAGTCCCCAAGATTGCATTCGTGTACTTTGACAAGGGACAAAGTCTCCCCACGCAGCCACTTTCGCTGAGCTCCCTGGCAGACCAGGCACACGAAGGCCCATGTCAAGCCCAGCTCTAGGACCTACACACGTTCACGGGCTCTAACCCCGACCCTATGGAGGCCACCAGCCCTTCCTCACCAGTCAGACGGCTTCAGAGACAAGGTGTCTTGGCCACAGTCAGCATCTGTTGGTCCGTCCGAGAAGCTTCCAATCAGAGACGAGCCCTCGGGGACTCATCAGCACCTGCGGCCAGCAGAGACCTCCCAGTGCTCCTGTCCCCAGGCCAGTGGGGTCCCCGAACCCCCAAGCAGCTCACAGCCTCTCAGTCAAAGAGCTGCCCACCCTGCCCGAGGCCAGCAGTGGCCCAGAGGAGCTCATGCCCACAGATGAGGCAAAGTGGAGAGGCAAGTCCCAGAGCGGCACTTGCCCACTGGAGAAGTTGTACTGCCCGCTGGCTGGACGCCTGACCTTCTCACTGTGGGCCCTGCACACCCCAGGCTGCCAGCAGGTGAGGGTTGGATGCCAGGCTGCCTGGCTGTGGAAGCTGCTGGTCTGCCCAGACCCAAGAGCCAGCCCCTCCCAAGCTCCCCAGGAGGCCTCCCTTACATAGAGCACATATTGCTCAGGGCTTTGTGTCTGGGGACCCAGAGTCACCTGCTCACCGCCGCCATGCACCTGCCTCCGGGCCGTGTCCACAGTCCCAGCCTACCTCCCTGGCCAGAGGGCAAACCACGGGGGAAACCTGGGAGAGACAAGAGGTACCTGAGGTGGGGCAGGGTTGGGGGGAATCCATTCCTTCCCCTCCAGGGTTCCCTGGACTTGGCCTCCAAGAGGGGCCAGGGTTGGGGAAGGGAAAGGGGGCAAGGCCCAGCCCTCCCTTCAGGAGGCAATTAGGCCACAATTGCTCCCTGGGGACCCTGGGCAGAGGCCATCCCGCCAGCCCTTTACTTCTGCTGGGTGTCAGGTGCAGAAGGCAATGGAAGGTTGCCCTGCCCCTCAAGCAGCTCCTGATCCAGAGGGGGAATGGCTGTGTACACCAAGCCTGGGCAACCCATGGGAAGTTTCACAGAGGGGCGCTAAACAACATGCTGCCGAGAAGCCCCTCCCCTACCCCACCTATGAATGAGTCCCTCCCCTCCCCCGCAGGTCCAGCTTGTCCGTGAGGAAGTTCAAGGCTTATTGGGAGAAGGGTTGGGCTCATGCTGAAGCGCTTGGGCAAGGCCAGAGCAGCTTGGCAGGGAAATGGCATCAAGGGGACAGATGCTCCAGGTGGACTGTGGGGGGGGGGGGCAGGCCCACGTGGAGCCCCGCGGAGGAGCCAGCCTGGAGCAGCTCCGGCTCCGCCCTCTGGAGGCCTCTGGGGCTGGAGCAGGCAGGCAGGGCTAGGAGCAGCGAGCAGTCACAGCACAGGGGTGGAGGGGCAGCCAGGGCCCAGGCCAGGGCTCCACCTTTGCTCGCTTAGCCCGGGAGGCGTTTCTCCAGGGGCCTCCACACTGTTTGTTTGCACCTCAGCTAAAGTGCTCCCAAGGGTGAACCTTTGTTTCACAACATATTTTCGAGCAGACTTTTCCTGCAAACATGTCTGTGCCCGCTCACACACACGCACTCCCACGTGCCAGAGGGTAGACCTTGCCCAGCCCCGCAGTGGTCTTCCCTTCCTCTGAGCGCTCCTGCATGGCCGGGTTGGAGCAGAAGAAAGGAGCAGCTTCAGGAGAGGCACCTGAGGGCGGGCGGTGGACGGGTGGCCTGCAAAGAGGCAGCCCGGCCTTCCTCCAGGTCCTCAGGGGATTCCTGGGGCTCCAGGGCCCACTTGGCGGGGTCCTCCCTGGGCCTCTTGGCTCTCCTGACTAGAAGCACTTGTGTCCGGGCACTGCCTTCTCCCCATTCTGCAGGGGTCTTCCTCTGGCACCCCAGTACCCTCTCTTCTCTGGGACCAGAGAGGGAATCTTCCAACTGTTTCTTCACCAAATGTTCTTGCTTCTGCTCTCAGCAGAGCCCGAGCTCCAGCAGCCATGTGCGTGGGACGGCACAGGGCTGACAGGAGACCCACACCCTGCTCTCAGAAGTACCACAGGCCCCGGAGGCTCAGGAACTCCCTCATTGTGTGGATCCCACTGAGGGCCAGAGAGGGGCGGGGCAGGGGCAGAGCAGGCTCAAGGACTCAGTCTCTCTCCCTCTCACCATTCCTCCTCACTTGTGCTCTCTTTCTCTCTCTCTCTCTCTGTCACACACACACACAGGGTCATGTTTATTTTATATCTAGTAACTAACACTCTCTCTCACCTTTATAGATGGAGAAGCCTTGACAGACACTTGGGGGCTTGGGTAAGGTCCGTTTAGCCACTAAAGCCAATGACAATGTAATGATCTAGGTCCTTGCCCCCAAGAAATGTGTGTTTATCCTTTGGTCCCAGGGAAAGAGCAGCAGCTCTTCTGGAGGCCTCCTGCAGCCCAGTACATTTGCCCTGAGGCCAGGCCCCAAGCAGTGACACTTGTGCCCTCTTAGGCCAAGTCCCACTGCCCTACCCAGCAATCTGTCCTGTATGAGGTGAATGTTAAAGGGCTGTGGACACAGGGGAGAAGGGTTCAAAGGCCCTCTGTGTGGCCTCCCATCCAGCCTCCAGAGCCGAGTCGGGGCTGGTCCCCGACCAGTCTGTAAGAGGCAGGCTGAGCCCTAGACCCTAGATGGGTTCAGGAGACCCCATCCTAGACCCAACCCTGTCTCGGTCTTGCTAGATGACCCCGGGGCCATGTTTCCCCTCTCTGGGACTCAATTTCCTCCCAAACAAATGGAAAAGTTTCTGTTCCTGTCCAGGAGATTCGTCTGATTGAGTTCCCGTAACACCCGACCAGTACAAGCTACTGCTGCAGAACCGCTTCACCATAAGCTGTGGCTGGTGGGAGCCGCACAGGAAGTACCTTGCCAAACCCTGCCCCTCAGGAGGCCCCCGACTGGGCTGGCGATGGGGAGGGAGGAGGGGGCTGGGAAGAGGGAACCAAGGTCATTGTCTAGAGGGGCTGTCCCCACACGAGTCCCGGATGCAAGAAGCTCAGCCACCAGTGTTCGCTGCTATCACTGAACTTTTATTGAGAACATTCTCTGCGCAGAGCCCTGCGCACAACATTGAAGAAAAGGGGAAGACGCAGCCAAGCCCCTGCCGAGGATGGAACAGAAGGGACACTGAGGGCCCGGAGGCAAGGTCTAGCTCTAAGGTGGTCACCATGGAGCCCTGACAGGCAAGCAGGAAGCACCTCCCACTGGTGTTACTGTGGGGACAGGAAGCCACCCTCCTCGCCCTCCAAAGGGGCTACATCTCAGCCCATTCAGACCTTTGGAATTCCACACTTCCTCCCCCTTCCAGCGGCTAGGGCTTCCCTCCGGCAGAGTTGGGAAATGGCCCTGATGCTGCTGATGGCTGCTGAGAGTTGGAAGGAGGATGGGCAGGGGTGGCCGAGGGAGAGGAGGGAAGACGGGGAGGAGGGAAGGGCTCCAGCTGCACAGCCAGAGGTTGGCGATGCCGGTGGACAACAGCATGGTGAAAACACGGCTTCCCTGTGGCGTCAGGTGGCATCTGGCGATCACGTGCAGCTGCAGAGAGATCGGAGCTGGCTGGTGAGCAAGTCTCTTCTGGGGAAGCCCACGGCACACCAGTGGGGGGAAAAGTAGGACGTTAGCACAGGAAGGGCCTCTGCTGCCCTTTGGGAGGCCAAAGTGTCTCTGGGCAAGAAGAAAGCAGAGCAGCTGAGACCAGGGGCTTGGGGTGGGCCCAGAGGAACCCGGGGGCTGGGCTACCTGTGCTCTCAGGCCCGGCCGCCTCGCCCCGACCTTGGTGTCCTTCCCGTTGTCCGGAAGAAGCCAGCCCATCCCAGCTGCGCCGGGGGGAGCCGGGAAAGGTGTGGGGACAGCAGCACCAGAGGGAGGGTCCCAGGATGGGGTGACACACAGGGGCCAGAGAGGGCCACCAGGGAAGGTGCCCCTCCATGCCCACGCCCATGCCTGCTGGGGTCTCTTCCTGAGGAGACCTGGACTTTGTCTGAATGAAGGCGACCCCTCGCTCTGACCTCTTGGCCTGCTCTCTCTGCATAGACCTATCCTCTGACATCCCCTCTTCCTCCTCCTTTTCTCCTCCCCTTCTCCCTTCCCGCATCTCAGGGAGAGAGACAGGGTTGAGGCCGGACGTCAAAATAGGACACAAGCCAAGACGGCTGCGAGGAAGGGGAGGCGAGCCCGACTTCGCCTCCACTGCTAGACGGTAAGATGATTGGAGAGGCTGCGCATCCTCAAGGTGGGTGGCCCCAGCCACCCCAAGACACCATGATTCTGCCTCCACCCTCCAAGTGGGTCCTGGACACTCACCTGTCTTCTCATGACCTCCATCTCCAGTCCATTTAGCTCTTCCAGGCCGATCTCAGCGACCATATCTGCCTCCGGGTTGCTGGGAAGGAAGAAAAGACAGAGACTCAGAGCTTCCGGTGGTCCCAGGCCGGGCCTGCCAGGATGCACAGGAGGGCCATGAAGGCAGGAGGGTAAGGTGGGGACAGTGTCCAGCTTCTCTGGACAGAGAGTCTGTCGGCCTGCAGTCCTTCCCTTCCCGGGTAGCTGTCCTCTGCCAGCACTGTGACATGCAGACATCGGCTGAGTCTGAGCAAGCACTGAAGGGGAGAGGAAAACCTCACTTTCAGAACCAAGGGAATTGAGGCCTAGCGAGGTGACCACAGTTCCCAAGGGCACACAGGAAGCGCCGGAGCTCAGGAGAGAACCCTGGCTACTGGGAAACCAGGGCGAGCCCAGTCATCCCCGCAGCCTTCGTTTTGATCCATCTGCTAATGACTCCTGGGACTGGGGGTCTCTGGCCCAGAGCTCTGGGGTCAGAGGGGTCTCATGCCTTGAAGAGCCAGTGTGGGCCAGAGGAGCAGAATATGCCTGACCTGCCTGGGGTCAAATCTCAGCTCTAGGATTCCAACGCAGGAGGAACTATTTCACCAGCTGCTCGTTTAACACACACTTACCACATGCCAGGGACCATCCTCTAAGCACTTGCCAATACCAAGTCATTAAATCGTCATCATGACCCTTCGAAAGGGGTATCACTATCACTTCATTTTGAAAGATAGGAAAACTGAGACGCAGAGGGCAAATAACTTGCCCAAGTCACACAGCTGGTAAGTAGCAGAGCAGTCATTGAACCCAGGACGTTTCACTCCAGAGGCTGTGCTCTTAACCATGACACTATCATGCCTCTCCTTTTTGACACTGCTTCCACCTAAGACTCCATTAAAGTGACAGCAAAGGCAGGAAAATAGTATAAACCCATAAGAAACAAGATAACGGGAGAGGCAATGAAGAATGAAAGCGCTCAACAAGATCGTGGAATTCAGAAAGTGCCGATAAAGAAACCCAGCAAAGCAGGCCTCTGCTTGGCTCGTGGCTCTTGGAAGCAAATGGGGAGAGCTGAGCAGGGAGCTCCCTTCCCGGCAGCCCTCTGAGGGGACCCAGACCTGGAGTCTGCAGGGCCACTAGGGTGGAGGAGGACTGAGGTGGAAAACAAGGGCACTAACTGAAGGTCTGGACGTGGAACAGTCACCCACGGCTCTCATCCCATCTGGTAGGCAGCCGGGCACCTACCCTCAAGCCCAAACTGGAACTAAATGAGTGGGAAAGCGGAGGTGATGGTGCCTCAAAGTAGGACCCTCTGAATTGCAGTGCTTAAGGATACCGGGCAGGACAGCCAAAGCAGAACCTGCCATCTGACAGGCCTCACCCAGAGGCCTCAGCGTTCTGGGCTGCCTCTTCTATTTGCCTCATTCTTAGAAGGCAATAAACAAGTAAGGCTAACCTGTCACCTGAGAAAGACCTGCAGCCCTCCTCTGTTCCTTAGAAAATGTTAAAGTGCAAGGTGGAACATTTTCTGTCTAAAGGATTCTAAAGGATTTTCATAGGAACTTTGCCACCATGCTCCATTTGTTGTGATAGGACAACATTTCTTTTTCTCAAAAGTGCACACAGATATTGGTGTGATTTTTTTTGGGTGTGTGTGAACAGTAGTACTTCAGAGCCATACTATTTTATTTTCTTCTTCCCCCTCCTCTTCTTCACCTTCTTCTTCTTCTTCTTCTCCTCCTCCTCCTTCTTCTCCTTCTCCCTCTTCTTCTTCTTCTACTTCTTCTTCTTCTTCTTCTTCCTAAGATGCCTCAGAAATAGCATTAAAAGGACAGTGCATGTCAACAAGACTCCAGGACTATAATGGGGAATTAGATGGGGAGTTTTCTCCTAGAACAATTTCCACACTATCCCCTTGATTTTCCTATATCTTGGGATCAGAAGGAGAAAAAGCTTTTTGAGAGAGTTGAAGGCAAAATGAGGATCAGTGACTGGGGTGTGCTTGTTCGTTTGTTTGTTTGAGATAACATATTTTAACACATCAATATCATAAGAATTAATTTAACAACATCTGTAAGCTCAATGATAACTTATGATCATCCATCAGATGACAGGTATAACTGTCCAAAAAGAGTTGTCTTTTTACTCTTCTGCTTTTAATTTTAGAAACCCTCTACTTAGAATTATATACACTGTAAAACATCAGATTTTTATTTACCTTTGATGGAGATTAGGAAAATCTATGAACTGCAGCAAGTCCCAGCTTCCCTCTGTTAATTATTTCCAAAACTGTTATTTTTATCTTCATGCACTTTTTAAGGCACACTACATTTTTTTTCCCCAATGAACAGAACAGTATTATGAATTTTTTGTTCTTTCAGGTTGCGGTTCTCTCAGAGGCAATAAGAGTTCCATTAACTTTTTTACTCAAAAATAAATAATGAGTAAATAAATAGAATTGAGAAATTTAATTCTAAATGTCTAAACTTAATTTCTAAATTCAATATAAGGACTCTAGTTTTTAAAGGTGGACTCCTCTGGTCCTAAGAGGTAACTTTAATTAATCCAGAGGTTAATTAAATCCCCCTAGCACCTCCACCTCCCATGTCAGTGTCAGGGCATGAACCTGACCTGCTGGAGCATCTTGATTTGAGTTCAGCCTTAGGACACATAAATCCAGTTCAATATTTCTGGCTTATTTTCATTCCCAGGAGGTCTGTGACCTGGGAGCTCTCTTTCTCTTTATTCATTGGGGGTGGAACCATATCAGCATTTATTGTAACATCCCCTAGAACAGTCAGGTCTCCCTCCTCTCAGGCGGGGTTGCCTTTCCCCAGTAACCTTTGCAACAGTATAACATCCATGTTTCTGCAACTTGCCCGCATCCAAGGTGAATGTAGCTAGCAGAATCAGCCACAGAACTACCAGACTCAAGTAGTTTCCTAGAACAGTCAGGTCTCCCTCCTCCCCAAGATGGCTGCTTTTCCACAGTATTTTATGCAACAACGTGGCCACCATTTTCTCTAGAACATTCCTTCAGATGGTGAGTGTAGCTTAAAAGATTCATTACAGAACAATGGAAGTCAGGTGATTTTCTAGAACATCAGTTCTCCCTCCTTTCCAACCCGGTTGCCTTTCCCCGGTAACCTTTGCAACAGTATAGCCGCCATTTTTTCTAGAACATTCCCTCACTCAAATTGAATGTAGCTTAAAGGGTTGGCCACAATATACTCAGATTCAATTGACTGGATTTCCTAATAACCAGGGAGCATATGAATTTCACTTGCCTTAGCCTTGTCCCAGCCCTAAGATATAAATATAGATATATTTATATGTATATCTATATTTACATATTTATATATAGTTATATATAATTATTTTTATATATTTTATGTAGAAATAAATAATTATATATAGAAATAGGTATAAAATATAGATATATAGAGAAAATATACATATATAGATGTACATATATAAACATAGATATATTTATTCATTTATTAATAAAAGAAAGTGTCATTTCACACACCCTGGACTTTTGTACAGTAAAGTATATATGCACTCCCCAAGCAATGTGTGCTTCAAGCATTCTGGACTCTAGGTTGAACTGCCAGCCAAATAAATCATGGCCCTGACCTCTTGCTGGACCTTGCTGTCCTCGTTAGCCTGCCTAGTACACAGGAGCTTCGTCCTTCCCCCAAAGTCAACATCTGGCCCTGCTCGGCCTACCATCTTCAGACTAGAGCTGGTACTCCCAAACCCAGCCCAGCCACCAAGTTCCAAGGGCCCCACACAGTACCACTTTCTTGGACCAGGTTGCAGCCATATTCCACCTGCTGTTGCCGCTGAGAAACACCCAGGGACTGGGATCCATGCTCCTTCATTTCTAGGGTGAAGAACAGAGGACCCAGGAACACCCGTAGAGGCTATACCAAGGCTTCATGGGCACAGAACACACCAGAAAAAGGATAGGGTCTCCCAACTTCTTAGGAATCACTCAACACCCATTCACTGATGTATACTGGCTAATCCCAGGTCTCAGTTTCTTCGTCTATTCAAAATGTAGCAAGTATTGACTGAGTGTCAATATCTGGGCTAGCTTATTAAAAAGCCAGCAATGGCCAAGAGACAAGATCGCAGCAATCAAGAAACTGACCATCTCTGTGTAGAGAGAATGGGGGAGGGGGCAGAAAATAGTCCACCAGTGTAGATTCAGATCAAGACCTACATGCTCCCAAAACGATAAAAACAGGATAACAAGACAGAAGGAAGGGATTACTTCTAGAAAAGTCAGAAACAATATTGAGGCAGAGACCTGAAAAAGAAAGAGTCCAGCCACGGAAAATCTGGGGAAAGAGCATTCCAGGCAGAGGGAACACATTGCACAAAGGCTGTGAAGAAGAAACACTCTTGGGGTGTTATAAGGACAGGCATAAAGGCACAGTGGAGTGGGTCAGCGTGCCACAGCAGGAAGTATATTGAGGAGATGATCTTGTTTGGATATTGTAGATCATCATAAGGAGTTTGGATTTTACTCTAAAGGGCAGAAGAAGGCTTTGGAGGGTTAGGAGAGAGAGTTGATTTGATTGATCTTATAAATTGAGCTTTCTGAATGTTTTCCAATAGACACACTGGTGGCTTGGATGCGGGGGGTGGGGGGCGGGGGGCGGGATGTTGGTCACAACCTCCTCCCTCACAGACTACAAAATGCTCACATCATCAACCCCTTTCTCCCCAACTCCCCTGTCACTCAAACCACAAATATATGTGTAGGCACACCAAGGCACAGACACACACATGTATCACACATACATGCAAACACACATACATGCATATATGAGTGTCTGCCTAGCCACACCCGCACGTTTTCAAACACACATGCACAGGTGCAGACACCCAAAGAAAGGGACATTACAGGGGATCCTAACCTGCTGGGATCACGTGCTCTTAGCTATGCCCTTGGCTTCCAGGAACCAGCTCTTCAGCCGTGGACATTTCTATGTCTTCTTTGATGTTAGGGGGTCCTCCTGCCATCATAACCAGTTGTTCGCTTGTAAGCTGTGGCCAAGAATGCACAGGGAGCAGGGCACAGAGGAGACACTTGGCAAATCAGCTCTTTGAGGGGTAGGAGCTCAACGAAGATACACCTGGACATGGGGGTGGAGCCAGACTCCCTCTCTGGGCTTAAGCCTTGGACCCAGCACCTTCTGTTCCTGCTGTATCTTGCTGGCTGGGTTCGAGGCTTTCTCCCCTGCTACTCTGTAAGCAACTTAGGAGAAGTGATAAGGCTTGGAACCTTTGCCTGTGAGAACTGCCCTGGCTCTCAGGTCATCTGATTTGAACCCACTGGGGGGCAAGTAGGCTCCACCCGGCATCATTTCTAGATAGAGGCAGACTGGCACAGGACTCCAGAGTCAGTCAGTGGCCAAAGCAGGGTTAGATCCCATCATGGCTTCTGCAAGGCCAGCTCTGGCTAATAATCCAGGCCACAGCACCCTTAAGAAAGCACCCTCTGCAGAGCATCCCCCGCCTTCCCCAATCCAGAGTTCCCAGGCAGGGGGCATGGCTTTTCGATGCCCTGGGTCAGCCTGGACAAGAGCCATGAGAACCAAAGGAGGGACGGGCAGGAGAAGAGGGACCTGCCTACAGCCACTGAAGCCCCAAGTGTCCCCAGCCCTGCACCCCCTGGCCTAAGTTCAAATTCTCCCTCAGCTTCCCTACTGATTAAACCTCTGTGAGGGTCAGGCTTATGTGTCCACTTGGCTAGCCTAAGGCCCCCAGTTATTCCATCAAGCACTAGTCTAGGTGTTGTTATCAAGACATTTTGTAGCTGTTGTTAATATGTACAATCGGTGGACTTTAAGTAAAGGACATTATGAATCCTTGATAATGTGGGTGGGCCTCTTCCAATCAGTTGAAGGCATTAAGAGCAAAGACTGAGGTTTCCCAGAGAACAAATTCTGCTCAAGACTGCAGCATCAACCCCTTCCTAACATTCCAACCTGCTGAACTGCCCTGCAAATTTTGGCCTTGCTAGCCCCACAGTGGCATGAGCCAATTTCTTAAAATAAATTTTTCTCTACACACGCACATATATATGCACATTTATATACATACACATACATCCTATTGGTTCCATTTCTCTGGACAACCCTGACTCATACAAGCACCAAAGGTGAACCCTCAGCTCTTGGGAACAGCCCCAGCGCCCCTGGGGAAGAGGAGGCTATTTGCAAAAGAAAGCAAGCACAGCTGGGACCAGGTGGGAGGGAGAGGAGGAAAGGGGGGAGGGGAAGAGGAAGGGAGGAAGGAAAGGGGCGAAGGAGAGGAAGGGGAGGGGCGGGGCTCGCTTAGAGAGGGTGGCACGATGTGGGCTGCCCGACCCCCTCCCTGGCCCCACCTGTCCAGCTCTGGGAACAAGCTGTCCGGAGCAGAGCTGACAAAGGCCCTGCCTGCATTCCTGAGGACCCTGGGAGAAGCCCTTTCCAGCTCCAGGAGAGCAGCTGCAATGAAATCCGAGCTTTCTGGAGGGCCACCTCAGGAGCAGAGAAGTGTGCTCTGTGGGACTCAGGAGCCTGGGAAGCAGGAGCCGTGGGTCTCAGGCAGGACAGGGTTGCCAGACTGAACAGATAAAAATATAGGATGCCAACTGAATTTCAATTTCAAATAAACAGCAAATAATTTTTTAGTATAAGTATGCAGTATTTGGGACTTACCTACACTAAAAATTTATCCATGGTTTATCCGACATTCACATTTAACTGGGTACCCTGTATTTTAGCTGACAACCCTATGCCCTGCCCATCCTCCACATGAGTTCAAGATTTGACCTTGAGCAAGTCTTTGGGCCTCAGTCTCCCCATTGGACGATGGATGGAACTTATAGTCCCCTCCCTACAGGGTGGCTGATTGTGAGAGCAGTCAAGTCAGCTGGATAGGTATGGGTATGACCTTGCGCTATTGACCTCAGATCAGATTCCGCTCTGACTACCAACTGGCCTTGACCAGTTGGGGCTTCCTGGGCCCTGGGTCACTGGGTCCAGGTGTATGCAGAAGAACTGACCCCTGGTGGCAAAGGACCCCACCACCTAAAGCCAAGCAGAGAGGGTGGGGACACTTCCTTCCCAATCCCTAGGGCCCCCAATGCCACCCAGAAACCCTGGTATTTCACCACCTTAGCTTGTCTGCCTCTCTTGAATTGGGCACCAAGGATGGCTGGGCTGTGGGAGACTAAATTTGCTGTGTGACTTTGAACTTGCCCCTTGCCATGTCTCTCTAGCATGCTAAACTTTTCTCTCCAACACCATAATTTCTTTCTGAAATTGCCCCAAACTCTTACTCCAAACACTCCCCAAATCCCCCACTGTCTGGTGTGACAACTTCAGGGGCCCGAAGAGCTAGGGCACCGTGGGTGCAGAGTGATCTTCCAAGTCTTGCGGGGGCCAGGAGGATGGTCCGTGGCCAAGTGTGAGTGGTGGGCTGAACAGACCTAAACCCCAGTGGAAGGCTCCCAGAGAAGAGAGCCAGGGAGCCCGAAGGTCTTCCCCACATGGAGGTTAGACAGATGACTCTGGGAGTGGGGGGGAGTGGTGCAGAGAACATCTGGCTTAGATGTGTGTGTGTATATGTTTGCAGTGTTTTACATAAATGAGATCATACATTTGAGGTACGTGCTGTTCTGAAACTTACTTTTTGAAGTGAACAATGTGCCTTGGGGATCTCCCTTGTCAGAACAAATCTACCTCACGTCGTTTGAACACAGTACGGTATTTTGCTGCACGGCTGCACCCCTGTTTATTCACACGCTCGTGGACATCTGGGGTGTCTAGAGCCTTTTGCTTTTATAAACAATGTAGCGGGGAACATTCCTGGACATGCCTCTTTGCACATGTGTCTACATGTTTTTGTAGAGCTGGTGCCCAGAGGTGGAATTGTGGGGTTCTAGAGTACGTGTGCTGACAATTTTGACCAATATTGACATTGTCCCCTCTGAAGAGGCTGCACCAAGGGGGACCTCACCAAGGGGAAGAAAGTGCTGGTTTCTTTCACAGCCTTGTCAATAGAAGATATTACGAAACTTTCTAAAAGGCATCATTGTGATGGGTGAAAAATGATCTCTATCTCATTGTTGTTTTAATTTATATTGCTTTAATTATGAGTAAACCTGAGCATTTTTTCATATGTTTATTGATCTTCTGTATATCTTTCCTCTGAACTGTCTGCTGGAGGGCTTGAATCTTTATTAAAATAAGAGCTGTTTTATTAACAGAAAGGGATGGGGGCGAAAGCTCTCCCTCCCTTCAAGCTAAGCGTCTCCAAAGAAAACATATCATCTTTTTCCCTAAAGGTGATCGTGAGCTTAGAGTCTTCACTGGGGACCAAACAAACCCAGTTAATTGCATGCAAGTTTGTGTTGAAATCTAGAGGGCATCCAGCCCCCTCCTCCCCACAGAGCAAGTGTTCACCTCGGGCTGTTGCCTGCCTGTCTGCCTGTCTGCCCTCATCTTGTGTCTGTCTGTCTGTCTGTCCGCCTGCCTGACCACTTGCCTCCACCAATACCTTCCAACCACTGGCCTCTCCCAGCTGTTCAGCCAGCCACGCACTCTACTCAGACTCCTGACCGGCTTGAGGTCTCATAGTGTCTGCTACCTGCTCCCACTTCCCTTGCAAGCACAAGAGGGAGGTAGAGGGAACCCAGACCCGGGGTCAGTACACCTGGGAGTGTCTCCTACCTCTGACACTGGGGCATCTTAGGCAAATTGCTTCCTCTGCTCTGAGGCTGTTTCCCATCTCACATGGAAGATTGGGCTAAAATCTAGTTTCCAGTTGTTTCATGGTTTCAGGGAAGTGTGTTAGGGCTATTCCAGCCTCTCTTCACCCAGTGCAGTGCTGTTTTTATCACTTTCTTATGTTGGGGTTCTATGGAAGAGGCCTTTCAAAGCTAGTGGGCGCGATGGTCTGCTGCCCCCCAGCTCTGTTCACAGCACGGTCTCAGGCAGCTAGTCTCAAGCCCCAGTAAGTGAGCCTGAGTTTGGCTGCAAACCCAGATCTTCCAAGCATCTGGGAGCTTCCTCTCTACTTACTAATGAAACTTAGGAACCTGTAAACAATTCTGCTTCCTGCTTCTGGAAGCAGCTGGTACTGAGGTCATCCCTGGAGCCCCAGGGCCCTCCCCAAGACAGAGGGGAAAGGGAAGGGGGACTCACAGAGCCTGGCAGCTGTCCTTCCATTCCTTAAAAAGACAGGAAGGACAGAAAGCAAACGCCAGGGACTATAGCTGACCCAGGGAAAGAGGGCCACCTCATGAGCAGAGAGAGGGAAATAAGCGGCAGGGCCACCTGGGGAGCCCTTGGAACCCACCCCTCCTGGGGACAGGGCCGTCAGCAGGAGGCTACAGGAAGCTCCTCGCTTTCCACATGTGGGCTTCTCTCATCCAGAATGACCACCTTGAGTCAAGACTGCTGGGTGCCAGGCGCTGGGGCTAGGGACGAGGTCCCCTTCCTCACGGAGTTCCAGCTCTCGAGGGCAGATAGAAACAGATGGGCCAGAAGTCCATGGGTCTGTGGCGACATTAGCAGGGGGTTGTTTTGTGGCGGTCCTGCCCTTAATCCCGCCACATTCTGCTTCCCTGGGAGTGTGGTGGGTGCTCCCTAGAGCTTTGCCTTCCCAGGGGACTCAGGTTGATAGAAAAGTCTTCCGTGCTTTGAGTGGAAATGCTGGTCACGCCTCCTGAACTCTGGTCCAGTCTGGGAGGGAGCAGCTCCAGCAGAAGTGAGTTAAAGACATTGACACAGCCCCAGATCTGGCTGACAAGCCTACCGGCAGAATCGTGCCGCTGAGATGCTCTGGGTCCCTTCAGATCAGCTACTAAAGCTTCCCCCTGTGACGAGCAGCTGCCTGGACAAGGCAGGGGGAGCTGCAACCACCTAGCTTAGCGTGATTGTTGCTGGCTGATGGCCCGAGGGATAACTTTGGATGCCCCACGAGAGCGAAGCATGATGACAGGAAACCTGCCCTCTGTCCCCAGACCCCACCCCACCTCGGTGTAGCAGCTGCTGCCCGCGCTGTTCCTTCTTCCTTCCTGTCTCTCCGTTGGCCCACGAATCCCTTCCACACAAAGCTGGCGGTAGATTCTGAAACCCGGAGGGCATAGGCACTTGCCTATCGGTCAACTGTGCCTCTGGTGCAGGGAACCCTTGTCGTGGGTGGGGAAGGACCGCTCTCCTGATTCCCCAGGGATGGGATTGGCTAAGGTGACCTTGCAGAGTCCTCGGCTTTGCCTGCCAGGTGATTCCTCAGAGCGCACTGCATCTGCTTTCAATTGTCTCCATAACCAATGACTGAAATGTGACGTGTATGTAAAATTCAAGAGAGTCAAAAAAAAAAATTCAAGCGAGTCGGGGGCCAAAGGAAAATGTCCAACAATAACGAAGAGGTGGGAAAAGTGTTGTACAGGTGCAGACGCTGAGCTGCTCAAAAGCACACGCAGCCACAGCCCCTCTGATCTGGAGGAAGGCACAGAGAGGAGAGCCCTGGGTGAGTGAGAAACAGTCCCGGTAAACTAACGACAAGCTCTCCCATCCACGAAGCCGATCCTCTTCCCAGTACTCCCCATTTTACAGATCGACAGTTTGGAGCCCATGGAGGGCCGGGATGTGAGCCAGTTCACTTAGCAGTTCAGTGGCGGGACTTAGATGCAAACCCATGTCTTCAGACTGGCCACCCAGTGTCTTTGTGGGAACAGGAGGAGGTCTGAGGGAGGAAATGGCTCAAGAGAGTTCCAGCAAACATCCTCTAGCCCCTGACCCACTCTGCCCTGCCCTTCACTCTTGGAAGACGGGGCCAGCAGTCTGGCTGCTCTCCTCCACCCCTCCCACCGTGGCTCCTCATTTACTGGCTGTGTGGCCCTAGGCAATGTGGCTTGGTGATCCCACCTGAATACAATGGGGAAGGGGCCATGGAATGTGAGGCACTCAGCTCCTAGCAGAGTTCGAGCTTGAAGCTGGTGCTGCGGGATTTGCACACCGTCCTCAAGACCGTACTGCTTGTTCGTTTCAAAGGATGAACTGTCCGCTGCTGGCAGAGCTGGTGGCCCTCGAGCTTGGGCCCCTGCTTCAGTTCTATCAGTGACCTATCTCTGCATCCTCCTGGGCCTTCGGCTACTCCCCTCACCAGGGTGACTCTCTTCAGCCCAGAAACATTGCCACATCTTTCTCAGCACTAGGATAGCAGTTCCATGAGGGCAGAGACCTTGTGGGCTTTGCTCACGTCTCTCTGTCGCCCCTGCACTTAGTGCACTGCCTGACTCGTGGTAGGAACTCATCAATTGTTGAATAAAAATGACCTGAATGGTAAACTAACAAACAAACATAAAAAACCCAACTGTCCTCCCATGGTGTTTGGTCTCACTCATGCTACCGTCCTTTCTCAACTCCTGGAAAGTGTTGCCCCCACCACAGACTCTGTCTCCACTCTTTTGCCTCCCAGATATTCCTCTCCTCATTCGAGTCTGGCTTACTACTCAACTGAAAGTGCCCCAGGCCAAGGTCACCAATGACCTCCTGGCATCCCGATCCAATGGACCCACCTCACTCATCTTACTTGATTTCCTGGATGCATTTCGTATCATTGTCCTGTCTCTTCTGCTAGAAACCCTCTCCTCCCCCGCTTTCCAGGACTCTATACTCCAGTGGTTTCCCCCTGCCTGTCTGACGTCTCTCGTGGCCCGTTGGGCCCACACCCAGACTTCATTTAGCATCTTTGTGGTAACACAAATGACTCTGCTATCTGCTGCTTCAGCCTAGTCCTCCCTCTTTAGTTCCCCTCAGACACACTCCACACCACACACTCAACGTCCTCCCCACAGCCTACTCTTCCTCCAGTGGAAGTGAACCTATCCTACCTTCGTGGAGAATGGTCCCACCATCTAACCCACTGTCTGAGCCCCCAGAGCTGAGAGTCATGTGGGACTCCTCCCAACCCCCTCCCAACCCAGTCAGTGACTATGCATGGTTCTGTTCCTTCTGTGATGGTTAATTTTTTGTGTCAACTTGACTGGACTACAGGGTGCCCCGATATTTAGCTAAACATGATTTCTGGATGTGTCTGTGATGGTGCTCCGGGTGATCTCAACATCTGAATTGGTGAACTGAGTAATGCACATGGCCTTCCCCAATGTAAGTGGGCATCATACAATCCATTAAGGGCTATGAATAGCACCAAAAGGCAGAAGAAGGGGAAATTTGCTTCCTCTGCCCCTCTCTCTGACTACTTCAGCTGGTACATTGATCTTCCCCTGCCTTTGAACTGGAACTCACACCACTGGCTTTCCTGGGACTCCAGCCAGCAGAGGGCATATTGTGGGACTTCCCAGGCTCCATAATTGCAATTGCCTGAGGCGATTCCTTACAATACATCAATCTCTTTCTATATCTATCTCTATATCTATATAGAGATAGATATCTATAGAGATATATATGTATATCTCTACATCTATTAATATATCTCATATGGGTTCTGTGTCTGGAGAACCCTCATACAACCTCTTAAACATGTAATTCGGTGTTTGAGGAAACATCTTCTCTGTGGTTTACTTCTGTCTGTCTCCTCTCTCACCAACCTAGCCAATCCCATCACCATCTCTTGCCTGGATGACTGCCATAGCCTCCTACCTTATCTCTTTGATCCTGTTGAGCCCGTTCTCCATACAGCAGGCAGAGAGGTTGTTGCCAATATAATAGGCGTGGTCATGGCCTCTTGCTCCCAGTACCAATAAAGACTACAATACTGAGTGTGGCCTAGGGAGCCCTACATGGACTGACTTCCTTCTACCTTTTCCAGTCTCATCTTGCACAAGTCTTTCCCCTTCTGCTACCCTGGCTTCTTCTGTTGCCTTAAAAACATGATGGCCTTGCTGGCCTCCAGGCCTCTTCACATGTTTTCCCTCTGCCTGGTTTAATTGTCTTCTATTCTTTTTGCCTGACTGATTTCTACTCATCCTTCAAGCTTTAGATTGGATATGGCTTCTTCAGGAAGGCTTTCTCTGGCAGCCCCCCGCTCCAACCTAGCAGAAAGTTCCACATGCTCTGTGGCTATGGCTTGTCTCATGCCTCCCCCACCAAGCTAGGCCCAGAGCTCCAAACAGGTAGGGCCCTTCCGGAGCCCCATGGCCTGGGTGGAAGCAGGGACACCCCCAGGTTGGGGAACACAGTGCTCTGCCAGCACCCCTCCCTCTATGCCCGGTCAGCCCCAGGACTCTGGGATGCTGGCATCAACCAGCCCACCCACTGTGCTTCTGTGATTAAGTGTAACCAGCCTGATATGAATGTTACCCAGCCTCTATAGCCTCTATTTTTATAGCACATAAAGCCCGGTGAAACTGAATCCATCACACAGTTTGAGCGCTTCAGAGAAATTGTTGAAAGCCACTGTTACTGGAGCTGCTAGGCTTGTGATTCATGAAAACAACATGTTTTTTCTATTAAAAAAATTTGAGAGGGCACAAATATTTTGTCTATTCTTCAGGCTTTGGGTTCTCCCATCACTCTCCACAGAGGGACCCTGGGAAAACCATTCTGAAGCCCACTTCGCCTCTCCCAACCCCACCTGCCCTGTGGGGACCTTCAGCAGCTGTCCCAGGCCCATCCATCTGTGGCAAGTAAGAATCTGCTCTGGCGCACGGTTTGAGAATGGCAAGGTGCCCCTGTCTTTGTCGGCATCTCAGAGAAGTCATGATGTCCACCCACCAGCTTTTCCAGAGTGTGTATGATGTGCTCAGGGTTGGGAGAAGGGGCAACAAAGACTCCCCCTGCCATGAATAGAGTGTTATGGGCTGAACTGTGTCCCCCCCTCCACAAGTTCATACGTTGAAGTACTGACCTCCAGTACCTCAGAACGCAATTATATTGAGAGGTAGGATCTTTAAAGAGGTAATTAAGGTTAAATGAGGTCAATAGGGTGGTCCCTGATCCAATATGACTGGTGTCCTTATAAGAAGAGGAGATTAAGATACAGACATGTACACAGGGAAGACCACATGAAGACACAGGGAGAAGACGGCTGTCTACAAGCCAAGGAGAGAGGCCTCAGGAGAAACCAACCCTGCCGACACCTTGATCTCAGACTTCCAGCCTCTAGAAATGGGAAACAATACATTTCTGTCATTTAAGCCATCCAGTCTGCAGGCCTTTGTTATGGCACCCCGAGCAAACTAATACAAGGAGCTTGGGTTATGATTGGAGAATAAAATCAGTCAACACATTTTATTTAATTGAACACTGAGTGTGAGCCAGGCGCTGTGCTGAGTTCTGGGGAAGAAGTGGTGAGAAAAAAAAAAGTTATACATGGTCCCTGCCCTTGTGGAATTAACAGTTGGGCAGGAAGCGGCGGGGGGTGTGCTGGGAGGATGAACAGTCAACAAGAAAACAAAAGCAAAGTGATCTCCAAAGGAGACCAGCAATGCCATGTGAGTGGCCTGCGGTGGGACAATCTGGACAGACTGGGGTTCACATGATAAGGCCGGCACTTCTTCCCTGGGAGGCCTTGGTCAAATGGCATGCCTTTCGGGCCTTGCTTCCCTCAGATGTCACGGGTTTATTGGGAGGATCATCTCAGTTAATGCATCTACAGGGCCTGGCGTACACTAAGTGCTCAGTAAATGCTGGCTTTGATCATTTCCAAGCACAGTTCGTGGCTCCTCTCCACTGTCCTTCAGTCCCTTCATTCTGTGAGATCTCAAGCCAGCTGCTGTAAGGGTGTGGCCGTGGTACAGGATGGGGCCTGGGGAAAGGGTGAAAAGAGGGGTCCCACCTTCCCAAGACCTCATGTGTTAGCTTCCTTGCATGGACTAGGCTGGGACCCTAAGTGGCTGCCTAGAGTGCTAGGTTCTAACAAAAAGAGCCTGAAGTTCAAAACCTATGTTCATAACATGATCCCATCTGTGTACTGGAGTCTGCTTGAAGAGTCTTCATTTGACTTGCCAGCATCTCCAGAAGCTTGGCATCACTCAATAAGCCAGCTTGGGATAAGAATGGAACCTAAGGCCTCTGGCTGTCATTCTTGGCATTGAGCCTCCACATTCAATCCTTGAAAGAGGCCCTGAATTTCACTGCCATCGTCTCATCACTGCCATGACTTTTCCTATTAAAGGGTGGATTACTTTCATTACTGGGGATGGGCACAACTCTCACCAGCAACTTCCCATGGCCATACCTCACTCCGCACCAACAGCTGGGGGTGCTCGGGGCTAAGACCACACTTCCTCCGAGGGGAGGCTAAGGCATCATTGCCCTCTGGACAGTCTTGGACTCCTGCCATCCTCGGAATTCAGGAAGCCGAGCCAGGGCAAAACCTGAGTATTATGTCCCACCTATGTAGGGCACAGAGAAATTTCTCCCTCCCACCCCTCCCCCAGAGCTGAAACCAAGCAGGACATCTTTTCTAGTAAAGGACACCTCTATTAGTAACCAGGGATCAGGTGACAGGGAACTTGTTAACATGATTTGTGACAGACCCTACTAACCTCATCCCAGAGGGATGGGTCAGCAGATCATCTTACACGTATGGGGCAAACTTTAGGACCCAGGACATCTCTGCTTCCTGCTTCTAAACTGGTTTGGGCTGTTTCCTTATCTACAGCCTGACTTTTGGAAAAACAAGTTTGGCCCACAACCATCCATGCCCCATGGAAGTTTGAGAGTCAGCAGGGATCCAAGATGGGTGAGGGCAGAACACAAATGAATACCATTTGCTCTTTATTATTATTCATTATCTTCTGGTACAGAAAGAGACAAACTTAACAGCTAAACCCAACAATTACAAAAAGAGAGAGAGAGAAAGAAATCAGAAGTACGTTTGTTTGTTGCCCCCAGGCTCCAGTGAAATCCTGACATATTACTGAATGTACAGATTTCCCAGCTGACATGGGTCAACACATGAATTACGAGCACAGTTTAAAGTGGTACCAAAATTAATCCATTTCACAGTAATCTTGTCTATAAGCTCAGTTGCACATATCAGGGTTTCCACTGTCACAAATTCACGACCACAGAGTGAAAGAGCAGGTGTGTTCAGGCCTGGGAAAGTGGCATCCGTAAGGGGAGACAGATTGGGAGGCATAAGCAGCTGTGGGATTTGTCCCAATCTCGAATATCTGTGTTAATACTTGGGCTGGGGGCGGGCGAAGGGCAGGCACCGGGCAACGGTCACATAGCTCAGTACAGTGGGACAACTGTTGAGGCACTGAGCCCGAGGGGGTGTGCTGCGCTGTTAGGATATCTTTGTCAGGAAAATTCTTGCTCCAGAAAGACTCACCGCCCACAGCCTGTGAAAGGAAAAGCTCGATGCGTTTGAGTATTTGGGGGCGAATGATGGGAGCGGCCGGTCTGATAGCGAAACATCTGCTTTACAGACTATTTAGCAAGATATACAGTTATATTACTTTAAATTGCAGTTTAGTTCACAAACTATTTTATTCATAGAGCAAATAAAGGAGGAGAATGAAAAGCTGCCATACCCAACATTCCCACAGTAGAGAGAGAACCAGAGATCAGCCGGTACACGAAGAGCCCGACAAATGAGAGCTGCCGAAGGCACGGTGAAGGGATCCATAATATCTTGAGCCTTTTATTTGAAAAAGGTACTCATATTAAACTAGATCCCTCTTACACATATGCCCCTGAAAACTAACTGAAGGGAAGAATCCCTTGAATATTTCTACGGAGTGAGACTCGCAGATACCGTGAATTATCTTAAGCTGTGATTTTCTCTAAGTTTTGAATTAGTGGGCTTCGAATTAATGGGCTTTTACCATAGTTGCAGGCAGTCTGATTAAAGTACTTTTAAATTAGCTAATTATACTGATTAGCGTGAGTAGCGTTCGGTGGGGAGGGTGTGCTTGTTTCTGAATCAGTGCAATCCTGACATGGAGCTGCGTTCTTGTCAAGCTGAAAAGCAGCCTGGACAGCAGCTTGGCTGCCCAGCTCTCCATCTCGGCCTTGAACGTGAGGGCACACACATGACACGTAGCACACACACGCACACTCCTAGAAACAGAGAGTGTAGGTAAGAGAGTTTCTCTTAATAATCTCTCTCGCTCTCTCTCTCTCTCTCTCTCTCTCTCTCTCTCTCTCTCTCTCTCTCTCTCCCTCTCTCGGACAAAGGAACAATCTAGAGGCAGCGTTGTTTTTAGTTCTTCTTGTGGGATGCCATTTGGTTGTGAAAAGATCAACCCCCCCGCCAGAGAAGAACCATCTGGCTCCAACTCCTTAGCAAAAAGATGCTTTCCTGACCCGGATCCATCATCTTCAAGCTACCGAAAACACAAAGTCCAACAAATTGGGCAGATTCTTATTTTCCGAAGCACCCTAAGGAATTCACACTAGTGGCAGTGGGATTCGCAAGTCGAAGAGGAGGGCCCTGGCCTCCGGGTCAGACGGCGCAGTGTTGTGTGTCCGTCAGCCAGGGCGCGTCACAGCTGTGCAGGGCTGCACGCGCTGGGCACCTGCGCACTCCACTTCCTGTTGTGCTTTCGTTTTGTAAACCCCCAAGTGATGGGGAGTAGCAGGGGAGGGGCAAGATTGTGATGCTTGTTTGAAAAAGTCTTTGAAAGATTTTGGTTGAAAACATGTGACAGTCACATTCCAAGGAATTTGTCAAAGCCTTTTCTATTTTTTTTTAAGTGAAAATTATCTAAATAACCAGCCCTGCCATTCCCAAAGTCAACAGTCACACATCTTTCCACCAAAAATAAAAATAAAAACCAAAAAGGCCCAGGAGTGCTCAGATTTCCTTCAGCTGCTGATACCCACAGAACAGGAGCCAAGGCTGGGGGCACTGCTCCAAAAGGGCGTGTTGGGGGGGGGTCCCACAGTGGGGAGGCCCACAAGACAGAGCTGCTTCATCTTCATCCAAAACCTTTTGTGAAGGAGGGCAGAAGGCGGCAACTCTGGCGGGCTCGCTCCAACAGCTAATCTCGGCTTTCCTGACTCAGGGTCCTGTCCTCAGGCTGCCTAGCCCTGGGAGGTGACATTCCTCCCTTCAGACCGGAACCCTCCTGGTACAAATATAGCCACACGCCGGCTATTGTTTCAGATAAGCATGTGAGAAAAGGCAACGTGCACACGTGTATACACACACACAAGTCCAAAAACAATGAAAATGTGGCTACTGCAGATTAAGCGCTGTATCAAATCAACATCCATACAAAGACAGAGTTTGAAAAGATATGTACAGGGCATTCGTAAAAGCCAAATGTGCACCGCGAGGAGTTATGACCATGGTGTACTGTACAATCTTTTTTTCTATGATATACTGCGAAAAACGTCCCAGAGACCACGGTGGCAACCCCACGTGGAAGAACGCTGCGAAGCACCTGAACCGGAGAGCTCGGCGCCTGCAGGATGCAGGCCGCCCTCCAACGGGCCGGGCTCCTGCATCCCACCCGCTCCCACCTCCAGCCGGCTGCAAACAGCAAGCAGCTCAGCAGAGAGGGGCTCGACGGGGGCCAAAGGGAGCAGGCAGTCCCGGGCAACCTCCCTCTGGCTCTGGTGAGTGGGGCCCACGGCTGGCTCTCTCCCGTGCTCCAGGGTCACACGCAGGCACGGCCCCCGAGGAAAGGCTGGGATGGCAGGGACCGGCCCCGGAGCCTCAGGCTGCCCCGGGTCCTCCAACATGGCTGAATAGGATGGACCCCAGCATCCCTCATGGACAAAGCAGGGGCTTTCTAGGCCCAAAATGCCTTTGTGAAAAAGGGCAGGAGTGCGGTGCTGGAGGCCCAGAGGGAGGAAAAGAGGAAGGAAGGAAAGGTGGAATGCCACCTGGTCAGCACCTCTGGCATCAGGGAGCTCTCGGGGAAGGGGAGCAGGGGTGCGGAACGGTCCAACTCGCGGGAGACTGACTCCCCAGGTTGAGACTCGACTTCAGAGTCCTACAAAGGCCTCCGCTAAAACTGGTCCCTTATAACCTACATATTTCTAGAAGAATCTTCCTAAGGGCAAACTGCACTGGCTTCCCGGTGTCTCAAGCACTGCACAGGCGTCAGCTCCAGGAGGCCTGTGAGGTAGGGGTAAGGATGGAAAACCCCGGCCACAGGGTTGTGCTGTCCAAGCTGGTGGCCTCGCTGGGGTGAGAACACAAAGCCTCCTCGTTTGAAGCATGTTCCTGGGTGAGTGCCCAGGACTGGAGGGGCCTCCAGAAGTCATCTGTGGCCTCTAGGCAGGGCCGCATTCAAAGAACGAGGCCTGAGGCCTGCCTTGGAGAGCTGTTTAGACAGAGAGAAGCTTGTCTTCTCAGTGGGTTTTAAACTGCTGTGGTTGCCAATAGACCCTGGCTGTGCACTCTTTGGGGCCCCACAAAAATTTGCTACATTTTTTAAAGCACCACAGAGGAAAAATGGTTTGGTGCTGAGGCCAGGAGGATGAAGATGGAGGGGTGGGGAGGCAGTATTGACAGTGTCTTTTGCACGGTCACTGACAGTTAAAGGGCGGGTCACCTCTGCCCCGCTGCAGCCCGAAGCCTCACTGAAATGGAGAGGTGGGCAGCTCCTGGGCCACAGAAAGGGGTTACTAACAGTGGACCAGCATCTGCTAATGACAGAGCAAATCACTGATGGGCCGTCAACCCCAGGTCATGAGCTTCCCCATCTCCCCCACAGAGAAATTTCTAAAAAGGGACACTTTTGGATCTTCTCCCCTGGTGGGCACCATCATTAAGAAGAAATCAGCCATCTGAAATTCAAGTTTATCTCGACACACCTACTCACGAAAAGGGCAGTAGCCTAAAAGTTCACAGCCAGAGAGCACAGTGCTGAGGAAGCCCAGTTTGTGGGTTTAATCATCCTACGGGCCAACCTCACAAGGAGAAAACTTGAGCTCTCTGCCCCAGCCCGGACCCCGCCCGTTCAAAGGCCATGGGCTCCACAGGCAGGGTCAGCAGCGTCTGTTTTCCCGAGGCTATGATAGGGCTCGTGCCAATGGGTAGCGGCTTTAGCACAGCTGGTACACGTGCCTGGAGAGCCAGGGTCTGGGGGAGGCCAAGCACAGTAGGATCAGAGCTACCCTCCAGATGGCAACGTCCCCAGTCTGAAGGAGGTAGCTCTGTCGGCCAGGCCCCGCCCCTCATCCTTCACACACCCCCGTCCTCCTTCCAGGTGACTCCAGACATTCCCTTGAACCTGGTCGGGAGTGTGGGGTGAGTGTCGGGGGAGGGGAGTGTCACAGATGATCTGCGTGACTGATTTCCCTTGAACCCCTATGAGTGGCCCAGGTGATATCGTTTTGTTTTATTGTGTTCGTTGTGTTATTACTCTTTTTGTTTCTGTTCTGTCCCTGTCCTTGTCAAACGTTAGCAAGGACAGAAAGCACAGGGCTAGTGAGGGAAAAGGGCGCTGAAGGGCTGGCTTCTCTCCCTCATCTCTGTGGCGAGGCTTCAGACAAACCGGTCTTCGGCCAGCTGCGTGGCCCCCGGGCCCGAGCCTATGGACATTCTGGCCACAATCAATTCAATGGGGTGATTCCTTTGGCATAAGAGAAGCCAGTCCCTGACAGGAAGACAGGGTGGCAGGGGCGTGAGGGCTTCCGGAAGAGCTAGGCTCTCTGGCCTGTGGCTCTCGCCAGAGGTGTTGATGCACGCGTGATCCCTACCCCCTCCACCTGTCTCTGACAACCGACTTCCTACAAATCCACGGATAGGAAATTATTTGGCAACAAGGAGGCTAAGGCTGTTTTGTGGTGGCACAGTCTTAAAAAAGTTAAAAAGAAAACAGGAGGCCCCTGAACGAGGCTTTCACACTGGACAGGACCCAAGTCCTGCTACTTGTCTGAGTCGGGGTTGGCGGCCACTATCTCCTCATACTTCGGGGGCGGGTCGCTGTAAGAGACGCTCGCCTCCTCACCGCTGCTCTCCTGGGGACCTGTCACCTCCTCGTAGGACGGCGGAGGGGTGGCACTGGACAGCCTGGAGAGAGACAGCTCAGGAAGGTAGAGGGCGCTCTCGAGGCGGACCGTGGTTCTACCCCCGCGACTAGGCCCCAGCACCACCTGCGGGGGGCTCCCTGTCTCCCGGTGCCCAGAGGTCTCCCCCTGGCTGTGCACGGTGCCCCGGTACACCATGACCCGGGGCAGGCTGTGCCCCGCGCGACTCGCTAAGTACCGGTTCTGAGCATATGAGGGGTGATGACGGGTGGCCTTCTGCAGCTGGCACCTCCAGATGATGAACAAGGCGATGACAATCAGCAACGCCACCCCCAGAAGGGGCACCACCACGTACATGGCGTCTGAGCTCTGCGCAGGGTCTCGGACTGAATAGACCGCATTCGGGTACCCTTTCCAGAACTCCATCTGCAAAAGGAGGAGGAAGGCGGCTGACACTTACACGGAAGCTCTCGTATCCCAGATGGAGCTCAGAGCCCTGCCGCAGGTCTGGTTTTACGTTCAGCGGGGTCTGCGGCTGCCCCCGCCCTGCCCTGTCTGACTAGCCTCTGAGAGCCATCAAAGAGGCCGTGGAATGCCCCGAGGACAAAGGACAACACTCACAAGTCAGGAGGCCCCCAGAGTCAGGCAGATGGGACTCTAAGGACAGGTGATCTGTTCTTCTGCGGTCCCAGTGGCCCTGGCCTGGACTCGGCTGGCTTCCCTTCATTGCTTCCAATTCGTCTGAGGTCCCCAGGGCCCACTCTGCTTATTCCCGAGGCCAGCTGTGCTCCCAGCACCCAGCCCCAGGGCGGTACATGCCGTTTTCTCCTTGTCCTCAAACACCTCCTTGACCTCCTCGTAGCTGCAGATCTCCTCCATGCACTCCCGCTCGATGGTCCCCTGGCGCAGCTCCTCCAGGAATTCATTGGCACGAGGGAACCGTTTCAGGACCGAATGGGCATTCTTGGCCTCCAGAAACACTGAGGAGAGAGTCACACTGAGGCCTGGAATGGGAAGGGGCCCAGAGGCTCCTGTCGACCAGACCCAGCCCAGGCACAGAGGCGCAGCTATGGAGGGAAGCAAGACAGAGCCAGCAGGCAGGACACCACCCCAGACACGTAAAAGGGATGGAAGGGCTGACTTTCTGTGATGCCACGGTGTGTCTGCCTAGAATGCCATGGACCCGACGAGACTCTGGAGGAAAATGGGGCTCTCTGAGAGTGAAGTACATGTGGCATGGGAACCATGGACATGACAGATTTTGAGTGTTTTAGTGAAAAAGTACACAGTATCTTCTGCCTCACCTCAAAAAGAGAAAATCAGGGCCCTTATCATAAGAATGTATTCCCCTTTGAGGCTGACGCTGTAACCAACACTAAAGAGCCCCAGAAGACGCTGCCAGGGTGGTGTCCCTCCACCTGAATGGACACCTGTGCCGTCAGATGGCCTGGCATCGATAGTCTTGCCCCAGACAGTCTGGTACAAACCCAGGCTGCGGTAGATCGGGAGACTGGATGCACGTGAACCGGAGAATGCCTCTGGGAAGGGGGGTAGCGGGGTCTAGATGGAGAATCTAGGCTTTTGGAGACTGGGCACAGATGCATCCATCAAAAATGTCATGGAGTGGGAGCCGTATCTACTTATTCTCAATGAGGATGAAAGAAGAGGTGACATCTGCTCCTGGTATTCCCCTCAAAGTGGGACTTCCTAGTCCTCATGTCAAGCAGCCCCTCTTGGTGCCCAGGCAGGCACCCCTCCCCAGGCCCCATGGCCTGCCACATTAGTTTCTCTCAGAGTGGCCTGGGGAGCTGCGCATCTCCACGGGAGCACGTGCTCCAGAAGGGAGCCAAAGAGTTGAGAGGGTAAAGATGTGAGCCAGCCAATTGGACAGGGGCCACAGGAAAACCCCCAGGGAGAGGAAAGCTGGAAAGGACTTGATAGTTAGACTTGCCCCTTTCCCATGAGCCCCTAGGCATGGCTCTTCTCCCCCTCAGCCTGGGCCCGGAAAAACTCACCTGCCATGGCGCTCCCTCAGATCCAGTGTCTCACTTCCCTGACAAAGGAGAAAAGCAGAGTCATGGTGAACTCACACCCCAAAACCTACAGGGCACCCTCTTGGTCCTGGGATGTGACTCCCACCCACACTGGCCGGGTCAAAGGGCAAAGCAGCACCCCGTGGGGCACATCATCCTCTGCGCAGCCACTTAGAGCCCTGCCGCTCTCATCCTTTCCCAAGAATACACTCAGAGAGTCTAGACCTAAGGGTTGAGTGTTTTCCTTCAAAAAAGAAAAACTCCTACAGGCTGAGGTTCCGCCTTCCTCACTCTCCTCGATGAATCTCTGCACTTTTGAGCTGGAAAAGACCTCAGAGACAAGGGGCAACAACAGCCATCTCCAAAGTCATGGCCCAAGCCCAGATGACCTGCTGTGTTCGTCTTCCACAGACAGGGTGGCAAGGATCTCCTGAAACAGACTAATCTCTCTTCCCTTTGCATTAAATAACACGGCAGCAGAGGACCTAGACATTAACTGATGTGCTCAAAACTGAGCCGCTAGCTAGACAAGACTGTTGCCTCTAATGGGATCTATCATCTGAAAGCTCAGGAATTATCCGGCCAGTATGTAAACCATGGCCGCAGCACGCTGCCCTCCCCCGCAACGTACACTCCCACTCATGCACATATTCCAGAGCACTGGCCAAGCCGTCCACATCTGGGATCAATCACCCCACTGCTCCCCTCCCAAGCAGAAGCTCTGGTTTTATGACTAACTGGATGTAAGACACAGGAACGGTGTAACCCTTTTTGCCTAGGCTGCCAGGAAGTTCAGTATTAACATTAACCGTGAAGGACAGGCGCCCTGGAAGCCCAGCTGTTAAACACTTATGCGTTCTCCCCTGTGACATGGTACCCACTTTTCTACTTATGTTTTCAATCTTATGTATATTTAAAATATACCCTCTAATCCTTTTGGCAAACAGGTAGAATATTAATCATAAATAAAATTAAAACTCAAGGAAAAATAGCAAATGTAACATCCGTCTATGGAAACACTGTGTTAAGGGCGCCTTTCTCTTTTGCACCCTACAACAATCCCACCCAAAACTATCAGCATGGGAATTTGTCAACAGATGGGCCTGCCATTGTGAGAAAAGTTGACCCCAAGTGTTTGTTTATAAGAGAGAAGATGTAATATTATCTCAAAATCCTGCTTCTGTTATGGATCTCTGAGGTTCCCCTAAGGCCAATGCCAGTCACGTGTCTAAGGTGTGGGTGTGGCATGCCTAACAGCAAGGTTTTTGATTGAAGAAAAATGGAGCTGTTGTGTCAGGGTTTGAAAACAATGAGCAAAGGCTTTAATAATAAGTGACGACAGAAAAATACATGTTTCATTGCTTATCAATGAGAACTGCATTTAAATTTTTTCTGTGGAGAAATTACGTAACAGCTTCCATATAGCTATGTCTTATCCCAAACACACCCGACTGTGGTGCATGCACACCCACACATATCATAGGCCAGACTGTGTTATCCTGACACCTGCATAAGTCATTAGTTCATTTTTAAGCTTCAGACATGCCAGGAACTCCTCCAAACAGCTCCCAGGCATGGCCCACTCCATTAACAATTCTGTGGCCACCCTCACTACTGCTGCTGCCCTGAGGCCTCCTCCCCCTCCTTCCCCAAAATTTAGCGCCTGCTTCTTCCCCTATAAATACACCATCAATAGGCCGTTACTATGGCAACAGTGAGGAAGCGCGAGGGCTCCACGACAGAGAATACTGCTGCAGTCACGCATGTATATGTCCCTCCTGCCCCTGGTGGATACTGTAAGGCTGAGTGGAGGCCGAAGGAATTTTTAACCCACTCCCCACAGGAACACAGCTGAATCCTGACGGCCTGGAAAGGAAGGAAGGCAGGGACTGGCCACCACAAAGACCTTCCTTAACCGCCCCCCCCACCCCCGCCAGGCTGCAGCTGCCCCGTCCCAGCACTCTGGGACATCGCTCCCGAAGTCCCTCACATGGGGACTGGCAGCCATCTGAGCATCTAGTGTCCCAAGACGTGGCCTCAAAAACGTTTCTCCAAATCCCAGCCCTTTGCATTTCCCTCACTCAGAACTGATCACTAGGAAAGGCTTCTGTGATCTCCAAATCTCATGACTCATCAACCCACCCGATGACACGGAACTCCCAAATTACGCTCCAACTCAAACTCTGGGCCGTCCTCGTCCCCCTTCCACTCATGCCAGCCCTGAAAGTGCCTGTCCTCGCCCACCGTCGCCCGCCACCAGTGCCCACCACCAGTGCCCGCCACCAGAGCCCTGCCCAAGAACTCCTGCTTCTGGCCCAGCAACTGGGTCTGCTGGTGAACCCCCAGCGCCCTGGCCCGGCCGGGCCTCCAGATCCTCCCCCAACAGGGCCCAGCGCCCAACTCAGTGGCCCTGGACGCGGCACCGGGCCCTCGGGGCTGGGGCGCCCAACCCCAGCGGCCTCACCGTTCTCCGGGCCCAGGAGGCGGCAGCCCTGTTTGCGCACGCAGCCCGCCACCTCGCTGCTGCGCCTCTTCCAGCAGGGCCCCTGTCCCCGCCCACCTGCTCCCCGTCGGCCAAGCCCCCCGGCCCGGCCCGGCCCAGCCGTCTCCTCCCACCCTCCCTCCCCGCCCCGCTGCCCTCCCACCGCCCCGGGCGCCCCGTGGCTCAGGCCGGCCGGGGCCGAAGTGCGCCTGGAGCTCCCGCCCCTCGCAGCCGGACGCCCAGGCCCTACCCATTACCTCGGTACCCCCCTGGCCCTGCTCTCCTCTGGGGGCTCCGCCGCTGCCCGCCCCCCACACCCCGCCGCGCCAGGTCTGGCCTCGCGCCCCGCGCCTTGCGCGCCACCCTCGAGCGCCACGACCACCGCGCCCCGGTCGCCAGGCCGCGATCGTCGCGCCGCACCGCGCGCCGGGCCGCCGGGCCGAGGAGAGGAGAAGGAGTGGGGGGCGACGAGAGCGGGCCGAGGGGGTAGGGAGGGCGGGCCGGCGAGCTGGGCCGGAGGGGCGGTGGCGCGCACCGAGCACCGCGCGCCCGCGCCCCACTCCGCCGGCGCCGCCCCTGCCCCCGCCCTTGCCGCCGGGGGGCGGGGCCTGGCCGGCGGGCCCGGGGCGATCCCGGGACCCTCGGCCGAAGGCGCGGCCCCCGTCGTGCCCCCGGGCGCGGGCCCTCGGAAGCCCGGCGCCGCAGCGGGCTCGGGCAGCCGCACCCAAAGCCCGCGCGCCAGGCGTCCCCGCGCAGCCCAACCCCCCAACTGTCCCCCACCCCGGCTCACCTGTCATTCCGGCGGGCCCGCCCCCGACTACCAGCCGAGAAAAGAGGGGCGGGGGCCCGCAGCCCGGGCCTTCCTCGTCAGGGTGCCAGCGGGCCTGCAGAAGAAGGGCCGGGTCGAGGCCGCGTTCAGCCAATGACTGGGTGACCTTGGCTTCGTCACTTACCTCCCCCCGACCCTGCCCCAGGACGGCAGTCTTCTCTCTGGTCAAATCTGGGAAATGGGGAGCATCCTGCCGCCCTCGCGGGGCTGCAGCGAAGTAGTGGAAGAAATGGGCTCGGGAAACTCTTGACGCGCAGAAATGGGAGAGGATGGAATCTTCTGGGCCTGCAAGGGGAGCGCTGGGTGGGGGTGGGGCCCTCAGGAGGCCGCGCTGTGGGAGGTTCAGCATGACAGGACGAGACGCTGGTAGCAGAGGGATGACACTAGTCCTGGGAGGACCGCGGGAAGAGGGGGACTGCTAAGAGAGGGCAGGACGGTTCCAGGGGAGCTCAGGGTCTGGGTCTGCCAAAGCCTCCCACGAGGGGCCCTGTGCGGCCTGCTGGGTTTTCGGGGCTCCTTTTGTTCTCTGCGCTTCTGGAGCCCAGCCCAGCACGGGAGTTGACGCGCCCCCCCCCCCAATTTGGTGTTTTGGGGCAGAATGAGCCTGGAAGGCATCACCCGAACTACCTCTGCCCCGCATCCCAGGCAGAGAAATACCAACTTGCCCACCACCCTCGGTTTGGTGAAAATAGGGAGGGAAAGCTTCCATCACCCCAGCGGCTTCCAGTTCAGCTCCGGGCTGGCAGAAAGCAGCCTTGGCCAGGGCCCAGCTCCCCATCTTCCTCCCCTTTCCCCACTCCCAGTGGTGCTTTCCTCTCCATCCCTGCCTCCTGTTCGCAGAGTCCTCCCCTGGCTTGCTTGCTCTTCCAAGGCGGCAGGAGCCTTCTTTGCCCAGCACAGACCATCTGAACCCTCCCCAATGAAGAAGGCAGCAGGGCCGGCCCCCTGGCCTGTGGGGTGGGCTTCCACAGAAAAAATCAAGTTCACCTAGGATTGAGAGTGGAGCTCCTTTGGGGCCCAAAGGGCTATGTATCTTTTCAAAGCACCCTCAGATCAGAGGGCAAGATCCTGGGCCCTGATTGGTGGGGGAAATGGTCTGAGGCTCTTCAGGAACTGACTTCCTGGGTCTCCTAGTCCACCACCATGTCCCATCCTGATCTTAACAACCACTGTGTTCACAGATGACTTTATGTAGCTTTCAGGGTGAGGTGAGGGTCCATGGTTTCCACCGCCTTCTGGCATCCCCAGCTAAGCTTCTGGCTCCAGCAAAGCCGGTCTAATTCTACTTCCCTCTCTGCCCAGGATGCCTTTCCTCCCACCGTCAGCCTCTGTGCATTTGTATTCATTCTTCCCAAATAGCTCAGATGACATCTCTACTCTTGAGGTCTTGTGGGATTCTCCACCCCCACCTGTGTTGAATGTTCTATTCTCAGCTCTCTGTCTGCAGAAACTATAAACGTGCGGGCTTCTGTGGATGCCAAGGGCAGGAAGGAACAAGAGCAGTGCCTCTGCAGCACACTGCCTGCTTCGACTCTTGGCGGTACCCCAGATCAGCTCTCTGATACTCAGCAAGTGACTTAACCTGTCTGCATCTCAGTTTCCTCATCTGTCAAATAGGAGTGATGATAATAGTACCTGCCTCAAACGGTGAGGAAGAGGGCAAATGGGATAGTCATGTCAAGTGTTCCTGGTGCTTAAGTATGAGTGTGACGCATGCTGGGTTTTGCCTGCATCCAGCTGCGTTGTGTTCATTTGGTTGCTCACTTGTGTTGCACACTTGCCTCTTCTATCTCGAGGCCAGGGACCTTGCCTCTTCGAGTGTCCCTAGCATCCAACAGACAGCCTCATCCACAGCAGGCTTAGTAGATGCTTGCAGAGCTGAGGCAGGAGAGGCTGGGCTGCTATGAGAAGCTGGAGTGGGGGCCAGCCTTCAACTTACCACCAAGATATTGTCCCCAACACCACCAGCAGCTCTGGCCCCTGCATCCTCCCTGTGGGGAGCCTGAGTCTTGGCCTCCTCCAGATTTTGGCTCCCTTAGAGGGCTTTCTGCCACCCCTCAAGATGGCTACAGGCACTCCCAAGGACTGGCTGGGGAAGGCTGCAACCTTCCCCCCACTCCGCCTCTGCTTTTAGATTGTGGTCTGAACAGCCCCCTCTGCACCAGGATGGGAAGGGCTTGGCCACTGGTTTCTCTACCTTGGCCAGGCACTGGGCAGTTTGGTGCACTTCGAGGCGTTTTCTTTTTCCAATCAAATCACAATTCCTTTATAATCTCCCCCAGGCTACTTGCACAGTTCAGATCTTCATAATCTGAATCCTAGAGAGATATTCTGGTCTTCCTGTGAACCTTCACTCCCTCTCCTCCATCTTCATTACATCCAACGTGCAGCCTCTCTTTACTCACTACGTTGGTGATCTCAACAAACACACCTTGGCACACATCAAATTCACATGAGTAGAGCACATCGTGGGAAGACCTAGCTCCAAAAAAATGTGTACGGTACAGTTGCTAATAAGACAAAAAGATGGCAAAAGGCAGATCATATTTCAACGAAAATTCCCAATACAGTGCAAGAGGATAGACCTTCCACCCCAACCTGATCCGAACTTCTAACCTGTCTCCATTTTCGATCCAGATCCCATCTGGCAGGACCAGCTTCATGGCTGTTGGACCTATGGAGTTGGACATGGTTCGATGCCTAGAAGGGTTCCCTATGCTTGGTTCAAGGCTCTGCTGTCACCATCTTGAAATTATTAATACTTTTTTGAGCAAGAGACCTGCATTTTCATTTTTCACTGGGGCCCTCAAAGTATATAGTTGACCCTGCCCATCGAGGACATTCCCAGCATCCTTGATGGTCCCATCCCAGGGTCTCAACCACCCCACCACTCTTTGACTCCTCCCCTCCTCCTTTCTGCCAACATTGGCCAGTCTCTCCTTTCCTCACCCCTCAAGTGCACTGACTCCATCAACTTCCTCCACATGGCCTCTCCCTTTGACTGAGAGAAGTACCCTCTTCCAGCCTCATTCAATCCTGGCACCTCACTCTCTACCCCACCGTTATCCAACCCAGGACTGAACCCTCCTATGAGCCCTGTTGACCCCCATGCTCTTATGTCCTCACTGACCTTTGCCCCATTCCTGAGTCTAAACACTGGTCCTTACTCCAGAAGAGTCTTAATCCATCTCTGTACACTGATCAACAAATCAAGCAAGTATTCTGGACTGAATTGCATCCCCCCAAATTCATATGTTGAAGTCCTAATCCCCTCAGAATGTGACCATATTTGGAGACAGGAACCTTACAGAGGTAATTAAGGTAAAGTGATGTCATTAGTGTGGGTCCTACTCCAATCTGACTGGTGTCCTTATAAGAAGAGATGATTAGGACACAGACATACACAGAGGGAGACCATGTGAGGACACAGGGAGAAGGCAGCCATCGACAAGCCAAGAAGTGAGGCCTCTGAATAAACCAACCCTGATGACACCTTGATCTCAGACTTCCGGCCTTCAGATCTGTGAGAAAATAAATGTCTCTTCTTTAAGCCACCCAGCCTGTGGGACTCTGTTGTGGCAGCCACAGCACACTAAGACATCAGGTATTTACACAGTGCTACTATGTGCCAGGTACTGTTCTAGGACCTGGGATTACAGAAGCCGACAAAACAAACAATTCCTACCCTCATGGAGGTTAGACAAAAAAGCAAAGAAGTCAAAGATACAGGATGTTGGGTGATGATAAAAATGAAATAGAGAAGGGTCTTGGCTCAAATGCCATCTTCTCTGTGAGGTCTTCCCTGCCCACTGCATGTAAACACTCTCCGCCCTGATGCCACGGCTTTTGCATGTCCTAGTGTCAACCAAGAGGCCAATGTGCTGAAGTGGGGCAAGTGAGAGAGGAAGATGGTAGGGGATGAAGCCAGAGAGGCCACGATGGGGGTGGTGAACGATCATGCAGGGCCTTAAAAGCCTTTGTAATGACTTCGACTGTTCGAGTGAGGTGAACAGACAAGTACGGAAGCAGGGAGACTATTTAGGGACTATTGAAATAATCCAGGTGAGAGACAATGGTGATGCAGTGGAGGTGGTGAGAGGTAGGCAGATTCTGGGTCAATTTTGATGGTAGAGTCACTACAATTTGATGACAGATTGGTATTGGACTATGACAGAAAGACAGGGGTCAAGGACAGCTCTCAGGACTTTGGTCAGAGGAACGAGAAGGATGGAGGTACATGGACTGAATTAAGGATGACAGCAGTGGAGTAGGTTGGACAGAGGACTCTGGAGTTCAAGGGCAAGGTCAGGGCTGGAGATATAATAGGAGAATAATTAGAGTCTAATCCGTATTAAAAGTCATGAGACTGGATGAGATCAACAAGCGAGTGAGTGTAGAAAAAGAAAAGCAACCCAAGAACCAAACCCTGGGCAGGCCAACATTTAGAGGGGTGGTAGCTGAGAAGGAACCAGCAAATGAGACCGGGAAAGAGTGATCAGTGAGGTAGGGGCAAACCAGAAGAATGTGGAGCCAACTGAAGAAGGTGTATCAAGAAGGAGAGAGTCATCAATTCCTCAAGTCCTATTGTCTGGACAAGTAAGAGGACAAAGAATTGTATTTAGCAATATGGAGGTTATTGGTGATGTTTAAGAGCAATTTCCAGGGAGACATGGGGGCACAAAGGCAGATGAGAATGTTCTCAAGCCATAGTGGGAAAAGAAATGCCAGTGAGTAGCGACTGGCAGTTCTCTTGAAGAGTTGTGCTGTAAAGGAGAGCAGAGAAGTGGGAGAGTGGTGGTTGTAGGGATACGTGGGGACAAGATGAAAGTGTTTTTTTTTAATATGGGAGAGACTACGCCGTAGTAACGTGTGTGTGCTAACGAACCAGTAGAGAGGGAAAAATTGATGATGCAGGAGAGAGATGCCCAGATGCAGGTAGGTGGGAGAGGTGATGGTGGAGCTCGGAGCAGCTCTCTTCTGATGGCTTCTATTTTCTCAGTGAAACAGGAAGCCAGGCTACCAGCTGGGAGTGAGGGTGGGAGAGGGGTATCAGCAGTTTGAGGAGAGGAGGCTTGAAATGGTCTTCTGGGAGACAGAGAGGCTGGATGTTCTATGAAAATATAACGTGATTGCTGGGCTGCGCTAAGGGCTCACTTGAGGTTTAACGGCCACTAATTTAAAGTGAAATTACTCAGCATGTCTGCATGGTTTTCTCCAGCCACGTTCAACCTCACGGATGCAGATCCAGAGTAGGTGGAAAGTTGAATTTTATCAGGGCTGAGTTTTGCTAGTTGAGTACAAAGAAATGGCAGTGGGACATAGGAGTTTCATGTGGATTCTAGAGAGAAATGATGATGATTGATCGTGGATTTGGGGCTGTGTAAGGAGGGAAGGTAAGGATAGAGTCAAGGTCTGGTGAAAGACAGTGAAAAAAAGCAAAAAACAGTGGGACTGGTTGAAGGGTCCTGGGGGTGGTTGGAGTTGGAGGATTGTTGGAGTTCTTGTAGTACTAAAAGGAATGAGCTGGCTTTCGGAAAGCAGGATGTAATGGTGATTATGGAGGGGTGGTGGTGACAGATAAGGCAAGGTATTAGGATATGACGAGAGGAGTAAGTGGCTGCGGTGGGTAGGGAGAAGGGAAAGAGCATTGGTGGAGAATAGGTCAATGGACTGAGAGACCAAGGAGTTGAATCATCTACGTGGATGTTGAAGTCACCGAGAAGGCACATATTTAAGCAGCTCTTGTACCAGACCCTTTGAAGCCTTACCTTCTCCCCGACCCCTCACTCCATTCCTTGGACTCTTTGTGAACCTGAGGGGCACCTCATTGTGAGCTTCACCTCTTCCCAGAACCTCACCCCTCCTTCAAACTCACTTGTCCTGGAGGTCGCCTCTCCTGAGCCTACACCCTAGCGAGAGCCACACCCCATGTGCTAATCCATCATCCCTTCCCTGAGCCTTGCCCCTGAGCATTTATTGAGTACCTGTTATGTTCCAGGCACTCTTGCCTCCTGCTGGTGACATAAAGGTGAATCAAATGGACCAAGTTTCTGCCCTGCTTCCTTTCTGGTTGGAGGAGAGAGACAATAAACTAGCAAACATGGAGAAGACCTAACAAGGCAGTTGGTAGAGGTGCAAAGCTGGGAAGGGGGACAGGAACACCGACTGTTACCTCATACTGATTCTAAGCCCAGCCTGGTGGGGTTCTCACCCCAGGCCAGTTCATGGTGGCAATAGAGAGCTTCAATCACTCCCCCAGAGTCTCCCCACTCCCACCCCAGCACTGACCTTCACCTTCTTCCTGACCTTGACCTCAGAACAGCCCCCGATGACATCCCTCATCTATTCCTCAACTGTCAGCTGGTTCATGATCTATTCCTGAGCCCCACTGCAATACTACCCATCCTCCCACTCAGACTGGACTCCATCTGCTGTCTCTCCCTTCCTCCTCTCCCAGCTCCTACTCTAGCTCCTATTCTCCACCACTTACATCCCCCTCAATACCCCTGCCTGCCCCTCACTTCATCTTGCATCTTCTCACAACCCCATCCTTGATCACACAACACATCTCTACGCTTCCTGCATCCCCATGTCTTCCACCATTTCTGGCTAGGAGCACAAGCTCTGGAGTCAGACCATCTAGGTTCAAAGTCAGCCTTTCTATTTGCTAACTGGGTGCCTTGGGCAAGTGACTTTAACCTCTCCAGGCCTCAGGTTTCTCATATGAAAAATGGGAATACTAATAGATCTCAGTTTCAAAAATCCGTGTGGAGACTGAACGAGACAACGCAAGCCAAGACTTTAGCACAGCACCTGGTTCAAGGGGTCTCAGTCAACGCTCACTACAAAATTACACTAGTCTTGGGCAAATGGTCTGGCACAGTGGATGCTTCTGGGTTGATTTCTTTCATCCAGCCTGGAAATCTGAGAATCCCCCTCCATGTGGCCCAGAGTGTTCCTTGGGGAGCCAGGGTCTGCAGGCCCAGGGTCCTGGGGGCTTGAGGACAGCTGAGGAACTGCCTGAGATTAAAGGTCGGTCCTTCTGTAAAGAGGAAGAAAAGATCCCTCAGTGGCTGAAAGGTTCCTGGCACCCCTGCCCTGGCAGTGAAATTTCCTCCCTTTCACTGACCAATCATTTTCCCTTTGGCCATCTGCCCTGACTAGGGGTAGAAGAACCCCAGACCGGTATTTCTCAAAGACTATGATGCACAAGAATCCTCTGGGATGCTTTTTAATCATGGCAATTCTCATGGCTTGCTCTGTATCCCATACAGAAACAATAGGCCTGACGGGGAGCCCGAGGTCTGCGTGCTTACCCAATATCCAGCATGCTGGTGGCTCTGTGATGTGCATGTGGGGCCCGGGTGAGCCACACTTTCAGAAACAGTGCTCTGATCTTGACTTTCGGCTCGGGAAGTGCCCTCCCCCTTTCTCACACACACACACCCCAGCAGAGGACTCCCAGAGGATAGACTGTAACGGGAAGCAGCCCGACCTCAGACTTGGGATGTCAAGTGAGCCAGCACATGAGCTCCTCAGAAAGCCTAGGAGCCAGCAAGAGCATCTGAAGACCTGGGACAGGGCTCCTGAGGGGTCTGAGCAGGGTTACCTGGGCTAGCCAGGTTGTCTAGGGCTGAGGAACCAAAGCCAGGGCTGGCTGGCCATTATATAGCTCATCATACCCACACGCCCCTTTTGTCCCAACATACACACGCACACAGCCTAAGTCAGGAAAAGATGCTTAAGCAGATAAGCTCCCAAGGCGATCAGCCCCCGTGCACTTCACTTCCCCTGCTGCCCTCTCCTGGACACTGTGTGCATGGTGGCTGCAACCATGGTCCCCGGCGAGCACACTCCTTTCCTCTCTGGATACCATGATCACACAAGTTGCGACGACCAGGCTTGAGGGCTCCAAATTCAAGTCCAAATACATTCCTTGTCCCTGACTCTGATGATTGGGGCTGGGGCACCAGAATCATGTTTTCAGAAGGGATTGAGCCTCCTGGAGCCACTGCCTTGACAGGAATGTTCACCAGGAATCAGAGGTGCCACGAACCACCAGCCTCTGGTCTTCAGTAGACACTTTAGGGAAGAGGACGCTGATGAAGGATCCGAGAGGTCGAATGACAACTGTGGTGATCAGACCACACCCTGCTCAAGCCACAGTGGCCTCTTTGCTATTCTAGGAGCACCAGTAGCATGTTCCCGCCTCAGGATGTTTGCACCTCTTGTTCACTCTGCCTGGAATTCTCTGTTCAAAGTTTACAGAAAACGTTTATTGGGCACTCACTACGCACAGGTATGTTCTGGAGGCTGAGGGCACAGCAGTGACCCAAGTCAACTAAAGGCCTCGTCTTCACGGACGTTACAGCGAGGGAAGACAGACAGCGCATTAGTAAATAAGCACGATATAGACCATATTCCATCAAATCTAAGATGACACCAATTGCACGAACTAGCAATTAAGCCATGCCGCCTATTAGGACACGATACAATGCTTTCTTAGCACACACAATTTTTATTTTGTACTTACTGAAAGAGCTATTTTAGACGTCATCAGACATTGATTTTTATCATAGATCTCTCTGGTGTTTACAGAAAAAGGAAAATATAAGTAAAGTTAATTAATTAAAGTAAACTTGCTTCTGAGGCCAACTCTCCTGAATCACTTTTTGACTGAGACTTGCTGACGGCACTGTTTTCCCACACACCATCGTCCTCTGAGTCATCAGGAATATTGGGGAGGTGGCCTTTCTTTAAATAATGTTTTGGTTTAAAAAAAAAAAAAAGCCTGCAAGCCCTAAAGCAGGCTTTGTGATTTCCAGAGGCTAGCCCACTTTGGACTGCCTCTCGGGGAATGTAGTTCATCTAGCTGATCACATTTGATTAACTACCTCGGCACCACCTCCCCACCCGGTCCCCATGGCCGTTGGTTCCTGGAAATGAAAGGAGTCTCTCATCCACTTTCCAGGTTGTGGTGAGGGATAGGACCTTCCACCATGCCCCTCCCCACCTCAGGGCGCAGCTTCAAGCTATACGACCGCTTGGCTGCAGTATGGAATTGTCTCCTCCAGACACAGCACTCCATGTCTTGCGCTGCCGGTCACCTGATCCTCGTGGAACTGAGGCCACGAGGAGGTGACAGGAGCTCAGTGTGGAGCTCAGACAGGAGCCGGTCACCTGATCCTTGTGGAACTGAGGCCACGAGGAGGTGACAGGAGCTCAGTGTGGAGCTCAGACAGGAGCCGGTCACCTGATCCTTGTGGAACCGAGGCCACGAGGAGGTGACAGGAGCTCAGTGTGGAGCTCAGACAGGAGCCGGTCACCTGATCCTCGTGGAACTGAGGCCACGAGGAGGTGACAGGAGCTCAGTGTGGAGCAGTGGGAGAAGATAAGTTCAGACGAGGCCACCTCTCCCCACTCCGAGGTCCTTCCCAACCCCTGGTTTCTTGCCTTTCTCATCTCGTTTCCTACCATCTAGCCCAGGAAATGTACATATTTTTCTCAGTTCTGATTATAAAAATAATATGCTCCCATTGTGGCAATTTTAGAAAGAACCACTCACAGAGAAAGCCATTATTAAACTTTGTATATATTGCCGTCCTGTTTTTCACTCTATAAATCCAAATTTACATCATTTAGTTTATGCAATGTAAAAATTTTTGTTAATTTACTTTGGTTTTTTATCTGATTATACAAGTCATAGTATGCACATTATAAAAACGTTAAGGCAAACATACGTATATAAAATAGAAAGTTAAAAATCACCCATAATCCCACCGCCTGGTTAGAATCATTTTAGTATTTGGGATTTATCCCTCTGTATGCTTTCTTCCACTGCTTTTTCCCCTTGACAAGATCTTATGACTTTGTGGGCATCCCTTGCATTGACAAAGCGTATGACTGAACCAAAGCTTCCCGATTTCCCACTTCTTTCTGATTCCAATTCCCATTGCTCTCTTTCCATTGTAAACAACGCTGTTGTGGCCTCACTGGTACACTCATCCTTGGCATTTGACCATGTTCTCCTTTTGCTTTCATGCTTGCAAAGCCCTTCTCCACCCCCAACATTTTTTTAAAAAATGACTCATGTCACCATTTTTATGTTTTCATTACTTAACATGTCAGTTTTTAATCTGTCCAGAATTGAATTTGGTTTAATACTTAAGCTAGGGATTAGCTGTATTTTTTCTAATTGTTTAATCTGTTTGTAAAACATCGTCATTTCTCCATCCGGGTTGGAGAGAAAGGGTGGCTTAGGGGACTTGAGCCCCTATAATAGCTATGTTAATTAACCTCCCCTCCCCAGCATATATTTGATATAGACAGTTAATATTCCCTCAGCCTTCAAGAATCACCCGCCACTACTGACCAGAGAGCCGCCCTGAAGATTCATCTCTAAAGCAAGTCTGAAGCCACAGCTACGCCACACTGATTGAGGTGCCAGCCCTGCCATGACCTTCTTATATATCCTTGGCTCCATTTCTGGTCTAGCCCATCTCCTCCTATGTCAGCCACACACTGTTAAGACCAGTGTAGCTCTAACACGCCTGTAATATAGGCTGGGGCAAGTACCCTCTTACCCTTTGCGCCTAATCATATCTACTTCTCTCCCCCCATAATTTCATTATTGCTTATTTACTCTTCTATCAGAACTCTGGAATAGTTTCATAAAGTTACAAAAGAAAAATAATAGCATCGATATCATGGTTGTAACTGCATTAAATTTATGCATTAAATTTGGAGAAAACTGATAACTTTACAATATAAATCTTTTCAATCAAGCTCATGGTATTTCTCTTTATTTTCCTAAATCTTATGTCACGTTCCTCAGTAAGGTTTTTGAGTTTTGTTCTTATATGCCCTACATATGTTTTAATATTTTATGTAGAGTGTGTGTGTATAAATACATAACATATATGTTAACATATGTTATATAATGTTATATCTAGTCTATTGTATATATTATACATTTTACATAACATAGGATATATTAGCATATATTATATAATACGTAATGTATATATATTTGTTGCAATAGTGAATGGAATCTTTTTTCTGGCTGGTTATTACTGGTTTATGAGAAAGGTGCTGATTTTTGTAAAATTCTCTTGTATCCATCTGTCTGGCTAAAAACGTTTCTTAATCAGGTGTAGTCTTCCAAGTAGGTGATCATAGAATTTGCAAATGATGATAAAAGTATCTCTTTCTTTCCAATATGCCTCCCATTTGTTTCTTGTTCTGATCCCACTGCAATGTCCTGCCCTTGGCCTTCATGGCAACCCCTCTGGGGATTCACTATGCATACCAATGTTTCATTTACCATTGGTTCAGATACATTTAATATATCATGTTGAGGAAGAATCCTTTTAGTCCTAGTTCACTAGTATTTGTGATTTTAATCAGAAATAGAAGTTGAATTTTATTAAATAACTTTTGTTGATTTGCCATATTTTTAAATGAATACAATTTCATTGCATGGAGGTTTCAAAATGTACCTAACCATTCCTCAGGGAATTGGAGGCTTAGGTTGTTTCTAGTTTTCATTATTGTAAATGATGCTGCAAATGAATATCTTTCTTTAAAAATATAGATATGCATCTTTTTTTTTTTTCTTTTTTACATGAGGAGGAAGAAAAGTGAGTGACCTAGATTGTCAAGCATCGCCTATGGACCTGGTATTTGGAATGGTGTGTCAAGTCTGCTGATCTTTCTGATTCATCCATGCTCAAATTAGTTGGGGGACACTTCTAGCAGTTAAGTTTTGGTGAATTTTCGAATGAGTAGGAGGTAGCTAACACAGAACGAGGAGTCTATTTTTTTAGACTTCTATTCATTTTTCAGCTTAATTTAGCTCAATAAATAACCACTGAGTGCTTCTTGTGAATCAGGGAAGGTGTGGATTAAAGGCAGATTCTACCCAGCCTCTGCCTTTAAGGGTCTCTTGGTCACCACGTCCTCATGTAAATGAGAATATGCATCTGTTTCTTAAAAGTAGAATTATGGGGAGTTCCCTGGTGGCCTAGAGGTTAGGATTCCGGGCTTTCACTGCCATGGCCCGGGTTCAGTCTCTGCTTGGGGAACTGAGATCCCACAAGCCGCGAGGCACGGCCAAAAAAAAAAAGTAGAATTATGGGTCCCTAGCAGTAAAATGATTGGTTAAAAATATAAACCTTTACAGGGTCTGATCCTGAAGAGCTGAGCTGCTATACAACAAGGTTGGTCCAAATCCCAGTGTGTAAAAGTATTCATTTCACCTTGCTTTTGCCAGCAAAAAAAATATGGTAGTTTAATTTTCTTTGCAAAGCTTATTAAAATATTTCATAGTTTTATTTTACATTTCTATGATGCTCAGTTTTTCACACATTCTTTCACCATTCTCCTTTTCTTTTCCATGAATTATCTGTATGTTCTCATTTTTTTGCTGCAATCTTCCTTTTTTTCTCGTTGATGCACATATGCCCTTTGTACATATTTACACTCTCGCTTGCCTTTTCTTGTTGCATATCTTCTTGTTGTTCCTTTGAGATTCTTTCCATTTCTTTTTTTTTTTAATTAATAGCTACTTTATTCATTTATTTATTTTTGGCTGTGTTGGGTCTTCGTTTCGTGCGAGGGCTTTCTCTAGTTGCGGCAAGCAGGGGTCACTCTTCATGGCGGTGCGCGGGCCTCTCACTATCGCGGCCTCTCTTGTTGCGGAGCACAGGCTCCAGACGCGCAGGCTCAGTAATTGTGGCTCACGGGCCCAGCTGCTCCGCGGCATGTGGGATCTTCCCAGACCAGGGCTTGAACCCGTGTCCCCTGCATTGGCAGGCAGATTCTCAACCACTGCGCCACCAGGGAAGCCCTCCATTTCTTTTAAACATAGAAAACCTCATCCATCCAGGGATCAGAAAGATATTTCATACATTTTTTTCTTAGGTTTTTTTTTTTAATGGCTTTATAGTTTCAGGAAAAAAATAAATTTCCCAGGCCTTTGCTGTGGAGGTTTCTTCTCCCTGTAATGTCCACCAGCCCCCCTTCTCCAACTGGTGACATTCATTTGGAGCTGAGATCCAGTAGAGGCCTGCACCTGGACTCCCCTTCTAGCTAGAAAGGGTCTTGTCATCGTTTTTACCTCCACTCAACAAACTACTACATGCTTCCATTACAGCGTCTGCACGTCTTCCACTTTTTTTTTTCAATATACACCTAATGCTTGTCCACCCTGTTTCCTGGGCTCTGGAGAGAGTGGGAAATCAGCCTTGAGCCCACTCTATGATACTTGCTGTTCAGAAGCAGGGGCAGAAGGCAAATAGTTATTTATTCAATATGTTTAAGTCCATTAATTCACTTATTTATTCAACAAAATAATATATAAGTACACATGGATATAATTAGTGTCGTTAGGAGCATTTATGAGAGGGGAGAGGATTATAGTTAAAATAATATAGTAACATTAGAACAAGAAACAAGAGGCATACATATGGAAAATGATACATGGCAAAGGTATATCATTAATAGCAAATTCTGTGATTGCTTGCTTGGAAAGCTAAAAATGATTAACTAAGAAATCTTTTTAGCAAGGCGGATGGATACAAGACAGCTTTACCCAAAAAACCCAACTGTTTTATTAATCAGCAATAACCAGCTAGAAAATATAATGGAAACAGATCCCACTCACAGTTGCCACTTCTGCTTTGAGGAGGAGGTATTTAAACTGAGACCTAAAGGGAGAGGTGGAGTGAGCCACGTAAGGGGGTATTAGCTGATAAGCATTTCTGGCAGTCCCAAGGCAGAAGAGTGCCTGATGTTCAAGGCCATAAGGGAGGCTGGCGTGGTTGGGGCCTGGAAAGCAAGGGTGGGGCAGAGACAGGAGAGGAGTTCAAAGAGAGGGCAGGGACCCTAGAGGACTTTGCAAGGGGCTCACAATCTCTCTAAGTACAATGGAATGCATTGGAGGGTTTGAAGCAAGCAAGTGATGTGATCAGTTTTACATTCTATAAAGACCACTCTGGAAGTGGTGTAGGGAATGGACGGTAAGGAGCAAGAATGGAAGTAAGGAGACCAGTGAGGAAGTCCTCGCAGTGAGACACGGGAGAGACGGTGGTGGGAAGTTGGCAGGTGAAGAGCAGCAGATGGATGATTTTGGCAGTCGAGCCGACAAGACGTGGCTATTGAGTGGATATGGAGAGTGTAGAAAACGAAAGTAGTTAAGGCTGATCCCAAGAGCATTAGTACCATAAACTGGGTGACTGTCTTAGTCACCTGGGGCCGCCATTATGAAATACCACAGGCTTGCGGGGCTTAAACAATAGACATCTATTTTCTCACGGTTCTGGAGGTTGGGAAGTCCAAGATCAGGGTGCTGGCAAATTTGGTTCTTGCTGAGAGCCCTCTTCCTTACTTGCAGATGGTAACCTTTTCGCTGTGTCCTCACATGGCCTTTCCTCTGTGTGAGCGCAGTGAGAGAGGAATCTCTGGTGTCCTTTCCTCTTCCTCTAAGGATACCAGTCTTATTGGATCAGTTCCCCACCCTTAGAACCTCATTTAACCTTAATTACTTCCCTAAAGACCTCCTCTCCAAAAAGAGTCCCATTGGGGGTTAGGGCTTCAACATATGAATTTAGAGGGGGGTACATAATTCAGTCCACAACAGTGGTTTAAATAAGAAATGTATTGTCTCCCAGTTCTGGAAGCTTGAAGTCCAAGATCAAGGTGTGGGCAGGATTGGTTCCTTCTAAGGGCCGTGAGGGAGAACGTGTTCCAGGCCTCTCTCCCAGCTTCTGATGGTTTATTGGCCATCTTGAGTGTTCCTTGGCTTGTAGAAGCATCACCCTGATCTCTGTCTTCATCTTCACATGGTGTTCTCTCTCTGTGTGTCTGTGCTCTAATTTCCTCTTTGTATAAGGACACAGTCATAGTGGATGAAGGACCCACCCTACCCCAGTATGACCTCGTCTTAACTAATTACATCTGCAATGACCCTATTTCCAAATAAGGTCACATTCTGAGGTCCTGGGGGTCAGAGCTTCAACATATGAATATTTGGAGGACACAGCTCAGCCCATAACATCAGATTGCTGCCTTATAGAACTGGGGGAACGAAGGGTTCCATCTACTGAAAGAGGGAAGACTATGGGTCAGTTGCATATATGAGTCTGGTTCGGTGAAGAAACGTGGTGTGGTGTGGTGTGGTGTGGTGTGGTGTGTGTGTGTGTGTGTGTGTGTGTGTGTGTGTGTGTGTGTGATTTAAAGTTATGGGACTGGATGTGATCACCTAGTGTGTGAAAGGAGGTAGAGAAAAATCCAAGACCCAAGTTTAGGAGTCGGGAGGAAGAACCAGCAAAGGAGAGTGAGAAGGAGCAGCCAGTGAGGTAGTAGGTGGGGTAAACAGAAGTGAGGTGTCCTAGAATCTTAGAGAAGGGAGTGTTTCACAAGAAATGTTGTCCAGTGAATCAACACTGCTGAGAGCCAGAGTAACACTAGGGCAGAGAAATGAAGGGTGAACTTGGCAACATGGAGTTCATAGGCGACCGTGGTAAGAGAAATTTCAGTGGAGGGGTGGCAGCTGAGGCTGAATTCAAGTGTGTTGATGACTACACTGGGAAGAGAGAGGAATTGAAGACAGTACCTGCAGACAGGTGCCTTGAAAGGAAGGAAAAAAATGTGGCACTTTCTGGGGAAGGAGGTGGGAGTCAAGAGATGATTTTTCTTTTTTTTTAAGACGGGAACGATGACAGCACGTTTGCATGGTGAGGGGACTAGTTAAGTAGAGAGAGGGAATCCAGTGAGGCTGGACAGAGTGGCAAGTGGGAGGGGATGGGATCTAGAGTACAGAGAAGGCATCAGCCTTAGAAAAGAGAAGGGAGATGTCCACTGTTTTAGCTTGAGGAGAGGAGGAAATGTTGGTTAGAGAGGAAGGCAGGTTAATATGCTTGGTGACGGTATGGTGAGGGGATTTCCATTCCATATGTTCTCATTTCTAAATTGAATGTAGACAAGGCAAGCAGCAGGGAAGTGGGAAGACATGGGGACTTGGAGGAGAGAGCAAATCACCGTTCTGAGAATGGACTGGAAAAACACAAAACACAGAAGTCCTTCTGCACAGTGAGGTGTGCCAGGGTCAGGCTGGAGATCATAAATCTATAGGGCTGTACAATCTGCCAGCTTGTGTGATTCTCTCTAGCAACACAGAGATGCTTAAGTGCAGGCGCACAGAGTACAAATAGTTGGGTTCAGGTACCACCCTTCGCAGCCATTGGGAAGAAGCAGCTGCAGGCCCAGTCACTTGTCAGAGTGCCTCCTTGGTACGTTCAGGTACATCTCCCATTGTGTCAGCACGTGCAGAGCATTTCCAAGAACCAGTTCTCTTAGCCAGGGAGCTGACCAAGGGCTGGACTGAAATCTTGAGGATAGCATTCTGTCCGGCGTAGAGCCTGGCCCAATGTAGGTGCTCAGGAAATATTAATTGAATTGGTCACAAGGGAGCCCACTGGGGAGCGGCAATACTGTGACCATACGCCAGGGGGCAAGAGACGACAAGAAATGAGTCTGACCAAGCCCCGCCTAAAGTTTGGGGGCTGTGTGGCCAGAGGCCCTCCTGCCTGCTCTATGCCTCCTCAGGCCTCGGGGGTAAATGATGCTGCCTACCCAAGCTGGAGTCTACTGTAGGCACCACCAGGTGGCTGGTGGTGGAGTGTGTGGGGCAGGAACTGAAGAAACCATGAGCCTTAAGACAGAGATAAAGGAACCTCCTTCGTGCGTTCCTGTCCTGCGCTCCTGGTTCATGTCTGGGCTCTGGGGAATGCCCCAGCCCTGAGCAATCACACGCTAAGTGTTCTTGGGCACCCTAAGGTACAGAAAACTGGTACCAAGAAGCCCAACCTATGTGTTGGCCCTGTGGAGCCATCCCACCTTCCCTCTGAGACTAGTACCGTGGGATATAGTCTCACATGCTGGCCCTGACCTAGAGGGACCCTAGAAGGACCCTAGAGCTACGTACCCAGAATCTGGAAAGGTGTTTTGCTGAAGCAGGGGCCTGGGAAGTTTCTGGAGGAGAGGAGAAGCCCATTGCTCAACACATCTTCCCTGATACCGCCTGTGTGCCCAGCTCATGTTGGGAACACAAGACAACGTCAACTATCCAGTCATCTGTTCATCCATTCACTCCCTCATTCATTCACACTTTCCCTGCCCCCTACTGTGTGTTAGTGGCACCAATGTCTGACTCCTGGCGTGGGTAACTGAGAGGATGAATGTGCCTGTCCCTGAGAGGGGAGCTGGTTTCCGGAGATGCTGAAGAGCCGGTTTTTGGCTGCATTGACCTTGAGGTGCCCAGGAGACATCCACAGGGAGACGTCCCGTATGCAGTTGGATCGAAGGGTTCGGTGGCCAGCGGGGAAAGCAGAGTGGGGTATTGGGGTTTGGGAGTCATGGTCATTTCCCAAGTGGGGGCTAGGGGCTGGGGAGGGGGAAGTGCAGTAGTCAAGGTGGAGGTGGGTCTCAAGGGTGGCTGCCAGGGGGCTGCTGTCCTTCCCGGGAGCCCTGCTGTCCATAGACGCCCCTCTATGCACGAAGTCTGGCTTTTCTGGTGGACCACGTGCTCCAAGGTTCTGGGCGTAAATCTCCCCGTGAGCCCAGCTCTTTCCCAGAGACCTGCACCCTGTTGTCAGCCGAAATCACACCCCAGTTCAGCTGGACTTCCAGCCCCTCTCCCACCTACCCTCCCCCCAGGCTGGCAGGCTAACCTCTAAATAGATTGCACAAACACTTGCATGTGCAGTACTAAATACTACAATTTGTCTGTCCTGTCTGTTGACCTTTGCCTCCATGCCTTTGACATGTTTTGATTCTCCAGGGTTGTGGGTTTTGTTTCATCAACAAGGTGACCGTGTGGTTAATTACCCTTTGACCTTTGGGGTCAGGGCCTCCATCTGGGCAGGAAACATCCACGGCTCCGGGAGTTTCTTGGCATTTAGTTGTCACTGCCACCCCGCCCTGCGCTCCTCCCCCCCACCTCCCTGCAGTATTCCTGCCTCGCCTGGGCCACAAAGGGACGTGCCAACTCGAGGGCAATGCTTCGTGCTTCACGACTTGCCCCCGGCTCTCTCATCCACCAAGCCCTCCACTGAGTCCCATTGGAAAGTGGTGATTCAGGGGCCAAGACTGTGGCCCCAGGGCAGGTTCTGCTCGCCCTCATCTCTGAGTCCCTGCCTGAGGACGAAGCCTGAGGAAGGGCGGCAAGATGGCGGGCTAATGTTCAGGAGCTTAAGAAAACTTACACCTGAGCTCAGTAGAAGGTGGGCTGCCTTTTGGCCCCAGGGACGGCCTGCTGGGAGTTTGCCCAAGAAGGCTGGAGGGCCTCACCAGCTTGGCTTGTCCCTTGAAGATCCTGCCTCAAGCAGCTGTTTTTCTTTGTGAAACGTTCTCCAGGTAGCTGGAAGGACCGTGGTTGAAGATACTCATTGGAACGTGTGTAGAGAGAAGGCTCGGTCTGCCAGGTATTGTGTTCTGGGGGCCCCAGCTTCTCTGCCCGCTGAAGCTCAGCCGAGAAGAGGCAATGGCACACGTGCAGCAGGGGCTGAGCAGGGACACACGTGCTCCAGGTGAAGCCCAGGCAGGGAGCAGAGAGAGCCTTCAGGCCAGGCTCTGCCTCATGGGCAAAGATCAGAAATGCAGAGACGGGAGGGGAGGACATTCCAGGTGTAGAGAAGAGAGACGAATCCATGAGGGCAGGAAAGCCCTGGCTTGTGTCCAACCCTGCGGTTCCACGAGGCCAGGGGCAGTGTGTGACGAGCAGAGGGCCGTGCAGTTGTGGAGGAAGGGTGAGGCCGGGCCACGCCAGGCTGAGAACTCGGGTTTTATTTGATAAGCAATGGAGAGCCATTCAACATTGTCTTGCTTAGCCGTGAAAACAGAAGAACATTCCAATGATTTCCCATGCCCTATGGAACATTTAATTGGGTCCTAGCTACAAACTGGAGTCTTCGTTACGTTTGTTGGGACCCGTTTTGAGAGATGGGGATGGAATTTGCGGCAGCTCTAAGCCCCCAGGCCCACCTCAGCCCCTTCTCTTCTGCCCGACCTTTCTCCCTCAACCTTTCCTTCCCAGGGATTTTGGCGGAAGTGGACAACACTCACAGCCCAGAACGTTCAGAGGCCGCCTTCACTTTCATTGCCTTCGAAGTACTTGGGACACTCGAGACACCATGGAGGGCCTTGGCCGGTGCTGTGCTGTGTCCTGCCGATGCAGGCAAGGAAGAGCATGGATCAGGGCTGGGGTTTTAATGACTCTTCCTTCTTTATTATCAAAGTCGTTTGGGAATAGGAACATTTATAAATATTTGATGACACAAAAACCACATGAACATTCAGCCGTTAAAGTCTGTGCTTGGAATATTCTATTACGTCCTGACTGAGTCTCGCTCAGTGAGGAGGCTGTGCTGCCCACCTGGGGGTGAGCTGACGGGGGCAGGGGTCACGGCGGCTGTGTCTGGAAGGTCTGCCACGTGTGGCAGCAGGGGCAGCTCTGTCGTGTTCCTCCAACTTCCTCCGCCCTATCAACCCCCAGAGAAATGCAACTCCCATAATTTTCCAGACAGGGGATGCCAATTTGGCTTCATGCTAGAGGGGTAAAGAAATCCTCACCAAGCCACCTTGAGGTCCTGTGGGGTAACGGTAAGGCGATGATGCTCTGGGTCAGGGTCCACCTTGCTGACCTCCTTGCGAGGGGCTGCCCGCTTTGCATCTTGGGGCTGCTGGTGCCAGTGTCGAGGGAAGGAAGGCTAAGGTCTGGGGTCCTGGACTGTGTCTGGGCCCACTTCTGCTGTAGGAGCCCCGTGCCCACAAGATCGTGATGCTCTGGGCACTCTGTCTCTCCGCTCCTCCCTCTCCCAAGGACGAAGCTGGTGCGGGCCAGGCAGCTGGGGTGAGGGCAAGGCTGACCAGCAGATGCATGCAGCAAGGCCAGGAAACTCTGGGGATAGCAGCCCTTGTGTCCCAAGCCACGTGCCCAGCCATCGAGTCCTATGTGGGTCACGGTGCTCAGGGCCTGAGGCTGAATGCTGCTGCCTCTCTGAGGCCACCCAGGAAGGGGAGCCGGGTGGCCGAGGCTGGGGTGCTAGGAGTGGGCGTCCCCTTCCTGGGGATCTGCTTGCTCTCGGGCTGCTGGAAGAGTTTTCCGTCATCTGAAAAGAGTCTGAGAGTAAAGGCGAGGTGGCTGTGTGGGTTGTGCACTGTGTGTGTGTGGCCCGTGGGACCAGGAGGGAGCGTGATGGACAGAAAACGTTTGTCCTGAGTAGCTCCGGGTGTAGCGTCCATTTGCGGTATGGGCTGCAGAGCCCCCAGAGCCCCCTGGAGCAGTTTAGCACAGACCGTGGGGACAGCCACAGCTGTTTCCGGGTGGAACTGTGGCCTTGGAAGCTTGTCCCATGACCAGGCTTCTTGACACAAGTCATGCCCAGACTTCTCTCCTGCCCTGGGCAAGGCTGGGACAGAACCCACCCCTCACTCAGTTCACGATCTGGAGTGCGTGCAAGTGTCACCAGTTTCTCATTTCTTTGTTGCTAAAGCCATCCCTGACCCTCTTGAGGACACTGGCATCTCTTGGCCTGGTCAGCCCTGCCTCTCCCAGAGCCTGAGAGCGGACAACTTTCTCCCGGGCTACAGTCATCAGGAGACACTCTAGGGCTGGGGGAATTAGGGCTCGTGCCTGGGAAGATAAGCGAAAAGAAAGTACCAACTGATCCCAGTTAAAGCCACTGGTCTGCCCAGGCAGCCAAGTCTAAGGTCTCGGCCAGGAGTACCAAGAATGCCTCGGAGCAGGGGCTGGGCTCAGAACTGACTAAGAGAACACACCACGCTTTGACTTCAGTCGTATCCAAACTCAACGATGGGACTTGCCGCATGTGAGCACTGGTTCTGGGCTTTTAGCCCCTGTGCCCTCAACTTTCCCCATCCTGAGACGGGGCAGCCTTGTAGTTACTCCTGTGGGGACCCTTGGAAAAAAGCAGAGCTGGGCAGCTGGCCCCTCTGACCCTCTGGCAACCTGGCTTGGGGGCTGAGCCAGGAGTTAAGCTGGTGATTGAGGCAGAGCCTGAGGGGACCACAGACTTCCTCAGCTCAGGATCCCTGTCTGAAATCCAGAGGGTGGTGAAGCCAGAGTAAGGTGGGCCAGATCGGACAAATCCTAAACATGGAATTCAAACAATAACCCCAACTGAATGCATCCAGCCTAGTCAGCTTTTATAGTGCCTCTCTTGAAGGCTCTACAAGGCCATTGATCATCATCTCCTCTGGGAGCTACGTAGGAAAGGCACTGTCTCCTCCTCTCTCCTTTTTTTCTGATGGAGAAACAGAGGCCAGAGAGCTTCAGTGACTTGTCCATGGTAGAAAGTGGCCTCAGCTGCGTGTCTCGGGAGTGCGCTACTCTAGGGCCTGCCTGACCACCTCTCCTTTCCATGTAAAGGGAAAAACAGAGCAGGACCAAATCCTTCTGTTAGAAACACCAGATCTGGCTATGGAGACTACTGATGCTGCACAGTCAGCCTGTGAGCTGCCCCCGAGCTGTCCCCAAGGTTGGAATGCTACCAGCTGAGTAGCTGGAAGGAGCCTGCCTGCCCGAAGGCCCCGCCCCGCCCCCCCCCCCCCCCCACGGTCTAGAGGTAGTGCTTGACCCCGAGCCTGGGCCACTCTGCATGCCAGCAAAGCAGTGCCTCTTGCTCCCTTGTGATCTCTTATCACTCTCTTTAACGAGTGTGGCGTGGTCGTGTACATATGTGGTCCTTCCTGTAGTGTCGGGCAGGAGGGGGTACGGTGGTCCCATGGCCTCCCGAGACAAGGAGGCAACAGAGTCCCTGCCAACATCCCAGAACACCAGCCACTTCCAACTCTACCCATCCAAAGTCAAAGAGGGTACCAAGAATGACCCTGACCTCTGCTTCCATCTCTGTGGGGCAGCCCAAGAGAACTGGTTCTTGGAAATGCTCTGCACGTGCTGACACAATGGGAGATGTACCTGAACGTACCAAGGAGGCACTCTGACAAGTGACTGGGCCTGCAGCTGCTTCTTCCCAATGGCTGTGAAGGGTGGTACCTGAAATCAAATAGCCCCCGTGTCTTGCTCAGCTTAGGCTGCCGTAACAAAATACTACAGCTGGGGGGTGGGGGTGGCTTCAACAACAGATTTTTATTTCTCACAGTTCTAGAGGCTGTCAGGGTGACCAAGATCAAGGTGATAGCAAGGTAGGTTTTATTCTGAGACCTCTTCTATTGGCTTGTAGGTAGCCACCATCTTGCTGTGAGCTGATATGACTGCCTCTTTGTGCATACAAGGTGAGAGAGGGAGCAAGCTCTCTGTGTCTCTTCTTCTAAGGGCACTAATCCCACTATAAGGGCACCACCCCCACGACCTCATCTAAAGCTAATCACCTCCCAAAGGCCCCACCTCCAAATACCGTCCTATTGGCGGTAGAGCTTTAACATATGAATTGAGGGGGACCCATTCAGTCCATAGCACCCTGGTAGAGATCAGGCTACCTGGGGAGTGTCAAGCTTCTCCTGTGGGTATGTGGCCTCACTGTCCCCTTTATTGTAACTTGCCACCAGGGACTGGGGCTTCCTTGCCTTCTTCCTGCAATGGCTCATTACTTTAAGACTGACATTCAAGGCACATGATGACTTCAGGTTAGGTTGTCCAAGCCCCCCTACCCCGGCTTCCCCGCCTCTGTGCAGACAGCTGGGAAGATGCTCTCCTTGGTGCTTGACTGAGAGCAAATCGCTCTTCCTCCAGGAAGTACTCCTGCCCGAAAGAAGAGAAGGAACCTGCACGCAAAGCAAATGGGCACTGTGCCCTTGAGCAACCAGGCTCACCTCTCACGGGCTGTATTAGGCATTGGCACAGTCAACACAGAGTGGGTAGCCCCAGGCCAACTGTGTTGGGCCTCAGCTACCCAGAAGACTTGGGCACACAGCCACTCGGGAAGGCAGGTACCATTTCTAGGTTCCAAAAGTCAGTTACAAGTTCACAGAGAGTTGTAGTAAAACACAATTTTTATTAAGCAGCAAAGCTGTGATTACTTTAGCACAAAACTTTTGACCTGGTTTCAGCTTCCCACAGTTGGGTTGCTGTTCCCCATGCGGTTCCCCATGCGTTTCCCCAGCTTGACTGTGGAGGAGGTGCCGGCCTTGATTGTCAAGGCCAAGGCCTCGGAATTTTCACAGCCTGATATGGAACAGCTTCTACTAGATTGCAAACCATACTGGAAAATACTTCTTGTCAGAAAAAGGCTATTCTACCCTGAGTAGACTCCGCAGCCTGCCTGCCCATGGTAGAATCGGCGTCTGCGAGGCTGGGCAGCGCACGCTAGGGATCACAGGCTGCCTCCGCAGCACGACTTCAAAGAAACAGGTTGTGCTCAACTAACAATTACAAAAAGAACTTCTCAGGAAAGAAAATGAACGATCCACCCCACCCCTTACCCCTTACTCCAGGGGACTCTGTGAGCCTTGGAGGTCCCCTGGTCATGCAGGCCTCATCAGCTTGTCTCCCGCTCTTCTCTCGAGGCTAGAGAGGAAAATACACGTGGTGCTGCTACTCGTGCAAGTCGGACTGCACTGCAGACATGAAGTAGCAGATTTGGTCTGGCTCATATTCCACGTGGTCTTGGGAAGTCTGTAGACCTGAAGAGCCCTGGACTTCTGCCTCAGGGGCTGGTGCCTGCTGGGAAAAAGGGGGACAAAGTGGAGTCCTTTGCTAGAGTTCCTGGGTCCATTTTGCAGCGGTGGGAGAATCCCTTTAGTCCGAGTCAGCAAGCCAGTGAGAAGCGAGTCTTTGGAACACAAGCCTGCAAAGTGCTGGTAGAAGTTGGAGCTGAGGAAATGGGATCACCGCTGTTTCTCTCTCCCAATGGCATCTTGCCTTAAAGACCAGCAGAAGCAGTCCTGGGCTCTCCCAAACTTGTCTGAATGCCTAAGGCGACTGGGCCCCGTGTCTGGCCCTCCCGGTCTAGTTCCCTACCAGCCACGGCCAGCCGAGGACTTAGAAGGTCTCTCCCTGCCCCTACCTTTGGCCCTCACCACTCTGCTCAGGCTAGGTGACTTCCACACTGAGCCTGACTGGCAGCTGCCAGGCTCACTTGAGCAATGAGACAGGGAGAGGTAACAACCCACTCTGGGCTGTGGACAGGGGAGGCGGGACAGACACACAGATGGTGTTCCAAGGACTGGGCTGTGCGAATCTTTTCTGCTGGAGAAAGAGGGACCCCTTGGGCTGGGTTTTGAAGGTGATATAAGATTTCAACAAGTGGAACTCAAGAGGGTGGAGGAGAAGGTAGAGGAGACAGAAGGAGCAGGGCTGCGCTATGGGCAGAAAGCCAAAGGTGTCTGGGGACCCGGTGAGAGGGAGGGTCCAGAGCGTGGAGAAGACGAACCAGGGCAGGGTGTGGGGAGCCCCTGAAGTCTCGTGGACAGGGAGCCTCCGACACAGTCCTACCTTTGGCTGGTCCACTGCATTCTCCCATCTGTGCAACCTTGCGGGGTCCTCCCTTCCCCACTTCCCTGGGACATCTGCTCAGCTTGCTCTGCCTCTCAGGGCCCATCCAGAGGGTAAGTGCCTTGAGAGCAGGCATGAGGAAGGCTCTCACCAGAGCCTGGCTTGGTAACTGAACCACAGGATCCACTGACCATCTGATGTCTTCGTGTGGGCAGTCCCTCTAATGGGCCAACTTTCTGGAGGGCTGGTGGCCCAGCTGGTCAAGGGGTCTATGTGAAGTTAATCATAGCCATTTAAAACATCCAAACCCCTTCATTCTGCCTTAGTTTACTGGATTTTTTTTCTTGTTGTTAGTTTTTGTTTTTTTTTTTAAAAGAGGTTAAGTAAGTTCTATTAAGATTTCTAAAGCCAGAATCCAAGCACCCTTTGTAAATGCTGTTAGTCAGATTGAGAGTTTGTGGTCCCCAAGGGGCCTGCTGGGAGTGTACCTGGGAAGTAAAACCTGCTATGTGACTGCCATCTGGACCAGCTCCCGCCACTGCCCTAGCAACACAGCCAAGACAGATGGTCCCCAAGGTGGGGTCTGCCCTGCCAAATACGGGGCACCCCGTGGATGGATACCTTGCACATTCATTCAGTGGAAGGACTCCTGGTTTACTATCAGTACAAGGAAACATGCCACACCAGGCCTTGGATTTTGTAGCACAACTAAAGATCCAGAAGTTCAGAAAGCGGTCTGGGCTGGGGCATTGAGCTCAGCATATGGCAGGACTCATTTTGCCCAGGAAACATATTTGTGAGAGGTTTCCAAATTAGATCGCCTTTAATATCACTGAGGACAGCTCACTTTTTCACGGAAGCCGAGGGAATCTTTTTGCTCAGCCGTGACTGCTACCCCATGTGGGTACCCACCCTCACCCTCAGATTTCTTTGAGCTTTGAAGTGTGGATTTCACACACGGAACATATGGGGAAGGGTCCAGCCTCGGTGCAGAACTTCCTGACCTGGGCCAGGGGGCAGAGGAGAAGGGGGTGTATACCTGGACCCAGGTAACTTGGTCCTGCAGGGCGGCCTGCTCACTGGAAGGCCAAGTATTAACTTGGAGGTAAAGGTGATGCTCTGGGTCTTCTGGCTGTTGCCAAAGTTGGATGTAATCCTCTGGGATCTGCAGCGTGACTACGTTTGAGTCAGAACTTATCTGATACTGAGGGATGATGGTAGGAGAAATCATCTCAGAGCTGGGGTTACGTGCCAGGACCACTGGACCCAGGCAGGGCCCCTGCTGGTCCTCAGGAAGAAAACTGTAGGAGAAGAAACACGTTACAGTGACACGGGTCTAGAAACGATGGCCCAGGAGACACTGTCTTGCTCATTACTGGGTGCTCAAGGGACATTTGCTTTGAGTGGCTCAATCAGGATTCATTTGCTTGGACTCTCACTTTGGCCCGAGTAAGTCTCAATTTGCCAAAGTAAAGCGAATGTAAACATTAAGAAAAATTAGTCATTTATATCAAGTGGTTTTATTTCTGTTACTTGGACAGTCCTGGTTCTTCCACGATGGTAACCTCTGTGGCCTTGTGTCGCTTCACCTACCCCAAATTCAGGAACTTGCCCTTGGTCGCTGAAGGAGCTCATGGCCAAGAGGAGCTTGCAAGGTCTGTTTTCCTTCTCTAAGTCCAGGGCTCCCTCTATCACCCTAAACCTGGGGGTCATGTGATAAACAGAGATTTCTGAGCGTCATCCCAAACTCTGAATCTGTACTGTCAACAACCTCTTCAGGTTGATTCGGATGATCAGGCCAGTGGGAAACATGGCACTAACCCACCCCACATGTCAGGGACACTGATCCTAAAGGAACGCCCGGAAGAAGACCCAGAGAGCTCTGGGAGACCCGCTCAGAGAACTGGCATTCATTCAAAAATAGTTACTGGGTGCCAAGAATGTGCTACAGAACCCTTCATTGCTGAGCAGAACCTTCTTTCTCTGGCATTTGGGACCAAACATTTTATCCCTGAGCAGAAAATGTGTTTGTGTGCTCATACTGCCTCCCAGGACTTGGTCCTTCTGTGTTCTTGGCTCTTTCGGCATCCAATGGCAATCTAGCAACTCTTCCACACCTGCTTCCCCCAGAGAGATCGTCAGTGCCCTGGAGACCCCTTCACCTGGTCTACTGTGACCACCGGATCCCAGGGAAGTGGAAGAAGGAAGCTAGAAGCCAGGAGTCATTCACCTGGGACACTCAAGACTTTACCATAGACACCCTGTGCTGTGAGACTGGGCTTGGGTGGGTGAAGTCAAGTGACTTCAAGAGTGGCATGCTAACTCCCTAGCTTGGAGACTTCCTGATCTGGTCCTCTTATTTTCACGGAGGTGCCTCTGTTCCATCAAGGCATGCTCGGCTATGCACCATGCCTGCGGAGGCGGGGTTCAGCGGCCACAGAGCAGGATGAGTGGGAGTATGTTGCTTGGGATGAGGGGACTTTTGGTGCCCGTGGGCAAGTCACCCACGGTTTCAGGTATGGTGTCCAGCCACGAGGGGAAAGCAGTGACCTCAGCCCTTATTACCATTCCGTGCACTTCTTACCTATGACTCCTGTCTTCCTGGCCCCCAAGGCTTTCACCATGATCGTCGCCGAAGAGCTGTTGCTCAGCTACTAAGTGGACAGGAGCCGTGGTGGGCTGGGTCGGCATAAACATATGGGTGTTATCACTGAGGGGCAAGGAGAGGCCAGGTTGGCTTGGCAGGAGTATTTGCAGCACAGGGTTCTCCACAGTAACATGATGCTGCTGTGACTGCTCCTGCAGCCTCTCCTGCTGTGGCGGGCATTGCACCAGCTCCTGAGCGGGCTGCTGCGTCAAAAGAAAAGAGATAACAGAGCCTCTCAGAAATGGAACACGAACACTCCATTCTCCCAAGGTGGAAGACAACAGCAGTGCCGCCTCTCTGGGTGACTGTCTGCTTGTTCGGGCACGAGCTGCAGTCGTGCTCCCAGCTGTGAGAAGCTGCGGTGCAGCACATATGTACACGCACATGTGCGTGTGTGTCCAGGTCTGGTTGGCCAGGATATTTTTTTATCTCAGGCAAACGAATTGCAGCCAACTGGGTAGCCACTGGCTCCTCAAGGAGAAACAGCTGAGCCCACATTTTCATGAAAATGAAATCCCCTTTCAGCTACACAGATGAAACAGGCTTTCCATACCTGGGAAAAGGCATCACAGGGCTCCTCAAGCTCCTCGGGGAATTGGAAGGACTGGGATGAACATGATCCACAGAAATGCTTGGCCTCCCTGAGGTCCGGGAAGGACCTGTTCATCGGCTCAATGCGTTGTTTCTTGGGCACTGGCTCCAAAGACTGGGGCTCAGGACTGTGAATGTGGCGTGAGGTAGACGGCTGCATCTGTAAGGACACAGTACCACAGAGGTCTTATTCAGGGGCCACAGCTTTCCTTAGGGCACAAGACATGCTGGTCATGGAGCAAGACTGCCTACAGGCCAGCCCACAGGAAGCCTTGGCTGTACATGAGCCACATCTGCCACTGCCAGGGCCTGGCTGGGCCCATCTCAGCTCTTGCAGCCAAGAGAAAAGGGGCAAAGCCAAAAGTCCCTGCTGAAGATCATTCCAGATGTCCCATGCTGCCCTGGAGGCAGCAGCTGTTACTATTAGCAGGCCCTATTGACTAACTCCTTTAAGACTGTCAAGGTCCCTTTCTCCTCTCCCTTCCGCCACTTACATAGAACTGGCCTTTGACCTGGAACTTGGAATCCTGCATTGCCTGGAGCTGCTCCTTCAACATTTCCAGCACGTGGCTCTGGTTCCGGATCTCACCCTGCAGCATCTGCGTCATCTTCTCCAGCTGCTTCCGGAACTTCTTCATCAGCTCCATCTCCCGTCTGTTGATGTACCATGTGATGGATGGTGGTGGGTGTAGTGACTGTGGGAAGGAATCACTTATGGTTCATATACAGGGCCATTGGGTTCTCCAAATTCTACCATATTGCTTTATTTCCAAGTTTTGAAAGACTGAGAATGAGAAAAATGACACTCCAACCCTGATTTCATTCACTACTAGAAAGTTTAAAGAAATGGTTAGGGAATCCAGAAATTCTATATCAGAAATGGATTATGGGGATCATTTAGTCTAATTTTCCCCCTAAACATAAAGCTGTGGAATTGGCCCAGAGACATGAAGTAACCTTCCCAAAGTCCTTAGTGAAAGAGTCAGAGTGAAGCAGGTCAGATCACAAATGAGACATGGGGAAACACCTATCGATGCCTCTGCTAGCAATGCAGGAAGAAGAAGCATGCTCAACTGGCACTTCCTTTATTCCAGGCACTCGTCTAAGCACTGTACAGAATTCACAGATCCGATTTTCACAATCCCCGATCAAGTAGGTACTGTCCATATACAACCATAGTACTTGGTGGAATACTCTCTGCTTGGCCCTAGAAATCTAATTCTAACTTGAGTACCAGCCTCAGATCTGGAAATAAGCAAATGTACAGGTTGATAAAATTAGAGAATGTGTTGGGGGACAAACTAATGCTTCGGATTGGCTGGAAAGGAGGGATGAGGCAAATCACACGTGGAAGGGAAGCCAGGAAAAGAGCCTTGTGCAAACCATACACATTTAGGTGGCCGGGGAACTTGAATTTTATTCATCAGCCACCTTGCACTGCTGCCAGGAGGAGTGTTCTAAAACACAAATCTGATTGGGGAAGTAACATGCTCACATCAATGTTGTACAACATGCCTTCTGGCAGCTGTGTGGAAGATGAACTGACAGGAGGAAGTAAGTTTAGAGTCAGAGAGAAGCTAGTTAGGAGGCTGTAGAGGTAATTCAAGGTAGAGGTAACAGGGGCCTAAAACAGATCAGAGACAGGAAACAGAAAGGAAGGGTCAGAGGAGTGTCCAAGATGGCAGAGTAGGAAGACACTGAGCTCACCTTCTGCCATGGGCACACCAAAATTACAACTGTCTACAGAGCAACTGTTGATCAGAAGACTTGAAGACCAGCAGAAAAGATCTTCTACAGCTACATATATAAAGAAGGAACCATAAAGAGATGGGTGGCAGGGATGGAGTCACAGGATAGTCAAGACCCATACCCCCAGGGTGGGTGACCCACAGACAGGAGGATAATTACAATTGCAAAGGTTCTCCCCAAGGAGTGAGAGGTCTGAGCCCCACATCAGACTCCCCAGGCTGGGGGTCCTGCCCTGGGAAGATGAGCTCCCAGAAGATTTGGCTTTGAAGGCCAGTGGGGCTTACTTTCAGGAGAGCCAGGGGGCATAGGAAATAGGGATTCCACTCTTAAAGGATGCACACAAACTCTCACACACTCTGATACCCAGGGCAGAAGCAGTAATTGGATAGGAGCCTGGGTCAGACCCACCTGCTGATCTTGGAGAATCTCCCAGAGAGGCAGCAGGCAAACGTAGGTCACTCTGGGGACACAGAAACTGGTGGCAGCCATGGGGGGGGAGCTCGTTCTGGCACAAGGACACTGGTGCTGGCAAGAGCCATTTTGGAGGCCTCCCTCTAGCTTATTAGCCCCAGGACCCAGCCTAGCCCTGGCCCAACAGTCTATAGGTGTCACTTCTGGGACGCCTCAGGCCAAACCAATAGCCGGATAGGGACTCAGACCCAACCACCAGCAGGCTGGCTGCCTTAGGACCACCTGAGCTCCCAGCTACCCCGAGACCTGACCCCATCCACCAGGGGGCTCAGGATATGGACCTGCCCACCAGGAGCTGGCACTAGCCTCAAGCCCCCCGGGCCCCAGCCCTGCCCACTGGCAGGCAGACACCAGCTCCAGGACCACCGTAGCCCCACAGACTGCCCTGTCAGGACCTAGTCTAAAGACATCACCAAAAAACGACCAGAACTTATAAATGAATTTGGTAAAGTTGAGGGTACAAAATTAATATACAGAAATCTGTTGCATTTGTATACATTAACAACAAACTATCAGAAAGAGAAATTAATGAAATAATCCCATTTACAACTGCATCAAAAAGAATAAAATACCTAGGAATAAACCTAAGGAGGTTAAAGACCTATACTCTGAAAACTATAAGATACTGGTGAAAACAACTGAAGATGCCATGAATAGGTGGAAAGCTATACTGTACTCACGGATAGGAAGAATTAATGTTGTTAAAATGACCATATTACCCAAGGCAATGTACAGATTCAATGTAATCTCTATCAAAATACCAATGACATTTTCACAGAAGTAGAATCATTCTAAAATTTGTATGAAAACACAAAAGATGCTGAAGAGCCAAGATAATCTTGAGAAATAGGAACAAAGCTGGAGGTATCATGCTCCCTGACTTTAGACTACACTACAAAGCTACTGTAATCAAAACAGAATAGTACTGGCACAAAAACAGATATATAGATCAATGGAACAGAATACAGAGCTCTGAAATGGACCCACACTCATATGGGCAATTAATCTACAACAAAGTTGGCAAGAATATACAAGAGAGAAAACATTCTCTTCAATAAATGGTATTGGGAAAACTGTACAGCAACGCACCAAAGAATTTCACAACTTGCATAAAAATAAATTCAAAATGGATTAAAGAGTTAAATGTAAGGCCTGAAACCATAAAACTTCTGGAAGAAAACGTAGGCAGTATGCTCTTTGACATCAGTCTTTAGTAATATTTTTTTTGATATGTCTCCCCAGGCAAGGGAAACAAAAGGAAAAGTAAACCAATGGGACTACATCAAACTAAAAAGCCTTTGCACTGCAAAGGAAACTATCAACAAAATGAAAAGGCCACCTACCAAACGGGAGAAAATATTTGCAAAAGATATATCTGGTAAGGGGTTAATATCCAAAATATACAAAGAACTGATACAATTCAACATCAAAAAACAAACGAGGGACCTTCAAGATGGCAGAGGAGTAAGACGTGGAGATCACCTTCCTCCTTACAAATACATCAAAAACACATCTACATGTGGAAAAATTCCTACGGAACACTGACTGAATGCTGGCAGAAGACCTCAGACTTCCCAAAAGCTTTGCTTTAGCCATTTGTCCTAGGGTTCTGGCTGTCCGTTTTTTTTTTTTTTTCAGTATAGATTTTAGCGCTTGTTATGATTAGTGGATTTGTTTTTTGGTTTGGTTGCTCTCTTCTTTCTTTCTTTCTTTTTTCTATTTTTAATAATTTTTTTATTTTTTATATTAATAACTTAATTTTTTTTCCTTCTCTCTTTTTTTTTCTCCCTTTTCTTCTGAGCCATGTGGCTCACAGGGTCTTGGTGCTCCGGCCGGGTGTCAGGCCTGAGACTCTGAGGTGGGAGAGCCGAGTTCAGGACATTGGTCCACCAGAGACCTCCCGGCCCCACATAATATCAAACGGCGAAAGCTCTCCCAGACATCTCCATCTCAACGCTAAGACCAGTTCCACTCAACAGCCAGCAAGCTACAGTGCTGGACACCCTATGCCAAACAACCAGCAAGACAGGAACACAACCCCACCCATTAGCACAGAGGCTGACCTTAAAATCACACTAAGGTCACAGACAACCCAAAACACACCACTGGACGTGGTCCTGCCCACCAGAAAGACAAGATCCAGCCTCATCCACAAGAACACAGGCATCAGTCCCCTCCACCAGGAAGCCTACACAACCCACTGAATCAACCTTACCCACTGGGAGCAGACACCAAAAACAATAGGAATTACGAACCTGCAGCCTGCGAAAAGGAGACCGCAAACACAGTAAGTTAAGCAAAATGAGAAGACAGAGAAATACACAGCAGATGAAGGAGCAAAGTAAAAACCTACCAGACCAAACAAACAGAACGGAAACAGGCAATCTACCTGAAAAATAATTCAGAGTAATGATAGTAAAGATGATCCAAAATCTTGGAAATAGAATGGAGAAACACAATAAACATTTAACAAGGACCTAGAAGAATTAAAGAGCAAACAAACAATGATGAACAACACAATAGATGAAATTAAAAATTCTCTAGAAGGGATCAATAGCAGAATAACTGAGGCAGAAGAACGGATAAGTGACCTGGAAGATAAAATAGTGGAAATAACTACCGCAGAGCAGAATACCTGGTCCACCTCTTCCACCTCTTCCTTCTCATCCACCTGCTCCATCTCACCCATCTGGTCCATCTGCTCCACATGTCCCACCTCAGGTTCGAATTCAAAGCTCTGCAAAGATGATGTTGCTGAGGAAGAAAAGACAGTGGAATTCATGATGAAAAAAGCAAAAGTACTAACACTATCAAACAGATTACACAGATATCTCTGTTTATTTCCTGTTATAAATTATAAAAACAGGAAAGTCCAGTTTTATTCCATATTAATGATTAGGTGTGCCAGGTACCAGGAGTAATACAGAACACTAATTAAAAATCTGTTCATATTTGAGGGACTTCCCTGGTGGCGCAGTGGTTAAGAACCCGCCTGCCAATGCAAGGGACATGGGTTCGAGCCCTGGTCCGGGAAGATCCCACGTGCCGCAGAGCAACTAAGCCCGTGTGCCACAACTACTGAGCCTGAGCTCTAGAGCCCACGAGCCACAACTACTGAGCCTGTGTGCCACAACTACTGAGCCCACGTGCTGCAACCACTGAAGCCTGTGCACGTAGAGCCTGTGCTCCATCCACACAAGAGAAGCCACCGCAGTGAGAAGCCCGTGCACAACGAAGAGTAGCCCCCGCTCGCCACAACTAGAGAAAGCCCACGTGCAGCAACGAAGACCCAGCACAGCCAAAAATAAATTAATTAATTAATTTAAAAAAATTTGTTAAAAAAAATCTGTTCATATTTGAAAATGAAGTAAAAGAAGGGAATGTCTCACTTTACCTCCATCCATCCAAGCATAAGCGGGCACCCAACCCATTCGTGTTGTGTCTTTTCTTTATAAAAGTTCTTTTGGCTCTGCTTCTGGAATTTGGTACCTTCCAACTGATAAAACCAAATCAAACCTACTCATAAATCACTTCTGTAAAACTAGGTTCCCCAGAATGTGGGATCTTGGGAGTGCCTGAAGCGTTCTTGGAGGTGTTGTGACATGACTTTCCTTTGGCAGCCACAAAAAGCAAAGTGGAGAACATTATTTGAATAATGCAAAATTATAGAGTCATTTCAGAAAAGAGTTTGTCAGTTCTCTTCATACACACTTCCCATATGACCCAGTAGTCCCACTCCCAGGAATTTACCCAAATGAATTAAAAATATATAGGCACACAAAAAACCTCTATGCAAATGTTTACGGTAGCTTTATTTATAATCACCAAAAACTTGGAAACAACCCAGATGTCCTTCTTCAGATGAATGAGTTAAAACACACACACACACACACACACACACACACACACACACACACACACACAGAAAACACTGTGGTGCATTCATAAGATTAAGTACTACTCAGCAAGAAAAAAGGAATGAACCATTGATTCACACATGTATGAATCTTAAATTTATTTTTTTAACAAAGCCAGACCAAAAAAGGCTAGGCATTGTATGATTCCATTTACATGACATTCTGATAAAAGGAAAGCAGGGATGGAATGCAGATCAATGGTTGCCAGAGGATGGGGGACAGAGTTTGAGTTCAAAGAGGCAGCACAAAGGAATTTGGGGGGTGACATAATTGTTCTGTTTGGTACTGTGGTGATGGATGTATGACTCTTTGCCTTTGTCAAGAACTGCACACCCCAAAGAGTGGATTTTACTGTGTGTAAAGTAAATTGCTCTTATACATTTTTGAAATCACAATCATGGGTTCATGGACTTTGTTCCCGTTTTGTTTTGAAAGGATTTTTTAAACAAAGCTTTGAGATTGACAACAATAATGGAAGAATTGTTAACTAGAATATTTCAAAAATAGAAGCATTACTTCTATATGTGGACATTCCACAATACAAGTACGATAAGGTCAGCTAATTGGAGGACATGATTTGCATTATGTATCCACCACTGCTTTAAGGTTTGTATTTTTTATACAATTATATTTATGAAATGTCTTTAATACTGAAACTCCTGTAGTAAGTATCACTGTTTTTGAGAGACTATCACTTCGTCCTTTACTAACAATTCTTTTTATAGTACAGTTTTTAAAAAACAAGAGGTTTCTTTGGACTGCAACTACTATGCCATAGCAGAAAAGGCTGCACAAGTATGAGAAGATAAGATGCTACTCCTCCTAGGACTGAGATCTAGCACCAATCTTTAGATTAATATTAAATGGGAGATTTACAATGTTTTGTTAGTTTCAGGTGTAAAGCAAAGTGATTCAGTTATATGTATACGTATATATACAGATTCTTTTCCATTATAGGTTATTGCAAGATATTGAGTATAGTTCCCAGTGCTATACAGTAGGTCCTTGTTATTTATCTATTTTATATATAGTGGTGTCTTATCAGTTAATCCCATACTCCTAATTTCTCTCTCCCCCCAGTCCCCTTTGGTAACCATAAGTTTGTTTTCTATGTCTGTGAGTCTATTTCTGTTTTGTAAATAAGTTAATTTGTATCATTTTTTTAGATTCCACATATTATATTTCAATAAAAACTTTAAAAAATTAAGTGGGAGAGAATAATACCATTCCCAAGCACTTGAACCATTGATAAGATATTCATTTTCACTGCTCTCAAATCATCACCTCAAAAAATTTACAGAAGATGAATAAAGTTAGAAATCACTCTTGCAATTTCACACCATTACAAATAGAACATTATCTTCATTTGAAAAACTGTAACTACTCTGTAGGCCACTATTTTTCTTCTGAGAGTCCTCATCCAAATGTCCAAATGTACCCACCTGGCGATTCAGGTATGGTTTCCAAGGTGGATGTGGAGTCATAAGATGTAACAGACTTTCTTTTAATGACACGAACAGATTTTTGTCGTCCATACTTGTCAACCATTACAATATCAACTTGACCCTAGGAATTTCCAAAGGGGACGGAGAAGATGACATTTCAATTTGGCGACAAAGATATATAAAACAACAAGAAACTGGCAGAACACAAACTCTGATGCGTTTCACTTCACTTCTAACATTGTTTCCATAAATTGAATACCTAACACAAAACCATCATGAAACACGTACTTGAAAAAAATTGCTGGAAGATAACAACAAGCAAAGATTATGGGTGCCACATGCTATCCAACGTCAAAACTCAGAAGAGACATACGGTATAGATGTGCTAAAAGCACAAGCATAAGAAAAATGTGTGCCAACCAAAGGCCGTGGCTATATATATATATATGCACTGCAGAGGTGTTGGTAGCATGCCGGTTCAGAGAAGTGGGAAGGCTGTAGGAGAACTACCCCCACTGATGGGGCCATTTTTCTAGAGGTCCTGCACGTACAGGCTAGGCTTAGAGAAAGGAGAGGATGATTGGGGGCTGTTTAACCACTTCATGTTTTTTACACAAATTAAAGTTGAAAGTATTAGTAGCAAAAATACCTTTAATATATAGTAGCAGAGAGATGGAAGTGGCCCTGGGGAGCTTCTAGTGCAACTTCCCCATTTGATAGTGTCAAAGAGGAGAAGGTCATACAGCAAGTTAGGAGCAGAGTGAGTGACGTAATCCAGTGACTTCAAACTCAGCACCACTTTCCCTAACCCTGGTACCTCAATTTAAGCCATTTGTTGCTTTAAACCATATACATTATATTCCCATTTAGTGATGCACTTCCATTTCCATAACAACTGGATCCTTTCTGAATAGGCTGGGGCTCACTGCTCATATGAAATTTAAGTACCTGGTTTATCAGTGAAATCTTGTACATCTCTGCCAAAGAATTGTTTGTTTGTGTGTTTGTTTGTTTGGGACTGGATTAAGACATAGACTCATGCTCATTTTTCCTTAAGGAAGCTGTTTGTCGGAGCACTTTCATCCAGATCAAATCCCAGCGTTTGAACTTCAGGAAATTGTGCAACTTCACTGTTCAAGTACACTGTGTTTTGTACTCTTCAAAATAAGCAATATGTTTCTGGGGATGTGGCAATCTTTTCATTATTTAGAAAGATATTCTGCTGGGGTGGTATTCATTGAGATAGGATATGACCTCTCTTTCTCTGTCTTCTTGCTTCTGCTCTTTATCATAGCCATATGTCAATTTAATCACTAGCTCCTTGCTTCCTGGATGATTTTCAATAGAAATGTATATACTTGGGTGTTAAGATGTCCATTTTTGTGCCTTCATAATTTTTAGCCCATCAATATAAATGCAGTGAGTTTAAATGATCTCAACTGATGGAATCATGTGCAGTAATAGTAAATGGCTTGGGAAAAAACAAAGCAAAGAAACTATTTTGAAAGCTAAAAGATTCCAGTTTAAAATACAATTAGGACGAAGGCCTGAAGACAGTCTTTCAAGAGAGGCAGCTAGAAGCTAAAAAGAAAGATGAAATGAACATGCATACATGGGGGCAGGGAGGCAATCAATAAGCTTTTACAAGTTCAAGAGGAGTTTTGGATTCACTTTTACTCCGTAACAGTTTCCATGAACAATACACTAAAGGATTTTAAAGAGAAGCATGGCCTTTGAGGCTAGACACAGAGCAGGCTTCCAATGCAGCCTCCAATACCTGATGCTCCTGTGACCTAGAAAGGAGTGTACATTGCGGGGGTGGCACTCCAGAAGTATGTCCTCCAATTTTCACATTTTCCCCTTGATCAGCTTAATGTCAAAAGTGCTCTGCCTAATTTTTAAGAGATGCTTGCATTTTACTTTTTGGAAAAAAAAAAGTGCCATAGGGCTTCCAGTCAAGATGACAGATTGAATAGCCATGGGAAAAACCCTAGGTAAAATAGAACAGAATTTTACAAATGCACTCCTTTAAAAAAAAAAAAAGGACAGAAATAAATTAAAAGTCATAGGAATGATCAAAAGCACGATGAATAAGCTCTAGAGAGTAGAGGTCTACTGGACAACATTGTACCTATAGTCAATAATAATGTATACTTAAAAATTTGTTAAGAGGGTAGATCTCATGTTATGACTCTTATGGCAATAAAATAAATTTTCTTTAAAAATGGGGTAAAAAAAATTCTCTCTGGAGAATTCCCTGGTGGTGCAGTGGTTAGGACTTGGTGCTTTCACTGCCGAGGGACCGGGATCGATTCCTGGTCGGGGAACTAGGATCCCACAGGCCACACAGTGTGGCCAAAAAATAAATAAATAAAATAAAACTAAGCCAAAACAAGATAAAAATAAATTTTACAAATTCTCTCTGGATCCCACCTCTTCTCCACCTACTGCCCTGTTTATGTGATTCCCTTGACAGCAAAACTTCTCAAAGGGAAGTCCTCAACATCTCCAGTTCCACTATCCTCTCTTAAACGTACTCAATCAGATGTTATCTCCCTGCCCCCATCTACACTCCACCAAAACTTTTCTCAAAGTCAGCAATGGCTTCCAGGTCCTAAATCTAATGGTCACTTCTGAGTCATCAACCTACCTAATCTATCAGCAGTGTTTGGCACTGTCATCATTCCCTCCTCCTGGAAATACTTTCTTCACTTGGCTTACCTCTTGCCTCACTGGTCTCTCCCTCTCAAGTCTCCATGGCTGAGTCCTTCTCTTCTCTCTGATCTCTTAACGTTGGGGGTGCTCCAAGCTTAGTCCTTCGTCCTTATCTCTATCTTTACTTACTCCCTTGGTCACTTCATCCAAGCTTTTAGCTTTAAGACCATCCATGTTGATGATTCCCATATCCTTATCTCCAGGCCAGCTCTGCATTTCCAATTAACTATGTAGTAGGCTTCTCAAACATTTTCAAAACTGAGACCCTGTATTACACCTCCCAACAAACACTCCTAAGCCTGCAAATTCTTCCCACAGTTTTCAAAGTTAATGCAATACCATCCTTCCAGTTGCTCAGGTCAAGCACCTTAAAGTCATCCCTAACTTCTCTCTTTCTCACACATTTCATCCGATGTCAGCAAATCCAAGGGCTCTATCTTCAAAATATATCTACAAAGAGACCACTTCTCACAATTTCCACTGTTACTACCCTGGTGCAAGCCATCGTCATCATCTCTCACTTGGATTGCTGAGATAACCCCCTAACTAGGCTCCCAGCTTCCACTCTTGCCTCTGCTCCCCACAGCCTATTCTCAACATAGTGACTCTTTTTAATAAACCAAACATATCACATCATTCTTCTGCTCATAACTCTCCAATGGCTCCCCATTTCATTTAGAGTAAAATCCAAAATCCATACAATGGCTTCCAAGGCCCTACTTGACCCGATTGCCATGACATCTCTGACTTCATCCGTACCTACTCTCACTTTTGCTCACTCTGCTCCAGCTAGTCCTCTAAATACCAGGCACGCTTCCACCTCAAGGCCTTGCACTGGTTTTCCCTCTTCTCGAATTTTCCCCCAGATATCTTCACGGCTAGCTTTCTCACCGCCTTCAATCTTTGCTCATACTTAACACTGCACTCCCCCATCTGTTGCATTTCCAATCCTTCGCTTCCTGCTCTACTTTCTTCAATAGCTCTTCTCACCTTCTAATATATGATTTGTTTATTTGCCATACTTATCTTGTTTATCTAAGTCTATCTCCTCCTGTTGGAATGTAAGCTCCTCTAGAACAGGAATTTTTCAGTTTTGTTAACTGATGTATCTACTCCCCTCACCTAAAACAGTGTATGTTACAAAGTAGGTGTTGAATAAATATTTGGTCAATGAATTAATAAATGAATCTAAAATGGCCTTTAAAAATAGGTATGTTTAAAATGTTCAAAAATATAAAAAAAAGGAAGTCATAAAACAAAGAATAGGACAATATGAGAAAACAAAGAGCTTTGATTTGAAGGCAGATGCTTCCCTGTGTAGGAAGAGCATAGATATTGGGACCAGACAGGCCTTGGTTTTAATCTGGGCTCTGCCACTTATTATGTAACTTTGGGCAAGTTTTTCAATAGCAAGAATCCAAGATTCACCATCTGTAAAACTGGAATAATAATGCCTCATAGAGTTATTGTGGGGGTCAAGCACCTAGCCCAATGCTTGACACGTAAGTCCTCAGTAAAACTTAATCCTAAGTACCATGTCACCCCCCACTCCCCACACCCCTAGATTGAGTTAGGGCTGACCTTCTTAGACCACTTTCTGGATACAATAAGTATCTGTTGGATGAACACATGATTAAGTGCTTAGCACACAGTAGGTGTAAAATCAATGGAAGATGCTTTCATGATTGCTCCCTAACTCAGGTTTGTCCTGTCCTCCTCATTAACACATAATCAGCTTGGGCAGAGGGCTTCTGAGTCTGATATATACTATGGCTCCCCTGCCCCACCCAGCCCCTGGTACGTGCTCAAAGCCAGCTCCTCCTAAAGAACAGTCTACCAGCTCCAGGCACAATGGATTTGAGTGAAAAAGCAACCTGATAATGTACAAGCTCCAATTTTGCCAAAATGCCTGCGTAGTGCAACACAGTCCAGGAACAACAGATCTCCAGGGATGGATGACAGAATGTCAGAAGCTGGCAACACGAGTCACCTAAACTCATCATTTAAAATAAAGTATTTGGGACAGAGTCAATTAGGAAGAATTTGCTTTGGATTGGCATTGATGCTACTACTTAAAGCCACTGCTGTTCAAATGGTGAGGTGGTGGTTCTGTGGAAAGAACTTTGTTCTCAATACATTGCCTTGTTCTCAACTCCTTGCCAGTTAACAGCTGTTCTCAACAGAACCTGCCTTTTTTGAATACGGCATTGTCCATAGTAACAGCTGACAGATCAAAATATGATGATCCCTGGCAGGGGTCAGTGTATGCTTTGTGTGGTTTTCTTCGTGTTTCTTTTGCTTAGGTTTAGTTGAGATCCTTGAATCTCTGGGTTTATAGCTTTTATCAAATATGGACAATTCTCTGGCCATTATTATTTCAAATATTTCTGTGCTTCCCTCTACACTTTGGAGACTCCATTTACACATATATTTGGCCACTTGAAGAGTTTCTAACAGCTAATTGATGCTCTTTTCTTTTTTCTTGTTCTTTTAAAACTTTTTTCTCTTTGTGTTTAATTTTGGAGAATTTCTATTGCTTTGTCTTTAAATCCCCCAATCTACTAAATCTGCAATGTTTAATCTGCCATCAGTCCCATCTGGTGTTGTTTTCATTGCTCAAATTTCAACTTGAGATTTTTCCCCATCTTCCACGTCTCTACTTAAAATTTTGAACATACGCAACACATATGTTAATATTCCTGTCCACTAATTCTAAAACCTGTGTTTGATCTGGGTGAGTTCCTATTGATTGGGCTTTCTCTTCAGTAAGAGTTACATATTATTATTGCTTTTTTTGAATGCCTGGTAACCTTTGACTGAATGCCAAATATTGTTAATTTTACCTTCTGGGGGTATTGGATAATTTTGCATTCCTATAAACATTCTTCATCTTTGTTCTGGAATGTAGCTAAATTACTTGATTTGATCCCTTTGGTCTTGCCTTAATGATTTGATAGTCAGAACCAGAGTAATAGTTAGCCTAGGGCTAATTTTTCCCTATAACTAAGGCAAGACCTTTCTGTGTACTTTTATACCTCATGTCCTGAGTATTACGAGGATTTCCAGTGTGGCTGGTAGAAACAGGAAGTACCACCAGCCCTGTATGAATGCTGGCACTGTTCCCTCTAATCCTCTTGGGTGGTTCTTTCTCCTCACAGATCCTTGGCATCCTCTACCCATGCAGCCCTCTCCCCTCTGGTACTCTGCTAGCAACTTTAGACTACCTAGTCTCATGTCAATCTCCTCAGCTCAGGAATTCCACTGGGATCCCTGTGTGTTCTCCCTCTTGGCTACATGGCCTGGAAACTCGCTAGGTATAAGCTAGGGCAATTGTAGGGCTCATTTGATTCGTTTCCCATCTCTTCAGAGTCCCTGTCCTTTGTTGCCTGATGTCCATTATCTTGAAAACTGTTATTTCATATATTTTTGTCTTTTATTTTTGGCTGTTTTGGGCAGGAAAGTCAATCTGGTCCCTGTCACTCCATCTTGATTGGAAACAGAAGTCCCCCAATTCCATAGTATATTGTACAGTTACTGAAATGATTAAATTTGGGACTGTACAAAGGTAGAATTTAGTGATAAGTGAAAGCCAAAGGGAATGGAGTAGCAGGCAAGCTATCATTATAACTAAGTAAAAAACAGATGCGATGGTAGACTGATACTGAATGGAAATTAGCAAAATTAAATAGCAACTGTGCCATTGTGATAAGATTATGAATTTCTTTTAAAAAACTTATCTTTCAATGTTAAAATTACTTAGGTTTTATAAATTTTATAAAGTGAGAATTTTTTTAATCCAACTTTCCTCAGAACATTAAGTTGAAGGAATGGATTCTTCACACATAGCACACTACAGATCCTGGGTAAATATCTGTTGACTGACTGATGAAGTCCGGCTGTCAGCCGTGTAGATGTCAGACTGATGGCCAGAGCTATATGGATGCCTTGGCCTTTATTCCTAGCATAGCTGAAAATTAGTTTGTGTGTAAACAGAGCACTGCTCTATTTAAATTAACCTTCTTCTACCTAATTTCCTCACTGTTTCCTACTGTCTTGAACAGAATGCTAGGTTAAGCAGAGGTACGTCTTCAGAAGGGAGAAAGTTTTATCTACACAGAAGTAGCTTGTTGAATGAGCAAGAGCTGGAAAATACAATAGAAAAATCAGCACTTCATATTGAAAATATGTGTTCACAGCATCTCCATGTTACAGAAGAACTTAAATACCTGCATAGTCCACAGAACATGAAAATCCTTTCAAGCAAAATCACATGGAAGCCTGAAAACCAAAGTGAGAGTCTACACATCCAACCTGTTGATACTCCTCTTGAAATCCCTTTACCAGACATTTAAAGAGTGCTATAAAAATAATAGTGCTTTAACATACAATATTCATTTGTGCATCTAATGTTTATTATGAGCACCTACTATGTGTGGCCAGCCCTGTTCAAGGTATTTGGTGATATGCTGATGAACAAGAGTACCCTTGCTCTCACAGAAGTTTCATTCTATTGCATGAATACAGACAATATGTTAATAAATGAGGTTCCTTTGAGCATTATCATATATCCTTATGAGCTAGCCTGGCAGAGATTATTACCACTCCTATTTTACAGATAATGAAACTGAGGCTCTCCATGGTAAAATAACATTCCCCCAGTCACATAATTGGCAAATGGCTGAATCAGGAATTGAACCCTTATCTTCTGATGTCTAGGTCATCTTTTCTCTCTGTAGTACTGTCACCACCGCAGCGAACCAGCCTAGCAGCTATGTTACATGCACCCATGGAGTGACAGGTAAGGTGAAAGACTATCCATTGGGAAGGTTTCCTAGGATGCTTTTTCTGTTCTTCTATATCTATTTTTCTTGCAGTTTGATCTTACCTCCCAGACTAGAATTTAGATCATTGAGGGCAGAACTAGGTTTCATATTTCTATTAATGTGTATCCCTATAGGATTCTCTAGAGGAACGTCTGGTGAATGGATAATTGGATGATACATTTAATGGCTTAAGAAAAAGATGGAGGCAGGACTTCTCTGGTGGCGCAGTGGTTAAGAATCCGCCTGCCGACGCAGGGGACACGGGTTTGAGCCCTGGTCCGGGTAGATCCCACATGCTGCGGAGCAACTAGGCCCATGCGCCACAACTACTGAGCCTGCGCTCTAGAGCCCGCGAGCCACAACTACTGAGCCCACGTGCCACAACTACTGAAGCTCGCGTGCCTAGAGCCTGTGCTCCACAACAGGAGAAGCCACCGCGATGAGAAGCCCGAGCACCACAAGGAAGAGTAGCCTCGGCTCGCCACAACTAGAGAAAAGCCCGTGCACAGCAACGAAGACCCAACGCAGCCAAAAATAAATAAATAAAATAAATAAGTTTATAAAAAAGAAAAGGAAAGGATGGAGGACAATCCAGATTAATTAGGAATTGGGTTCTGCCCATAATGGGCAGATGACTCTGCCATCTCATGAGTCTACTCACATAGCCTACAGTAGCAGGCAGGTCACTAACCTCTCATTTCGAAATGCACTCACAAGTCAAAAAGACCTTGAACAATGTCTGGCGTAGAGCACAGCTTAATTCTTTTTAAAGCTACTACAGGGATCATTCTAAGCATGGCCATTACTGGCTCCCAATAAGAAATGGCTACAAAAAGGCAACTGTGCAACACCGCTCAGGTGCTATGCCCATATGGGATATTTCTTGAAATTAAAACCTATGTAGGACAAGGGAAGCTGAACTTGCCACCCCAAAATATGCCTCCTTGGCATAAGGATTATTTTGAGCTGGTTATGTTTAAGAAACAGCAGACAGAGGAGAAGCTCTGAAAACCAACAGAAGTTACTCTACTGTAAGAGATACTTCCATTTGTAAGTGTGTCTCCCTCTTTGCACCGGGAAGAAAAGGATGAGTCGAAATTTCTAGGAACTCTTATCAATGCAGAAAGCCAGGACTCAAATCTGCCTAACAAGCTTCCCCACAACTGACTCCCTGCCCCCAACATCTTCTTTTATCTTTAGCTGAAAATGGCATTTAAGCTGGTAGCTTGAGCCATTTTGAAGAGTTATTCAGTATTCCGGGATCTCTCCCACGTATACAAGGAGATGTACATGTTATTAAACATCTGTTTGTTTTTCTCCCGTTAATCCTGTCTTTTTATTACAGGGGCATCTCAGCCAAGAACCCAGAAGCGTAGAGGGAAATTTGTTTTCTTCCCCTACCTTGGCAATACACATTAACTAAAGAATCAACATTATGGGAATAAGGGTCCAAGCTTTTACTCTATGTACTCAGTGTACGTACTTCTGAGGCAGGAGCATCAGGTTCAGCATGCAGGAGTTCCATTCTAGAACGTCTTCTTTGGCCTTGAACGCTTCTATAAATAAGTGAAAAGAGAGATGGTAAACACATCTCACTTGCCATTTAAATCTAAATTCTCTATAATACAATAAAAATGAGGTTCTGTTAAAGAGAAAAACCATAGGCCCAAAATGGCATCACTTGTGCTAAAGTCCATGATACCAAACCCAGATTTAATACCTAACTTAACTGCAGTTTCAACCTTCACCACAAATGTAATCCTAATTACGGTCTGGAATTTCCTGGTCAGCACCAATTAAGTAATCTGTCACATGGGTCCTCTCTATCCCCCAAGGGAAGAAGAGGCAACCTGCAGGATTAAACCCTTGCCATTACTTTTCTCCCCCAAAAGATGTCCTGGCCTAAAAATAATCCTTTCTTTTCTTTTGCTAATAACTCCCTGGCCCCACCCCTCTTCCTATAAAAACCTTCCATTCTGTACAACCCCTTGGAGCACTCTTCCCGTTGCTAGATGGGACGCTGCCCAATTCATGAATCGCCTAATAAAGCCAATTCGATTTTCAAATTTACTCAGTTAAATTTTGGTTTTTAACAGTTCAAATAAGAAAAAAAAATCTGTTTTATTTTTCTTAATACATAACATCATCAATCTTTGACGTGTCGCTTTTCCTACAGAGAAAGTTGTTCTGCACCATACCTATAATAAAGTAAATCATCTGGACCCTCATTAGAATGAAGTTTTTATTTTTTTGAAGTTTTGAATTTTATTTCTTTATTTTTTATACAGCAGGTTCGTATTAGTTATCTATTTTATACATATTAGTATATATATGTCAATCCCAATCTCCCAATTCATCCCACCACCACCCCCCCAGCCACTTTCCCCCCTTGGTATCCATACGTTTGTTCTCTACATCTGTGTCTCTATTTCTGCCTTGCAAACCGGCTCGTCTGTACTGTTTTTCTACATTCCACATATATGTGTTAATATACGATATTTGTTTTTCTCTTTCTGACTTACTTCACTCTGTATGACAGACTCTAGGTCCATCCACCTCACTACAAATAACTCAATTTTGTTTCTTTTTATGGCTGAGTAATATTCCATTGTATATATGTGTCACATCTTCTTTATCCATTCATCTGTCAATGGACACTTAGGTTGCTTCCATGTCCTGGCTATTGTAAATAGAGCTGCTATGAACATTGTGGTACATGACTCTTTTTGAATTATGGTTTTCTCAGGGTATATGCCCAGTAGTGGGATTGCTGGGTCGTATGGTAGTTATCTTTGACTTTTCCCTCTTTCTCAACTCTCTTCTGATTTGTATGAAAGTTTTTTATTACTTTCTGTCTGCCTTTTCTACCTGGTGTATTTCTTGAAGGCGGTGCGCTTCCTTTGAACCTCTTGTATCCCCAGCACCTACCACAGTGAAGAGCACTTACTAGGTGTTTTCATGAATATGTGCTGAGTGCATAAAGGAATAAACAAACTGACCAGTTAGTTCATTAAACTATTTGCACATCCCTCATCCCAGGCCTGCTCAGCTTGACACAATTATTTTCAAAGACCAGCTGAGGCTTCCATCTGTTCCTTAAGAGCAATTAAATGACTCCATATTGACTTCTAAATACTAAATACCTTTATGCCTGAGATAAACAGCATGTGAATGAATGTCTAATATGGTACCCACTAACTACATGTGGCTAAATTAAAATCAAAATTAAATAAAATTTAAAATTTAGTTTTTCAGTCACAGCAGACATATTTTAAGTGCTCCATAGCTACACGTGGCCAGTGGCTACTGTATTAAACAGAACAGATTAAAGAGCATTTCTTTCATCACAAAATGTTCTATTGAACAGTGTTATATCAAAGGATGCAGTGGGTGTTACTGGACAAGACACTAACTTTGACAAGAAAACATTATGAGGCAGTTAGGTTTTGCTTTAAATCCACTGGCTTGAATACTGAAAATACAAAATAAAGAAAAGCAAAGTTTTCCAAATTCTTCCATGAATTTACATTTCATACTCCTCTATATGTCAATATAGATGGCAAATATTTGACTTAAAATCAGAATGTACAAATAACCAATAAACACATACATTGTTAATGAAAAGTATTGAGGAGTCTTTCATACCTAACCAGTCTATGCATGTATAAAATAGAGGGTTTGCAGTCACATCCATTGCTGGTCTTTGGTTAGGAACAGATACAAACAGAACTTTCCTTTTCCAAATTGCACCAGTTAATTTTCAAAAAGAAAGAAAACGATCAAAGAACACTTTCCTAGCTATATTTACATGAAAAGAACAGTTTCTAATTTTACGAAGAAAAGTACCTCTGTCTCATTATGTAAAATCTCAAAATGTTAGTCTTAAATTGGGCCCTTAATGTTTTTTACTTTTTGAATTTTTCCCCAAGGTTTGATATTCATTGGTAAAGTAGTCAACGCTGCTGAATTACTTTAATGGAAGGTTGTTCTTGGCTCAGAAAAGCATCTACTTCTACTTGCTATATAAATGAAACTGTAAATATGAAAAAGACGCCCCAATGAATACTGTCCTTTCATACGTCAATGAGGCACAAACTAAGGTGTGTTTTGAACAGTTGTGGCACAGAGTCAGGAAACTGATGACAGTAAAAATATAATCCTAAATGTCTCTGCTTGTTTAATTTACAGCCGAGATGATCTAACCTGAAGCGATGGAAGAAAGGCTGTGACCAAAGTTTAAGGAGCTAATTTTTAAGATTATTCTAACGAAAGCTACTCCGTAGGCTCACAGAGGAAACCCATTACCACCCCATGTCTGAAATGTGAAATCTTGAGTCAAGTTGTACGTATCCTTTTTTCCTTCAGGCCCAACTGCATCTCAGCCATCCCTGGCAACTGCATTAGTACTAGCATCTCCAGAGCCTACCTGTCCCCAGGAGTCACTATGCACTTAAGTGGTTCCTTAGGGATCATGCCTGAAATGGCCTCCTGTTTTTCCCAGCCCCCATGCCTACTATGTCAGAGTTGCCATGGAAGATGGAGAGAATTTGGGGGTCACACACACTTGGGCTCAAACTTCAGCTCTGACACTTCCTAGCTGTGAGACCTAGAGCAAGTCTCTTAACTTCCCTGAGCCCCAGTTTAAAAGTGAGACTCATAATACACACCTTTTAGGTGTCTTGTAAAGATAAAATAGTGTTTGGGAAAAAGTGCTTGGTAATCTGTACCGTCCAACATGAGCCTCTCAAACGCCCTCATTAGCCATTCTCCCTTTGATCGCTCCATTCCTCTAAGTTTCTTCTCCACTTAAATATATGATTTAGGACGTATAATACTGTAATTTGCTTCAAAATGGTTCTTTTATGATTTTAATTCTCTTCTCGAGAAAATGTGTTCCTCAGAGATGAATTCTGCATGTGCTATCATTTATTCCTTCAGAGCCAAGAAGCAGACTCTCCAGTGCTCATGTAAGCAGACTGGGATCAAGAGTTGATATTGCTATCCACTACCTAGACCAGTACTCTCCTTTGGGCAGGGATGGAGGGAGGAAGAGGGGTGTTTTATGGCTACAGGGCTCTGCATACAATTCACTCTTGTCAATACCCCTTGACTGAATGTACAAACTGATCCCCCCTAATGAAAAATAACTACTCTGCTTTTTAAATATTTCTTCTCTTTCAATATAGCTTCTTTCAGTAAAGAAATCATTAGAAAATGTCATCTTAATAGATTTACATGATCCGAAGACTGAACTAGTTTATTTCAGGAACCTTATCCAAAGGCAGATAGGCAAAGGAGATGATTTTGATCAGTTCAGAAAATCAATAACTTGAAGTGAGTGCTCATCCATCACCTTCAGTTATCGTAAGGTAACTGTTAACTAACCCTACTCCTTACCCACCACCAATCTCACCTCTGACTGGCAGGGGAGATATCATCATTTACTGAGCTCCTATCATGTGGTAGCTATCTTACACATATTATCTTTTTGCATCCTAAAGTAAGTCAGTGGTATGTGTTTTGTTTTAATTCCCACTTTACAGATGAGGAAACTAAAGCTCCATAAGGTGAATAATGTATAAGGTCTGTAAAAGATTAATAAACAGAAAGGTCATTTAAGTAGAGCTGGGAGACCAGAAGGGGGCGCACTCACGCCCTGTGACAACAACAGAGCACAACAGGAAGAAGAAAGACTCCTTTTATTTCCTGGCAAGGACTCAACCAAAGAAAAGCCAGGGACTCTTTGTTTACTGTAGCCCCCCCAACTCCCTTTTCCCCTCTATAAAAGGGTTCTCCTTCCCTTGCCGTGCAGGGGTTTCTAAGTGGCTAGCCATGGTTGCAGACCCCAAATTGCAATTCTCTGTTGATCCTAAACAAATGCATCTTTGCTGGAGAAACATCTGGCTGTCTAGTTGTCTCAGGTCAACACTTTGCTTGCCCTTGCAGGGACCAGAGAATACTCACAACGGCTCCAGGACTGGTGAGCAAGCCGGTGTGGTACCTACGTTGAGCCCATTGTTGTTCACTGTTTTTCTCACCAACCCTGGAGTTTGAAGGTATGTCTTTCTCCTGGATCTGGGTTCACAGCCTCTTTGCGCTTGAAGCTCTCCAGGCTTTATTCGCTATCTACATTAAGGTTTCATTTTTCTGGTAAGGGCCTTGTTCTGTACGCGAGTATTCGTTTGGCAATTAGGTCTGATCATGAGATCAGATTGCTTCAACCAAAGCTGGCTGAAAATGCTTTTGGCCCAATTCCATCGGGAAGGGGCTGCTTCAAATAAAACTGTGCCGGTTCAGCCTTCAGCCTATTCCTTTGAAAGGGCTGTCTTCTGGAGACTGGCTTTTAAAAAAACCTTCAGCGTGGCTCCTCCAAAACCAAGCTATTTCCTCAAGATTGGCTGGGATTCGCTTGCAAGCTGAGCCATTGAGCCATTTGTGCTGTAAGCTGTTTAAGCTGTTTGAAAACTGTTCTTTAGAGGAAAAACCTCTAGGAAATGGGTCCCAGTTATCTAAGTATTTTGTGGGCACCCCCCACCGACAGGAACTCTGCCCCATTTTATGTTGAAAAACCTTTGGTCCTTCCTCATGCACATTTCTAACTAAATGGACTGACCTGACCAAAGGCAATTTAGAAAATCCATGGCCATGATGGGGAACTTTTGAAATCCCCAAACTTAATTTCCTTAAAACTGAATTGGACTATAGTAGCTCAAAACTTTTCCAGGACTGAGTGGAATGCTGATTTCGATTGGTATTTTGAGGCTTCCCAATATTATCAGGAGTCTAAAATTGCCTCTCTGCAAAATAAGATTTTAAGATTAACTGAGGCAAACAAAGGATTATGGACAGATAAAATGGCTCCCTAAGCCTCGGACTCTTCTTCCTTGGCTTCTTTGTCTTAGGTTCTGCCTTGGCACCATCTTGTCTCTCTCCCTCACTGCCTCATAGCCTCACTTCCAGCGCCATCTTCCTCCTTCCCTTCTACGCCACCTATGCCTCCTCTATACCTTCAAATCTCCCATACCAATTCTCCCACCAAACTTTCCCTTTTCTCTGAAACTCTCTCCTCTCTCTTCTCCTCTGAAATTGTCAGGACCTGTCCCTTTAAAGTTAAGCCTTCTGAGGATACAAAGGCTTAAACCATTTATTTCTCATGTTCCTTGGACTAAAGCTGAACTGCGAGCCATAGTCAAAGACTTTCCCAAAGTAACCAAAGATCCTCACAGATTTTCTGAAGAATTTAATATAGTCATTCAAACTTATCAACCTGGTTTCTTTGCTTACATGAGCTAGTTCATATGCTTGTCTGTGAAGGCCAGGCCCAGCACTAGATGAAAACCACTAATGGGGAAAATCCTGAAAGGTCTCTAGAATTACAACGGGGAGACCAGCCCACTGACTTATTATATGATCAGGCTCAGGCAATCACTAGGCAACTTTGTGAGCAATTCCTAGGGCTTTGCTAAAGCCTGTTTATTGGAACAAAATTCAGGCTTGAACACAAAAATATGATGAACCTGTTCATGAATATTATAATTGACTTCAGATTATTAAAAACAAATTCTGGTCTTCCTTCAGATGTCGATTCCACCTGGGTAGCTTTTAATTCTCTGTTTATCAATGGACTGAACTGGGACATTTTCCTTCTAGTAAAAAGGACCAGGATGGAATGTGAAACTATGTCCAGTCCAGATTTAATTAATCTGGCAAACCAGCTCTCTCACACTCTAGATAAGTCACCTAAAAGGAAGGCCACCAAAATTCTTAATCTTCAACTCAAGTAAATGAAGGCTCCTAAATGAAACCAAAACCCTCCTAGTTTCTGCTATTATTGCAAAGGGCCAGGACATTGGAAAACAGATTGTTACAAATTTAAGCATTTTAGGCACCTTTAGCCCTCTAACCAGCCTTTTCAATGCTCTCCTAACCCCCAGTGATGGGCTCTGAGGAACTACAGGAGCTCTTCCTAATCCCATTAAGAGGGAGGCCTTTTAATCATCTTTGAGAAATATTTCTCCAGATGTGGAGTGAATCTCTTCCAGTCCTAATTGACACCAGAGTTACACTCTCAGTGTTCAACTCCACTGCTGTAAAACAGCCTCTGCTTCAGAGTACGAAAACAATTCAAATAGCGGCCATCTCTAATGAACCTCAAGAGGTTCCTGTCTCTGAATTTATTCCCTTTTGTTTAGGCCCTTTGAGAGATACATACTCTTTTCTCCTTAGTTCCTCTGCTCCTACCCATTTACTAGGCTGAGACTTCTTAGAGAAGTATCATGCTAGAATTTCTGTCTCGCAAAAGGGGGAAATAATTCTAGAAATTGATAGCGGTCATCAACGTAACTCACCAGATGAATTAAATGGCCCTTTGGCATCTTTTATTTTTCATCTCTGATGATTAATAAAATAGATTCTGGAAACACTGATCATTTATCCCTGTTGAATCAGCTACCACTTTCTTTATGGGCAAAATCTCCAACTGATGTTGGCAAAATTCACAGCACACCTCCCATCAAAATTAAAATAGACCCCTCAAAACCTCTTCTCAGAATTAACCAATATCCTATAAGTAAAGAACCCCACGAAGGCATAGAGCCCATAATAGAAGCTTACAAGGCTCAAGGCCTCATTATCCCTTGTTCTAGCCCCTGTAACACTCCCATTTTACCAGTGAGAAAACCTAAGGGCTGAGGGTGGAGGTTTGTCCAGGACCTCCCAGCAATAAACTACACTGTTATCCCTTGACACCCTGTCGTTCCTAACCCTCATACATTACTAACATACATTCCTACCAGAAGTAAATTCTTTACTATAATTTACTTATGCAGTGCATTCTTTAGTGTTCCAGTTGATGAAGCTAGCCAATACCTTTTTGCCTTCACTGGGGAAGAGAAACAATTCACCTGGACAGTAACACCTCAGGGTTTTACTGAGAGTCCTTATTTCTCACAGATCCTGAAGGCTGACCTGGATGATATGAATTTCCTTAGAGGTTCTACTTCGTTGCACTATGTGGATGATTTGCTTCTTTATTCTCCTTCTCAAGCCTCCTCACAGGAAGACACCATCCACTTGCTAAAGCTTTTAGCCTTAAAGGTACATAAGGCGCCAGAGAAAAATTACAGTTTGCCCAGTTTGATATTTAGGACATCTCATGTCAGAACAAGGGTTACACCTAGGTCCAGCTAGACTTCATGGTGTCCTAAGTTTCCTCAAACCCAAAACTAAGCACCAACTGTGAGGTTTTCACAGGCTAGTCAGTTATTGCCGAAATTGAATTCCAGATTTCTCTCTTATGGTCAAACCTCTGGATGTTTTACTAAACAATTAACAACCCCGACACAATTTTATGGGATGAACTGGATGGCACAGCCTTCACAGCCTTAGAGTCTGATGAAGCCACCTGCCCTTGGGCATCCCAATTATCAGATTCCCTTTTTTCCTTGTTTTATATGAAAAGGAAGGGAATGCCCTTGGGGAACTCACCCCAAAACATGGGATGACCATTAGCCCACAGCAACTGGACCCTGAGTCACAGGGATACACCCCTTGCCTTAGAGCCATCACAGTCACTGCAATACTTTTACCTGTCAGTTTAGCTATTATTAAGATTCCAGGGCATTCTGAACTTGACTCTCTGGAAGCTAAGAGAAATCAGCTTGCTGATATTTCTGCAAGGCCTGCTGCCGTTCAAAGGACCAACAGCAGCCAAACCTCTGTCATGGTTCAAAGGGATATTTTCCCAAATGATAATTTAGAAAAACTGGCTAGAGAAGCCCCAAAATTGGCCTCAGAAAAGGAAAGACAAGATTGGAACTTCAACAGTTGTTGGTTTGATAAAAAGAGAAAGCTCTGGGTTTGGACCAAATAATGACCCAGTCCTACTGGAGACTCTAAAATTCCCACTGCTCACCACTGTACGTGGATTAAACAACTGGTCTAATAACAAAATGATAAGTCTTCATGAACCAATATTGGTGGAGAAACATCAATAAGGTCACAAAAAGTGCCTACACCTCACTTATCCCACTTGTTCTAAGTCCAACCCAGGGAAGTCTGTTCGTACTGCTCCTGGACATTTTAAACTGCCTAACGGACCATTCGAGGTCTGGCAAATGGATTTCACACAACTTCCTCCATCTGATGGATATAAACATGTTTTAGGCATGGTCTGTATGTTTTCACACTGGACTAAAGCCTTCCCTTGAAGATAGGCTACTCCTATCTCGGTGGCTTACGTTCTTTTGGAAAAGATTATCCTTACCTGGAAAACTCCTCTTGAACTTCATAGTGATTGGGGAACCCATTTTACTGGCCAGGTGCTTTGACAAGTCTGCTGTTTGGCTGGTTTTACAACACTTTCTCTGTGCTTACCACCTTCAATCTTTTGGTTTAGTCCAATGCACTAATAGCATTATTAAGACGCAATTGGCAAAATATGTAGAGGCCCTCCAAATACCTTGGCCACAAGCACTGCTGCTGGTCCTTCTAAATCTCAGATCCATCCCTTTTGGAAATATAAACTCTCACCCTTTGAGATAGTCACAGGACACCCAATGCACTTGGCTCTTGCTTCTTCTAACTCACAATGGATAAAAGGAGAGATATTCCAAAACTGCAAAGGCCTAGTTGTTTCCATTAAAAATATCCATGCTTTGTTCAAGCAATCTTTTTACCATGCACCCTTGGGAAATGAAGACCTTAAGCGTTATACTTTGCAATGTGGAGATTTTATCTATTAGAAAAGACAACTCCAGAAGAACTTTCTTCAACCTTGCTGGAAAGGCCTCTATGAAGTACTGCTAACCAACCCTTGTGCCACCAGACTGAAAGGAATAAACTCTTGGATTCACGTGACACACCTAAAGAAAACATCAAACCCTGACTGAACCTGCACATCATCTGGTGACCTGAAAGTAAAGATTTACCAGAACTGAAGCATACAACATCTGATGTCACAGCTTTCCCAAGATATCCAGACCAGGCCTGTTGGAAGTTTGTTGCCAAACCTTTGATGATGGCATAAGGCTTTGGATGATCTTCAATATCTATGATCTTGATAACATATGGACTTCAGATAAAAAGTGTCTGAGAGTTCTCCCTCTTACCCATCTTTATTACTCAAATGTTAATAGGTTTAACATTACTAATAAATTAATGTGTCCACTCTGTGCACTTTCCCTCTGACGTGAGACACTACACCCAGGAAAGGTCCTTCCTGACGTTGAGGGACAAAAAGTAGCTGTAACTAAAAAAACCGACTCTTGATCAACAATGCTTTCAGAGAATGTAAAAAATTAATAAACAGAAGTCTCAGTTAAATAGAACTGGGAGACCAGAAAGGAGACCTGTCATGCCCTGTGACAATAACAGAGCCTAACAGGAAGAGAAAGACTCCTTTTATTTCCTGGCAAGGACTCAGCCAATGAGAAGCCATGGACTATGTTTACTATGGCCCTCCCAACTTCCTTTTCCTCTCTAGAAATGTGCTCCCCTTTCCTTGATATGCAGGGCCTTGCATGTGGCTAGTCATGGTTGCAGACCCTGAGTTGCAATTCAGTGCTGATCCCAAATAAACGCATCTTTGCTGGAGAAACATCTGGCAGTCTATTTGTTTTAGGTCAACACAAGGATATAGTCATTGAATATATTCAAGAATGTAGTCATTGCATATAATTAAGAATAACATTCATATGAAAAAATACAAATTAGTTGAAATATATAAGGGCTCAGCCTGTGAGCCAAAATTGGCAGCAGCCTGTTTTTGTACGAGGTAAGAATGATGTTTACTTTTTAAAAAGGTTGTAAAACAAACAAAGAATATGCTATAGAGACTTTATGTAGTATATAAAGCCTAAAATATTTACTATCTGGTCCCTTTCAGAAAAATGTTTTCAATCTTTGAAATACATTCAGGAAGAGTATTTCTTAAGACATGCTTTTTGATGAATCAATAAATTTGGGTAAATTTTTTACATTGGTCATTCTATGGATTATTTTTGGATAAATTAATTTTTGGCAATTTGGCCACTGGACAAATTGACCATTTAGCAGAAAGCTTTTTAAGAACTTGTTTTTGACGAATTCACCTGGAGCTGGTCATGACTTCTCCCAAATGAAAGACACTGAATAAACATATCACAATTTCAAAAAACACAAGTAGGTAAAAGATTTCTTTCCCCCCAATGACTATGGAAGCCAGTGGAAAACTCAGAGTCCCATCAAAGAAGCCCTGTCTATTCTCACTTGGGAAAGATCTTGAAGGATCTGAAATTGTTAAAGATTATAGTTTCCTGCTAACAAAGAGACAACAAATCCACCCTCCCTTTTTAAAAAAAAAAAAACATTTTAGAATTTGAATATACAAACACTTTCTGAGTGGCTGCTTCCAGAAATATTTTTGGATTAAATGATCATTTTCAGTCTCAAAAAGTTTTTCTTTCTTTCTTTTTTTGATGGGTAGGGCAAAATATGATATTTTATTCAGATATTTTGAATAGAAGGAGTGCATTATATGAATCTACCAGACTCTTCTTCCAAAGTGCAGAGAGGATTGGTGCCCATTAGAGGATGACATCAGGTCTGCAAGCCAAATGTACTTTACCAATAGCACCTTCCATTCTTCCTGCTCAAGCCATGGACATAGATTCTTGGGGCTTTAAAAATCGTACTGTTTGTGTGGGTTGATATATATCTGATCTGAAGCTAATATATCTAAGCTGATATATAACTGAACTTATATAGAATAGTCCAGATGATTTTACATATTAGATTATGAAGATTTAAAACAAAATGTTGAGCTTAAACTATTTAAAATATGGAGTCGCTTTTAAAATTATCTGGTAGGTAATTACTTTTATCACACAGCTAAGAAAACTCAATCTCTGTCTTAGTTATATGTTAATAGACTTGCTTCAAAACACTACTCATACACAACTAAAAAGGAACAAAACTCAAATGCTCCAACCCTCATATATTTCGATGTTTTACAAAGGAGGGAGTCCAAATGGGAAAGTTTCCACCAGAGGCTTACTCCATCCATTTCATAGAAAACATCACTCTCTAAAGGGCCAGTGCGAACTTCTTTAATGTGCTTTTTTGGTTACGCCAGTTTTCCACAAACACATCAAAAGAAGAAAAACATCTAATGGCACTCAGTGGTATTTCCTCACCAGAATGGAAAAACAAGAAATGCATAACATTCATAACACTTTGAAAGTAATACAAATCATCAACACGGTAAGAATCCTAGTCTCATGTCCCCTGTACCTCAAAGGGCAAGTAATCTATGATGAGAAGTGCTCTGATGTCAAAGAATCAAGAGAAAACAGACAAACACCAATCAAACAAAAACCCTATTGCTATGAAAATAATGGTAGGCCATCAATTACCAAAATATTTTTTGCAAGGTTTTATCATCTTGAAAAGAATATTGCTGTTATTGGCCTCTTCTGAACAGTGTAGAAATATTAAGCAAATAAGAAGGCACCTTTAGAATCTGATTAGTGTTCTGTGGTCTGCTCCTCTTTCGAATGTAGAGAAGGTGACATATAGTGTTGGTTGGTGAGTCACTGGAACATGCCTGGAACCGAGCCTGGATGCCAGCTGCTAACACTAAAGACATTCATAGGCAGAATGAATGTCAAGGCTACACAGTTCTCCATCATATATTTGTGGAAAATTCATTCCAGGAGAAATTCATAAATCAGACTAGAGACTATACTAAGACCAGCACTGTGTGGTAAGATATAAAGAGAGTTTGCTCTGTTCCCACTAACTAATAAGCCTATTAGGCCAAGCCTTCCAGTAGAGGACAGAGAGTTCTATACGGATGCATCTCCTACTCCAAGAGAACACAGTATTTGAAAGACTAGAACTGACAGCTCAGATGTGTTTTTATAGTTCATCTGCTACCATATTTACTTGCAGATGTCATTATTTTCATATTATCAAATATTTGATGATCAAAAATTTTGATCTACTATCAAATATTTCTCCCACCGTGAAATGTTCTAAAAACTTTTTTAGAAATTGAAGTTCATCGGGGCTTCCCTGGTGGTGCAGTGGTTAAGAATCCACCTGCCAGTGCAGGGGACACGGGTTTGAGCCCTGGTCCGGGAAGAGCCCACATGCCGTGGAGCAATTAAGCCCATGCGCCACAACTACTGAGCCTGCGCTCTAGAGCCCGTGAGCCACAACTACTGAGCCCACGTGCCACAACTACTGAGGCTCGCGCACCTAGAGCCTGTGCTCCACAACAAGAGAAGCCACCGCAGTGAGAAGCCCACGCACCACACCGAAGAGTAGCCCCCGCTCGCCGCAACTAGAGAAAGCCCACGCGCAGCAACGAAGACCCAACACAGTCAAAAATAAATTAATTAATTTTAAAAAAATTGAAGTTCATCACTGTTCAGTCAAAATGACTCCCTTGACACAGCACTTCAAAGGAAGGAAACACACATAACATTTCTACATCTCAAAACAGAGCAGGACCAACTTCTTTTTAATACAGCCAGTGGCTCCAGAGGGCCGGGCCTGGGGACATATGTTCATGGTAAGGTTTTGCCAAACAGCCTTGTTTTATTTGGCAACCCAATCTTCCTACTTTAAAATCCACTCTCTCAGTCATTTCTCAAAGGTGACATTCTGTGTGTTTCTTCTGTCACTTTTATAGGACTAGTACTGAGCCGGTTGTGGAAATAAAGCAACAGAAATCAGTCAAGTCCCAACACACGTTAAAGAAAAAAAACTTTTTATGTGTCTTTGCTGCTTATTAAAGCACTGGTGGCCTAAGTGTTGGTTGTGTAGATATGAGATATGACTTTAAATTGGGGCTTCTTTTCCTTTTTCATCCTGCAAATTAGACCCCTTAGCTTCTAGTTGCCAGGTGGACACACGGCCTATCACACGCTTGTCTCCTAGAAATCAGAAAGTGAGTTAACTGGAGAAGACGACCTATTCTCTGAACTGAGGGAGACACAAGCTGAATGCAATTTGGATACTTCCCTCTTGGAGCTTTTGATTCTCTAGAAGAAGAGCTAAGCCAGTCCCTGTGATGGCAAGGCAAAGTGGAGAGTGTCAGTAGGAAAGTAGAAAGTAGAATGGGGAGAGCTCTTCCAACCTGGGTGGCAGGAAGGACTTCTGAGAGGAGGAATGAACTGGTTCCTGAATGGTGAGGAGGGTGTGAGCATACAAAGCACAGAGGTAAAAGACATTTTAGTCCATGCAGAAAACAGGAACGGAGGTACAGTGAAAGGGGTTCGACGGCATTTCCATGGAATGGTGACTTTATTATCGTTTCTGGTTTACTTGTCCATCTCCACACCAGGCAGTAAGTTTTGAGGGCAGGCACAGTGCTAGACACTGAGAATGCAGCCTTGTGGAGTTTATAGTTTCATGGGGAATCCAGACAATGAACAAATAGTCCAAAGATAACTATACATTTACAAATTGCAAAAAGCATGACAAAGTAAAAGGGCAGGGTGCCATGGGAAGAGAACTCAAAATGGACCTAGGAGAGTATCATGCCAACCACGTGACAGCAGAGTTGAAGAGTGTTTCAGGTTGAGGACCTAAGCATGTGCACAGGCACTGCATTGGAAAAGAGCTTGGAGAATTCACAGAGGACAAGAGGCCAGTGCATCTGGAGCAGGATAGATAAGAGGGAGTGTGGCACAAAATGAGATCTGAGGACTAGACAGGCATGAGAGCAGCATACCTTACAGATCATACAAAAGGACTGTGAATTTTCTTCTAAGAGCAAGGGGAAACCATTGAAAGCTTTTGAGCAGAAGAGGGACAAGATCATATTTCAACAAATGGCTTTGGAACAATCGGACATCCATATGCTAAAAAATATGAACTTCAACCTAAAACTCACACTTTATAAAAATATGAACGCAAAATGGATCATAGACCCAAATATAAAACTATAAAACTTTTAGAAAAAAATAGGAGAAAATCTATGTGACCTTCGCTTTGGCAGTTAATTCTTAGACATGGCACCATGACATGGCAGAATCCATCAAAGGAAAAAAAATGGTAAAATTATCCCCCTTCAAAATTAAAAACTTTTGTTGTGCAAAAGAACACTGTTAATAGAATGAAAAACGAAGCTACAGACTAGAGAAAGTACTCGCACATTAAATATCTGACAAAAGACTTGTATCCAGGATATACAAAGAATTCTCAAAACTCAATAATAAGAAAACAAACAACATAATTTTGAAAATAGGCAAGACACTTGAACATTCAAATGATGAAAAGATACTCAACATCTTTAGTCATTAGTGGAATGCGAGTTAGTGTTTTTGTTTCTTTGTTTGTTTGTTTGGCCACGCCGTGTGGCATACAATATCTCAATTCCCCAACCAGGGATCAAACCTGTGCCCCCTGCAGTGGAAGCGTGGAGTCTTAACCACTGGACCGCCAGGGAAGTCCTGGAATGCAAGTTAAAAGCATAATTCAATACCCTAAAAAAGTGAAATAAAAACGTACGTCCACACCAAAAACTCGTCCACGAATGTTTACAGCAGCTTTATTAATAATTGCCAAAACCCATCAACAACTCTGATGTCCCTCAACAGGTGAATGACTAAACTGTGAGACATCCATACAACAAAATGCCACTCAACAATACACAGTTATTGATGCAACAACTCAGATGAATCTCAAAGGAATTATGCTAAGGGAAAGAAGCCAATCTTGAAAGATTATATACTGTATGACTCTATATGATATTCTCAAAAAGACAAAACTATAGGGCTGCAGAATAAATTAGTGGTTGACAGGGGTTAAGGGTGAGGTGAGATAGGACTGACTATAAAGGGACAGCACGAGGAACTTTTGGAGGTGTGATAGAACTGGTCTTTATCTTGACTACGTTCATGGCTACACAAATCGATGCATGTGTTAGAAAACACAGAACTGTACATCAAGAGAAAACAAATCAATTTTACTGTATAATTGAACAAATGTGTTTAATAACTTAAAAATGAAAATAAGTGTCCACAAACATACTTGTAAAAGAATGTTCATTGCAGCTTTATTCATGGTAACCACAAACTAGACATAAATGTTCATTGAAAGAAAAATGCCTAACAAATTGTAGTCTATCCATAGAATAGAATATTCCTCAGCAACAAAAGGGAATGAACTACTGATACATGTGAACATGATGCATCTCAGGGACATTATGCCAAGTTTAAAAGGGCAGACTCAACAGACTATATATTATATGGTTCCATTTTTATGACGTTCTAGTAACGGAAAATTTAATCTATGGTTAAAAACATCAGAACAGGGGTTGCCTCTAAGTGCGGGGATAACAGGGAAGGGGTACAAAACAGCTATCTAGTGTGTTGAAAATACTGTATGTCTTGATAGGACTGTGGGTCCCATGGGTTTATGCATTTGTCAAATATACTTAAGATCTGTGCCTTCCATTATGTGTAAATTTCACCTTAAAAATGTAAGCAATATGAACTTAATTGAGGAGGTTCGCTTTTCACAATGACATGACATGGCAACCCTACAATTACTCTCTGTGCATTCCTGACTTGAGCAAATAAGTAAATATATGGAGGATAATGAGCCCAAGCCTCTCTGACTAGTGGAAAAGAGTGTTGCAGAAGTGGAAACGGGAAGACTGGAATGAGCCTTGTAGTGTTGGCTCAGGATTGGAGGTATCGGTATGAAGTCATGGCATGTATTATTTGATACAGACACATACACAAAGGTATACATACATATAGATGGGCAGATATGGAAATAAATATAGATATAGATCTTTATGCCTATGTATACAGTATGTGTATTGTGTATTTGTTTCCCAGTTCGAAAAGCACCTATAAGCAGTAACAAATCAGTAACTATGAGTACAAGTAGCACCGAGAGTTTCTAAATAGCTGCCCTTAAGGAAGCCAGGATTCCCCTTTGACTAAGTCTTAGAGAACAAGCTGATTTCATGGCTGAGGTGGAGATAGTACAAAACGAACCTGGAACATCACATAGTGCCAGAAAGGAAGGAATGCTCCAAGAATGGTGTGAAGTATCAAAATGACACAAGAGCCAGACTGAAGGGGCTGTCACTGGTCGATGCTAGGACAATCAGAGCATTGAAATAAATAATAATAGCAAAAGATTAAAATCCACTGAATAGACAAACGAATAAATAATGAATGAATGAATCAGGCAGAGGGCAGGGGAGAGAGAGAAAGAAGAGAAGGGAAAGAGAAGGGAGAAAAGGGGGTGAGAGGGGAGGAGAGGAGACGGGAGAGACGGGAAAGGGAGGGCAGAAGTGGGACAGAGGGGGAAGAGAAGGAGACAATAATGATAAAGCAAATGGGGCAAAATGTAAACAGTTGTGAGTAAAGGAGGATGCATATGGTAGTTCCTGTCAGATTGAAATAAAAAGTTTAAAAGTTAAAAAAAATGTTTAATGGAGCTAAAGCAAAAGAATATCCTGGGATTTAAAAAAAGGTAAAGCATTAGGAGTTTGAGTAACATATACACACTACTGTATATTAAATAGATAACCAACAAGGACCTACTGTATAGCACAGGGAACTCTACTCAGTATATTGTAATAACCTATAATGAAAAAGAAGCTGAAAAAGAATATATACATATATACGCATAACTGAATCACTTTGCTGTACACCTGAAACTAACACAACCTTGTAAATCAACTATACTTCAATTTAAAAAAAAAAAGGTAAAGCAAAAAGTATTAAGTTGAAAGAGAGCAGCATCCTATCCCACTTCTTCAGATACCTAATACACAGCCTGACATCTTCATTACAGGATGACAAATGCATACCATCAGGAAAAAAATATTACATTGTTAATTGTCTGAGTAGAACAAGCAGCTGCCAGCATATTTCTCCAAAACTACTTTTCCTAAATAGGCTAATACTCAGATAATTCAACCCAGATTTTTCTAAACTTTGATATTTATTAGACTTCTTTTCTTTAGGGTCTAAACCCTCAGTGATTTCAGGGTTGCTTCCATGAGTTTGAAGTACAAAACTTACTTTGAGCTTTTCAAAAAATATTAACATTGAGGGACTTAACCTGGTGGCACAGTGGTTAATAATCCGCCTGCCAATGCAGGGGACACGGGTTCACGCCCTGGTCCAGGAAGATCCCACATGCCGCGGGGCAACTAAGCCCGTGCACCACAATTACTGAGCCTGCGCTCTAGAACCCATGAGCCACAACTACTGAAGCCCACGCGCCTAGAGCCCGTGTTCCGAAACAAGAGAAGCCACTACAATGAGAAGCCCTCGCACCGCAACGAAGAGTAGCCCCCACTCGCCGCAACTAGAGAAAGCCCACGCGCAGCAACGAAGACCCAACGCAGCCAAAAATAAATAAGTAAATAAATAAATAGAAATATTAACATTGAAACTGCTCTTATCAATCGTAAATCTAATAAGACTGTCTAATGATTTTATGCTTTTAGATGATCAAAATAATTTGTTATGTAGTTGAAGATGGGATACCGGTTGGCTAGAGGTCGGAGAAACACGATGAAATCTAAAACCCAGAATCCTGAGACTGCACCCCTTCTTCTGTCTTTTGTTTTATGTCTGCCCTTCTTAAGGACCAGACCCTGAACATAACAATAGGACAAGTTAAATAGCTCAGGGGCTATTTCCTTTGACACCAGGCTGCTGGAAAGCCCCAACTCCTTTCCTTATCTGTCAGCGTGCCTCCCAGGTGGGTGTGAGGGCCCGGAATCATCTGACTGCATGTGGCCTCCAAGCTGAGAATTCCATCACGTTCAGACTGGGTCACACCTCCTCCACCCAGCGAGGAGGCATGGACACTTTTCATGAAACAATTTGGGTGTTAATGAATACAGAACCGTCTCATAAGGATGGAGGTTTAAAGATGCTGGCTTGAAACAGAAAAGGAGAACAACCTTAAATTAACAGAAAAGTAGTAAGAGTATTGAAGAAATCACCAAACATAGACTTCAAATCATGTCCGTAAGCCGGGTTCACAGGTAGCCCTTTGCACTTAATAATGTCTTTATAGCTCAGTAAGGATTAAGTGGTTTTTTTGGTTTTTTGTTTGCTTTTTTGGCCATGCGGCTTATGGGATCTTAGCTCCCTGACCAGGGATTGAACCCGGGCCCTTGGCAGTGAAAACATGGAGTCCTAACCACTGGACCACCGGGGAATTCCCAGGATTGAGTACAGTTTTAAATTTTAACTATTCAAACAAAAACTGTAACTATTCTATAATTTGGAAGTACTTCCTAACTGATAATAACTTGACTTTGTATAGTATTTTACAAAGCATATAGTTTTCATTTACTTATCAAAACAGATAGATCTCATTTCCTGATTTCATGGTCATGCACATTCTGCAGTAATTATCCTCACCATTTATAGATAAAGAGCATGAGACTTAATGAGGCTTCTCTAAGATCACACAGCCTGTAACTGGCCAAGCTAAGAAAAAAACAAAAACAAATATTGTAGCTTTAAAAATCCCAATCCCATGTTTTGGTTAATGGTGGATGACTCTAACAAGGCTGTCTCCGGGCTACTCCACCAGTGCAGAGGCGAACTGGTGTGCTCCCAGTTCCTCCCCAAAAGCAGCTCTCACCGTCTTGGCTGGAGTCCTCCCCAAGTTCTGTGGGTTCTAATCCTCCAATCCTCTCTGCCCTCCTCTTCTACTAGTCGTCCACTGCTGAACCTGCTCCAGCCACACTGGCTTCTCAAACACACCCCATGTGCTCCTGCCGCAGGGACTTTGCTTTGCATCTGCTCTTCCTTCTGTCTGGAATATTTCCTCCCAAATTCACAAGGCTTGCTCCTCCACTCCTTTCAGATGTTAACTAAAAAGTCACCTTCTTGTTGAGGCCTTAGCTGGCCACCCTATCTATTATGTTGACCATTGGAAATTGCCAATATTGCACCATCTCTTAAACAAAAAAAATGTCAATTGCATATGGCAAAATCTAATACAATTTAATTTCCCCTACAACCTTCCCTATCTCTCTTCAATGCTTAGTATTTTCCTTCGGTCCTCCTTACCATCTAACCTATTTTGGTGTATTGATTGATTTTCTTTCTCCTCCACTAGAATATAAGCTTCCCAGGAAGATAAGGATTTTTGTTCACTGCTGTATCCTCAGAGCCTAGGATGGAAACTCCCACATAGTAGGTGCTAAATATTTGCTGTATGAATAAGTTTCATTGGGCTGGAGTGATGAGACTCGGCAAGCTAAATATCTAGCGCTAGAGAAACCAAACCAAATGGCATGTGATACAGTGAGGTACAGGGCCCTCCCCCGGTCGAGATGACGCAGACATAAGGGATGAAGTCAGTACAGAATAGTACCAAGGCTCCGTACAACAAAACCTCACTAATGAGGACCACTGTGTATCTTTGCAAAATTCTCCTCACACCTTTGTACAAGATAACGCTTCTCTGAAACAAGCTGAAAGGGGAATTAGCCAGGAACACTCTTTTCGGTGCAGTTGCTGATAGGTGGAGTCTCCCCCCGGGGAACCAACTCTGTAGCAGTTTCTAAAGACTGCAAACAAAGGTAAGAGCTACTAGAACTCTCGGAAATACCTGCCATTTGATTTTCCAGTATTGTCTACTCTACCTTTGGGTGAAAAGATACTATCTTTGTAAAAAGCGTTAGGGCTAATCAGTGTGATCGCCTTCCCTACTAATTCTTCTCTCTCCCTACATTTAAGATGAAATTAAAGAAAAAAAAGTTTTCTCACAGTAACATCCCCAATCAAGTACTTCCCAAAGACTTCTTGAGTTTTCTCCTTGGAATCCCATACCAGCCACAGCTCCTGAAACTGATGTCCTAAGAGAAACGAGCCCAGGACAATCTGGGTCCCAATTCCAGCTCTACTGCTTAACCAACTGCGTGACTTTGGGAAAATCATACATCCTCTGCGACTGCACTTTCTCATCTTTACAATGGGTCTAAAATCTATGTTGTTGATTTGTGGAGAGTAAGTCAATAAACATGAAATCGCATCATGAAGAATAAAGTACAGGATGCAATTCTATTAAGATGATGCTATGACAGAACTCTGGGCCTCACTTATACATACAAACTAAGAGTAGCTCGCTGCTTCCTCTGACTCTAGCAGTAGGAAGATGGGAAAGGACTCTGCGGTATTCAATTCTGTGCCTGCCCCTCACCAACTCTGAAGTGTTCCTTACTTCTTTCTATGTTCAAGCAAGACCTTCTACTCCAGTGCATCTGTAGCTCTAATGGAAAACCCAGCTGTTGAGTCCCTCTCCTGAAATGAAAGGTTCTTTAGCCTCAAACCTGAAACATGCAAGGACAGGACATCCTACATGGAAACAGACCCTTTCTTTTAAACATTTTAACTTCCCCTCTTTGTGTTTCTTTCATAAGCACAGACAAAGCTTTCAAACCTCTTAGCAGGATGCTTCTTCCCTTTCAAAGAACATTGAGAATTACCAAGGAAAGTTCCAGAAGCATCTGGGGAGCTCTACGTCCCTATGACCTTTGTGCCTGATTACTTTTTTAACCATCCCTCAGACTGTAAAATGGGAGCCAGGTTATCAATGACTGCTCAGGGTGCCTACAAACTAATGTCCAACATGCCACAATCTCTTCTTCTTGTTATCTGAAAATATCCTGAAGACAAAGAGTAAGTCTATGAAAAAAAATAATGCAATACTGGTTTGCACTGAGCTATAACAATACTGCACTATGTTTGCGAGGTCTCATGGCATGGAATGGATTACCATTTTGATAGGATCAATCGATCAGTCCCTGAGCAGATGTTCATTTCTGCCTGCTCAATGTCAAGCTCTGTGCTAGACAGGGATGAGGCTGACTGGCCCTCCTTTATAGACCTCAGACTAGTGGACGAGTCAGGTCCACCAACAATCCATCATGTGAGAGCTGAGGTCATTGGAGCCAGAACAGCGGCCATGGTGTTGAGGAGAGCAGAGGGCTATAAGAGGGAAGAGAAGGGGGCTGGAATTAAACAGAATTTTCTTCATCAAATCCATCAGTTGTTTCCTAAGTGTCATTTTTCCATGTTACTGTCTGCATGATAAACAATCCATTGTCTAATATTTGAAGAAACTAGGAATATTTTATGAAAGTATTAAAATATATAAAATTGTAGTGCATTCACCCAATAATGATAATTTCTTACTATATTAGAAAGGATATGATTTTAAGCCTTAAGAAAACACTTTTCTTGTATTGTGTGAAGACCAAGTGGCACAGATGTAGTAACTGGCTCTTTTCTGCATCAGAATATTTTTCATCCAATTAAGTTCTACTTAAAAATAAAATGTAGGTCTCCTCTGTCTCTGAACTCTCACTCTCTGAAGATTTGCTACAATTATCTGCTAATTTACATAAAATTCACTACACAAACCTACTAAACAAATCTGTCCTAGGTTGCATGCAAGAATATGTTTAAGTCATGTGCTCCTGGGTGAAAAGGATATGGTGGGCTGCTATTGTACCTCAGGTATTCTCACAGAATAGTGCCTAGAGTTCACGTTGCTTAAACACGTTATGTTTTATAGATGTCTCTCTCTCACCTTATTCAGTAAAAGGTCTTCTATATATATAAAGTAGAGGAAGTAATAAGGGAAATGGGTAAGCCTAAGAGGCCCAAAGAAGCGCACACACTACAAGAACCGTTGGGAATGATAAAGCACATTAAGAGAGTTGAATGGCTATTAGTCTTAAGCTTGGTGGTGCACATGTCCCTAACTCCTATGAACCACAAATACAATGGTGAATATTTACAAGAAATTGAGATTCTGCAAAAAAAAATCTTGCTGGGGCAAGTGAGTGTGATGGTGGCACGAGCAGACATGTGGCACTCAACACACAATTACAAACTCGGTCTCGTGTTAGCAAGAGTTGTAGACCGCCCAGCAAAGGGAATGCAAACAGACTGCCACCTCAAGCTCTGTTTGGCATCCCATGGCTCTGTGTGTAGCTTCAGACAACGGTTCTTAGCCAAACACCTCTGAGCTCTCCTGCCAGGAAGGGAAGATTCTCCCCTGTTCCTCAGATCCAGACACAGATGCACCTCAGACATTTCCTGTTTAACTCATTTCTTCACCAGCTCTTTCTGCCTTACCTCGTCCCCCCACCAAAGAGTAACAGACAGCACAGCCTCCAGCTTCCTCCTTCCACCAGACCTCACACAAACACGCCTTCAATCAGAAGAAGCCTCTCAAAACATCATCTAGTTTATTTTATTTTGCTAAGTATTACTGGCATCTAGTGCTCATCTTTAATGTATTGTTTTGTTATTTATTTACATATCCATGTACACTGTAATATAGAAGGAAAATGTAATCCATTCTCAATATTCTACACTGAGCAGTGTCTACTATTATGGCTTACTACATACAAAATACCTACTAATGAGTTTATCAAATATGCAATGATTAGATAGTACTACAAGTAATTTCTATTCTGTAGAAATTCTTGGTAGATTATTAAATAGTCGTATTAAGGGGTTTTAGTGATACCTAGCAAGTTGGCATTTTCCTGTGGGTTAGGAATGCATTTTTGTTTTTCCCACTCCAAATAATGGAATTACTCACTTTGTTCTCTGAAAATTTGTTAACAAACAAATGTTAAAGAATAGATTAGGTTCACAAAAAAGAGGGACACCTGCATAATAGCAGTTACCCCAATGCTTATTTTTTCTTCTATCATTTAAAGTGTTTCAAGAAAAGGAAGCAATCAAGTCTGTTTGTAAACGTATTGTCTTAATTTGAAAGTAATTAAATGTCTGCATCAGTTAAGGTTGCTCTATTTATTGCTTTATTTCTTTTATAGAAAACCAATCACTTGTATTTATATTCAGTTAGAAAAATATGAATTATACTAGCTGGGAAAGGAAATTCAAACTAGTAGATTGCTCATCTGGATTCAGTTGTTTTTTTTAATTTTCATTTTGATGGAAAAATATTCATAGTGATTTGTCTTGTTTCAGTTTTGTTTGATGAAACTGTGCCCTAGGTCTCCATTACTCATGGCAACATTAGCCTCTCACCTGTGGTCCACAGGTAGATGTTCCTCGTCCGAATCTGGGACCAGCAGAACATCTTCATTGGACTCCTTTACAGTGAAAAGGTCCTGCAGAAAAAGTGGCATTTTAGATACTTAAAATGTACTTATAGAGTAAAAATACCTGACATGTTTGTGTAGGATGTAGTAAATTTGAAAATCCAACTCATCTGTATACCAGTGTAAGAAAGGCACTTGATTTTACAGATGTGAAAACTGAGGATTCTAGAGATAGAATGATTTGGTCAAGCACGTACAGCTAGTACATGCAGGATCAAAGTAGGTCCATTTCAAAGTTGAACTCTTGAGTTCACTGCCCTTCCACTGTTACACAGCCACCCTGTGAACAAAATCTTCCTCCAAAAAGCCCTCTTTTCTCACGAGATTTGTTCTCTAAAATGACCACTAGTATAGAACAAAAATCCCAGAAACCCAGAGAAAAACTGGCATAGATCACAAATAGAGATCCCTGTGCTAAGAGGTGGCCTAGGGTGAGGGTGGTGTGTCAAATGAGATTTTTCTTTCTCAGAGGAGGAAGTAGATTTGGGGGGTGACCCTCTAGATGGGATGTCTGCCTTCTCATGGCAGATATGAGAGCTCAAATCCCAGAGAGCTGCTGGAGAGGGATACTGAGTGGGGCCATCAGACCCAGCAACTTCCTTCAGTTGCTTTTCTCTCGACCAATTTTCTGTCTTAAATTTGGAAAAATGATGACATAGATCACTATTCTAAAATTGAATGTAAAGGGGTCCTTCACAGCTTCTGAAATGTGGTCAGTTAAAGCCCAGATTTTAAACTTGAGAGGAAAAGTAAAGCAGGTCTTTTGCCCTGTCTGGATCGTAATGATAACAATAATAATGATAATAATGACAATGATCATGACTGTAAAGGCTCATATTTACTGAGTGCTTACCTGATAAGAGGTGCTGTCTTATTTGTGCTTCACAACAACCCTCAAGGAGGTACTATTATCGCCATTTATAGAAAGAGAAACTGAGGCTAAAAGATGTAAGTGACTTAGGTAAGGTCCTGTAGCTAGTAAGGAAGGATGTGAAATCTGGATCCAGAGGCCTATCTTGTAAGGCAGTTGAATGTGTTGTATGTTACAACATCATCACAATATTAACATGGCTCAAACAGACGTTTGGATTTTGTCCCCATGCCCTCCACCTCATCTGCCCAATCCACACTGTCCCAGTCTTGTTCAAGTCAGTTGGTGGCACTTCCATCCACTGAGCTACTCGGGCCTAAAAGCTGAGTCATCCTTGAGTCATTTCTCTGTCTTCTCCCACCCACTTCCAATGCATCAGCAAGGACTTAGGGCTCTACCTCCAAAATGTCACCCAAATCGGTGAGCTTCTATCTCTGTTACTGCAGTCCTAGTCCAACCCCTATCACCTCTCACACAGCTCCACCTGCTTCCATTCTTGTTCCCCTGTACTCCATTCCCAGCCAGCAGCCAACCTGATCTTTTAAAAACAAAATCAGATCATGCCATCCTCCTACTTTCCCCTCAAAGCTGTACATAATCTGGCCCCTGCCTACCTCTTGTACCTTATTTTCTACTACTCCTTCCCTCTTTCACCTTTTTCTAGTCACATGATGGTCCTTGTTTCCTGGAACTCTCCAAGCTAGTTACTACCTCATGACTTTTACAGCTGCTGAACCCTCTACCTGAATTGCCTTCCTGTCTTCACTGGGTTGGCACCTTATCATTCGTGGTCTCTGTTCAAAAGACAGGTCATCAGAGAGAGACCTTCCCTGACCACTCTGCTGAACTCCCTACCCACACCAGTCATTAGCACATGATTCTGTTTTATCATCTCCATGACACTTGTCAATATTACTTGTCTATTGCCTGTTTCCCCAGCACCTAGCACACTGCCTGGCACATAGTGGGTGCTTACTAAGTATGTTACTTAGTGAATAATTCATTAGCCTGAATTGATCAGATGAATTCTAAAGACTGATTTTTCTTTTTAGAGACAGAAACTGTCAGTTCTCTTTTAGGAAGATACTAAGTGAGCATTGGGCGAGCAGGAGAGCTGCCTCAAAACTCACCGGGTGAGAGAAGCCTTTCTTTATCCACCTGCCAAAATGGTCACTTCTCTTACTATGTCCCAACCCCCAGCCCCTGTATACCTGTTTAATATTATACCAAAACCATTTGTCAATGAGTGTGCATCTCTTCTGGGTATGTCCAGATCTCCACTTAGATGTTCAACTTCTGAAACACGGGAGCTGATCTTTTCTCATTCACGTATCCTAACACAGCCCTCTGCACACATCAGGTGCTTTAGCAGTGCCGTGCAGTGGCTGAGAGACCAAAGGGGACATGTCCCTTTAAAGGAAGCCCACATGGCCACAGTGGGGGAGGCACACACACAACATACTCACCCTTAGAGTTTGAACCCTGAAGATACAAACGGTCCCCACCAGAAAAAACCGATCCTCCAAAGAAAGATTTGTGGCAGACGACTCACAGGACCGGCTGGGGAAGAAGCTACGGAAGAGCACCAAAGGCTCTAAGGGAGACAGAGATACACATGTGACAATCCAATAGAAAGGTGGAGCGATTACACAAGAGGATGGGCACCTGCCGTATCAGTGTGCCGTTTGCCAACCCACTGACAATTTTCAGAATTCCGAACCACCAATTTTTTCTGTCTTCCTTCCCAGTCACCCCCCCACCCTGGTCTCCACCAAAACATGAAGTAATTACTGAGAAATACTTGTGAGTTCAGGGTGATCGTCAGTCTTCTGTCCTTACCCTGTGAATGGACATGTTAATCTCCAAAAAAGTTTAGCTCCCCTTCTTTACATAGACCATGTGGGTATCAAAAATGTGTGTATAATTTGTGTGTGTATGTAGTCAAGTTTTTTTTAAAGGTATTTGACCTTTGGTTTCCAAAGGCACGTGACAAAGATATCAGACAACCATGTGTGAGCTAATTTTCATTATTTATTTACCCATTCATTCATTTGTTATATCTTTAGACCTCAGTGGCAAAGAACTGAGTTAATTATATTCTTAGTTCATGGCATATTATGAACACAGATAAAATTCCCACTCTTGTTTTTACTTTTTTCTTCTCTCTGTCCCTTCCCCACCCACAGGTACCCACTGTCATCTACCACATTTAATATATAACTTTGTAAAATATGTAGTCTGGTTCTATGTACTATATGCTTTTACAATTTACAAAAGTGGCATTGTGCTATAGATCTCATTCTGTTTCTCAATCAACAATACGGTTTTAAGGTCTAACCATGTTGTACTATGTATATCTAGAGTTCATTGCTTTTTTTTTTTTTTTGAGTTCATTGCTTTTGACTACTACAAAGTTTTCCATATTGTATATTTCCCCAGATTTTATTTGTCCATTTCCCTAATGATGCACACCTAGGCTGTGCATCATTCCTCCCTCCTACCACGAACAACACTATGACATACATAGAACATGTCCCCTTAGACACAGATCTCTCTGCAACTTCTCCTCTGGGATATTTCCACCCAGCGATAGGATTGCTGAGTTACAAGATAATTGACTTCAGTTTACTCTGTTTTCCAGGATGGCTTCATGAGTTTACATTCCTCTCGACACCGTATTAGTGTTTTCATTTCTCACATCCTCACCAATATTTGGTATTATTCACACTCCTAATTGTTTACATTTTGATGCGTGTACAGTGCTACTCATTGGTTTTTGAATTTTTCATTCTTTGCTTACTAGTGAGTTGGAGCATCTTTTCACATATTTGTTGGGCTATTTACCTTTGATTCAAGCCCTAGATCTTTTAATGGCCCCAAATCAGTGTTTATGTTAATTTATCAGCTTGCGGTTCCTGAAACCTTAAAAATTACAAATTCAGATCCCGTATCCACATGTAAGACACACAGATTTGGGTTTTGATTTCCTGTAAATGACACATTTTTTTCCATTCAAACTCTGAGAGAGATAACAAGCTTACTCTTCCTCTAGGCCAGTGGACAGAATTTTACTGATCATTTTAAGTCTCTAGGTTTTATGTGTTGGTCCTTGAATGAGTGTTAGAACTCCAGACCCCAGCCAATGGAGCCAATGTATGATTTAAAACTCACTTAGGCCCAGCACAAAATCAGCTCCCTCTTATCACTAGGTCTTGTACTTTATCCTTTAATTTCTAGCACCCATGGATTTCCCTTTCTTTTAAGATTGGCTATGCAATAAACTTCTTAGATTATGTTTTAACAATAATTTCCTTGTTTTTTGTAGAAGGAAAGAGCCATCCTTATCAGATCAGTCCACCATGTTACCATATGACCCCACCTTGTAAATTTTGCTATTAATTTTTTTAAAGTCTAATGAATGTCTGTGGTCCACCAAAACCTGTGATCATAGGCGTAGGAGAGAGTGTGAGAGTACCAACAGTAGAAAGGCATTTATATTACCAATGAAGGGCTGCATAATTCATGAACTTCATCTAGATAAGATTAAAAACTGTTTTGCTTACCATTAGAAATATCTTTTATACTCAGGATGAATTTCACATATTCATAAGCAGGGCTGCTACCATGTTCAGCATCTCCTCTTTTTAAATGACAGCAAAAATCAATATGTTTTCCTACTAAAAGAAAACAGATACAAAACGTGCTTACATTTGTACTTAACTATATTCTGCAGGATTCTTTCATATGATTATTGTCTTACTTAGACTAGATTTTACAAAAATATTATTTTCTTTTCATGAACATTAGCACTTGCAGTTATCTATGTTGTATCTGCAGAGTGGGGTATCAGCTAGAACATAATTTATAGAACACTAATACAATTATACAAAAGCTGAAATAATCAGGGTTCATGATTAAGAACAAGATTTAATAGAGGAGAGATTTTTTAATACTAGAAATATAATTTGTGAAATGTCTTTATTATTCCTGTAAGTGATTGTTATCTGTCTCTTAAAATCTAAGAACTTACTATTTGAAACAAACAGTCTGTACCTGAGTTTGGCAAAGGAAGTTTGAGAGCAATCTTTTGGTAGACTTCATTTTTCTCTTTATCAGGCAGAAGGCTTAATAATTTTTTACCCATGATGTCATCCTGAAGAGGGAAAGAGGGAATAAATTTTGTTATCTGTACTACTATATTTACTTCCTCTGTCTCCTTACTTAAGCTTATCATCTGGGAGGGAGATGCAAAAGGGAAGAGATATGGGGACATATGCATATGTATAACTGATTCACTTTGTTATAAAGCAGAAACTGACACACCATTGTAAAGCAATTATACTGCAATAAAGATGTTTAAAAAAGTAATAAATAAATAAGAAAAAAAAAAAAGCTTATCATCTGCCCCACGTCAGCCATCTTACAGTCAGACCTGTTATACTTCTAAAGTCCCAATTCACATTACGCCATTCTATGACCATCACCACCTACCTTTGCAGTGCGCTCATGCAAGTACCCCACCTCTCCAACAATTATCCCACCCACTGAGACCTCCAGTCCATTCGCATCCCATTTTCACTGAACATTATCTCCTTCAAATTGTCACATCCCTCCTTACCCAGTTCAGATGCCATAGTCGATCATTCTAATCACTGCCATGAGCTCTTATTTGCCTGGGAAAATCCCAACTCTGCTTAATTTCAACTCTTCATCTACCCTGTACCTTCCCCCAAGCAACTGAATGTGTATGGAGAAAACCCCACACCCATACTGTGTATTATTTTAAATGGGCACTCAGCTCTGCCTAGAAATCATTCCACATTTCCCTAGATAATCTACTCTTCAATATGACTATTTCTTGCCTTCTCCTCCTTCAAACCTGCAAAACCGCCCCCTCCCCTGCCACCCTCCTCATATTCAGCTAGGATCTCATTTCTTATTTCAATTAAAAACAAAGGGAGAAGGAAATGTCAGTATCTCCCTGCACCAAATCTTACCGACCTATCTGCTCCTGTGGCCAGAGACCTGCTTTCTCTCCTATTGCACCAAATAAGCTTCTACCTAAGTCTAGTGCACTGTCCTTCATCCTCTCTCGACTATTCAAGGACATCATTTCAGAAATTCTCCCCCTACCCACCACATCTTCAAGCTTTCCCTTTCTGCTGGGTCTTTCCCTTAGCACACAAATGCTAAATCAGAGATGCTATAATATCTGCCATCTTAAAAACAGGAACAACACAAAAATCCAAAATCTTCCTTGACACTACATCCTCTCCTCCATCTCTAACTACTTCTCTGGTCCACCTTAGAACAAAAATCATTGAAAGGAACTATACTTGCTGTCTCTCATTTCTTCGCCTCTCACTCTCCCTTAAAACCACACTAATCAGATTTTTATCCTAACCACTCCACTTTTCTGGTTACCAATGACGTCCATATTGCCAAATTCAATAGTCGATTTCAACCCTCATCTTGCCTAACATTTCAGCATTTGATATAACTGACCTCTCCTTCATGCTTGAAATACTCTGTTTACTCGGCTTCCAGGACACCATACACATATGGATATCCTTCTGCTTCAAAGGCTACTCCTTCACAGTTTCTTTGCTAGATCTTCCTCCTCTTCCTGGCCACTTGGCACAAGAGTGCTCAGGGCCTGGTCATTGGATCTCTTCTCTTACTATCCTGTCTCCTGTGGTCTCTTCCAGTTCCACCTCACCAAATACCATCTAACTGTTAATGACTACCAACTTCTCACCTCCAGTCCAGACTTCTCCCTGAACTCACCTTGATAACTAAACTTGGATGTCTGATAGGATTTCAATTTTAAGACGTCCAAAATAGGGCTTCCCTGCTGGCACAGTGGTTAAGAGTCTGCCTGACAATGCAGGGGACATGGGTTCGATCCCTGGTCCCGGAAGATCCCACATGCTGCAGAGCAACTAAGCCCGTGCACCACAACTACTGAGCCTGAGCTCTAGAGCCTGCGAGCCACAACTACTGAGCCTGCGTGCCACAACTACTGAAGCTCACGTGCCTAGAGCCTGTGCTCTGCAGCAAGAGAAGCCACCACAATGAGAAGCCCGTGCACCGCAACGAAGAGTAGCCCCCGTTCGCCGCCACTAGAGAAAGCCTGCGCACAGCAAAGAAGACCCAATGCAGCCAAAAATAAAATAAATAAAATAAATAAATTTTTTAAAAATAAAATAAAAATAAAAAGACATCCAAAACGAGTGCACCAGATATTTTCCCCTCACAAACATGCTCTTCTCTCAGTCTTCCCCAATTCAGTAAATGGTACCACCATTTACCCACATGTTTGTCCTTGACTTGCTTTTTTTCTCTCAAGCCCCAAATCCAGTCCATCAGCAAACTCTGTTGGTTCTACCTTCAAAATACATATAGAATCGGTCCACTTCTCAGCACTTGGTTTAAGCCATCATTTTTATCCTGGATCCTGCAATAGCCTTCAGTGGTCTCCCTGCATCTATCTTTGCCACACCCTTGCTCCCACTCCATTCTCCACAGAGCAGCTAGAGTCATCAATTTAAAACATAAGTCAGATCAAGTTATTCCTCTGCTCAACATTTTCCACTGGCTACCCAAGTGATTCAGAGTGAAAGCCAAAGTATACTTCCAACGTCCTTGACAGCTCTATGTTCTGGCTCTTTGCTGCCTGTTGACCTTAGCCTCTCCTACCCTCCCTCTTGCTCACTGCATTCCAAGTACACTGAACTCCTTGCTCATGTTCAAATACAGCAAGCAAACAGTCATCTTGGGGCCCTTAAGCTTGCTCTTCATTCAATGTGAAACACTCTTTCCCAGATATTTGCAATGACTTTCTCCCTTACTTCATTCAAGTCTCTACTCAAAAGTATTTTAAATAGCATCAATTCCCTGACATTCTCTTCCTGTGTTTTTTTTCATACCACTTATCATTACCTGACATCATAGTCACATGTATATATTTATCTATTCATTATCTGTCTCCCACAATAAAATGTAAGTTGCATTAGAACAGAGACTTCGGCCGTCTTACTCACTGCTACATCCTCAACACCTAGAACACAGCTTGGCACAAGTGAGCACCCAATAAATATTAGTTGAATGAGTGAATAATACTGTACCACATAGTTGAAGTATGGTGACACATGAATAAACTGAATATCAGCCTTTAAGTAATGAGTTTTTAATGTGATAGGAACAAAATAATAAACAAAGTACTCTTTGTAGCTTAATTATGGCTTTGGTTGATGAACCACAAATTCAAATGATTTTTAATTGATTAATATTAATAATCTACAGTCAAAATTCAGAAATATATTTTTATGGCCCATTTGTAGAAGCCAGCCTACGAGTTGGCCAATGCTCAAATTAGCAGATGGATCCTGTCTCAATCAAGAAAAGTCTTGGCTCAATTCAGGGCAGAAATATAACCCTAATTTAGCAAAGAAAACATGAAATTAACAGGAAATAGATTTTTTTTTCTTGGCCACGCCACACAGCATGTGGGGTCTTAGTTCCCCGACCAGGGATTGAACCCTTGTCCCCTGTAGTGGAAGCACGGAGTCTTAACTACTGGACCGCCAGGGAAGTTCCAGGCAACAGATTTTGACAATGAAAGTCACATAGTAAGAAACTGACTTCCCAAAAGAAAAAGATATTTTTCATTCAACTTAACTTTTTCAATAAAAATGCTTTTATTGATTTAGTTATAAAATACACTTTAGGTACCAAACCAAGTTATCTCTGGTCAGTAGAGACCACTCATTTATTCCTTCACCTAACACTTAACAACCGCTTCATGCCAGAACATTATGCTAGGTATGTTCACACGAACTAGCTCACCTAATCCCCTGTGAGAGGAAGAATTCTCCTCTATTGAATTCATGAGGAAACGAAGGCTTGTCCGATTATTGAGAAGTCACAAGTTCAGAGATGAGATTTACACCCAGCTCCACCTAATTCCATATCCATTGTTCCTTCCACTACAACATAGCTACCTTGAGCCCAATTTGCACCAAGAGCAGCCAGTTTGCTACCGGACCAGTTTCTGCATTTTGGACACTCTATATGAATTAATTTATTATTTTTTTTGCTGAAACTTATGAGAGTTTAAAAAAATGAACCTGACATGTTCATTCTAATTTCAATGAACGCATAGTTCAGGAGGGAAGACAACACATGCACAGACAATTCTGATACAAAGTATAAAGTAATACCTTAACAAGAAGTACAAAATGCTAAGGCTCACCAGTTCTTTCATTGGTAGAAGGAAGTATAGCATTGTCACCTAAAAGAATTCAAAGTGAGCAGTCTTTTGATGGTGCACATTCCTTGGATGGAAATAGTGGCAATAAGTTTCTTATTAATTAACTACATTCTTTAAGGAAGGTGACAGTGACAATGAATGCCTTATAACTGACCACCAACTAAAAACAGTGGACGTAATGATCATCCCAGTGACCCTGCTATATATTAGATAAAGGGCAGAGATCTGAAAGCATTATCAACACCATGTTACTTTCGTAAATCTTTGGCATTTGCTCTTCTTATTACACAAGGCAGAAAGATCAAGGTACTTAGAGCTTAATGAAGCAAGGATAAATACCAGTGAAAAATTAAGGCTTTTTAAAAGCCAAGTTTGAAAATAACCATTAGTTGTCCTACAAATATTAGTAAGGTGAGTCTCAGTCATGCCAAAAAAAGAATAAAGGAATTTACTCCACTCCTTGACATTTACTGAGAATCCAGGCAAGCAGCATCGTTTTGCTGGCAGAAACATCCACATTAAACATGCATTAGAAAACTGTTCAACTGTATAGGGCACCAGGAAGGATGAGAGCTTCTGTACGAGATTCAGACTGCACCCTGAATCAAACAAGACTCATCGCTAGTGATTCTCTACTACGCTGTAAACTTCGCAGGGAGAACAAAGCAAAACTCATCACAATTATCACCAACTAGCCATATACCTATGTCTAAAATTTTTGACTTTCTAAAGTCTTTCTGAAGTCTCTTTCTAAAACTTCCTAAAGCCTCTTAAAAACTCAATCCTGAGAAACTCTTTCCATGATGAAATCTGTATTTTAAAATTTTATTTTGTTTAAAAATTTTAAAAGAGAACAATTATATGTTTTTTTGAGGGGGTGATGAGGTAGAGTGACTAGGAAGGCAGGCTGCTAAGACAGAGGGTAGTGAATACAAGTAACTACAAGTTACTACTACCAGCGACTACAAGTTTTTCCAAAGGAAAAACCATCAATGACATCAATGATTGGGAAAATGTGGTGCCAGATTTCAGACATAAGTTTAATACCACGATGATGATGATATCAGCCATCATTTCAGTCATGGTGTGTTTTATAACATCGTAACTTGGACTCCTCCCATCTTTTTGTCACATCCCTATCCAATCCATCTGCAAAACTTATTTCACCTACAAAACACTGACTACTTCCACATCCACCTTAATGCAATCCACCACCATCTATTGCCTGGACTATTGTAATAGCTTTCCAAGTGACTCCACACTTCCATGCCTACCCCCATAGCCTATTCTTAATACAAGAGCCAGAGCGATCCTGATAAAACAAGTTCACATCATTTCCTGCATCTGCTCCAAATAGCGTCCTCCCATCTCAGAGGAAAAGGCAAATGGCCCTAAACAAGGTGGACCTCTGTTACTGCTCTGACCCCATCATCTCCTACCACTTTACTTTTTACTCACAGCACTCCCGTCCCAGTGGCCTCTTTACCATAGCTTTTCACACCAAGTAGACTCCTGCCTTAGTGACTTCTCACTTGCATTTGCTTCTACTTGAAACACGCTTATCTGCATGACTCACATACTCACTCCATTCAAGTATCTGTCTAAATGTCACCTGATCAGTGACACTAACCACACCATTTGTAATATCCCACCTCCGGTCACTCTCTAAGCAATACTGTCCCCTATTGACAGATGAGAAACTAAAGCTCATGTCGTTAGTGAGTGAGAGTTAAATTTTAACCTCCAGATTATTTGACTCCAAAGACCAAGTTCTTTCCACCTCACCATCCTATTGGCTTAGAGTTGCCCAACAGACAGAGGTTCCTTGATTTTTAATGAAACTGTAGATTCCTGGAGCCAGGCAGATACTCTAGAAATGGTTTGGTTTCCATATAAATATAAGATGGGTGACTTATAAAATGAAATTTTTAATCAAAGCCTGGGAAAAATTGCATGTTGTTAAAAATTACAAGTTAGGATTTAATGAGGAAAAGTGTGAAATTGTGCCTCAGGTATAGACCTTTTCAACCCTGTTTTAAAAGAATATATAAATTCATTCCCATTTAATGTTTACGTACAGATGTATCAATAATAGTTATAGCTTTATTTTTAAGTACACCAGTCTCAGGTTATCAAGTCCATGGTTTAAGATTAACAGTTCAAACCCATGTCCCAGACACCTCTACCTTAGGGTGACTGTGTGTGTGTGTCTGTGTGTTACTTCAAATGTTGAAGGGTGAAAGAGTCTCTTAAGAGTGAAAACTCTGAACCAAAATACATAAAGAATCAAGGAAAATGATATAACTAACACCACTGCTGTGAAAAATCTTCATGTGAGGATCCTCAGGGAAAAGTCACCAGTCTCAGTCAATGGCCAATTTGGTTTAAGTAATGTCAAATACCTCAAGAATTTGGGTAGCTTTCTGGTCTTCACTATAACAAAATTTAATGTGTAATGGATTATACTCCTACATTCTTTCTTTTAATATGCATTTAATAAGACCATTCTCCTATGATATAACTCCTCTGAGGTCCAATGCAACGAATATCTCTAATATTTGCATTTTATTCAGCTGTTTAGGTATTCTATAAATATAAGCTGAATTTGGAAATCTAAACTGCTTTCTAAAAGAAAGGAAGAGAATGAGAAATAAAGAAATGGACCTTAGTATCTTTAAATAAAAAGAAAAGAGCAGAAAAGCCCTCTGAGTTTCCAAGTGGGCCATAGAACATGCCAGCTGGAACAGCATAACTAGTGGGATAAGCTCCTAATCTTCTTCTAACTTAACTAAATAATAATTTAACAAAACTTCTACTCATTTACATGTTTCAAACTTGAGTGCTATAGATCTGTGGGTCAAGGTCTTAAGACAACTCTGTAGAGTGAGAAATATGCAGTGAAAGCAACAATCCAGATGCGTTTAACACAACCAGCCAAGTGACAGAGATTCAGGAGTGGTGGTGGTGGATGTACTCTACACAGCCCCTCTTCACACACAGGCATGCATGCAATATGAAGGTATGCAGTACTTTCATGTTTAAGTGATATATCTGGTAGGTGTCCAGCCTGAAGATCCAGAAAAATTTTAGGAAGTCATATATTCTAAGTCAATGGTGCTAGGAAGATATAGAAAGCTCTCCTGAGAGGGATACAGTGACACCAAAGGGCTCAGGAATGAGTGACTAATTTGAACATCAGAGACTCTGACTATAACTCATGTGTAGGTCTCTCCAGCAATATTTACAACATTGCTAAATTAGGCAATCATTTCTAATTTTTTTCCAAATGAGATCAGGGTTTGTTCTTCAATATAAAGAAACAAAAAGCGAATCAGACCTGGAGATGGATGTCATGAGCCAGCATGACCAAATCATGACATTCATTGTTTAATCAGTATGTGGTGGACTCAAGAAATGTACAAAATCAAACACATCCATCTTGTGAGGGCTGTCTTGCAAAGTAGTCACCTTGGGGATTATCTCCTGAGTCTTCTTTGGAGCTCTCCTTCAGGGGCAGTTTACAAACCATACACCAACGCACACACACCGTTTCATTACCTTATATCAGAGTTTGTTTTTATAGCTTTAAAACTGAAACCAATGGAGAGGACAGTAAAACAGGTGCACGTTCTGACAACATTGAGACTGTCTTCTCTGATGAGTTATATGCTGCTGAAAACAAATAATGAACCCCTAAACGACAAAGCAAATGATTCTTTCCCAAAAGCTGGGAGAACTTACTGGTAAATGGCCAAGGAGAGAAGAGATGTTGTCAGCCACGAACATTATCACTCCATCTGTGCTCAGTATTACCATAAAGCCATCTAATGACTAATGAAGAGAGAATAATAATGTAATTAAATAATGGAACAATAATAAAATGATAGCTTTATTTCTAAATGCATAAATAATTATAATCACACACTGAAAGTGTACTGTGGTCCTTAAATATCAATAAAGCAGGCACAGACTTAATTAAAATTCCATTATTCTGCCTCCTACACAGAATCTACTTAACCTTAAGCATGAGATGTTTATCAAATGATGTGTCATTTAGACAAACAAATTTCAATGTATACCCAATTAACACAAAACTCTCCAACACAAGCTACGAAGATTCATTTCCGTGTGTAGATTGTTTCATATTTAATTCAAAATTAATTTTAAAAACTGTAAGAATATTTTGGAGGGCATTTTCGTTTGTGGTTAGTTTAGTCATCTATTTATAAATATGGGTATTGCCATCACTTCCCTGCTATATAATGGATTAGATATCCAGACAAATGTCTCCTGGTAGAGAATACCTAAAATGATGATTAAAATATATTAAAACTTATATTTCAAAACAGGGCCAAGCTTATGGTAAAGTAAGGGAAACGATCTGACATCAGAAATGACTAGAACATGAGAATTCAGAGGTAAGGGGATATCGGAGCTTGCATATGCCTTGGGAATATCTACACAACACTGATGGCATAGAGCTGGGGGGACAGAAAGCAAAGCTTGGGCCCGCACAAGGTCGGGGGTGAAATCAGAGACTCCTGCATAAAGCCAGGCCTCCCAAAGGGTAACACTCTTGGGAGACAAAATAGAAAGATCTTATCCAGCAAAGGAAGCCAGGGGATTCACAACCTGTCCATCCTGCCTCAGCTTCCACTCAGACTAGAAAAGGAAAAGAAAAACCGAGTGTCATCTGGGAAGCCTACACTCGCACAGATTCGGAGCTGGAATTCACAAACTACCTGTGTAGCCCTCAACACTCCAAGCCTATTATTTACTTTCACATGGTCCTGACCCCAGATATCTAGTAAAAAGGAATTGAAATCATCTCTAGAGAATGATTTTAAAGCCCTCAAAGAATTCATGCAGATAAATTCCCAAATAGCATGAGATTGTAATGAATGATTAACAAACAGGAAAAAATGAAACATCATGAACAAGAGGCAGTATAAATAATAAAATGCAGAATCAGATTTTAAATGTGCAGATACTGGAAATATCAGGGATAGACTATAAAATAAGCATGCTTAATATGCTTAAATAAATTTTAAAAGGGTATTGAAAATATAATGAAGGAGCAAGAGACTCATAACTGACTAGGCAGATGTGAAAAATAATCAAACAAAATGTCTAGAAATAATATCATCAAAATAAAAACTCAGTATGTAGGTTAAATAGCAAGTTAGAACATAGCTGGAAAGACAATTTTTGAACGGGAAGACAGAGCTGAAGAAGTGACTCAGACTGCAACACAAGGAGACAAAGGGATGGAAAATAAGAGAAATTAAATGACACAGAGAAGAGAGCGAAAAAGTGAACTAGACATTTCACACATGTCCACTTTATTCTCATGACAACTCTGTGAAACAGAGATATTTTACAGAGAAAGAAATTAAAGCTCAAAGATAGTAATTCTCTCAAGGATGCATAATGAGTAAGTGACAAAGGCACAATTCATATCCCTGTCTGTCTGACTCAAAAGACCATGGTCATTTGGGCTTTAGTTTGTGGCCTTTGAACTCAGTGAAACCTACCAGTTCCTTTGGAGATAGAAACCATGAACATGTTTCCTCATGTCACTGAGGAAAAAAGTAAGGACTTAAAAGCCTTATTCAGTAGAGTCTAGCAACCTGTGTTGAATGACTCTACCAGATAATTACTTAACTTGCCACTAAACTATAGAAAGAGTTGTTCATTTTTGTTGTCACTCAAGATCAGTGGGTTCACTTGGCATAAGAAGCATCTGGGCAGCGTGTTAGACATGAAGGCTCCTGGCCCTACCAGGATTGAGATTCCGATTCAGACAGTTTAAGGTGTGTCCCAGGAACCTGCATTTTTACCAAGCTCCCTAGGTAATTCTGAATGCATGGTCTCCTAGCCACACTTTGAAAAACCACTATTCTTTATCTTCTATTGCACGTATTCTACATATGAAGTAATCAAAGAACAAACTCCCTCTTACTTGTAGCATCATCTGGTTGAAATCTTCATAGCTATGAAGTGATGGAATCCAATTAGATTTCTCTCTAGAGGCTTCTGGATTGACTTTGCCTTTTTAGAAAAAGGAAGAAAGGATAAAAAACTGTCACATTAAAATGATTAGCTTATGGGTATTAGATTTTTCAAAGTTATAATTAATTTTATGGAAAAGACTCTCATGAGAAAATGCTGAGTGCTAATGAAGGATCTGAAGTAGACTAACTAATTGCTTATAAATTATCATAAACAAAGAAGTGTTCAGAATTGAAAAAGACCTTGAAGATCATCCACCTGAATTTCTACTGATCTACATGATGACCTCTCTAACAACATTATGATTTTCAACCCCCAATTCTTTCCTTTTCTTGACTTCTTTAAGTCTTCTGAATTCTATCAAAACCCAGTATTCATAATATACCAGATAAGGTACAGGCTATGTCGAATGCTCTAGGTGTATTCAGACATCTAAAATCTCCTCAATCCCTGGCTAAAATAAGGAATTCCATGATTTAGTTTCATCGAATTAAGCTTTAGCAAGGGCCCTTAACTAGAAAATCTTTAAGCCATATCTTGTAACTCTCCAAAGCTGCTGACACTGTTCTATCTCTCACACATCCTTCTCCATTCTTCAGTGTTTTCTGGTTTTCCCAATGAGCAGTGTTCCGGCTCCTGTGCTCATTCAGAGACTTTGCTATCAACATCTTCCCCTCTCCACCTCCCCCAATCCCACCCACTCCCCTAACTTCACTAACTCAGGGACCTCACTAACACAACCCTCCAGTCTCCAGTTATTTTAATGTATGTCAATAAACGTTCGTTTCTTCTCCTCACAAAAATGTTAGAGACCCATAAAACTTTGCTCCCTATTCAAAATGTTAAATCCTTTGACAAGGACAGCTCTGACAGCAGCACTTGCTTTCTTGGTGGGTAGGAGTCTCAGATCCTTTTCTATGAGTAGATGTGGATAACAAGGGGGCCAAGCATGAGTAGAAGAGCTCCAGAACCCTCACTCAAGAGGGAATGAGAAGAGGGTGTATAACTACATGGGGAGTAGAAATAACATGAAAAATAAACCATGCCAATTGCACAACTGCCTCAAAATCAGTTTTCCTGACCACTGCCCCAGCCTGGAAACTCAATTCTGGTCACAACTTCTCAAACTCGGGAAACAACCCATGCCACTCTCCCATGGCTGATTTCTGAGGTCATTTCCCCATTGACTTTCAGCTCCACCTAGTGACTTTCATCTCCTATACTCCCTACAAAGAAATAAAAAAGACAGAAGAGAGACCATATGTTGCCAGGAAATAAAGCCAATGTATTTTATAAAGCAACCATAAAGTGCTTTTCTACGTTACTATTACCCATGAACATGTTCTTGTTTCGTTTCTAGGGTGGGCACCATATCCAATTCTTCACTAAAACCCCAGTGTACAGCATAGTACTTAACTCACAATAGGGACTTGGCAATTCTTGTTACGCTGAACCTCATTCATTCATTTATTTAACTAACATTTACTGGGCTCCTACTATGTATCTTTTAGAGGCTGAGGATAGAGCACAAACAAGACAAATAAGGTGACTGTGCTTTTGTATCTTACAGACTAGTGGGGGAGACAGACAGATAACCAACACAGAGACCACGGAACTGATCATTTCATATATCTTTAAGCACAGTAATTTCGACAGGGTGCTCAGGGAAAGCCTTGCTGAGAAGGTGAGGAATGACAGGAAGAGAGCCATGTGAAAACCTGGGAGCAAAGCAAGCATCTCAGGCAGAGGAAGCAGTAAGTACAAAGGGAGACAGGAGGTCAAAGGGGCTACTGTAGGGTGACCAAGGGATAGAGAAGTAGGAAATGAAGTCTGAGAGACGGGCAGGACCAGATTATGTAGGGTACATGGTAAGGAGTTGGCATTATTCTGAGTGGAACAGGAAGTGCTTTTAAGCAGGAGAGTGACGTATGTTTTAAAAGATCACTATGGTTGTTTGTGAAAAATAGGTCAAATTGGGGAACAAGAGTGGAAGCAAGGGAGTCTCGCTGGAAAGCTTCTCTGAAAGGAACAGATGATGATGGCCTGGATTAGGTTGGTACACCAAGGCTATGGAAATGCGCAGAGCGAATGGATTTGAGATATATTTTAGAGGTAAAGCCAAAAGGATTTGCTGATGGATTGGTTGAGGGGGTGGAGGACACAAGAATGACATCTAGATTTTTATCCTGAGCAGCTAGAAGAATGGTGGTACCTGTTACTGAAATTGGGAGAACCAAGGCTGGGGGTGTGAGAGGCAATGGAGTGGAGAGGAATCAAGAGGTCCAGAATGGCCATGTTAACTTTCCTGTTAGATATCCAAGCAAAGAAGTCACAGAGGAAACTCTCTTGCTGATTTAATAATGAATATGATTCTCAAGTATGGAGCTCAGGGAGGAGGTCAGTGCTGCAGATAGATTTTAAAAAGTGGGGGGCATTGACATCCAGGTAGCCCTTCGAATTAAGGGGCTGGAAAATGAGTGTAGATATTGAAGAGAAAAGGTCCTAGGACTGAGCCCTGGGGCACATCAATGATTAGAAGTTGAAGAGGGAAATAGGGGATGAAAGAAAAAAAAGAGAGAGAGAGAGAGAGAAGGAATGGCCAATGAGTTAGGAGAGAAACCAGAATCAAGTTATCCAGTTATCCTGGAAGCCAAGAGAAAAATGCTTCAAGAAGGAGGGAGTGGTCACCTGTCCAATGTTTTTGAAATATCAGGAAAGATGAGGACAGTTAAGGGACCAAAGAATTCAGCAATGTGGAGGCCACTGCTATTCCTGACAAAAGTAGCTGTCCTGGACTGGTGGGAGCTCCAGCCTCAGTGAAGTGGGTTGAGGAAAGAATGGGGCATGAGAAAGTGGACACAGGGTCTATACAATCACTTCAAGAAGCTTTGCTGTGAAGAGGGCACAGAAATAAGGCAACAGCTGAAGGTATCATCTGGTCAAGAAAGTATTTTTTTTAGGTAAGAGCTCTTTACAGCACGGTTACATGCTACGGGTATAACCTGCTCAGATGTTTTGAGTTAAATCTACTTAAATATTACAGGTACTGTTTGACACCTTTGGGGCCCTGTTTCCCTTAGCAAAATTTATCATATGCCTTCAAGTGCCTAAGATACAAAAATTTGCATTGTTATTGCCCAGAATACTTCTACTAATTCTCATTTCCTTTTTCTACTTTTGCATGAACCTCAATAATATTTTCAGCATCGACTATCACAAACTTATGAATGGAGAGAAAATAAATAGCCATGTATCAGAAGGTGCCTCAGGAGATCATCTCGTCATTAATCCCTCCCGGAGATGTTTGAGGTAAACGGAGAGACCCAGCTGTCCCACCCACAGCTATAAGGATGGGTCGGGGTGCTCAGTTCCAACCTCCCTTCTTCTGTGAAAGGGCAGCAGCACTCTGCGATGCTTTAGCTTTGCCTCCTTTTGCAGGATAACCGTGTCTTCGCAGCAGAGCACGCAGTCCTGTGAATAAGGTACTGATGTGGTCCTTCGCTTTATTTTCAGATGCATCAGGTGCATCCCTAATTGACAAAAAACAATCAAGGTTATTAATAATAAGGGTAGGGCTGGGAATTCAGATGATGGATAATGGATGGGGAGAAATAAGAAGAGAGAAAGGGAGATGTTAATGTCAACATCTGAGCAAAAATCTGGTCCCTTGATAACTCATAGAGCAACAAAAACTGTCAATATTAAAATAAGGAAATGAAAGCCAATCTCATCTCCCTCAGACTGTGAGGCCCTTGAGGGTATCTGTCTCCATGTCTCCCATACCAAAGCCCACACAGTGTCTGGCACAGTGGCCTATGAATTATACAAAATAAATCCAAAATAATTTGAATGTAATGGTGGGTCTTTGTTCCACCATATATTCTTACCTGCTTTTTCAAGAGTCCTTCTGATTAAATACAATTGTTTCTAAATGATCTATAATTATTCAAGAGGCTCTCTAAAAGCCAATGCTCCTTCTCAGAGAGAAGGCTGAGCAATGAAATGCTAATTGAGATTTTAAAAAAACACAGACCATTCTGAAAAATTCTGACCAAAACTTTTTGATCAGTAGACTGGAATTTACTTTAGATTCTCGAACTGGAAAAATAAGGTAATTTATCTTCTCAAATGTAAATGAATTTCAACTCTAGGCAAGCCAAGGCCCCCAAACAGGTTTCTCAACTGATCAGGGACTATAAACCATTTATTCAGTGTCAGCTCTGGGCAGCCACTGTGCAAGGCATGGAGGACACAGTTTGATGAGGGAGGCTGTCAGGACATAGGTAGTGTACAAAGTATTATAATAGAGTTGGGGCTGGGGTTATGGAACACCCACCAGAGAGATCAGATTTCCCTGAGTGAGTCAGGTTTCCCCGAGGAAGGAGAATTTTGCTAGATGTGAAATAGGAACGGAGGGCAGGGGAGAGGACTTTGACGGAAATATCGGTCAGTTAGGAATTCATACCTCTTCTCTTTTTTTCCCCCATCCTCATCCATTATTCAGTGATGTAACAAAGAATTCTGAAATCAAGGTGGAGCCACATTTTACTAAGAAATCAGTCTATGATGAATCACATAAAGCAATAAGACTAATCAAAATTCTCAATTGCATAGCACCTTTCCCTCAAGGAATGCCTACTTCTTTTAAAGATAGAATTTCACTAAGTACCAATAACTTTCTCATACGTTATGTAGATGTTGAAGACTTGCTTTATTGAGTGATCCCCGATGAATGTCTGTCACAATAACATTACAAATGAATATATTTGAAAAAGTTACAAAAACACTCTGTGAAGCTACATAACTTAATCCCAAAGTCAAGTATTTGTAGGTTTAATTGCATACCCTTAGATTCCTTTAACTTCCGCTGATTTCAAGAACACAGCGAAACAAAGACAGATGTACATTGAAAGCTTCAGATCTAGCTACAATATCATGTCACAATAGACAAAAATCTGCATTTATCGTTGATATCACAGAAATCCTCGGCATATAAAAATGACCTTGAAATCACCACAGTCCTCTCCTTTGAATTGTATAATTAGACCCGCACATCACCTCAAGGTCAAAACCTCAAGATAGAAGCCAATGACATTCAAATACATGTGTGTTAAATAAGAAGGAACCCTTAAAATATAGCAAACATCTTTAAATGCTCTCAAGGAAGTAAGAGAAAGCTCAGGGGTCAAACACTGGGAAGATCCTGAGAACAAGCTGGTTAGTACACCAACCTGTGATGCTGTGGGGATGGGGAAGCATAGCTATGCATCAAGGGAGCTTGGGCATTAAATGCCCTCTTTGGTGAAGGAGAATCCAAGCAGGGAATTGAAACTAAAACTTACCACCCCCTCCCTAGGTATAGCTCAGACTCCCAGAGGCTACAATTTCATTTAAAGAATTGTCCCACCAACAAAGGAAGAAAACAAGGAACTTTGTCTGTCTCAGCATATTCTCGGAGTGGGAAAAAATGGGGGTGTTATTAGACTGGGTAAACCTCAGGGTTCCAGGAGAAGCAAAGACAAACCCATTCCGGAGAGAGACTCTCTAAAGCCAGGTTCCACAGAATTTCCACAGATAAGGCACCGGCTGAAGATGAGCTCACCATCCAAAATTAGAAAATACATAAGAAAACAATCTACCAAGGGAGAAATTAGGAGTTTGGGATTAACATATATGCATTACTATATATAAAATAGATAGCCAAAAGGGACCTACTATATAGCACAGGGAACTATACTCAATATTTTGGAATAACCTATAAGGAAAATGAATCTGAAAAGAATATATATATATATATATATATATATATATATGTATATATATATAAACTGAGTCACTTTGTTGTACACCTGAAACTAACACAACATTGCAAATCAACCATACTTCAATAAAAAATAAAAGAAAGAAACCAATCTACCATATGCTAGAATTAGGACACACATATACTCCCTTCCCCTCCAGCAGTATGAGATCTCCAAGAACTTCAGATAATTAAAATATCTGAAAGACATTATAAAATAATTGTTTAAAAATATTTAAAACAAAATAGATGGTACTGAAAATATGGGAAAAGACCAGGCAGACGTAAAAAAGAATAAAAGAGAAATTCTGTAAAGACATGTTCAATGAAATTAATTTCAAAAGGATGGATAAAGCAATATATTAAGACAAACCAGATGAGAAAATTAGTCAGTGGAATACAGATATGAGGAAATTTACCATATTGCCTTTACAGAGAGATAATGAAATGGAAAATATGAAATAAGAGGTTATGAAACATGAAGGACAGACTAGAAAGGCCTAATATATCTAATAGGAGTTCCATATGAAAAGACTAGCAAGAACGGGAGACAGGCAGTAAAGAGCCAATAGCTGAAATTTTTCCAGAATGTAAAATGCGACCCAATTTGGATAAACTAAAATAAAACCACATTTAGAAACATCATAGTAAAATTTCAGAACACAAAAGACAGACAGCTAGGCCATTCTAGGCAATAAAACAGATCAATACCAAAGAATAGTATCATACAGACCATCTGCTCTGGCCCTAATTCAATTGTATTAGAAATCAAGAATAAAAAGATAATATAAAATGCTCTACACTTGAATACTTAAAACAATAGCAATGACAACAACATTTCCTAAATAGCTTTAGAAATCAGAAAATATTCAGAACTGAAGATCTTCAAGAATACTACATATTAAAACCTCTAAAATGCACCTAAAGCAGTACCAAGGAATTTATACGCATAAATGCTTATCAGAAAATAAAAATAAAAGTAAATGAGCTAAACAGTCATCAAAACAAATTGCAAAAATAAGGGTAAAGCTAAAGAAAGGAGAAGCAAGGAAATAATAAACACAGGACCAAAAAAATGATGCAATAAAAAATAAAGATATAATAGACGTTTAAAATCTGTTTCTAAAATAAAATTTTCAAAAAACATTGTTATAACCAGATCAAGAAATAAGGGAGAAGATACATTTTGGAATGAAAAATGCATACCTATGAATAAAAGAGATGGTAAAAGCAGTATTATCAACTCTGTGCCCACACATTTGAAAACAGAGACAGAATGGAGTATTTCCTAGAAAAAAATGTATTTTACCCAAACCTATTTAATAATACAAAGAAAATCTGAATAAATCCTATAAACATAAAGAAATTCAGTAATTAAAAATTTATCCACAGAATTACAACCTAACCAAACCCAAACAAAATAGCCCCAATGTTTTCACAGATGGATGCTTCCAAATATTTAAATAACAGGTATCTCCTATTACATGCAAATTATGCCAGAAAACAGATAAAGAGGGAAGCCACCCACCCAACTCATTTTATAATGCTAGTATATTCTTTATACCAAACCAGAAAAGGGAAGCTTCAGAAGGGAAAATGTTATAAGCCAATTTTATTTGTGATTCATATTCAAAATTCTAAATAAAATTATCAAACCCAAATCAGCATAGTATTTAAAAATTTGGGCTAATTCCAAAAGTACCAGGATAATTTCACATTAGAAAAAATATAATTCAACATATCAGACAAAAAGAGAAAAAGAATGTGATCACCTCAGTACATGCAGAAAATGCATTTGATATAATTCAACATACATATATGACCTTAAAAAATATTCTTAACAGATTAGGTATAGACAGGAACTTTCTTAACCCAGTAAAGGGAATCAACTAAAAACATACTTAAAGGTGGAACATTAAAGATTTCTTTACATTCAGGAAAAAGAAAACAACAGTGGTTGCTAAAATATTTAATATATAGTGCTGAAGGTACTAACGAATGCATTAATATAAAAAAAAAAAGTGAATTACTCTTGGAAAGGAAAAATAAAACTGTCCTCAGTCATGAATACTATAATTATCTACATAGAAAATCCAAGAGATTCTGCAATTTACTAGAAATAATTAAATAGTTCAGCAAGGTTACTGTATACAAGAAAAATATTTAAAAATTAATTTTGTTTCTATATACTGGCAACCAAAATTAGAAAATATTTTTAAAGATACAATAACAACCAAAATTTATAGGGACTACTGCTTCTGGCCATGAAATAACTGATATGGGACTAGTCTTCTTACCATGAACAACTAGGAAACTGGACAAATCATAGGAAATACCTATTTGTATACACTGTACAGTAGGCAGCTCAAGACTGTGATCACTGAGGTAAGAACAAAAATGAGAGCAGCCCTACCTAAAGTTACATCCGGACCATGGTTCAGGGAGCAGAATCCTAAGCAGAGCACAGCAGTCTCACTAAAATTAGGAGACAGAGATAAGAGTTCAGGAAAGCCAAGATGGAGGGAATTTGTGGAGTGGAATACCACAAAGAAAGAACCTGGGGGGGTGGGGGTGGGGTAGAATCCTCCAGAAATCTGAATACACGTTCTCTTGAATCTTTGGCTGAATACTAAGCTTGCCTGTGCAAGGTGACACTCTGCAAGACCAGTCAAAGAAATAACTACCAGGAACAAATACAATAAATTCAAAACTAAATAACAATCACAGCTTACACATGGCTGGAAGTCATTTGAGTTTCATCCAGCAGAGTGTAGGAAAAAGAGTGAAAAAATTAACAGAGCTTTGGTATGGGGTAATATCAGGCAATCTAAAATATATGTAACTAGATTCCCAGAAGGGGCAAGAAAAATAATATTTGAATAATGGCCAATCTTTTTCCCATACTGGATGAAAAATATAAACTCATATATTCAAGCTCAATGAATCCAAGAAAATAAACACAATGAAAAACTTACCAAGGCACATCATAAACAAATTGCTGAAAATCAATTACAAAGAGAAAATCTTAAAAGCAAACAGAAATAAAAGATACATTTAATACAGAGTAGGGAAGAATGTCCTCTGTCTGACTCCTCATCAGAATAACCCAAGCCAAAAGAAAATTAAACATCTTTAAAGTTCTGGGGGCAGAGATCAACCCAGAATTCTATATCCAGCAAAAATATACCCTTCAAAGAAACTGAAGGTAAAATAAAGACATCTACAGATGAACAAAATCTGGAATAAGCCAAGGCCAGCATACTAGCACTACCAGAAATATTAAGGAAGGACTTTGGGTAGAAGGAAAAGGATGCCAGATAGAAACTCAGATCTGTATAAAGAAATGAAAAGCACTGGAAATAATATATATGCCAATAAAAATAAAATTTTTAGGGCTTCCCTGGTGGCGCAGTGGTTGAGGGTCTGCCTGCCAAGGCAGGGGACACGGGTTCGAGCCCTGGTCTGGGAGGATCCCACATGCCGCGGAGCAACTGGGCCCGTGAGCCACAACTGCTGAGCCTGCGCGTCTGGAGCCTGTGCTCCACAACAAGAGAGGCCGCGACAGTGAGAGGCCCGCACACCGCAATGAAGAGTGGCCCCCGCTTGCCGCAACTAGAGAAAGCCCTCGCACAGAAATGAAGACCCAACACAGCCAAAAATAAATAAATTAATTAATTTTTAAAAAATAGTTTAAAAATAAAATTTTTAATCTTTAATTTCTTTAAAAGATAACTGAAATAAAAGCAAAAACTCTAAGCTTTGTAATACATGTAGACATCAAACCTATGACAATAATAACATAGAAAACAGGAGGGTGGAAAACAAAAATCTCCTGTTGCAAGGTTCTTACATTATACATGAAGTGGCACAATATTAATTCACAGCAGACAGTAATAAATTAAAGATGTATACTATAAACTGCCTAGAGCAACAAATAAAACTCACCTGAGATATAGATTATAAATCAAAAGAGATAAAATGGAATACTAATTACTCACTTCATCCAAAAAAAAGCAGAAAAAGACAAAGAAAATAAAGATCAAATGGGACAAACAGAACATATAGCAAGATGGTAGATTTAAAACTCACCATATTAATAATTATATTAACTGTCAGTGGACTAAAGGCACAAATGTAAAGCCTAGGATTGTTAAAACTGGGTATAAAAGTAAGACCAAACTATCTTGTCTACAGGATACTCATTTTAATTATAAAGACCCAGATGGCTTGCAAGTAAAAGAATAGAAACATATATGCTATGTAACCCTAATGATGTAAAGCTTGAGTGGCTAATTAGTATCAAAGACTCCAGGTAAGGAACGGTCCTACAGAAAAAGATTGACTGACTCCTTTATCATTTTCATAATGATAAAGGAGTCAATCAAGAAGACAAAACAATCCAAAATAGGTATACACCTAATTATAAAGTTTCAAAATGAAGTAAGAACTGAAAGAAGAAATAAACAAACCCACAATTACACCTGGTGAGTTCACTCTCCTCTATCAGTAATCAGTAGAACAAGTAAACAGAAAATAAGTAAGGATATTGAAGACTTACTATAGTGCCAACAAACTTGGCCCCATTTGTTAACAGAATACTACACCCAGCAACTGTAAAACACACATTTTCCATTCAATTTGTAACAGAAATAGTGATTCAAAATGTGCTGGGCCATAAGACCAGTTTTAGTAAATTTAAAGCATTAAAATCATACAGATTATGTTCTCTGATGAAAACAATTAAATTACAAATCAATAGTAGGGCTTCCCTGGTGGCGCAGTGGTTGAGAATCCGCCTGCCAATGCAGGGGACACAGGTTTGATCCCTGGTCTGGGAAGATCCCACATGCCGCGGAGCAACTAAGCCCATGTGCCACAATACTGAGCCTGTGCTCTAGAGCCTGCGAGCCACAACTACTGAGCCTGCGTGCTGCAACTACTGAAGCCCATGCACCTAGACCCTGCGCTCCGCAACAACAGAAGCCACCACAGTAAGAAGCCCGTGCACTGCAACGAAGAGTAGCCCCCGTTCACCACAACTAAAGAAAGCCCGCGTGCAGCAATGAAGACCCAATGCAGCCAAAAATAAAGAAATAAAATAAATATTTATAAAAACAAGCAAAAAAAGGAAATCAATAATAAATAAATAAATCTCTGGAAAACCCCCAAATATTTGGAAATTAAATAATATACTTCTAAATCATTTCCGAGTCAAAGAAGAAACCTTTGGAAAAGGTTTAAACAAAGAAAATTAGACAATATTTCTAACTGAATGATAATATTAACTTTTAATTCCCCCAACTTCAATAATCTAATTGTAATGTATTAAATTGCATTATGCATATTTATGGTGTCATATATTTCCATCAAGAAAAGTCAAATCTATATAATTGCTCAAATCACTTTTTCATGTTCTAAAATTACATTTGTTTCTTCATATAGAAAAGAAACTATATAGTGCTTAGCAGTTAATTTAACAAAAATGTGCAAAATTATTTCACAGAAAATAATGTCTTTATTGATGAATATAAAAGAAGATCTAAATGAATGGAAAGGTAGGTCATATCCCTGGACAGAAGTCCCAATATCGTAAATTTATCAGATCTCCCCAACTAATCTACAAATTAACGTAACTGATCAAAACTCAGTAGATATTTTGCTTTGGGTTTGGTTTTCTATATAACTTCAAAAGTTAATTACAAAATTCCCATGGAAAGCAAAAAGTCAGAAATATCCACAATAATTTTGAAGAACAACAATGTACAAGGATGTGCTCTACTAGACATCAATGCTTCTTGTAAAGCTATATAGTGCTTAGGTAAATGGATAATGGTGCAAAGCATAAGTAGAGAAAAATGGGACAGAAGAGACCCATTAGGAACAGATCGATGCATAAATTGAAATTTGATTTGTGACAAAAGAAGCATTATAATTTTGAAATTTCTACCATGGAGTGTGTGTGTGTGTGTGTGTTTTAATATAGTCCTTTCTGTATACTGAGGCAACAAAATTTGTTTGCAAGCTATTTAAATACAAGAGTCATGCCTTATATGTCTTTGCTATTTCCAACAGCACCCAGCTCTACACAGAGAAGACACGCAAAACACACCATTAAATTCTCCTGCCAGAATCTCCAAATAAATTCTCAGATCATATAAAGTATAAGGGGCAGGATTTGATACTGGCTCCACCATTGATTACGCAAGTTAAACTAAGTTTCAATCTCCTTGTTTGGAAAACGGGGATAATAATAGTACTCACTTTCATAGGCTTGTTGTAAAGGTTAAATGAGCATGTAAATTACTTTGGCATGGTGGTAAATGCTGAGTACTAAATAAATGTTAATCATTATTTTTAAAAAGCCCACACCACTAAATATCTGATGACTTTCCTTATCCATTGGACAGGGTCAGCACAGACACCTGTTAATTACTGGCCTGTTTCACTCAGTAATTCATTCTAAAACAAAGACTTAAAAACTTACACGGGGGCAGGGGGGAGGGGGGGAAACACACAAAGACTGAAAAAAGAATATAGTTAATCAAAAGTTCTCAGGCCAAAAGTAGCCAGCCTTCCTATGCAAAGTAACAATTATGTCATTCAGAATAGCAGAGTGTGAGTGCCTTTTTCCAAAATCAATGGGAAATAACCTAAAATCTCATCAAATTTTATTACTAAAGTATAATATAAAGGTCAAAATTTAAGCAGGTCATGCTTGCAAAGATTTCTTCTTTTGGGAAGGCAAGGCACTTTCAATTTTCTGGTGTGTGTGTGTGTGTACATGCACATACACACATATTTTTAGTTCACAAGAAAGCACACTGAATAGATGGGTTATGATTAGCTCTCTGTGGTTGAGAATCACTTACGCCGATACTTTCTAGTGTGACAATTATGATGGCATAGGTTCAATGTTCTGTTGGGATAAAATTCACAGTCAAAGGAATCTTCACTCAGTTTCTCATACCTGCCAGAACCAAATTAACATACTCACAGTTCAGGCTCCGTGGCAGTATTCATCTCTGGATACAAGTGACTTGCTGATCAAATCTGGGCTTCTGCTGCTAATGCTCTTGAAAACATATTGCAGAGGCCATGTCTGGGGCCTATGTGACACACATAACATGTGCCATCGTCTCCCAGTACAAATAGTTCAGGACTAAATGACACTAAAAGTTTAATCCTGAATTAGAATCAAAGTGAACACATCCTGAGAACTATTGCAGGACTCAGCTAGTCCCCGTGTGTTCAGTCTTCCATCATCCCTGGACTGCTTTAAAGAGTCTCAGAGTTGCTACACTCTGCAGCTGCCAAAGCAGAGAAAACGGGCTAACAAGCAACAGAGTAGCAAGAGCATGACTTTCTCTGGGTGCAAACCTAGGGGAGCAGAAAGCCTTGGAACAAAGACTACAACACTGTAATGTAAGGAATTTACTTACATATCTCAGGGTTGATGACCTTTCCAACAAATTCTCCCCCAATTCAGATAGATACAGGAACTCAGCCACCTTTGCCTGTTCTGCTTGAGGATTTATACATTTGAATTTTAATGAAGTTCCATGTGAAATATCTACACTTGTTGCATTCTGCAATTTGAAATAGAGTAACATTTGCCCAGGACTAGGAGTCCAAGCTCTCTTTATCCTTCCTCCCAAGATTACATTTCTTATTTCATGGAAAGTCTCAGCATTTGTGACACTCCCCAGTAGATTTTTCATATTTTTTTAAATCAATGCAGAGTCCACTGGAAAGCATGTTTGTGAAGAATCTGTATTATGAAAAAATAATTGTTATAGTATTAGCTGGAAAAGATAACAATATTTTATATACTATATCAGCCTAATCATTTAAAGCATGATATACGAATGAAGAAATAAAATACTGTGTATAAACGGGACTAGGGGGCAAAAACATTCAGAGGTGTCTGTGGGTGATGGAACCTTGGGAGGTTAAAACTTTTTTTGCATGTTTAAAGTTTGCTCTAATTAGTATGTGTGGCATTCAAAATTAAGAAACACCTCTCAAAAATAATATGAGAGCCAGTGTTGAACAGTGAAGAGTCTGGGCTTTGGAATCAACTGGACCTGGGTCCAAATTCCAATTCTACCTCTTTATAACTGTGTGACCTTTGGTGAGTTCCTTAACCTTTATGAGTCTCGAGTATCTCAACTGTAAAATCTGGATTATAATACTTACATGTCAAGGTTTTTATAAGAATTAAGTTGATATATATATAAAGTGGCACATGGTAGCCACTCAATAAGTTGTAGCTTTAATTAGAGGTATTAGCAGCAGTATAAAATCTACAGGACTGGGACTTCCCTGGTGGTCCAGTGGTTAAGACTTCCACTACAGGGGGCACGGGTTCGATCCTGGTCGGGGAAAAAAAAGAAAGAAAGAAATCTAAAGGACGTGAAGAAGTTCCATTCTTCTCAGAGAGGGAAGCAATGGCAAAAAATTGGCAATACAGAGAAGTTTCTTGATGCCACTTGTTGGGGCAAGAAGGAGAGAACCTTGAGATCAAGCTGGGTAAATCTAACATGTCATGGACAAGTGGTGTCTCAGGTCTGGGTATAGAGTCAGGGCATCAGGACACCTAATGGATGTCCTCATCATCAGCAATGTGAGGTGGAAGAGCCTGACTCTGTAGTGGTACCGAGCTGCACAGAAGCCTCATTTCCTCCAGCAGTGTGCAGCTGCCCATCTGTAGGAATGGAGGGGGGGATGAACAGATTGACCCTTGCTCGGAGTTTTTCTGGGCACCAAGGAGGACAAGAGGCACTAAGGATATTGGCCAGAAAACGTACTTGAAGTGTTGGACCATAATGTAAAGGTTAATTAAGTAAAGAAGTTGTGGGCAGGGATGGGGGAGGTTCACTGAGGAAAAAGGACAGCAGTCAAGTGGCTGGAATGAATTAGAAGTGGGAGAAGAGCAAGGGTACTAAACGTATCACAGAAAGGGCAATGGAAGAAGAGGAGGTTAGGGGCATCACTGGGGAGAATCCAGCGGAAAATGTCACCAGCGGTTCTGGTAATACCAAATGCAATCATGAAAAATATTGTTTTTCACGGAGAGAGAGAGAGAGCAAGAGAGCGAGCACATCTTCACCTTTCCACACCCCCGAAGGGGCTGAAGTTAACTAGTAAGTGCCCTGTCACCAAGGAAAAACTGCCCTCTCTGCGGGGCTGCCTGAATCCCAGGCAGTCGCTGGGAGGCCTCGTGAGCTAGTCAAGCAGATTTAGTTCTATTTCAGCAGCAGCCAGAACTGCGCTGAGCTTCCTCCACCCAGCCCCCTGCCAGTCTGTCAGTCAGCTCAGCCAGCCTGACAGAGACAAGGAAGCCCCTGTGGCCTCCTCCACACAATAATGGCCAGAAAGTGTTTGGCTCGAGTAAACATCATTTTAAATGTTTATATGGAATTTTAAAGAAAACCAGAGAGGGTCTGAAGAAAAGCAGAATATAGGGGTGAATGCATCTTTGGCTATTACTGTGGTTACAACATTTGTTTATTTTCAAGTAAAAAGCTCAAAGTATTTAAAATGACATTGTAGAAGACAATCACGCCATGTATTTGGAGTTATAAAATTTGCTGTGCATCATCAGGGATCAACTCTGTCTTTATACAGAGAGACACACACGTTTTTCTATAAACAATTGCTCAAAAAAAGGGGTCTTTAAAATCTCAGTAGGACGCTGGCTTATTTTTTTTTAAGTTTATAGGGAAAAAATGCATGATGGCATGCTTCATCAATTTGAAGTCATCTACTCTCACTCATATAAGGTTTATTAAAGATATTTAATCAGCAAGGAAGGATGGACTATTTACAATTCTTATGTAGACAGTAATGATGTTAAATGTGTATGGCATAAATATATCAACTAAGTCAGTGGGATTTTCCAATTTATTTTCAATCAAGACTTTCTTCAAAAATAACAACTCTGGAGGGGCTTCAAGATGGCGGAAGAGTAAGACGTGGAGATCATCTTCCTCGCCACAAATACATCAGAAATACATCTACATGTGGAACAACTCCTACAGAACACCCACTGAACGCTGGCAGAAGAACTCAGACCTCCCAAAAGGCAAGAAACTCCCCACATACCTGGGTAGGGCAAAAGAAAAAAGAAAAAACAGAGACAAAAGAATAGGGATGGGACCTGCACCAGTGGGAGGGAGCTGTGAAGGAGGAAAGGTCTCCACACACTAGGAAGCCCCTTCGCGGGCAGAGACGGTGGGTGGCTGAGAGGGGGAGCTTCGGAGCCACGGAGGAGAGCGCAGCAACAAGGGTGTGGAGGGCAAAGCGGAGAGATTCCCGCACAGAGGATCGGTGCCGACCAGCACTCACCAGCCCGAGAGGCTTGTCTGCCCACCTGCCAGGGTGGGCGGGGGCTGGGAGCTGAGGCTCGGGCTTCGGAGGTCAGACCCCAGGGAGAGGACTGGGGTTGGCTGCGTGAACACAGCCTGAAGGGGGCTAGTGCGCCACGGCTAGCCGGGAGGGAGTCCGGGAAAAAGTCTGGACCTGCCAAAGAGGCAAGAGACTTTTTCCTGCCTCTTTGTTTCCTGGTGCGCGAGGAGAGGGGATTCAGACCGCCGCCTAAACGAGCTCCAGAGACGGGCACGAGCCGCGGCCATCAGCGCGGACCCCAGAGACGGGCATGGGACGCTAAGGATGCTGCTGCCGCCACCAAGAAGCCTGTGTGCGAGCACAGGTCACTCTCCACACCGCCCCTCCCGGTAGCCTGTGCAGCCCGCCACTGCCAGGGTCCCGTGATCCAGGGACAACTTCCCCCGGAGAATGCACAGCGCACCTCTCAGGCTGGTGCAACATCACGCCGGCCTCTGCCGCCGCAGGCTCGCCCCACATCCGGACCCCTCCATCCCCCGGCCTGAGTGAGCCAGAGCCCCCGAAGCAGATGCTCCTTTAATCCCGTCCTGTCTGAATGAAGAACAGACGCCCTCAGACGACCTACACGCAGAGGTGGGGCCAAATCCAAAGCTGAACCCCGGGAGCTCTGCGAACAAAGAAGAGAAAGGGGAATTTCTCCCAGCAGCCTCAGAAGCAGCGGATTAAAGCTCCACAAACAACTTGATGTACCTGCATCTGTGGAATACCTGAACAGACAACGAATCATCCCACATTGAGGAGGTGGACTTTGGGAGCAACTATATGTATATATTTTTCCCTTTTTCTATTTTTCTGAGTGCGTATGTGTATGCATCTGTGTGTGATTTTGTCTGTATAGCTTTGCTTTTACCATTTGTCCTAGGGTTCTGTCTGTCCGGTTTTTTTTTGTTTCTTTGTTGTTTTTGTTTTGTTTTTTTGGTTTTTATAGTATAGGTTTTAGTGCTTGTTATCATTTGTGGATTTGTTTTTTGGTTTGGTTGCTCTCTTCTTTCTTTCTTTCTTTTTTTTATTACTTTTTAATTTTTTTAATAATTATTTTTTATTTTAATTATTTTATTTTATCTTCTTCTTTCTTTCTTTCTTTCTTTCTTTCTTTCTTTGTTTTTTTCTCCCTTTTATACTGAGCCGTGTGGATGACAGGCTCTAGGTGCTCCAGCCAGGCGTCAGGGCTGTGCCTCTGAGGTGGGAGAGCCAAGTTCAGGACACTGGCCCACAAGGGACCTCCCAGCTCCACGTAATATCAAACGGAGAAAATCTCCCAGAGATCTCCATCTCAACGCCAAGACCCAGCTCCACTCAACGACCAGCAAGCTACAGTGCTGGACACCCTATGCCAAACAACTAGCAAGACAGGAACACAACCCCACCCATTAGCAGAGAGGAGGCCTAAAATCATAATAAGGCCACAGACACTCCAAAACACACCACCAGACATGTACCTGCCCACCAGAAAGACAAGATCCAGCCTCATCCACCAGAACACAGGTACTAGTCCCCTCCATCAGGAAGCCTACACAACCCGCTGAACCAACCTTAGCCACTGGTGGCAGACACCAAAAACAAAGGGAACTACAAACCTGCAGCCTGCAAAAAGGAGACCCCAAACACAGTAAGTTAAGCAAAATGAGAAGACAGAGAAACACACAGCAGATGAAGGAGCAAGGCAAAAACCCACCAGACCTAACAAATGAAGAGGAAATAGGCAGTCTACCTGAAAAAGAATTCAGAATAATGATATTAAAGATGATCCAATATCTTGGAAATAGAATGGAGAAAATACAAGAAACGTTTAACAAGGACCTAGAAGAACTAAAGAGCAAACAAACAGTGACGAACAACACAATAAATGAAATTTAAAATTCTCTAGAAGGGATCAATAGCAGAATAACTGAGGCAGAAGAACGGATAAGTGACCTGGAAGATAAAATAGTGGGAATAACTACTGCAGAGCAGAATAAAGAAAAAAGAATGAAAAGAATTGAGGACAGTCTCAGAGACCTCTGGGACAACATTAAATGCACCAACATTCGAATTATAGGGGTCGCAGAAGAAGAAGAGAAAAAGAAAGGGACTGAGAAAATATTTGAAGAGATTATACTTGAAAACTTCTCTAATATGGGAAATAGTTAATCAAGTCCAGGAAGCACAGAGAGTCCCATACAGGATAAATCCAAGGAGAAACACGCCAAGACACATATTAATCAAACTATCAATAATTAAATACAAAGAAAAAATATTAAAAGCAGCAAGGGAAAAACAACAAATAACACACAAGGGAATCCCCATAAGGTTAACAGCTGATCTTTCAGCAGAAACTCTGCAAGCCAGAAGGGAGTGGCAAGACATATTTAAAGTGATGAGAGGGAAGAACCTACAACCAAGATTACCCTACCCAGCAAGGATCTCATTCAGATTTGATGGAGAAATTAAAACCTTTACAGTCAAGCTAAAAACTAAGAGAATTCAGCACCACCAAACCAGCTTTACAACAAATGCTAAAGGAACTTCTCTAGGCAGGAAACACAAGAGAAGGAAAAGACCTACAGTAACAAACCCCAAACAATTAAGAAAATGGTAATAGGTACATACATATCAATAATTACCTTAAATATAGATGGATTAAATGCTCCAACCAAAAGACATAGACTGGCTGAATGGATACAAAAACAAGACCCATATATATGCTGTCTACAAGAGACCCAGTTCAGACCTAGAGACACATACTGACTGAAAGTGAGGGGATGGAAAAAGATATTCCATGCAAATGGAAATCAAAAGAAAGCTGGAGTAGCAATTCTCATATGAGACAAAAGAGACTTTAAAACAAAGACTATTACAAGAGACAAAGAAAGACACTACATAATGATTAAGGGATCAATCTAAGAAGAAGATATAACAATTGTAAATATTTATGCACCCAACATAGGAGCACCTCAATACATAAGGCAAATACTAACAGCCATAAAAGGGGAAATCGACAGTAACACAATCATAGTAGGGGACTTTAACACCCCACTTTCACCAATGGACAGATCATCCAAAATGAAAATAAATAAGGTAACACAAGCTTTAAATGATACAGTAAACAAGATGGACTTAATTGATATTTATAGTACATTCCATCCAAAAACAACAGAATACACATTCTTCTCAAGTGCTCATGGAACACTCTCCAGGATTGATCATATCTTGGGTCACAAATCAAGCCTTGGTAAATTTAAGAAAATTGAAATCGTACCAAGTATCTTTTCCGACCACAACGCTATGAGACTAGATATCAATTACAGGAAAAAATCTGTAAAAAATACAAACACACGGAGGCTAAACAATACACTACTTAATAACCAAGAGATCACTGAAGAAATCAAAGAGGAAATCAAAAAATACCTAGAAACAAATGACAATGAAAACACGACGACCCAAAACCTATGGGATGCAGCAAAAGCAGTTCTAAGAGGGAAGTTTATAGCAATACAATCCTACCTTAAGAAACAAGAAAGACCTCAATAAACAACCTAACTTTACACCTAAAGCAACTAGAGAAAGAAGAACAACAAAAAAAAAAACCCAAAGTTAGCAGAAGGAAAGAAATCATAAAGATCAGAGCAGAAATAAATGAAAAAGAAATGAAGGAAACGATAGCAAAGTTCAATAAAACTAAAAGCTGGTTCTTTGAGAAGATAAACAAAATTGATAAACCATTAGCCAGACTCATCAAGAAAAAAAGGGAGAGGACTCAAATCAGTAGAATTAGAAATGAAAAAGGAGAAGTAAACAACTGACACTGCAGAAATACAAAGAATCATGAGAGATTACTACAAGCAACTCTATGCCAATAAAATGGACAACCTGGAAGAAATGGACAAATTCTTAGAAATGCACAACCTGCCGAGACTGAACCAGGAAGAAATAGAAAATATGAACAGACCAATCACAAGCACTGAAATTGAAACTGTGATTAAAAATCTTCCAACAAACAAAAGCCCAGGACCAGATGGCTTCACAGGTGAATTTTATCAAACATTTAGAGAAGAGCTAACACCTATCCTTCTCAAACTCTTCCAAACTATAGCAGAGGGAGGAGCACTCCCAAACTCATTCTACGAGGCCACCATCACCCTGATACCAAAACAGGACAAAGATGTCACAAAAAAAGAAGACTACAGGCCAGTATCACTGATGAACATAGATGCAAAAATCCTCAACAGAATACTAGCAAACAGAATCCAACAGCACATTAAAAGGATCATACACCATGATCAAGTGGGATTTATCCCAGGAATGCAAGCATTCTTCAATATACGCAAATCAATCAATGTGATACAACATATTAACAAATTGAAGGAGAAAAACCATATGATAATCTCAATAGATGCAGAGAAAGCTTTCGACAAAATTCAACACCCATTTATGATAAAAACCCTCCAGAAAGTAGGCATAGAGGGAACTTACCTCAACATAATAAAGGCCATATATGACAAACCCACAGCCAACATCGTTCTCAATGGTGAAAAACTGAAACCATTTCCACTAAGATCAGGAACAAGACAAGGTTGCCCAGTCTCACCACTATTATTCAACATAGTTTTGGAAGTTTTAGCCATGGTAATCAGAGAAGAAAAAGAAATCAAAGAATCCAAATCGGAAAAGAAGAAGTAAAGCTGTCACTGTTCGCAGATGACATGATACTATACATAGAGAATCCTAAAGCTGCTACCAGAAAACTACTAGAGCTAATCAATGAATTTGGTAAAGTAGCAGGATACAAAATTAATGCACAGAAATCTCTTGCATTCCTATACACTAATGATGAAAAATCTGAAAGTGAAATTAAGAAAACACTCCCATTTACCATTGCAACAAAAAGAATAAAACATCTAGGAATAAACCTACCTAAGCAGACAAAAGACCTGTATGCAGAAAATTATAAGACACTGATGAAAGAAATTAAAGATGATACAAACAGATGGAGAGATATACCATGTTCTTGGATTGGAAGAATCAACATTGTGAAAATGACTATACTACCCAAAGCAATGTACAGATTCAATGCAATCCCTCTCAAACTACAAATGGCATTTTTCACAGAACTAGAACAAAAAATTTCACAATTTGCATGGAAACACAAAAGACCCTGAAGAGCCAAAGCAATCTTGAGAAAGAAAAACGGAGCTGGAGGAATCAGGCTCCCTGACTTCAGACCATATTACAAAGCTACAGTAATCAGGACAGTATGGTACTGGCCCAAAAACAGAAATATAGATCAATGGAACAGAATAGAAAGCCCAGAGATAAACCCACGCACATATGGTCACCTTATCTTTGATAAAGGAGGCAAGAATATACAGTGGAGAAAAGACAGCCTCTTCAATAAGTGGTGCCGGGGAAACTGGACAGCTACATGTAAAAGTATGAAATTAGAACACTCCCTAACACCATACACAAAAATAAACTCAAAATGGATTAAAGACCTAAGTGTAAGGCCAGACACTATCAAACTCTTAGAGGAAAACATAGGCAGAACACTCTATGACATACATCACAGCAAGATCCTTTTTGACTCTGCTCCTAGAGAAATGGAAATAAAAACAAAAATAAACAAATGGGACCTAATGAAACTTAAAAGCTTTTGCACAGCAAAGGAAACCATAGACAAGATGAAAAGACAACCCTCAGAATGGGAGAAAATATTTGCAAATGAAGCAACTGACAAAGGATTAATCTCCAAAATTTACAAGCAGCTCATGCAGCTCAATATCAAAAAAAACAAACAACCCAATCCAAAAATGGGCAGAAGACCTAAATAGACATTTCTCCAAAGAAGATATACAGATTGCCAGCAAACACATGAAAGGATGTTCAACATCATTAATCATTAGAGAAATGCAAATCAAAACTACAATGAGATATCATCTCACACCAGTCAGAATGGCCATCATCAAAAAATCTACAAACAATAAATGCTGGAGAGGGTGTGGGGAAAAGGGAACCCTCTTGCACTGTTGGTGGGAATGTAAATTGATACAGCCACTATGGAGAACAGTATGGAGGTTCCTTAAAAAACTAAACACAGAACTACCATACGACCCAGCAATCCCACTACTGGGCATATACCCTGAGAAAACCATAATTCAAAAAGGGTCATGTACCACATTGTTCATTGCAGCTCTATTTACAATAGCCAGGACATGGAAGCAACCTAAGTGTCCATCAACAGATGAATGGATAAAGAAGATGTGGCACATATATACAATGGAATATTACTCAGCCATAAAAAGAAATGAAATTGAGTTATTTGTAGTGAGGTGGATGGACCTAGAGTCTGTCCTACAGAGTGAAGTAAGTCAGAAAGAGAAAAACAAATACCGTATGCTAACACATATATATGGAATCTAAAAAACAAAAACAAAAAATGGTCATGAAGAACCTAGGGGCAAGATGGGAATAAAGACAGAGACCTACTAGAGAATGGACTTGAGGATACGGGGAGGAGGAAGGGTAAGCTGGGACAAAGTGAGAGAGTGGCATGGACATATATACACTACCAAATGTAAAATAGATAGCTAGTGGGAAGCAGCCACACAGCACAGGGAGATCAGCTCGGTGCTTTGTGACCACCTAGAGGGGTGGGATAAGGAGGGTGGGAGGGAGGGAGATGCAAGAGGGAGGAGATATGGGGATATGTGTATATGTATAACTGATTCACTTTTTTATAAAGCAGAAACTAACACACCATTGTAAAGCAATTATACTCCAATAAAGCTGTTAAAAAATTACAACTCATAAGATTATATTTCATCACTTTTTCATCCATCTGAAGGAAACATAATCTTCCAGTGGATAAAATCAAGAATGGAAATTAAGCTAGAGCGGATTATGTAGTACATGTACCGCGTTCCGTGTCAAATAAGCCCAGAAGGGCAAGTGGCAACGTCACGCTGCAAAAGAGATCCAGAAACAGGATCAGACTTCCTGATTCCTTTGGGGTGTCCCTAATGCGTGGGTTTTCTTTTCTCGAACACGAATTCTTTCATCAGGCTCTCCCTGCACAGGCCTGGGTGCTGGCCTGGGCAAGGTGGTTGGGGAAGCCAGCAATGAAGGAAATGAGCCCAATAGCACAGGCACACACACATCTACACAGGTCACACGTCCACTCTTTCCCCGACCGAAGCTGAGGCTCATTCTCTGCATATTTTTTGGCCTCTTCTGAGGACAGGGCCAGGTCAACTGTGTCCATTGTTGTATTCCCGGGTACCCCACACTGTTCCTGGCAGAAAATGCATGCTGCATAAATGTTTGGTGAATGAATAAATGAATGAAAAACACCGAGTCCTAACTGCCAAAATGCTGATGAGCAGCCAAAGGTTGCTGAACACCTCTCACCCAGCTAATCCTGTTCCTAAAAGACAGATGAGTTAAACAAAAACCAAGAAACAAAAAACAAACAAACAAACAAAGGCAAACCCAGATCTGTAGAGAAACAAAGTCAGATCTGAAAGTGTATCTCGGGACTTCCCTGGTGGTGCAGTGGATGAGAATCCGCCTGCCAATGCAGGGGACACGGGTTCGAGCCCTGGTCCCAGAAGATCCCACATGCCGCGGAGCAACTAAGCCCATGTGCCACAACTACTGAGCCTGCGCTCTAGAGCCCGCAAACCACAACTACTGAAGCCCGCGTGCCACAACTACTGAGCCCGTGTGCCACAACTACTGAAGCCCATGCGCCTAGAGCCCGTGCTCCGCAACAAGGGAAGCCACTGCAATGAGAAGCCCGTGCACTGCAACGAAGAGTAGCCCCCGCTCGCTACAACCAGAGAAAGCCCGTGCACAGCAACGAAGACCCAACGCAGCCAAAAGTAAATAAATAAAAGTGTACCTCTTATTGGTTTTGCACTTTGGGGAATTCTGCCTGGCATGTTCTCTTAGCCTGAGGCAATAAGGAAAACTAAAAGGCAAAAGGTTCTTACATCCTTCACCATTCTGGCAGAATAGTTCAAGTTTCTATATGGGGCAGTAAAAACTGAACCTGACCCTGAAACAGATCCGAAATCCATTGAAGTCCTAATCCTAGTCTTATTCCAATTATGTCTCTGGATCTTCTACAAACCCCTCCCATGGTCTGGCCAGTTCTGAAATGTCAGCAATTCATTTAATCCTTGTCCCCACTATTCCTTGGAAGCACAGAGACTTTTGGGTAAGACTGACATCTACATAAATCCACTGATTCAAGGCAAGGGAATAAGCACTGCTGGACTAGAAGCTTCCCAGAAGGCGGTACCAGAAATTACTGTGTAATGGACACAGAAGCCTTCAACCAGTGGATGGGAAGAACATCACAGGCAGAAAACAGAGCCTGAGTAAGGGCACCAAGGTGAAATGTCATGGTTACATCAAATGGTCCTTACTGCTTCCTAGTATGTGAACTTGGGCAAGTTATTTAACCTTTCTGAGCCTCTGTGTCCTCATCTGTAAAATGAGAACAAAAATAGCACCACTTCACGGGGCGCTTGTGAACATTCACTGACATAATGGATATCAAAGTGCCTACCCTAGTGCCAGATATAGAGTAAGGCCGCAATAGATGCTTGTAAACAAAGTGCGATAAGAGACAAAGTAGAAGAGTGGTTACCAGGGGCTGGGGGCAGGGGGAAATGAGGACACAGTTTAATGGAGACAGGGTTTCAGTTTGGGATGATGAAAAACTTCTGGCAATGAAGAGCGACGATGGTTGCACAGCAATGTGAATGTATTTAATGCCACTCAATTGTAGGCTTAAAAAATGTTAAAATAGTAAATTTCATGTTACGTATATTTTACCACCACAATAAAAAATGCAAACAAAACAAAACAAAAGTAAAGTGCAAGGCCTACCCGGCAAAGCATCACAGTGTGACTGAAATCGAGACTACTTAGGAAGGGAGGTGGGAGCCAGAACGTCAGGCTGAGGAGAAATGTGAACTTGATCTACCAAGTGCCCTGTGGGGACACTTGGAAGTGCTATGACTTGAACTTGTATTTTAAAAGGTGTAATTGATATTGCCATTTTATAAATATCACCCTGGGGTGGATTAGATGACTAGAAAGAAGTTGAGGCTGAAAGAAGGATGTCAGACTTCTGCTGTTTAAAATGTCTCCAGCTCGGCAGGATGGGTCCTACCTGAAATCATAGTCTCAGGATGCCCCAGAACTGCCAAATCAGAATCATCATGGTGCAAGATCTCCAAGTAGCGCCTACGCACAGTAACCTTTGGGAAGCACTGGGCTAGAAGACCCGAGGAGTTCGGCTGGGAGAGGCTGAGGACTCGAAGCAGGGTGGAGCCACAACTGCCGATGTTTATGGGGTTTACTACACACGTAGCTAGGTGTGAGTATTTCACGAACCATCATTCAATCCTCACAGCAGTCCTGTGCGTAAGGTGCTATTACTCTCACTTCCCACATGGAATACTATTCAGCCATAACACAGAAAGAAATCCTGCCATTTGTGACAACATGGATGGATCTTGAGTGCATTAGGCTAAGTGAAATAAGTCAGGCGGAGAAAAACAAATACTGTATGATCTCACTCATATGTGGAATCTAAAAACAAACAAAGAAGCAAACAAACCTCACAGAAACAGAAAACAGATCAGTGGTTTCCACAGGCAGGGCATGGAGGTGGGGGGATGGAGGGAAATAGATGACTGAAGTCAAAAGGCACAAACTTGCAGTTATAAAGTAAATAAGTTCTGGGGAGGTGATGTACAGCATGGTGACTACAGTTAACAATACTGCATTGTATATTTGAAAGGTGCTCAGAGAGTAGATCTTAAAAGTTCTCATCACAAGGAAAAAGTTTTAACTATGTGAGGTGATGGATAGTAACTAAATTTATTGCAGTCATCATTTCACAATATATAATACATATATCAAATCATTATGTTGTATACCTTAAACTTATACAATGTTATGTGTCAATTATATCTCAATAAAACTGGGAAAAAAGTTTTAAAATTGCAGTTGAAGTAATTGGTCTGAGGTTACACAGCTAGTACCTGACAGAAGTGGGATTTGAATGAGTCTGTGTACATTTGCTTCATCATCTCCTTTGTACTGCTTTTCAATCCTCAGGGAAAATGAGCTCCCCCTGTCTTGCTACAGTATCCATTTTCTTTCTCTATTATTAAACCCTGAGATGATTACTCTGAAAGCTCTCTAAACTATTTTGGAAGGCCAACTGTTGTAGAAGACAACATACGAATAGATGGGACACTTCTGAGCTTTCCGGCCACCCACCACTCAGATGCAGTCTTCTGCATCCTGTCTCCCAGCCTTTGCCTGGGTTGTACATGAAATCCCTAAGTAATCTGAGTAAGTAATCTGTAATTTGTCCATGGTCAAACTGAGTGTCTCTTCAACAACCCTGTCCTCCCGAATACCAAGGCTACCTAGGAATCCGGCTGATCAACAGCTGGGAGGTAATCTAATGTTTGTTCCTGTCCCTTCCTCATTTATCAACAAACTCAATATTTCCTTCCCTTGTTTGCAACTACAGGAGTTCTCCAGAATTAAATTTCCACATGCATTGTACAGTAATTCTCTAAAAGGAGTAGAAAGTCAAATTCTTCACCTTTACCAAGATATTAGCAGAGAAAACTCCCATCGTCAATCTAGTCCTACAAACGAAGGTTGCCAAGCTACCTTCCCTAGCTCTCTTCTTTCTCTGCCCCTATTTGGGCCCGTCTGATCAGCATCCCCCTCTGTACTGTGGCTGATCCTCCACGCCACACCTCAAGTTCAGGCCCTTTCATCTCAAGCTCTGCAACCACTTCCCCCTTGTCCGTCTCCACTCTTACTCCCCTCCAGTCCATCCCCACCTCTCGGACAGCATGATCCTACACCAACCTAATCCTCTTCCTCCTCCTAAAGCCCTCCCCTGGGTCCTCTGCTATCCCAGACTGATGGAGAGGCCCTGATCTCTGCAGTAAGCAACTTATTTGATTCTCACAACATTTCTATGAGGTCTGCCCTAATGTTATCATCTCAGTTTCTCAGGAAAACGAGGCGCAGGAAGGAAGCCCAAGATCACCCAGCTAGTAGATGGTACATCAGAGGTTTGAATCCAGACAGACAGGCCTTGGCGTTAAAAACTACACTCGACCACCTTCCATCCTTATGTCACTGTTTCTAAGAAGTATTCCCAGATCTCCCCTGAGTCTTTCCTTTGAAGACCCCTACACAAACTGTGCCCTGTGTGTAAGCTTCCTCAGGGCAGTTGGACTCTTACCCTGCTTTCTATACCCTAAAGTACCTAGAACTGTTCTCCATACACACAAAGCACTGGGTATTTGTTTAATCCAGTTAAATGTACATAAGTACAAAATACGATATAGAGAACTTACGTTACCTCTCGTGAGAGTGTTGGCACAAACTATTTGACCTTAACAGCTCTCCCTTTTCTTTGCAAAGTTTGCAGTGACTGAGTATGGTCCCATACACCCAGATGACAGAAGAGAAGTGGGAATTTAGAATGCCAAAAATCAAACGGATGTGGTCCCTAGGAGTCCTAGGATTTTAGAGAATAAATACTTTCTGAAAAAATCCAACCTATTCAATGTCCGAAGTGAATTCTGTGTGAGGCTTACCAACCCTAGCATGTCTTAAACCGTTTCAAAGGGTTAGAGGATGGGTAATGGCCTATGGAAGCATTTACAAGATAAATGGATTCCAAGTTTCTGGCATTTTTAAAGTGCTGCTCCAAACTATCTTAAACTGTCCAGGGCTACCTCCATTTCCGAAAGGCAACAGGAAGTGCAGCCTCGGTTTGATTTCCACTAAAAGAACAAGGCATCTCTGAGGACTTCACTTCCTGGAAAAGCAGAATTGATCCAAAGTCTCTGCTGCTCTGATGTGCATGGTATGTTTGCTAGTTACTATAGCTGGACAATGAAAATACTAGCAAATGAGCCCTATAGATATCCAGGTGACAAACAAGATTTTTAACATTTTAAGTAGAATTCAATCAGCCTGTAGAACTTAATGTTTTTCATTATTCCCAAAGCATGTCCTAGTATTAAACCTAGATACCAATCCTTAGAGAAGCCCTAACCTCTGAGATGGAGAAAAGGAGCTTTAATGATGGAAGATTCATGGGGATAATATTTCTGTTTTGCTTCTGGATGGCCTGTCTGGTACTATCCTTCCCTGACCCATCCTTCAACCTCTATTATCAGGGCTAGATTTCACTTCACAATGAGAGTGATCTACTGTGGGGTTTGGAGGCGAGTTGTAATTTTTCCAGAAATAAATTTCTATTTTTTCTTTACTGTGGTATAATTGACAAATAAAATTGTATATATTTAAATGTACAATGTGATGATTTTATATATGTATAGGCTATGAAATGATTACCACAGTCAAGTTAATTAACACATCCATCACCTCACATAATTATCTTTGGGGTGTGGGGGGGGGCGGTGAGAACACAAAATCTACTATCTTAGCAAACTTCAAGTACGGCATTATTAACTATAGTCACGTTGCTGTACATTAGATCTCCAGAACTTATTCTGGAAAGTTTGTACTCAAAAATATTTTTTGTGGTCCCTACATTTCTAGCTATGGCACTGTATATCAACCTTGATTTTCTATTAATCCATGAAATTTGTAATCGTCTAACTGACATTTTAAAAATCTAGCTGAGAATGAATATAAAGCATCAGTAGATTTTTGCCATATCTCTTTTAGATCTTCTTTTGATTTCCCCTAGACTTCATCTGAATTCTCTTAGGACCAGGACATATGGAAAGCACCATAACTTGAAAAGCTAAAGGACTGCATTTATTCAAAATGCATTCACAGAGTGCCTACATTATGCCAGGCTTGGCAATACCAAGCATGGGAATCCAGAGATGAGGATGACATAGTCTCTGCTCTTGTAAAGTTCATAGTCAATAAAGGGAAGCATTTAAACCATTAATTATAACCCCTCTATTAAAAAGGATTTCATCAAGTTAAAACAGTCTGTGAATTCCAAAAAACACAAAAACAAAAACAACAGCAACAAAAAACCATGTAGAACTGAAAACTACTGCAAACTTTTCAATTTAATTACCGAGAGTATATTGCCATCCTTCCTCTTTGAAACTAGGGTGGGACTTGCTAGCAAGCTGTCTTCAGGCCCCTTGCTATAGGAGATCCTTGGAGATGAAAACATTCTCATTATGTTATTCTTGTATTTAAGCAATAACCTCCCTTGGGATAGGGCTCGGATTCAACCATATTTACTGAATTTAGCTTTATAACTGTAGGAAGATAGAAGACTTTTCAGAAAAGTTAAACATAGAAATAACATTAGGTGACATTTGTTAAGCACTTACTACATCCCAGGCTCTATTATTATCTTGCCCATTTTATATATGAGGAAAATGGGGTCCAGAGAGGTTAGCTAACTTTCTCAGGGCCACCCTGAGAGTCAGTGGCAGTGCCTGAGCATTCTCTCACTAGCGTATGGCCTCTCCATGACTTAGCACTGGCCCTCTTTCAACACTTTACCCATCTGCAAATGTCACGTGTCGTCTCCCATCTACTCTCCTCGCACCATCCCCTCCACTCTCCATCTGTGAGCTTCCCACTGACTAGGAATAAGCATGAACATCTCATGTTTCTCCCAATTCTGGTTCCCTAGCCTATCAACAAATTACTTTGAAGTTCTGTAGCAATCACATTTATGTCCAATAGCCTTTCTGCAATTGATCATGTCCTTGAAATTCACCAAAAATCATAAATATGCTGACAAACTGTCTAAACACATCAATGCCCTTTGCTGAAAAACAGAGGAGTTTGGTTTCTATCCTGGTGAGAGCCCAGTCCCTTGACAGTGATTTGTGAGACACAAGATTTGAGTATTTGAGAATCTCTGGTCTATAGCAAAGAGTGACAGTCCAGTGTACTTCAAGACTCTAGACAGCATCAAGGCTGAAGCACAGCAGCACTTGGGCTTTGTAGGTGGTAAGAATCTTGAAGCGCATTCCATCAATTCCCTCCCACCTCTCCTTCCTCCAGTGGTTGGAGATGATGGGTTCCAAGCCCCTGCTACACCTCTCTCCCTGCTACACCTCTCTCCCACCTAAGAGATCTCCCAGAGCCCTTTTGAGTGTTTGTTGCTGCCATTATCCAAGTGGACGATGGCATCAAACTAAGGCTAAGACTCTTAGACTCATTCAAGATCCAAGGACACATTGTTGAGAATAGTTCCTGAGGTCTCCTAGAGTCAGATATTTAAACAGAAAAATGTCCCTATCTACCCTTGACACATCACAACTCTGCCCCATTTCAGCTACTCACTAACACTGTGCAAAATTGAGCTAACGAAGCTGGTTGTGCGCTGCATCTCTTTCCAGGCTTAGTCAATGGACACTCTTCTCTTCTACCCTATTATTTTCCTCTCCCCCTTTTCATCATTTAGTCCCCATGTTCCAACATTGGTTCATCTCTAAAAGAATCAACCCAGGAATTTACCAAAAATTAAGAATGAGAAACTCAAAAAGTGTAATAGATAGTTCATCTGTAAGAAATAGTGTAGAGAGAACATGTTAAAGGGAAAAGGTCCACAGGAGAAAATTCTACCTCCTAATATCCTGGTTCTCTTTACCAGATAGCTCTTATGTAAAAAGTAGACACAATTTTGGAAGCAAAGATAAGTTTCCCCTCATCAGATAACACATCTTTCCTGCGGAGTTGTGTGTAAGTGAAATCCTATTTATTCATCTGACATTTGATAGAAGTTTTCTAAGTGTGGACTCTATGGCAGACTCTGGGGTATAAAGAGATGAAGCTGAGAGATCAGACTTGTAAATAGATAACTAACTACAAGGTCAAAAGCGGCGAGATTTAAATTCATATAAAATGCTCTGGAAGCTGAGAGGAGGGAATAGAGACGAGGAGCGCAGAGGGAACACAGGACTAAATAGAGGCACAGAAGCTGGAACCAGATGTTACAGGTAGCAAGAGTGCACCTGGGCGAAAGTAACTATACATTTTCTTAAATGCAACCCCCTGAACTCTGCCACTGTGAAGCTCAGGGTTCCCTGACTATTGGAAAGCTCAGGCTGCCAGTCTTAGAACCACAGAGAAAGTAGACTAAACTGCGACAGAGGAGAGGAGAGGAGAGCAAACCATTATCAAAGAAAAACTATTTTGATCCACTGTATTTCAACAGAACTTCAATTTCAATCCGTTGAGGAAAATCAATGTGCATAATGTTGTCTAACAATAAAAATAATGTAAAGCACTAAAGTACAGCCTCCGAAATTCCAGGAGAAGAGAAGCTCTTTTTTTTCTCTGTGTAGGGAACCGCTGGCCCCAAGAAGATGGGCTGTTGGCTGTGAGCGGCCCCTGTCCACACAGGCCTAGAGGTCCGCGATGCCTGAAGACCAGCGTGCAGGAGTCTGAACTGCACAGGTGCATGCTGCGTGACTCAGCTTCCAAGCTCCCCGGAATTGGTTCCCCGGGTCTGGAGCCTGTAGGGATAAGCTGGGCCTCGGGCAGGGACTCCCGGGGCCGACTCCAGGCTGCCAGGGTCCATCCTGCTCCTAAAGTGAGTTGCTAATAAAGAAGCTCTTTCTTGCCTGCCCACCTGCCTTGGACCTCCCCTCCTCACTTTGGCCCAAAAATTGTTTTTGGATGAGTGAATAAATGAATAAATGAAGTAATCATGCTTTAATATTGGTTAAAGCATTGGAATTTGAAAATGATTACATAAATAATTAGTTGAATCAAGATTATCCCCATGTTACTTTCATGTCAATATCTGTATGCCTCCTTCCCTAAAATGTCTAGGGCTTTTAGATTTCCTACATAGTCATTCCTCTGCCCCTTACAAAAGCTGAGTAATAACTTATCCTTTGACTTGGGTTCTATAGATCTGCATAACACTTTAAAACTCTTCCATTATTACTCATGGGGGTACAAGTTTACTGCACATTATATTAGAATTTATAGAAACTAAAGGTTATTCTAGTCACTCATCTAATTCAAAGATTTGATTAAAATGACCAAGATACACCACAACTAAATAAAAGGCTTATGTTAAACTTTCAAGTTTTTTATTTACGAGCTTTCACTGGCTCATAAGATAAACATTTGGTATGAAACAGTCCACATTAGATCTACCTTATATGCAATATAAACAGACGCTGACTTTTAAAAATTCTGTATTATAGAATGCAAATCATATTCATTGAAAAGAAAGCTCACTGAAACTTGAAGCCAAGTATTTTAAAATTTTGCAGTATGGGAAAATTACTTTTTACTGTTTCCTTAAGAAAAAAAAGTTAATTTGTCCAACCTTAGGCAAACCCACTTTTCTACAGTGGAAAAAGATGGGTTCTCGAAACATGGAATTGGATTTGTTCTGTGGCTCAGCAAAGGATTCTTTAAAAAAAAAATCAAGTAACTCTTGATATTCTGAAACTCTTTTCTTTAACTCTTCTCCGAAGCAACACACTTTCCAGGCTTCATTGGAAGAGGGGGATCCTCTTTGTTTGCCACAGGTGTGATGCTGGTACCCCTGCACCTCCTCTCCAAAGACATGGACTCAGTTACCAAAGTCTGTCCTCTCAAAACCACTAAGTGGAGAGGGGGAGGGGAGAGATCTCTGGCGAATCGCATCCCTGAGCAGCAGCATCTAAGAGCAGAGGGGACCATGTCAACAAATCTCATTCTCGGTTTGGGGGGTTGGGTTGTTTTCTGTCCTCGTCTCAGCAGCAGAGAAAGTGCTAAGCCTAGAAAGACAGTTTCTGAACCGACTGGAGCTAGCCCAGCAGTTTTTGCTACCTCCAAACCTGCCAGAGCCTAAATCAATGCAAACATTCATGGTCTGTTTTCCTAAGAGTTGCGATTAACTGCTGGCATTCTTCTTGCTCAGAAAGGGCTGGCAAATCTGATTCCTGGGGATTTCCAGAATACCAAGGCCAGATGCCATTGCTCACATATATGAAGTAGCCTAGTACAAGTAACCCAGGCTTTCCTAGAGGCCATTGCTCCCACAGAGCACTAGCACCAAACGGTGTTAAAAGGTGTGCAGCAAAAGTAAAAGTGAAGTGTTCCTTGGTTGGGTACGTTTGGAAAATGCTGAGTTAAATATAGTGAAGCAGATTTCTTGATTACAAGACATCTCAGAGCTTTTCATAGGTTTAGGATCACTGGGAACATGTCTTTGTTTTGATTTATCTCCCAGCCTCAAGCACCTTCGATGGCCAAAGACATTTTAACTTAGGAATGACAGAAAGGAAAATCTGAAAACCTAACAATAAATATTTAATGAGCTCTGGGATAAAAATACCAGTCTGGGAGCCCCCCAAAGTTTATAAAGGGTCCAGGGAAAGATGAATGTGGTAACTACATAGGTCACTTTTAACTAGTTTACTGGTTTCAGTCCCAGGTGCTCCCAAAAAAGTGCCCAGCGTAGCCTGCACTATGGATAAAGGACTCTCACTTAAACTTCTCTTTTAAAGAACTATTACAAGGAGTGCTTGCTTCAGCTGCACATACTCTAAAATTGGAATGATACAGAGAAGATTAGCATGGCACTTTGCAAGGATGATGCACAAATTTGTGAAGCGTTCCATATTTTTTACATGTTCATTATGCTTCAATAAAGCTGAAATTTTAAAAAAAGAAAACAGGAAAGACTTTCTTCCAACATAAAAAAGAGCAATTGCAATGACTGTGCATTACATATGTCTCTCTTTCAGAATTATCTATGTAAGATAATGTTCTCCTTTTTGCAAACAGTATGAACCATAAATTAATATGACCTTAATCTCTGACGTCTAAATAACTTCGAAGCCAGAAACAAGGTAAAAGCTGTTCATCAGGTGTATCACCACATTGGAATTCCTATACTAAGGAAATAGTCCCAGTATGGAATTTCAAGGGTGCATAAGGACAACTTGTGTATCTATTGAGATGTTTTTAAAAGATGAGCAACTTGGCATGAGAGACATCTAAGTCCCATGCAATTTTTGAAAATATATTTATGGAACTCACCAGTTGAATACTTGGGAAAATGCCCTCTTTGGAAGAAATGGGTGAGAATGAGTATAACTTACATCCTAAGATTTATAAATTTATTTATAAATTTATTTTTCATATTTGTTCACATTTTCATTACAGAAGTATCAAAGTTTATTGCAATTAATATATGTTATGTTTTATTTTATACATCACAGTTCAAAGGAAATATGTAGGTTGATTTTTCATTTATGAGAATATATCATCATATACACACCTATATAAATATAAAATTAGATGCAAAAACTTTGCATTCAAGTTCAGTTCTCTTTGCACTTGTTCTACAATTGAGTTTACATGCATGTATACACACACACACACACACACACACACACATCATTGATCTAGAATCTCCAATTTACCAAAACCAAGACATCTTTTCTTTCCTTCATTTGATTTTATAATTCTCTCAGGGAAATGGGTGGAGTGCTACCTTTAGAGTGTCCAAGTAGAATAAGATATGATTTGCATTTTAAATCTGTAGCTGGTAAAAATCAATGACATCTCTAAACAGATATTTTTATTATTTGTTTACACAAATAATATTTGCTACACAATTTCACATGTATTCAATTCGCCAGTGTTAAGAGTTGATTGTGACTACTTGAATGATGTTACATCCTGACCTGTGCTTTAACTGAGCACATCTTGATTGTATGAATTATTGAATTATTGACTAATTCAGGTGTTATCATTTTAAAATGCAGCTCATTACTTAGATTTCCCCCCAAACACTTACAACTTGACATCAGTTTCAAAACACAGAGGACTCTTACTTCCATTAGATTACAAGCACACAGTACAATATAAAAAGTAAGTATAAAGCAAAAATCTAAAAGATAAAAGGCATTTTCTTACCCAAGAACGAGAATTGAAGAAACTGGTGAGTGCTGTCTGTGGACACTGGATAGTCTATTCAGTTCACCTTTGAAGAAAGAGATGTTTCTAGATCAAAAATAGCCTTTCTAGCCACACAAGGGAAGTCAATAATCATGTAACTGTACATTTAAAATAAAGATAAGAGAACCTTTTTTCAACTACCAAGACTTCCCAGGTTAGAACTGACTCTGGCACACAGTGCTATGATTCTCACAGCAATGCTATGGGCTGGAGAAACTGGGATTGCTCCTCACCCAAGAATGTTCTTAAACTGCTGCCAGCTTCTCCATGAAGTCAAATTTCTTTAGTCTCTCCCTCATTTCAGCTCCCCATCAATCACAATGGCAGCCTACTTGACCGAAGGCACTAAGCTTTCTCATGCTAACTTGTCCAGTCGCCTTGATACAAGCCTAGAGATGATGTTAAGATCTGCCACTATACAAACTCTCCTTTATGTATAATTAGAAAAAAAGTTTACTTGAATCCTTTACGTGGTTTTTAGATATGGAAGTGATGTTGATGTTCACAAATTTCTTCTACCAAGTGTTATGGATTTTCTTTGCATTAAACAGGGAGTGTCTCCACCTTCTCTGAGAGACACATAATCCTTGTACTATCTGGATGGTACTAATGCTGAAGCCAAATAGCATGGTCTCCAAATAAAAGTCTGTTTCTGATGTTTGCCAAACATACTCCACAGCATCTAGGAGGCCTGAAGGTATCTGGGGATCTGGATATATGAATGTGTCCAAAAAGATACCATTTTTCTCAAGATTTTCCAGAATCATGCACATGTTCTCCCCAGATTCCTCCTCCCTCAGCCCTCTAGAGCTCATTGTCTACTTCTCTTTCAGGGCACTTGCTACTTTCTAGGAAGTCTGATCACTGTTCGAGCCTTTGTCACTGGAGTGTGAGCACAAGGCCAGAATCTGGTCTCGTGACTACTTGTCCCCAGCACCTGGCACAGAGTGGCAGCTCAGGAAGCACCCACTGAAGGGAACTGGGGCCGCTTCTCAACATGTGACCTCAGTTCACATTGGCCAAAGGGCATCTGCAAGAAGCGGACTGGGTGCCCGTGGTGGCATTCACACCCAATGCTTACTCCACTGGCGACTGGCATCCAGAACTATTGGCTTGGCACGACTCTGACCTAGAGGAAAAGCCTCTGACAAAATTTGTCATTTGAAACCCCTGTGAAGCAAGCAAGAGCAGTAATGTGGATTCTGGGGCCCACCTAGTTAGGTAGGTTTGGGTTTGGCTTCGTTTACTAGGCTGATTCTATCTCACCTCATTGCAGATAAGATCACGTTACTAAGGGGAGAACACAAGGGGTTCCATGTGTTTACTGAATATGTGAATGTGCATATCATATCATGGTTACATGTGTTCTCTTTGCAGCTTTTAAACATCCCTCATAGTCAAACTGTCTCAGCTTGTCACCCAAGGCCGTCTACAGTATGACCCAATTCACCTCTTCAGCCACACCATAGCTTACGTCTTCTGAATTCCAGGAAGTATGCACCATCACTCAGTCACACACACTCTTCCATCCACCCACCCAGGCTTCGCTCAGGATAGTCTCCCTGCCTAGAAGGCCCTTCTCCATATCTTTACTAATTGAAGCCATATCTATCCTTCAAGGCACATTCTCCAAAGCACCTTCTCCAAGAAGCCCTTTCTGATCCCCTCTCCTGTAGTCCTGATGGCACCTGACCTATCTGGCCCTGCATGAAAGTCACATGTTGTCAGTTTCTCCCCTCAGTGCAGGGAAAAAGGTTAGTTCCTCCCTACAATACATGGCTGTCTGAACCTAGCCTGCAAAACTGTGAAGAATAAATTGCATTCAGCTCGTTGAGGACTGTGACAAGAGTTTTCTCTTTCTCCAGAGACCCTAGGATTCAGGAAAATAATCATCTAAGATATAGAAAAAGATGTAGGAAAAAATGCAGGAGAGATGACAATATGTAGATAGCCATCTCTCTTTACATAAAGGTATATTTTAAGTGAACCACTGAAAGAGATCTCAGTGAATCATTTAATTAAGAATCTGGGGACTTCCCTGGCCGTCCAGTGGTTACGACTCTGCACTTCCACTGCACGGGGCATGGGTTCGATCCTTGGTCGAGGAACTAAAACCCTGCATGCCGTATGGTGCAGCCAAAAAAAAAAGGAATCTAATAAGTAAGTTTTCTCTGTTTTCAGTCCATTTTCAATTTAAAATCTGAGAATCAACTGTTGAAACAAACCGAAGAAAATTATACAGGAACTCTTCATAGCAGAACTTTCTAAACAGGAAGAGTCACATATACAAACTCACAGAAATACTGAATTTGAGTCAAGAACCTGAAAGTATTACATATTACACTGGAGTATTTTAGGCCACTCTTGGTCCATATTTATTAAGCTTCACTCTACTTGACTCCATAGGAAGTTACCAAGGAAGCAAGAATTCTGTTTTCAGGACATTGAGTCCTATGCTTCTGGTTTCTGGACAAATTGAGGTGTCTTCAGCAATTTCAAGTGCTTCCATGGATTTAGTTAGTTGTTCATGTCCCAAATAGTTATAGACTATGTGCGAGGCACTATGCCAGCTTGTTTTTGTTGCTGTTGTTAGCACTTAAAAGCTAAAAGACCTACAGAGAAACAATAATTATTTCAAAGACCTACATGACTGTCAAAATAATTCTTTAAAAATTGAGAAGGCGGCTTCCCTGGTGGCGCAGTGGTTGAGAATCTGCCTGCCGATGCAGGGGACACGGGTTCGAGCCCTGGTCTGGGAAGATCCCACATGCCGCGGAGCAACTAGGCCCGTGAGCCACAACTACTGAGCCTGCGCGTCTGGAGCTTATGCTCCGCAACAAGAGAGGCCGCGACAGTGAGAGGCCCGCGCACCACGATGAAGAGTGGCCCCCGCTCGCCGCAACTAGAGAAAGCCCTTGCACAGAAACGAAGACCCAACACAGCCAAAAATAAATAAATAAATTAATTAATTAATTTAAAAAAAAAGAAAAGTAGGTAAACATATATATAAAAAAAAAATTGAGAAGGGGGGGTCTTCCCTGGTGGCACAGTGGTTAAGAATCCTCCTGCCAATGCAGGGGACATGGGTTCGAGCCCTGGTCCAGGAGGATCCCACATGCCGCAGAGCAACTAAGCCTGTGCACCACAACTACTGAGCCTGCGCTCTGGAGCCCGCGAGCCACAACTACTGAAGCCCACGCGCCTAGAGCCCGTGCTCTACAACAAGAGAAGCCACCGCAATGAGAAGGCCGCGCACCGCAACGAAGAGTAGTCCCCGCTCGCCACAACTAGAGAAAGCCCATGCGCAGCAACAAAGACCCAATGCAGCCAAAAATAAATGAAAATAAAAAACTGAGAAGGTGGAATACTGAAAAGTATAAGAATCAAATGGGGAAATTGATGTGGTCAGACAGGCTGGGTTCTCTAACTGAAGATGTTAACATTTTAATTTAATTTGTAAGCTAGTTGGGCACTACAGCAAATTTCTGAGAGGGGACTAATACGATCAAAGCAACTTTAAGAGAGATGGTACCAGGGGCTGAAGCAGACAGGCTGAGGAAAGCCGTGAGTTTAGCAGGTCTGCTGAAGGAACAGAAGAAAGTTGCAAGAGAGGACAGATTTCAGACATGGCATAAAGGAGGCAGACGAAAATGAGAAGAGACAAAGAATGGGTTACAAGGCAGATGTGATACTGCCGTTATGGGCCTGGGGGCAGTGGGGGCTCAAGAGGCTGAAGGTCACAAGGCCAAAGGTGTCCTTTACTAGAGGGAAACTGGGTTATGGAAGAGTCTGGAGAGAAAATTCACCAGCTGTGGGTTCTCTTGCTTGTTTAGGCATCAATGAAACATGTAGGAAAACCCACCCTCTATTTGACAAGAATTATTGATTCGACCACGTAGATAAGAGCAATAGTTGGACACATGACTTGGCGATCTCTTCTAGTCTATTCTGCAAGACGCACACAAAGAATAGTTGAAATTCGACTCATCACTATAGTTCCCCAAGGGAGTGACCTGAGGAGGGGAAGATAAAACCTTGGAAATATGCAATGAGAAGGACAGAGGGAGTGAGCAGCAGCCAGGAGAGAGAAGAGAGCCCAAGCAAGTGACGAGCACAGATCAAGCAGCTTCTCCACCCCGGACAATTATGAGGAAGTCCAGGATCAGGAAAGAAACCAGGAGAGAGCTGGAAACAACAGACCAAACATTCAATTTATTAGCACTAGCATTTTACAAAACCAGTTCTGCTTTTCTTCCTAGAAACACCTAACCTGGGCGATCTCCCTCCCAGCCCTGCACAAAGCCTATCTGCCCAGAAAGGCTTAGCTGGCCTCTGTCACGGGGGCCTTTGGACAAAGAAGAGGGATTTGCATAAAGGTGGTCTGCTGAGTACAGCCCCTATTTGAGGCCTTGCCGCGTTGAAAGAGCCATTCTCCAACCTGGCAGTGTAATCCTAATGGAGAGCTTTTGTCCCGCAGGCTGTGGTGAGCCGCTTTATTCAGCTGACAATCCACAGTGAAAGAATGAATGAACCGTCTCCTTTTGGTAACACTGAGGCAGCTGGCAGCCCACAGGCCGAGGGCTTACCCAGTAAGAGGCAGGACAATTGTCAGCCTCAGACCCAAAAGGTGCTGCATGAGGGAGTGCCTACTGCTAGTGCTCCTGGCTGCACGCTGGGCGCTCACCACTCAAGACAAAGGTCCTGGAGCCCGACCTCCACAGAGGAAAGGGGCTGAGGAAGCTGGGCGCTCCGGCAAAGCCATTCCCTACAATACTTCCTAAAGAGATCAAAAACCTTTCAGCACCGTGAAGCCCCTTCGACAGTTTTGTAGAACTCTATAATCATTTCCCATTAGAACGCTGGGAAAGAGCCACGTTTCTGGTTTCTTTTGCGATTTCATTTTTTTTTTTTTTTAAGAAATTGATTTTCGTTTTCTTCCTTTTGAAAGTGTTAAATTTACAAAATAGAATGGAGACTCAACGCAAACAGAATTCTACCACTCAGAGGCAAATACTGCCATTTCAGATGATTTCTTTCCAGTCTTTTTAATGTAGCTCTGAAAATTCTGTAAATACAGTTTGTTCTCAGGGCAAGTCTAACTGATCCCTATTTTTCAACTAACAAATAAGCCCTTTCGAATTGAAGTGGTTTCTCCTAAGTTATCTTAACCCCCTTACCTTAAGGTAATTCCCCCCGTTTTCCTGAATTCTGTTCCATTCTTCCGTGTACCCTACGCTGCCTTACCCAAAAAAGCAGGGAAACTGTCTCCCAGAAGCTGTTGAACATCTTCTTTAAAAGGGGCCATATTCAATAATGAAGACTCATATACAACAAAAATAATTTAAGATCTACATATGAATTATGTGCCAATATCACATGAAAGATTAAAAAATATATATACCACTTTACTAAAAACGTTCTCAATTTATTAGCTACACAGTTCTCGAATTAGAAAGAGGGGCCAAAGAAACCTTCCATTTCCGGAATGAAAAACTGTGGACCTCCTCACTCAAAATGATCTCCCTCATTGTTGCTGACTCTTGGCTGTGCCCACACCAAACAGCCTCCCCCCGGCTCCACTCTCGCACAATTCCTTTTCTCCGAATTGATGGTTAAGACACAGCCACGTTAAAGGGAAGCTCTGCGAATGCCCTCGCTGACAGCTGCAATATCCTCCCTGCGCAGTACACTTCAAATACCTTCTGTGATCACATATGCTGGAACTTTACACAAAAGGTTGCCACTTGTTTCTTGTGGAATGCACAGAAAAATGAAACAGCTCGCACTGAGAGTTTCCAGATTCCTCATGTTGATTGACTTTGTTTGTGAATTTCACCTCAAAGTACAATCCTTTTGTGCAGACAGACCCTTCAATTTCCCAGTCAAACTCTTGCCTGTGACTTTAAAGCTTCCTCATTTCAAAGCGCTGTGTGGTCCATGCTATACAGCAGAGCTCGCACCTAGGTTTCCTGAGAAGATCAGCAAACAGAGCCGATACTAGAGAAGGCAAAGAATAAACAGCCTCGACTAAGTTCTGTCTGCATGGTACCCAGGAATGCTTCAAAGTGGTCTTGACCCAGCCTGGGAAGCATAGTGAAGCTTTCACAACTTATGCCTAGACTAAGGGATATATTTATTGCTTTCAATGAAGAAGCAACTGACTTACAAGTTCATTCCCCCAAATGGGAGACCCGAAGTTAGAGTACAGCAAGCCAGAAAAAAAAAAAAAAACTTGCTTTTAATCCACACTTTAAAAATTATTACTCAAGTGGCTTAACAAGGTTGCAAAACTAGTGGAAATCAGACAGGAGGAAGATGGTGGAGTAGGAGGGTGTGGATTGGAGCTCGCCTCCCTTCACAAACACGTCAAAGTTACATCTACATGCAAAGCAATCCTCACTGAAAACAAACAGGAGACTGGCAGAAAGACCCTTCTACAACTAAGGCTACAAATATCCACACGAAGTCAGGTAGGAAGGGAAGAGAAGCGAGCAGGTCAGGACCCACTCCCCTACGAGGGGACACAGGAGAAGGGGGGGATATCGTGGGCTCAGAGATGCCCCCCGGGGAGTGAGAAGTTCGAAGACCTCTTAGCTAGCATGAAAACCAGTGGCACTTACAAGAGGGCTGTAGGAAAGCTAGCCTCCACTCATGAAGAGTGTGCACACGCTTGCTCACTCCCGCACCTGGAGGGTATTACGCTTAGGGACGTAAGTCAGACAGGGAAAGACAAATACTGTATGATCTCACTTACGTGTGGAACCTAAAAAACACAACAAACTAGTGAAGATAACAATACAGAAACAGACTCACAAGTGTAGAGAACAAACTAGTAGTTAGCAGTGGGGAGAGGGAAGGGGCGAGGGGCAAAAAAGGGGTAGGGAATTAAGAGGTACGAACTACTATGTATAAAATAAATAAGCTACAAGGTACAGCACAGGGAATATAGCCAATATTTTATAATAACATTAAATGGAGTATAATCAACAAAAATGTTGAATCACTGTGTTGCCACCCAAAACTTACAGAACATTGTAAATCAACTATGCATAAATAAAAGGTAGAAAAAAAAGTGGAAATCAACATTCTTAAAGTCAGAATGCTTAGAATCCAGTCCCAGTTCTGCAGTAGCTGTGTGTCCTTAGGCAAGTCACCTGGCCTCTCTGAGCACCTGTAAAATGGCGCTAAGCCCTAACACCACGAACCCATAAGGTCTCTCTCAGGAGCATCAGATACCATAAAGGAGGGGCAGCTCCATGGAAAGTCTAAGGTTTACATTAATAAGGGGACAAGCAGCAAGAAGACACACTGTGAGTTCAAAACCTCTTGGCTTTCTCCTGAAAAACAACAGCCTTCACAAATTCAACAAATACTGTAGGAAGTAAAACATACATTGCCAAAAATTAAAAACAAAAAGGAAAAATCTTGGAACATTGGTGCATGCATATATTATGGTTAAATATATAATGCAGAGAGAAGAATGCTAACCAAATTCATGCATTTATGCTTTAATTTCCAAAGCTAAATATTATGGCTTCATTGAGTACTATCTAGTATGCCTTGATCTCAGGTATTAGCATATGAAAGGCTGACTGCCCTTAGCTCTCTGCCCTCCCAAAGGTACCACTTGTATATTTAAATATGGGGCACATTTATTAGTGGTCATGCACACTGTATAATTAAAGAACAACCTGTTACTTAAATAGTGCGCTTAATAGTTAGAAATAGAATCAGACGAAAAACTCATCAACCTCCAAAGCATCCTTCCCTAGTGGAACATTAGCTAGACTCAAGTCAAGACACATACCCAAAAATATATATCAAACAACAAGAACAATATTCTGTTTCTCATAAACAATATTTGTAAGTCAGTTTAATATTTATGTGGTGTTTAGGAAAAGCCTGCCAGAGATCTTAAGCTCTTGATAAAGGACAAAGGGAAAATGTAAAGTTTCTTTGCAGAGCCTAAACAGGGAGGCCAACTTCAAAGGAGGTTTATGTGCTCTATTACAAAACCTGACAATTATTTGCCTCTTGTCTTTCAAGAGACTGATGTTCCGGGATTATCACCTTGAAAACCCAGTGGGAACCTTTGCCACACGTAGCTTGCACCTATCGACATTCAGACATAGCATAAGTGACCAGGGCATGACAGACAGAGCAGTTTTTATGGGTAGAGCAGGTAGACATGACTCAGTTTTCCCACACCAGAGCCATCAAGAGATGCCAAGAGTCCACAGAAACCTCGACGACTCTGGGTCTTATTTCCAGCTCAGCCTGCTCTTGGCAGATGGAAGGGTCCAGTTCCCTCCTCTCCCCACAAGTGCCAGGCCCATGCTCAGAGGCAGGTATCTCCCTGTGTACTGACTGACTGATGAGGGGGTTGGTACCCAGGCCTTCTCATCACTAAGCCCAGAGGCCTCTCCCACCTGGCCACACTGGCCCAAGTACTTTCAAAGTCATGGGTCAAATGTTTTCCAACTATTCCCTGAAATTTCATGGAAAGGATCCTCTTTGGATGCCTTGGTATAGCCACACCTCAATCCTCCCTTTTCGTCTAGAACAGGCAGAGAAATAACCAAAACAAAACTAGGTACTTCAGACACAACTGGACTGTTTTCTAGAGCAAGCACTTCTGTTGACAGTATTTATTTCTAAATGTGATCACTGAGTGCAGAATTGTTTTCTTTTATAAAGCAGGAGGAATGTGTGATTACTCAGGAAATGACATTTTCTCCTTTGTACAGCTGCAGCCCTGGGTTAGAAAAGACCTACTAAGAGGTCTTGCCGTTGTCTGGGATGGACTTGCAGCCTGAGAATTCCCTCTGCCATGATATTCAGAGTTAAGCAACTAATTTCAAAATAAGGGAGAATAAGTAGGATCAAAGCAGGTGCTTGTTCCATTAAGATCCTATGAAGATATACTGTACATGAAAATCTTTCATAGCACTGTTTAAAAATGTATTTTCCTGACAGAAATAGCAACATCCACAGGGCAAGGACCCAAAAGAGAATCATTTAGTGGTAAAATAACCAGCCAAGATGAGAAAAGCCAACTGTCCCTCCTTGGGTCATCACACCCCCCCCCCCATTGGCCTCACCCACCAGCCAAGGTCCTCTGCAGGGAACACCTCAAGCTACTGAGCTATACAAGCAAAGGGCCGTCTTCATTTTAACTCAATTACGCATAAAGTAACCCCAGTTGCCCCATCCAGACACCTGCTCCCTCCATATCAAGCAATTACAGCTCTGGGGCTCCTCATCTGCCATTTTAAATCAAAAAAGGAAAAATCATCCTTTTTTGAGGGGTTAGTCATTATATGAAAAGTTGATCCTCTTATTTCATTTTGTTTAAAGAAATAGGTTGAAAAATAATGATGCAAAATTTCTCTAACGAGTATAATGATAATTCTTCTTGCTTTCAAATTCCTTATTCATGTTTGGGGTCAGAGAAATTAGCAATCTACTGCTCAGTAAGCCCCAGAAAAACAGCAGGGAAACTATACAGACCTTGCCCTCTGCTTTTTCTCTCCCAGCCTTGCCAGATTTCACAGCTATCTATCTATTCTCTTCTCTTTCGGGTTTTGCTTCCACCTGAGAAAGCAGAATTCCTTGAAATCTTAAAAATCCTAGCTTCTCCTACTTGCTTACAACCTCCAAATCACTTGGTACCTTTAATCACACTCCCCTAGTTTGCTAGCCACTAACCTCGCCACTGCCACCTCCGCAGCCAACATCAGCACAGGCTGCGCTGGTATCTAGGCATCCTTATTTTAAAATATTTATGACCTGATCACATTTCATGGCGATTTTTTTGGATATGCCCATTTTCAAACCCCTAGCACATGGCTTCATGGTAGTTTGACTTTCAGAGTTGTAAACTATGTCACTATTTACAAGCAGAATTTGAATTTACAGAACGAAGCCAGTAAGTGTTTGCCAGTAACAAAGTGAAATCAGGAAAATAATTAATTAAATGACTCTACCTGTATATTGAGCTCATCTGGTCCCATTATTAAGTAAAAACTCCATTTTTAAAATTCACAGAAGAGTTAAAAGCCAGTCTCCGCTCTCCCCACACAAGGAGGTCCAGAACATGCCATTCTACAGAAAACGAATTCAAAACTTCAAGAGTTCCTTCCCTCTCTGAACCAATTTGACTACCTTCCTCAAAGAAAGAACAGTTTTAGAAACATCAATTTAAACACAATAAAGCCATTTTAACATAAGTTGTTCTACCAATCTAAAAGCTTTTCCTCAGACTGAGTTGTTTACTTAGCTTTTGTTGACTTTGTTTACTTTGGGGAGTCCTATTTACTTATTGCTATAGGGGCATTTGTTTATATTTATGTAGGCTTCAGTCACATATACTACAGCTTTTTAAGTACATAGATGTGGCTTCACCTTGTATGTTTTACTCCATTTTACAAGAAGGGATTTTCTGGTGTAGCCAGGTATTCTGCGCTCTGAGTCTTGATGCACTCACACACATATCCGAATGCCAGTGCATTCGAAAAATGAAAAACAAAAAAATCCACTAATATAAAATGATACTTGCACACCAATGTTCATAGCAGCATTACTTACAATAGCCAAGACACGGAAGCAACCTAAGTGTCCATCGACAGATGAATGGATAAAGAAGATGCAGTACATATATACAATAGAATATTACTCAGCCACTGAAAAGAATTAAATAATGTCATTTGCAGCAGCATGGATGGACCTCGAGGTTATCATACTCAGTGAAGTAAGTTAGACAAAGACAAGTATCATATCACCTATGTGTGGAATCTAAAAAATGATACAAATGAACTTATTTAAAAAATAGAAACAGACTCACAGAGACAGAATAACAAACTAGAGATTACCAAAGGGGAAAGAGGAGGGTGGAGGGGCAAATTAGGGGTATGGGATTAACAGATGCAAACTACTAGGTATAAAATAGATAAGCAACAAGGATGTACTGTATAGGACAGCAAATTATACCCATTATCTTGCAATAACCTATAAAGGAGTATAATCTGCAAAAATAATGAATTACTGCACTGTAAACACGAAACTAACACAATATTATAAATTAACTGTACTTCAATTTCTAAAAAACCACTGAAATGACACAATATTTAAAATTTTTAATATTAAAAAACTCACAAAAACAAACAAACAAAACCCGCAAGTGGATCCTTTGAAAAGCTACCCTTGCAAAGCGGCCCTCAGAATCGGAAAGTGTGCAGCCTCCCAGCAGACCAACTGCTTGGTCTACTAAAGCAGGCTGGTCTCTTGCTTTCCATCCCCCCTCCTCTGTGCTAATGGAGGCCCACCGGGCCCACTTGCCCAGCAGAGCCTCTGGCTTTGTTCCTTGCTCACTTGCCTCAAAAATCTGTTTCTGAAGTTTAGGTTGATGCTGGGAACTTTCTCGAAGTTTCTTAACAGGAGTCAAAGAGTGCCTCCTGCCACGACACCAGTAATGGCTGCCACGTGGAGGCCTCAAAATGCCTGGCTTCACGCCGAGGCACCCCGTGGACCTCCCCACCAGCCCTCCCTGCCGGGGTGCTCAGCAAGACGAAAGCCCGGGGGAGACGTCTCTCCAAGAGGGTCACACAGCACGGGGCAAAATGGCTCCCCGCCCATTCCGTTAGAGTGGCCCTCACTTGCAAGGCCCCAGCCCACCGCACTCACCCTGTCCGAAGTCTCCACTGAGAGCAGGGAGCTGAGGGCCAGCGATTTATATAAGAGGTGGGCGCAGTGAGCCCTCGAAGCTCCTCCGCGGCCTCCAGTCGTCACTGAAAGTCGCAAAGGTCCCGAAGTGAGACTCCCAGGGTGCAAAGCGGGGGCAAGAGCACGTCCACTCCGACCCTCACGTGCTGGGGTCCCAGAAGCCTTTTCGGGACCTGAGATCGGGAAAGCTCCTTCCGCGCCAGGCCCTCCGCCCTTCCTGGATCCCCGCATACCCATCAAGAAGCGCCAGATGAGGGGTGTGGAGCCAGAAGATGGCCGCTCGGGTCCAATCTGGGCTCCGATGTGGAACTAAACAAGCTCACATCTCTCCTAATCAAAAGGGCTGCTGTAGCCGGAGAGGAACCAAAATCTCGTCCGTAGCTAAGTGTCGAGTATTCAGTCCTATCAGGTTGATGCCGCTCGCCGCTCGCTGCTCCCTGCTCTGCAGGGTGGGCTGAGCTGTGCCTGGAACCCCGAGAGGTCAAAGGGAGAGCAACTAAACAATGTTGCACTTGACCTGCCAAAAGCGTGGCCATCCAAAGGGCAAGGCAGTTTCTTTCACCCTTCCCCATCTGCCCTCCTTTCCTGCCTTTCCCTGGAGAGACACCCACCAGAGCTTTGCTCGGTTGCCCTGCATTACATGATCTGATGTCTCTAAAGAATATGTTTCTAAAGACTCTTTAGGGAAGACAATTCCACAACCTCCCTCAGTCAGTCCCTCCAGAATCGAATAATCCTTCCTGGGAAAGATTTAACACTACATGTTTTCTCAAGCTGGCCAGTTTTGTGACAAGTGAAAAGGACCTTCAATGAGTTGAGAGATGGGTACCCAACTTTAATTCAGATCCAGCATGCAGTGCACGATGAACAAAGGAAGTATGAATTTAACACCACTAATATTAAACTTAACTCGTAATAGTGACAACCCTTGCCCCTCAGACAAGGAGGATATGCCACAAAAAGTTCTCCAGAACTTTCTATCTCCAATGCAATCCTTCTGATTTCAAAACTGGATCACCGAAGGGAATTCCCTGGCAGGCCAGTAGTTAGGACCCTGCGCTTTCACCACCAAGGCCCGGGTTCGATCCCTGGTTAGGGAACAAAGATCCCACAAGCCAAGCGGGGTGCAGCAAAAAAAAAAAACAACCCACAAACAAAGAAACAAAAAATTGGATCACTCAATCATTTCATAGTGTATACACATATCAAAACATCACATGGTACACCTTAAATATGTATTTTTTTTTAAATATGTATTTTTAATTTGTCAATCATATCTCATTAAAACTCGGGGAGGTGGGATGCACCACTCTGTGCAGTAGCCTTTGGATGTATTCTTTTCTCCATGCTAAAATTAAAGATAAAAATCCTAAACGTTTATGGAGTTTAGAAAGAAGCTCCTGAACTCAGTTTCAGGAGGGACTAATTTTAAAACAGCATGAGTCCTCCCGAAGTGTATTTTAAGTAGATCATTCTGATTTGTAGCTGTATTACATCTTTCAAGCACTACAAACTCTAATTATTAAGTTTAAAAGCTTCAGCATGGCATGACAGCTGCAACAACCAGGAAACAATAGAGCAAAAAGATGTTTAGTGAGGCAGGCATTTATGTAACACTTCCCAAATCCTAAAGCACAATGTTGCAAGGGGGGCAGAAAAGTCAGGTCCCATCTTCACCAACTTTCATGTTCTTTTTATCCTTAAATAAATGGATTCTTTCAGTGCCAGACTGCATGCAAGGGGGTAATGATAGCATATAGGTATGTAATGCTTGTCATTTGTAGAGCACGTCATTAGCATTAATTAACTTTAGTTATGCAATTAGTGCTGAGTTGTCAGAGACAACATTCAAAAGAGAGGGATTATTAAATGCATTAATCCTAATAACCATCAGCCAGGCTTCCTTGGAAACGAGGCATAACTCGCCCCCCAACGCAGAGAGATTAGCAGTAGCAGAGCAGGAAGAGCTTGGGCTTGAGTATAAACCCTGGTGGGTCCTGGAGAAGGTAATTAACATCTCTGAAGCCATGACAGGCCCAATAATAAATAATACCTGCCTCATAGAGTTGGGAGGATTTGATGGGACGATGCATGCAGAGTGCCTGGCACGGGGCCTGGAAGGAAGGAGGCCCTGGTCAGTGGGGCTGTAATTACCATCAGGAATCACAATAGAATACTCACCAAACCAGGGAGGGCTTCCATCCCCCCTGAACACAGCATGCAGGATTTGAGGAACTTCCACTGGTCTTGCTTGGAGGTACCACCTTATCTCTGGTCTTTCGCACAGGGGACCAGCTGATATCAGACATTAGGTAAGCACTCCTCTGCAAAGAAAGGACAGCCATGAGTAGCCTCTGTAGCAAGCCCCCAAATTCCATGGACGTCTCCAAAGAAATTCCCTGGAAGACAAAAAAAACAAGTGATGTAAGGTTTCATCTCTGTGTGGTCATCAAACTGCTGGTTCTTTGCTTCATCCCCAAAGGAGATAAGTATCTCATTTTCACATCTCTTAAGGGAAAAGAGAACACGCTTGTACAAAACCGACATCAAGTCACTCCTGGCTTGTAAGGACACCACACACTCGTCCATCTCCAGTTCATTCAGAGGCCATTTTGTGGAGCTGTGGTAATATTTCTACTACATCTGAAATACACTGATCAGTGTGTGATTTGAGATTCCATTAAAAGTCCCCCATTTTTCCTGGTATGATATGAATACATAGTAGTATACCTTAATGAATTATGGTCTATTTTACTTTTCGGAAAATTCAATGATAAACACATGAGAGGAATTTAAGGAGTGCTATTTTAATTCATTTTGAAGTTTTAAAAATCCATCAATGAATTCTGGAAGGATCTTCCCTTAATGTCCTTATGCTTTTCCATTCTAGCCATCAAATAGAAAGTGGATGGCCGCTATTTTGTTATGCACTACATTCTCCATTAAGCCAGGAGTATGTGCCTGAAAAAAGATCTGCTTCTAGATGCCAGGCCCCTCCTATAGAGCACGGTTGTTGCTCCAGGCAACAACCGTGCAAAAATTCCAAAAACAGAGTCATGCTTTCTGGTGCTAAAAATGTTCTTTAGGCGAAAAAGGTGTGTGAACTGTCCTCCCCCATCACTGGCCCTGTTTAAGTCCACGACGGCATCAGCTCTAACCTGCACTCTTGACTAGAGTCCTCACTACCCACGCTCTCGGCCCCTCCAAACTGTTCTCCCCCCAGCAGCCAGAGTGGCCTCTAAAAGTGTTCATGTCACATCATTCCCATGGCGGGGATGCTGTTGGCTTCCCTCATTCCCGGCTATTGAGGAAGGCCCAATCCCATTCTCACCTCCTCTAACACCATCCCAATTTTAATGGCTACTTTTCTGTCCTCACTCCACAACAGTTAGAAGATATATATAATCTTATTATATACATATATATAGATGATCTTACTATATACATGATATTTATTATATATATTATATATATATATATATATCTTATTTTATATACATATAACTTTGCTATAACTTTTACTAAATATTTTGATGTGACAAACTATGGAAAGACATGTTCTGGCATTGGAACCCTTAAAAAAAATAATGGTTCCTTCTGGGAGATCGTTAACTAAAAAGAAAAAAAAAAAGATGTTAAAATACGTTCTCAGAGAGCTCAAACAAACATGCTTTCTTCTTCCTCTACTCTCAACTTAAAGAATCAGTTTAGAACATTGACATTACCTATGTTCTCCAACTTACAGAGTGTTCGTGAATCTCCCCAAAGGCTCCCACAATGATGTGGGTGGGTGTGAGTAGGGAACTTGCTGGGACTCCTGCCTTGGTGATGCTGGCATATCCAGGCTGGCCTCCTAGGTGGCCCGGCCCCAGCCCATCACTTTCTAACTGAGGACACTGAGGCCCATTGAATCCCGTGAGAAGGATAGTGCAGAATCTGAGGGCTAGAGCTCGGCTATGCCCAGACGGCAAGCCTGGGCTGCTCCCACTTTATCTTGCCCACATGTATTTTGCCCCTACAAAAAGGTTGCTTTGAAACAGAGGATGAACGGGCTTCTAAACCTCTTCCTAAATCCCCAACAAATAGAAAGATAGACTTAAACAGAAGCATATCAATAATTACATTAAATGAAAATAGTCTAAAAACCTCTATTAAAAGATAAGGATTGTCAGACTGGAGAAATAAATCGAGGCTGACCTCTACTCTTTTCTACAGGAAAGACATTTAGATACAAAGACGAAGAGCAGTTTAAAGTTAAAGGATGAAAAACTAGATACCATGCAAATTCTAGTCATAAGAAAAATGGAGTGGCTATCTTCATATTAGACAATGTAGACTGCAGAGCAAGTAATACTACCAGAGATAAAGAGTAACATTTCATAATAATAAAAGAATCAATTTAAGAAGACATAACAGAAAACAATTCCATTTACAACAGCATCAAAAAGAATAAAATACTTAGAAATAAACTTAACCAAGGAGGTCCCCCTTCCCACATACCTGTCCTATGTATCCCTTCCATCTGGCTGTTCCTGAATTATATCCTTTTATAATAAACTGATAATCTAGTTTAAAAGAAAACAAAAGAAAGAATAGAAGGGCATGTTTCTGGGACATCTGCAACAGGGAACACTCTGGTTCAAGTTGACCAGCGAGTCCCTGGCTCTGTGCCACTGACACCATCTTTTCCTCTTATCGGAATCTAAGAGGACTCTCGTATGGGTACGTGGTGTGTGCATGCCCATGCATGGCCAAGTGGTCAGGGATTTGGGGGAGTTACAGGTGGCCTAGGCTTCACATAGCAGGATGAGTCGCTATCCCAATTTCCTAAGATCAACCTTTCTTTTTTAAAAATAAAGATGCCAAAAATAAAAGCAAACAAGTTTTGTTCATTTGTTCGTTTGTTTGTCTTTGTTTGTTTTTTACAAAAAAAAAAAAAAAGGAAAGAAAAGAAAGGGGTCTCTGGCAAAAGCTGCCTCCCAAACTATAAGCAGTTCTTCAGTAAGTTCTTTGGTAAGGAAATAAATATAGTGGGCACAAGACTCCTCCCTTTCCAGTGCATTCAAGTCAGTTTCAGTTGAGGATCTTGGTCATTGCCCTGGACCCCTAGTGTAGACCTTGGTGCTAGACCATGACAATGGTTCTTTAGCTGTCCTGGTTTTCTCTGGCCTCTCTAGCCATCCAAACCAGTGGCTGGGGCTTGCGGAGAGAGGGGGGCTTCCCTTTGTTTGACAAATACTGGACTTGATAGATGTTGTTTGTCTTTGCCTCCCCAATCTAGCCCAAGGCCTCCTTTCCAGCTTCCTGGTTCCTGCAGTGGTACTACCTCTGTGCTAGCCGTGCCACATTGTTCACCTGCCCAAGGCTTCTCAACTCTGATGCTCTTCCACTCCACCACAACCGTCTGCAACTCCAGAGACCAGAGATCCCATGGGGGTTTACAGCATCAAGTCCACGTGTGGTAGAGGAACAGGACAGGGCGGGGTGCGGGGGTGAACTTAATTTGTGATTTCATGCTAGGTAGATCAGATAAATTTCTCCTCTGAGCAGCCGCAGCATCCCACCTTTCATATTTCCAAACAGCCCATGTAGTCTTCCACAACCCTGAGACCGAGTGCCTCCTTAAATTTTGTGCCCTAGGCACCTCCCTCGCGCACCCTAGTTCCAGCCTTGTAGCTCAGTTCTCTTTTTATGTGAGACCTCAGGAAGGTTGGGCCATCACTGACCTCTTCCATCTTTTGAAGGTGGTTGGTAGAGACCCTAGAGCTGACTTCCCCACCCCAAGTAAAGAGCCCTGGGACTCTACTCCTCTCTGTTCTGAAGTAGTTACTACTGCCCGAGCCATCCTGGGGCAGCTGAAACCGAAAGCACAGGCTTCTGGCGCAGAACCTAAGACGACTTCATAGGAGAAAATGTCCTCACCTAAAGACTGTGAGCGAGGCAAGCTTTTGCCCTCTGGTCTTTTTTTTTTTTTTTTTTCAGCATTCGTGTAATTATTTGTGGCTTCCGTTGCTATGGAAAGAAAACACCACTTACCGTGACAACTGTAGCCGCTTAAGGTGCACAGCTCGTCTCAGACCATGAAGCTTCAAAAATACTGAAATGTGTAGGGGTTTCATGTCCCTCCTTTTTAAAACATCAACCAAATGTTCTTCTCTCCAGAAAAGCCACCCGAGTATTCACCACTTTCTCTGCGTTACCTGTCATGAAAAACCAGCAGACCTCAACAAGAAATACCCAAGGGCTGAAATCAAAGGAAATTTTAGTAAACATTCAATTTTTAAAAGGTTTTAACATTCGATCAAAAAACAAATAAATGGAGATTTACTGTGTACCTATTCTGCACCAGATGTGTGTAGATTCTTTCACATACATTTCATGTAAGTGTGATTTGACCTCTTTTTACAGAAGAGAGAAACAGACCCAGGAAAGCTAAATAACTAGTCTCAAGAGATAGAACTGGGATTCAAACCCAGAGTGGACTGGCTCCACCCAGCCTACCGCGAGCAGTCCGATCACCTGATGATTGTAATCAGTCAAACACTAAGGGTTCAGAATGAGCTTTAAAAAAAATAGAAAACGAACAGTTCTTGTTTAAAAGAAAATTTTGATCCAATTACTGGCCTTCTTGTCAGTATACCTTGGGAACAGCTATAGTCCCCTCTCATCTGGCTCCCTCTGCCCTGGGTTGGATCAGAAATTATGAGGGTGGGTGGTGGGTGAGGAAGTATTGTCAAGGATGTGGAGAAATTGGAACCTTCATGCCCTGCTGGTGGGAATGTCAATATAGCCACATTGGAAAACAGTCTAGCAGTTCCTCAAAAGGTTAAACATAGAGTTACTATAAGACCCAGCAGTTCAACTCCTAGGTATATGCCCAGGAGAATTGAAAACATATGTCCATACAAAAGCTTGTACAGGAATGCTCATACAGCATTATTCAGAAGAGCCAAAAAAATGGAAACAAACCAAATGTCAGTCAATTGATGAATGGATAAACAAAATATGGAATATCCATAAAATGGAATATTATTGGGCCATAAAAATGAGTGAAGTACTAATTGATGATACAAAATGGATGAAGCTTGAAAACGTTATGCTAAGTGAAATAAGCTGCTCCCAAAATAGCATATACTGTGTAACTCCACATATATGAGGTACCTAGAGTAGTCAAATTTATATAGACAGAAAGTAGAATGAATGGTGGGCTGGTAGCCAGAGGTTAGAGAAAAGAGGAAATGGAAAATTGTCATTTATGGGTATAGAGCTTAGGTTTTGCAAGATCTAAACAGTCCTAGAGATTGGTTACGCAACAATATGAATGTACTTGACATTAATGAACTGTACATTTAAAAATGGTTAAGATAGAAATTTTATGTTATGTGCATTTAACCACAATAGATTCCATTTATAATGAATGAACTGTCCAGAATAGGCAAACCCATAGAGACAGAAAATAGATTACTGGTGCCAGGATCTGGGGGGAAGGAGAATGGGGAATGACTGCTAATGGGTACGGGGTTTCCTTGGGGGTTGACAAAAATGTTCTAGAATTACATAATGGTGATGTTTGCACAACCTTTTGAACACTCTTATAAACCACTAAAGTGTACTCTTCTAAAGGGTATATTTTAGGATAAGTGAATTATATATCGATTACAAATTTGATGTGATAAAATAGAAGTCTAGGAGTGGGAGCTGGTGTGTATGGCAGACATGAAACAGAGAAGAAGGGCAGGAAGTTGATGATTATGCCCGGCTACAAAGATCTCATCGTATTCTGCTCGCACACAATCATGAACCACAGTTGGCTCAAACCAAGGGTGGGCTTCATCTGGAGATCAAATGTTTGAGCAAAATATATATACATCCTTATGATTATTTTAAACATGACACAAAATCACCGTAAAACACAGTTGATACTAGTCATAATGGCTAACTAGAGGATTCAAAAATAAGTATAATATAAATATATACTAATGCTCTATTTGAAACCACCTAAAGGTAATTATATACCCTAACCCCATGTCTTTCAAATAAGACCCACCTCATTCTCACTATTTATGTTGGATAATAGAAATCTCTGTGGACAGCTAATGGGATGCTAGGGTAAATTAACAATAAGCATCATTTAGTTAAACTATTTGAGAAAGTCTGGTTCCTACTGGACTACTTAGAACAGCATCAAAGGTCTTGATTTATAGCAGTTTATAACACAAGTTCCTGGCTGCCTCATGGGGCAAGGAATTGCCACAAACCTTTTAGAATGAAGAACAGTGAGGAAGTTCTTGGAAACCGAACTGAACCTACAACTCTACAAGGAGCCCTTCCTTGGAACTAATGGCACACTGGAGTGAATATTCTTCACAGTGTACCTAATTCTTCCCCAAAGGGGTTGTTACACTGAATTCAGCAGGTGAACCTCTTCTCAGGTTTGTCTTCCAAACTTGGCTTTCTTTCTTTTCTTTTTTTGAGGAAAGTTATTATTTTCCTAGCACTGAAGAAAATGACCAAGGTGAATGCATATGGAGCCAAGCTAAAAGCATGGCTAGAGATAACTATCAAATTTCACTAGCCCATGGAATAGAATAGAGTTAACAGGGAGACAGAGGTACATACGGAATTATAGGATACAATAAAAGTGACATCACAGTTTATGGGAAAGGATAGATTATTTGGTAGATGGTGCTGGGAAAATTGTCTCATTATGGGCAGAAAAATCAAAATATGTTTCCATCTAACAACTTGTATGAAGGATAATTCCAGATTGTTTCAAGAATAATTATGAAAGGAAAAAATAGTAACATCAACCAAGAAATTTCTAAAAATAAATTTTGACTGGAGGTAGGGAAGGATTTCTTGAATAAGACTCTAAAACCAAAGATATAAGGTGAAAATTAATTAATTTGATTATATTAAAATTAAGCCCACAGCAAACATCATTCTCAATGATGAAAAACTGAAAGCATTTCCTCTAAGATCAGGAAGAAGACAAGGATGTCCACTCTCACCACTATTATTCAACATAGTTTTAGAAATCCTAGTCACGACAATCAGAGAAGAAAAAGAAATAAAAGGAATACAAGTTGGAAAAGAAGAAGTAAAACTGTCACTGTTTGCAGATGACATGACACTACACATAGAGAATCCTAAAGATGCCACCAGAAAACTACCAGAGCTAATCAATGGATTTGGTAAAGTTGCAGGATACAAAATTAATACACAGAAATCTCTTGCATTCCTATACACTAATGATGAAAAATCTGAAAGAGAAATTAAGGAAACACTCCCATTTACCATTGCAACAAAAAGAATAAAATACCTAGGAATAAACCTACCTAAGGAGGTAAAAGACCTGTACTCAGAAAACTATAAGACACTGATGAAAGAAATCAAAGATGACACAAACAGATGGAGAGATGTACCATGTTCTTGGATTGGAAGAATCAATATTGTGAAAATGACTTTACTACCCAAAGGAGTCTACAGATTCAATGCAATCCCTGTCAAATTACCAGTGGCATTTTTTACAGAACTAGAACAAAAAATCTTAAAATTTGTATGGAGACACAAAAGACCCCGAATAGCCAAAGCAGTCTTGAGGGGAAAAAAAAAGAGCTAGAGGACTCAGACTCCCTGACTTGAGATTATACTACAAAGCTACCGTAATCGAGACAGTATAGTACTGGCACAAAAACAGAAATATAGATCAATGGAACAGGATAGAAAGCCCAGAGATAAACCCACGCACCTATGGTCAACTAGTCTATGACAAAGGAGGCCAGGGTATCAATGGAGAAGACAGTCTCTTCAATAAATGGTGCTGGGAAAACTGGACAGCTATGTGTAAAAGAATGAAATTAGAACACCCCCTAACACCATACACAAAAATAAACTCAAAATGGATTAAAGACCTAAATGTAAGACCAGACACTATAAAACTCTTAGAGGAAAACATAGGAAGAACACTCTTTGACATAAATCACAGCAAGATCTTTTTTGACCCACCTCCTAAAGTAATGGAAATAAAAACAAAAATAAACAAATGGGACCTAATGAAACTTATATGCTTTTGCACAGCAAAGGAAACCATAAACAAGATGAAAAGACAACCCTCAGAATGGGAGAAAATATTTGCAAATGAAGCAACTGACAAAGGATTACTCCAAAATTTACAAGCAGCTCATGCAGCTCAATATCAAAAAAACAAACAACCCATTCCAAAAATGGGCAGAAGACCTAAATAGACATTTCTCCAAAGAAGATATACAGATTGCCAACAAACACATGAAAGGATGTTCAACATCATTAATCATTAGAGAAATGCAAATCAAAACTACAATGAGATATCATCTCACACCGGTCAGAATGGCCATCATCAAAAAATCTAGAAACAATAAATGCTGGAGAGGGTGTAGAGAAAAGGGAACCCTCTTGCACTGTTGGTGGGAATGTAAATTGATACAGCCACTATGGAGAACAGTATGGAGGTTCCTTAAAAAACTACAAATAGAACTACCATACGACCCAGCATCCCACTACTGGGCATATACCCTGAGAAAACCATCATTCAAAAAGAGTCGTGTACCACAATGTTCATTGCAGCTCTATTTACAATAGCCAGGACATGGAAGCAACCTAAGTGTCCATCAACAGATGAATGGATAAAGAAGATGTGGCACATATATACAATGGAATATTACTCAGCCATAAAAAGAAACGAAATTGAGTTATTTGGATGGACCTAGAGTCTGTCCTACAGAGTGAAGTAAGTCAGAAAGAGAAAAACAAATACCATATGCTAACACATATATATGGAATCTAAGAAAAAAAAATGGTCATGAAGGACCTAGGGGCAAGATGGGAATAAAGACACAGACCTACTAGAGAATGGACTTGAGGATATGTGGAGGGGGAAGGGTAAGCTGGGACGAAGTGAGAGAGTGGCATGGACATATATACACTACCAAACGTAAAATAGATAGCTAGTGGGAAGCAGCCGCATAGCACAGGGAGATCAGCTCGGTGCTTTGTGACCACCTGGAGGGGTGGGATAGGGAGGGTGGGAGGGAGGGAGATGCAAGAGGGAAGAGATATGGGGACATATGTATATGCGTAACTGATTCACTTTATTATAAAGCAGAAACTAAAACACACCAAAAAAAAAATAAAAGACAGATGGTAGTCTGGGAGAAAATATTTGCAATATTTAAAACCAACAAAGACTAATATTTTAAAAGCATTACAAAAAATATTTTAAAAGCATTACAAAAAAGATAGGAAGCTTAATAGAAAATGGGCAAAGGATAAAGGACCAGGACATTTATAAAAGAAGCGACTCTAAAAGCAAACATATAAGAAGATGTTCCTACTCATTGATTAATTCAAATTAAAACATCTATGTGATATCACCTGTTGGCCCAGAAAAATTAGAAAGCTAAAGATTACCAAGTGTTGACAAAGCTGAGATATTGTTGAAATCCTCATGCTTTGCTGTGGGAATACAGAACAGGGCCAGCCATTTGGAGAGCAGTCAAGCATTACTCAGTTAAAAAGTATACCCAATGGCCCAGCAATTTTCCTTTCATAGGTATGTTTTTATGTATTTATATGTACATATGTGTGCATACATATATATAAAATCTCAACTTGCACACACATGTTCATAACAGCATTATTCATAACAGCCAGTCTAAATCTAAATGTCCATCAATTGTTGAATGAATTTTTAAAATGTGCTTTATCCATACAATGTAATATTATTTAGCCATAAAAATGAAGTACTGATTCATGCTAAGCCAGACACAAAAGGACAAATATTGTATGATTCCATTTAAATGAGATATCTAGCATAGGCAAATCAACAGAGACAGAAAGTAAATTAATGGTTGCCAGGTGCTAGAGGTGGGGGGAGAAGGAACTTGACTGATAATGGGTATGGAATTTCTTTTTTGGGTGATGAAAATGTTCTAAACTTAGATTGTAGTGATGGTTACACAACTCTGTAATATACTAAAACCATGGAATTGTACACTTTAAATGGGTGAATTTGTGGTATGTGAATTATATTACAATAAATCTGTTATTTAAAAAAGGAATGCATAGGGAATTCCCTGGTGGTCCAGTGGTTTGGACTCGGCCCTTTCGCTGCCAGGGCCCGGGTTTGATCCCTGGTCAGGGAACTAAGATCCTGCAAGCCGCATGGTGTGGCCAAAAACAATAAAAAATAAAAATTTTTTTAAAAATAAAAAAGGAATGCATGAATACATGATATAGATAAGTAAATAAAAATGTAAGCAGGGCTTTGCATAGACTTATGATGAGAATGTGCCCAGAAGAGAAGTGTTATTAATCCAGCCCTTTGCTCTGGTTGTTACTTGCTTCCTTTTTTCTGACTGCTAATATTCCTGAATACTGTAAGATCTTTTGAACATATTATCTTCTCCTTTGACTTGCTCCAGCTCACTCTGTCCCAGGTCCTTAGCTCCTATTCACATGCTGGGCCTGGGTTGGGCTTTGGTCTGAACCACAGTGCAGATGCTGTAGGCCAATCAGAGCCCCCTGCAGATAAAGGATATGGTAGGCAACTTCTGACCCCCACTTGCTAGTATTCATGACCTGTGTAATCCTCTCCCCAGTAAGTGTGGGCTGGATCTAGTAACTTGTTTCTATCTAATAGAATATGGCAAAAATGATGGGATGACACTTCTATGATTAGATTACAAAAGACTGTGATTTGTGAATTTCATCTCACTAGCTCTCTCTTTTTCTCTTTGTCACTGTCACTGTCTCCTGCCCTCTTGCTTGCTTGCTGCCATGTTGTGAGATGCCCTATGGAGAGGTACACATGACAAGGAACCAAGAGATGCCTCCAGTCAACAGGTCATGAGGAACTCAGGCCTCATTCCAACAACCTATAAAGAACTGAATTTTGCTACCTACCCATGTGAGTGATCTTGGAAGCAGATCTTTCCTAGGATGAGCCTTCAGATAAGACTACAGCCCCAGTTAACACCGTGATGGTAGCCTTGTTAGAGACTCTATGGCAGAGACTGCATCTAAGCCATGCCTGGATACCTGACCCACAGAAACCATGAGATAATAAACATGTGTTAAGCCACTAGGTTTGGGGGTAATTTGTTATGCCACAGTAGAGCAGTTGTTAACTAATCCAGAAGATAAGTTGCGTTAAACATGCTCCTTTTCTGTCACCAGAACTTTAGGACCAAGCCTCCCTTGCCGTTGGGTGAGGTCAAGTGTCTGGCCCCATAAAAACTTCTCTATTTGGTGATTTGTTTGTACAGTTCAAAACTCTCCCTTGACTTCCCAGGACCCTCAGGGTAAAATCCAAAATAAGTGCTTACTGTAGCCTACAAAATCCTCTGATCTGGAGGACTTCTGGACTCATCTTACTCTTCCCCTCACCCTCTTTGCTCAAACCACACTGGTGTTCTTAGTGGTCATTGAACCATACGTGTTTTCACTCTGGGGGCTTCACCCTTTGCTTTCTACATTTAGAAAGCTCTTCCCACAAGACATCTGCATGACTCACTACCTCACCTCCTTGTGGTCTCTGATCAAATATCACCTCTTCAAAGAATTCTTTCCCAACAACCACTAAAATAGACCTCAATTCCCAGTCTCTAGTCCCTTCTCCTACTTTATTTTTTTATGACAGGATTTATCACAACCTAAAATTGTGTGCATTTACTTGTATATTTATCTTGTCTCCCCACTCTAGAAAGTCAGTTCCATGAGGGCAGGGACTTTGTTTTGTTCACTGCTGTAACTCCAGTGCTTAGAACAGTGCCTGCTGCCTACAGCCAGATCAGGAAAATGGGTGTTAGAAGAGATGACAAGTCACTTCCCAGAGACTTCTGTAATTTGAAGCAGAAAGGGGGGGGAGGGTTCAGCAGGCAGAGAGAAACAGGAGGGCATTCAGAGACCCCCAAACCTGTCCTGGGTCCCCAGGAATTCCTGGGGGAAGCCAAGACATACAGCATAAAGGGAAAGAGTTTCTAGCAAATCTCTCCCCTTAACTGCAAAACTAGTTTCATCTTCCTATGTGGCTAGAAAATATTTTCTTCACGAGGGCTACCTTTTCTAAGTTTTCTCTATTTGCATTTTGTCCTTTCATGCCCAGTTATCATGCGTGATTTAACTGCATGATGTAATTAATTGCCAAATTGCAAAGTGCAAAATTTTATGTATAAATAATTAGTGACACAGGCAAACTCTTGTTACTCTAGAACGAACAGCCGGTACCTAATTGTGCTCACAATTACCTAATTGTAGGTTTAGCAACTTCTGGACTCGTTTTATATTCAAACTAGATTACATCTTTTTTAATTAAAAAATTTTGTTCTAAATTTAAAAAAAGAGAACATATAAGCGAAAGGTTATAATATGATTTTGTAAAACACACAGAGGAATACTATGTGGAATAAAATCTAATTAGAACACTAATTAATGTACGTTCGAGAGTAGATGAGATGGAATTTAGGACTGTGTTTATTGTCGCAGGGAACAGATTCCATAAGATTGACAAAATCCAATGGGATAAGATGTGAAAACATTCACAGAAAGTGAAAAAAAAAACCAGGAAAAACAATGTGAAGTAGATGAATGCATGCCCGATGTTTCTATATATGCTGGGGGCCCAAATGAGGAAGAACCAAAACAAAAACAGGTAAGGAAAGGGAGCTAAAAAAAAACTGCATAACTCGAGTAAGGATTTGGAAGCCCCAGGTATGCAAAGTTGGGGGAAGTAAAATATATCTTGCATCTCTCTCAAGGGAGAGTTTTGAACTGTACAAACAAATCACCAAATAGTTTTACACACTACATGAATGACTCCAGGACTAAATAAAGTAAAATGAGTATACAAAATAAATAGATGAAGTTATGAAGATTTTAATAAATAAGGAAAATTAAAAGGCTGCCTGAATGAGGTATCATGTTTGAGGTATTTTCAGAGAGCAGTTAAAGCCAATTTGAATGTTTGTGTCATTTCTCATACTGAATCTTCTACTTTGGCATAAAGAGGAACAAGAGTTAATGAACACCTTGGTTAGAGGGAAGACGTATTTTTGGCAATTTTTTTGTTCTGGTGACTTGACTTTTCATGGTCACTAAACTTCCTAATCAGCATTAACTCCTAATTCAACTATGCAGTTTCAAATATTTTGAATGAAATCGAACCAAATATATTTGAAAATGTTTGATTTTTAAGACTAGCATGCAGATTATTCTTTTAAATCCTGCTGTGTTTTAGACAAACCATATATTTGGGGCACAGTTTACCTGCCAAATAAGAGTATGAATTTTTAAAAAAATCTATATATACATTATCTTCATCTATATCTTTTATTAACTGAAAAGCAAGAACAATACCCTAATTAATAAATCCATGCCTAGTATTATTTACTGAATATTTCTGAAGCTGAGTCCATTTTTTCTCCACTAATTTGTTCATAACCATACAAATTAAGCTAGTGGCTTTAATTCTCAATTCAGTTAAATTCTATAAATACATATTGACTACTATACACAAAGCAACATATTTTTTAGGAATATTTCATCAGAAATATTTCAGCAGCAACATTTCAGAGCTATTTCCTCGGGGAAATACATAGCCTGTGAACATTTGAATTGCTACTTTACATACAATGGTGGTTAGGTTGGGGGAATTGTGATTTACATATTAATCAAGTGAAATGCCCCATTCTTCAGCTTCTCCCCACACCCCCGCCCCACTTCCCAGTTTCTAGTCAAAAGAAACTATTTTTAAATCGGAAGGAGCATCATTTTCCCAATGCTTGATATAACTGTTCATTTTGTGTCCACGTTCTCAACTTCCTTTAAATTCACTTGCTTCACCTGTTTAATTAAGCCCCCCAACCATTTAGTCTAGCACTGATTTTTGCTCTTCTCTGACTTTTTTTTTAAATTGAAGTATAGTTGAGTTACAATGTTGTGTTAATTTCTTCTGTACAGCAAAGTGATTCAGTTATACATATACATACATTCTTTGCTATATTCTTTTCCATTATGGTTTATCATAGGATATTGAATATAGGTCCCTTCTTCTGACTTTTAATATCGATCGTCTGTCATACATATGTTTTTGTATTGAATTACTGATTTATGATCATAAACATTCTCAAAGACTTACTTCTCCACCCAGATGGTAATTGTGCAAGAAATGGGGACCAGGCCTGCTAGTTCAATGCTTTTTACTGTTGGGCAGACCACGAGAACACAAAAAGTAAATGTGTATTGATTAACCCTGCAGTATAATCTGCAAAGAAATTACTGAAAGCAATTGATATACATATTAACTCTCTAAAAATCTGGAAAAGCCATAAAAGTCATTCAAAAATGCAGTCAAGTCTCAGAAATCCTAGCAGAGGCTGGGAGTTGCCCTAAAACATTCAAAAGTTGAGCTTAAAGAATATTTTAAAATACAGGTAATTTTCTGATTTCTGTGTTCACCAGCAACACACGTGAAGGTGAGAAAACAATTACCAGGAGTCTGCACCAAGAAAAAGATAGGAATGTTATGCAAACAAGATGCTACTCCCTTGGAACTGGATGATTTTAAATTTACTTTAAGACTTACTTAAGATATATTCCTTAGTTGTGTTCACCTCTGTCCCTTCCCTCCCGTCCCCCGCCCTGCAAATTCATGCACACACATTACTTAGCAAAGGTCACCCTGAGAGCTACCAAATATGAAACTTCAGTCTTTCTTGCCTCGATTTATCATAAATTCAGAATTTGTAACGTTTGACTGTAAAGGAAACTCACGACCAGTCAAGTCAAAAATGTCTCCTGGGGAGCTTAACTTAGTGTCTTTCCCCTCAAGGAAAATGACCAAGCCCTGCCTAATATCAGCCCCAGGGAAAGACTTCAGAACCAGGAAGGATTTACAAATTCTTAAAATTGCCCTCTGTTTATACTTTACTTTCGAAGACTCAACAATTCCTTTAAATTCTGCTCAATACTTTAACCAGAGTGTTTCCATATTGAAAGCATTAAGTGGAATAGCTTCTGGCTGGAAAAATACAAACAAGTTTCAGTTATCTCCATCACCAAGAACCAAAGAACAAGGCCCACCCTGCCTGGCAAACAAGCAATTAGCTTCTTCTTGGATTTACGCAGCTAGTTGAAAATTGTTAATGAACTTGCTAATATTCACTGCCTGTTGAGGAATGAGCTGATCCCCCAGACCCACAGATACATCAGGAGCGGTGGAAACTCGCACTCAGCTTGTTTTAGCACCCTGCATCCCACTGTTTTTAAAAAAATCACTTAATGGTCTGTGAAAGAGAGAACATTCAAAACTAACAAGCATCTGAAAAGACATAAGCTGCCCAGTGCATCCAAACAATAGGGCCCTTCAAAACAGCGCCTTAACCAAAATGTTCAAGTCTCCTTTGGGGACAGATTCCCTTACACTTCATGGCTTTACGTTCCATAGGATCCAATCAGCTTCATCTTACAGGACTCTAAGCTTTATCCTTCTGTTAAATGAATTAACTATTTATTCACACCTAATACTTGAAAACGGATTCGTGTGCAACATTGGACCGGGTAACTGGATAATGTTCTGTGTCAGGCAAAAGAGTGGAAAATGATTCCCTTTGACTGTTTTCAAATTGTATACTTCCTTACTGCTGTGGTCAAATAAGCTCTAATTTAGATGGCCCTTCTGGATAATGTTGCCTGTTGGTTTGTTGCTGAACATTCACGTATCTCTTTTCAACTCTAATTCTTTGTTTATTTGAACTAGTCTTAGCTATGGTCGGTGGTGACATGCGAAGGGCTAATATCAGCAGATGTCTGAAGGCAGCTCTGCAGAGAGCTCTGCAGGGAGTCTCTAGACAGGACCCCTGTGGAGGATGAGGGGGAAGGAGCTGGAGGTCAGGGTCATAGGTAAACCGGCATCAGCTTCTAAAGGAGTGAAAGCAGAATCAAACCAGAGACAGGCCAGGGTCTGGTCCTGAATTGAGAAAGAAAGATGTCACCCTGGGAGTTAGAAGGTTGGAACAGAACACAGACGGAAGAGGTGATGCAGGGGGGTGAGGACAAACAGGCGCTAAAACAACAACTAAGTGTATGGATGGGCTGAGAACAGGGCCAGATCAAGCTTGATGGTTAGTTGGTTGGTACCTTCTATGACAATGAGGTACAGAAGTGGCACTTGTGTACTATTTCCCTGGGAACGGTCACTACCCAAACACTGTCAACTTACTATTTTGGAAATGCACCTGCTTGAACCAAAACCAAGTTGAGAAGAGAATGTGCAGGCTGAATGCGCCTCCATCCATCCACACGGCCGGACAAACAGAACATACTGCCTATGAGTCAGCAGCACCTTGGCGCATGAAGGGCCCTTAGAGCATTCATTTCCAGACTCATCTACCCTGCAACAGCTCAGAAAGGACCCTTGCCCCTTTGTTCACTTCAAAATAGATTGATCTGCATCTGAGAGATGTATCTATCAAATGGGGACAGATGGTCCATCAGCTGATTCGTGAGCTATTAAGGCAGCTAGGGCCACAGAAATACAGAGTATCCAAATGAAGGTAACCTTTCTGTGCAAAAAGGTCCCTGCCAGTTAAAACTTGTGACCGTTGTCTTTGTCCCCTGGTGGAATAGCCTGGTTTTTAAATAGGTGCCATTCCATTGTGTTGAACTTTAAATTGAATATTTAAAATATTTACATAATACCTCTTCAAACGAAATTGAAATTTTCAAAAATATATATATTTAAATTACGCTCTCCTTGTGTGAAATTAGAGGACATGAACAAAATGTTATTTTTGTTAGAGAGCGAGTGACCTTTTCATGTAGTAATTTCAAAGGGTCACCTAATCAACAGAGAGATCTCTGGGGTTATCTTTTGTGCTTTTTACCAGTATTACCCCAATATTGTATTGGCAACTGCGTGAAGAGTTTACATTGTGCTTTTTGAAAACAGGGACTAATAGGAATTGTTTTCCCTATAAATAATGCATCAGAAAGAAAACATGGCCCTTTTCACTATCCTTGTGAAGTACCTTATTCCAATTATTTTGAAACAATTGAACATACATCGTCTTTGTCTCTCTTTATGATTATAAAAGCAACGCTTGTCTTTGTAGAAAAATGAAAAGTTTGAAGAACAAGTTTAAAAAATAGTCTCATCAGGCAGAAGCAATCATGATTCTATCTTGGTACATTTCCTTTCATTTATGTTTCCTCTACATAATTGAGACCATGTTGCACATACAATTTTATATTCTGCTTTTAGAAATTAATATTACAATAAGTTTCTTCCTCATGTAATTAAATAAAAGTCTACAACCTGACTTTAATGACTGCATAATAACATATCATATGGAGATACCATAGTTTATTTAAACGTACACCTATTATTGGACATTTAGGTTGTTTCTACTTTTCCTTATTATAATGTGATTATCATCTTTGCGCATGAGACGATTGCTTTAGAATGATGTCAAAGAAATGATGTGCATGAAATTATTTCTTTAGAATAGAGTCAAAGAAATGGAATTAATTGTAAGGTTGAGAAAAGTCTTATGGCTCTTGATACACATTGTCAAATTGTTTAAAGATGACTAAAAACTACTTTTCATGACTAAATTCTTCAGTTAGATTTTTCTCTGGCCAGTTCTGAAGTAGAATAGAATTTGAATAACTTTAAAAGGGGGCATATTTACTTACAGCTGAGCTTTGTTTTTCTCTTTTAGTCCTGAACTTTCTGCTATCAAATAACAAATAGCTTAATACATATGAAAATATTGCTAGACTTCTGAATGGTCAGAGCTTGGAGGCGTCTTGGTGAGCATCTCATTTCAACTCATTTTACAGAAGGGGATTTGACTAGCAAAGAGGGCATGGGACATGCCCCAGGTGACACAGGGAATCTTGACACAGCTGAGACTAAGCTGTAATTCTCCCCAGTCTCAACTCTGCGTTCTTCTCATAGCACTGTACTGGATGGCAGGGGATTTTTTAATATTAAAAATCCCTACAATTTTAAACTTTGACCACCCAATCCATTTCACTCTATTTCAATAACAACAAGCTAGATACTTTTATTACTATTAACCAAAGATTTCATAGAGCAAGGGGTCTGGAATGGATATTACATGATTGCTCACTTTCTGAAACTTTGCTGATCTGTACCTTATGGTTTGTGGACTCTTCTCTAAGTATATTATACTGAACACATTTAAAAATCATATATTATACAGAGGCAAGAAATCTCCAACTCAGTAAGTCAGGTATAGGACAAAAAATATTCTTTCATTTGCAGGCAAGGAAAACTGTCTATACACTCACTGGAAGACAAAATATTACAAGTTTTATATTTTAATTAAGAAATAATTGCATCCACCTGAAAATTGAAGGAATAAGAAGGACTCACAACAATTAGATCAAATAGGCAATAAATGATAAATTATGGATTGTACAAGAATGAGAACCAATACACTTAATATTAAATCTATGAAATGTATGTGAAGAAGTATTCAGAGGCAAATAGATGCCTTTTAATATTTTTTAAAATTTTACTGAATTTATTTACAATGTTGTGTTTAATTTCTGCTGTACAGCAAAATTGGGTTGTGACTTGGTTATCATTTAAAAAGTGAAAATAAAATAAAAATTAATTTTTTAATTTTAAAAAGAAAATAGGGGAGTTCCCTGGTGGCCTAGTGGTTAGGATTCTGGGTTTTCACTGCCGTGACCTAGGTTCAATCCCTGGTCAGGGAACTGAGATCGTGCAAGCCACATGGTGCAGCCAAATAAAAATAAATAAATAAAATAAATTAAAAAAAATAATAAAATAGCAAAATTTTGGAAAGGAAACATTAAATCAGAAGGGCTACTGTTGGGCGTGGTGGGATAACAAAAGCACATTCGGAAAATGAGGCAGTATGATATATGTTATAAACTTGGGCTGTAGAATCAGGTGGCCTGAATCCAGATTCCAACGCTATCACATTCACAGCACTATGAGTTGGGCAGGTTATTGAACTTCTCGGAAATTTAATTTTCTGCTCTGAAAAAATATCAGGTTACCAAACATTTTCTATAAAGGGCCAGATAGTAAATATTTTAGACTTTGAGGGCTGCATATAGTCTCTGTCTCTGTCTCAACCACTCCTCTCTGCCATTGCAGCACAAAAGCAGGATAGGCAATATGTAATAATGAGTGTAGCCATGTTGTACGTGTCTCACTAAAACCTTATTTACAAAAACAGGCAACTTGAGGCCAGATTTAGTCCCGGAAAAACCCGAACATTTTGGCCAACCCAATATAATAAAATCTGTGAAGTACTCTACAGAGAAAATTAGAGTAGTGTAGAAAATACACAGATATATGTGCCTATATATATATATATATATCTCACAGTGTGTGTGTATATCAACATTGCATTGCATTCCCAGTCTAAATCCCGCTTGATCGTGGAATATAATCCTTTTTATATGTTGCTGGATTCAGTTTGCTACCATTTTGTTGAGGTTTTTTGCATTAATATTCACAAAGAATGTTGGTCTGTAGTTTTCTTATTATGTATTTGTCTGGTTTGGGTATCAGGGTAATACTAGGCTTATAAAATGTGTGGGGAAGCGTTCCCTCATCTTCTATTTTTTGGAAGTTTAAGAAGGATTGGTGTTAATTCTCCTTTAAACATTTGGTAGAATTCAGCCCCATGAAGCCCTATGGGCCTGGTTTATTCACTGTGGGAAATTATTTGAATTATGAAATTCAATCTATTTACTTTTTATAGGTCTATTTAGATCTCCTATTTCTTCTTGAATCGGTTTTCATATTTTGTGTCTTTCTAGGAATGTTTCCATCTCATCTTGGCTATCTAATTTGCTGGCATACAATTGTTCATAGTACTCCTTTATAATCTTTTTTTATTTCTGTCAGATCAGTAGTGATGGGCCCTCTTTCATTCCTGATTTTAGTAATTTGAGTCTTCTTACATTTTCCTTGGTCTACTTATCTAAATGTTTGTCAATTTTATTGATGTTTTCAGAGAACCAGCTTCTTTGAATAGTCCCCTCCCCTCCCCTGAGCTCCAAATCTCTACCACGTGGAGCTGGAGAAGAAGTGCTGACAGCTTGCCTCCCCTGGAGAGAAATACTAGCCCTGGCCTGGAAGCTGGGGGTACAGGGACCCCACTGGTCCTGAGTTGCAGCTGGGAGAATTTCAGCTTCCAACATGATGAGCTGGGGGTTAGATAAGGGAGCATTTCACTGTTCTTACTGAGGTTTAGTAGATTTTTTTTTAAAAGTTTTCCCTATTTGTTGAATACTCTCTGAGTTTCCAGAGACCTTAAATGGCTGTGTCCTTCTGATACCCAGATGAATCTCTTCCATTTTAAATGAGCCCCCTTTCTTGTACTGGTCCTCCCTGAACTTGTCCAGCTCTCTGTACTCTCTTTGCCTCAGTGTGTCATGGAGGCATGGGCCAGGAGAGCCCCTGGCTTGTTCCTGCCAGCTTGATTTTGGTTCCAATTTGGTTCCCTTTCCTTCTGTCTTCACTAGGCTGTGTGTCTTTCACTTCCATTCTTCTTGCTGCTGCTGCCCACGTACTTTCTAAGGTGGCATCTGCCATGCTCCAGAAGGCACCCACTGGGCATGACAAGCCAATTGGGGAGGGAGTGATGTAAGGTTCAACTTCTTGCCAGCTAAGGACATATAAAAGAAGTCCAGTTACCATATACTTAATCACCACTGTTTCAAAAAAAGATGGGTATTTATTATCAGGAAAGTAGGAAAATTCAAAATCTTGCAGTAAAACATTTTGAATACGTTTTATTAATGAAAAAGTCTTCACATTGTCCTGTGGTACACAGTCACACAGCAAGCACTGGACCATGGGCAGGCATTTTGGAAGCACTCACCTAAAGAACACATCTGACTGAACCCTTAACTCCCACCCTCACCCCATTCCACTCCAGCAACTGCACCACAACTCTCCTAATTAACAAAAATAGTGACTAGAACAATGGCAGAGACGATCTTGTGGCACGTGTTCCTCCACTCTGAGAGCAAGTTTTTAATCAGCTCCCTTTGGGAACAGATGTCCTACCAGCCTTCAAAATTACCCAGTCTTTAATTTCTGGATTTGCTTCTTTTTGTTTATGGAAAATCAGAGTAACTTGCTTCTTTCAAGTCTCACTCTTTATGATTCTGCAAAGAAATTTGTTTTTTGTTTAACAAATATTTAAATGACCACCATAAGCCAAACAGGTGCTGCTGTTACAAATAGTATGTTTGTTATGCCATCTAAAAATTCCTCAGGCCTAGGGGATGGATTGTGTCTCGGCAAAGGGGCTTTGATCCTTGAAAACTGCTAGGTGTTCTTTAACCTTTGTCTCCTTAAGCCTGGGCTGCAAATCCCTCTTCACTGTGTGGCATGGTTGAGTGTAGCCCTTCTTGGATTAGACGTCTCCTGGAGTCTCTGTTGTGTGTAACAAATGAACACCCAATCCCCTTGTGACATGACCCATCCTCGGAATTTGACCACTGCCCACTTTCTGCATATCATGGGTGAGCTGTCAGCCCATCCAGGCCATCCCTGGGTCCATTATAAGCATGCTGCCGCAGGAAGAGTGAGATGTGGCTTCAAAATGTCCCATCCTCCATTAAATTGCTATGATCTAGCATTTCAGGAAAGAAAAACAGTGTGACCTACTCCAGAAGGCTGGGTTGGGCTGGTACATGTGCTTTCTCTAACAAGCAACTCCTTTGGCTGCACAGGAAGCAACCGACTCGCTCCAGAGTCCCAAAGCATTGCACAGTGCTTGGTGTTGAAGAGTTTTGAGGAAATCTTTGATGGCAATAATGGTAACAATTGAGGTGAAATATTAATAGCGATAGCCATCTTTCAGGTACAAGTGTATCATTATTTACAAAGCACCATAGGATATCTTATCTCACTTGGTAATCACCCCTGTAATGTGAGGTAAGCAGGACAAGAATTACTATTCCCACTTATCATAGGAGGAAACTGAGGCCCAGGGAGGCAAAAGGCTTGTTTAGGATCACAAAACTAGTAAGTAGAAGAGCTGGAAGAAGAATCTAGGATTTTTGACCTCTGAGCCAGAGTTCAGAGGGAGAAAGTCTTCCTGTTGTTACCGAACTCAGGTCCAGCCACTCGTCACTGGAAAATCAATACCTGAGAGGCAGTTGTTGGTAGAAAAGAAAGTTGCTTTTAATCAGAATGCCAGCAATCTGGGGAGAAGGCGGACTCGTGTCCCCCCAAAACCAACTCTGAAGATTCTGCTCAGCCAAGGACATTTTTAAAGGGAAACAGGGAAGTAATCTTAGTTAATCATTGGGATAGGAGGTCAGTCGTTGCCATCCCCCACTGCGTGCAGGCTTGTCAGCTCCTCATGATCTTTCTTTGGATGCTATCTTGTTCACACAGTTTGTTCACACAGTTTGTTTGAGAGATTACTGAAGGGGAAGCTAGGGAAGAAATCTGGTCATCTCATCTGTTAATTACTTATTCTTCATTTCTACTTCTTTGAGCTAAGGGAAGAACCAATAGGTTAAGCAAGGTATTGTGTGATCAAAAGATTTGAGGGTAAGCTGTGTCAAAGTGAGAGAGTGGCATGGACATATATACACTACCAAACGTAAAATAGATAGCTAGTGGGAAGCAACCGCATAGCACAGGGAGATCAGCTCTGTGCTTTGTGACCACCTAGAGGGGTGGGATAGGGAGGGTGGGAGGGAGGGAGATGCAAGAGGGAAGAGATATGGGAACATATGTATATGTATAGCTGATTCACTTTGTTATAAAGCAGAAACTAACACACCATTGTAAAGCAATTATACTCCAATAAAGATGTTTAAAAAAATAAAAATAAAGGCTCAGACAAATCCCACAATAAAAAAAAAAGAAATACATCTACATGTGGAACAACTCCTACAGAACACCTACTGAATACTGGCAGAAGACCTCAGACTTCCCAAAGGGCAAGAAACTCCCCACGTACCTGGGTAGGGCAAAAAAAAAAAAAAAAAAAAAGATTTGAAAAGTGTGCTAGGGCCAGAGAGGACACCTGATTTAAATGTTACAATGCAGCTTTGCTTAACAAGAAAAGGGGTTTCCTGCTGAGGGTAGTTTCCTACAAAGAGCTGCTTACATTGTGATCGGCAGCCTTCTGGCTGAAATGGAACTACAAGAGCCCTTGGGTTATCTACCTCCAGGATTGACATTTTTTCCTGAATTGCAAGTACAGCAGAAAATAAAACTAAACACAGTTGCTGACTTCCTAGAGCTTATAGCCTAGTGGAGGAGAGATCCATTGAACAGAAAATTACTAAAATAATTATAAATTGTAATAGGTGTTATGAAGGAAGAGTTTAGGGTGCTATGAAAGAGAATGAAAAGGGAACCTGATCCAGTTTGGGAAGGTCAGAGAAAGCCTCTCTGACAGAAGCATATTTAAGAAGTTAAAATCTAAAAGATGGAGTAGGAGTCACCCAAAGAGTTGATTGAGGATGGTCAGGTAGCAGGGGTGAGGGGTGAACAAAGCAAATGGAACAATAGGAGTGAAGGCCCTAAGACAGGACCGAGCTTGGCGCATTAGAGGAAGAAAGAAAAGAAGCACATGGCCAGAATGGAATGAGTGAAGAGCAATTGGAGAAAGATGAGCCTGGAAGGTGAACAGAGGCCAGATCATGAAGGCCAGGGACAACCTCCTTTCGAGCCTACTTCGAATGTACTTGGCTGAGACCTAGATTCCCGAGGACCCTGTGAATGCTTAGGGATTTATTATTCAGGCCCCATCCCCTTCATCTTAGATGCTCTGGGGCCACCCAGAGGCAAAACACAGTATCCAGCGGGGCAATTAAGGCTAAGAAAGGCAGAGGGTGTTCCCTGCTATGGAGACAGGGGGTCAGGGGTTACATGGAGCATTGGCCTTTGCTGGCAGCTTCCTGGCAGTCAAGACATAAAGGGAAGCTTATTGGGTTTTATGGTGTTTGTTTTCTGGCAGCAAAAAATCAAAGTGAAAGCCATCTGAGCAATTTCCAAGGCCAATGAGTCTTGAACCTCAGTTACACAGAGAAGTCTTCACCTGGGACCTGAATAAGAGTGTACTATGTCTTCAGCAAGTTGCCCAAATGCATGGCAACTCTGCTCATGCCTGTGGCTCCATCAAGCCTGGGAAAATGGTTTGCGCCCTGCAGGAAGAGGGGGATGGAGACATTTCTGCAAGCTGGGGAGATAACAAGGTTCAGATATTCTCTTCTCTGGTGTCAGCGCCTAATGCAGGAAAATAAATAAGCACAACTTGATGATGGGGGAATTAATTTGTCCACTAGTTTGCTTCTTTCCACTGGATGATCTAAATATATTTAGAACAGGGCTGCATTGCAGGTACTTTCTAATTGAGGCTGTTGATAATGTAGTCCACAGTTGGGAACCCAAACCACTTGGTGAATAGATGAGCCCAATATTTTCATCCCTGTATGAGGAAAATCTTCTTTTTACCCTCCAGAAATTGGTAGTGGAGCTTCTTCGAGGTGGCAATTTCAAACCCTGGACCAAGTCAGCTGGATTTCCACAAAAATGGAAATCTTAAATCCTTGTTAGAAAAGGTTCTGGAAGACTGGGGAGCCCTGACTAAAAAGGTACACATTGCTTGTAGAGGATTAAAGATGATGTTACAAAAGCCAAGTGCCATATGGACAGAGCAGCATGTGTCCGAAGGTATCTGTGCCTAAGTGGCTAAAAGTTCCACCTTAGGCAGGATGGCTGTTCCTGGTGGGAACTGGGGTCTGAGAACAGACATAGCATGCTTGGTGATGAATAGGACTCCTTCCCAATGGTATACCTATATTTTTTGGAAAGGTGGGGATAGGCAGAAAGCAGGCAGGAGGTGGGCAGGGTGAGGCGGACATGTTTCAGGTTGGCTGGCATCAGGGGCTCAAGGGGTGCTTATTGGTAAAGTTATAAAGAAGGAGCTCCAATATCTTCCTCAAGGAATGAGCTGACTTTGGCCAAGAGATGACTGCACACTGGGCCAAAGGCCCAGGATCTGGGAGATAACCTAGAATCTTGGAATTGTAAGTGCCCTTCAAGCTCTAAGATATAATAGATGGTATAAAGTTTAAAGAATTTGAGGATAAAAGCAAGCTAAATAAAGGTCTGGAGAAGAGCCTGAGCAAACAGAATTACAGCCTGTCCTAAAAAGACATTGCCTAGCACCACCCTCTTTTTGGACAGATAGGGCCTGGAAGCCAAGAGAGGGGCAAGGGACATACTGAAGTCTCACAACCACTGAATGGCAGAACCAGGGCTGAAATCAATTTATTCTGCTTCTTGGGCCACCACTTGGAGCACAGGTTCAAATATTCTCAGGATAAATAGGGCTCAATTAGTCAAAGACTAAAAAGAAGTCTAGGGGAGTAAACATGGAGAATTTTTTGGCCTGGCTCAAACAGGACAGTGTATGAATACCAGGAAGAGTGGTGGGCAGGAGCCTAGGCATGCCATCATTTAAAGGGCAGGCCAATTCTGAGGGTTGTCTTTTCATCTTGTTTATGGTTTCCTTTGCCGTGCAAAAGCTTTTAAGTTTAATTAGGTCACATTTGTTTATCTTTGTTATTATTTTCATTACTCTTGGAGGTGGGTCAAAACAACAGCCAGGACATGGAAGCAACCTAAATATCCATCAACAGAGGAATGGATAAAGAAGATGTGGTACATATATACAATGGAATATGACTCAGTCATAAAAAGGAACGAAACTGGGTCATTTGTAGAGACATGGATGGACCTAGAGTCTGTCACACGGAGTGAAGGAAGCCAGAAAGAGAAAAACAAATCATATATTAATGCATATATGTGGAATCTAGAAAAATGGTACAGATGAACCTATTTCCAGGTCAGGAATAGAGACGCAGACGTAGAGAAGGGACATGTGGACACAGTGGGGGAAGGGGAGGGTGGGACGAATTGGGAGATTAGGACTGACGTATATACACTACGAAGCATAAAATAGATGGCTAGTGGGAACCTACTATAAAGCACAGGAAGCTCAGCTTGGTGCTCTGTGATGACCTAGATGGGTGGGGTGGGAGGAAGGTCCAAGAGGGAGGGGATATAGGTAGACATATAGCTGATTCACTTCATTGTACAGCAGAAACTAACACAACACTGTAAAGCAATTATACTCCAATAAAAAAATAAAATAAAATAAAAGCAAAGAGGGAAAATAAATAAATAAATAAATAAAGGGCAGGCCAAGGAAGAGTTCACTAGACCATATAGTCCTCAGGGCACAAATTGGCTCTTACTTAATATTGCATCCTCAACACCTAGTATGACACCTTGCACGTAGTAGGTTCTCAAGAAATAGTTATTGGATGGACAAAGAGGAGTCCACAAAGAAGACTGGGAAAAAGACACAGAAATGTGAAGAGAATCAGGATGGTGCAGTGTCCCAGAACTTAAGAGAGTGGAGGGCATCAAAAAGGAGGCAGAGGTCAACTGTCAAATGCAACTGAGGGCCAAATCAGGACAGGAACGTGTTGCATACACCAGTGATATACTTCCAAGCTGATGGGCTCCCAAATCTTGATCTCTAGTCCAGACCTTTCCCCCTGAGCCCCAAGCCTGAACATCCAAGTCACTGCTGACCATCTCTACCTTGACATCCATACACAGATAGAACTTGTTCTGCCATGTCCTATGTCCCCAGATGAACATAGTATCCTTCCTCCAATTCTTGGCCTTCCTCTTCTGCTCTCTATTTTGTAAATGGCAATACTGACTGGTTAACAAACTAGAAACCTAGGAGTCATTCTAGACTCATCACACTCCCACTGCCACATGATTAATCAATCACCATGCACTGTTTATTCTACCTCCTTAGAGTTCTCAAATCTGTCCACTCTGATCCAATTCTTCTGTCAATACCCTGGCCCAGTACACCTGTATCTTCCAGTGGAAAATTGAAATAACTTAGAGAACTGGTCTACTCACATCTGCCCTTGCTCCCTCACAAACTTTTACCCATAAAACACCTGGAGGGATTTTTTTCCAGTTTATAATTTTTAAAATTAAAAACTTTCTAATTTACATTCAGAAAAATCCATTCTTCTGGTGTACAGTTTGATGAGTTTGACAGCCACAAGCACAGAGTCATGCCACACTACCATAGCCAAGACACAGAACAGTTCCATAACTACCCCCCAAAAGCTCTCTTATGCTACCCCATCATAATGAAAGCTCCTGTCCCACCCACATAACCCCTGGCAACCACTGACCTGTTCTCCATCCCTATTGTTTTGCCATTTCCAGGATGTCATAGGAATGAAGTCTTAGAGTATGTAGCCTTTTCACACAGGCTTCTTTCACCCAGCATAATGCATTTGAGATTCACCCATGTTGTTGTGACTGTCAGTCGTTTGTTCTTTTTATTACTAAGTAGTATTCCACTGAATGGATGTGTCACAGTTTATTTATCCATTCCCCAGTTGAGGGATGTTTGAGTGTTTCCGGTTTTTGTTTGACAGTTATGAATAAAGTTGCTATAAACATTCGTGTACAGGTTTTTGTATGAACATGGGTTTTCATTTCACTTGGGTAAATACCTAGAAGTAAGGTTGCTGGGTCATATGAGAAGAGTATGTTTAACTTTAAAAAAAAAAAAACTGCCAAAATGTCTTCCAAAGTAGCAGTATCATTTTGCCTTCCCACTAGCATTGTATGAGGCTTCTAGTAGTCTTACAACTTCACCAGCACTTGGGTTGTCAGTTTTTTCTTTCTTATATATTTTTGAATGCTAGTCATTCTAATAGATGTGTAGTGGTTCTAACTGTGGCTTTAAATTGCATTTCCAAACCAACTAATGATGCTGAGCACCTTTTTATGTACTTATTTGTTTATATCTCCTTTGGTGGCATGTCTCTTCAAATCTTTTCCCCATTTTTATTGGGTTGTTTGATCTTACTTTTGACTTTTGAGAGTTCTTGTTAAATTCTAGATACAAGTCCTTTGTCAGATATGTGATTAGCAAATATTTTCTGCCAGCCTGTGGCTTATATTTTCATTCTTTTTACAGTGTCTTTTGCAGAGGAAATGTTTTTAATTTATATAAAGTACAATTTATTATTTTTTATTTTATGGATCATGCTTTTGGTATTGTATCTAAAAACTTTTTGTCTAACCTAAGGTCACACAGATTTTTTTCTTATTTTCATCTAGAAGTCCTATAGTTTAAAACTTTTCATTTAGGTATATGATCCATTTTGAGCTAATTTATGTATAAGATTTGTGGTATAAATCAAGGTTTAAGGGGTTTTTTTTTCTTTACATGGGTATGCAATTGTACACCACCATTTTTTGAAAAAGCTATTCTTTCTCTATTGAATTACCATTGCAGTTTTTGTCACAAATCAATTGGCCATATTTGTGTAGGTCAATTTCTAACTTCTAAAGTCTTTTCCCATTGATCTGTGTATCTATCTCGCCACCAGTATCACACTGGTTTGTTTACTGTAACTTACTCTTAAAATCAGGTAGTGTGAGTCCTCCAACTTTGTTCTTTTCCAAAATTTTTTCTCTTCTATTTCAAAAGCCTTTCCATATAAATTTTAGAAAAAGTTTGTTTATGTCTACAAAAAAAACTGCTGTGATTTTTCATGGGGACATCACCCATATATCAATTTGTAAATAACTGACATTTTAACAGTATTGAGTCTTCCAATTTACGAACACATTATGACTTTCTGTTTATTTAGATCTTATTTATTTTTTTTCACAAGTATTTTGTAGTTTTCAGCATACAGGTCCTGCACATAATTTTTTAGATTTATACCTAAATATTCCATTATTTTGGGCTACTGTAAAGGATGGTTCTTCTTTACATTATGCTAAGTGAAATAAGCCAGTCACAGAAGAACAAATACTGCATGATTCCATTTGTGTGAAATATTTAGAATAGCCAAGCTCAAAGAAGCAGAGACTAGAATGGTGGTTGTCAGGAGCTGGGGGAAGAGTAAATGGGGAGTTTTTATTCAATGAGTTACAAAGTTTCAATTATTCAAGATGAATACATTCTAGAGCTCTGCTATACAACATTGTGCCTATCGTTAACAATACCCTATTGTACACTCAAAAGATTGTGAGGGTAGATATGTTAAGTGTTTTTACCACACACATAGAGAAAAACACAAAAAACAAAAATGAAAGAACACAGAGAAACTTTGTTAAGTGTTGAATGTATCTATTACTTTGATTATGTTGATGGTATCCTGGGTGTATGCATATGTCCGAATTCATCAAATGGTATATATTAAACACATGCAGGCAAAATCAGACATATAGATCAATGGAACAGAATAGAGCCCAGCAATAAACCCACACACCTACAGTCAATTAATCTACAACAAAGGAGGCAAGACTATGCAATGGAGAAAAGACAGGCTCTTCAGCAAGTGGTGCTGGGAAAGCTGGACGGCCGCGTGTAAATCAATGAAGTTAGAACACTCCCTCTCACCATACACAAAAAGAAACTCAAGATGGTTTAAAGACCTAAATATAAGTCATGACACCATAAAACTCCTAGAAGAGAATGTAGGCAAAACATTCTCAGACATAAACTGTAGCAGTTTTTTATTCGATCAGTCTCCCAAGGCAAAATAAACAAAAGCAAAAATAAACAAATGGGACATAATCAAACTTGAAAACTTTTGCACAGCAAAGGAAACCATCAACAAAATGAAACTCCAATACAGTTTAAAAAAAAAAAAGACAATCGACAGGATGGGAGAAAGAATTTGTAAATGATGCAACTGACAAGGGATTAATTTCCAATATATACTAACAGCTCATACAGCTCAATATAAAAAAAACCCCTAAGTTTGTTTCCTATGATGTCTGTGAGTCTGTGAACTTATTTACAAAATGAAAATAGACTCACAGACATAGAAAACAAACTTATGGTTACCAGAGGGGATGGGGGGGAGGAGATAAATTAGGAGTTTGGGATTAGCATACACACACTACTATATATAAAATAAACAACAAGGACCTGCTGTATAGCAGAAGGAACTATATTCAATACCTTGTAATAACCTATAATGGAAAAGAATCTGAAAAGGAATATATATGTATATATCGTGTGTGTATATATATATATATATATATAAAAAACTGAATTACTTTACTGAACACCTGAAACTAACACATTATAAATCAACTATACTTCAATTTAAAAAATGGTTACAAACAGATAAATGAAACAAACCAGCAACAACAAAAAAGAATGCATATAAAAAAAAGATAAAATACCTTGTGAGTTCATCCTATTTCTATTTCAGTTCAGGACTACAGGGATTTTACTCAACAACTTCTATGTGATATATGTATCTCCATGTCAAGAATCCTGATTTTCAAGGACACAGGGGAGGAGAGAAATAAAGTATTCCAGAATTACTCATTTGTTTTATCCCATATTACACATACAGCATCTATATATAAAATGCTATCACAACTGGTTATGATCACTGAAAACATTACAAAAAATTTTGCATGTGCTAAAAAACAAAAACAAAGAAACAACAACCCAATCAAAAAATGGGCAGAAGACCTAAGTAGACATTTCTCCAAAGAAGACATACAGATGACCAACAGGCACATGAAAAGCTGCTCAACATTGCTAATTATTAGAGAAATGCAAATCAAAATCACAATGAGGTATCACCTCATACTGGTCAGAGTGGCCATCATCAAAAATCTACAAATAAATGCTGGAGAGGGTGTGGGGAAAGGGAGCCCTTCTACACTGTTGGTGGGAATGTAAATTGCTGCAACCACCATGGAGAACAGTATGGAGGTTCCTTCAAAAACTAAAAATAGAGCTACCATATGATCCAGCAATCCCACTCCTGGGCATGTATCCAGAAAAGATGAAAACTCTGATTTGAAAAGAGACATGCACCACAATGTTCACAGCAACACTATTTACAGTAGCCAAGATATGGAAGCAGCATAAATGTCCATCCACAGATGAATAAAGAACATGTGGTATGTATTTATATACAATGGAATATTACTCAGCCATAAAAAAGACAAGTTTTGGCAGCAGCACCATGTTCCTTATCGGGACCTCCTGTTGTGAGACAGCTCATGCAAGTGGTTATCATCCTGCCTGGCCAAAGAAGGTGGTGTCATTCGGTCAACGGTTCCCTGACAACTGATTGAGGTCCTGGAGGTAGATCTCACATTATTGCGCTCCCTCCCCCGCCCCTCCACCCTGTGACTGGGTCTCCCTGGAGTTAATTCTTAGAGTTGCCTGAACTGAGCCTCCAGCAATGCAGCAATTACAGTTCTATCTTTCCTACCCTGCATTGGTTCCCATGGCAGTTTCAGTTACTGGTTCTCTCTCCTAGTAAGCTGAAACTCCCTGTATTTGCCTGTCTGTCTCTCCAATCTTAGGGACAGTGGTTTGTCCTGGATTCTCTCCTCTCTTAAGAATCCAAGAAGGATTGACTTTTCAGTTTGTTCAGCTTTTTACTTGCTAGGACAAAGTGGTGACTTCCAAGATCCTTACATGTCAACCAGAAACCTGAAGTCCAACTTTTATTTTTTTAATGGTGGCTCTAGAGATTATAATGTATACATGTAATCTTTTATAGTGTGCTTAAAGTTAGTGTCACATGACTTCAAGTAAAATGTAGAAGCCACACAATTGTATAGGCCTCTTTGTACTTTCTAATGGTGTAGTTATTATATGGATTGTATTATATGAATTGTATACATTGAAATCCTCCAGATATAATTTTTGCTTCAACTGACATTCATATTTTAAAGAGCTTCATCTTAAGAAATCCCTCCAAGCATGTCATTTAGAGCAGGTCTGTGGGCAATGAACTGTCTTAGTTTTCCTTCATCTGTTAATGCCTTTATTTCACATTCATTACCGGAGAATATTGCCACTGGGGATAGCATTTAGGGTTGACCATTCTTTTATATCAGCTATTTAAAGATTTTGCTCCACTCTATATCTTGGCCTCCATGGTTCCTGATGAGAAATTCGCAGTCATTCAAATGATTGTTTCCCTATAAGTAATATGTCACTTTTCTCAGGCTATTTTCAAGATTTTTTCTTTGCCTTTAATTTTTTTTCAGTTTGATTACAATTTGTTTAGGCACAGTTTTCTTTGGGTTTATATTGTTTGGGATTCACTGGGCTTCTTGAATCTGTAAATGTATGTTTTCACAAAATTTGGGAAGTTTTCAGTCATTATTTCTTCAATAGTGTACCATATTAATGTAAGATGTTAATAGTATGGGAAACTGGGGGGCAAGGAGGGGAGTATGTGGGATACCTATGTACTATGTATCCAATTTTCTATAAATCCAAAACTGTTATAAAAAATAAAGTCTAATAATTAAAAAACTAAACATGCAACTATCACACAACCCAGCAGTTAGATTCCTGTTCAGTTACCTGAGAGAAATGAAAACTTTTGTTCACTCCAAAACCTGTATATGAATGTTCATAGCAGCTTTTTTTTTTTTAATTTTTTTTTTTTTTGGCCATGCCATGCGGCTTGCAAGATATTACTTTCCCAAACAGGGATCAAACCCGGCCCTGGCAATGAAAGCCCCGAATCCCAACCACTGGACCACCAGGGAATTCCCATAGCAGCTTCATTCACCATAACCAAACACTTGAAACATCCCAGATGTCCTTCAATGAGGTAATGGCAAACAAACTGTGATATATCCATGCCATGGAATACTACTCAACAATAAAAAATGAACTGTTGATACACACAACAACCTGGATGAATCTTCAGACAATTATGCTAAGTGAAAAAAAATCCCCAATGCTTACATACTGTATTATTCCATTTATATAGTATTCTTGAAATGATGAAATTATAAATTGGAGAACAGATTCGTGGTTGCCAGGGGTTAAGGAGGAGGAAGTGGGTATGGGAGATGTATTGGTTAGCTCAATCTGCTATAACAAAATACCACAGACTAGATGGCTTAACAGAAATTTATTTCTCATAGCTCTGGAGGCTAGGAAATTCAAATTCATGGTGCCAGCAGATTTGGCTCATGGTGAGGGTCCTCTTCCAGGTTTGAAGACAGATGCCTTCTTGCTGTATTCTCACATGGCAGACAGAGCAAGCTTGGGTCTCCTCATCCTCTTATAAAGGTACCAATTCCATTATGAGGTCTTCAGCCCATGACCTGATCCAAACTCAATTACCTCCCAAAGGCCCCACCTCCAAATACCATCACATTGGGAATTTAAGTCTTCAATATGTGAACTTTAGGGGGACACAAAACTCCAATTCATAACAGGAGAGAAGTGAATGTCTATAAAATGGCAACATGAGGCTTCATTTGGAGGAAATGTTCTGTATCTTAACTGCATCAACGTCAAAATCCTGCTTGTGACATTGTACTATAGTTTTAGAAGGAAGATGCTACCATTGTGGAAAATTGGCTAAAGGGTACATAAGATCTATCTATATTATTTCTAACAACTGCATGTGAACTTATAATTATCTACAAATAAAAAGTTTAATTAAAAAATTGTCTGCATCGTGTTTGGTAATTGCAATCATTGTTGCTTTTGTTGTGGTCATCCGTGTACAATGCTTGGTGTCAGTCTATTTATCTCTTGTGAAATAAAATACAGTGTGTGTGTGTGGAAAAAAAAAATTGTCTGCAGACTACGGCCCCCTTTATTGCCTGCACCAGGGAGGAATCATTCCCACTGCCCCACCCTTGGTAGCCAACTGTTCCATCCCAAGTATTCTTAACAAGTGGCCTAATCAGTGTTGGGTTTGTAGCCTCCAAACACTATTCGTTTCTTGGGGGTGTTGTCAATGACTTTTAGTAGGGTGGGGCTTTTGGTCCTTTTGGAGGCCTTTAGCTGCTTACAGCACAGGGTAGGATGCAACAAACACCACTAAGTGGTAGGTGGCCTAGAGGTGATTATTTGATGTATCTTTCTGCCTTTGGGGGTCGGGGGGTGGTACACTTCACCTAACATAGGTTCTTGCAATCTCCACCATGATGTGATGTGGCTACTGTCCAACCCGTTGCAAGCACATGCAGAAACACCAGGCCATATCCCCTTGCCTGGGGGATAGTGTTGAGAAATTTGTCTTAAGTGCTCAGACCTCACCTGGTTCTTATTCTCAATTTCTGGCTAATTGTAGACCTTCTGGTCTATCCCCCAACCTCACAGAACCCCACCTCTCTCTCACACACTTACCTCTTCCCTTCTTCCCTCCCAACCATCAGAGAACTTAGAGACACACACAGATTTTCACAACAGGTTTTTATTTTATTCATCACCATGGGTGTACCCTGTTAGTGCATAGTTTGGTCTCTTAGTAATTAGCCATTTCTCATTGGCTAGATGTTAGAGACTTCTCAGGTATTTCTGAGGTCTCTGGGCTCGCTTCTAAATTCTGGCTGCCCTGGTCATCACTGGAAATGGTGGGCTTCTCCACACTCTCTTGATTTTACTCTGGCTGTTTGATTTTGATTCAGTGTCTCATTCACCCCGTGATAATGGCCGAATAGTGTTCAGTGTCTCATTCACCCTGTGATAATGGCCGAATAGTCTAGCTTTCTTAGACTTAATTGAAGGAGTGTGAGTTTTCAGAGAGGCTTTTCTTCTTGAACTCCATTGAAGGCATCTTTTTACCTGCATGATTCTCTTGGCCGCATGGGAAGACAACAGGGTGAGCACAGAGGGGCACTGGTTTGGGGGAAGAGTGTGGGAGATGGACAGGAACAGGGGCTTCAGGACAAGGGGTGCGGGCTGAGGTTGTGGTGTGTGCCAGGCAAGGACAGGGGAGGAGTCTTGTGGGAGTGTTAATGGGGAAGAGGAAGAGGAGCTTGGGTGGTTCACCTCACCTTGACACTGCCTCTGGACCTGCATTGACAGGAAATCCTCCTCTTCTTCCTCCCATTGGTGCTTGAGATAGGTTTTTCCATAAATGTGTTAGGAATTCATGATTGCCTGGTCACCCTCGCCATGTCAGTGCTTCCCAGTGGTCTACCCCAGGCCTCCTGTCCTGCCTATATATACCCCTCTCCAGGACAATGAAGGGCCAGACCCTTAGCCTTTGTTTGGTCAGCAAGGCTTTCCCCCAGCCAATGGTAGCACTGGAAGGCTTAGATATCACAAACCACCATCCTGACACATCCATGCAGAAGGGGAGATGCTGGCAAGGCCAAAACGCTCTGGTGGGAGAAGGGTCATTTTTAGCACCCCTAAATTGCCTTCCAAACTGACCTGTCACCCTCCTCATCTCCTCATGCCAAGTCTGGCGGGTCACATGGCAGGGAGAGGGTGTATACTCCAAACCTGGCCCCAGAACTACCCTATTCAGTGGTACACTCTGTTTCCTCTTACCCTTCACCATTACCAAGGTTTGTTTTTTTTTTTATGTCTTACCTTCAATCCATCCATGGCAATGTGGCCATATTTAAGTCTGTGGAGATGTGAATCATCTCATTCCCTTCCTACAAAGACCATTCACTTCTTGGCTACTACCAAAGAACTTTTTCATCCTACCTCCTTTTTCCAGTGTCTACATAACTCAGTTTTCTGTTTTCCAGTCTGAAATCACTGCCTTCAGTCTACCAAGTCTTCAGTGAATAAACTTGCTCTGCTGGGTATTCTGGTTTTGTTTCAAATGCGGGGGATCTTGCTCATCTCAGTAGGTGTACTACCCAGGCTTAGGTTTTAAAAGTGTAGGGAGGATGACACTGATACATACACTCTGCAAGTTGTGCTGGGTGTTTGCATGCAAAAAACTACAACTTAAAAGTGATGAATGCATGCAGGAAGGGGCTTGGCTTAACCAGAGGAATGTGTTACTTACGTTAAAAAGGTCTTCTCAACATGTATCATCACACACAAGACACTTTTATTATTTTATTTTACTGCTGGCACTGATAGCATCCTAACTCTTTTCCTTCTCCTGAGGCCTTCTGGAGAAATAGACCTTACCTTCCTGGAGGGACACTGGTGGAATTCTTTTTTTATGAACAGCTGTAACAAGCTTCCAGCTTCTTGGTGGAGACACTTTGTGATCAATTTCAGTCCATTTACTTCCCTAGGGAGAGGGTCTCTCATTTGAGTTTTGTCCCTGTAGGAAAGGAATGATGGAGTGAGCCATAGGTCAGAGTGGCTATATTAATATCAGAAAAAGGAGATTTCAGAGGAAAGAATATTATCAAAGCTAAAGATGCCATTTCATAACAATAAAGCTGTCAATTAATCAAGAGAAGAAAAAAAATCCTTAACATTTTACTCCTAATAGCAGAGCTTCAAACTACATGAAAGAGAAACTGATAGAAGTGCAAGGAGAAACAGACAAGTCCACAATCATAGAGATTTCAATACCCTTCTTTTAATAAGTGAAAAAACAAGTAGACAGAAAATCAGTAAATATATAGAAAATATGAACTATACTATCAATTAAATTAATCTAATTGACATTTACAGAATAATCCCAATAACATGAGAATTCACATTCCTTTCAAGTGCACATGGGATATTTACCAAGATAGATATAATATTCTAGTCATAAAGCAACTCTCCATAAATTTAGAAGGATTCAAGTCATGCAAAGTTTATTCTCTGACCACAATGGAATTAAATTTGAAGTCAATAAGAAAAACAAGTCTGGAAAATCCCCAAATATTTGGAAACTAAATAATGCACTCCTAAAATAACTCTTGGGTCAAAGAAGAAATTAAAGGGAAATTAGAATATAATTTAAACAGAACAAAAATGAAAACACAACATAATAGAAGTTATGCGATGCCACTGAAGCAGTACGTACAGGGAAATTTATATTGCTAAATGCCTATATTTGAAAAGAAGAAATGCCTCAAATCAATGACCTTAGCTTCTCTCTTAATAACCTATAAAAAGGAAAGCACATTAAACCCAAAAAAGTAGATGAAAGAAAATAATAAAGGCCAAATAATATCAATAAAATAGAAAATAAAAAATAGAAAAACAATAGAAAAAAATCAATGAGACCAAAAGGGGATTCTTTGAGAACAATGATAAAATTTATAAGCCTAGCCAGACAAATGAGAACAAAAGCAGAAAAGAGACAAAAAAACTGATATCAGTAACAAGAAAGGTGACATGACAACAGATTCTACAGATAAAAATTTTTTAAAATATCAATAGTATGAACAATGTATGCCAATAAATGTGACAACTTAAATGAAACAGACAAATTTTCTGAAAGACACAAACTACCAAAACTCACTCAAGAAGAAATACTTTTCAACCACATCTGAGTTTATGTTAAGGAGGTGACTCTTAGTGGGCCCCTAGATAGTTTCAGGAAGGAGGCTGGTTGCCAGAGGAACCAGCTATGTGGTTAGGGGGCTGGAACTTTTAGCCCCACCCTCTACCTTTGGAGAGGGGTGAGCCAGCTGAAGACTGAGTAAATGAGTAAATCACCAATGACCAATGATTTAATCAATCATGCCTATGTAATGGAACCTCCATAAAAACCCCTAAACAAAGCAGTTTGGGGAGCTTCCAGGTTGGCAAACACATCAAGGTTCTGGGAGGGTGGCACACCTGGAAAGGGCATGGAGGCTCCATGCCGCTTCCCCCATACCTTGCCCTATGCATCTCTTCCTTTTGGCCCTTTCTTTGGCTCTCTTAGATGTACCCTTTATAATAAACCAGTAATACCAAGTAAAAGAAAGAGAAGGAGGAAGAGGGGAAGAAGGAAAAGAGGAGGAAAAGGAGAAGAAATACATAACCAAAATAGCCCTTTATATATTAATGAAATTTGAACTTGTAGTTAAAAAATATCCAAGGGAGAAAATTTCAGGCCCAGATGGATTCACTGGTGAATTAAACCAAATATTTAAAGAAGAATTAGCACCAATTCTTCACAAACGCTTCCAAAAAATAGAAGAGGAGAGAACACTTCCAAACTCATTCTCTGAGGCCAATATTACCCTGAAACCAAAGCCAAAGACATCACAGGAAAATAAAACTACATACCAATAGCCCTTTTGAATATAGGCACAAAAATCCACAACAAAATACTAGCAAACCCAGTCCAGTAGTTATAAAAAGGATTATACCCCATGACCATGTGCAATTTATCCCAGGAATTCAACACTGGTTTAACATCCAAAAATCAATCAATGTAATGTACCATATTAATTGATTAAAATTTTTAAAATGCATGATCATCTCAACAGACACAGAAAAAGCATTTGACAAAATCCAAAACTCTTTCATTATAAAAACACTCAACAAACTAGGAATAGAAGGAAAGTTCCTCAACCTGATAAAAGCAATGTACAATAAAACAACACAGCTAACATCATAATTAAGTGGAAAAGACTGAATGCTTTTTCCCTAAGATCAGGAACAAGATAAGAATACCCATTCTCACCACTTATATTCAACATGGAAATTAGGCAAGATAAAATAATGAAAGGCATCCATATTGGAAAGGAAAAAGTAAAATTACCTTTATTAATGGATGACATGCTACTAAAACTAATAAGTTAGTTTAGCAACATTGTAGATTACAAGATCAATACACAAAAATCAATTTTATTTCCATATGGTATCAATGATCAATCAGATATTGAAATAAAAATGTTTACAATAGCAACTAAAAATAAGATAAACTAAGAGAAAATTTTAGAAAAATACGTGAAGGACCTATGCACTGAAAATTATAAAATGTTATCGAGATGATTAAAGAAGGCTTAAATAAATGAAAACATAGAGCTCCTGTTCATTGGTCAGAAGACTCAATTTGTTAAGATGTCAGGTTTTTCCAAATTGGTCTACAAATTCACAACAATCCTAATCAATAACCCCTCAGGTTTTTTGTAGAAGTTGACAATATAATTTTTAAATTCCAATGAAAAGACTAAATCAACTTTAGAAAAGAACAAAGTTACAGGGAAAACAGTGACTGATTTTGACATTGTAAAGCTACAATAATCAAAGCAATGTGGTTTTGGCATAAAAGTAGAAAAATAGATCAATGGAACAGAAGTGGAGAGTCCAGAAATAAACTCACACATATATAAACAACTGATTTTTGACAAAAGTGCAAAGGCAATTCAGTAGAGCAAGTACAGTCTTATCAACTAATGGTGCTGGAAAAATTGAATATCAATATGTAAAAATAAACCGTCTGATGATCCATACTTCCCATCATACTCAGGCATTAACTTAAAATGGATTATAGACCTAAATGTAAAACCTAAAACTATAAAACTTCTGTAAGAAACTATAGGAGAAAACAGTTGTGACCTCAGGTTGGGCAAAGATTTTTTTAGATATGACACTGAAGTACGATCCATAAAAGAATGTATTGATAAATTGGATTTTATCAAAGTTAAATAAAAACTTCTACTCTTTGAAAGTGATAAGGGAATTAAAAGACAAGCAGCAGACAGGAAGAGAATATTTGCAAACCATATATATGATAGAGAACTTGTATCCAAATATATAACGAATCCTCACAACTCAATAACAAGAAAGCAAACAGCCCAATTTTTAAAATTGGGCAAAAGTTTTGAACAGACACTTCATCATAGAAGATATATGAATGGTTAATAAGCACACATATAAAGATGCTAAAAATAATTGGTCATTGGGGAAACGCATATGAAAACCAAAATGACATACAACTACATAGTCATTAGAATGGCTAAAATCAAAAGGCTGATCATACTACGTGTTGGCCAGGATGTGGAGGAACACGAACTCTCACACAAAACTGTTGGAAATGTAAATGGCAGAACATTGGAGAACAGTTTGGCAATTTCTTAGAAAGTTAAAAGCATACATCTACAATATGATTTAGCCATTTCATTCCTAGGTATTTATCAAAGAGAAATGAAGCAAATGTTCAGGTAAGGACTTGTACACAAACATTCATAGCAACTTTATTTGTAATAGCCCCAAACTGAAAACTGTACAGATGTCCATCAACAGATGATTGGATAAACAAATTGTAGTCGAGTCATAGAATCAGCATATAATACTACTGAGCAATAAAAAGAATAAACTATTGATATACTCCATGTGGATGAATCTCAAAATAATTATGCTGAGTGACAGAAGCCAGACCAAAAATTGTACATATTCAATGGTTCCATTTACATAGTACTCCTGAAAATGCAAACTAATCTATAGAGACAGAAATCAGGTAATGGTTACCTGGGAACTGGGGGTGGGTAAGGGTAGGAGTGAGGGATTACCAAGGGGCACAAGGAAGGTTTGGGGGTGTTGGGTAGACTCACTATCTTTCTTTCGATCATGGTTTCTTGGATGTATACACATGTCAAAACTAATCAAATTGCACACGTTAAGCATGTGTAGTTTACTGTATGTGAATTGTACCTCAACAAAACTATTAATGATATAATCACTATGATAATAATAAATGGTAACACTTACTCAAAATAGATCTCTCCTTCTGAGTCTGACCCTAACCTTAGGGCTGTGGATCCAAGTGGGATTTGTCTTACTAGCCAGCCTGATGGTGGTGATAAGAAAAAAGACTTCCCTTTATTGAGTACTTTTTTTCCAGCACAGTGCTAGGTGCTTTCCGTAGGTATTATCTCACTTAAGTCTCACAGCAAACTTATAAGGGGATTTAAGAAGGTAAGTGGCTCGCATAAGATCAGATTTGAAGGAGTGAAGAGCATCAGTGTAACTCCGAAGCCCATGCTCTTTACCATGCCACAAAGGGCCTCCAGCTCTAGCCAATGCTAACAGTGTCCTCAGCATATAAACATTAGCTAAAGACGTCTCATAGGCCAATGACTTACTTGGCAGGGCCTAGAGCAGAAAATTCAGTAAAGGGACAAGTTTGGGGCATCATTTTAACTAGTGCTCACTTCATAGTCACACTGGAAAAATGAAGCCACTTTTGGGACTTCCCTGGCGGTCCAGTGGTTAAGAGTCCGTGCTTCCACTGCAGGGGGCATGGGTTTAATCCCTGGTCAGGGAACTAAGATCCTGGATGCTGTGTGGCATGGCCAAAAATTTAAAAATTAAAAAAAAAATTTTTTTAAAGGATAACTTAAAAAAAGACGAAAAATGAAGCCACTTTTGCTTTAGAGTGTCATAATTTTGAGAATCTCACCAATTACCCTGATGTACAGAAACATCTAAAATAAAGCTATTTGGGTTCTGAATTAGATGCATTATTTTTTCACTAGTGGCTGATGAATCTTTCTAAAAATATTTCCTTCCTCCAAATTCTGCCTTAATTCCCTAAAACTCACAAAAGAAATTCCAAAACTCAACGTTCATGATAAACCCAGGCTATGAACCCAGAGTTATTTCTGACTAATATTTTATACTTCATGAACACTTTATACTTTTCTAAACTCTTCCTTATAATTATCTATTTATAATTCTCACAACAGAACAGGAATTAGAATCCCCATTTAGCCTCGTCATACCGACTAGAATGTCTACGGTCAAAAAAGACTGATAATAAAAAGTGTTGATGAGGATGTGGAGAATCGCATCCCCCATGCATTAGGGGTGGGAATGTAAAATGGTGCAGTCACTTTGGAAAAGAGCTTGTCAGTTCCTCAAAAAGTTAAACATCGCATCGTTCTCAATGGTGAAAAACTGAAACCATTTCCACTAAGGTCAGGAACAAGACAAGGTTGCCCACTCTCACCACTATTATTCAACATAGTTTTGGAAGTTTTAGCCATGGTAATCAGAGAAGAAAAAGAAATAAAAGGAATCCAAATCAGAAAAGAAGAAGTAAAACTGTCAATGTTTGCAGATGACATGATACTATACATAGAGAATCCTAAAGATGCTACCAGAAAACTACTAAAGCTAATCAATGAATTTGGTAAAGTAGCAGGATACAAAATTAATGCACAGAAATCTCTTGCATTCCTATACACTAATGATGAAAAATCTGAAAGAGAAATTAAGGAAACATTCCCATTTACCATTGCAACAAAAAATACCTAGGAATAAACCTACCCAAGGAGGGCTTCCCTGGTGGCGCAGTGGTTGAGAGTCTGCCTGCTAATGCAGGAGACACGGGTTCGAGCCCTGGTCTGGGAGGATCCCACACGCCGCGGAGCAACTGGGCCCGTGAGCCACAACTACTGAGCCTGCGCGTCTGGAGCCTGTGCTCCGCAACAAGAGAGGCCATGACAGTGAAAGGCCCACGCACCGCGATGAAGAGTGGCCCCCACTTGCCACAACTAGAGAAAGCCCTCACACAGAAATGAAGACCCAACACAGCCATAAATAAATAAATTAAAAAAAAATAGTTCCAAAGAATCTACAAACAAATTATTAAAAAAAAAAAAAACCTACCCAAGGAGAAAAAAGACCTGTATGCAGAAAATTATAAGACACTGATGAAAGAAATTAAAGATGATACAAACAGATGGAGAGATATACCATGTTCTTGCATTGGAAGAATCAACATTGTGAAAATGACTATACTACCCAAAGCAGTCTACAGATTCCATGCAATCCCTATCAAACTAACAATGGCATTTTTCACAGAACTAGAACAAAAAATTTCACAATTTGTATGGAAACACAAAAGACCCCGAATAGCCAAAGCAATCTTGAGAAAGAAAAATGGACCTGGAGGAATCAGGCTCCCTGATTTCAGACTATACTACAAAGCTACAGTAATCAGGACAGGATGGTACTGGCACAAAAACAGAGATATAGATCAATGGAACAGGATAGAAAGCCCAGAGATAAACCCACGCACATATGGTCACCTTATCTTTGATAAAGGAGGCAAGAATATACAGTGGAGAAAAGACAGCCTCTTCAATAAGTGGTGCTGGGAAAACTGGACAGCTATCTGTAAAAGAATGAAATTAGACCACTTCCTAACACCATACACAAAAACAAACTCCAAATGGATTAAAGACCTAAATGTAAGGCCAGACACTATAAAACTCTTAGAGGAAAACACAGGCAGAAAACTCTTTGACATAAATCACAGCAAGATCCTTTTTGACCCACCTCCTAGAGAAATGGAAATAAAAACAAAAATAAACAAATGGGACCTAATGAAACTTAAAACCCTTTGCACAACAAAGGAAACCATAAATAAGACGAAAAGACAACCCTCAGAATGGGAGAAAATATTTGAAAAAACGAAGCAACTGACAAAGGATTAATCTCCAAAATTTACAAGCAGCTCATGCAGCTCAATATGAAAAGAACAAACAACCCAATCCAAAAATGGGCAGAAGACCTAAATCGACATTTCTCCAAAGAAGATATACAGATTGCCAACAAACACATGAAAGGATGCTCAACATCACTAATCATTAAAGAAATGCAAATCAATGAGGTATCACTTCACACTGGTCAGAATGGCCATCATCAAAAAATCTACAAATAATAAATGCTGGAGAGGGTGTGGAGAAAAGGGAACCCTCTTGCACTGTTGGTGGGAATGTAAATTGATACAGCCACTAAGGAGAACAGTATAGAGGTTCCTTAAAAAACTAAAAATAGAACTACCATATGACCCAGCAATCCCACTACTGGGCACATACCCTGAGAAAACCATAATTCTAAAAGAGTCATGTAGCGATAGTGAGAGGCCCGCGCACCACGATGAAGAGTGGCCCCCGCTTGCCGTAACTAGAGAAAGCCCTTGCACAGAAACGAAGACCCAACACAGCCAAAAATAAATAAATAAATAATAATAATAATAATAATAATAATAATAATTTTAAAAAAGAAGAGTCATGTACCCCAATGTTCATTGCAGCACTATTTACAATAGCCAGGACAGGGAAGCAACCTAAGTGTCCATCAACAGTTGAATAGATAAAGAAGATGTGGCACATATATACAATGGAATATTACTCAGCCATAAAAGAAACAAAACTGAGTTATTTGTAGTGAGGTGGATGGACCTAGAGTCTGTCATACAGAGTGAAGTAAGTTGGAAAGGGAAAAACAAATACTGTATGCTAACACACATACATGGAATCTAAAAAAAGAAAAAAAAAACAGGTTCTGATGAACCCAGGGGCAGGACAGGAATAAAGACGCAGACGTAGAATGGACTTGAGGACACGGGCAGGGGGAAGGGTAAGCCTGGATGAAGTGAGAGAGTAGCTTTGACATACATACACTACCAAATGTAAAACAGATAGCTAGTGGGAGGCAGCCGCATAGCACAGGGAAATCAGCTCAGTGCTTTGTGACCACCTAGAGGGGTGGGATAGGGAGGGTGGGAGGGAGGTGCAAGAGGCAGGGGATATGGGGATATATGTACACATATAGCTGATTCACTTTGTTATAAAGCAGAAACTAACACAGCATTGTAAAGCAATTATACCCCAATGAAGATGTTAAAAAAAAAAAAAAGGTAAACATCGAGTTACTATATGACCCAGCAATTCCACTCCTAGGTATCTACCCAAGAGAAATGAAAACATATGACTACACAAAACTTGTATGTGAATGTTCATAGCAATGTTGTTCATAATAGCAAAAAAAAAAAAGGAAACAATCCAAATGTCCATCAACTGATAAATGGATGAGGAAAATGTAACATATCCATAAAATGGAGTACTATTCAGCCATTAAAAGGAATGAACTACTTATACATGTTACAATCTCAAAAACATTATGCTAAGTAAAAGAAGCTAGACACAAAAAGTCACATACTGAATGATTTCATTTGTATGAAATGTTCAGAATGGGCAAATCCATAAAGACAGAAAATAGGTGAGTGATTGCCAAGGGCTGCAGGGAGTTGGGGAATGGGGAGTAACAGCTAATAGGTATGGGTTTCCTTTTGGGTTCATGAAAATATCCTAAAATTGATTGTATTGATGGTTTCAAAACTGTGACTATACTATCAACACTGAATCACACATTTCAAAAGGGTAGATTTTATGGTATGTGAATTATGTCTCAATTTTTAAAATGAATCTCCGTTTAGCAGATGAGGAAACTGGGGTTAAGAGAGGTTAACTGTCTCGGGCTTCCCTGGTGGCACAGTGGTTAAGAATCCGCCTGCCAATGCAGGGGACACAGGTTCGATCCCTAGTCCAGGAAGATCCCACATGCCACGGAGCAACTAAGCCCGTGCACCACAACTACTGAGCCTGCACTCTAGAGCCCACGAGCCACAACTACTGAGCCCGTGCACCACAACTACTGAGCCTGCGTGCCACAACAACTGAAGCCCGCGTGCCTAGAGCCCATGCTCTGCAACAAGAGAAGCCACTGCAATGAGAAGCCCGCGCACCACAACGAAGAGCAGCCCCCGTTCGCTGCAACTAGAGAAAGCCCGCGCACAGCAACGAAGACCCAACACAGCCAAAAATAAATAAATAAATAAAAAGTTTTTTAAAAAAAGAGAGGTTAACTGTCTTGCCCAGATTTCCTGCCTCCAGCTTTGTGAGCTATTCTGAACCTCAAAGTGTTCAGAGAAAACTTGGGTTAAATTCTCCTTTCCACCTATTATTTAATATATATTTAAATATATATATATATGTATAACTGAATCATTGTGCTGTACACCTGAAACTAACACATTGTAAATCAACTATAGTTCAATAAAAAAAGAAATGCATTCTATCAAGGAGTGCTTAAACATGAACTGATCAAGGTGAGAAGAGGTGCATACATTTAAGAAATCATAAACTCTTTGTGTTAGAAACCATGTTTTTGTGGCCCATGTGTTATTAATTACTTTTTCTACCTATACATGAAAGACGAATAATTGAAAAACAGCAGCAGATCATCTACCATATCTTAGTGTGAGTTTATTGTTAGACTACCACTGTTTTCGGTGAGAATATTTAATAAAAAAGGTTACGTTTATGTAACCATCATTATGAAAACACTTTAATGTAAATAATATATCATATTGTATAAAATAATGAAAATATGGTATCTTTGTCCTTATTCAGATTATACTACTTGAATATAATGTATTTGGATTACATTAATTGCTTCACTGAGCCTTCAAATAGTAATGTCTATCATTTTTAACTAGTTGGTGGAAGAAAATGTGTTTTTTTAATATATATATAAATAAATATATTTTATATATAATATATATATATAAATATATATAATAAAATAAATATATTTATTTATATATATATTATATATAAATATATATAATAAAATAAATATATTTATTTATGCCTCCCCCTTATCTTTCATCTTTATGTAAACTTTTTTTTTGGCCTTGCCGCTTGGCTTGCAGGATCTTAGTTCCCCGACCAGGGATGGAACCCGGGCCCTTGGCAGTGAAAGCAGCATCCTAACCACTGGACCACCAGGGAATTCCCAAGAAAATGTTTTATGAAGAATGTTTTTGCAATTTGTTTAAAACTTTTAATAAGATAGCACCCCGAATGTTATTTCTGTCATTTATATGATAGTTTATACAAAGAATTTATAGAAGTGTAGTATTTAATATTGGGAGGAGCTTAGTAGAAATAAAACATCTCAACTGGTCTGTTTCCTCTCATTAGACAATATTATGTAATCTTTTATATTGCTCATTTTCCTTTGGCAGCCAGGAACCAAAAAGTCACATGCATGGAATGATTAATGGTAAGAATTATTTTATCTTGGCTCTAAGACAATTACTGTATTTGGTTTTCTAAAATTTAAATTCTTTTAATTATCCAAGCAGTACATGTACAAAATACCCTGTTAATTTTTTTTAAATCATAGATAAAAGTAAAGATTCTCCTTAAAGCTTACACTAATCCCAGATGGTGACCAAAGTTATCTCTTTAGTTATTGTTCCAGAATTTACCTCTTGGTGCATTTGTACTACACTTTAGATTCTGAAATATGAAATCAAATATTTTAAATGCCAATGAGTGCTTCCAAATTGCCTTCAGAGTGACTACAATTTATCCATCCATTCACTAATTCATCAAAAATTTATATAAATAATTTTTTTAAAAAAATAAATTGAGGCTCAGAAAACTTAAGAGACTTGTTCAAGGTCACACATTAGTAAGAGGTAAAGAACCTAGATTTGAGTCTAGGTCTGAGTCTAGGCTCATTGCCAATGTCATTGCATTACGCCTCTTTTTCTCCTCATCTCTCCGCTGCCTCCACACATAAAATGCCGTTCCCTCTCTTACATGTATCCAGAGCATATGCACCCTTTCCCTAAGAACTGTTTCTGTTTCCCAACTGTAACTGGAGGACCAGATACCAGTGGCACGGTAGAGACATGAGATAATTAGATGTTCTAATTTTTCTAAAAAATCAGCTGGATTTATTTTGACATTCCAATTCGTATCGTGAAAGAAAAGGGAGAAAACAGTTTTGCTAGTATAGGATGCACTTCTGAAATGAGAACTCTTAAAACATACTGTTTTTCTGAAGAGCAAATTGCTGCCCCCATTTAAAGGACTGCCCTGGCTCTCCACCTGTTTCACAACAGCCCTAAGGAGAGTCTGATGCAGGAAGTCTGCAGTTTTTCAAAAGCTGCCCAGCAGATTCTAAGTTGTGGTTTGGGTCACATTTCACTGAGTAAGACCCCTAGTGCAAGGGAGCAGGGTGACGCCTTTCCTGAACCCGACCTGTAGAAGTTAGCTCCTCACTCCTTTGAATCCCCTTCCATGCCTCCGCAAATGTTGCAGTTCTACTACCATATGTAGGACATTGCTGAGTATTTTTCCACATCGTGATCACCTTTCTCCACAAGGCCCTCGAGGGCAGAGCCTGTGCCTCGCTTGACTTTGTATCCCTTCCTGTGGCTGACCCAATGCCCAGCACATAGTAGGTCTTTATCACATTTGTGATTGCACACTGAATTTTAGATCAAACAAAAAAGAAATCAGATCTTTTTCAGCTTAAAAAAATTCTTATCACTTTAAAATGATCAATTTTACTTTGCAAAGTTCATGGAGACAATGGTATTGGAACAGGGAGGGAAAGGAGGAACTTTGCTCTGACATTGCCTACCTGAGGGATGACTGCTTTAGAATGGGAGGTGGTTGGCAGCAGAGTCACCATGTGGGGCTCATGAATCTGTGGGTATCTGGGGAGCTGGTGAGGCATTTTGCCCCTGACACCTGAAGGCCAGCACAAGAGGAAAAGGCAGGCAGACAAAGGCTGGTCCTGAAAGGTGAGGGAGAGACCAGCAGCCAGACCAACTAGCAGCTGAGCATGCTGAGATCCTGACCTGACGTTGCTCCTCTTCCTGAGTAACAGGTTGGGTCCCAGCATCTGGGAAGCAGTATCTTCAACTGGGAGTAGAGGAAGACTGTTCTCCAGGCAGAAAAGAATTCAGCAGTCACTGAGGCCCCTGACTCTTCACCCATATACCACTGCATTTAATCGGCATGGCAACACTGGAACTGAGGTGTTATTATCCCTATTTTACTGACACTCAAACAGGTGAAACAACCTGTCCATGGTTCACCCAAAGGTCTGTCTGACTGCAAAGCGCAGGCCCATTTGTTCCCCTACACCTCAGTAGAGGCTGCCTGAACATTTGTTGGGGATGTTGGAGAGAAGATTCAGTCATCACATGGAAGGTGGCTGTAGATAATCTCCCAGGTAATCCAAACCAGAGAGTGTCTGAGTCTTTAAAAGGGCAAAAAGGTGAGAAGATCAGCTGATGGAGATGCTCAAATGCCAAGGATGGTGAGAGTTAGAAATCAAAGTGATGAACACCAAGGACTTACAGCAGCTCTTGACTAGAACAGAGACCTATGTAACCTCTTCATTCCAAGAATGGTTTTGAGTAGTCATATATTTTATTTTAAAAATTTTTATTGAAATATAATTGATTTATAACATGTTAGTTTCCAGTGTACAGCAGTGATTCATTTATATATATACACACATATATATGTATATATATATACATATATACACACATATATATGTATATATATATTCATATATACATATATATTCTTTTTCAGATTCTTTTCCCTTATAGGTTATTACAAAATATTAAGTATAGTTCCCCATGGTATACAGTAGGTCCTTGTTGGCTATCTATTTTATATATAGTAATGTGTATATGACTATACTACCCAAGGCAATCTACAGATTCAGTGCAATCCCTATCAAACTACCAATGGCATTCTTCACAGGATTAGAACAAAAACTTTTACAATTTGTATGGAAACACAAAAGACCCTGAATAGCCAAAGCAATCTTGAGAAAGAAAAATGGAGCTGGAGGAATCAGGCTCCCTGACTTCAGACTATACTACAAAGCTACAGTAATCAAGACAGTATGGTACTGGCACAAAAACAGAAATAGAGATCAGTGGAACAGGATAGAAAGCCCAGAAATAAACCCACACACCTATGGTCATATATTTTAAATGCACATCTTTTTTACCTGAGACATGTTCCTGAAGATGAGGGTTTAGTGTGCATTTCTGTTAAATTGGATTCGATTTTAAATGTTATGGGAGACTATATCACTGAAAAGAGCTTACAGCAACTCATTGTGAGAAGGCTCTTTCCATAACTGATACACACAAGAAATATTAATTGTGCATCTACTAAGCACCAGGTGCTACCCTAGGCACTGGAGAACACAGAAGTGAAGAGGACAGACATGAATGGATCTGGCATTCCTTACAGAATCAAACCATGTGCATGTTCCTTCAGTGGGTAGGTTCTCTCAGAGTGTATCGTACAAGCCCTCTAGAGGGGTTTCTTGGGACTTGCCATTTAATAAGTATGTTCCAGTTTCCAGAATCTTGCCCTTTGCTCAGTATACCTGGGGTTCACAGAGCCAGCCTGCCTTTTAAGGCTGACATAGTGGCAGACCACTGAAAACACACAAGGTGCCTGGTATCTGGCTAATGATACAAATATTTGTTGAATTTAATGAAAAAAGTAATAGCACCAATAGTAGTATCACTTTGCATTCACATTTTTCAAAGTCAAAAAAAGTCAAGATGGTTTGAGCCCAAGATTGTACCAAGAACAGAAGAAAAGTAATTCAATTTTTTTTTTTTTTTTTGGTCATGCCGCATGGCTTGAGGATCTTAGTTCCCTGACCAGAGACCAAACCCAGGCCCCTGTCAGTAGAAGCCCAGAATCCTAACCACTGGACCACTAAGGAACTACCAAATTTGTAAAGTAGGTTATAAAGTTCAAAACAGAATGAAGCTCAAATAAGGTTCTGACATAAAAGTAGATAATATTTTGGATTTTGTTTAATAAAAAGAATAATCAGACCACTACTTCACTAAGTAATTTCAGTTGTACTGACAAAAATAACTATCACTGATTTCTGAAGTGGCTGGTATCAACTTTCTGAGTGTTTCTGTATCAGACACTAAGTTTCCTTATCATGAATATCTCTTTTAAAATGGAGAAGGTGGAAAATATTCCTTCATTTTCTTTAATAATTTTATTAACTGTTCTTCAAAGAATAGCATTGATCAAAAAAAAAAAAGATATTAGGGGGAAGTCCAGCTAAAAGTTCAAACTGCAAAAATGTAACTCCAAAGAAAATATTCATCATCACCAGTGTCGATATAATTCCAGGAAATAAGAAAATTTCATTGCTTATTTTTGCAGTCAAAATTTCTCATATTGTCAGTGTAAACTTGACTACTTTACAGAGCAGTGACCAGGTTTTTTAAAAAAAATCATTTCATCTCCACCTCCCTTCTTGAAGCAGATGAGAATGCCCCTGATATCCTATAAATATGATAGAGCAAATGGTTAGGGAGAGAGATGAAGTACGTCTTTGAACAGCAAGGCTAACTCATCAGACATGAGATTTCTGTTTCTGCAGGCCATGTATACTGAGATTCCTGCTCAACACCCTCAGTCCCTCAGAAGGAAACTGTCTCTAGACAGGCAATCAATGAAGAGCAACAAAATGGGCCCTTCCAGTTGAATATACCCCACTGTAATAAGTCCCAGTACGTGAAGTCAAAATATCTGGATAAAAGATAGATAATTTCCTCTGACAGCTGGATGATTTGTCTATGGGCCCAAACCAGGATCTTGTTCCTACTCCCACTGAGCAGGCCACTCTTGGCTGGGTCCCAACACATGAGAGTGTCATATGTTATGTCAAGGCCCACAAACGGATCTCTGTAGGCATCCATGGCTGGGGTAGTGCACACATATTGGTGTAATGGCCAGATGCTGAGTGCTAGCAACCCAATTTCCCAGTATGCTTTGATGCCTGCAGCTTCCGGACCCTTCCCTGCCACAAATGAAGAAGTTAAGCTAAGGGACTGTGCTTTAATACAATACTTTCAGTGAGGTTTCTCCACAGTAACAAATGCAAGGGAGGAAATTGACAGAAGTTTGACATTTTCTTGATTGACTTTAACACTCATCACAATGATGAGAAGGTTAATGCATCCAGAGAGATGAAACGCCAAAGACATTTAAAAAATATTGACACCATGTCAGTCTTTTAAGTTGTTATCATACTTAAAAACTATAGGGTGTGGTTGCAAATGGACTAAATAATGAACAATAGCATAAAACAGCAGGAGAACTGCAACTTAACGAACTTTGCTTCATTGCCTAAGGTTCATTGATAGAAAATACCAGCATAATTCAATTATTTGTAACGTGGAAACCAAGGCCCCGGGAGGAGAAGGGACTTGCCCAAGTTGGGAGCAGAGACAAGACTGGAACCCAGACATTCCCGGGTGTTAAGCCAGTGCCTTGTAAGCCCTGCTGCATCCATAAGTCAGCAAGGTACACCTTTTCTTATTAAGGGTGCACGAATTCTAGCACATGGCTCATCAGAATTTATAGAGCCATCAATGTCTGCAATAAAAAGCTCAGCTAGATTTCCTTTTTAATGAAAGGATTAAAGATACCATTTGAGAGAATATTGTTTATTTGCAATATCTCCTCCTGTTAAGCTTGATTTAGTGTTTAAGCAGAGAGATCTAATCTCATACAAATCTCAACAGTAAATATTCAGGTTTCAAATCAGACAAGGTATGAATTCTACCTCCATATTTGTGTTCCTCTCTCTAATTGACAATGCAGCCTTTTGCTGCCATTTATACAGGGAATTGTGTGTCTCACCTGTAATCAGATGAACTCTTTGAATTAAATACTGCTCAGTTCCCTTCTGCTTTGAAGTTTTCTTTAAACAATCAGAATCTACAAGTTTCTTAAATTCAAGCAGACATTCATTTTTGTTTGCTGAAGTGTTATTTTTTTCTGATTTCTATGTGGAGGTAGAAGAAATCTATAGAGTTTTGAAGTCTTAATTATAACTGAGTTTATATATTGAAATTCTAAACACTTAAAGACAATGTTAGATATTTGCATGCTGGGTGGCATACACTCAAAACTTGTCTGATTTCCCAGGGGCTAATGCAGAGGGCAGAATTTCAACCATTTGCTCATCCTGACTTCAGAGATGAGATGGAGAGGAGGGGGTGGAGGAAGGAGAGAGGTGAAGAGGTACAGGGACGACTAAGCCCTGTATTTATCCTCCCATCACTTGTGGTCTAGAAGGAGTATTAAGACAGGGACATATGTATCACTCAGGAGGGTCAATGGAGGGAGGAAGTGTTCCAGGGCAGAGTTTCAGGAAGGCCTCCAAGAGGAGAGGGGATGGGAACTTGGCTTTAAAGAATGGGAGAATTTCAACAGGCATACCTGGGAGGGCTGGGAACAAGAGAGTATTTCAGGTGGAGGGAAGAGCAAGAGCAATGGTACAGAGGTGGGAAAGGGCAGATGAGACTGGGGACTGAATGGAAACAAGCGCATAAACTTTGATTGACTGTGTTTGATAGAGCTCATGAATGCAGCAAAGCCATATGGCTGGCTAATTAGAAGCAGTCATTTCAATGCTCTTGTGGCATTAAGATAAGCTACAGGCAGCTCACAGTCCAAGGCTTATTTTTGTGACTGTAATCCATCTAATGGCAATGGCTTGTGGACTATTGTCTAGCCAGGCCCCACTGGAAGTTTCTATCAAAGCTAATAATGAGAACTGGGAGCTCCAAGGACCTGGGACAGATGTAGAGCCTTCCTCTGTGTCTGACAAGGTACCATAATTCTTGTGTTTGCTTGGAACTTTGTAAATTCAAGACAGAGCAGGGGAGTAGAGGCCAAGGCAGGCTGTTTCTTTTTGGTGAGTCCCATAAGCGCTCTGAGGGAATCCTCAAGCAGCAAGCCTCTGAAATAACATTGACTGATTTCAGAACGTGCAAAGATAGAATCTGTAAGTCTGAGGCTGGGAGCTGTAATTCTCTACAGCTGCTCTCTAAACAAAAACCCACAGATGCAAACTGGAGCAAACAATTTAGAAAAATCAAGAAAAGTCTGTTTGTACAATAGGCAAACTTTAAAAATACCTTCCAGAAATTTCCATTTTCCATTTGCATTGGGACACAGCTCAAAGCTGCCCTCTGAAACATATGAAACACAGCTACAATCCCCATAGCAGGAAAGAAAAGACCCAAGAAACATTCATCATACCTATACTGCCAAATGCTTTGTGTGAATGCTTTAATCCACATGCTCTTGCCTTAATAAGACCATCAGAATCTATGATGATCATACATTGTGCATTTGACAGTAGTGGCCATGACTGGTCACCCCTTTCGGGCACTAGCACTTGGAATCAAAATAAAGGGTCTTCACTACTTTATAAGAGACCAAGGCACAGAAACTTGATGCACAAAAGGTGATTGCTTTTCCCTACTACAAACAGTGTCTCATGTTCATTGATTCATTTATTTTCATTCAACTAATATGTGTTCTACCCCAGCAATTTGAAGAATGGGCTACATAATATTTTAACTTAGATTTATTAAAGTATAATTTACATACAATAAAATTCACCCTTTTTAGTATATAGTTCTATGAGATTTGCCAAACACGTAGAGTTAGTATAACTATCACTACAATCAAGATATAGAACATTTCCAGTACCCCTAAAACTTCTCTTGTGCCCCTGAGTAGTCAACTCTTTCTGACATTTCCATTTCTTGACAAATGTTGATCTTTTTCTGTGCCTTTAGTTTTGCTTCTTGCAGAAAGTTATATAAATAGAATTTTACAGTATGTAGCCATTTGAGTCTGGCTTCTTTCACTTAGGTTAATGCATCTGAGATTCATCAGTGTTGTTGTGTGTATCCCTAGTTTATTCCTTTTTATTGCTGTATAGTATTCCATTGCATGGATGTACCACAGTGTGTTTATCCTTTCATCTGTTGAAGGCCATCTGAGTTGTCTGCAGTTTTGAAAGTTATGAAAAAAACCTTTACAAACAATCACATACAGGGCTTTGTGTGAACATAAGATATCTCAAACTCAACATGTGAAAAACTAAATTATTGATATTTTTCTCCAACCTGTGCACCCATAGCCTTCCCTGTCTCATTTGATGGCAATTCTATCCTTCCAATTGGTCATGCCAAAAGCATCTGCATCAAACTTGTCACTTCTTTCATGCTACAGCAATCTGGCAGCAAATTCTGATGACTCTACCTTCAGAATATATTCAGAATCCCACCAGGTTTTACTACCTCCACTGCTACCACCCTGACTCAATCCACCCTTATCTCATATCTAGATTACTGCCTTAGCATTCTAAATGGTCTTCCTGCTTTGCCCCTTGACCCCTACAGTGTATTCTCGATACAGCAGCCAAAGAAATCCTTCTAACGTGTTAAGTCAGATCATGTCACTCCTTTGCTCCCCATTTCACTCAAAGGGAAAATTCCAAGTCCTAACAAATGTCCTGTAAGACCCTGTACTATCAGGTCCCTTTTCTTGTTACCTGTCTGATCTTCTTCTGCCACTCACCTTGCTCTCTCTGTTTCAGCCACACTGGTCTCCTTACTGTTCCTCAAACATGTGTCTCACTCCTGCCTCAGGGCCTTTGCACTGACGGTTCCCTTTTTCTAGAATGCTGTTTCCCCAGAATTTCATAAGGTTAATTTCCTCACCTTGTTCAAGTCTTTGGTTAAATATCACTTTCTCGATGACGCCTATTCAAACCACCTTCTAATATATCATCCTGCCCCAACCTCACCATCCCCTCCCACATATACATTGTACTTTCAATCCACCTTACCCTGTTCTACTTTTTCATTTTCATAAACATTTATTACCTTCCAATATACTATCATAAAATTCATATATGGATCATGTTTACCATCTGTCTTTTCCTGCTTACATGTAAGTTCCATGAGGGAAGAAACTTTGCTTTATTCACTGATGTATTTCAATCACCTAGCACACTGCCCGGAATAAAATTGGCACTCAACAAATATTTGCTGAACGACTGAAAGAACTCCCGCAAGAACAATACTCTGTGTGCAGTTTCCTAATACTCAGTTCCAAGCTGGTCTTTATAAAGGTCTTCATGAGCTACAGCAGCCTGAGTGTCATGTGAAGAGGAACTGTAAATTTGGAGAGTCGGGGAAATGCACTGCCAAGAATCCACTGCTGCCAAGCCTCTAAGGGAACATCAGAGAGGTCTCTGAGTGTCATAGTGCCAGGCCCTGGGACATTTAGCTGATCTACATCGAAGTCTGGCCTCCAAGGACTGCAACATCAAATGTGTTCCAAGTAGTCATTGTAAAAGAGGAAAACTACTCAGTATGTACAGTGCCTCCAAGGGCACAAAGGAAATACCACACTGAGCCAGTGATCCCAGAACTCAAAAATAACCAAATAACCATTTGGGTTGGGCTAATCCCTCTGATATCCTAGTTAAGATGGCAAAAATATGAGGGGATTTTCACCATACTGAATGAGCCCTCCTGACCATCTGCCAGTTAATATAAAAGTGTTCTTCTCAAGAAAAAATTGACTCGTGCTTTCTGGTAAATTCTAGGATATTCTTGAAATTGTCTGCTGACCCAAAAGTGCAGATGAACACATAGTCCATTAGTATTGGTTGAGTGAACAAATGAAACTCTGGGGTCATGGAATTTAGTATATGAAGTAGAAATAGCATTGGATTTAGGGAAACGAAGTCTGAATTTGAGTCCAAATACTCCTATTTATTAGCCTTATGATACCACATCTTTGAGACTCAGTTTCCTCACCTGTAAAATAGCACAATGATTCTTTCCCTGACTACCACACAGAGGAGGAATAAATGAGAAAATGGATATGAGAGTTATTTGTAAATTGTGAAAAATGGAACACATATGTGTTGTTATGCATTATAGAGCTGAAGAGTCATCTAAAGCAATCCTCTTGTTAAATAGAGAGATCCTGACTTCTCATAGAGGGGGCAGATGCATGATCAAAGTCACACAATGAGGCAACAGTATGGTAGACTCTAGAAACCAGGCCTCTTGACTCACAATCCAGTTCACTTTTCATTACACCACAACTGTTTTGTGTTTCCCTGAAAATAAGGAGGGATACTGAGAGTCAGAGGAGACCAAAGCACCTAGAGTTAGCTAGGACAGAGTACAAAAGAAGAAAAACCTGCACAGAGAGAAAATTAAGGAGATTCATAGAGGATCCCTCTCAAGGATTTGGCAGAGTACTAATCAGCACATGCATATGAGAACACTAGCCAAGGCTAGAGAAAGAACTTTCCTCCAAATTCAGGGAATCTATGCTTGGACTTCTCATAGAGCTGGGAATAGAGCCAGTTCCCATCAGCCACACTGGAAATCTCATGATTCACAGGGTATAGTATAGAGTATTCGGAAGCGTCTTGCCTCTGTGGTAGGAAATAACTAAGTATAGAACAGATGCTGCTGTTTCCTCCTAAAGCTTTAAAGAAAACAAGAAAAGATAAAACTATTCCAAGTAACCTAATTGCAAAGCAGAAAAAAAAGTTAAAGAAGAATGTAAAAATATCCAACACAGGCAACAAAATACAGGCAAACTGAATCCAGCAACATATACATATACAATCATCAAGTGGGATTTATCCCAGGAATACAAAGTTGGTTCAACATCTGAAAATCAATTAATGTAACATAATATCAATAGAATAAAAAACAAAAATCACATGATAATCTCTATAGATGTAGAAAAACATTTGACAAGATCCAACACCCTTTCATGATAAAAACTCAACAAACTAGGAATAGAAAGGAAATTCTTCAACCTGATAAAGGGCATCTACAAAAAACCCATAGCTGACAAGACAAGACACAGACTGGGAGAAAATCTTTACAAATGACATATCTGATAAAGAACTGTTATCCAAGATATACCAAAAATGCTTAAAACTCAGCAATAAGAAAACAAAAGACCCAATTAAAAAATGTACCAAAGACCTTAACAGATACCCTACCAAAGATATATAGATGGCAAATAAGCATATGAAAAGATGCTCCACATCATATGTCATTAGGGAGTTACAAATTAAAACAACAATGAGATACTGCTACACACATATTAGAGAGGCCAAGGTCCAAAACACTGACACCACCAAATGCTGGCAAGGATATGGAGCAACAGGAACTCTCATTCGTTGTTGGTGGGAATGCAAAATGGTACAGCCACTTTGGAAGACAGTTTGGCAGTTTCTTACAAAACTAAACATGCTCTTACCATACAATCCAGCAATTGCACTCCTTAATATTTATCTAAAGGAGTTAAAAACTTATGGCCACACAAAAACCTGCACATGGATGTTTATAGCAGCTTTATGCATAATTGCCAAAACATGGAAGCAACCCAGATGCCCTTCAGTTGATGAATGGATAAACAAAGAGTAGTACATTCAAACAGTGGTACAATGGAATATTATTCAGTGCCAAAAAAAAATGAGCTATCAAGCTATGAAAAGACATGGAGGAAACTTCAATGTATATTGCTAAGTGAAAGAAGCCAATTTGAAAAAACCCACATATTGGAAAAGGCAAAACAGTGGAGACAGTAAAAGGGTTAGAGGTTGCCAGAGATTCATGGGGGAGGGAGGAAGGAATTAATAGGTGGAGCACAGGGGGGTTTTAGGGCAGTGAAACTATTCTGTGTGATACTGTAATGGTGAATACAAATCATTACACATTTGTCCAAACTCATAGAATGTAAAACACAAAGAGTGAACCTTAATGTAAACTCTGGTCTTTAATTAATAATAATGTTTCAATATTGTCTCATCAATCGTAACAAAGGTACCATACTAATGCAAGATGCTAATAATAGACAAAACTGTATGGGGTGGGTGTTAGGGCACATATGGGAACTCTCTGTACTTTCCACTCAGTTTTTCAATAAACCTAAATCTCTCTAAAAAATAAAGTCTATTAAGTTAAAAATATAATTTATAGTGTCAAAAAAAAGAAAACTCTTAGCAATAAACCTAACAAATTATGTGCAAGCCCTTTATGGAGAAAACTGTAAAATTTTTTTGAAAATTCTTTTAAAATACATAAATAAATGGAGAAACATATAGTGATCTTGGATAGGAAGATTCAATATTTTAAAAATATCAATTCTCTCCCAAATGGATCTATATATTACATGCAGTACCAATATAATTCCCAAGGTTGTGTGTGTGTGTGTAATTCAAAAAGCTAATTCTAAAATTTATGCTGAAAAACAAAGGCCCAAACATAGAGTCGAGAAATAAATGCACATGTACACAGTATCCTAATAGATGACAGAAAAAGAATTGCAAATCATTGAGGAGGATGGACTACAAATACAAATGGTTCTGAGAGGACAGTTTAACTATACACCAAAAAAATGAAAAGAAAGGAAAATAAAAGAAATGTCAACATCACACCATATGAAAATCACTTAGAATTCTATTAAAGACTTAAATGTAAAATACAAAACTATAAAATATTCAGAAGATCGTACAAGCGTACAACTTTATGATCTTGGGTTAGAGAAACAAGCACAAACCAATAAGGAAAATGATCAACTCAACGACATTAAAATTAAGAACTTCTGTTCATTAAAAGAACCCCTAAGGAAAGTAACAAAGACAAGCTACATGCTGGAATAACATATTTAAGTATATAAAGCTGATAAAGAATTAATATCTAGAAGTTGTAAAGAACTTCTAAAAATCAATAAGAAAATTATAACCTAATAGAAAAGCTAGACAAAAGACACATTTTGAAGGAAATGAACTGCATGGGGTCCATAAACATACAAACATGTGCTTAAGACCATTTTAATCAAGAAAATGAAAACTAAAACAAAAATGATATATTTCATACCTACCAAATTGACAAAGGTAAAACAGAGAGTATTCATAGACAAGATGTGGGGCAACAGGAACTTGCACCCACTGCTGGTAGTAATGTAACAACTACTTTGGAAAAGTTTGGCATTACCTGCTGAAATTGGCATCCCCTTACCCTATAACCCAGCAATTATATTCCTTGGTTTGGAGAAATTGTTTCATATGTGCATCTGGAGGCATATAAAAGAACAGTCATTGTAGTGTTGTTTGAAATGTGCATAAGCCTGAAACAATCACCCAAGTGTCTACTAATAGTAGAATACATAGTGATACATTCACACAATGGCATACTATGCAGCAGTAAAAATGAATAAATTATAGTTACATGCACCTCACAAAGCTGAATCTTAGGAACATAATGAGGGAAGGGAGCAAGTCACAAGAGAAAACAAGGAGAAAATACATGATATGGTTCCGTTTATATTAGGAACAGGCAACACTAAACAATATGTAGTAGGGGTACATACAGTAAAACTATAAAAAAAGCAGGTGAATGATTAACCCAACACTAACGACAGCGTTTACCTGTAGTCTTTGGGGGATGAAGAATGAATGTGATTGGGTAGAGGTTTAAAGGGACTTCCAAGGTGCTAGTTAGGTGTTCATTTTATAATTTAAACTCTACATGAACAATTTATATATTCTTTTGTATGTACAGTTGACCCTTGAACAACATGGGTTCGAACTGTTTGGGTCCACTTATACGTGGATATTTTTCAATAGTAAATACTGCAGCACTACACAATCTGCAATAGGTTGAAATCTGTGGATGTGGAATCATGGATACAAAGGAACTGTGGATATGGAGGGCCGACTATAAATTATACTCGGATTTTAGACTGTGTGGAGGGCCAGCGCCCCTAACCCCCGCCTTGTTCAAGGGTCAACTGTATTATGTATCTCATTAAAAGCTTTTAATAGTAAAGGATTAACAAAATAACAAAGGAATAACAAAATAACAAGGAATAACAAAAATATTTTGCAGAAGAAAAACGAAGTGAGGGAACTCAAACTAACGGAACAAAATAGAGAATCTGGAAACAGCTCGCCACATATAAGGAAATAAGTGGGGGAAATGATGGTGCATTTACTATATAATCCTAGGACAACTGGTTATCTTTATATAAAAGATGAAAATAAAAAAGTATATCTTGGGAGTTCCCTGGCAGCCCAGTTGTTAGGATTCTGCACTTTCATTGCCGAGGGCTCAGGTTCAATCCCTGGTCAGGGAACTAAGGTCCTGCAATCCGCGTGGCATGGCAAAAAAAAAAAAAAAAAAGTATATCTTTACTTAACATCATACCAAAAACCTGTCAATCTTCAGGCAGATTAAATATCTAAATGTGAAAATAAGGTCTTTACAATTCTTAGAAGAAAAAAATCAAGAAGATTTTTATATCTTCTGGGTAAGGAAGAATTAAATAAGTAAGACTCCAAAAGTATAGCCTGTGGGAAAAAAGTATAGCCTGTGGGAAAAAAAGTATAGCCTGTGATTTTGATTACATTGAAATAAAAAATTTCTGTTCATCAAAAATAAATGTCAAGCAATAGCATGGAAGTATTTAGAACACTTACTCCTGACAAGGGAGTAGAATATATAAAGAATATACTAAAAACTCTTATTAATCAAAGCTGAATAAACAAATGCATTAAAAATTGAACAAAAAAAATAGAATCAGGGAATTCACAGAAGAGAGCACCTGAATAAACTCATGAAAATATGTTCAACCTCACTAGTAATCAGGGAAATGCAAATTTAAAACATACCCCTCATGACTGGTAAAATTTTAAAATTCTGATAATACCAAATTTTGACTCAGGTGTGGGAAACTGGAACTCCCAAACACTGCTTCTGATGGTATAAATTGTCATAACCATTTTGGAGAGAAATTTGGAAATATTTAGTAAGGTTAAAAACGTGCATAACCTATCGCCCAGAAATTGCCTTGGTAGATATATACCATAGAGCAGTGGTTCCCCAGACTCCTTGGGGTTCCTGAGAGCCTTTCAGGGGATCTACCAGATCAAGAATCTTTTCATAATAATACTAAGGCATTACTTGGTTTTTTTTTTTCCTCATGAGTATACAGGGGAGTCTTCAAGAGGCTACATGACATATAATATCACAATATATCGAAGGTAGGAAAATCCAGCTCTCTTCTATTAAACCAGATGTTAAAGAGATTTGCAAAGAACAAACAATGCCACTCTTCTAATTTTTCTTGTTTGTTTTGGAAAACAGGTTTTTTTTCCATTAAAATGTTATTCCTAAATGAACAAAGAAAATATTTACATTTTTCACCTTTAATTTCTATTATGTTGACATAAACAAAAGCTCTTCGAGGTCCTCAATTATCCATGAGTCTCCAATTGGACTCATTCACCAAATGTTTGCTAAGCACATTCTCGGTGCCAGGCCTTGGATTGGGTTCTTTATGGCACAAGAGAGCACTCACTTCATAAGTGACACAACACACCCCAGCTCCTCTGCTCTGAGACGCTGGACCTGGTTGATTCCTCTATAGGCAGGTGACCCCACAGAAGACTCAGGCTATTTTGTTGATAGCACTGAAAGCCTTGGCTACTTTCCTCCCTCCCAACCATGAGATGTTGGAATTCCCTAGTTGTTCCACCATCATGTTACCACTGTGGTCATCTACCAACCTCAGGGCACAGAGCCTGGGAAGATTCCAATTAGTTCCAGTGGCATCTGTGCTCCTAGCTTCAGTCCGATAAGTTGCCAAGTAATAGGAGAAAAATGGAAACAGACCACATCTGTGTCCATATTTAATTTCCAGCCAAGTTCAACTAGTTACCACTGTAGAACCTTTGATTTGAATGCTGTTTCCTCTTAGCCATATTCCCAACTCATTTGAGGTCCTTAAATGTGCCCCTAGAGAGCTGTAGTTATTAAGACTATGGGACTCTTCACAAACACTAATATAATACCACTATTCAACTCATCTGAGCACATGGGCATTACTAGCCACTGAGAGGACTGCTTGATGCACTTATGGCTTTTTAAAAATTCATTCCACAAATGTTTGGTTTACCACACTTTTCTGCAGGTCTCCTGTGTGCCAGACACTGGGAGATGTACTCTACCCAAACATATGCAAATACATCAGTGGTATTTTCTTCACCTAATCCTTGTAATAGCCTTAACAGTTAACAACTTCATCTTTGTACAGACCCAGGACATAGACGGATTTCAGTGTTAATGCTAATGCTGCTTGCTTGTTGGTTCCATTTGAAAAATGGAGGATGGGAGTAACAATGACAAGAGGGGCCTGATCTCATGGACTTTGTGGGCTGCCCATTAATAGAGAGGGATCTCTCTCCATGGTTTCCCTACCTATCCATCACCTCTCTATCTCTCTATCATCTATCTACATACTTAATAATCTATAAATGTTTTGATGGAACACACATATATGTATATATACACGCACGTATATGCATGTTGTTCCCTCATTTGATAATCCCAAGAATGGATATTACACACATCTTATAGATAAGAGGGGGCTCAAAAGCAAAAACTTGGATTAAGCCACTTGTCTGAAATCATAAAACACCTAAGTGGTGGGCTATGGCTTCCTGCCCAGTCCTGCCTGATTTCCATGAGCTTTCTCAACAGTCTCCAAATCCCATCCTATAGCCTTCTTTGACTCCTCAGTAGCCATCTTCCTTGCATTCCCCTAATCCAAAGAAGGCCAGAGTAAAAAATTGAGTGGGCAGCTTCCTCAGAGCCCACCAAAAGCTGCCGTGGGTCCTACCTCCAAGCTTTGAAGACCTAGGGAAAATCTACTCCCTCTGCCCTATGACAGCTCTTTCAAAATATGAAGAGAGGTCATGGCCCCTGAAGATCATTTCTGCCATTAACTAGCTGTGTGACCTTGACTGTTATTCCCTTCTGAGCCTGGGTTTCCTAGACCGTTGATTGAAAAAATTGGATTAATGCTCTAAATTACCTTCCAGCTCTGAGATTCTATGACTCTAGATATTTTTTAAAAGTCAGTTCTTCTCAGTAAAAACGAAAGTACTCTGATTTGAATTTCCAAAACTAGAGAGCACACTTGTGGATTAGCTGATCTGTAGAAGGCAAAGATATTTGGCAGAAGATGAGCTCTTGAAGAGCTGAAAATCAAAGCAGCCTGATCCCACATCACTTGAGCAAAGTTGCAACATAGCAAAGCAAAACATCAAGCCCAATTCAGCTGCCACCCCTCTCCAACATGACTCTTATGAATGTCATTTGCCAGCTGGCTTCACATGATCCCTTACAGGCAAAGTCCCTGCTAGTATAAGGGAATGAAAGAAGTACTGGCCTGGGAAGTAAACAATCCAAGTTCAGGTCTCAGCCCAGCCACTTTGGGGCTATTTTACTTTGGGCCAGTTGTTTCACCTCTCTGAGCTTAAGCTTCTTCATCTACAAAGTGGATGACAATGGTGACAATTCCTGCCCTATGTGGCCTTCACTGGATTGTTATGCAGTTTTAATGAGAGTAACTGTCAAAATTCAGTGTGACCAGCTGGACAGGGAAATATCAGTCACACTTCAAATTTCCCCTGTAAGTGTTTTGATAAAAGCCAAACAATGGAATCTTCCTAGAAGAATACAAAGAGAGGAGATAATAACTGAGGCCAACACTTGATTTAAGGGTAGGATTCAATTTGGTCACAATCACAAATGATGCACTTACCTTGTGTGCCCAGAACCAGAGGAGGCTGCCCACAACCCCAACCAGCCTTGATGGCTCCTGGAAGGGCCAGGTCTCTCCACTGTTGACTGCTCAGTGGCAAATGGTGGAAACATGCTTGGTGGATAGAAAACAACACAGTCTCCCACGGAGAGGAGGGTGGCATCATCCAGCCTGGTCCTCCTCCTTCTGAGCCAGATTTCCTCATTTCTTGCTCCATGTAGTCTTTGCAGAATCCCCGGGGGAACAGGCTGTCAGTCCCTGACTCAAGCAGCTGGGTGATTCCTAAAATGTCACCTCTTCTCACTAAAGCCTAGGGACTACGAAGAGCAGAACTGGCTAGGTTGACAAGATTGTCTTTGCTGTATGACTCATTCCTTTCACCGGGAGACCTGCAAGTAAATTACCACAGGAGGAATCTTTTTATGGATGTCCCTCTAGGCCCACGCAGCCAAAGCCAACCAGAACTGAAAGAGTTTGAGGGACTTTGAGAGCCCCGGCAGCCAGTTGGCCAGGTGGGTGGGGAGATATACAGGCAGGTGGGTAGCTGGGCCAGCAGGTGAGGGCTCTGGCTTGGTACCCAGGGACCTGCTGGGAATGGGAAGGAGACATAATCTACCTGAACCCAATCATTTGTTCACAATGAGACTGGAGTCCAGTCTAGATATTTGCAGTTGCTGAAGATCTTCAGAAATTTCAAAGAGTAAACGGAGTACTAGGTGTCATGCTTCTCTTCCTTCTCATGTCTTAAGAGCTAGAAGAGGTAGAACTTCGGTCTGCTGAGCCTGGACCATGGGTAAGCCTACTCAGTAGACCTCTTCCCAATGACACTGACCAGTCAGACTCCACGTCATTCCCTGTTTTCCAAGCTCTAGCCAAAAAAACATCTCAAGCTCTTCAAAATATCAGCAAGAGCTGCCTCTCCTGACCATAAGCTCCTGAGGACCACACTCCCCCATGCCCAAATCACATCCAAGCCTTCAGGATGATAGTGGCTCTTACATTTTTTTCCATTGTTTGGGCCCTGGTTGCGTTATGTAAAGCTGCTACTGATAGTACCTAAGGATTGTCTCCAGTGCCTCCCAGATCATCATTGCCAACAATCTCATGACAGTCCCTCAAAACTCAATGTCTATAACGAAGTTCATTATCTTCACTTGCAGACTTACCTACTCCCCCAACAGCTTCTTTCTATCTCAGTGGACTGCTGGTGAGTGCTGAGCACGATGTTTCTAGAACCCCAAGCCAGAAACTTTAGGAGCCTAGATTTCATCATTGATAAAAAGCCAAAGACGGCTACCATTTACTGAACGTTTACCTTGTGCTTGAGCCAGTGCTAAGTAGTTTATGTACATTCTGATTACCTGGTCCTATTGGTCTGATCCCCTTAATACCACATGAAACCTGTCACTGCATAGTTCAGCCTTGCACCATCTCTTGTCTGGACACTTGCAGTAAATTCATTCATTTATTTATTCAACCAATTTTTATTGAGGGTCTGCCATGAGCTAGGTACTGTGCTGAGGATTCAGTGGTAAGCAAAACATATCCAGTCCCCCCTCCCATGGGGCTTACATTCTAGGAGAGACAAGGGTTAAGCCAGTTGTCGAATCCATTCTCACACCATAGCCAGCTTGCTCTTTCTAAAACACAGATCTGACCTTTCAGAGCACTGCCATTCAACCCTCAGGATAAGGTCCAAACTTTGTAACGTGGCATCCAAGTCTTCACAAGCCTTTCCCAATTTACCTTTCCAAACTCAGTATCCAGCCCCCTCCCTAAGAGAGATGGGGACACACATATATACACTCACATCCCTCCTTTCTGCTCCTAACATCCCATCAAACAGTCAGACTAGACTGAATCCGTGTTCTCCTAACATTTCATGCAGCATCACACCTGCACAGCTTTAGAGTTCCTCTCTGAAAACTAGTCCCTGAGGGCTCTCCACACTCCAAAGGCTGGTGTCCCATGAAACCAGATTGCCCATAATGCAGCTGAATGTTGGAAGAAAGCCTTGGCACACCCTACTTCCTCTGCCTGTAATACCCTTCCCCCCTTCACCTGCCTAACTCCTACCTATGCTTCAGATCCCAGCTTGGATGGCTCTTCCTGGTGAAGGCCTTCAATGCCCCCCTCATGGCCTTCCCCTGCAGCCCCTACTGGATGATGTACCAACGCTTTGTGTGTCCCTCCTGATCACACTGTCCTTGTTTACTGTCTGTCTCCCCCTAAGGGCCAAGGTCTCATCTGCCTTATTCACCGCTCTAACCCCAGTGTGTCACAGGGTTGACACTGAGCAAATGAATTGTAGAATGGATTAATTAATGAATGACTACATCTTTGAAAAAAGAAAAAAGTGAAAGAAGTCCAAACTGAATGGATTGATATACCATGTCCACAGCTTGAAAGACAATATTGTTAAGAAGTCAAATCTCACCAAATTGATCTATAGATTCAAAGCAATCACAATAAAAATCCCAGAAAACTTTTTAGTAGATATAGATGACAAAAAAATTCTAAAATTTATGTAGATTGATAAAAGAACAAGAATAGCAAAAAAAAAGAAAAAAAGTTTGAGAAAGAGAACAAAGTCAGAGGACTAATATTATCTGATTTCAAGGGCCCAAGGACCATATACCAGATAGACTATACCCTATCTTTTGCCAGAAAACAAACTTCAACACATTTAAAATAATTGAAATATACAGAGTGTATTCTCTGACCAAAATGGAATCAAAATAGATATCTATAATAAAAGATAATGGAGAAATCTATGAACACACAGAAGCTAAGTAACATACTTCTAAATAATCCATGGGTCAAAGAGGACATCTCAGGGAATTTTTAAAAATACAATGAACTGAATGAAAATGAAAATACAACATACCAACATTTGTAGGACACAGCTGAATCAGTGCTGAGAGGGAAATTTATAGCACTAAATGCATACAAAAAAGAAAAAAGAAAAGTCTCAGATAAATAACCTAGGTTCCAACCTCAAGAACCTAGAAAAATATGAGTGAAATAAACCCCCAAGCAAGCAGAAGGAAGGAAATAATAAAGATCAGAGAAGATATTGATGAAATTGAAAACAGAAAAAAATAGAAAAATCAATGAAAAAAATTGGTTTTTTGCAAAGATGAATAAAATTGACAGACTTCTAGCAAGACTGACCACCAAAAAAGGACACAAAACACAAATAACCACTATCAGGAATGAAACAGGAGATATCATAACAGATGCTGCAGATATCAAAATGACAATAAGGGCATACAGTGAACAACTTTACACACATACATTTGATAATTCAGACAAAATAGACCGGTTCTCTGAAAAACACACACAAAAAAACAACAATCCAAACACAATCCATTCAATATGAAATATATAATTTGAATGGTCCTATAACTATTAAATAAATTAAATTTATAATTTTTAATGTCCCAAAAAAGAAATGTCCAGGCCCAGATAGTTTCACTGGAAAATTTTACCAACATTTAAAGAAGAATTAACATGAATTCTACACAATCTCTTCCAGAAAATGGAAGAGGAAGAACACTTTTTGATTAACTTTATGAAGCTAAAGATACCATGATTTAAAAAAAAAAAAAGACATTTCAGGAAAAGTACAGACCAATATCCTTCATGAGCAGAAACACAAAAGTCCTCAACAACATAATAGCAGATTGAATCCAGCACACATATTAGAAGAATAATACAAAGTGACTAAGTGGGAAGACAGTGAACCTGCAAAAGAGACAGGGAAGGAGAGAAAGAGATAGGAAAAAAAAGACCGAAGAACACCATGTCTTGTAAGCCAAGGGAAAAGCCTCAGGAGAAGAGGTATTAATCAAGTTCATTGACTGTTGCAGAGAAGTCAAGCAAGATGAGAAAGGAAACATTGCTTAGTGACAAGGATGTCGTTGATAACTTTGGTAAGCACAGTATACGAGAAGTGTTGGGGACAGAAGGCAGATGGCAGTAGGAGGGGGATGAGTGAGAGGTGAGGAAGTAGAGACACTGAGTGTAGACAACCCCTTACAGAAGGATGGCTATGAGAGCAGGAGAGAGATAGCTCATGAGCTTGAGAGGTAGCTGAGATGAAGATAGGAGGAGGGATTTTTAATGCAGAAAGATTTGGGGATATATTTATATTTAATTGCTGGGGCAAAAGAGACAGCCCAGAATAAGAAGTTATTTTCATTGATGACAGGGAATAACTAATGAAGAGCCAGTTCCCCAAGAAGAAGAAAGAGATGGGATCCATAGGACAAGTGGAGAGGTTGGCCTTAGCCTGGAAAACGAGCCCTGATTCCCTTATAAGTACAACATGAGTTGAAGTCCTGGAAAATATTGTAACTTTGGGCAAGTTATATAACTTCTTTAAACTTCAGCTTCCCCATCTGTAAAGTGCTAATAAATATATCTAACTTCTGTTTCTCCTTCAGCTTGTCAAAATTCTACCCTCAGTCCTGCTGGATTAAGATCCTACCTCACATATGAAGCCCAGACCAAAGAGAGCTCCTCTGACCACCTGAATTCTGCCCTCTGACATCCATTGATGTGATGTGGTCATTAAAGAGCCACCAAGAATGTGACCTTAGGGCTTTCCTGGTGGCGCAGTGGTTAAGAATCTGTCTGCCAATACAGGGGACATGGGTTCGAGCCCTGGTCCAGGAAGATCCCACATGCCGCAGAGCAACTAAGCCCGTGCGCCACAACTACTGAGCCTGTGCTCTAGAACCCACGAGCCACAACTACTGAGCCTGCATGCCATAACTACTGAAGCCCGTGCACCTAGAGCCCATGCTCCGCAACAAGAGAAGCCACCGCAATGAGAAGCCTGCGCACCACAACGAAGAGTAGCCCCTGCTCACCACAACTAGAAAAAGCCTGTGCGCAGCAACGAAGACCCAACGCAGCCAAATATAAATAAATAAAATAAATTAAATTTAGAAAAAAGAATGTGACCTTGGACAAGCTACTTAACCTCTCAAAGCCTTAGTTTCCACATCTGTAAAATGGGGATGATACTGGCTCACCTCACAAGGTTACTGTGAGGATTAAAGGAGTCAAACATGTAAAGTGCTCAGCAAAGCAGCTGAGCTATTGTAAGTGCTTGATAAAGTGCAGTTTTTCATGTCCAAAGAGCTAAGTGATTGTCTAAGGTCACACAGTGGGTTCGAGACAGAGCTGGGACTAGATGCCTGGACTACTGTCTTCCAGTCTAGAGAGGGCTCTTTTCTAGTACATTACACTGTGGAGGTGACATGCACTCAAAATTTCTAAGAACACAACTACTGCGTAGGGCAACATAACTATATATAAGTGAAGGCCCACTTAGTAGATAGAATAAAAAGAGACATTTAGTTTCATTAGCTGGCAGAACCTCCGAGCCAGTCCACTCCCATCTGCTGTTTTCTCTTCTAACATTTCTATGATCTAATAGCTTTGAAGTTTCCCTGCTTAGTCTCTTAAAGTAAAAAAGAAAAGTGTATTTTTATACTTTTAAGTTCTGATTCACCTCACGATTCTCTGTGGCTTCAGGCTAATTTAATTGTTAGAATTAGCCCCTTGAAGGGTTGAGACTAACAATAATCAAGTTAAATTCATACTGTATGATCAGTGCTTAATTAGATATTGTTGCAAAATCTTTTTTAATTACAATATGGGTATCATTACAAAATGATGATTCACTTTTTACATATCTCAGAGGAAATTAAGGCAATGCATAATGCGACATGGAACCAGTTAAAGCCCTGAAAAGATCAGAAAACCAAGGAGGTGCACACAAATATGACCAATTGATTTCGGCAAATGTGCAAAATAAATCCAAGAGAGGACAGATAGCCTTTTGAACAAATGGCGTTGCAGCAATTGGACATCTATAGGCAAAAAATGAACATAGACCAAAATCTCATACCTTATATAAAAATTAACTCAAAATGGATCATAGCATAAAACATAAAACAGTAAAACTTTCAGAAAAAAATAGGACAAAATCTTTAATATTTAGGACTGGGCAAAGAGTTTACTTTATCTTTGATAAAGGAGGCAAGAATATACAGTGGAGAAAAGACAGCCTCTTCAATAAGTGGTGCTGGGAAAACTGGACAGCTACATGTAAAAGAATGAAATTAGAACACTCCCTAACACCACACACAAAAATGAACTCAAATTGGATTAAAGACCTAAATGTAAGGCCAGACACTATTAAACTCTTAGAGGAAAACATAGGCAGAACACTGTTTGACATAAATCACAGCAAGATCTTTTTTGATCCACCTCCTAGAGAAATGGAAATAAAAACAAAATAAACAAATGGGACCTAATGAAACTTAAAAGCATCTGCACAGCAAAGGAAACCATAAACAAGACGAAAAGACAACCCTCAGAATGGGAGAAAATATTTGAAAAAGCAAAGCAACTGACAAAGAATTAATCTCCAAAATTTACAAGCAGCACATGCAGCCCAATATCAAAAAAACAAACAACCCAATCCAAAAATGGGCAGAAGACCTAAATAGACATTTCTCCAAAGAAGATATACAGATTGCCAACAAACACATGAAAGAATGCTCAACATCATTAATCATTAGAGAAATGCAAATCAAAACTACAATGAGATATCATCTCACACCGGTCAGAATGGCCATCATCAAAAAATCTACAAACAATAAACGCTGGAGAGGGTGTGGGGAAAAGGGAACCCTCTTGCACTGTTGGTGGGAATGTAAATTGATACAGCCACTATGGAGAACAGTATGGAGGTTCCTTAAAAAACTACAAATAGAACTACCATACGACCCAGCAATCCCACTACTGGGCATATACCCTGAGAAAACCATAATTCAAAAAGAGTCATGTACCACAATGTTCATTGCAGCTCTATTTGCAATAGCCAGGACATGGAAGCAACCTAAGTGTCCATCAATGGATGAATGGATAAAGAAGATGTGGCACATATATACAATGGAATATTACTCAGCCATAAAAAGAAACGAAATTGAGTTATTTGTAGTGAGGTGGATGGACCTAGAGTCTGTCCTACAGAGTGAAGTAAGTCAGAAAGCGAAAAACAAATACTGTATGCTAACACATGTATATGGAATCTAAAAAAAGGTCATGAAGAACCTAGGGGCAAGACGGGAATAAAGACGCAGACCTACTGGAGAATGGACTTGAGGATATGCGGAGGGGGAAGGGTAAGCTGGGACAAAGTGAGAGAGTGGCATGGACATATATACACTACCAAATGTAAAATAGATAGCTAGTGGGAAGCAGCCGCATAGCACAGAGAGGTCAGCTCTGTGCTTTGTGCCCGCCTGGAGGGGTGGGATAGGGAGGTTGGGAAGGAGGGAGATGCAGGAGGGAGGAGATATGGGGATGTATGTATATGTGTGGCTGATTCACTTTGTTGTAAAGCGGAAGCTAGCATACCATTGTAGAGCAATTATACTCCAATAAAGATGTTAAAAAAAATTGGTGAAAAAAAAAAGAATAGAGAAAGGCATGGGAATGAAAACCACTAAATTCAAAAGAGCAATTACCTTGGGCAGGAGGCAGGAGAATGAAATCAGGGTGGGGTAGACAAGGGACTTCAATTGCATTTTGTACTGTTTAATTACTTAAGCTGAATGGTGGGCATATAAGCACCGGCTGTATTACTCTGTTTTTTTTTTGTTTTTTTTTTTGCTTATTTGTATGTCTGATACATTTTACACTAAAAAATTAATCCAAAGGACTGGTAAATCATCAGGTGGAATAGAAAAGAGAAAAGCTGTACAGAAGCTCTGAGTTTAGGAGCAAGTGAGTGGGAACAGCACACCATCCTTGCTCTCAACCTAAGTGGGGCAACTGCCAATGTGCTTGACCACCAGCATGTATAGAAAATGACTATACCAGACGAATGCTGAGCTCTTGGGGCTGGCGTTTCATTAGTGACTTGAACAGGAGTAAGCTCAGATGACAGCCCAGATCCTTTGATCACACTCTAGAGACAAACTCCTCCTTGTTGGTATTCTCTTGGGATAGAACTGAGACTAAAACACAGAGCCCTGGGAATAAGGTCAATCTATGTGAATACCATCATCATTAACCACAAACATTTCTGTAGTACAGCCAAAGTCTGGGATAGGAGTAAGAAAAAGAAAAGTGACATCTCTTATCCTTTGAATAAGAACCAGCCCCTGCTAGAGCAGTGAGTCATCAGACCTTTGCCATGACCGTTCTTGGGTGTAACCACACTGCTGACTTCCATTGTCTAGCTGATGTGACTTACCATCCCACGAAGGTACTGGGTGCCCAGGGGACTTCAGAAGAGAATAAAGAAAGGAAGGTGGGAGGCACTAAAGACAAATCCATCTACTTCCTAATTTAGGCTCAGGCTCAGTCCTGGCTCCCACCCTTTCCCCCAGATAGCATGGGAAATGCCTCCCAAGGAAGAAGGGTGTACTTTGGCCAACCTGTACTTCTCCAACCTCCCCTCATGGAGTTTCAGGGTCTGGGGGTGGAGAGGTACAGTGTGCCAATACCATCCATCCTGCTTCCATGCCACATAGCAGAGCTTCTCCCCTTCCCCTTGCTACAGACCTCCCCTCGAGAAAGGGAAACCCATTCCTGATCTGCTGCCAGCACAGGCTTCATGGGGACGCTCACTTACAGAAACTTGAGGAGACCCATGCGTGAATGGGGCCATGATGGGGATCCTCCACCGCAAATTTGAATCCCAGATGGGTATCTCCTTGTTCAGAGAACAACACTAAATTACTGGAGAGACAGTGAGGATGGAGAGGATAGAAGAGGTTTAGAAGACTGAGTTAAGAAGGTTTGGCTACTGATATGGGGGTGAAAAGGGAAAGTCATTGAGGATGGCAGTTGAAGGGGGAGTTGCAGAGCTTGGCAAATCAGTAGTTGCCATCCCCTGAGATGCTGGGTATTGAAGGGGAAACAAATTTGGGTGGGACGAGATGACGGTGATTTTCATTTTTCACTTGCTGTACAGGATGAGTTTAAGGAGTTTAGGGTGTAACTGAGTGGAGGTGTCCAAGGTGCAGGTGGTTCTCCAGGTCTGGAATTCAGAGGAGAGGTCTGGGTTAAAGGCATGTGCTGCTTCCCTGTAAGTTCTTTGCGGGGAAAAGGTAGAAACCTTTGTGGAAAAATGCCAGGATCCCCGTAGAAAATCAACACATTTGATTTAACTTCCAGTACGACATTATTGCTACCACAACTGCTGCACGTTTTGCACCAATTCAGGCAGTGAAACTTACTGGAGAGAAATTAAACCAGAAAGGATTTGTGAGGAAGACACTGTACTTTGATGAAATGAAGTTTGTTCTCTAAACCACTTTGAACAGCACTTCATCTCATTTTTCAAAACCAATCTTTTTAGACAAAAACCTATTTTGGCTGTCTTTAGACACTGGATTGGAAAAGGCCCCTTAACTGATGGGGCTGGACAGAATAATCAGACAGCAATTTGCTCAGTCCTGGTTGAAAAATCGTGATGAGCTGAGTGGAGGTGCTTTGACCAACTATGCACAGAGCATAATTTTATGTCTAAGCTGCAGATGACAGTACATATTTCCCATAATAGGCACTCTAACTGCACTAAATAATGAACTGAGAGGAGGTGAGAGGCTGTTAATGGACTTACTAAATAAAACCTTAGCAATATCCCAGTGATACTGATTAGGGAGCATTTGAGAGTCCGTATGACTAAGTCTTTAGCATTCTAAATTCCTTAGAATAACCCCTCCATCTCAGCATGGAATTTTACTTCCTTTTGTAAGTGACAAGACTATATTAAGAGGGGGGTTGTGTAGATCAGAAAAGTGACCCTCTCCCAGGTAGGCTCTGGTGATGAGTCACTGAGCTGAGAACACTTGATGCGGGCCCTGTTCCAAGTAAGGTGCTTAAAGCCCTTTGATCAAGAAATCCTTCATCATCAGTCTTCTCTTGCTCTCCTTCCACTTCTAGAACCTGCCCATTAGGAGGAGACAGGAATGATCAGTGAGATGAAGGCCTCTTCTGCAGAGCGACTCACTCTCCCTGGAGCCCAATAACACAAGAGGCCTCTAATGCCTGCTGGTGGGGGCACCCTGAGAGGTGAGGTGAAAGGAATTCTCAGGGGGACTACAGTAACTATGAACAGCCATATGTCACATTGTCAGCATCCAATGAAGGGAATGTGGGGAAAATATGCTTTACCTGCTGTATTAGTTTTTCTAGGGCTATTGTTAAAAAAAAAAATACCACAAACTAGAAGGTTTAAACATTGGAAAATTTTTGTCTCGGTTCTGCAGGCTGGAAGTCTGAGATCAAGGTATGGGCAGAGTTGGTTCCTTCCGAGGGTTATGAGGGCAATCTCTTCCAGGCCTTGCTCCTGGGCTTGTCGATGGCCGTCTGCTCCCTGTGTCTCCTTGTGTGCTTGTCTGTGTCTCTGTCCAATTTTCCCCTTTTATTAGATTAGGGTGCACACTAATGAATTCATTTTAACTTCATTATGCCTATAAAAATACTATCTCCAAATAAGGTCACATTCTGAGGTACTAGGGGTTTGGATTTCAACATATCATTTTGGGGGGTTGGGGGGAGACACAATTCAACCCATAAAACCTGTCAAGCCTGTAATCTGGTCCCTGAAGGAAAGGACTGTTCCCACATTGCAGGGTCTATTGCTGGTAAGAGACTTTGAGGCTTGGACCCACGGACAGGGCTACAGGGTATCCCTAGAAACCATACCAAATTCATAAGTTAGTGGCTCAGTTAAGGCCACAACTCAGTTTTTAGAAAGCGCCAGAAGCCTTGGGCAGAGGCCCTGGGAAGACAGCAAAAGCAGTGTCCTTTCCCAAGGACTAACCCACAGGGTGGAAGGCTGCCCAAAGTCTTGCTGTGATGGCAGGTGAGTGGCACTCCCGGCCACTTCTCTCAGTGGTTTTCTGCCTCTCCCATGGCCTCCTCCCAGCCCTCATCCCTTCCTGGTGTCCATGAGGCCTGACAGTGAGCTCAACTGAAATGGGTTCTTTCACCGACCCAAGTACATTTTAAATCCATTTCCAGACTATAAGAGAGAAGACAGAAGGAGGAAATAAAGAGAGGCGACTCAGCTCATTACAAAATGGGATTGAAAATTACAGTAACTTGGACATATGCTAAGCTTTCTCTTTTAATAATAAAATGAAGAATCAAGTTGATTGTTCAACCTTCATGCAGTTTTCTCTTTCTGAGGTCTACAGACCATATTACCCTTGTGTTTTTTTTTTCTTTTTTTAAAAAATTGTGGTAACATACATGTAACATAAAATTTGCCATTGTTAAGTGTGAAGTTCAGTGGCATTAAGTGCATTCACATTGTTGGGCAGCCATCACCACCATCCATCTCCATAAATTTTTTCATCTTTCCAAACTGAAAATCCGTACCAGTTGAACAACTCCCCATTTCCCTTCCCTACATCCCCTGGCACCCACCATCCTACTTTCTGTGTCTGTGAATTTACTACTCCAGGTCCCTCATGTAAGAGGAATCATCCAATACTTGTCCTTTTTGACTGGCTTATTTCACTGAGCATAGCATCCTCAAGGTTCATCTATGTTTTAGCAGGTGTCAGAATCTCCTTCCTTTTACTTCTTTTAGGAGAGGTCTACCTTTGGAAACTTAGCCACTGGATCGTTTTCAGTTGAGAGAGGCCACTAGGACCAAGTGTAACTGCAACTAGTGATTATGGATGGATAACCAACAAGGTCCTACTGTATAGCACAGGGAACTATATTCAATCTCTTGTGATAAACCACAATGGAAAAGAATATGAAAAAGAATATATATATGTATAACTGAGTCACTTTGCTGTACAGCAGAAATTAAACACAACACTGTAAATGAACTATACTTCAAAAATTAAAAAAAAAAAAAGAAAGTGATTATGTTTGGAGGTGAATCCTGAGCTTAGTGAGCAAGATTTGGAGAAACAGATAAAGGAGAAGAGAGAAATGCTGAGCTCAGTGCATAAGCTCAAACCTGCAGGGCAGGGCCTTTTGCCAGTAGCTTTATCTATTCAATCCAACTCAACACATATTTATTGAGTACTGACACACAAAGCATTATGGGCCACGCAGAGAGAACTTCAGTGGCTTAGAGCAGGCCAGTGCAAGGAGCTCACCTACAGAAGGCAGGAAAGTGAGGGGAGGGCACCGAACACATCCGTCACTTGGCCTTTGCTCCTTGTGTACAAGCGGCCCCTCTCCCCAGTCCCTGGCACTATACCTCAGGAACCAGTGCCACCAGCTATCTTTGGCCACTGCAAAGCCAAGCGTAGGGAATTCACTGCTTGAAGTCTTATTCGTTCACCCCCTGCCTCATTCCAAAAAGGACTTAAGGGGGCTAGTGCAGTGAACTTTTAAGTTCTCTATACCAGAACTTCCCAACCAGTGGGCTACAAACTAGTCACAGGCTCACATGGTTGACCCCCTCAGTCTTTCTGTTGGCTGACAGAGGCTGGGGCAGGGGCTCCACCTGTGGGAAGGACATCTCGAACTGTGAATAGCCTCATTTGTCTAATTCCAGTGTGCCATACAACAGTATCATTTTCTAAGTGGGACTTTATGTGCAAAGTCATTGGGAAGCCACGGACTATGTGTTGTCCTTGCTTCCTCTAACCATGTCAACCTTATCTGTTCCCACCTCCTCTGTGCATTTCTCCTCTGTTATTTCCAGCCCAGCACTCAGGCCAGATGAGTGCTGGATTTCCCCCTTCTCAGGGTTCAGGTGAAAAGATACCCGTGAATTGCCTTATTCTGAATGTTGGTACTATCCCATGTACAGAGGTGAACAGAAGAAGGGAAATAAGCGACACTTAGTGCATGCTAAGTGCACAGACTTTACATACAGACTCTTACATCATGCTCACCACAGTGGTCACCATTATTAACCCCAACTGACAGATGAGAAAACCAAGGCTCAGAAAAGTTAGACTAAATTACCCAGGTTTATGGCTATGACATGGTAGCAGCAGGATTTGAACTCAGGGAGCTCTTGCTCCAAAGCCCACGCTCTCTTCAACTCACACTTGACCGCAGATCTAGTCATGTCTTCTGGTTCATCTCCTCCTGCCAGACTGAGCATCACTCCCACATTGTCTAATAGCACCAGGGCACATAGCAGGCACTTCCAGAGTGGTTCTTGACTGACCTCCTTCCTTGGGTCTGAAGGGTGCCGTATTGTTTGCCGCATGACACCATCAAGATTCAACAGTAGCCCAGGTTCATCACTAACATCAGTGGATCAATGTGACCGAGTTCAGTCAAGTCTGTACTTTTCTCATTGGCTTTGATGTCTTCCAAGTGCAAACAAAGAGTTTCAAAGACTAACAACTGAAAAACTAACCTATTTGAAAAGCTGAAAGTTAGTACACCATAATTAGATGTGTACAAGCAATTATAGCCCATTTAGTCTTGTGGATCGATAATCACTTTCAAGTTACTATAATGACTTTATTTTCTAATCCATTTTTTGCATACTTTTAAATGGTTTCTTCTTTGCTGAAAATCTGTTGATCCATTAGGAGCTTTTAAACTTCCCATGACAGCGCAGCACATGAGTGCAGCCCTATGTTCTACCGGCACTGGAAATAATACATTGATTTCAAAATACCACCTTGGCAGAAATCGACTGACAAGGCTTAAATCAAAACCTCTCATGAAGCATATTGTAGATGATTAGAGCACTTACCCTCTAAAATAAATACTTCAACTCCGTGTGAGATTAGAAAACAGTGAACCCGTTTTGGAGATCATTGATATTTGAAAAATCCTTCTCTGAGTACTTCACTAATTCCCCTGAAAACACTATTGCCGGGAGCCTTCATCATAATAGTCTTATTGACACTGCTCAAGAGGAGGCAGGATGGGGCTGTGGGTAGGACTCCCTGGGTAACACAGCATAAGGTTACTTCTCTTAGCCCACCTATCAATCCACAAAATGAGAAGGCAGTGGACAAGTCAATCCCAGATTCTACTAGACTCCAAAAATTGCTATTTTAAAATTATTATTAGGTTCAAGAATATTGTAATCAAGACAAGTGGTCCTCTAATTTTTGTGTTCATAGCCTACATTTGATTATTACAGTTTTTTGTGGCACATCCGAGGGGATTAAAAGGCTCAACACAATACCAAACAAGCAAGCAGAAATTACAACACACCAAACCTCAGTGTAGGAATGCCTCTCTCTGTCTATAAAAGAATCTCCAGTCATCACTCTACACAGTGGGTGGCCCTTCATTCCTGAGTCACGGCGAGGAGAACTGTTCGGTACCTTGCCCAGAGTCCATATACTTAGAAAGCAAAGTTCTTGCAAACAGAAAAGACTCTGTTTTCCTTTGGGTCATGTCTGCTCTTACGCTACACATGCTGCTCATTGAGTGCAAGGGGGAGAGAGTAGAAGAGGGAATCAGAGAGGTAGCAGGAGGGGGAGGTAGGGTTATATTGGGTTATATAGGATTATATAGGACCTTTGGGTTTACTCTAAGTGAGAGTTTTCAGCAGAAGAGGGACATGATTTATTTTTTTTTAATTTTATTGGAGTATAGTTGATTTACAATGTTGTGTTAGTTTTAGATGTACAGCAAAGTGATTCAGTTATACATATACATATATGTATTCTTTTCCAGATTCTTTTCCCAAATAGGTTATTACAGAATATTGAGTTCCCTGTGCTATACAGTAGGTCCTTGCTGTTTACCTATTTTATATATAGTACTGTGTGCATGTTAATCCCTAACTCCTAATTTATCCCACCCCCGCTGTTTCCGCTTTGGTGACCATAAGTTTATTTTCTATGTCTGTCAGTCTGTTTCTGTTTCACAGATAAGTTCATTTGTGTCATTTTTTAGATTCCACATATAAGTTATATCATGTGATATTTGTCTTTCTCTGTTTGACTTACTTCACTCAGTATGATAATCTCTAGGTCCATGATGCTGCAAATGGCAATATTTCATTCTTTTTTTATGGCTGAGTAGTATTCCATTGTAGATATACCACATCTTCTTTATCCAGTCCTCTGTTGATGGACACTTAGGTTGCTTCCATGAGGGACATGATTCAGATTTTACTTTTAGAACGTCAGTCTGGCAATGGGGCAGAGAACAGATCAAATGAGATGAGGGTACGGGCAGGAAGAGCAGACAGGAGGCTACTGTAGCGATGCCGGCAAGAGTTGCTGCTGCTGAGTGGGACTGGGGTGCAAGCAGCGGCGAGAGTGAGAAGTGGCTATGCTTAGAAGGAAAAAGGGACAGAATTTGTTGATGGATGAGGCACAGGGTAGGAGAAAGTGATAACAAGTTAAACTCCAAGGTTTTGGCCTGAGCAACTGCTCTTTACTGAGATGCGGAAGTTGGCAAGAGGAGTGAGTTGAGGGAAGAAGACTAGGGGTTTGATTTGAGGTATCTATTGCACACCCCAGTGGCTACGCAAAGTTCACAGTCCGGTGTACAAGTCTGGGGGTCAAGGGAGAGGCCTGGACTGGAAAGGTCAATTTGGGAGGAGCACTTGTATGGTTTTTAAAGCCATGATTTTGAATAAGATCAGAAAGGCAATGAGTGTCGGGGAGGGAAGTGAGGATGCCTGCGGAATGAGTCTTATGGCCCTCTGACCTTGAGATTAGATGAGGAGGAGCTGTCAAAAGAAAGGGAGAAGTAGCAGTCGGTGTAGTAAGACAAAACAGGCTCAGACTACTGAGCCCTCAAAGCGGAGGAAGAAAATACAGCCTGATTATTTCAAAGATCTGCCCGATATACGCTGCCATAACAGAAGACATGACTCCACTGTAGGAAAAAGTCTTTCACAGTGAACGAACTTTGGTGGCACTACTAGTGATCCATGCGTTCTAAGAAGACCAGCTGTCCTGCCCAACCACAACCCTGCCTGCCACGATCCCAGCTAGAGTGGCTGCCGCCCCAGCTCTTTCTCACCTCTGAGTGCCCACGGAAGCACCGAGAAGGTGGGCAGGGATTTTAGAGTCAGCCATACCTTGACCCAAACCTCAGCTCAGCCACATACTGGCTGTGTGGCCTTGGACAAGCTGCTTGACTTCTTCTCTGCCCTTGAATTTCTTCATTTTTAAAATAGGGTATACCTCCCAAGGTCTTGAGAGAGTATCTATGCACATATCGCCGGGCACAGAGTGAAACCTCAGAGTGTCTTATCTTATTAGCTGCTCTCTCACTAGAAAGAATAAAATTTAGTCTCTTCTCTGAGAAATCAGTCATGCCACCTTGATATTACCGAAACTCAGAGAAAAATAAACGTAAGCTACCTCCTTGGATTCTAAAATACATGGAAACACCCACTCCCATCAGCCAGCCCCACCTGCTTCTCCCCCAACCCTCCCCCACCTCTACAACCTATCCACACGCTGTGCATGCTGGTCTCTCTCCCATTCGGCCCTCTAACCCTAACCCCCCCTGAATGCAGAGGAATGGCCAATTTCTGCCTCACATCCTAAGCAATCTCTCTAAACCCTTGCTATTCAAGATGTGTTGCCCATATCAGCAGCAGCAGCATCACCTGGGAACTTCAGGCCTGACGCCAGACGTACTGAATTGGCATTTGGAGCAGATTTTCAGGCGATTCTTGTGAACACTCAGTGTGAGAAGCACTGGTCTAGTTTCCCGGCACTCCTCCCTCCCTCGTTATTCTCCTCTATCTCCTGTGACTTCTCCACATGTCCCTGCAATCTCCTGTCCTCTCCCTATCATCCAATCTTGCCTGGTGCCTTTACGCCTCATCTCAGGAAAGTAAACACTGAGGGAAAAGAAGATCTTAAAATCAATGGAAAAAACCAAAAAGGCCAACACCCTAAAAATATGGCATAAACTAGAGAAGGAAAATAAATTGGTCAATAGACATTTGAAAAAGATGTAAACCTCACTAAAACTCAAAGAAAAAATACAGCAAAAGTGATATATTGCATTAGTTATCTACTGTTGTATAACATATTACTCCCAAACTGACTGGCTTACAGAAACAATAAATATTGATTATCTCACAGTTTCCGTGGGTCAGGAATTTGACAGTGGCTCACCTGGGTGGTTCGGGCTCAGGGTCTCTGGGGCTGCGGTGACCTTAAAGCTTAAATGGAACTGGAGGACCTGCTTCCAAGGTGATTCACTCACATGGCTGGCAAGTCGGGCTGGTGACTGGTAGGAGACCTCAGTTCCATACCATATGGACCTCGCATTGGGCTGCTTGAGTGTCCTCATGACGTGGTGTTGGCTTCCCCAGAACAATTAACTCAAGAGAGCAAGGCAGAAGTGGCAATGCTGTTTATGACCTAGTCTCAGAAGTACCTATCTTATATATACAAAGGAATATTATGCAGCCTGGAAGAAGGAAATCCTGCCATTTGTGAGAACATGAATGAAACTGGAGGGCATTATGCTAAGGGAAATAAGCCAAACAGAGAAAGACAAATACTGCACAATTCACTTAAATGTAGAGTCTGAAATAGCTTAATTTACAGAAGCAGAAAGTAGAATGGTGGTTGCCAGGGACTGGGGGTTTGCGGAAATGGGGAGACGTTGGTCAAAGTGTACAAGGTTTCATTTATACAGGATAAACAAGTTCTATAGATCTAATGTACAGCAATGTGACTATAGTTAACAATACTATTGATATATTGTATATTTGAAGTTTGCTAAGAGGGTAGATCTTAAGTGATCTCATCACACACACATACATACACACACACAAGGTAACTATGTGAGGCAATAGAGGTGTTAATTAGCTTGATGGTGATGATCATACAACAATACACATAGTGCAAACACATATCAAAACATCAAATTGCACACCTTAAATATATGCAATTTTTATGCATTAATTATACCTGAATACAGCTAGGAAAAAAAGAAAACAATATTCAAAAATTAATTTAATTAAATTTAATCAAAATAAAGAAGTACTACATACCTGTCATTTCTGCAATATCCCATTGGTCTTACAGGACAACCCTATTTATGAGAGGGGACCACACAAAGGTGTGAATATCAGGCAGTTGAGGACCACTGAGGCTGTCTTGGAAGCTGGCTACCAGAGATATTTTTACCTGGTTAATACTGTGAAGTGACTTGGCATCAGCAAGAGTGGGAGAAAATGGAAACTCTCACACACTGCTGGTTGGTATTTAGCCTTAAAATGTGCAGAACCTCTGACCCAACACTTTTCATTCTAGGAATCTGTCCTAAGGAAATAATTACAGATGTGCAAAAAGACTTAAGTGTAAGGATATTCATCTTAGTTAATAATAGTGAGAATGTTGCAATCATTTAAATTTCCATAATAGAGAATTGGTTAAGTCAATTAGGGTACCTCATACAACGAAGTATTATGTGGAAGAATATTTAATGACATGGAAAAATATTCTTTGTGTATTGTTAGGTTTTTTTAGAGGAAGCAACAAATCAGTCACTCACTCTATGAGCACATTGTTAAAGCATTTGTGTAACATACATAGGTAGATGATAGAAAGACTAAACTTCAGATATGTTTTAAATGTAAGCAGTGGTTATCTCTGGTGGTGGTTTTGCTCTATATATGTATATATATTGCTTTTTGGAAATAGTAACTTTCTACAATGAATATATATCCTCTGATAATAAGAAACAAATGATATATTTTAAATTTTACAAAAGACTCAGCGCAGGCATCACTGCCTCCCAGATGCTCCCCCTAATCCCTGGTTTTGCTGCCCTTGCCCTCCAGCCTGAGTTAGCTGCTTCCTTCTCGTGGGCCCAAAGCACCCTGTCCATGCCTCCTTTGGTGCACTTTCCGCGTAGTACTGGCCTGCTTGTCACTACATTCAGATGGTGCCATGTCTTATCCATCTCAATCCTGATGTTGCCATGTACAGGGCCTGGTAAACCACAGGCACTCGGTGTGGTTGGCCCAGTGGAAGTTCATGGCCTTGCTCGCCTACAGCCAAGCCAGCTGGTGCGTATGGGTTGGGTTCCATTACTCCTGGGAGGAGTAAGGGCGTCGTGGATGGTGTGGGCTGAGTCAGCTGTGCTTCTGGCCCAGACCCTGGCACCTTTCTTTGGAATGGCTCCAGAATCGAGGAGCAGCTGTGGCACAGTACCTATTTAGTGGTTCTCTAGTGAGAGAACTGAACTGGTGAGATGTTATTAATCATGCTGTTTGGTTTCAAGACGGTAGACTGACCAACAAATTGAACTTGAACTTTGTTTTGCTAGCCTTTAGTTCTGTCGAGGTTTCCGCAATTAAACGATGGCAGGCCAAGTTGAAGCAGAGATGAACTGAATTCAATTAATAACGTCTCAGAAATGCACTGAAAATAGCACATGATCCAGTATCTAAGTTGGCTCCTTTACCATCACCCATTCAAACAGATCAGATAATGCTATATATACAGGCTCTGAAATATGACTGCCCAAGTCCACCAAGGCTTCTACATTTCAAACAGTTATGAACAATTTAATCGAGATGACAAGCATTTGGGACAAGAACATATGGCAAAGTTGAGTTATAAATGTTCTTTCCTTACTGAAAAAATTGGGGACATTTTAATTGGGTCTTGAATGATGTTTATATTACCAAAAGGGAAAATTTATTATTTTTTTAATTAATTAATTAATTAATTAATTATTGGCTGCATTCGGTCTTCATTGCTGCACGTGGGCTTTCTCTAGTTGTGGCGAGGGGGGTGCTATTCTTCACTGCGGTGCGTGGGCTTCTCATTGCGGTGGCTTCTCTTGTTGTGGAGCACGGGCTCTAGGCGTGCAGGCTTCAGTAGTTGTGGCACGTGGGCTCAGTGGTTGTGGCACACGGGCTCTAGAGCACACGCTCAGTAGTTGTGGCGCACAGGCTTAGTTGCTCCACGGCATGTGGGATCTTCCTGGACCAGGGATCGAATCCGTGTCCCCTGCATTGGCAGGCGGATTCTTAACCACTGTGCCACCAGGGAAAAATTTATTATTAATTTATTTAATTATTTATTATTAATTTATTTAATTATTAATTAATTAATTAATTAATATTTAATTATTTATTTAATTATTTATTATTAATTTATTAATTTATTAAAAATTTATTATTAATGAGGAAGGCTGTTTCAAGCTTCTAAGCTTCCTTTCTAGAATAAATGTCACGAAATTAATCAAGGACAAAAGGACCACAGATGACTCGTGCCTAAGACTCAATTCCGACTGGATCCACATTAACAGCAGAGCTGGGAAGTTTCTTAACATCTGAAATGTGGAGCTGGCTAATGATAGCAATACCCTTTGGTGGCAAACTTTCCTCAGAGGGGCCAAGAAAAAAAGGTGAGTGTGGGGAGAAATCCACAGCTCAGCTCAGGAGCCCTGCCTGGGGCGCGTGCGCCTGGCTTGAAGGGTTGGCTCTGCTGTGGCTCTGGTTTGCTGGGTGATCTCAGGCCTGTCCTGGGCCAGCTCTGAGACTCTGAGCCTTCCATCACCAGAGGACTTCGGAATGGATTGAGTTTTTTTCCCAAGCTCTTTAAGGCCATGAGCTTCCTGGAAAGGTGCTCAGGGGCTGCAGATGGGTGTAGTGGGTATGCGTGGAGAGAACATCCCTCAGCCCCCCAATATACACACACACACACATACATACACATGTGTGCACTTCAGCCAGGGTAGTTGTGCTCACAAAACTTTCCCATAATGACATTAAATTTTGGTAGGAAAAGATGTTCTGTTAATAAAAAAAAAAAAGACTGTTAAGAAACTTCTGGATTCATCAAGCTCTAAGATTCTATGATCTCTATGGCAGCTTTGTTGGTTCCATACTTAGATAAGAAGTCAGTGAAACTATGGCCAGCTGGGCTTCCCTGGTGGCGCAGTAGTTGGGAGTCTGCCTGCCGATGCAGGGGACACGGGTTCGAGCCCTGGTCTGGGAAGATCCCACATGCCGCGGAGCAACTAGGCCCATGAGCCACAATTACTGAGCCTGCGTGTCCGGAGCCTGTGCTCCGCAACAAGAGAGGCCGCGATAGTGAGAGGCCCGCGCACCGCGATGAAGAGTGGCCCCCACTTGCCACAACTAGAGAAAGCCCTCGCACAGAAACGAAGACCCAACACAGCCATAAATAAATAAATAAATAATTAAAAAGAAAAAAAAATATGGCCAGCTAATAAGAATTTGGGTGGCAATTGTTTTTTGTTTTTTATTTTGATTTTTGCTCTTGTTTGTTTATCTTCATGTTTCTATTCCCAATTGTCAATTGCCTTCCAGGCTCCCTTGTACAGAACCAAAACAAACTGCTCAGGTAAATGACAGCCTGACATTTTCGGATTTCTGATTCATTTGATGTTAGTCACATTTTTCCCCGCTGGGAAGATCCATATTTTCATGACAAGCGCTTCATATTAATTTTAAAAGTGGATTCAGTGATGTCATAATTCCTCATTTTGTTCAGTCCTGAAGCAAATAAGTCATTCCCTGTAGAGAAGGGGGATGCATTCCACCAGAAAATTACTGTTGTTTATTATGGAAGCAGAAAGAGCAATAATATCTTCTTTTTTAGCATATTCCCCTAATTCATAATAAGGAGATTAATAAAAGATTAAGGAATAATGAGGGGATCGTTATTCTATTACGAATTATTCTTTTATTTACTGTTCATAGGTACTTGGTAAGAAAAAATGTTGGACTTTGAAAAATAAGAAGGTCTTTCTGAAACTTTTGTAGCTAATTCCTAATATTCGGTGGCAGTTATGTAACCTGACTTGGTCCGAGGTGGCAGTGAGGATCACTCACTTGGGAAAAAATGTTTTCTGTAGATACAGAAAATGTTAGGTTTCTTTTAGAGCTCGCTTGAGCAGTGACCATTGGAAATGATAAAAGCAAGGTTTCTGCTCACCATCTGAGTGTCAGCCTGGTAAAGTACTCTGACTTGGATGTGTCTGTCTGTCCCCAGGCCTGCAGTTAATGAATGTTGTTAGCAAACAGCTCAGGAGGTAATTGTGCTGTGGCTGGAAGGGTAATGAAATAGGTGCAGACTCCAAGGTGGTTCTATCAGAGGCTCATATTTTTAAATTGCAGTTATTTTCTGCAGAATGTAGCCTTTGAGTGACATTTGTGAGTTCACAGAGCGGACCATGCTAGCCACAGGAGTGGATTTTCATTTTGTTTGGGTACATTTTCCAAAATCAATTTCAAAATCAGCACCATTAATCAGCAAATAGGAGTAATAATCTCAATAAGGGCACATTGAATTCACCACCCCACCCCCTGCAGCATGCAAAACAACCTACAGGGGTGCAACAGGCCGGCCTTGTCTCCGCTCACCCACGAGGACATTAAGGCACAGAGTGATTATGGGAATTAGCCAAAAGTGTCCCCCGAAACTTGTGATACACTTTCCCTAATGTTATTGCTTGTCCATGAGACATGCCTCTTAAAAATGGAAAAAATAAATGTGGGCCCAAATCATCTCCATCAAGTCTCAGTTCCTGGGTGCTACCCACCCTTGTATTTCTGAAAATCAAGGAAAAATAGTCTCTAAGTAGAAGGTTGGACAGTCTCCTGATGCCCACTGCCACCAGAAGAAGCACCAGGTTAAATGCCCACTTGGCCCGTCACTCAAAGAACACAGGCTTGTAGCGAAGCCACAATGTTCATATAGAATGCAGGCTCCAAGTTCCCCTTAGTTCAAAGCCAGCCTTCAAAAGTCCACATAAAAGCATCCCGAATCCCTCCCACTGCTCTGCCGTCCACCATAGTCTGTCAAGCGCTAGCTCATTCATTCTGTCATTCCTCCTCTTCCTAATCCCTGTAGGGGGGCATTCAGCAAACATTCATTACATGTCTGTTGTGTGCTAGGTGCTATGCTTCCAAATGCTGAAAAGTTTCTAAATAAAATAAAAAGTGATTGTCAAAACAAGCATTTTCTTCTTCAGGATATTGTTTCAACTCAAGATACCCCATCATCCTGCCACACCTTACTACCCAGACTTACCTTGCCCTCGTCTCCCACGGTTCAGATTGGCTGGGCTCCCTCCTATTCCTTCAATATGCCAAGTCCATGCACTGTTAACTAAAAAATCCTATACCTACCCCACCACCACCGCCACCAAGCAGCCATGATTACATCCATGTTTCAAGAAGCTCACTGGCACCCAAGCCAGATGGTACCAACACTGGGCATCTCAGTGGATCAGAAAATGTCTCCTCATATTGGGCCAAAATCTACCTTCCCTGACCCATTTACACAACCCAGGACACAGAGATGCTGGTTATCAATACTGTTATCAGGAAAACTTGTCAAAGAGGTAAGCAAGGGAAAGTTTTCTTTGTTTGTGTGTTTGTTTTCCTTGTTCTTTCTTTTCCTTTCTATATATCTCACATTTAAATTACTTGCTGGGGGAGGAATATAAATGAGACTCAGTCAGACCTCATGAGTCATCGTTTCAGTGGGAAACAAAGCAGCCTTGCTTCAAAAAGCAATTTAATTAATTTTGTTATGTGCTGTGGAAATAAGCTTTTAGAGATGATTCAAACCACGTGAAATTGTCTAAAAATAAGCGAACAACGCAATTACTGTCTGTTTTTTTTGGTGTGGGAATATTAAAATAATAGGAAGATATTTTAAAGTGTAAAATAACAAAGTTTTCATGTAATATTAAAAGAGGAAAAAACCAAAGTGGATTCTTAGCTGGGTGCATGTCAAAGGTAAACAAAAGCAAACATGTCACCCATGAAAGACAAGGCTCAGTTTTAACAGCCCTGTTCTGACCTAGGAAGAGAGGACACACCTTCTATTCCAGCCTTTGGACTTCCCCTCTCTGCATCTCAGTTTCCTCTCCTGGAAAATGAGGATGAATCCTGTCGTACCAACTTCCAGAGGTGAGAGTCAGATGGAAAAGTGGATATGAAAGCACTTTGTAAACTGCAAAATGCTGGACCCGTATATGACATTGTTCTACTTACTCATGAATGACTCTGAACCTGTGGGTAATCATTAGTCAAATCCATTTCACTTGCCTTCACTAATCAAGGTCGTTTTGTTGCTACAAAAGATTTGCAGGTCCTCCAACTGGCAGGCAGCCTAAACAATAAGATGTTTGCTCAAGTTGTTTTCCAGGAACTCGGAGTCAACTGTGTCTAGTTGGAGCTGAGCGGGTTAAGACTGGGCAGGGGGCTTCCCTGGTGGCACAGTGGTTGAGAATCTGCCTGCCAATGCAGGGGACACGGGTTCGGGCCCTGGTCCGGGAGGATCCCACATGCCGCGGAGCAACTAGGCCCGTGAGCCACAATTACTGAGCCTGCGCGTCTGGAGCCTGCGCTCCACAACAAGAGAGGCCGCGACAGTGAGAGGCCCGCGCACCGCGATGAAGAGTGGCCCCCGCTTGCCGCAACTAGAGAAAGCCCTTGCACAGAAACGAAGACCCAACACAGCCAAAAATAAATAATTAAAAAAAAAATACTGGGCAGGACCACTGACCCTCCAGCTGGGACCTTTTGTCGTCAGAGGGCTGAAAATTCTACCCATAGACCCTACTAAGTGCCTCCATCTTTGAACATGCAGAGGCCTGGAGCTTAGTTACACCTGCCCAGAAGGACAATTTCCACACTTTTTCCCAATCACCTTTCCCCTTGCTCCCCATGCCTCAGACCACCCTGCTTCTTTATTCTGCGTCCCAGAAATACCGCAAGCCCCTTGCCTTCAGGGAGGTGGATCTGAGACTTGCTCTCCCATCTCCTCGCTTGGCTTCCTTGCGAATAAACCCTGTCTTTGCTGCAAACCTCGGTGTCAGCGTTTTGGCTTGCTGCGTGTCTGGGCAAAATGAACCTGTTTTGGTAACAGCTCTGTTTCTTCAGAGTAGAAAAACATCACTCTGAGTTATAGCTCTTTTAAGCAAAAACACTGCCTCTGCTTTATTTTCTCACCTCTATTACTTGAAAATATGGTGAAACAAGACATTGAGGCTTGCTCCTCACCTCTACATCAAAACTGCATCTGCCCCATCTCCTGGAATGACACCCAGTTGTCCCAGCCAGAAACCTTGGGGTCCTGCTTAATTCAATTATTTCCCCCAATATCCAGTCCATTGGCTTGTCCTTCAAAATATATCCAGAATCCAACCACCTTCATTCTGTGAAAGGTCCCTGGGTCCGAGGCCCCATCATTTTATCATTTCTCTCCTGGACGATGGCACTGGCCACTGGCCTCCTAAGTGGTCTCCCCACATCCCCTCTTGCCCCTTCTAATCCAATCTTTTCATTTTTAACTTTATACTTGGAGCAGGTACTGTTGCCTGTTTGCTGCTCTATCCCTTCCCCCCTCCTAACTGAAGCCTTCTCTACACTCAGAAGATCTGACTACTTCTTCCCTCAGCCCCAGGATAGCCATGTGACCCACTTCTGACCAGTGGGATTTAAGGTGGAATCTGCTAGAAAGTTTCTGGGAAAGAATACCCTCCCTGTTAAAAAAGTGAGAGACACATGAGGCAATACCGCCACCCCTCCCAACCAACCCACCTCAACCTTTGGACGTTGTCATGTGATACGTGATGCTTGGACCATTTCATTAAATGGCAGGGGGTCAGCAAACTCTTAAAGGGCCAGACAGTAGATAGTTTAGGCTTTGCAGTCTATCTCTGTCTCAACTCAGCTCTGCCCTTGGTATGCAAGAGCAGCCACAACCAATACGTAAAAGAATGGGCATGGCTGTGTGCCAATAAAACTTTATTAATAGACATTGAAGTTGGAATTTCTTACAATTTTCACACAACCCAGAAATTCTTCTTTTGAATTTTTTCAACCACTTAAAAAAGTAAAAAATATTCTCAGCTCATGGGTCATATAAAAACAAGAGCAGGGACTTCCCTGGTGGTGCAGTTGTTAAGAATCTGTCTGCGAATGCAGGGGACACAGGTTCGAGCCCTGGTCTGGGAAGATCCCACATGCCGCGGAGCAACTAAGCCCGTGCGCCACAACTACTGAGCCTGCGCTCTAGAGCCCGTGAGCCACAACTGCTGAGCCCGCATGCCACAACTACTGAAGCCCGCATGCCTAGAGCCCATGCTCTGCAACAAGAGAAGCCACCACAATGAGAAGCCCTCGTACCGCAACAAAGAGTAGCCCCAGCTCGCCACAACTAGAGAAAGCCCACACGCAGCAATGAAGACCCAATGCAGCCAAAAATTAATTAATTAATTATTTTTTTAAATAAGTGATGATATCATTAGATGTTTAAAAAAACAAACAAACAAAAAAGAGCAGGCCAGATTTGGCCCACAGCAGGCTGTAGTTTGTCAATGCTTAATGGGATAATTAAAAATCTATTCTTAGGTCTCTTTCTTATTCTCTTACTTGCAGCCAAGAGTACAACAGTTGATACAATAGTATTTTTCTTTTCTTTGTTCTACTATAAATTTGAATTTTGAAATATTTCAAACACAGAAAATAATACAACAGACACCTATGTCCCCACTACCCAGATTTCACTGATGTTAACATTTTACTTTTTTATTTTTATTTATTTTTATAATTTTTTGTTATTATCTAACTTTAACAAAAATTTTATTGGAGTATAGTTGATTTACAATGTTGTGTTAGTTTCAGGTGGACAGCAAAGTGAATCAGTTATACATATACATATATCCACACTTTTTTTAGATTCTTTTCCCATATAGGTCATTACAGAGTATTGAGTAGAGTTCCCTGTGCTATACAGCAGGTCCTTACTAGTTATCTATTTTATATATAGTAGTGTGTATATGACAAATATCATATGATATCGCTTATATGTGGAATCTAAAAAATGGTACAAATGAACTTATTTACAAGACAGAAATAGAGTCACAGACATAGAAAACAAACTTATGGTTGCCAAGAGGGAAAGGGGAGGAGGGCTAAATTGGGAAATTGGGATTGACATATACTTTTTTAAAAATAAATAAAGCCTTACCAAACAGCTGAAGGCCAAACCCTGCTCCCTTCCCCTCCCACTACAGAGGCACCCAATAGCTGAGGTAGGTGTGTGCTCTTCTATTCACCCTATGCACTTGCTTATCCACAAACAATATGCCTTATTGTGTGTTTTTAAACTTCACATAAGTGGTATTGCACTGCACGTAGCCTATTTTCAACTTCCCTTCTCCCCCTCAATATTATCCATGTTGATACATGTGGAGTTGGTTCATTCACTTTTGCCATTCTATGAATAAGTCACAATTCATCCAGTGGTTCCCCAGCTTGGGGGGAAGTTGGTCATTCGTCTATGATTTTCCTTGCACTCAAGGAGACTTATATGGGGGTGTTCACTGCAGCAGAGTTGTATCAGCAAAATAATGGAAACTAGCAAAGTATCCCGACACTTCTCCCCACTGTTGGTAAAGGGAGCTTTCTAACAGCACGGGTTTGATCATGTCCTTCTCCTGCCAAAAAAACCTTTCGCTGGTTCCCTGTTGCCCAATCTCATGACCCTTAGACCTGTGCTTCTGCCCCTACTCTCTGCCCTTGAAGATCTGCAGCTCTGTTCCAGCCATATTGAACTCCCTTCCACCCCTGGGCCTTGGCACATGCTTTTCCTTTGGGCAAGCATGGCGCTCACGAGGCCCTCTGTGTCCTGAGCCTGCCACCTCCCCAAACCCCACACCCTCTTCCCCTTTCCCACCCTGATACCCCACCTCCTGCTCTGCACTGTCCCTGACATGCCCTCCTCCCAGCACCTCTAAACATGGAGTATCCCTACTTCCTTGCCACTTCCCCTCTCCAATCTGGGAGCTACTTGCATTCAGGAACCATGTCCTTCATGCCTCTCTGGACCTCGCCCCTGATTTGGCAAATGGAAGTTACTCACTAAATATATTTGATGAATTAATATCTGAATGAATGAATAAAAAGTCTGATCTCTATGGCATTAGCCCCCAGAAAAATGAATTCAAGAATTACACAGACTAGGATGTGTATGACAGAACCCAATCTAACTGATTCTTCCCCATGGATATTTAAAACCAGTAAATACTGCTATTTATAGCCTTTGAAGCTTCACTTTGCTTGATGATTCAACCAATTACTGAATTGCCCTAAGTTTTCTTAAAATTCATTTAAAACGATTTAGAAACATAAACAATCGACTCAGTTATCTACTTTCAGTTCAGGCAGGCTTCTTGTGAAAGTATGTAAATTTTTAGGAAGAAGAAAATCCATATCTACTAGGAAATGAATTTATAAAAAGGATGACCAGAGACTAACTAGTAACCTAACCCCGGGATAAAAGAGTTAATATAGCCTCCAAAAGGTGATAATCGGCCCCTTATTCACCAGAAGGATCTGTTCCAATGATTACACATTAGTGATTTTATTTCCACTACTTTGAGGAAAAGTTTTTCTTAGTACCTTATGCCAAAGCAGAAGTCTGTACATGGTGTTCCGTGAAGTTATGACACTAAATTTCTTGTGTCTCTCGTGGAAATCAATCTAACTGACTTACAAGCACAACATGAATCTAAAAGCATCTTGCTTACTAGAGACCAAGAGGCACCACAGAAAGGAATTTTTAAAATATCTTAATTTACCCTCTTTGAATCCCAGACCTTATATGCTGGGACCACTTGGAAAAGCAATGTTTCTAAATATACTATAGACTTCTCAAGCAGATGGCACAGAATATCATTTAACACTCTCCTGAACACTCAACATTATCCCCAGGGGCTCCGATTCAGAGGGGCTACTGAGATACCAAGGGGCTGGCCTGGGAGCTGGAGAATTAAAGTGTTGCCTCAGCTTTTCCATGGCTTGCTGTGTGACCTTCAGCAAGCTACTTCCCCTTTCTGGGCCTCAAATGCACAGTGAAGAGAGAGACTAGATGATCGATCGTCAGATGGTTGCTTCCAGTTGTGTGAGGTATTTATCAAATTTTCAAGTACGTGCAATTTTCTGTTAGTATTTTACAAGAGGAATATAAGCAGTTACGCCCAATGCCTTCCAGAATTTGGTAGGCTAGAGAAGTGTGGATTAAATTAAGCACAAATGATAATTATTATACTTATTAAATATTGCCTTGACATATAATTGAATAAGACCAGGGTATGTTGAAATAATAAGCAAACTGTGTCTAATGACAAGGCCTTATTTTTAATACCCAAACTCCTGATGTGCTCATTTCGTAAGTGGAAAACAATAATTTCAACACTCTTGCCATCGAGTATCCGCTTCTACAAGTGCAGACACACAATTAACATACATGCATAAAGGGCTTTGCATCCACAAACTATGTATGAAAACTAGTCCAGAGTGCAAAACAAGCCCCCTAAGCCCCTTCAAATTACAGAGGCAATGACAATTAACAACTGATTCGGTGAAAAATTATTTCGTGCATTCAAAGCCTAAATTACAGACAGAAGGGGAGAGCATCAACAAAATAATATGGTTGGGCGAGATTGAATCCACAGGACATATTATACAAGAGGCCCTTAACCAGCCGGGCAAAGGATGGGCTTTCTCACCAGGTGAAGTTAATAAAAGACCCTTTGACCAAGATTTCCATGACAAAGCTCTGCTAATTTTCTCAAGAAGAATCTGCTCCAGTGGTGAGTCACTGCCCTTTTACTGGCATTATTCTAATGATATGAAGTACAAGAAAAGGTCACAATTTAGATCAATGCCATCTTTGGATGACAAAGTGGGTGAGTCACCAAATGAAATTAATGCTGAAGCGTGGTTACCATTTTTGCTGTATATACTCTCCCCTGATACACTCTATGTACAACACACTCAATGAGGTATTTCAGGAGAGCTGGTTGCTAGGTTTCAGCCTCATTCAAAGCTCTTCATTTCAGCACAGAACAGAAATATGGAAAAATTTCAAGATGATTATATAAAATTTACCATGAGGCAATCAAGGGGCTCAGATGTCTCTATATTGACAGGGGCCATTATAGTGACTGACTTAAAATACAAAAGAAAAAGAAAGCCGTAGTTGAATCTTAGACATCACCCTTACTTTACAGAAGACACTGAGATTCAGAAAGGGAAGTGACTTGCCTAAATTGAAACATTTGGTGGCAAGAAGGAACCAGAACTCAGATCTTCTGTCTCCTTGACCAATGCACCTCCCCCAAATCGGGCATTCTTAATTTACACAGTTGACCCTTGAACGACGCACGTTTGAACTGCACAGGTCCGCTTATGCACAAATATTCTTCAATAGTAGACATTACATTACTGCATGGTCCATGGGTTAACCCTCACATTGTTCAAGAGTCAACTGTGTATATTTAGTTAGTAGACTTTAGATTTTACAAACTGTTTCTTATTAATGGTAATGTGAAGCAACAGCGAAACGAACAAGATGACTTTAAAAAAAGGGTTTGAAAAGTTTGTCAGGTTTTTTATCTTTATTAAAGCATTTGTTATAAAGATGTGCTTTAACACCTCACTAAAGAAGATATAGAAGCAGAAAACAAACACATGGAAAGCTCAATATCATATGTCATTAGGGAACTGCAAACTAAAACAACAACGAGATACCACTGCACACTTATTAGAAGGGCCAAAATCTAAAACACGGACAACACCAAATGCTAGGGAGGATGTGGAGGAACAGGAATTCTCATTCATTGCTGGTGGAAGTGCAAAATGGTACAGCCACTCTGGAAGACAGTTTCTTACAAAACTAAACATACTCTTACCATACAATCCAGCAATCACACACCTTTGTATTTACCCAAAGGCGCTGAAAACTGAACTCCACGCAAAACACGCACACACATGTTTATAGCAGCCTTATTCATAACTGGCAAAACTTGGAAGCAACCAAGATGTCCTTCAGTGGGTGAATGCACAAACTGTGGTCCATCCAGACAATGGAATATTATTTAGCATTAAAAAAAATGAGTTTTCAAGCCATGAAAAGACATGCAGGACCCTTCAATGCATATTGCTAAGTGAAAGAAGCCAATTTGAAAAGGCTATATAATGTATCATTCCAACTATATAACATTCTGGAAAAGGCAAAACTATGCAGATAGTTAAAAGATCAGTGGTTGCCAGGGGTTGGGGTCGGGGGGGCAGAGGGAGGAAGGATGAATAGGTAGAGTACCTAGGGGCGGTTTTAAGGCAGTGAAACTATTCTGTACGATAATAGTGGATACTCGTCATTATACATTTGTCCAAAACGACAGAATGTACAACACCAAGAGTGAACCCTAATGTAAACTACGGACTTTGGGTGCCGGTTCATTGCTTACACCGAGTGTACCATTGGGCCAGTTTACAAGGGACAGTCGGATAGATTCTCAGAAAACTCACTAAACATTCTTTGGAACATGAAAGATCATGACTTTACCCCAAAGAAGTTGATATTTAGTACAGAGAGAAGGTCTCTTCAAGCATCCACAACCGCATGGCATATTCATAATGCAAATAATTAAAGATTCAACATACCAATGCTTATTTTGTTAAAACAATTAAATACATTTTAATGTGTGATCAGGATTCAGGAAGCTTGTTCCTTGAGCTGAATGTGATGATTAAAACATCTGTCATTTCTGGTTAGAGGGGTCATGCCGAAACAGCTACCCTAGCAGTCTACGCTAAGCCTGTTGGATTGGACATAATCATCAAGTTACCTGAAGGTTATTATAAGGAGGAGACTAACTACTATTAGTAAAACCAAAGCTTAATGAAACAGATAATGAGAACACAAAGAGTATCACTTATCGTTATGGAACTGCCACAAATTAAACTTTTAAAGCCCACTGCGTTAACAGAAAGAACACACACCTTCTAGAATGAAAACTACATCTATCTCTGACATACGAAGAACCATGTGTTCGAACGATATCAAATATGAATAATGTGCATTCTGTAGCAAACACTGTGTTGAGGGCAGATATGAGGCCTAATTCTTCGCAGGGCTGCACCTGCCCCCAGGACTCCCCCTCCATGGCAGATCCAGATGCCTCAGGGACTCAAGGAAACGGAAAGCATATATAAATGTCAAACTCACTGGAAAGAATTCTTACAAGGCACATAATACGGAATGACATTCATTCACCCAACATACGCACTGGACAACTATTCTGTGCCAGGCACAGGGCAGGGCACTGGGCAAACAGAGTGTGAGCAAAATTGGTTGCTGTGGTATCTGCCTGCGTGGAAATGCACGGAACACTAGGGCTCGCCCAGGCAGACACTGGGCGTGGGAGTCAGGCCCGTTGAGAAGCAAATAGTGAAGCTCCCCTTGAACTCTTAAGCTCGCCACTGGGCAGTTGGTGTTTTGAGAAGCCTCTTCCAGCTTCTGGTGGCTGCTGGCTTCCTTGGCTTGTGGCCTCATCACTCCAGTCTCTGCCTCTGTCTTCACATGGCTTTCTCCCCTGTGTGGGTCTGTTTCAAACTCCCTCTGCCTCCCTCTTATAAGGATACATGAGATTGCATTTAGGTTATCAGGGATTAGCAAAGATTATCCCACCAGGATAATCCAGATAAACTCCCCCTCTCAAGATCCTAAATTTAATCACATCTTTCCTCATACAAGGTAAGATCCACTCTTTTGCCATTCACAGATTCTAGGAATTAGTAAGTGAATATATCTTTGGGGTGCCTGTGTGATAACATTGGGCCCACCCAGATAATCCACGATACTCTCCTCCTCTTAAGGTCAGCTAAATAGCAACCTTCGTTTCATCTTCACCTTTAACTCCCCATTGCCAGGTCTGGTAACATACTCACAGCTTCCAGGGATAAACGCGTGAACATTTTGGGGGAGTCATTATTCTGCCCACCACAGATACAGCATAATTGTTACGGGCTGAAATGTGTTCCCCCAAAATTCAAATGTTGAAGTCTTAACCCCCAGTACCTCAGAATGTGACTGTATTTGGAGATAGGGTTTTTAAAGAGATAATTAAGTTAAAATGAGGTCACTAGGACAGGCTCTAATCCAATATGGCTGGTGTCCTTGTAAGAAGAGACCGGGACACACACACCCACCGAGGGAAGACCATGTGAAGACAGCCATCTGTAAGTCAAGGAGAGAGATCTCAGAAGGAACCAACCCTGCCAACACCTGGATCTCTGCCTTCTAGCCTCCAGAACTGCGAAAAGATACATTTCCAATTGTTGAAGCTGCCCAGTCTGTGGTACCTTGTTATGGTAGCCTGAGCAAACTAATACAGTAACCAAATCAAGGGAGCTACTCTCCCATCATATTCACAGGTTTCATCCATATTCAAGGGGAAGGGACTGTACAAGCATGTATATAGGGAATGGGGCTCTTGGGGGTATCTTACAATTCTGCCTTCCACGGGGGCCTTACCCACCAGCCCTTTTTGCCAAGTCAGTCAGAAGAACTCATTTCACTTCTCTTGCTCATTCCATTTTACCGAGCTTTCTATTCCTTTCCCACTCACCTTTTTTGTTTTTAATTTATTTTCTTGATCACTCGACTTTATTAATCTTAAATTCTAGTTGGTTCAAGGTGGGCTGGGAGGGAAGAGTGAGCAAAGAGTGGAGGATGAGAAATGTGTCTCTAGCTATAAGAGCAGCAGGAATGCTAGGAAAAAAGGCACAGCGCTCTCAATCTGTCCTACATCCAATTTTTTTCGGAAAGAAATGGAATATAGAAACGTGAACAGACTTCATTTTTCACAGCCCCAAAACATTTTCATTTTCTATTGTGAGTCTTTTTAAAATAACAAAGTCTGGCTATGCCACATACGTTTTTCTTTAAAATACATATTTGTATAGTTTGCACATAGCTGAGAAAATCAGATTCTGTTTCTACTCTCATTCTTTCTGCTTTTGTGCATGTTAACGGGCCAGAGCTGAACTTGATGATGTTACCGATAATTGCAGAATCACAGAGTAGAGCACTGGAGAGTATTCCTGCACCGGGATGTCTGGCCGCCTCTCGCCACTGTTGTCTTTGGGACATGTCTTCAGCGGGATCCCAGCTGAACAACTGCAATTGCTACCTTCCATGAGAATTCGTTGAACAGGAAAATCCTGGTGCCATAGCCACGAAGAGCACATCCAGCACAGCCACACACTTTGCTCGTGTGCAGGCATAAAGCACGTCCCCTATGTGTACCTGTGTTTCCGAAGAAACACAGACGCAGTGCTGAAGGGTGGGAGTGGGGAGTGATTGAGAAAGAGGGTGTGTTTTAGGGCTTCAGAGCAGAGTGCAGACCCTGGGAACAGAGAGCCACAGATACCGATGGGAGAAAGAATTTGATGACCCTCCAACTGTTTCAGCCTTCTTCCCGAGGCAGAGCTGACCAAATTTCGTAGAGGGACTGTATTGGTATCTTGCCACCTACTAGGGCCAAGCCCTCATGCAGTTGTAAAGTCCTCTGGAAGATGGTCCCGCCCCAGGCCCTGCCCTGCCCTGACCCCCAAGTGCATGCCTCTCACACCTCCATTCATATCTATGTGTATGTCCGTATCCACAGCCATATCCATATCCCCGCCCGCAGCCATATCCGAATCTATTGTACATATACGTGTATATACTGCACATTGCCTCATCCAGTTAACGAATCAGTTGAGCCCTGCAGCAAACATTGCTGGGAGCCTTACCAGCATCTAACCCCTCCCCCAGGGGTGGGCACTGAGTGGCCTGAGTTAACCAGTATAACCCCCAAGTGATTGGTTTGGGACTGGGCACTTGTCCAGGCATAAACCCACCAATGCTTGGCACTGCGTGGCCAAAGTGATTGTTTCACTGGTGGGCACATCAACTGAGTTACTCCAGAGTAAAGCCCAGGGGGGTTGTTCGGTGGTTGGATGACTGTCTGTGGTGTGCTGATGAAGCCCAGGAATGGCTGCAGTCATTTTGTCCTCATGAGGGAGGGAAGCCTGAGGATGTTACCAACACACTGAGAAGGACATGCAGAGAGAATCGCAGAGAAATGGAGCAGGCACCCTGATTAACTGTGCCAATGGATTAGCCCCATCTCTGGCCTTTTGCATCGTTTGAACAGCATTTTCTGTTACTTGCAGTTAACCAAGAACATCCTTATTAAAACCAGTGCTAGACCCTGGGGATTCAGCGGTGAATAAGACAGTGCCTACTCTCCTGAGCTTATGCTTTCATGGAGGGAGGGAGATAATAAACAAATAAGATCATTTCAATCAATGTTCTGTGTTATGAGAGTGATGTGGGACTTGCGACTTTCGATTAGGAGGCCTCTCTGGGGAGGTGACTTGAGAGTTGAGACCTGAAGGGTGAGAAGGAGCCAGGGGAGAGGGAAGATCTAAGGGAGAGGGAAGAGCCGATGCAAAGCTGTGTGGTGGGAGTGGGCATGGGAGATCTGGGGAAGGGAAAGCAGGCTGCCCAGTGCTGAGCAAGGGGGAGCGAATGAAACAAAGGGAGGAGGCCTCGCTTGTAGGCTGTGCATGGAGCCGGGATATCACTCTGAGGGAGACTGGGAGCTATTTGGAGGATTCTGAGCAGAGGTATGGCATGCCCAATCGATTGAAGATTCTTAAAGGAAGAAACCTTCTAGCTGCTTTGTGGCGAAATGACTACAGGAGCAGTTAGAGGAGTGAAGCTGGTCCAGACCCAGGCAGGGAAGATGGTGAGAAGCAAAAGGATACAGGGAGTTTCATCTCTAGCATGCATTCCCTCAGGGTAGCCCGATGCTCCTTTGAAGGGACGCATCAACTGAGTCGCCAGGATGTGAGCTGCTCTCCACCCAAATCCTGTATTTTCTAAGAGGATTAACTTAAATGCATCTTTAATGGGCAAAACAGCAGGGTGTGCGTGAAATGAAGTGGAAAGATGTCAGCGATGCGAGGAAAAATATTTGGGGGCAGGGGAGTCATACTATTAATGGAGCAGATATGCCTAGGAAACCCTCCTGGTTTTCTCCACTACTTCCTTTACTGTTCAGACCAAATTCACTTGGACTCCTGGGTTAGGTTTTGCCTCTCTCCAAAGACCACAGCGGTGAGGATTCCAAATAAGGTGAAGGCATCAGAGGAGCAGCAGTGGCCATTTCTTGGCACACCTAAGCTGTCTCCAAGTGGGCTGTTTCCTGTACTACAGTTTTCGGTTAACATAGTTCATTAATAGTGAAGCAAAGTCAATATGGATGGTCAAGGAGCCCGTAAATTTTGATTTTAAACTAAACCTTCAATATAGCATTACACAGGATTCTACCTTTGCCTAATAAAGTGCCTGCCATTTCAGGCCTGCTTTATACAAACATCTTCAAGTCCAGCATTAAAAATATCCATGTATAATTCTCCATCTCTAGCAGTGGTTCTCAAACCGGCTGCATCAGAGCACAACCTGTTATAAATATGTATTTCCAGGCCCCACCACCCCGAGGTTCTGACTCTGGTTTGGGTTAGGTCTGGGCACTCAATCCCACAAGGTGACTCCAGTGGTTTCTGCATTGTCATTACCTGTCTCCTGAGTTCCCTGGACATTTTACAATCTGTACTTTTGTATACAAATACAATTGTACATAACCTGTACATTTTGATACTAAGATGTCTCAAATCTTTTTCTGGAGTGGATATTATTTATTAATGAGAACTAGCTGGAACCCTCCAAAGTGCAGCAAGGAGCTGGAATGAGTACAGCTGACCCTTGAACCAGCGGGGATTAGGGACACCGACCCTCCCCACAGCGGGAAATCCTCTAACTCCACACTCCCCATCTGCAGCTTCAACCGACCAGATTGTGTAGCACTGTAGTATTCACTACTGAGAAAATCCGTAAATAAGTGGACCCATGCAGTTCAAACCCATGTTGTTCAAGGGTCAACTGTACAATCCACAAGTGGCCTAGAGGACAGAGGAAACAGGGCACTGCCATGAGGGAGTGGCGTGCTGGACATTGCCAGGAACTGACTATCCCTGTCTTTAATTAGCCACAGGTATTTCCCACCCTCACTCCTTCAGTGGTATTTGAAGCCCATTCGCCCCCAAATGATTTTTTTTTTAAGGCACAAGGCAAGGAGCTGCTTTCTTTTCCCCACTGCTACCTATACTAATTCTGACGGGCCCAGCACGGCCCTTCCAGTCTCAGCATCCCTCACAGCCCCCACCCATTTGAGCATCTCTGGCCTACATTTACTGCATAAAAGTTTACCCTTGACAGCTCTATTCATATTCTATACGGTATAAACAGAGAGGCAAACAAATGTAAAAAAAATGAAGAGGTTAATAAACTTAACTATTAATTTAACCAGGAGACATCAAAGTGTAATTACGAACACTTTTTTAATGACAACAGACGGTAAATTTATACAAGTTACGGGTTAGAATATAATGAATACAAAATCCATCCAGATAACAGTTAGAAAAACATCACTCACAAAAGTAAATCTGATTCAAGTGGGTAAAGAACTCAAGCCCCCCATTTTGATAATTACACGCAGCTTTCAAGGTAGCGCATCTAAAATCTGCCCCTTGTCAGGGCGCTATTCAAGACTACAGCATATTCAGTGACTCTAGCGACTTCAAAGATTCTAACACTTTCAGCATCAAGGTCAAGAGAAATCTCATAACAGGTTCACTATGCAAAAAAAACGAGAAAATGTGAACGTTTTCTGCAAACTGTAAGGTGCTGTGCAGATGTTAGCTATTGCTATTATTACTGTTCAGTGAGATTTCACTGAACTTGAGAAAAAGGAAGACTAGTCTGTAACTGACAAATATGACCTACAGAACATCTTCAAAGGAACGCAGATATTACTTTCAAGCACACGTAGCAACAAAACAGGCAAGGAAAGTGTGGCCAGGAGTGATGGTAAGTTGAGGAATTCCAGAGTACTTTAATGAATTATATAAAGGCTTAATCTGTTCACAGGTTACATGTAATATTTACCGTTAGGTTCCCAAAGTCCCTGAAAATAATTTATTTTCTCAGGTGACCCTTCCCCCGACAAAAAGGAAAAAGAAATCTTGTCAAGTTGTGAGTGTGCTGCTTCAGGCCAGCTCTTGCAAACCCTATCTTAAATGGAAGAGCAGAGGCTGCGTGAATCCACTTGTACCACAGACAACCCATTTCTAAAATGGCCTACCAACAATCTACAACTTCACTTGAGCATAAATAAAACAATAAACATGAACTTGTCTGGAGACAAGAAATATACACTAGATACATTTAAAACAGGATATAAATTCTTTGTCTCATGTACCTTCAGCTTTCATCTTTCCTTGGGTACACCCTATCTGTTTAACTGTTTTTACTGGTCTCCTTGGGTACTCTAGCTGTATATATAAAATTTATACGAAAACAGAAACTAAACACCAAACAAGTCAAGCAGTTGCTTTTTGGGCAAAGCTGATGAGATCTTTATGATGAAAATAATCTTACAGTATATTTCTGTTAGATTCCCATGAAACGCAGGTTGGTTTTTTTTTTCTTTTTTATGGAGGGTTTAAATTTCTTCAGCAATTCAAAACTGAACTCTGCTGTCACATGTAAAATGGTATCCACTTGAAGAGCTAATGACATCAGATGCATTCTACAGCAGACTTTTCATTTTTTAGCACAATGAGAATAAAGATTATATTCTGGGGGGCAAAATGGGAGGTGAGGTGAAGAAGGTCATGTGTTAAATCAGTAGCCCGTACTGACACTTCAAGTTACACTCCCTAATTGAGGTTATTCTTACAATCAGTTTTCAAACAACAGTGAACATATTCCTACCTTATAACATTTACATAAGGGCTCAATTGTAGCTTTCCTTTCTATACATCCTGAAGTATATACATTGTACAAGAGAAAATCACTGAGACATCTTGAAAAATAAATCTATTTGTCAAATACCATGTTATTTCAACAGCAGCAAACTACTCAGTTAACAGTTAAAACCCTAAGAAAATATTAACTGGTGTGAAAACAAGTCTATATTGTAATAACCCCAAACATCAACCTTAGCACCCGATTCTAACTTTCAAATGCTGGGTACCTTTTCCAAGAGGAAATTACATCTGCTTTTGCATGAATCCCCGGTTTAAATACTTGCAGAAACACACCCATGTTATCTACTCCGCAAATGTCTGAAATCAAACAAAACAATCCAACACTGGACATTAACGTTTTACAAATAGCATAAGATCCCAAAAGTACAAGAAAAACCTTGACATTATAGAAAAAGAAATTAGGTGGACAAATTCTAAGTACAACAAGGCATCTAAAGAGGGGACCATCTAGAAATCTACCATACAGTACACTAGACTCAATCGGGAGTATCCTACAATTTCATATTAAATTTGTACAATTTTATACCAAAACTGTAGTCTTTTTAAGAAAACATTTTACATTTAGAATAACTACTTAAGACATTTAAACTCTAGATAACATTTAACTATAAGCAAGAATAAAAAATAGTCCTACAGTAATCATCTTTTATTTCTCCTCAACAATTAAATAAACACAAATGCCTTCTCTGCTTTTATGCCTAACTACCTCTCTACTCCTTTAGTCCAGTTCCACAACATCAAAAGTAGGGGTGAACAAACAAAATCAGTAATGGCAAACACTCACAGCAAGGGCCATTGTATTAGGGATTATCAATGACAGGAAATTTGTACAATGAGATATCTAGTTAAAAGAGTAACCTACTAGAGAATGGACTTGAGGATACGGGGAGGGGGAAGGGTAAGCTGGGACAAAGTGAGACAGTGGCATGGACATATATACACTACCAAACGTAAAATAGATAGCTAGTGGGAAGCAGCCGCATAGCACAGGGAGATCAGCTCGGTGCTTTGTGACCACCCAGAGGGGTGGGATAGGGAGGGTGGGAGGGAGGGAGATGCAAGAGGAAAGAGATATGGGGACATGTATATGTATAACTGATTCACTTTGTTATACAGCAGAAACTAACACACCATTGTAAAGCAATTATACTCCAATAAAGATGTTTAAAAAAAAAAGACTCAATAAATGAAAGCTATTACTATTAAAAAAAAAAAAGAGTAAAGGTAGAATGTGCTTTTTAAGAAAACGGCCAATAATCACTCATCTGAAAAAATGCAAATAGCTGCCAGGTAAAATTGGCAGAATTTGAACTTAAACCAAACTTTTAGTATCAAACTAGCATTAAGAAATGCACACAGGATGTAAACCAAAATAGTGGATATCTCCAGGTGGCAACATTACAGGGAATTTAAATTTTCTTCTGTTTTAATATGCACTTTTTTGGGGTGTGTTTTTAGATTGCACACAAGTAAGTACCAAGTGGCTAGAAAGAACACAGACCAAGGATACGAAAGTAAAACCACAGGGTCTTTTTCTATCAGAAAGGACCTCAAGGATTATCTAACTTAGATACATTATCTATCGATGTATCTGGGATATAACGGCACTGATTTAAAAGACTAGACTAGAAATTCCAAGAATACTTCCTGGATGATAAAAATAATCTATTTTCAGGATTGTTTACACTCCCTAAGTATGCAAAAATGAACACGTTTAAACGTAAATTCATTCATATACATTATTAAAAAGTAGGAAAAAGAAATTTAAAGGGAGTTTACACAACCTTGTAATTAAAGCGTAAGTTCATTGTTGAATGACCAGAGCAAAGCAGATTGTTACAGAGTTTGTCTGAAAGCAGGAGGCTGGCCTGCAAGGGGCCTTTAGGGAGTAGGCTGGGTGCCTAGGCAGGTAGCTCTCTTGGCTTTGCTGTCTGCATTCTCCAATAAACCCAGTCCTTTTACATGAATGGGTGTGATTCAGCCTAGTTTCCCCATGAAATAATGTAATGAAAGATTTCTACTGACGAGGGATTACACTTTATGCAAAATTTCTCAGTGACATTCAGATTAATTCCAGTGTCCACAATTTAAGCAATTTCCAATACGCATTTACAACCCAAAATCCAATGATCTGGTATTTTCATGATACTTAGGAAAAGTGTTCCAGCGAAAAATAAAGTTTAGATTTGCTCCACTATGTACATCTGAATATATCCAGAGGAGTAAAACTCAAAGCCAACCAAAAGACGAAATGCTATAAAATATTGTTTTGTTGTAAGATAATCAAATCCTTCCCAGAATAATGTGTAACTAATTTCACATACTTATTTGTAACCAATTTAACTTTTCCAAATTCTCATTTGCAAATGAGAGGCTCATACAGTTAAAACTGATGATACAAACCATTGTTTTAGAAGGATCAAAATTTACACTAGTCAAACGTGATTCCATAAGATTGATTTTAACATGTTCTTTCAACTTTATTAAAATCATCAATACCCCAGACGCATTTACCATTTAAAAAAAATCAATTTAATGCTATCAAAAGGTGATGTTCACTTTAATCCTGTTTGCCTTCACGCCACTGCCGTGAGCCTTCATTCCAGGCCACATAAACAAAGAGGGCCAGCACCACGTGGACGGCGACCACTGCAACAATAGCAGCATAAAAATAGCTGTCCCTATTGGACATCCCAAAGGCGCCTATCGAGAGAAAAAAAGTTTCCATTTTATTCCAAAATGTATCAAAATACAAAAAACAAAGCATACTAATTTTTATTAGCTATATATTTAACTAGTCAGACAATTAAAAAGGAATGCTTTGCACAGTGATAAATCAAGTATTCACTTAAAGATTTGAATACCTTCTACACAAGAAGAACATTATTTTGAATGAAAATCACAATTGATCACTTCATCTAAGGACTCTGACATTAAAAAAGGGAGCTTTATTTTCTCTTCCTTCCAATGTCTTCCACCAAAGGTACATTCCCCCAAATTCCTCCTTCCATGTCAGGCAACTCTTGCTCTCAAAGGGCTGTTAAAAGAAAGGATCTGCAAGCTATTCCACAGAAAACCATAAGCAAATATGACGTCAAACTGAAATAACCGAGTGATGAAAAAGTTCATTTCATGCAACGTGATTTTTGAAAAGCAAAACAGAAGAAGCAAAATTAAGAATACCCAGTTTAAAGATATAAAGAAGTCATAAAAGCACAGAATCTCAAATATAGTTAAGGGAGAAAATGTCTTGTTTTATGGTCTAGGATTACCTTCAAAAACATAAGATTTAGTCGTGAAATATAACCCAATAGGTACAGTGATCATTAAAGCTGTGAAGAACAGGAGCGTCTTCAGAGTGGATGCTAATGAACTTTCATTTCTGGAATAAAGTAAACAAAGAGAAAATCAGAGCCCGCACAGCCATTTCCAACTACTCTTGTGTCCATAAATGCTATAAATACCCACAGAAAAGATGCTGGGAACACTGCCCCTGCCTTGAAAGCAGTGGCGAGAGGAAGAAGGGGCAGTGCCAGGGACTCAAAATTAGAAGATCCTAGAAATCCAGCAGCAGATCCAGTGTGAAAGGAAGTATAAAGTGCAAAAAAGTGGTCTGTAATCTCCCAAGTGCTATGCAAATGTACACGATTTACAGAATTCACAATGGAGGTAGCAAGGGAGAAGATACACAGAAAACAACTAATGAACGTCCCTTCACAAAGCATCCTATCAGTGGCTAGCTGAATACAGTACAGACAAGGTTTGAGAATCTCCAAAGAAATAGGAGCCTAGAACAATCTGAATGCGGCTGAAGGAAACTTACTCAAATTTCTTTGTTATTAAATAGCTAGAGTACAACTTAGACGGCCTTCACAACATGGATGCATTAAAAGTTTGATATCAAAACACTTTTCGTTCAGTGAATTCTATTCTTCCAGACTATTTTAAAATCAATGGAAATATTGCAATGGGAAAAGTTTTGTTCCAGAATACAATAAAATGATTCTGAAGAATGCAATTAAGCTTTTAAAATTATATGCTTAAAGAAAAACAAGTCAGATAAACTGTTACTTAAAACATTAGCAATGTAAACATTATAGCCACACCCGCTTGTCTATGCATCACCTAAGACTTCATGGAGCTACAGAGGCAGAGCTTAGTGGTGGCGCCAGACCACATGGCCCTCAAAACCTAAAATATTTACCAACTGGCCCTTTCCAGAAAAACTTTGCCAACCCCTGATGTATACTATTCCAATTATGTTAAAAATGTGTGCACATGAAAAAGGACTCCAGATTAATACACAATAATAAAGTTATTTCCCCACTTTCAAATATTCCTTAATGTTGTTTTACTGATAAGTAGATATACGTCAGCACTTGTCCTAATGCGCTGTCACAAATGAGCAACACACTGACAGTGAAGCTGCAGTAAGCTTCCAGCAACCCTGGACACACACATACCTCAAACATACCACCTCACACATTACGTTTAAACGCAGTAAGCCCTACAGCTTTTAACCTTTAGATAAAGTCCTTCAATCTAACCATCCTCACACTACCTTGTCAGGGAGGAAGAAATTTTCCTCTACCATCCTGGGTTCTTCCGGCTGTTCTAAGAATTAAATTGACATGAGACATATTAACAGGAGAAAAATCAAAGTTGAGTAACATGTATACGTGGAAGAGACCCAGAACTGAGTAACTCGCCAAAATGGCCGAAACCCTCGCCTTAAATACCATCTTCAGCTAAAGACAAAAGAGGATGTTGCGGGTAGGGGTTGGGGACTTCAAAGGGGAAGAAGGCAATTCACATGAAGATGGCAAAGCAAATGTTCGGTAAACAAGTGTTTGCTAGGCCATGCAGTCTATGGGACACAAAATGGACTCCGGTCTCTATGCCCCATTTCCCCCACACCTGGCCCATATTCTTTGCAGGTATCTCTGGTGATAGCTCTCTTCCAGGAACAGGCCCTCTATCTAAATTTTTTTAGGCAATTAAGGGGAAGGTCAACGTTTCTTCCTGAGTCTTTTGGGCCTTGACTGTTTTCAGTTTGAAATAATCTGCACACCAAAGAGACACTTCGGAGTGGCAAGTGCTGCTCCCCTACAACCTTACACGTCTAACTTTACGCTCGTAGTCAACACTTGAACTTGATTCTTTCTGGTAATACTCAGCAAGAGGTTCGTTTTTATCTATATCTCTAGGAAGAATACAGCCCAGCCTTCAAGGTCCCCCCAGAATAACCTCTCTTCTGGGCACCTTTCCTGATTATGCCAGCTGGAACGATTCATCGCTCTGGGATCCAACCACACTTAGTTCATGCCTGTTGTTACCGCACTTAACATGATAGCTTGTGTCCTAGCCAGTCCTGCACATTCCTCTGTACCCCTAGACAATCCAGGCAAAGGAGTTCTTATAATTGTGTATACCATTACAGGAGAGGCTTCTGGCAGGCCACAAAGGAAGAGAACATTTCACGTTTATACCAGTGGTCTACAAACTTTTTTGACTGTGCAATCCATCATTAAATAAAAGTTTTGAGCACACACCCCCATACAGGCATAATGATTTTTAAAATAAATTATCTATACACATATTACTCATGCATTCTTTGAAATATAAAACACATGCAAAAACAGACACTAAAAAGGATAAGGTTAAAAAATTTTTAATTTATGCAGAAATTCTACTATTTTCTTTCCATACTTCAATGAATCATCTTTTAATACATCCCACTTTGGTGATCACTGAGCTATACATTCTCATCTAACATACATAAGCTCCCTTACACTGTTTCCTAACAGAAAAATTTTAGAAAAATTTATTGTGTAATGTTCATGAATAATATGAGTGTCTGCAGGAGTTCTATATAAAAAAATACAAAAAGTCATATCCAAAGAAAACAAAAACACTAATTTGAAAAGATACATGCACCCCAATGTTCACAGCAGCATTATTTACAATTACCAAGATACAGAAGCAACCTAAGTATCCATCAACAGATGGACAAAGGAGATACGATATATATATGCATACACACACACACAGACACAAACATATCAATACATACGTATAATGGAACACTACTCAGCCATAAAGAACAAAATTTTGCCATTTGCAGCAACGTGGATGGACTTGGAAGGCATTATGCTAAGTGAAATAAGTCAGAGACTGTATGATATCACTTACACGTGGAATCTAAAAAATACAACACACTAGTGAAAATAACAAAAAAGAGGCAGATTCACAGATATACAGAACAAACTAGTGGTTACCAGTGGGGAGGGTGGGAGGCGCAATACAGGGGAAGGGGAGTGGGAGGTACAAACTATTGTGTAGACAGGCTACAAGGATGTATTGTACAACACGGGGAATGTAGCCAATATTTTGTAATAACTATGTATGGAGTGTAACCCTTTAAAAATTGTATAAAAAATTAATACATACATACATACATAAAGTCGGTATTTGGCCAATTCTTTTGTGGACCCCAACAAAAAACTTGACCTTCATGGTGTTTCTTTGGGGAGTTAAAGTATGTGTTTTTCATATGGACACCAAGGGGGGAAAACCGCGGTGGGGTGGGGATGGTGGTGTGCTGAATTGGGGGATTGGGATTGACATGTATACACTGATGTGTATAAAATTGATGACTAATAAGAACCTGCAGTATAAACAAACAAACAAACAAAAAAACAACTAATACTAAACTTTCTTTGGGTTATTTGTATGGAAATATGTTAATATAAATGTTTCAGACATTACATGAAATTTCTAAAAATCTTATATGTTCTTGTATAATGTTGTAAGTCATAATTCTAGTTATTACTTTAAAATGTATATCTCAGAAGTAACTAAATTTCCTTGTCAATTGCAGTATGAACTTTCATCAAATCTTTAACCGTGGTCATTTTTAAGTCTTTTGTCATTACAGACAGTTCTGGGTGTACTCTGATGCTTTTGCAAAAATGTTCCTATAAAAGGGTTTCATCTTCAAGGAATTCATGGAAAAGACTGACAAGTACAGGTTTCTGGTAACTGACTATACTGCTGAACTGAATGAATAAGCATTTTCAGAACGCTAATGGAAAACTGATGAATTCATAAAAGTGCTAACAAAAGATCAAGATGAAAAAAACATTAATTACACGGGACTGAGTGAACTGATGAGGATGATTATAATTTTTGTGACTTTCTGTTTGAATAAAAAAAAAAATCCCACAAGGACTCAGAGGCAAAAAATATACAAATCAATTTTCACTGCAAAGTAAAGGAGCTGTTACAGTGGAGGATTACTGGACTGAATGTCAATATTATGACATAGTATGAGTGTTTTTCGTGTTTGGTAATTGCAATCATTGTTGCTTTTGTTGTGGTCATCCATTTACAATGCTTGGTGTCAGTTTATTTATCTCTTGTAAAAATAAAATATTGTGTGTGTGTGTGTGTGTGTGTGAAAAAATAAATAAATACTTAAATAAAATAAAATAAAGTATGTGTTTTTGGTGTGCAAAATTCAGATCATCTAACCTGATAAAGAAACAAAGCTTGAGAACCTAGAGAAAGGGAAGGTTAACTGGTTCTCCTGTTCTTTAGATCATCTCTTGAGTATCTATTATCTGGCCTGGCTTTGAGAAAAGTTTACTATTGAAAAGATGATATAATACCATAAAACTGTTTTAAAGCACACAAAATCACTTATGATCCTACCACGCGAACAGAATCTTTTCTGCATGTTAATTTCTAGCCCCATGCACTCTACACATAGCATATCTTAACAATTTGTAGCTTATCTCCAACTCCTTCTCACCTCTCTCTTTACCTTAAGCTCCAAAAATTTGACTTTCAGTCTCACAAATATAGGACTAAGTACAAAGTTAAGCATACAAACTTTTGAAAACTAGTTTTCAAACTTCCTCTAGTGTTTATAGGACATTCTCTCCTTGCCAGCTTGGGTATAACCGGTGATTTATTCTAAAACAAAGCTACTGACGTCATTCAACTGATTTCTCCTATGTGTCTGATCGGGTGTTACTGAGACTTGTTAGAAATGAAGAATGAGAACATTCAGAATTAGAACGGGCCTCACACGAAACAAATAATTCAGGATGAACCTTACTGTGTCCCCACTCTTAAAACCATCTAGAGTTTACCCACTTCATATAAACTTCTGCAGCAAACATTAAGCAGATAGAGCTTACCATGTTCCCTTTTATGGCAAGCAAGACTTCCACTGCAAGTAGATTTCACTGCAAATTCCATTAGGAAACACTAGAATCAGTCTAGGAAGGCTATACTGTATTCTAAGTGCACTTAATAAAAAATACCTGTTGGTAGCGTCACTACTAGACAGTAATAAAAAAAAATAAACAAACACCTACATTGCCATTGTGAGAGTGAAAAAGATCACGGGGCTCCAAAGATCACGGGCTTCGGAGTCAGTGGGCTTGGACAACTGCCAGCTTCAACACTTATTAATTGTGTGACCTAACCGTGTGATCTTGGGCAAGTCACTTATTCTGAGTCAACTTCATCGTTTTTAAAAATCAAGAAACTAAGCACTTTCTTAATTCTGATAATGTATGTAACAAAGCACCTAAGCTGAGCCTGGCACACACTGAATGGCGGCTAAACCCCTCCCCATCCTCTGGCCTCGTGAGGTATCAAGAACCACCCGCTCTCTCCTCAGGTTCCCTCTACTCGGCCACCAGCCCCCATCCTACTGACTCCCCAAGTGAAGAAGACTCAAATCAGGGAGAGCCCTTTCTCCCTTCCATTCGTTCATGCGTACAGCAAACATTTATTAAGCCCCGACGATGCAGGCCCTGTGGGGGACACGGAGACGGAGAAGGCCAGGTTCCTGTCCTCAGGGAGCTCACCCTGCAGTGGGGAAAAAGACTGCAGACAGCAAGATCGCAATATAGATAACAGCGAGAAGTGGTGCTAGGCCAGAAACAGGAGCTGAAGGCCCCCCGACCTATCCCCCAAGACCCCGGGTCCCTTGCTCCCGAGCGAAGGGTAGGGGCCGGGCGTGCAGACGCTGCAAGTCCCAACCCACTTCCCCTCTCTCCTGTAGCCCGCAGCTCCGGCCCCGAGGGTCCAGACCTCACGCCCACCCACCGCAGGTCAGCCCGGTCGGCCCGGGCCTTCCCTCCTGCCCCGCTCCCGGCCAGGGCCGGTCCGCCTCGTGCTCGAGGCCCCCGCCCGACCCCGGCCCTGCCCCGGACTACCTGAAGTCGCACGGCTGCAGCGCGTTCAGCGCCGCTTTATCAAAACGCTCCATGGCGTCGCCACGCCCGCAGCAGGCGCTCAGAGGCGGGCTGGGCTCGGCGTCCGCGCTTAATCAGCTCCGCGGGAGACCGGTCGAGGCGGACCGCGCCGGAAGTGCCGGCGAGCGCCGGGCGGTGGGCCGCAGCGCGCAGGCGCGGCGCGCCGAGGTGACGCCGGGCGCAGGCGCAGGCGCAGGCGCGGTCGCGAGCGTTCACGTGACTTACCGGCCGGGGCTGCGGGGCGTGCGCCCTGCCAAGAGAGGCCTGCGCTCCAGGAGCAGGCCGGGCGAGTACCCCAGCCACTCCACGTTGAGCCGGGACTTGCCTCGCAGCATGGTCTTCCGGGGAGGGCGGTGCTGCGGCCGCCCCCTGAGCGCGCGCGAGCACTTCTCGTCCCCGTTCCGGCCCCTGTCGCCGAGCTGTGGTTGCGAGGCGACTGGAACAGATGATCTGCGAGGAAGGAAGACCAGGCAGACGACTGGGGTGCTAGGCAACCAAGCAGTTTCCGACGACAACAACAACACAAAAAAGTAGTGCACATTATTCCCCAGTCCTTGAGTAAACGCCTCATTAATTATTGCCCCCAGTGAAAGTCCAGCCGTGGGAAGCTGGGAGGAGTTAGTTTAACACTCACCGAGTCCGTAAAGCTAGGGAATGTCAGAGCTGAAAGAGCCCTTGCTGAGAGAGACTGTTCCAGGCCAGACGCTGGTGATCCCAGCTTCCACTTAAAGTTAAAAACATTTTGCAGCTGCTCAGAAAGCTGCCAATGAGACAACAGGGACTCAAATAGTAAGGGACAGATGGGCCTCCTGGGCTGCGCAACCCGAGAGATACATAAACGAAAAGGGTGCGTAAGCCTAGGGTCAGGCTTGACAAAATTAGGTTGCCACTGGCTGCTAATAAGAGGACAGCCCTTACATGGTCAACGCCTGGAAAGGGCCGCTGACCGCACATCTATTTTCTGCACCACATGGATACAAAGACCACATCTGAAATCATGACTAAACCAGCAGCTTAGAGCAGTGTTAGGGGCCGCGGACCGGAAAGCAGGAAGCCCGGGTCTGAGTTCAAATTACTAAATTTGTAATCCCTCACCGGTCCTCACCTAGACCCTTGGGGGTATAAGAACCACCTAATGCCAGAACTAGAGCAGAATTAGAGAGAATCTAAGCTCATGGGTCAGCAAACTGGCCAGCCGGCCAAATATCTACAGTGTGCCTGCCACCTGTTTTTCTACGGCGCATGAGTTAAGAAAGGTTTTTCCGTTTTCAAATGGTTAAAAAAAATCAAAAGAAGAATAACATTTCATCACACGAGAAAACTACATGAAATTCAGATTTCAGTGTCCATAAATAAAATTTTATTGGAACTCAGCCATGCTCATTCTTCTGTATTGCCTATGGCTGCTTTCATGCTACAATGACAGCATTGTGTAGTTGTTTGTGACAGAGACTGTATGGGCCACAAAGCCTAAAGTATTTTAGGGAAGTATTCCCTTCCCAGGAAAATTTTGAGGACCCCTGCTCTAGCTAATCACCTTGTGATGAGGTCCTTGAACCCCTAGGGATCCATAAATGTAGTAAAGGGGGTTCTGACAATTTTTAATATTTTTAGAAACCTAATGAATTGAATGTATTTACTTGCCATAAGGGATCAACAGCTACTTAAAAACATCACCTTCATTTGATTTTGGCACTAATTATATCACACTGATGAGGTAATCCTGGTTATCTCATGAGAAAATACCCAAATTATTACTAAACTAAAATAAACTATACTATACTTGGCCAACTAAATGTTTTAAAACATAGAATGAACACAAGAGGGAGGGATCTTTGCTTTTTGACTTTGTGTATCTCCAATGACTAGAGAAGGGCCTGGCATATAGTAGGTGCTCAATAAATATCTGTTAAATAAATGGAGTCCACAAAAGGACAAAGAGCAAAGGGATTCTTGGTAGTGAAAGGATGGGGAATCACTGATGTAGTTGTATTAGCTTGCTAGGGCTGCCATAACGACATACCACAAAGTGAGTGGCTTAAACAACAGACATTTATTGTCACATAGTTCTGGAGGATAGAAGTCTGAGATCAAGGTGGCAGCAAGTGTGGTTCTTTCTGAGGGTGATGAAAGCGAATCTGTTCTGTGCCTCTCCCCTAGCTTCTGGTGGTTTGCTGGCAATGTTTGGTGAGCCTTGTTTTGTAGGCGCATCCCCCTGATGTCTGTATTTCTCTTCACGTGGCGTTCTCCCTGTGTCTGTATCTGTATCCAAAGTTTTCCTTTTTATAAGGACACCAGTCATATTGGATTAGGGACCCCCCCCCAGCCTACTCCAGTATGACCTTATCTTAACCAATTACAACTACAATGACCCTATTTCCAAGTAAGGTCACATTCTGAGGTACTGGGGGTTAGGAATTTGACATATGAACTTGGGATGGAGGGGGGCACACAATTCAGCCCATAACAGTATTCTAAACTCTTCCTTGTACAGATGAGGAAACTGGTCTGGAAGGGACTTATCAGGAGTCACACATATATCTTGTAGCTCAATTCTTGCCTCCCAGGATGGCACTTTAGCAGCCTCTGGGGCAGTTGTGTGATAACTCAATCAAGAACCATTCATAAATGAGATTTGAGGGGGGGACAAAATGCCTGGCTAATCTTATTTGCATATCAGTGTTTCATATAAACTAAACCTCTGTACCTCTTTTTCTTGCTGAATTCTACACTCTACCAGGATTTACTGTGAGCTCACCTCACAGTAAATGGAGAGAGAACTTTTAGCATAAACTCAGAGACTGTAAGAGAGAGACAGAAATTAGCCACCCCTGTAGCCCCTGGACAAAGTCCTGAAACCTCCGACCTGCAGCAGCTGCTAAAGAGCTAGAGGCCAGTGGAGCCCAAACAGAGCTGTTGCCATGGGAATGAGATGGCATGTCAAGGGACGTGGCCATTACGGAGGCATCCGGAACTAGCACCTCCGGTCTTCCCCCTGTGAATCAGAAAATGATTCTCAAACTGAAAGAGCCCCAGTCAGGCCCTTTCCTTTTAGTTGAGGAAAGTGAGAGCTAAAGTTGGGAAATGACTTGCTTCAAATCCACTGGATCAGCGATGGGATTAGAGAATTCATATTTCCTAATTCTTCTAATAATTTTTTTCCACTGTATCGTTTTATACTCTGTAGTATAAACCCAGTGACATGGAAAGTGTACACCCAAAGTACAATTTTTTTGCTTGTTTTATTTTGTTTTTGGCCGCGCTGTGTGGCTTTGGGGATCTTAGTTCCCCCACCAGGGATGGAACCCCCATCTGGCAGTGAAAGCACGGAGTCCTAACCACTGGACCGCCAGGGAATTCCCGCAAAGTTCAATTTGACAACAATCCCCAATTTGCTTTACTGACTCAAAACCATAACATCCTCCCCCCGCCCAAATCCCCCTTTGGGTGGCCCGCGATGGGGTTGCAGAGGAACAGCCATACTTGAAACACCAACCCATACTTTCTGAAGGGATCTTTGCACAGCGTGGCGTCTTAAGAACTAAGCCGTGAAGAAAACAGAAATAAGCTCCACCCTACGGTTAACAAAACTCATTAAAAACATTTATATATAATACATTTGCTGGCTCCTTCGGCTCCCAGGTCAGGGCTGGCCCCACGTGGCCCCAAGACACCCACCTCTCCAGTGTGCTCTCCCCTCACCCCAACACAAACACATTGGACCACTTTGTAGGATATCCAAAACAAGCCGGTCATGGATCGGAACCTTCCATGTCCCCACCTGAAGTGACACTGCCCCCATTTCTGCCACCTCCCAAGTGCCATCTCTCCTTTCAGTATCCCCTGTGGCACTTCAGGCCTACGTGATAGTTTGCGATCTTGCTGTGGACAAGAAAATGCCGCCGGCTATCAAGCCATCAGCTGCTGTAGCCACCTCCACCTGGGAGCCCTGAGGGGCATTCAGGATGGGGAAAAACAGGATACTGGTCCTAGATAGTTAAGATGCATATCCAAGGAATAATTTCAATGAGCCTAGACTCTTGCATCTTCCCATACACGGAAAAGCACTAAATTAATTAACTTGAGATGTCTGGTTTTTGTGATTAACAGTAATCTTTTGATGTTCAACTACACTATTTTTTTTTTAGCAAAAATTCCTACGTATCCTGGCTCCTCCCTTACCTCTTTGGAACAGTTCCTCTGAGCTGAGAGGCTGTTTACCTGGCTATAGTCCTCAGTAAGGTCCCCAAATAACACATAATTTTGCAACTTTTAGGTTGCACTTTTTTTTTTCAGTTGACATCTTCTGTCACCTATTAGTGTCCTTGGGCTTCTAGTCATCCCCACTAGACTGTACACTAGTGGGGGAGAGGAGAGCATGGCTGGTGGCTTTTTCATCTCTCTACTGCCTTGAACATGTGCCCTCAGTCAGAGCTGCACTGAGAATCCTGCTAGGCCCACCTCTCTGGCTTCCCCCCTCCCACCCTCTATCTGCTTCTCTGCTCCCTAAACTCTGCTCTGAGAATATTAAAGCCAGAAGAATAAGAACTTACAAGATCTGTTCCCAAAACAATTCCCCTAAGAGTCCTTAGAGTACAGAGCTGACCCGGAGCACTTGAAGTATTTAAGGGCCAAGCTTCGTGCCTCCCCACGTGGCCTCCCACCCTCCAGGCTCTGAGCAACTCATTGTGTAAAGCCCCAGGGAATCTAGGTTTTCTTGTAAGGAATTTTGTCCAGCACCCCCCTGTGGGGGACAAGTTGGTACTTCAGGCCTGAGGAAGCCAGAGGGGGTGAGAGAGGAACCAGCTTCCTGGAGAGGCCTGTCCAGGTGGGTCCATCCCTGGCCCTGTCAACCAAGAAGGCCAAAATTTGCACCACAAAACTGCGGCTCTTTTGGAAATCCTGATTTGGAGAAGATGTATGCTCAGCCCTCTGATTCCAGGTCAGGCTGAGATCTGACTGCAGGAGAATGATAGTTAAAAGAACTTTCGCCTGGGAAGTTCTGCTCTAAGAAGGCAGCCTGGCAGCAACCCACCATCCACTTTCCTTTAGGAGTGCCACCTTGACATTGGTGTCACGTACTTTATCTGGACACATGGCACTGGCATCTGGCTTTCCACCTGTCCTAGAGCCTGGCCAAGACAGCCACCATTCTTATCTTTCCTCTCAAAAAGGCCCTGAGCCCCACGAGACAAGTTAGAGCAAACATTGCCTCTGGAAATTTGTGAGGCAATGGAGGCTCACACCATCACAAAAGAAATCCTTCCTAGAACTGCAAGCTGCCAAGTGGTCATTCAGCCTCTATTTCCCCTTCCAGAAACCAGGAGCTCAGTGCCTCCCAAGACGGCCAAACTTTTGTTCTTGCCTCCATAAGCAGCCTGCGGATGGTGGCCTCCTATTAACCTTGCCAACACTTGTTGCCGACCACATTTCACTGCTGAAACACATTCATCTCACTGTCAACAAGGGCCTCAAATCATCTCTCTGCAGGTCTTCTCTGTCCTGTCCCAGGTGGATTTTTAGAGCCAAATGTGTGTCCCCACATTGGTCACTGTGGCATCTCACCTCTGTGTCCACAAGGCCAACACACAAGAGCCGGTGGGGGAAACAACTGGGTTACGGTGGCAAGAACTAGACTTGACGCCAAGGACCTGGACTTGAATCTGGGTTCCTCTGTCACTTCCTTGCTGTGGGACCACACACAAGTCGATATCCCTTTCTGGGCATTCGTTTACTTCATCTGGAGACGGTTTGTTATGAGGATCTGATGACCAAGCAGATGTAGTAGTCACTGGATAAACTGCAAAGCCCTGATGTGGCACAGGAGACAGAGAACTGGGCTGGGGGCAAAAAGAGCTGGGGGCCACGTGTAACTCTGTCTGCGACTCCTGTGTGCCCTTAAGCAAGTCTCTTCACTTCCCCATCGGTCAATGTCTGAACTAGATATGGGTGGGACTAAAGGCATGTCCAGTTAGCTTTCCAGGATACGTGAAGAAAGGTGGCAGTTGGAGATTCATCTGTTTTTTGAGAGCGTAAGTTCTTTTCTAAGAGCCAAGGCATCTCTTTGTTCCACGGACAGTTTTGTGATCTGCCGCAAGAGAAAGATTCCCAGGATGAAACATCGGAAGCTGCTTCAAAGGAATGAGAGCAGAGAGTCAGTACAGTGGGTGGTAAGCCTCTCGCACACTGGTGGCACCTGAGGAATGGCTGCAGGAACAGGCCATGTAGCCTGAGGAAGAAAAGGACGGGAAGAGCTCTGTCTTCAGGTGTTTGAAGGGCTTTCACAGGGAAGGGAGATGAAATGAGTAGAGAGTACAGAGCGGAGCAGGTAGAGAACTAGGATCCAAGGGCAGAAGCCATGGGGAGTTTGCTTCCTCTCATTCTCAAGAATCGCTTTCTACCTGTCAGACTATTAGAGCTGCTGCACGCAAGCATCTGCCCCCTTGGTGGGCTCTTCCCCTGGGGTGGAGGTGGAAGTGGAGGGTGGATACTCTTAGATGAGTAGTCCCTTCCTCCCCAGATCGGATGATTTTGTGTTGTCTGAGCCCTTGGTGAGATCAGGCCTGTTTTTTATAGCACCTACTACAGATTTGTGTACACAGTTGGGCTTAGCTGAATGAGTGAATGAATCTTTCTTTCTTCATGTAACAGGGAAGGCCTGTAATGGGGTGTTATCCTTGGCCCCTGACATTGGGGTAATGATGGCGTCCCACAGTAAAACATTTTTGTGTGTAAATATCACTTAAGTCTGCACAGTGGTTGTCAAACAGTGAGGCCCTGACAGAAGCCAGTGCACCAACCTGGAAACATTTTTATGGTAATCATTTCCCTACAGAACTCAGAGCTTCAAAAGGAGGGCATTCAAATACTCCCCTAGAAAGTTGCAGCTGGAAGAAACTTTCAAGATCACAGAATCCAACCCTTTCATTTCCCAGATGGTGAAGCCAAGGCACTGGCCACGGGGCTGAGGGGAGGGGAATGGCTTCCCTGGCCCAAGGCCTGGCACATAGTTGGAACCTACCAGAGCCTTGCTGCTTGCCTGCTTGACCACGAGCCCACCAAGGCGAGGGCAGAGTGGGTCCAGAGATCAGTCTTTGCCACCACCCAGGCAAGGCGACGGGGCCCAAATGAGATGCAGAGGTGGCTGCAGGTAAGATGGTGATATACACGAGAACTGGAAATGAGATTGAGTGGACAGATGGGAGAGAGCAGGAAAGGAGGCATGAAAGAAAGGAGGAGGGAGGCCCTGTTGGGGAAGATCACCCTATGGGTCCCTGTGATGTGACAGGACCAAGAACACCAGCCCGTACCTCCCTCAGGTGTGACTTGGAAGCTCAAGGAAAGACGTCATCCCTGTAGAGGAGGGGTGTCAGCCAACACTGAACAAGTCCCTCTGTTCCTCAACTCGGGGCAGACCCTGGGCACCTCTTCCCTCGCTGACAAACACGGCTCACAAAGCCTAGTCTCTCTCTCTCCCACCCCACCACCCTCGGTGGAAGGTGGAACCCTCTGTCCCCAATTTACAATTCCAACAGCCTTGGGGGCTCGGAATGCACTTCTCACTGATAATCTTGAAATCCCACTCATCTTTAATAGTTCAGCCAAAATGCCACCTCTTCAGTAAAGCAGTTTTCAATGTCAAGACCTAGTTCTTCATCCCCACCATCCGAGATGTCCCCTTCTTCGGCATTCATCTCGATCTGCTTTGCATCAGTCCGCTCCTGGATCAGCACTGGTGTACTGGGTATCGCGTCTCTCTCCCTCGCTCAGACCTCCCTTCCCATTGTTCATTTATTGAGCACAGAGGAAAGGAGGGGAGGAAGGGATGCTGAGAAGGAGGGATGGAGGGAGGGCTGTTGAGAAAACACATAGGCTTTCATTGTCCTGAGAGCTTCCTGGGGAGAGGCACGCGTGATGGTGGCGGTGGTGGAATGGAAGACCAGATTTTCCACACGAGGGGGAACACTTCACAGTTCCATTCATTGATTCAATCATTCATTCACTTACGGAGTGCCTACTTCGTACAAGGCGCTGTTTTGTTTCGTTCTTTGGTGGAGCACCCTAGCGGTTATGGGTAAGCCTGGGTTCAAATACCAATTCTGTCACTTACTAGCTATGTGACCTTGGACAAATTCCTTAACTTCTCTGTTCCTCAGTTGCTTAATCAGTAAAATGGGGAACATAATAGCACCTTCCTCATAGGTTCTTGTGAGGATTATAAATGATTTAATTGATACTGAGTGCTTAAAACCTGGCTTGGCGCATAGTAAGCTCTATTTAAGTAGTGGCAATTATTTTAGGCACTGTGAGTATATACATCAGTGAACAAAACCGATGAAAATCTTTGCCCTTATTGAACTTAAATCCTAGTAGAGGGAGATGAACAATTAACAGCAACAACAACAAAGGAAATTGCATTAGGAAGTGATAAATGATGTACAATAAATAATGATAAATAATAAACATCAGGTAAGAGAAGTTGGGAGTAGGCAGGTAGGGATTGCAATTTTAGAGATGACGGTCATTATGGGCCTCATGGAGAGACTTGTGTAGTAACTGCATCAACTTGAACCTGCAGCTTGGGGCTGGCCATCTCGCAGTTTTTCTAACCCTCACTAAGGGCCCCAGGGTTGCTTGCGCCCAGAAGCATCTTCTGGGGAGGCGATCCTTCGAGAGAGAACTCTTGGAGACCAAGTGCCTTGAGTTGCTGCTGAGTTAGAGAAGGCACAGAAGCAGGCAAGGAACCGGGGCCATGGCCAGCACAGCAGGGTAAACACTTGTGGCCAAGTCTGGCAGCTGCTGGGCCTCTGTGGAGCAAACATGACCCTGGCAGCTGGCACAGAGGCGGCTGGGGGAGCCAAAGCCCTTCAGCACCTTAGCTAATGAGGGCCTGCAGTAGGAAGCTTGGCTCCAGCCTTGCCACTCCCATGGGACCGCATCACTTTTTTCTTGAGCTGGGCTTCCTCTTACCTGGGAAGGCTGGTGGAACAGACTGGGCATGTCCTGAATTTTTAGTGATGCATGAACTACAGAAGTTTTGGCTGTGGAGGATTCAGAGAGTGTTTCCTGCGTTTCTTGGAGGAATGACTCCTGAAAGAGTCATAAGATCAAGGCATATTCTGAGGGCAGGATTTATCACAAGAGTCCCCCTCGTTGGCATCCCCACACCCCAGACACACAAAGGCTATCCTCAAAAGTCACTTTGCCAATTCCAAGTCCCCTCTTTGCTTCCTGACTCAACTCTTCCCCCTCCTTCTGTTTCAGTGCCACTCATGGTGACACAGGTGGTAGCCTTTTCACTTTTGGATTGTGTCCCTGTAATTGGACTGTAAGTTCCTTAAGATCGTGAACATTTTGGAGGAAGTGACAGATTTTAGAAGGATCCCTCGGAAGATGTAGTCAGCCAACTATTCAATAAGTATTTATTGAGCACCTACTACGTGCCTGCGTTGTTCTCGGTACTTGGGAAACAACAGTGAAGAAAACAAGTTCTTTCTTCACGGAGCTCATATTCTAGCACAGCAGTCCCCAACTTTTTGCCACCAGGGACCGGTTTCGTGGAAGACAGTTTTTCCACGGACCGGGGTGGGAGTGGGGGGATGGTTTGGGGATGATTCAAGCGCATTACATTTATTGTGCACTTTATTTCTATTATTATTACACTGTACTATATAATGAAATAATTCTACAACTCACCATAATGCAGAATCAGTGGGAGGCCTGAGCTTGTTGTCACGTGCCGCTCACTGACAGGGTTTTGATATGAATCTGCAAGCAATTGATTTATTATGGTCTCTGTGCAGTCAAGCCTCTCTGCTAATGATAATCTGTATTTGCAGCCTCTCCCCAGAGCTAGCATCACTGCCTCAGCTCCACCTCAGATCATAAGGCATTAGATTCTCATAAGGAGCACGCAACCTAGATCCCTCCCATGCGCAGTTCACAGTAGGGTTCGCGCTCCTATGAGAATCTAATGCGGCAGCTGATCTGACTCGAGGCAGAGCTCAGGCAGTAATGCGAATGATGGGGAGCAGCTGTAAATACAGATGAAACTTCACTCTCTCACCCACCACTCACCTCTTGCTGTGTCACGGACTGCAAAAACCCCCATCACTCTCAGTGTCCTTACTCTGTTTTATATCTTCTTCATGGCAGTTATCACTGCCCAACATTGACTTATATACGTATTATGCCTATTGTCTGTTTGTCCCGCTAGAACAGGGGTCCCCAACCCCCAGGCCATGGACCTGTACCAGCTGTAAATACAGATGAAGCTTCGCTCACTCGCTCGCTTGCCCGCCGCTCGCCTCCTGCTGTGTGGCTATGAGCCAAGCCATGTCCCAGGCCAAGGGAACAGTGAGGGAAGAATAGCAAGTACAAAGGCCCTGAGACGGAAATATGTTAGTACAGTTCTGTCACCTTGCTAATGAAAAAATTAAGGTCAAAAGAGGGAAAATGTCTTTTCCAAGGCCACATATCAGAGAGGGAGTGAATGAATGAGAGATCCTAACACCCACGGATGACCACGATGAATATTTTTATGTATTTTCTTCCAGATATATAAATATATGCACATGTGTATGTGTGGATGGATGGGTGTAGGTAACCACACACATCGTTTTTTCCTTAATTGCTATTTTGCAAACTTTTTTTCCCACTTAAACATATTCAAGGACAATTTCCAGTGTCCGTAACCATTGATCTACATTGTGATTTTTTTCAACATAGTGCTTGTACCAATTTTCAAATTGTCTTTTTGTTTACTGAAATATAATTTACTTACAGTAAAATTCATCCTTTTAAAGTGTACATTTCTATGCATTTTTATAAATGTATACAGTCGTGTAATTACCACCATAATCAAGAGAGTGAATTTTTCCATTATCCCAAATAGTCCTCTCATGCCCCTTTGTAGTTAAATTGCCTTCTCCCACCTCTGGATCAGATCCCTGGCAACCAATGATCTGGTTTCTATCCCAGCAGTTTTAATTTTTCCAGAATATCATATAAATGGAATAACAGAGTACGTAGACTTTTGGTCTAGCTTAGTTCACTTAGAACAATGTTCTCTGCGATTCATTCACATTGTTATGTATCAATAATTATTTTTATTGCTAATTAGTATTCCATTGTATGGATGTACCTCAATTTGTTTACCATTCACTGGTTGAGGGACACTTGGGTTGCTTCCAGCTTTTAGTAATCATGAATAAAGCTATTATGAATATTCACGTACAGCTTTCTTTAATGGGCATGTCTTTATTTCTCTTGATTATATACTTAAGAGTGGGATTGCTGGGTTTATGGTAAAGGTATGTATAACTTTATAAGAAACTGTTGTCCAAAATGTCTGTACCATTTTGTATTCCCACCACCAAACTATGAGAAGTCTAGTTGCCCCACATGGTCATTTCTTTATTAAATTTTAGCCACTCTGTTAGGTATATAATGATATCTCATTGTTGTTTTAATTTGCTTTTTCTCTAATGACTAATGATGTCGAGCATGTTTTCATGTGCGTATTTGTCATTCTTTGGTGAAGTGTCAGTTCAAGTTTTGCCCATTTTCTAATTAGGCTGTCTGCTCACTGCTGAGCTATATTAATTTCTTAGGGCTGCTGTAGCAAATTACTACACACTTAATGGCTCAAAACAACAGAAATAAATTCTTTTTAAATTTTTAAAATTTTATGAATATTTTTTATTGAAGTCTAGTTGATTTACAATGTTGTGTTAATTTCTGCTGTACAGCAAAGTGATTCAGTTATACATATATATACATTCTTTTTAAAAAATATTCTTTCCCATTATGGTTTTATCATAGGATATTGGATATAGTTCTCTGTGCTATACAGTAGGACCTTGTTGTTTATCCATCCTATATATAAAAGCTTACAACAACAGAAATAAATTTTCATATAGTTCTGGAAGCCAGAAGTCCAAACTGAGTCTTCTGGAGTGTCAATCAAGGTGTCAATCAAAGTATCAGCAGGGTGGGTTCCTTCTGGAGGCTCTGGGGGAGAATCCATTCCTTGCCTCTCCCAGCTTCAGGTAGCTGCCTGTATTCCATGGCTTGTGGCTACAACACTCCATTCTCTACCTCCCTGGACACATTGTGTTCTCCTTTTCTGTAGTCAAACTTCCTCCTGCCTCTCTTTTACCAGGACACTTGTGATTACATTTAGGGCCCATCCAGATAATCCAGGGAAATCTCTCCATCTCAAGATCCTTAATTTATTTGGTCTGCAAAGTTCCTTTTTGTCATATAAGGTGACATTCATAGATTCCAGGAGTTAGGCCCTGGCTAACTTTGGGAGACATTATTCAGCCTACCACATGAGCTTGGAGAGTTCTTCATGATTTTGATTCACTGTCCTTTATCAGATATGTGCTTTGCAAATATCTTCTCCCTATCTGCGGCTTATCTTTTCACCTTCTCAACATTATCTCTTGAAGAGCACAATTTTTAAAATTTTATTTTGATGAAGTCCAATTTATAAATTATATCAATTTTTTTCTATTGTGGTTTGTATTTTGTGTGTCCTGTCTAAATGATCTTTGCATAAGCCAAGGTCACAAAGATTTTCTCCTGTATTTACTTCCAGATATTTTATAGTTTTGGGTTTTACATTTAAGACTATAAGAATTTTGGGTTAATTTTTGTAAGTGGTGCAAGATATGGGTCCAAGTTCATTACTTTGCATGTGGATGGCCAATTATTGTTCCAGCACCATTTGTGCTGGTTTTTACCTTTGTACCTTGTCAAAAACCAGTTGACTATATCTAGTTATTTCTTTTTTTTTTTTTTTCTAGTTATTTCTGAACTCTGTTGCATTCAGTTGATTTGTGTCAGTCCTCTCACCAATACTACATTGTCTTGATTACCATTGCTTTATAGTAAGTCTTGAAATTTGATGGTGTGAATACTCCAATTTGGTTCTTCTTTTTTAAAATTGATACTTCTGTTATTGTTTACTGTATTTGTCTTCTATTTAACAGAAATACAATTGGCTTTTTGTATATTGGCTTTATATCCTGTTCTAGAAGCTTTTTTGTAGATTCCTTGGGATTTTCTACATAGACAATCATGTTGCCTGTGAATATAGACAGCTTTATTTTTTCCATTCCAATCTGAAGGCTTCTATACATTTTCCTTGACTTATTGCATTGACTAAGACCTCAGGTATGATGTTGAATAGGAGTGATGAGACTGAACATCCTTACTGTGCTCCCAATCTTAGAGGGGAAGCATCCAGTCTTTTATAATTAATTATAATGTTAGGAGCATCTTGTTGTTGTTATTGTTTGTTTGTTTGTTTTGTAAACGCCCTTTTCAAGAAGAGAAAGTTCCCTTTTATTGCTGATTTGCTGAGAGTTTTATTATGAATGAATGTGTGATCATGTGGTTTTGCTTCTTTAGACTCTTAATATGATGCATAACACTGATTTGTTTTTGAATGTTGAGACAACTTCGCATTGCCAGAATAAACATCACTTGGTTTCTTTACATATTACTTGATCAATTTGCTAATATTTTGTTGAACATTTTTTGCACTGTGTTCATGAGGAATATTGGGTTTTAGTTTAGGGTTGTTTTTTTTTTGTATACTGCTTTGTCTGGATTTGGTGTCAAGGTAATGCTGGCTGGCATTATAAAATAATTTAAGAAGTATCCCCTCATTTTCTATTTTCTCAAAGAGTTCTTGTAGAATTGGTATTACATATCCCTTAAACTTTTGATAAAAGTTGAAAATGAATTCATGCGGCTTTAATCTGTGGGAAGATTTTCAAGTCAGAATTCCATTCAATTCATTTTAATAGATGTAGGACTTCTGGTTATCTATTTCTTTTTCAGTAAATGTTGGTAGTTTGTGTCTTTCAAGGAATATGTCTATTTCATCTAAGTAGTGAAATTTATGGGCATACTGTGTTATTTATAGTCCTTATTATGCTGTTAATGTCTGTAGTATATTGTCATTTTTCTAGTTGCCTGATATTACATTATATAAAGTATCAAAATTTATTTAACCATTCTGTTATTGTTGAACTTTTAGGTTACTTTTGTTTTTTCACCGTTATGAATATGATCAACACATATGTATATACAGCTTTGTAGGGATGTCTGACTTCTTCAGGTAAGTCCTAGAAACAGAGTTTATATTTGTATCTATTGCTCCATAAAAATTACCCCCAAACTCAGTGGTCTAAAGCAACAAACATTCTGTCTCCTCATTTCACTTCACAGCGAAGCAAAGGAGTGAGAGATCAGGAGAGGGCCAGCAAGGCAGCAGCTGCAGGCTTTTTGTAACTTAATCTTGGAGGTGGCATCCCATCACTCTTGCTGTATTCTATTTATTAGAAATGAGTCTCTAGATCTGGCCCACACTCAAGGAGAGGGGATTACACAAGGACACAAACACAAGGAGGCAAGGATGTTTAGAGAGCACTTTAGAGGCTGCCTAGCAAGGAATGTTGGCTGAGAAGGTACGCAGAATCCTTTCATGGTTTGTTTGTTTGTTTGTAAAGAATTGTCATTATGGGTTCAATTCCAGCTCGTTTTTTCCTTAAAATTCTTCGAATGCCTAGTTCTTGAAGATATTTTTAAAATAAAATAATGAGTAAATGGAAAATATTTATAAAGTATGTACAAGATTTTAAAAAATAATGACTCAACATTATTTTTTTAATAATTATTTTTTAAATAATAGCCACATAATTACCACTCAGTTTATTTTTAAAACATGTATCCTTTTCCTTTCCCTCTCAGGGCCAACCACTATTCTATTTTGTTGCTGTTGTTGTTTATTCCCTTGATTTTCTTTCTTTTTTTAAAATTTATTAATTAATTAATTTATTTTTGGCTAAGTTGGGTCTTTGTTGCTGCACGCGGGCTTTCTTTAGCTGCGGCGAGCGGGGGCTGCTCTTCCTTGTGGTGCGTGGGCTTCTCATTGCGGTGGCATCTCTTGTTGCGGAGCACGGGCTCTAGGTGTGCAGGCTTCAGTAGTTGTGGTGCGAGGGCTCAGTAGTTGTGGCTCGTGGGCTCTAGAGCGCAGGCTCAGTAGTTGTGGCGCACGGGCTTAGTTGCTCCGCGGCATGTGGAATCTTCCTGGACCAGGGCTGGAACCTGTGTCCCCTGCATTGGCAGGCGGATTCTTAACCACTGTGCCACCAGGGAAGCCCTCCCTTGATTTTCTTTGAATTTAACACCTGTATTTATATCTAAACAACATATTGCTTACTTTCATTTGCTTTTGAACTTTGTACTGTACTGCATACATTACTGTGATTTGTTTTTTTGCCAAAAAGGATGCTCCTGAGGTTAATCTATATTGTTGCATATAACTGCATTTCATTTATTTTCTCTGCTACATATGATCTGATTGTATGCATCTACTGTAATTTATTAATTCTTTCTACTGGTGGTGAACATTTGTAATAAGCAAAATGTGGTTATGAATATTCCTATACAGCTGTATGTCTCCAGGTGCACATGTGCACAGGTTCTCCTCGGAAATAGACGTTGCCATCCTTATGGGTGTATGGTATGGACTGAACTGTGTCTCCCCCAAATTCATATATTGAAGTCTTAACCTCTTGTACCTCAGAATGTGACTGTATTTGGAGATAGAGTCTTGAAGAGATGATTATGACACAATGAGATCCCTAGGGTGGGCCCTAATCCAATACGACTAGTGTCCTTATAAGAGAAGGAGATTAGGACACAGACAACAGACAGACTGAGAACACAGGGAGAAGGCGGCCGTCTGCAACCCAAGGAGAGAAGCCTCAGGAGAAACCGAACCTGCCAGCGCCTTGATCTTGAACTTCCAGCCTCCAGAACTGTGAAACAAGAGCTTTTTGTTGCTGAAACCACTCAGTCTGTGGTATTTTGTTATGGCAGCCCTAGGCAACTAGTAGAGTGTCAGTGTTTTGCTGTAACTGAAATTTGCATTTATTGAATTTGAGCATCTTTTCATATGTGGATGGGCTATTTGGCTTCCTCACCCATGGAAAATGGCTAGTAATACCATTTGCCCATTTGTTGTTGTTATTATTATTGTTGGGTTGTCTTTTTCTTGTTAGTTTGTCGACTACCTCTCTATATATTCCAGACTTTAATCATTTGGCCATGTATGTATTGCAACCTATATCTTCTCAGTGTGTCGCTTCTCTTTTCACTCAATTTTATACCATCCTCACTGGTCTATGCTGGCATATCATGTGTTTTATTTTTTTTTATTTTAAAATATAATGAATATTTGTGAACTTGCTGCCAACTCAAAAACTAGAACATTAATGATAACATAAGTTCTCCTATGGCCTCATCACCTATTCCATCCCTCTGCCATTCATTTCCTCAAAATAATAATAGTAGCTAACCCTTATATGGTTCTCACTACCTGCCAGGTATTGTTTTACACACTTTATATGCATTAGCTCATTTAAACCTTACCATAACCCTGTGAGTTAGCCACGTTTTACACACAAGGCCACTGAAGCACACAGAGGTTAAGTTACTTGCCAAGGTCATGGCAGCATTTGGTGACAAAGTCAGCATTTGAACCCAGGCAGTCTTCTCCTTAACCATTTTGCTATACTGCTGATTGTTAATCACTATATAAAATTTTGTGTTTCTAATTTAATTGACTTAAAATTTTTTATTACATATTTATGTATGTCTAAATAATATACTCTTTAGTTTTGCTTGCTTTATTAGCTATATTTAAAAGGTGCCATACCATATGCTGTCTCAGGAGACAGCATATGGGGTTATTTTGATGAACAGAAGCTCTTACTAGTAGCATATTTTAAATTATTAGTCTTTTCCCTTATGGTTTGTACTTTTGTATCTTGTTTAAGAAATATTTCCCTGCTCCAAGGTTATAAAGATTTCATCTTGTATTACCTTCTAAAACATCTATAGCTTTGTCTTTCATTTTAGTGTTTTTTAAAGCTTTTCCTTTGAGGTAATTTTAGACTCATAAAAATTGAAAAAAATAGCACAGAGCGTTCCTGTACTGTTCACTCAGCTTGCTCAAATGTTAATAGTTGTCTAACCACAGCACAATTATTAAAACTGGGAAACTGACAGTGGTATGATATTATTAACTGAACTACAGACCTTATTAAATTTCACTACTTTTCACATGCAGGCTTTTTCATTTTGATGTATAGTTCCATGAAATTTGACCCCATGTACGTAGATGTGTTTAACCACCATCACAGTCAGTGTACAGCCTCCAGCTCCCCTCCCCTCACCAAGTTGTTGTGTGTCTCAATAGTTTGTTTTTATTGCTGAGTAGTGTCCCATTGTATGGATGTACCACATTTTCTTTTTCCATTCACCTACTGAGTGACATTTACGTTGTTTCCAACTTTTCACTAGGACAAAAAAAAAACAAAAGCTACTATGAACATTCATGTCCAGGTTTATGTGTGAACATTAAGCTTCATTTCTCTGGGATGAATATTCACGAGTGGGATTGCTGGTCTCATGGTAAATGTACATTTAACTTTATAAGAAACTGCCAAAATGTTTTCCAGAAAGTGGCTGTACCATTTTACATTCCCACTAGCAATGAGTGAGTGATCCAGTTTCTCCACATTCTTACTAGCATTTAGTGTTATCACAAATTTTTATTTACTTTTTATTTATGATTTTTATTTTAGCCACCTGATGAGTATATACTGATGTTTCATTGCGGTTTTGATTTGTGTTTTCCTAATGACTAATGATGTTGAACAACTTTTCATGTGCTTATTTACCAGCTATATTTCCTCTGCAGTGAAGTGTCAGTTTAACTCTCTTTGCCCAATTGAATTGTTCACTTTGCTTTGTTTTGTTTTGTTTTTTAACTGCCAAGTTCAGAGAGGGTTTTATATTTTCTGGATACAAGTCCTTTGTCAGATTTGGGATTTGCAAATATTTTCGCCGAGTCCATAGCTTGTCTTTTTATTCTCTTAACAGTGTCTTTCACAGAGCAAACATTTTAAATTTTGAAGTCCAGTTTATCAACTCTTTAATGGTTACGTTTTTGGTGAAGTAGAGCAGGTTTTATCAGAAGGGTTCTGTCCTGCAGAGCTGCCCTCTTCCCATTCCTGAGGAGGACTGGCCAGAAGGAATAGGCTTTTCTTAGGACGGCTTTTGTCTGCATTTCTGGGTTGTGGCCTGTTCTAGCACCTAAGCTATGAGGCGAAACAAACAAACAAACATCTAGAGAACTCACTGCTCGGCCATCCCTTGAATCCTGAGACCCCTAGTCAGTCCTCCCTCCGTTCTTCACCTCTCAGTCTTCTGACACTTATCCCTAATTTCCATGGCGATTAGTGGGAGGAGTAGGGTGCACTGCATTTTTTTTTCAATTTTTATATAAATATAGTTGATTTACAATGTTGTCTTAGTTTCAGGTATATAGCAAAGTGATTCAGTTATACATATATATATATAATTTTTCAGATTCTTTTCCATTATAGGTTATTACAAGATACTGAGTATAGTTGCCTGTGCTATACAGTAGGCCCTCGTTGATTATCTATTTTATATATAGTAGTGTGTATATCTGTTAATCCCAAACTCCTAATTTATCCCTCCCCCGCTTTCCCCTTTGGTAACCATATGTTTGTTTTCTATGTCTGTGAGTCTAGTTCTGTTTTGTAAATAAGTTCATTTGTATCATGTTTTTAGATTCCATGTATAAGTGATATCATGTGATATTTGTCTTTCTCTGTCTGACTTACTTCACTTAGTACGATCATCTCTAGGTCCACCCATGTTGCTGCAAATGGCAATTATTTCATCCTTTCTTATGGCAGAGTAATATTCCATTATGTATATATATATATACACATATATGAGAAACATCCTATTTATATATATATAAAACATCTTTATCCATTTATCTGTCGATGGACATTTAGGTTGCTTCCATGTCCTGGCTATTGTAAATAGTGCTGCAATGAACATTAGGGTGCTTGTATCTTTTTGAATTATAGTTTTCTCCAGATATATGCCCAGGAGTGGGATTGCTGGATCATATGGTAGTTCTATTTTTAGTTTTTTGAGGAACCTCCATACTGTTCTCCATAGTGGCTGTACCAATTTACATTCCCACTGACAGTGTAGAAGGGTTCCCCTTTCTCCACACCCTCTCCAGCAAGAAATGCCTTGGTTTTTCTTGGCCATCTGTTCTCTCATCTAAAGTTTTGAATCTGCTTGTCAAATACCACGAGAAAAATACGTTGAAATTTTTATTAGAAATGCATTGAATCTGCAGGTTAATTTGGAAGAGAATGGTCATCTTTGCATTGTTGAGATTTCCAAACCATGGACACAGTATATTTCTTAATGTATTTAGGCCTTCCTTAATACCCTTGCATATCTCTTGTCAAATTTATTCTTATTTACTTTAAATTTTTGATGCTAGGAAACTCTGAATAGTTTGGAAAATTAGAAAATTATTGGCACCAATGAAAGATTTCACCAAGGTGACTGGGCACAGACTAAATATGCAAAAAGCCAAAGCTTGCTTATAATCTGGCAATAATTAATTGAACACATAATAGAAAAAAGCTCCTATTCACAAATGTAATATAAAATATATAAAATATCCAGGGACAAACCTAACCTGAGAGATATATTTGGCAGTAAACATTTGCAACAAACATTTTGGACCAAGGGATAATCCCCTTAACCTAAAACATTATCACTAGTCAACAAGAAAAATACTGATTCTCCCAGGAGGAAAGTGGGTAAAAGATTTCAATAGGATGTACCCACAAGAAATTACATAAATGAATAGCAAACACAAAAAAAATCCAACCTCGCTTGCAAAGAAAGAGATTAAAAACAATGATATATTTTGGCACCCATAAGTCTGGTAAACATTTCATTGGGTCTTCACAGTGTGAGGAGGGAAGGAAAACATCTGTCTCCTATGCTGCTGATGGTAGTATAAATGTGCATGTTACTGTAGGACACTTGGCCACATACATCTAACAGTTCTACTTCTAGACATTACTTCTAGGGAAGTCATCAGATTGGCACGCCTCACTTTCTTTATCTGCAAAACGGGGGTAATAGTGCCTTCGTCATATACTTGTTCTGAGCATTAATGAGACCATGCCCTTAGGGCTGCTAACCTGTATGATTCTTTGGGGAAATTCATAAAAGGTGTCCGCACTCTGGGCATGAACTGTGTCTTTTCCAGGCAGATGTCCAGGATTCTTTGCCTGCAGAGTAGAGAGTGGGCTTGATGTAAGCACCTACTTTGTCCCCTGGCTGGCACCTTTGTTCCGTACACCTATATGATGGCCCTAATGTCGTTTTTAGCAAAATGCCTAGCATTTAATGATCATGACATATCATCTATCACTATGTTCGAGGACGTTCAACTCAGTGATATTATAATGGTGAAAAATTGAAAACAAAATAAATGTCCAACAACATGGGAATAGTTACATTAATTTGGCTCATTAATATAATGGAGCTGTTTTAATTCACATTTTTGAAGAATGTTGAATAATACTGGGAAATTCTCAATAAATATTAAAATATCAAGATCCAAGCTGGGTAATGAGTGTGATCCAAATTTGTAAAAAATCCCAGTAAATTTCTTTATTTTTTATTTATTTACTTATTTATTTATACCAAAATGTTTACAATGGTTCACACCGGTTGGGAGGGTTAGGGCTGACTTTTGTTTCATATTTTACCCTTTCTCATGGTTTTACAACGTGTCTGGGATGTGTGGAAAAGGTCATTTAAGAGACCTCTTCCCTCCCTAACCGCCTTCCCTGTCTTGCGGATGCTCCGCGAGGGCCCCGTCCGGTCTGGGGGAGCGGGGCGGGGGCTGGCTTGTTTCCTGGCTCCGAACCCTCCTTAACCTCACGCAGTCTGAGGCCGACCGGGCCGCTCCGCACATTCCCACATCAGGAAGAGCGCTGTGCTTTTCGCCAAGTCCCGGGACTACCAACTCCTAGAGAAGCAGAAGTGAAGCGTCAGCGTCCGCGTGGCGTGGGAACCGGCTCCGGAAGGCGGCGAGGGGCGGGGCCACTCTGCAGGGCCCCTCCTCCCCTCTGGGTTCTTCCGAGGCCATAAAAAGGAAGAAAAACTAAATCGTAACCCAACTCTGCGAAGTGTGCCGAGGAAAACGTGGACAGAATCCGTTCATGCAACAACAATCCCGTCCCAAGTCTCTATGAACAAAAGCGGGATACGCTTACTAGGGTATAAGGGGAGACAGGTTTGGGGAAAATCAGATGAATGGACTGGGGCAGCTGCCCAGGAATGGTGGACCGAATCAAGGAGCAACTTCCCAACCATCAGTGCGTGGGCGGGAATAATGGCCCACCTCCAATAAGAGGATTGAAAACGGAAGCAGTTTCTTTATGGATTCATCAGAATAAAAAAGGTCTAGCCAGCAGGCAGAAGAACAAGGAGACTTGGAGAGGACATTCTGGAATCAGACCAGGTGGGTTCAAATCACCTCAAACTTGCTAGCTGTGTTCCTTGGGCAAGATACTTGACCTCTCTGTGCCTCTGCATTCTCATCTGTGAAATGAGCAGAATAATAGAGCCTACCAACCCCCGGAGTTGATATGAGAGTGATCCGCACTCCTGCTCATGGTAAAGTGCTCGCACCGGGTCTGTCCTGGGGTATGGGGCCCATCAATGGGGTTGGCTTGCACTGGGGCAAAGTGCCCTCTTCCCCTGCTCTACCACCACCCGCGGCCAGTTCCCAGGGCCTTGATCCCAGCGCTTCCCACTGGAAACCAAGCCCGGCTTTCTCATCTCACCTCTGAATCTGCTCAGAGGCAGACTCCTGGGTGAGGCAGAAAACCCAATGGTCTGGAGATCCAAGCCCTGGGTTCCAGGTCCAGCCCTGCCACACTCTTCTCTTGATGTTGCTTTGGCAGTAATAGCTGCAATCTGCTTATCTCCCAAATGAGGATAATCATCCTGCCCTTCATCCCTCATAGGGCTGCTGTAAGGATCAAATGACATAATGGAAGGGAAATAATTTTGTAAAGGAGGGGTGATTAGTCTACGAAACGCCCAGGGAATATTTTCGCATACAAATGGCCTCAATTTTGTATTCAAAGGGTGTTCTTTTCTGTATAATATTTTCCAGAGTACTTATCTGGTTCTGAAGCACTGTAATACCTAGTCACACGGATTTGCAATCATTTGCAATTGGTTACCTCTCTTTTTTAATTGAAAAAAGCTGGTTTGTTGTTGTTTTTTTTTTTTTTCAGAACCAGAGCTTTGTTGCATTCAGCCTGTATTTCTGCCCTAAATCTCTCTGTCCTTGAAATTATCCTGGGTAGGGGACTTCATTTCTTGCCCTATCTCGTCTTCCACCAGAAACCCATTCAGTAAAACAAATGGAGGATCTAATCCACATCTGCAGCAGGACACTAATCCCCACCCGTTGGGGACACTAATCCCCAGTGAACCCCACAGGTAAAGCTGATGCTCCTGCCTAGGTTGCCATAGGGATGAAGCAAGGTATTGGGCACAGGAGTGCCAGGCAGTGAGTGGAAAGTCAAGAACAACAGAATGCCGGCAGTGCAGCTACTCAACCTGGGTGCAGCGCTCTGTACACTTTCTCTAATTTGATCAAGTTGTCTTTGGGCCAGTATTTCAGTTTTGTCCTTTATGTTATGAAGTTTAATGGCCATCTCCTTTAAACAAATTACTATGGACAGCTTCGTTTGAAGACATATTTCTTTAGTGAAATCCTGGGGCCAACAGTGTAAGCTTTCTTTGCGGGCCCCCTACTTTTCCCAAAGGGTCCCTTACTTTTACTGGGAATTATGTCTGGCGTCCTTCCCGTGTAAGTAAAGTGGATTTGCTATTATGAAACAGGAAGGCGGGCCACTCCCAGGGACCACCTGAGTGACCACCTGAGTGGCACAGATTCGTTGGGTTGGACTTCTCCAATAACCTGCACTTCCCGGGACGAACATACAGCCCCGAGCTATTTGGACCTCTCTCCACAACAGAAGTGATGGCACGTGTTGGGACAGGAACTGCTTCCGGGCTATTCATTTTCTGGGCGGGGTTGTCACGAGCACGGAGCCTGTCCCCAAGCCGCCACTTTTGGCTGCTAGGAATCATCTTGCAACTGTTTCAACAAGCTTTCTAGTGTTTTAAATGAAACGACTGTGTGGGATTCTGGCTTGACAGTAAGCAAACAAATAGAACACTGCTCATTTTTTACAGAACTTGGTGTCTCAAATCTCAGGCATGTTGAATGGCGACACCTGTTTGATGTAGCGACTTAGATGTTGAGTTTAAGAAAGAGTGCCTAATCTGAGCAGGGACTGTTCAGGGTGTTCTACAGCCATGAGGCACCCACTGTAACCTTCACTGATGAGAGGGGAGTGCCTGCCCCACCCACCAGGGAGCCCAGCCATACTTGGGCAATAATGACGACCTGATGAGGAAGCTTGAGAATCAGAGTGGGGAAGTCATCAGTGCTAGAGCATCTGACTCCAGACTCCACGCTCTTAACCACCATCAAGGGACAGATCAGGCCCCAAGAGCGGCCACAGGGAAGCTTCACCTTGACATCTACCGAGCCCCGCAGACGGTGCACATGTCTGCGTCCCACAGAGCTTGCCTATGGGAGGTGGCCAGTAAATGCCCGTGGCATGCAGGAGGGCCTTTGTTATTTCCCTAGGCATGGAGGAATTTCGCAGCATAGAAGGTTCAAGCCGGAAGGACCCGTGGAGGTCATTTAATCCACTCTTGTCATTTACAGATGGGAAGAGTGACGGAGGGACCTGCCTGTGGACACACTGCAACTCAGGGGCAGAACTCAGGCTGTCCTCACTCGTGCTTGATCCAGGACTCATGGAGGGTACACGTGGCCTCGGTCCTGGGACTGGACAAAGACAGAGGACAGCAATGGTGGGCGAGAAACATTGGCGGCAGTTCAAGAGCCAGCCTGCTTTTTGTAATTACAGTGAACATGCCATTTATCATCCAAACCGGGATACTTTTGAGCGTGGACGGGGAAGCTGTTTAATAATTACGCTGGGACAGCAGCACACATGGGCCTGTCCCTAGCAACCGGGACATATGCTCACCCTAATTAAAATGAATAAGAATGACGGCGATGGTAAGAAGATCAACCGCTGCAAAAATGCTCACTAACTTCCGGCTCTGGGCTGAGCCCTTTGCATCCACTAGCTCGTTTCATCCTCCCACAGACGCTCTTCACGCTTGAGGAAACTGAGGCTCCAAGACGTTGAGTCACCTGCTCAAGGTCACACAGAGAATGAGCGCTGAGCCTCGACGGGAACCCAGGTCTTGCCCGAGTCCAAAACTCATACTCGTCTCACACCCTTGGGTCACCTCCCTCTTTGTTCATCCTTTCTGCACATGAAACGTTTCCACACTGGCTCAATGTGGTGGGAAGGGGATCTGGAGAATGCTGGGTGGTGGGAAACCACTAACGTGGGAGCCCAGTGGGCCCGGCTCTGACTGGTGTCTTCCACTACCTCTCTTTACCAGCTTGGGCAAGTCCGCGTCTCACTACGCCACACACTCCCACTCCCAGGCCTCAGCTTCCTTTTCTAGGCCTCTCATCCAAGGCCTTCTACAGGCAGGACCCTGGGGATCTTTCCAGCTTTCTTTCTATCTCTACTTTCAGGCTCCCTGCTCTTCAGCTAAACTGGCCCCTGTGATGTTCCCCATGCACACTTTAGGCTCCCCCAACACTGTGCCTGGCCTCTTGTGCTGCCACGCCCTCCCCCACCTAACGCACTGCAAAGCCAGCCCCCTCCTCCGTGAAGACTTCCCTGATTCCTCCAGGAAGATGGCACCTCTCCCTTCTCTGAATTCTCATGGCCGCTCATGCGCGTGTCCTTTGTACCTCGTCTCAGAATCAGCCGTTTGCTTTCGCCCGTCTACATACTCCTGGAGGACAGGGTCAGTATCTGACTGATTTTTGTGTCCCCCCCCACGTCCCCCGCCACCAAAACCGCCCATCCCACCCTGCCCGCACCCCAAACAGTGTCTGATTCATCGTGGCATTCATCAATGTGCCTTGAAAGGATCAATCAACGAATGAATGCTGTTTCCCCTCCGCGTCCCGCCCCCCCGCCATGGCCCATGGGTTCTAGAGACAGACGGTGGCATTCCCAGTAGCTGTCCCCACCTGTAAAACGGTATGCACTTTACAGTGTCAGTGGGAGAAATGACTTAGTGCATGTAATAGCCTTAGAACAGTACCTTGCGCACAGTAAGGGCCTGTTCTTACAATCTTATTCCTTATTTCTATTTCTTTCTTTTTTTTAATTTCTCACTCTTATAATCCTAGTCTCTCCACATGCCCACGGCCCATTCTTGATTTGCTTGACTTGATCTGACCCGCCTACCCATGCTTTCCCCCTGTAAAGAGAAGCAGCTCTCAGAGATCCCAGAGGGGACTCTCACAGGGGTGGGGAGTTCTTCCTTTACTGCAGATAAATGCTGTGTGGCTGCAGCTGTGACTCCTTCGCTTGGGGTCTTTTCTCTTCTGGAACTCAAAGCTACAGAACTCAGTCCAAACACGAAGCAAGACTTGAGTGATACAGCAAACATGCCCAATGCTTCCATATTACACCTGGGGCCAGAGTTGAGCCACAAACCTCTTGATAATCGTGTGCCATCCCTGAGATGAAATCTGGCCCTGGGGCTGCCGTGGAAATGATGCCAGACAAACACTGGCTGAGAGATGCCAACTCGACACACCGCAAGGCACCCCTGAGTGGAACCACAGGCGTGCAGGGAAAGAGAGAAGGATGCCCACACCCAGACAGAGGCCTGCTTGGAAATAAGAAGAGCAGCTCTCAATGCACCCCAGATGGAAAGATGGCCAAAAGACAGATGACAGACAAGAGCCACAGAGAGACCCAGGAACGTTCCGCCACAGATAGGTGGTGGAATTGGGTCTTTTCCTTACTTCTGCTTTTATGTTTACTGTCCACATTTTACATAATTAGTATGTATACATTTTATGATGGAAATAGTCTCAGTAAATAGAAAAAGAAAAGGAAAAAAAGAGGGAAAGGTAAAGTATCAGTGAGTCAGGATCAGATTTGCTGGGTCTTAGGCTCATGTCTGCCACCAGCTCCCTGCTGGCCTTGGCCTTGGCCCTTCTCTTCTCTGGGCCTCCTTTCCTACCTCTGTAAAAGAAAGCAGGTGAACTGAGCCACCGTACAGCAAGCTTATGGTCATCATACCCAGAGGACAGATCACTGGGATGTAGGTGGACGGAGAGCTTTGTCCTGCGTCTTGGCAAGTGATCAAAAGGCAGTTTGTTTGCTGCCGTAACTGTTGTTATGATTGATTTCGTTTCTAGTTTGATTGTTGTCTTCTCTAAATGTCACTGGAGTCCCAGCTAGACCTTCTGCTCTGACGCTGGCCTCCTCTCCAAGCCCACCAGAAATCCCAAAGTCCCTGGATCTCTTTTCTTTACTCATGGAGTAAGTGCATCTTTTCTTCTGGACCTCATCAAGCCCCGACAACTCTCTAGAATCAAAGGTATCTCCCTAGTAGTAGGGAGCCCAAATCCATATGAAAGTGAAAGTGAATAAACAAAATTGTCTCCCTCTCTCCCTTCCTTTCTTGATCTTTTTTTTCCTATTTTTTTCAAGAAAACATTTTATTGTATTTCCATTACATGTGTAATACATACTCGTTGCAGAGCAATCAGAAAACAAAGATTTGGGTATATCTGTACATGATAATAACGTGCAGCTGTTGAAAGGCATGCATTTTTTTTTTTTAAGCCTAAGGTAGGTCTATATGTCTTGATGTGGAATGATGTTCATGACAGGTAGTTTAGTGAAAAAAGCAAGTTACAGCACAGTGTATATATTGTGATCCCATTTGTATTAAAATACACATATATCTGTTTATACGTACATACATAATGTCTGGAAAAATATATACCAACATGTCCACAGCAGTCCTGTCTGGGGAGTGTAGAGGTGAGAGGGAAAGCCTCTGTATATTTCTGTGTGGTTTGAATTTTTTACAACAAGCCTGTATTACTCTTGTAATTAAAAAAAAAAACTAAGAAAGTAAAAGAAAAATAAAGGCCAGAGAAGAGCTAGTATGGATATTTCTACATTGAAATAGAAAGAAAATTATATCAAAAGCCAAAAGGAAAAAAGTCATGTATAATTCTTACTTCCCCACCTGGAGGCAATCACTATTAATATTTTCTTGCATAGCTTAATCTATTCTTCACTCATATTATACACACAGTACTTTTATTTACATAAAAGAGATTATATTATGAATACTATTCCCTTTTAACCTGCTTTTCTCACCTAATAATATAGCATCGACATCTTTCCAAGTTGAAAAAAATGCATCTCTTTTCATTTTCAATGGTTGTTATACTTAGGTTGTATCCTTTTTATGCCTCTATTTTTAAAAAGGCTACTGTCAGCACCCCTGGGCAGTTAAATCTTTGCATGCATCTAGTATTATGTCCTTAGGATAAATTCCTAAAAATGAAACTGCTGGGTACATGGATGTGTAATGCTTGTCAAGGATTTTAATCTATGACAACAAATTGCTTTCCAGAAAAGCCTTGCCGTTGCTCCATCCCTCAGCAGCATGTGGGCCAGCCTGGTCTCCACATAATCTATCCCCTCCACAAGTTAGTTCCACTCTTTGAAATTTTTGTTCATTTGGTAGTTGAAAACAAATCTCTGTGCCGTTTTAATGATCATTCCCTTGATTACTCCTAGGGCTGGCCATTTCTTAATGTTTCTCAGTCATCTGTTTGTCTTTTGATGAGTTGCTTATCATGTATTTTTCCAATTTTCCCACTGGGGTGTTTGTCTTTTTTCCTTGATTTATAAAAGCTCCTTATATATTAAGGATATTCATCACTGTTTGTCATATATGTCATTATTTCCAAGTACATTCTTATGGTTTTTAACTTTATCTATGATTTTCTTAATGCACAGAAGTTTTTAAACTTTGAATTAAATTTATCAGTCTTTGCCTTTATAGTTTCTGTGTTTGGTGTCATATTTAGAAAGTCCTCCCACTCCAAGTCTATACAAACATTTACCAATAATTTCTTCCACTGTGACATTAAACTCTTCAATCCGTTTTTATTATTTGAATGTTATTCAAGTTTTATTATTTAAGTTTTATTATATAAGTTTTATTATTTGGATGTTATTTGAAAGCATGGTGTGAGGTGGAGTTTCAAATGGCCTTTTTTGAAATGGCTACCTAACTGTCCCAACACCCAAACTGGCAGTCCCTCCACTTCGGTTCCTGGCAATGCTATCTTTATCTCATCTTCTGAACAACTCCTGCATGGGGGTGACTTGCAGGACGTGTTTTCCTGTTTCTACCATTTGGTGAAGACTAGAGGTTTGGGGGTGGCTCCTGGCTTTCTCCTGAGCTTTCTATGTCATGGTGGCCATAAGAAGATGCATTGGAGGTGGGGTGACAGCTACAGGAGACAGGCTCCGAGGGGACTGAATGTACAGCCACACACCCAGAAGTGACCTTCTCCAAATATAGTTCAGCCAGGCACACTTCCAAACCTCCAAATTACCAGCCACTGCCTGGCAATCCCCCGGAGTCCCCATTCAGAGACAAAAACTCTCTCCACCGGCTGGCGCTGGCGGCCTCTGGGTGGCACTGTGGAGCTGTCCTGTGTCGCCTGGAGGGTGCAGGCTGGAGGAAGATGCTCCCAGGCTCTCTGGGCACCCTGGCCCCTGTGGGGCTCCAGGAGCCTGGGCAATAGGATGCAGTGAAAGGCCGCTGCTCCCCAAGGCTACCAGCTTGGCTTCGCTGCTGTCCTTGGCACGGGACCCCGTGCTGCTTCTTTAAAGGGCAGGCTCCAGAGGCAAGGCCATTACAAAGGCATAACAGCCAATGCCCTTTATAAATCACCCCAGCAGCAGCAGCAGTAGGGGCAGCTCACTGCCTAGTGTACTGCCTCGAGGACCAGGCCAGATGGGGGAAGGGCAGGGACCAGAAAGGGGTGGGATTGGTAGGGACACCAACAGATGCTCAGTGAGATGCTCATGGCAACACCTGCATCTTCACAGTTCTGCGTTACTTTACGGGTCTTTCACAGCCAAGATCTCCTTTAGGGAAGGCTGCTCTAGGCTAAATCATCTCTGCTTTCTAAATATCTAAGGATAGGGCTTGGTATATACAGCTCAAGAAAAAGTGTTAGAAGAACAAGTGGAAAAACCCCTTTATGGGAACCTGAGCAAGTTCCTCTTCCTCTCTGATGGATTTAAAAACATTACGGTGCGCCAGTTCATCAAGCTGAGATCCTGGGAAGAGCTTTCTAGATGGAAAGATCTGGCACGTTCTCGGGAGTGTTGGGAGAACGTATGTGTATCTAGGCACAGGTTACAACGTGGCTAGCAGTCTAGGGAGGAGAAGGCTGGAACGAGACCGTGCTGGATGTGGGAGGGTTCCCAGAAGGCAAAGGACCAGATTAGTGCTGCTTTTGAAAAGTGCCTTGGAAAGTTCTGTCTGGCTGCAGCAGGGTGCCAGCTTTGGGAGGCACAGGAATGGATGAGTTGAGGGCTGCTGAGAGCTGTTGCAATTGTCCAGGCAGGAGAAAAGGCAGCTCCGCTGGGATTTGAGATATATTTTGCAAGTAGTCCTAGGACTTATTGATGGATGGAATTTGTAGAGTGAGGAAAAGAGAAGACTCGAGGATGGTATCTAGGTTTTCTCTTGAATATGGCCTCCCCAGCAATACCTGGGGAGGAGGGGATTTGGGAGTGTTATTGGAAAAAAATTACAGTACTTTCTCTGTACCAGACATTGTTTATGTGCTTTATGTACAGTAATGGATTTAATACTCCTAACAACCTGATGAGCTAGGGACCACTGTTATCACGCCCATTTTACAGATGAGACATTAAGGCACAGAGAATAATTTGCCAAGGTCATACAGTAAGTTAACAGAGACGGGATATGAAACCAACTGATTTACTCCAGGTTCAGTGTTCTTGACTACCATGCTATACTACCTCTCCATACTAAGGTGCTTGGGAATGAGGACTTGGGTTTTGGTCAGGTTAAATTTCAGATGCCTGTTAGACATCCAAGTGGAGAGGTCCAGAACGCAGATAGATAACAGGATTACCTGAAATGGTGGCTGTGATGGGTATGTATGTCTCCTGGAACCAAAAGAGGCCTCAGTAAATGTTTATTTTTCCTTTTTCATTGGAGTATAGTTGATTTACAATGTCGTATTAGTTTCAGGTGTACAGCAAAGGGATTCAGTTATACACACACACACACACGCACGCACATATATATATATTCTTTTTCACATTCGTTTCCCTTATAGGTTATTGCAAGATATTGAGTATAGTTCCCTGTGCTATACAGTAGGACCTTGTTGCTTCCATGTCTTGGCTATTGTAGATAGTACTGCAATGAACATTGGGGTACACGTATCTTTTCGAATTATGGAGAAAAAGGAATCCTCCTACACTGTTGGTGGGAATGTAGATTGGTGCAGCCACTATGGAGAACAGTACGGAGGTTCCTTAAAAAGCTAAAAATAGAGGTACTAGAAGGTCACAGTCCTCTGGGGAGGATGGACTTTTGAATAGCCACTTTCCATGCACGCAGATGATGAGTTCTGTGATCAGGGAAGTCCAGGGAGTTGTGGGAGCAGAGAGGAGCACAGTGGTTAAGGAAGGCCTTCTGGAACAAGTGACAGATAAACTGAGTCTTGAATGATCAGTGGGAGGCCAGCAAAGAAAGAGAAGAAAGGAATTCCAGCATGTGAAAAGGCACAATGGAGAGAGAGAACAAGGTAAGATCAGGGGGCATGTTGCACAAAGGATCAGTGGTGTGAGGCTGAGGAGGCCCACAGGGCCAGGTTGTGCCCATCCTTGTTGCCCTTGGTGATGAGTTTGGATCTTATCCTCAGGACCACAGAAAGCCCATCAAAGAGTTTCAGACAGAAGGCAGATATGGTCACATTTGTGTTTCTAAAAGGTTTATTCTAAAATAGCATAACCCCTATGGAAAAGAATTTGGCAATATTTAGCAAAATTGCATATTCCTTTACCCTTTGAGCCAATGATCTTACATCTATGATTCCATCACAAAAGTACACTGACAAAAATATGAAATTATATGTGCACAGGCTCTTTATTGCAGCACTGTTTGTAATATCAAATGTTTGGCAACAACCTATGTCCATTAGTGGGGGATTGGTTGAATAAACTGAAGTCCATCTACATAAAGCTGTACTGAAAAAGAATAAGGAAGGTCTTGATATACTGCTATAGAGATATCTATAGAGGATACGTAGCTGAGTAAAGAAAGCAAGGTGAAGAAGAATGTACATGGTATGAAATCTTTCATGTAAAGAAAATGAGGATTTGCAGATATATCTATATATCTTCAAAATATATCTCTCTATATCTCCAAGTCCCTGTTATATATATATATATGTATATATGTATATATATATATATACACACACATATACATATATATTTATATAGATAGTGACGTATAGTATATAGTAATATATATACACACACACAGTAGTGAAAGCATACCCACACACAGACACATACAGTAGTGAAAGAATAAATGAAAAAGTAACAAAAAGTGGTTGCCTGTACGTGAAGAGAGAAAATGGGGAGAGGAGACAGTGATGAAAGTTACACCTCTCGGAATCTAACTTGCTTAATAGTGTTGGATTGAGAATCGTTTAATATTTCATATAATTTTAAAACAAAATTAAATCAAAGAGAAAAAATCAATCCCTTAAAATTGAAAACAAATTCAAATAAATAAACCTATCTGTATATCAAGTTGATGGCATAATCATACAAAACAGAATAATTTGAAGATTCTGAAACACAGTATGCTGACTGCATATCCCTGGTGGAATACATACTGAAGACAAATAAACGGAAAGAGGTATTAAATTGCATTCAGTCTTTTGTTAGTGGTTATGATGGTATTATTATTTTAACACAGACATACATACTAGAATAAAACACATTATGTATATTTAAACAAATTATATATATATATACATATATAAAGCAAATAAGTAAAAATATTCATGTTATTAGGAACAATGATTTTCAGCATAAGAGAAAAGAGATCTTATAAAATCAAAGAATTTAAGTAAAATTCACTATAATCTTTCTCAGAAATTGAAATTATCAGTATGAACTCTTTAGTTTTGCTTTCGAAAAGGTGCATATTTCCTTACTCTATCCACTGAAAAGGCAAAGAAACAATGCAATCCAGTAGTAAAGAACATTCTTAATGTCCAGCTTATGGTCTTTAAATATTATTTCCCACTGAAACATGCCAGGGATCATTAGAAAAATGGTTGATTTCAGGGCTGTGGCAGAAAATATGCAAGATGAGCTGAAAACGTCTTGTGGTGCCTAAAATTATCAAAGATTACTTAGAGTCGAGTCAAAAGGTCATAGGAGGAAATTCACTTCTGCTAATGCCAGATTAGCTTCTTGCAGACCAACCTTTCTGCAGAGAAAAACTAGAATAGTTGAACAAAATATGGAAAACAATTTCTTTGAAGACACTGGGGAACTACCATGCAGTGAGGATTTGAGAAACCAAGATGCCATAGAGAAGGGACACACACAGGGGTGAGCCCAACATTGGGCACCACTTTTCCCCTCAAGGCATTTGCCGGTTCCAAGCAGTGGCTAAGAGATTGGGGGGCTGAGCAGGGTTCCCATAGTCTTTCGGGGCTGGAGGAACAAACATTGTCAGTCAGGGCCCCCCAAGGAGGAGATGTCTGGTAAACAGGCTCTAAGTTGGGATCCCCAAAGGGCTAAAATTAGGATTAGGAGTGAACAAGAAAGTTACCGGGCTTCCCTTGTGGTGCAGTGGTTAGGAATCTGCCTGCCAATGCAGGGGACACGGGTTCGCGCCCTGGTCTGGGAAGATCCCACATGCTGGGGAGCAGCTAAGTCCGTGAGCCACAACTGCTGAGCCTGCACGTCTGGAGCCTGTGCTCCGCAACGGGAGAGGCCGCGACAGTGAGAGGCCCGCGCACTGCGATGAGGAGTGGCCCCCACTCGCCGCAACTAGAGAAAGCCCTCGCACAGAAACGAAGACCCAACACAGCCAAAAGTAAATAAATAAATTTATAAAAAAAAAAAGAAAGAAAAAGAAAGTTACCAATCCTCACAAATATTGAAGGCCAGCTTTGAGTTGGCTCAATACCTCTCTAGACTTAACTGATCTGCTCCTACACACACTACCTGCAGGACGTCAAAGTAAACCTCTCTCCAGGAAGATGACATCATCCAGTTCCTCAGATTATCTCTTTATATATTCATATATAATGTCTAGCATTCAATAAAAAATTATCAAGTATACAAGGAGATAAAAATCACCTGGCCAAGAGGCAAAAAATAAACAATAGATATTGATCCACAGAAGATACAGATTTCAGAGCTACCAGACGTGGATTTTAAAATAACTGTGATTAATAGGTCCAAGAAATCACATGGCTAAATGTCATCACATGACTAAAGATTATCAACAGAGAACTGAGAATCATATAGAAGAATTAAATGGAAATTCTAGTACTAAAAAATACAATAATAAAAAATTAACTGTGCAATCTACAGGTGTAGCAGCAGATTAGATATAGCTAAAGGAAGGTCAGTAAAATGGAAGAGAAATTAGAAGAAAAAAATTCATACTGAAGCATACACAAAAAATGAAAGGGTGAAGAATACAGAAAAGTGTGTAAGAGATATACAGGGCATGGTTAAAAGGCTCTTTGCATTATTTTCCAGAAGGAGAGACACAATGGAACATAAAAAGTATTTGTAGAAATAATATCTAAGAATTTTCCAAAACTGACAAAAATCATCAAGCAACAGATTCAAGAAGCACCACGGACCCCAGGAAAAACACAAAGAAAACCGCACCTAAGCACATCATAATAAAACTTGAAACCAAGTTTTCTTTCTGTTGATTTTCTTTTTGTTGAAAGCCAAGGACAAACTGAAATATTAAAAATGATCAAAAAAGATGCATTGCCTCAAAGAAACAATCATAAGCCTCATAGCAGACTTCTCAACAGAAATACTGAAAGCCAGCAGAAAAGGGAATGACATCTTCAAAGCCTTGAAAGAAAAAAACTGTCAACCTCAAATTTGATATAAAACAAAGTTTCCTTCAAAAATGAAGGTGGGGGCTTCCCTGGTGGCGCAGTGGTTGAGAATCTGCCTGCTAATGCAGGGGACACGGGTTCGAGCCCTGGTCTGGGAAGATCCCACATGCCGCAGAGCAACGAGGCCCGTGAGCCACAACTACTGAGCCTGCGCGTCTGGAGCCCGTGCTCCGCAACAAGAGAGGCTGCAATAGTGAAGAGGCCCGCGCACCGCGATGAAGAGTGGCCCCCACTTGCCGCAACTAGAGAAAGCCCTCGCACAGAAACGAAGACTCAACACAGCCAAAAATAAAAAATATAAAAATAAAATAAAAAACAAGAAAGTTAAACTGAGGACACACCTCCATTAAAAAAAAAATGAAGGTGGAAAAAAATGAAGGTGAAATGGAGACTTAAAAAAAAAAACAGAACATTTATCACAAACAAAAATGCACTAAAGGAAAAACCTAAAGGAAATACTTTAGGCAGAAAAAAACTGAACACAGATGGAAACATGGAGATACAGAGCAACAGGAAAGGTAAATGTATGGGTAAATCAAAATTAAGATGGACTCTATAAAACAGTAATAGCAAAATCCTACAACATTTAAAACATGTACATAGTTGAAATATAGGACAGCAGTAGCACAAAAGGTGGGACAAGAGTAAATAAAATTAGTGTGTTCTAAGGTCATTATTTTGTCCAGAATGTAGTACAAATAGGCAATAATGCTAGTCTTTGATGTCTCAGAGAGATAGCTCCAGGGCAACCACTAAAAGAGTAGTGAGTTGTACAACAATGTGAATGTACTTAATGCCACTTAGCCGTACACTTAAAAACGGTGAAAATGGTAAAATTTTGTGATGTATACTTTACCACAATAAAAAAAAGAGTAGTGAATGAACATCTACAAACTTCAGAGAGGGAAATGAACTAATAAAAATACACAGGGAGAGGGAGAGATGGGGAGGGAGAGAGAACAAGAGTGATAAAATAAATGCAATGAAATGTTAACAATTAGTTACTTTGGCTGAAGGGTATACAGGAATTCTTTGTACTATTCTTGTAATTTTTCTGTAAGTTTGAAATAATATAAAAATAAAAAGTTAAGAGGAAAAAAGTCTTCCTACATCAAGAATGCATAGATCAGTGTTTCCAAGACTTCAGAATTTCACAGATAAGGAAAATTTCAAAAACGTATTGATATATACAGCAATGAAAATGAATAAACTGTGGCTACACAGAACAACATCACTGAACTCACAAAAATTTAACAAAAGAAGCTAGGCTGAGTGGTTATTAATTAATATACGTAAGGTTCGAATGTAGGCAAAACTGATCTATGATATTAGAAAATAGTATAGTGGTTACTTTGGGGGAGAAAGGAGGAGGTATGGTGATTAGGAGGGGTCATGAGAGCAGCTTCTGGCTTGCTGGTAAGTTTCTTTGGTCCTGGATGATAGCTACAAGGGTATGGAATCATAATTCATTAAGCTTATGGGCTGTAATCTTTTCTGTATGTAGGCTATGTTTTAATTAAAAAGATGTTTTATAGAAGGACAACACAAGAGAGTAAAAAGCAGAACAAATAAAAATAAATAGTAATAGCAAGATTTAAACCTCAAAATATCAGCAATTACTTTAAATATAATTTAGTTGGTCTACATACCCCAATTAAAATATGAAAGTTGTCAGAATGGGAGAAAAAAAACTTGCTCACAAACGACACTTTAAAATGAAGGATATAGAAAGATTGAAAATAAAAGGATGGAAAAAGAGACACTATGCAGAACATAACCAAAAGAAAGCTGGTATATCTATGCTAATATAATTTAAGGTAGACTTTAAGGTAAGAAAAATCCCTGGAAATAAAATAGAACATTACATAAAGTTTTATCTAGCAGAAACACATAACAATTCTAAACTTGCATGTACCTATTAACATAGCCTCAAATATATACAAAGCAAAAACTATAGAACTATAGGAGATAAAACTATAGAACTATAGGAGATATAGACAAATCCACAGTCATAGCGGGAGATAATACATTTTTCAGCAACTAATGGAATAACAAAACAAAATAAAATCAGTAAAAGTATACTAGATTTGAACGACAGGGTTAAAAACCTGACATAATTGGCATAGGTGGAACAATTTACACAACAACTGCAGAATGCACATTCTTTTCAGGTGCACGTGAAATATTTGCCAAAATATACCATGTGTAGAACCATGAAGCAAATCTCAAAAATTTTCAAAAGCTTGAAATAATATTGAATATGGTCTCTTACTATGATGGAATTAAGCCAGATATGAAAAAAAAAAGTCCCCATATGATTAAAAATTAAGAAACACAATTCTAAATAACCTGAATTTAAAAAAGAAATAATGAGGGAAATTAGAAAACATTTAAGTCAGTGACTATTAAAACTTGGCATATTAAAACTTGTGGAATGCAGCTAAAGCCATGCTTAGAAGAAAATTGTAGCCTTAAATGCACATACTACAAAAGAAGTCTAAAAATTAAACATGCATCAAGGCCAGAAAAAAAAGAGAAAATCAAGTACAAAGAAAATAGAAGGAAGCAATAATAAAGTTAAGAAGAAATTTATGAAACAGAAAACAAACATACAGTGGACAGAATGAATAAAGACTGACCAAGAAAAAAAGAGAGAAGGCACAAATAACCTATATCAGGAATGAAAAAGGGAACATTATAAATTCTACAGACATCCAACTTGAAGAGGTTCCCATTGGCCAAAAATAGGACGATTTTAACATAAAAAAGAATAATTACTTGCAATGGATTGAAACATAACTAATAAATAAAATCTCACAAATTTATGATAAAATCTCTTAAATACTCTTGAAAAAATAATGAATCCCAATTCGAAGCATGCCTCTGGTTTTATCACTAATTTACAGGAAATAAGAAGAATAAATACCTTAAATGCATGATCTGCTGAATCCAGAAAGCAGGAAATTCTATAAGATAAATGACCCAGTTCTTAAATAAGTGAATAACATGAAAAAAGGACAGATAGCTATTATAGATTAAAAGAGACTTAAGAAGAATACCAGCTAAATGTAGTATAGTAGGATCCTGATTTGAACAAACCAACTGTAAAAAAGACATTTAGGCAATCGAGGAAAAATGAATATGAACTGAGTATTAGATAACAATAAGGAATTATTGTTAATTTTATTGGTTGTGATCACAGGATTGTGGTTATGATTTTCAAAAAAGTTCTTATCTATTAGAAATACATCCTGAAGTACTTACAAGTGAAATGATATAATGTCTGAGATTTGCTTTAAAATACTGCAGCCAAGCAACAACAGCAATAACAACAAAACCGTGTGCATGTGTGTGTGTGTGAGAGAGAGAGAGACACACACACCAAAAGAGACAGACAGACAGACACAGACAGACATAGAAACACAAAGAGAGAACAGTGTCTGCAAACAAGAACAACAAGAAGTTAATAAATGTTGAAGCTGGGTAATGGATATATGAGGGTTCATTATGTGTTTGAAAACGTTCATAACAAAAAGTAAAATAAATAAGTAAGTAAGTAGGTAAGTTGCTCTGGCTGCTGTGTGGTGAAGAGACTGATGGGGGCAAGGATGGAAGCAGGGAGACCAGTTAGGAGACCACTGTAATAATCAAGCTATAAAACACTGGCTAAAAGTCATGTTCATTATAACAATTTATTTAGGCCACTTACTATTTGTGCTTATAGTAAGTGCCCTCAGTAAGTGCTCATTAATCACCGAATACGTGCCACATTAACTTTGTAAGTATCATGTAATTACAATAGGAAAACCTACAAATGAATGGTCAGTCTTCAGGGTTTGTTGATAATTAGAGATTTCTGCATAAAGTAGGTGTTTGGACAGTTAGGTTCTCAAACTTTTTTGACCCCAATTTTGGTAGCCACCTCCAAGATGGCCCCTAATAAGCCTCATCTGTTGGTATTCACACCCCTATATAGTTGCTTCCAACATTGTATCAGTGTTGGTCTGTATTACCAGCCAAATATGGCAAAAATGATGGTATGTGATTTCTGAAGCTAAGTCATAAGACACATTGCCATTTCTTCCTTGCTGTCTTGGGTTGCTTCTTCTGGGGGAAGCCAGCACCATATTGCAAGGGCACTAAAGCAACTCTATAGTAAGGACCACCCAGCAAAGAATGAGGCCTTCAGCCAATTAACCATCACCAACTTTCTAGCCATGTGAGTGCGCCATCTTGGAAGCAAATCCTCCAGTCCCAATCAAGCTTTCAGATGATCGCAGCCCTGGCTGACAACTTGACTGCAACCTCATGAGAGATCCTGAATGAGAACCATCTAAGCTCAGTTACCCCTAAATTTCTGACCCTCAGAAATTGTGACATAACAAATGCTTGTTGAATTTTTATGCAGCAATAATAACTGATACACCACTCACTGTAAGAAATAAATTGTACATCATGACCCAATACACACATACATATATGTATGTAAAAATATAATAAATTCCATGAAACCGAATATGATCAATCTGATATTTTCATTATATTTTACTTTTTAAAAATTGCTGATCATTGCCCACTAAGTTAATTTTACGATCCTTTAGTGGGTCATCATGCAAAGTTTGAAAAACGCTGGAGTAGAGGACATTATCCCTGTAGTTCTGAAATTCTATGGCTTCATGTAGCAAGAGTATATGCTCATAACATGAACAAAATAGAACATTGGCTTCAAGGAGTAAAACATATGGGCATTTCAATAAGAGTCAGTGGAACACGTGGCTGGGTAGAGAGAGGTGCTTACCACTCACAGAGGCTGTTCTATTCTCTCTCTACTGTGTTTCCCATTGCCTCAATCTTTTGGACCTAAATCCCTCCATGTTAGTTTTAGATCCTTTCCTATGGAATAACTTGGACTTCTCATACAGGTGTGTCTTTCCTGCTTGGACGTATAATTCCTCATCTGCACCACTGGAGAGATGTCAGTCATCTACCGGGTTTTTTGTCTTGTCCTTGGCTTTTTATTGGCATATGTCAGGCAATGACAGCCTCCATTCACCCACCCCTCAGTCAATTAGGGGGAATTCCTTGAAGGATGCAAGACTCTCTTTCCCATGCACTATCTGAAAGGAAAACATGAAATTAAAATTGTAAACCAATTGTTGACATCCAAAGGAAATACTGATCTTCAGAGAAAGAAAGGGAGAGAGAGAGAGTAAAGGAGAGAGAGCAAGAGATGGGGTGGGAGGAGAGGAAGGGAAGAAACAAGCAAACCAATTTGCTACAGTATAGCATCCATCAGCTGGAACATAGGAACAGAGGTATTTTAAGATTTGTACTATAACCAGGCAGAATCATACAGCTGCTGAGAGCTTGAAACCCTGCAAATTTTTTAAAAATATAGAACCACAAAGTGACAAAGCGGAAGGGGATATACCCAGTTTACAGATGGAAAACTTGTGGCACAGCTCTCCAATTTTCACTGTCAGACAGATTTTTCCTCTGGAAGAACTCCTGGGCAGGAGGCCAGCAGCATGGCCAAGAGATAGATGAGTGGCTGGGGAATCTGGGCCTCAAGAGACAGTTAATCCTAAAGCCAGCACCCAATTTTCTAATTTCCTGCTCCTGGGGGATGAACTGGCCCCCACTTGCTCCCATCTTCAGCCAAATAAAAAGGACACAAACAAGCACACAATATTAAAAAGAAAAGGTCCAAGAAGTGAGATTCCCAAAGGATTTAAGGCCTAAGCCATACAAGAATTCCCCCATTTGTCTAATTGCTCCCAGAAGCCCTGTTTCAATCTGTGTCTGGACCTGAAAAAAACAGCTAATAACCATTTTACAGATGCTCTTCTTTAGAGGAGGAGATTTTCACAAGTGTGCAATTGATTGTTAGAAACTAATACAGTCACATAATTGTACAGTCTTAGGTAAACAAAAGGTCATACCCTTCAGATGCTTGAGTCCCCTCCTAAGAGTCCTACCATGTGGTTCACCAGCCTGGGCTTGAACTCTTCAATGGCAGGGAGCTCACCACCCCCTGGAGTTAGCTAGCCAGATAACTCTAGCCTTTGGGGATCATTGATATGGAAAGAACTGTAGTAATTTGCTGTGTATTCATCCAACAGTGAAAGGACTAGTCTTTTCCTCTTGGAAAGAATGCCATGGACTTTCTTGGCCTCTGTACCTCATCTGTATGTGTAACAGCAATGTACCTCCAAAGCATTGTCAGTCTGTCTCATCAACCAACTGAACAGCAATCAGTTCCAGGCTGGTCCCAAGTCAGTTCTTTGCAAAATAGTAGATGGCTTAATGGAATTCAAACAATTAAAAAATATTTGCACCTGGCTTATGCATTACCATTGTGCCTGAGACCATACCCATCACTGTAAAAGATAGGGCAGCTTTGGTACTTATTAGGCACGTGGTAAACAATGGTAGTTATCACTCAAGCAGTTTGTCCTTCACTTTATACATGAGGTTCATAGAAATACAACCCAATTTCCACGCTTATTTCTTTTAAAATGGGGTCCTCACTTCAGCAAGGATTATTAAGTGCTATTCATGGATGGTATTGCACAGTCATTCAGGTACTCTATGCTCCCTGATGAAGATCAGCAGCGTTCAGGGGTTCTCAATGGGGACAAGGTCTTCCTATTAACCTCAATGTCATTAGACCAGGGAAGGGGGATGACAGTATGGCCCATGAGGTCCTTAGACAATGAATCATAGTTGGGGAAGAACTGGTTCATTCCAGTCTGGCCCCAGCCATCTCAGCATCAGTCTATGATTTTATGCAGCTTTCAAACATCTAGAGGTGGAGACAGTTATCAGGAGCTAGGTATTTGCTAAAGAGTGAAATAGAATATTAAGAAGGAAGATTTGGAGATACATAACCAAACCTGGTTCCTTACTGTACACCGTGAAACTTTCCTGCTTCTGTGCACTTGTCTTTCACTTGAATGATTTCCCTTTCCTCTCACCAAGTCTAAATCAAATCACATCCTTATTTGAAGTCTCAATTCATAAGCCACTTCCTCTTTGAACTCTCACTTAATTGCCTCAGTAAAAAGCGAGGATTTAAAACAAAAAGACAGCCTATGGGCTGAGGGGAAATATTTGCAAATGATGTGATTGACAAGGGCTTAATTTCCAAAATATACAAACAGCTCATACAACTCAATATCAAAAAAACCCCCAAAAACAACCCAATCATAAAAGGGGCAGAAGACCTAAATAGATATTGCCCCAAAGAAAATATACAGATGGCCAAGAGGCACATGAAAAGATGCCCAATATCGCTAATTATCAGAGAAATGCAAATCAAAACTACAATGAGATATCACCTCACACTAGTCAGAATGGCCATCATCAAAAAGTCTACAAACAATAAACGCTGGAGAGGGTGTGGACAAAAGGGAACCCTCCTACACTGTTGGTGGCAATGTAAATTGGTGCAGCCACTATGGAGGACAGTATGGAGGTTCCTTTAAAAACTGGAAATAGACCTACCATAAGATCCTGCGATCCCACTCCTGGGCATATATCCAGAAAAGACAAGAACTCTAATTTTAAAAGGTATATGCACCACAGTGTTCATAGCAGCACTCTTTACAGTAGCCAAGACATGGAAGCAACCTAAGTGTCCATTGACAGATAAGTAGATAAATAAGATGTGGTATATACATACAATGGAGTATTACTCAGCCATAAAAAGATGAAATAATGCCATTTGCAGCAACATGGAAGGACCTAGAGAATATCATACTAAGTGAGATAAGTCAGAGAAAGGCAAATATCATATGATATCACTTATATCTGGAATCTAAAAAAATGATACAAGGGAACTTATTTACAAAACAGAAACAGAACCACAGACATAGAAAACAATCTTATGGTAACCAAAGAGAAAAGTAGGGGAGGGATAAATTAGGAGTTTGGGATCAACAGATACACACTACTATATATAAGATAGATAAACAACAAGGACCTAGTGTATAACACAGGGAACTATATTCAATATCTTGTAATAACCTATAATGGAAAAGAATCTGAAAAATAACATATATGTATAATTGAATCACTTTGCTGTATACCTGAAACATTGTAAATCAACTATACTTCAATTAAAAAAAATTTTTAAGTGAGGTTTCCCCTAGTGACTGAAAAGTCCTTAAGTAGGGCTCAGCTTTGAGCACATGAGCTTGAGGTGCTTAAGGGACACATGAGTTAAGATGACCAGAAGACAGCTGAGTATATGGATCTGGGTTCTCAGAAGAGAGGTCTGGACTGAAAATACAGATCTGAGAATCACTAGCATGAAGATGGTAGTTGAAACCATGAGAGTAGATGAGAGAGATTGCCCAGGGAGAGTATGTAGACCAAGAAGAGGAGTGTGTGTCATGAAAAAGTTGTATTCCAGTGCAAGAAAGGTCTGTTGGCTAGCTCTGAACAATGTGAGAATTGAATAAGTAAAAACTCAGGCAGCTGCACCCTGGATTGTGAATAGTTCTAATAATGGTAACACTAGCTTGTGTACACTATGTATTAAGCACTCTGCTAAAGATTTTGCATGTGTATCTCAGAGAATTTTCCAATTACTGCCTAAGGTAGACACTAATATCCCCTCTTGATGGATGAGGAAACTGAGGCACAGAGAGGTCAAGTAACTAACCCAAGGTCACACAGCCAGCCAGGGATGAAGCTGGGATGTGAGCCCAGGTCTGTGGGAGTCAGAAGTCTGGTGCCTTGACAGCTGCACCATACTGCTTCTCACCATGCCAGTTGCCTGTTGCCATGTTAATTATGTTATTATTGCATCTGACAGAGACAGGCATCTGTCACTGAGATCCAATTCAAGGATAAGACAATGACAAGAAAGCAAGAAATGCTATCTGACAGATGAGTAACAGAGAGAGAAATTCCATTCTCAAGATTATCCCTGTAACAAGGCTTCAACTACCCTGAGAGTCACTTCCAGGCTCCCCCAATCCCCACACATAGACCACTATGAAAATGTGGCTCTCAGGCTCCCTCAATTCTCACAGCTTAGCTGACCCCCGTGTATAGGCTGGAATGAGTAGATGACAGCAGGAGATAAAGTGAAGAATAGTGTTCCACGAAAGCGACCCACAAAGGCTTTCTCAAATCAGGTACACTTTGTCATTTCTTCAAGACTTTGCTGAATTTTGAAATAAAATGTATGTCAATATCAAAAGAGAAAGCGGAAATGTGTTATGGGCTACAGACTTCCCATTTCCCCCTGGTAGGAATGAACCACTGCTTTCCCTGGGTTCCATGGCACATTGTTTGTTTGTGTCCCTATTAACGGCCCTTCTCACAGTCTGCCAGGGGTCCCAGTTATTTGTGTCCCTGGTAGTCTCCCTCAATAGCTTATGAGCCCCAAGAGGGAAGAACTCTGCCTTCTTCACCTTGACAGCTCCCACAGAAGCTATCACTGTGCCCTTTACGTGGTGGGCAGGGGGAGGCACTAAGAAGTCAATGGAAAGCCTATCCTGACTCATGGGGACCCCAACCCCCATGTCTCCTTGACCCTTCCTCTACTCTTCACCAGCTTCCTCTGCTTTCCCCAGTCACAGCATTACCATATCACATCCTCACTGTCTACTTACTTGTTTGTCTATCCTATAGACTAAAAGCAAATTAAGGGCAGGGACCCTGTCTGATCTATCTCTGTACCTCTAATACCTCGAACATGGTGCCTAATGAGTGTGTGATGAATGAATGAATCACAGGAAGAAAGGAAGGAAGGAGGGATGGGAGGACAGAGGGAGAGAGGGAAGAAAAAACAGAAAGGTGAAAGGAGGGAAAAAAAGATTACCTGAGGATTCTGTCATTTGGATTGGGACAAGGGTAGTGCCCATCCTTCCCCAAAACAGGAGAGCTAAAAAAAGAAACTAGTTTAGGTGGGAGGAGGAAGAAGTGACCGATTTTTCTGCAAGAAGAAATACTCCTGAACTTTGTAAGAAAATGAAAGAGTGCCAGTTTACAAGTAGAAGTGACTGAATCCTTGATTATACAGCAGGAAAATCATACAGAATGGTTTGCTGCTCCATTAATGTTAACACCTGGGATCCAACTTTATCCAATTTAGGGTCCCCAACTTGAGGAGAGATTTTTACCCACTCAGGGTACCTGGAATTGATCTAGAGTGTGTGGTGACATGTCTGTTACCACTTGTCTAATACTTACTGCCACTTAACAATAAGTCAGTTTCTTCTTTTAGGAATGTGGAGTGTTAAGCATAGCGTGAGTATTTCAGAGATATTTAATGATTGATTGATTGATGTGCAGAAATTGCTCCAAGAAAGAACACGTCAAATCCTAAACGTAGAGAAAGATGACAAGGGGGAAGAGTGCCTTGGAAGTCAGTTTAAAAAGAAAGTGCAAATTTAAAGGGAAGAAAGTCAATGAGGTAGCAAGAGAAACTGTCCGCTTGAGAGCATCGATGCTTCATTTTTCCTGCAATTGGATAGAAGGAGGATCCTGACCAAGGTGTTCCCTTTGCTAATGAAAAATCAAATAAGAGGAAATGAGCTTTCACTGAAGCAGTCCTCATTTTGATTAGACATAAAGGAGAACTTTCTCCAAGAACTCTAAAAAGTTCCCCTAAAGAGATCATGAATTCTTCAGCTATGAACATCTTCAAAACAGAGACAGTCCTTCACACATTCTTGCTGGTTCAGCCTGTCACTTTCCTGAAGTAAGTGTTGTTTGGGAGGGAGCACCTTAGTATAGGGACAGTGCAATGCACTGACTGGGGGAATCTAAAATGCCAGAGTCTAGGACAAAATCACCTACTTACAAATTCCATGTCCTTGACCAAATCCTATAACTTTGCTGAAATTCTGTTTATTCACCACAAAAATGAGGACTCTATACCTCACAGTGTTGCTGTGAGATCAAGTAAGAGAATGTGTATATAGCGCTTTGTAACCTCTAAAGCAATGTGTGTGTTCATTATTATTTTGAATTCTAGAGGTCAAAATAATAATCACCACCCTTATCTCAAATTCACAAAAGCAGAGAGCCAAGACAATCTTTTCAGACTAAAGATTAAAGGGCAACTCCCTTGTCTTGACACAGAAAACACCCCATGATATGGCCTCTTACTTCCTGTGCAGCCTTATCTCTTCTCCTGACCCCACTATCATCAAACCTGATGCTCCAGCTGTATCTAAATAACTTGTAGTTCCCTAAGTGTACTGAAGCATCAACTTCTTCATGAAGCCCTCCCTGAATGTGCCTTTCCAGGTGCATAGACCCTCTTCTCCTACAGGCTCTCTATGTGTATGTAGAGGTCTACCAGGGCACCTCCAATGGACTTCTCTGTTTACCTGTTTATTTCCTCTACTGGACCAGAATCCCTTTTTGGCCTTCCATCCTTGAATCTTCCCAATTTATTTCTGGACCTGCCCAATGTAGGATCCAATGTATGAGTGCAACACAATTCGTTTTCATTTGCTATTACTCTGCGTAGTCTGTACTTTTATACCAAAATATTTACCAGTTTCTTAGCTTATCATTGTTTCTTGAACTCCACCCTTTCTTCCTAAGTTTAATTTTCTTGCTGAAGTTCATATTTTAGTTGGTCTTTGAGCAAAGATCTATGTCTTTGTCTTAATGTTTTGTGTCCACTGTGTAGAATACCCTGTCATGTAGTATGTTCTCAATAAGTAAAGAATGAACAGTAAACTCTCTCAGTCTTTATTTGTATGACTGTTCCAGGTACTTTATATTTCCATATATATTTTAGAATAAATTTGTTAAATTTTACCCAAAAAAGCCTGTCGAAATTTTGATTAGAATGGTGTTGGATCTATAGATCAATTTGAGGAGAAATAATATTTTAATAATATTAAGTGCTCCAATCCATGGACATGATATAGCTCTACATTTATTTAGATCTCTTTAATTGTTTTCTGTAATGCTTTATAGTTGCAGCATGGAGGACTGGCATAGTTCTTTGTTAAATTTATTACTAAGTATTTTACTGTTTTTGATACTATTATAAAAGGTATTTTAAAAATTGTAGTTTTCCAATTGTTTGTTGCTAGTTTATTATGTATTGTCTGCTGCTACAATTTTGTATTTTGGTCTTGTATCTGTGAGTTTGCTAAATTCATTTATTAGTTCTAATAAGGTTTTTTAGATGCCTTAGAAATTTTTGTGTACACAATCTTCCTGCCTGCGGATAAAAACAGTTTTACTACTTTTCTATTCTTTTTGTTTTTTATTTTTCTCACCATTTTGCACTGCCTAAGACCTCCAGTGCAATATCAAGTGGAAATGGTTAGAATGGACATATTTGCCTTGTTCCTGATCTTAGGGGGAAAGCATTCAGTATTTTACCATTAAATGCAGTGTTTGTTGTTGGTTCTGAATATATAGGCTTTATCAGATTCTATGCTATCTTGGTTTGCTGAGTTGTTGTTGTTGTTTTAAATAATGAATATGTGTTGGATTTTCCAAATGCTTTTTTAAAAAGTTATTTAGGTGATAATATTATTTTCCCTTTTATTTGGTTAATGTGGTGAATTACATTGATGGATTTTTGAATATTGAACCAGCCTTTCATTCCTGGAATAAACCCCACTTGGGCATGATATATTACCCTTTTGTATATTGCTAGAATTGATTTGCTAATTCTATTGAAGCTTGACTTGCTAATTAATGTTTTTATTTTTCTTCACTTCTGAATGATAATTTAGTTGAGTATGGAATTGAGTATGAAATAAGTTTGATATTTTTTCCCTGAAGATATTGAAGATATTCACCTGCCTTTTGACATGTATTTGTGCTAATGAGAAGTGTATATTCAGTCTAATTGTCATTTCCTTAAGGGCAAGATTTATTTTTTTCTCTCTGGAAGCTTTTAAGATTTTTTCCTTCTCTTCGATGTCCTAAAATTTCCTCATAATGTGTCTTGAGGCAAATTTGTTTTTGTTTATTCTGCTCAGGACTCAGTGTGATTCTTCCATCTGATGACTTGTACCTTATTTCAATTACTGGCCTTTATCACATCAAATATTCTCAATAGATAGATAGACAGATGATAGGTAATAGATAGATAGATGGATGGATAGGTAGATAGATAGATAGATAGATAGATCTCCTTGTCTATGTCTTCTCCTCTTAGATCTCCCATTAGATATGTTGACCCTTCTTATTCTATTCTCTAAAGTTCTTAATGACATTTTCATATTTCCTATTTCTTTATATCTCTGTCTGGCATTCTGGGCGATTAGTTAAGTTTTTCTTTCTTCATCAGTGTCCCATCTGCTATCTCACACACTAAGTTTTTTAATTTAGTAATTATATTCTTCATTTCAAGAAGTTCTACCTGGTTCTTTTTCAACTTTTCTTTTACCGCATTGCCGTGTTCTTTCACTATGGCTTATTTTTCATCTCTGCAGTTATTTTAAACACACTTACTTTACCATTTCTTTCAGATTGTTCTAATATTTCAAGATTTTAGAGTGATAGTTTTATCTGTTATGTCTGCTGATTCTCCCTTATGAAGGTTTATTTTCTTGTGTAGTTTGTAATTTTCATTTTAGGGTGAAGCCATTATTTATTATGTTGGAGGATAATGTGTCCTGGTTTGTAAAAGAGTCACTGCAGACTGGCTTGGTGCTTTCTTTTGCACAGGGCCCCAGGGGTTTCAATGGTTCCAGACCAACTTTTATACTAATGTCTTGACTTGTGGTCCTGTCCCATGCAAATATTATAAATTCTGACCCCCATATCTATGAAAAGTGTGGAATTTGGAGTTTTGATTTTTCATGGGGAACAATTTTCCCCATCCAAAGCTTGGATGGACTTTAAGCTTCCTCACTTCTTCTCTGGGATGGTCATGTATTTTCTAGTTTGTGAAGAATAAGTTTACTTCAAGGCTCTGGGCTTTATGTAAAGGGCTCTGTTCTAACTCCCCTACCTAACATGGATGTGTCTTCTTTGCCATGTCTCTTCTCTATGCCTGGGACCCAATACTGAGCCCCTGGGACCTATATCAGGTTCAAATTCTCTGAGGGCTACTCCAGGATTAGCTTATCCTTACTGCTCTGGGTTTAATATTTCTCTATATTTGGGGTGCCTGGAGATTTCCATGTATATTTTTTAGTTTGGCATATATTTCATTTTTTTTTTTTTAGAAAAGTAGAGAGAATAGTATAATAAATACCCAAAGACCTACACCATAGATTTAATAGTGTGTGTGTTTTTGGCCACGTTTACTTCATCTATTAAATTTCTGAACCTATGCAAAATAAGTTGCAGTCATCATGGTGTCTTCCTCTGAATTACTTCAGTTTGCATCTCCTAAAAATAAAGATGTTCTCCTACATAACCATAATACCATCATCATACTTAAGAAAATCAACCTATTATCAAATAATATTTAAATTTCACAAATTGTTTCCAAACTACATTTTATACCTGGTTTTAAAAAAGAGTCAAGATCCTCTTATGCAGTCCAGGTGTATCTTAACCAGATGTGTAAATAAATTTGAGATTTGTAAAAAAAAATCAGGATCCTGTCAAGAATCACATATCATATTTTTGTTAAGTCTTTTTATTCTGTTTTAATCTGGAAGAAACCCTATAACACTGATTTTTGAAGAAACCAGGCTAGTTGTGTTGTAGATTGTCTAATATTCTGGCTTTGTCTGATTATTTCCTTGTGATTGTTTAACTTAATCCTCTGCTTCCTTATTTTCTATAAATTGAAAGCCACGTTTAATGGCTTGATTTTTGGCAAGAATATTTCATAGGGGATGCTGTATTCTTCCTACTGCATCACATTAGAAGGAACGTAAGGTCTGGTTGTCCCATTATTAGGGATCTACGTTAAGGTAATGAGAACCTGATACCTCTGTTGTAAAGTTACATTTTTCCTCTTGTGACAAGCAAGTAATCTGTGAGGTGCTGACTATGTATTAAAAGCAGAATTTGGTTTTGTTTTATCCATGTTTCTCTGAATTTGTGGGAAGAGGAGGGATCCCATTAGCTTGGAAGTCCATGCTGGTGAGCTCCTGACTTGGGCAGGCACAAGGATGGGCACTTAGGGAATTAGAGACAAGAGGGCACAATCCTCGTTAAAGGAGTTGACAGTCCAGTTGGGGAGATGGCCCAAGGACACACACAGATATTTCTATCCTCTGCTCCTCTGGCTGGAATGAATCACCTCCTTTCTTATGGAGAAAATCAAAGTGCTGCTCTTTCAGCAAAGCTTTCCTGAGACCCTTCTGTGTGCAGAGACTGTCTGGCCCTGGGAATGGGGATTTGAACAAAGCGTGCCCCTTGCCCTCTCAGGGCTCGAGGTCTAATTGAAGAGACAGACACATAAACAGACAATTGCAGTCCAGCTTGCTGAGCGCTCGAGCAGAGGAATAAACGATGTGCTGTGTGAGGTCAGAGGAGAGAGCAATTACCAAAGCCCCTTCTCCACGCAGCTGGCCGGGCCCCCAGCCCCGCGACCCCAGGTGGAAGTGAGCACCCCTCCCTGAGTGCACCCAGCACTTTCTCTGGGCCTCCCTTGTACTATTCAGTATCGCTATGCTGAATTCCTGTAACTCATGCACAAATTATGAGCTCCTTAGAGAGAAAGAAGGGTGGAAATCAACCTGGGGTTTCCCACAGAATCTTTCACCCTTTTTGACATGTTCAGAAACACTTTCTTGGACCTTGCTGCATCTGGCTGCTCCCCACCCCAGAACGGTGGCTCATAGCACACCCCACAATATTCCAAATGGCTTTTGGCCAGTGCGGAAGGCGCAGCCTTCCCCTGACGGGACACTCCGCATCATCAATACCAAGACAGCCAAAAAGTGCATCCACTCCAGGGTGACCACCTGGCCTTCTTGCTTCAGGTTAAACTGGCTGTGAACTGAGCCCCTTCAGTTGTGTTGCTGTTGTTGTTTGCATTTCAGACTGTGAATACCCCTCATTGTAGCGGCTCCAGCCTTTATCCCCGAACCTCTCGAGTGATTCAATCCATTTCTGATTAGGAATTAAACATTTTCTACTCTGGCCAAGCTCTGCTAATCCAGGGCAGTGTTTAGTTTATTGCCTTTCAGGCTTCATGTTTTTTTGAGTGACTGAGTGGGCAGACATGTGCATTCACTGTGGGGAATTTCCTGGAATTAACAGTACAGTAAAGAAAAACCTTGGCATAAAAGCATTAAGGCAACTACAGCTAAAAAATAAATTTCAACCATGGTATAAAAGCAAATGGTTAATCCCAGTTTGCAACTAATTTCGGCTTCTAATCAATTCCTCCTGTGAGTAAAGCACATGAGAAATATGATCTCCAAACGATTAATTCATAGCAAAAGGTCAGAGCTTTGAGGTATGAGCAGCGTCTGGAATCTCTCCCTCCTTACGGGTCTCGACAGCGCTAACTTGAGCACGTCTTCCTCCCGCTACTTGCCCTGCTTTCCTGCTTAGCTCTCAGCTTTAGTCAGGGAATCACAATCTATTATTTATGCTTCACACAGAAGAGAAAGGAGTATAAATATATGAGCCTGGTGTCACCCGTAGATCGATTAGGAAAATAAAAAAACCTCATAGAGTCCTTCAAGCTGAGTAGCCGTCCTACAGTTTGTGCCAACGTCAACACAGCCCAAATGTTGACTTAATAATAAAATGGGCACTTCTAGGAGAACCTCCTTGGCTAACTAGAAAGGTAGCACTTGAGTTATCATGTCCTGTGCTAATTTCAGAATAAAACAGATGAAGCAAATGCTCTGATAACACCTCTGCTCTACCCATCTTCCCGGGGCATCTAAGCCCGGGCACAGAGAGGGCAGAGAGAGGGAAAAGTGGAAAGGAAGAGTGGCCTCTGACACAGAGAGGTGCAGAAGCTGTGTGGCTCAGAGTACCCGCTTCCCACTTGGATGCCTTCCCGTCTAAGAGGAGCGATCTCTGGGCCATTGTCAGGACTCCATCTGGGGATAGTGGCTGCACTTCTGAAGGTGGCCCTCACTGTGTTTGCTGTAAGCGTTGCTGCGGAGGTAGTGCTGGGTGCCACGTTGCCAGTGGAAACCAAGAAGTTTGAGGTGGTTCCTGCACATGAGTCAGGCCCAGGTATTCTGGAATGAATGGCTGGCCTCAGCTCTCACGTCCCATTGTCCAGCCCTCCAGGCTGCTCACATTTGGAACCATCACTGCCCATCACGGGAGAGCATTTAGAGAATGTCCCACCCTCCTCTCCTGCCCCCCCGCCTCCACCACCAAACAGAAAAATGGAAAAATCTTCCCTCTAGTAGAAGTCACTTTTAGGATAGCTTTTGTTTTGAGGGTTGATGTGTGGATGGTTTTTGTTTGCTTCGTTTCATTCTGCAGAGTTAGGGTTAGGGTTAAGGTCAGGGTCAGGGTTAAGGTTAGGGTCAGGGTTAAGGTTAGGGTCAGGGTTAAGGTTAGGGTCAGGGTTAAGGTTAGGGAACGGAAGACAGGTGCTCTCCGTCTGTGCTTTAGTGTGTATGGGCAACGTCCTTTTTGTTGATAGGCAATTTAGGGGGCACCCATGGGTTCCCATTTTGCTGTTTGCCTGCCGTACCTCATAAGCTTTCAAGAAGCCTCCAGTTGAGGACCAAAGAGAAGCTGTTTCTGAAATGAGAATGTGCACTGTCCCCATGAAATTGGTGGCCTGCAGAGGGGATAAGTGCACATGACAGATCACAGACTGTTCTGCCGGAAATGGTGTTTTCCCTCACACTTCATGCAGGAGAGACTTACAGATGGGACCATCAAAGGCTGAAAAAGCCAAAGAACCTGCCCAGGGCCTTACAACAAGCTAGCTGTGGAGCTAGAATTGGAGCTCAGCCCTGCAGACTCCTGGTTTCGTGCTCCCTCATGCCCAGGGTTGCCAACGTCACCTCTCTCTTCTTGAGCATTCCGAAATCCTCTTCACGCAAATTCTTCCCACTCCCCCCTCTCCCACCCCCCAAAGAAAACATCCATCTTAGACATCCTGAAATGGGAGGAAGGTGGTACATTTCTCATAAACAGCTTTTTTTAAAAAAACTTCCCATTAATTTCCGGTGCAGACATCTCCATGGGCTGTAGCAGGAGACAATGTCTTCGTTGGGAAACTTTAATTAAACTTTGCACAGGGATGTAGTGAAAACTCAGCCCTCTGCAACCTGAGACCACCAGCATGAAGACCAAAGCTGTTATATGATACAGAGTGTGACACCATGACTAACCCAAGTTTCTTTTACCTGGTTCCCCAGAAGGGTGGCTGGGCCTCATCTCTGAGTACAGAACACAGTTGCCATGTCTTGGCAAGAGTGAACTCTGAGGGGATGGCATGGGAGAGAAGGGAAGACTATACTCTACCCTGTTCTAGAACAACTGAGGTGAAAAAGCTTTCATTATGAATGTTATACAGATCTCTGTTCATATCACCAGGACGTTGGATTCGGTGGAGACTGGGGTTTGCCTAGTTTTGTGTATTTTTGTGCATGTGTTCTTAGGGATTCTGACATGCAGTCACTGACTGGTCTGTCAGCCTCCCCCAGCTCAGCCGCTTGGGTCAGAGGTCAGGGAAGAAGAATGGATTTGGGGTGGGAGATGCCCTGAGCCCGTGGGGTTGATGTGTCCAGGGGGTTGGAAGCTGCTGTCAAGTGGTGGAACTCCAAGAAAGGAGTCAGTCTCTCTCTAGAAGAGTAAGAGCAGAGAAATGGCCACCTCAGAAGAGAGTGCCAGTCTCCTCCAGATGACACTCAGTGTGCGTACAAAGGGCTTTGCAGGCCACTGGAAGAGTAGACATGGATTCATCTCACTAGAGGAAAACACAGAAGAGTTATTATAGAAGCATCCCTAGGGTCATAGGATGCCAGAAGTGGGGAAACTGAGCCCCAGTGTGGGAGACAGACTCGGCTCAAAGTCACACGGACAGCAGGCCCCAGCAGTTTAGGCTTGTGCAGTGCACCCTCCTCTTAGCTCTTTCAGTCATTTATGCCACAGATGTTTATCAAGTACTTAGGAGAAGGTGAAGGCAGAGAGAGGAATCAGAGTAGCCCTTATTGTCAGGGGACTCCCAGGTGACTAGAGGAGATGCCTGGGACACACACACAGACACAGGGATGGGGGGCGGTCCACTGAAGTGAGTCATCACTCCGGCCTTACAGGAAACTGGAGCGAGTCCGGATGGGAGATGCTTTCCTCCCAAAAGCGAACTGAATGGCCCCATCACCACTATCCCCAACATCAGAGCTAAGCGTAAACTCTAAGTTCTACTTAAGGTGGGGCACAGAGGTGCAGAGAGTGGAGACAATTGGCTCAAGGTTACACAGTACTGTAACCAGGACTCAATCTCAAATCGTCTCACTCGTGGGTGGGCAGTCTACTTCTCTCACTTCACTTCCACCGGGGTGGTGGATTCAAGAAGAAGAAATCATGCTGATAACGCAGCTGGGACTTAAAAGTCTGGATGAAAGAAAAGAGTTGTACTTCCTTGTATTAATGAAGTTTGTGTCCTTGACTAAGGGAACATTCATGACCCAATATGGATGTCTCAGATGGGCAGGAGCAGGGCAGGCAAGGTGTCTCCCTAGGCACGATGGTTACAGGTGCGGTCCTCCTGCTGAGTTGATCTATTCCTCTCTGCACTGCGTGTGTCCAAAGCAGCCCCTTCTGATTGTTTCCTTTCAAAAATGGAAAACAATCAATGGGTGGGTTTCATCTTCAATGACTGAAGAATGAAAAGCAAGACAGACAGAAGGCATCTGTGTTTCTACGGGATCTGTTCCTGCAGTGGAACAGTATCCTACAGTGGAGGTTGGGATATTTGCAGATACTTTAATAAGCTGCCTGATTATATCTAATTACACCAGTTTGCTCCACTTCCCACTTGCCCTGAGTTTTTCCTGAGAATTTCCACATTTCTTTCCCACCTTCTCATCCCAAGGACAATAATGGTAATAATGGCACATACTTATATAGCACTTACCATGGGCCAGGCATTGTTCTAACCACCTTGCCAATACTAACTCATTTAATTCTCCTCACAACCTTACGGGGTGGGTACTGATATAAACCCCATTTTACACGTGAGAAAACAGAGGCAGAGAGAGGGTAAGTAACCTGCCTAAGGTCACACAGCTAGGAAGGAAGTAGTGGAGTCGAGATTTGAGCCCAGACAATTTGAGTCCAGAGTCTGTGCTCTGAATCACGATTAGGAGAGGGCTCTCAGAGAGAAAAGAAGACAGGATGAAAAATTGGAAGAGAATCCTTCCCTTGCAAACAGATGTTGATGTTAGCCTAAAACAAAGTCCTGAAACTGACGGCAAGATTATATGCTGGCCGAAGGAAAAAAAAAGGGCAAACCTGACATCTTACTTGATTGACCCCCATTTTACATGAAGAATATGAAGAGTTCAGTGCTGCACCTGGTACAGCAGAAGCCTCCAGTTAATATTTACTAAATAAATATTAGGTGAATAAATAAATGAACGAACATATGGGTAAAGTTTCCTCTCAGTTTACATGTGAAAAACTGCATCGTCCACACATTTGTCCTTGCCAACCCCAAGTCAAAGCTTATTTGGATCATGAGAAGAGCTTTCAGAAGCCTGAACACTTGGGCGTAAGCTCCCACACTTGTCACTTACAAGCTGTACACTTTGGATAAGTCATTTGACCTCTTTGATCCTTACTTTCCTCTTCTAGAAAGTGGAGATAATAATGAAAATAATCTCTTCCCTGTAGGATGCCTGGATAGATAAAATAATTGATTTGAAACCACTTTACAGAGAGCCAAAGGCTATCCAAGAGTCAGATCCCAGAAGCAGCTCTGTCCACATCAAATTGTGATACAGGCCAGGCCTCCTCCCAGTGGCACAACTCCAGGGGTCACTGTTCATACTACATTTGATGTGAATGGTGTCCCTGAGCCATGTACCTCAGAGGCCCTGCCGAGCGCCCTCCCTTTGAGGGTCATAGGACAGAGTGCTAGTGATGGACCATTGACACAGTGATTCCCTAGTGGTGGCCTTACCCTCTGATGGTCCTGGTGGCCCTGTGAGTTGGGCAGGTAGCCAGGACAGTTATGCCATGACCCTGACTTCAGAGAAGAGAACTAAAGCTCACAGATGGGAAATGACTTGCCCAAGGTCCAGAAGCAGGTAAGTGGTGGGAGTTGATGTGGAACCCTGGTACCACTTTCTACTCATCCCAGAGCCCTCTGGATTTGTGGAAGAGAATGCACCCTCCACATGCAAAGGCCAAGGAGACTGTCAAGACAGCTTTAAAGAAAGGCATTTTATGGTTTTCTTATATAGAAAATATTGACAGAATCTTGGTTCTCTCTCATCGATATTAATTGATGTAATTTGTAGGAGTTTGTAAAAGATAAACTTTGTTTCCCTCTTTGGTGAACATATATTAGTTACTTCAATTTGGAAAGAATACTCACAAAAATAAGCCATGAGATATGAGATGAATAAGAGATGAATGAAGCTCAGATAAGCGGACATATAATTATAAACCATCTCTAGGAATTGGCTCCAGAAAGGTGCATGCATGTGGTATGTGTATGGGTGTGTGTGACAGTTTGGAGTGTGGCGAGGGCCATTGGATTCATGCACATGGCTCTTCTGTCCTCAGTCTCTCCTCTTTCCCTCCCAGAGGAAAGGTCTGATCATTGGTCCCAGGTCTCAGGAAGCAAGGCTATTGGAGTCCTGGGGCTGAGGCTTAAGGCGGGCCCACTGTGGAGGCTGGTTTTTCATCCCAAATGAGTGTCACTTCGTCTGGGGGGCTGGAGTAGGGGAGTGGAGTGAGGTCAACAATTGCTGGTGTGGGAGACGTTGAAATTCACATCTTTGTTTAAATTCAGCTTGGTTTTGACCTGTGCAAAGCATTTTCTGCGGAAGCATCCGCAATGGAGAAGAGCCTCAGCGGTGGAAAGGGCTTCAATCTGTCTAATTCTATTTTACCTTCAAAGAAACCGGAACCAATATGTATATGTATAGCTGATTCACTTTGTTATAAAGCAGAAACTAACACACCATTGTAAAGCAATTATACTCCAATAAAAATGTTTTAAAAAAAAGATGTGAATTAAAAAAACTAATTAGAGTATACCTTTGCCACGTACTTTTAGTAATTTTCTGGATCAGGGGTTGGAGGAAGAGATTTAAGTTTAGAGGCTGAAATTTGTCAATCCCAGAATAGTGAACAAATGAACCAGTAGTCGTCAAGAATATCAGACCTTTAGCACTCACAGATTCAACATTGGAAATTTCACATATACTGCATGTAAGCCAAAGGTCCAGAGCATGTGATCATTCGTAATTTTGCCGCAGCACCATATGAATCACTCACACTGGGAAGTTCATGTGCAGGAATGACTTAGCTTGTCAAGGAGGCTTCAGAAAAGATCGCAGCATTTGCTGACAGATTTGAAGGGATGTTTGCACTGCACCTCTCCCCTCCCTGGAGGGTCTCAGGAAAGTAGGTGAGCAGTGTGGTCAGTGAGATACCGCCCCCCATCCACTCAGGCTTCTTATCTGTAGCTGCCACCTCCTGCCCTATTCAGATATTGTCCCTTGTAGCAATCACTGCTTAAGGATATGTCTGTGAAAACATGTTTATCATTTCTGTAGTACAAATCTCTTATGATTCCGTCAGAGATATGGGCTTGCATTAACAGCTAAATATCCGTTCTTAACCTTGAGATCATAGTCAAGATTGGGGAGTTTGGAAAGCCTGAAATTTTGTGCAGAATTCTGTGTGTATATGCATATGTATACCTGTATTGGGAAGGGAACCATTACTGTCATTAGTTTTGTAGGTGAGACTGTGATCAAAAAAAAAAAAAAAAATTAAAAACACTGCTTTAGATGGAAAAAAAAAAAAAAAGAAACTGGAGCCAGAGAGGGAAAGGGTTTTGGTCAAGTTCACATACCTTGGTAGTGACCCAGCTGGGACTAGAGCCTAGATCTTCTGACCCCCAAGCCACGGCTCTTTGTACCGTATGTATTTGGTACAAGAAAATGAGAAAACACTCATTTAGCCATGAGTCAACGAATGATTCTTCTTCCACAAGAAGATTGTAAAGCCATCTGAAAAGCATTCAACGTGATTCGCATCAGTTATAGCAAACACGCCAGCTGCAGTGTGATGAGACTGTCAGAGCTGTGGTCCTGTCTACCTTCCTTCCTCCCTTTCTTCAGTCCTTCATTCCATCTTCCACAAACGTTTCTTGATGCTTGCTCTGTGCCAGGCTCTGCGAGCACGGCCGAAGGACCAGGAGACCACTCGTAAAAGAGATGCAGTGATGCATGGCGGCTGGTCTCCTTCAACTGATTCCCCAGGACAAAGTCTGCTGAATCTTGGAAAGGTGGCTAAAGGAGGGCAAACTCTAAGCAGCTCCTTTGTAGAAACTCAGAGATAAAGACAAACGGAAGGAAGACAAATTCACTGATCTGCACCTAAAGGCTAATTGTCTTGCGAGGTCTGGGCCCTTGGCCTCTTTCCACATCATGGCCACTGAGCAGTGCTCTTGGGTCTCCACAAGGCTTTTGAACACTCTACAGGGGTCCGTGCAGCCGTACCACACTGCACCAATTCATCCTTCACACAGAGGAATGTGTGAAGATCGGGAGATTCAAAATCCAGGGTGGAGTGGATGAAATGGTGGCCCTCCAAAAGATAAATCCACCCAAACCTGTGAACGTGACCTTATTCGGGAAAAGAACATTTTCAGATGTAATAAGGATCTGAGGATGAGATCATCCTGGATTTAGGATGTCCTTATAAGAGATAGAAGAGAAGGCACACAGGGGAGAAGATGATGTGAAGATGAAAGTGGAGAGTGGAGTGATGCAGCCGCAGGCCAAGGGATGCCTGGGGTCACCAGAAGCTGGAAGAAGCCAGGAAAGATTGTACCCTCGAGCCCTCCAAGGAAACATGGCTCTGCTGACACCTTGATTTCAGACTTCTGGCCTCCAGAACTGAGACAATAAAATTCCATTGTTTTAAACCACAGGTGGGACTCTGTTATGGCAGTCACAGGAAACTAACTCACAGGGGCAGGTGCCTGTCTGGCAGCCTCAGAAGCTGTGCTCTGCCCAGAGCTGTGCCCCCTTGGGTGCACACTTGGTAGTGGGTCACCAGTGTCCCAAGGCAGGGAGACAACAGCAGCTAGACCACAACATCAAGCCCTCCCTGCTCCGACTCCAGCTCCCTCCCAACTTATGGCCAAGCCTCCAGCCTTGTGCCAGCGGAGAGCAAGCCCCACTTCCTGTCCTAGTTGTTACAACTGAATCTGTGTCCAGGGCTGAGGCCCTGACTTAGAAAGCAGCCCAGTTCCTCTGAAGGAGGAGCCATACCATGTCCTTGCCAGACCCCACCCCATGGTCTGAATCCTTCTTTCAAAGTCAACATGATGACTGAGCCCCTTCTACCTGCTGACAAATTGACCAGATGCATTTTATTTGGCTACTCCAGAATAAATTATACTTTGATTTGGGTAAACTCTTTAATTCCATTTACCAGCTAGAAGATTGGAACACCCTCTCTATTTTACTAGTTACCTGGCTATTTAGTTTTGTTTTTGACATCCTCTAAAACATCAGGGTAGATGTTTCAGGCAAAAAAAATCTCAAATCCTGATCTGTTCTTTCTCTCCCCACTAACCCTTTCCCCAGATCTTAGCTTCAAACATCACTGTTAAGGAAAATCTGTCAGTTTGTCCTGGGACCCTAAATTTACTTGTTCCTAAATTTCTTGTTGCCAGGCCATGCTTTTTTTTGCAGTATTTCAACTACTTGGGATCTGCCTCCCCAGTGTACATGGCTTGATGTTCTCCTGGTACGATGCTCCATCTTTCTGTTTCTGGGCTGTTCCCCAAGCCTGGCCTATACATGGGTGAGGCTTGTCCTCATCCCTCTTCTCTGGGGACTGAAACTCCAGTGAGCCCCACTGGCCCTGGCTGGGAGCCATCAGAAGGCATGACAACGCCTGATACTGCTGTACCCAGTTTGCAGTTAGAGTCTTATTCTGATGAAGGACAAAGATATCAATGAGATTATTGGGGGGGGAGCTGCCAACAACTCACTTGGTAGGTTTTCTTCTGCTAGTGTATTTTAATCACATGCTGTGTTTCCACAGTGCCTAGCCAACCCTGCTCATTAGACGAATTGCTTTTTATAAAAAGCGCTCATTTATTTAGTAGACTACAATGGCACTAACGAAGTCATTGGAGCTGATAAAGCAATTGTGTGCCTTCTGAGAAGGATGTATGTCCATCACTGCAAATATTATCGGCCACATTTTGAAGACATCTCCAGATGTCTTAGGAGACTCATCAGCTCTTTCGTGTATAGGATGCGCCAACGCCCCCAACCTCAAGTATGCTGCTGTTCTCACAGCAGGGGATGTAAAAATCCTCTGTTTAACTCCAGCCCCAAAGCCTTGTTTTGGCACAATATGGGTTAATGAAAATTGAGCCGTATGGAGTTGAAAGTAGGTTTTTATTGCTAGAACCATACTTTCAAGAGGCCAATCTCTTTAGAAAATAATCAAATACCATAAATTCAAAAATGTTGACATAGAGCTGGGATTTCACCTGAGTCTTAAGCTAGTTTGTGCCAAAAAGCTAGGTGGGGACACATCTGTATATACGCACTTACTACTCAAATTGTCCCATTTGTCTATCTCTCAGGTTGGATTTAATATGTATGTCATAATTCAATTAGGCTTTGATCTTTGTATTTAATGGTTTGGAAGTCCAAATTTTAATTTCAGCTAGGACTTGGCTATAACAAAGGAAGAAGGAAAGATTGATGGATATTAAAAGTACCATATGCAGGCAAGAGTCATAATCCAATACTCCGCTCATTTAGCTGTTTCTGAGGAGGGATTAATTTGTGCCTTTGAATTACAGGTTGGGGAAAGCCCATGGTTTGAACTAAGGAGAGCCCGTGCCTATAGACCCTTTTCTTCAATCACGATCCTGTGGCTCACAGTGAGGAATGGAAGCCTTTGGAGGAGAACAGCTCCCGGTTAGGTTCAACCAAACAGGGCCAGGACTAAGGTGAGGTAAGTGAGGCACTTACCTGAGGTTCAAAATTTAAAGGTGCACCGGGGCTTCCCTGGTGGCGCAGTGGTTGAGAATCTGCCTGCCAATGCAGGGGACACGGGTTCGAGCCCTGGTCTGGGAAGATCCCACATGCCGCGGAGCAACTAGGCCCGTGAGCCACAATTGCTGAGCCTGCGCGTCTGGAGCCTGAGCTCCGCAACAAGAGAGGCCGCGATAGTGAGAGGCCCGCGCACCGCGATGAAGAGTGGCCCCCCACTTGCCGCAACTAGAGAAAGCCCTCGCACAGAAACGAAGACCCAACACAGCCATAAATAAATTAATTAATTAATTAATTAATTAATTAATAAAAAAAAAAAAATTTAAAGGTGCACCAAAAACTCAGTAATCAAGGTAAATAATACTTTAATGCAATGTGCTAAAAATCAAAATGAATGCAAAAAAGCCATCACGAACAAAACATCGAACTTAAGATAAAGACCAGATCCAATCCTGCACTTGGTTCACCCTAACCCTGGCCCTGTGTCCAGTAAAATCTCATTTACAAAAACAAGCAGCCGGGCTTCCCTGGTGGCGCAGTGGTTAAGAGTCTGCCTGCCAATGCAGGGGACACGGGTTCGAGCCCTGGTCTGGGAAGATCCCACATGCCGCAGAGCAACTGGGCCCGTGAGCCACAACTACTGAGCCTGCACGTCTGGAGCCTGTGCTCCGCAACAAGAGAGGCCGCGATAGTGAGAGGCCCGCGCACCGCAATGAAGAGTGGCCCCCGCTTGCCGCAACTAGAGAAAGTCCTCACACAGAAACGAAGACCCAACACAGCCAAAAATAAATAAAATTAATTAATTAATTTTAAAAAAGCAAGTTTAAAAAAAAAAACAAGCAGCTGGCTCACAGGTATAGTTTGGTTTGCTGCTTCAAATTTTTTTAAATATTGCATTATAAATCAAAACTACAATGAGGTATCACCTCACACTGGTCAGAATGGCTATCATCAAAAAGTCTACAAACAATAAATGCCAGAGAGAATGTGGAGAAAAGGGAACCCTCCTACACTGTTGGTGGGAATGTAAATTGATACAGCCACTATGGAGAACAGTATGGAGGTTCCTCAAAAAACTAAAGATAGAGCTACCATATGATCCAGCAATCCCATTCCTGGGCATATATCAGACAAAACTATAATTCAAGAAGATGATGCACCCCTATGTTCATAGCAGCACTATTCACAATAGCCAAGACATGGAAGCAACCTAAATGTCCATTGACAGATGAATGGATAAAGAAGATGTGGTACATATATACAATGGAACATTACTCAGCCATAAAAAAGAATGAAATAATGCCATTTGCAGCAACATAGATGGACCTAAAGATTATCATACTAAGTGAAACAAGCCAGATAAAGACAAATATCATATTATATCACTTATATGTGGAATATTTAAAAAATTATACAAATGAACCTAAATACAAAACAGAAATAGACCCACAGACATAGAAAACAAACCTATGGTTACCAAAGGGGAAAGGGGTGGGGGAGGGATAAATTAGGAGTTTGGGATGAACATATACACACTTCTATATATAAAATAGATAACCAACAAGGACCTACTGTATAACACAGGGAACTATACTCAATAGTTTTTAATAACCTATAAGGGAAAAGAATCTGAAAAAGAATATATATATACACATATATGTATATGCATAACTGAATCACTGTGCTGTACACCTGAAACTGACAACATTGTAAATCAACTATACTCCAATATAAAATTAAAATTAAATTTAAAAATTTATGTTGGTCACATCTGAAATGCTGTGTCATGTTATGTTAGGTTAGGTTTAAGCCACAAGACTCAGAAATTTAAAAAGAACTGAGGGGCTTCCCTGGTGGCACAGTGGTTGAGAGTCTGCCTGCTAATGCAGGGGACATGGGTTCGAGCCCTGGTCTGGGAAGATCCCACATGCCGCGGAGCAACTGGGCCCGTGAGCCACAACTACTGAGCCTGCGCGTCTGGAGCCTGTGCTCCGCAACAAGAGAGGCCACGATAGTGAGAGGCCCGCGCACCGCGATGAAGAGTGGCCCCCGCTTGCCGCAACTAGAGAAAGCCCTCGCACAGAAACGAAGACCCAACACAGCCAAAATAAATAAATTAATTAATTAATTAATTAAAAAAAAAAAAGAACTGAAAGGGCCTTTTCAGATTACCAGTGCTGACACCTAATATTCTCACTTTATGCTTTTCTTGGAGTGGTGAAGAAAACATACAACATAGGTATCCTTCCTGCTGCCTTTTAAACCATTTCTATAATTTCATGGCTATCTGCTCAGCAAAGCAATCCTAAATTGAGACATTATTAGAAAAAAAAAAAGTTTTCCATGTCAAATTTCAAGTAAGTGAAGGAATCAGCTCGTGGCTTTTTGAATCTCCAGGTGGTTCAAAGCAGGCCCATCAAAGCAGACAGAATCCCCTGTTCCAGGAACTGGTGGTCCAGCTAGTACTGTTCTGGCTGCAGCTCAAGTCGTGCCAGCCACCGGGGACTCCTGGCCACTGAGATGGCAGTGGGTGCATGTGCTGCAAAGCACAGTATAGGTCTGGTCCCCACCAGCCATCATCCCAGCTTCCCAAGCCCCTCATGACCAACTTTGAGGCTGTCAAAAGCAGGTCACCACAGGGGACTAGTAGAGCACGGGGCCTCCACGACCTCGGTTTTCTGCACACACCACACTTTTTCATAGTTTGCAGATCTGACCTATGCTGCTCCCTCTGGCTGAAATGCTTTCCTCCTTGGCTGGTTTCTATTAGCCATTTCCTACTCAGCTCAGGCTTCAGGTAAAGGTGGAGGAATGGTCATGGACATCTCATTTCACTCCCTCCTTTCAACAATAAACTTACAATGGCAGGAAGAATAAAAAGGGAGACCACCATAGCAACATTTTTGACACTGAGAGATGTACCAGGGGTAGCAGACTTAGCAGAGCCAAGGAAGCTGAATCCAGGTCAGCAGTGGGGACACTGAGAACCAATCTAACCCACGTCACAGAATCCTCAATCGGCTCAAGAATAGGCATCCCCAGGTACCCCTGGAACTGGGGCATGGAGACGTTGTGCTCTGGAGAGGAGTAAACAGGATTTCTGGGCCAAAGCATTCCAGAAACAGTTGAGGACACTAGTCGATACCCAAAACAGAGGATTCTATGAATGTACGCAATGCCAAAGCTGAGAGCAGGGGCTTCAGCTCCACAGCACTGGCACCCAAACCCTCACCTTCCCAGGCAGGGGGCTGGAAAAGGCAGATGGGCTGGATGCACAAAAGAGAAAAGAGGTGGGTAAGTCTTCAGACTGAGCTCAGAGGTGCGGCCTTTATTCTCTGTGGAGTGAGTTGGCACTGAAAGTTTTGAACGGGGCATGATGTAGTGAGAGGAAGAAAGAGACGTGGACACTCAATGTGTATTTTACGTTCAGTGGCATTAAGTACATTCACATCGCTGTGCAGCCAATCTCCAGAACCCTTTTCATCTTCCTAAACTGAAATCTGTACTCGTTAAACACTAACTCCCAGACCCTCCTCCCCACATCTCCTGGTGCCCACCGTTCTGCTTTCTGTCGCTATGAATTTGACTACTCTAGGAACCTCGTGTTAGTGGAACCATATAGTATTTGTCTTTTTGCGTCTGCCTTATTTCACTTAGCATAATGTTTTCAAGGTTCACCCATGTTGTAGCATAGTCATAATTCCCTTCCTTTTCAAGGTCGAATAATATTCCATTGTATAGCAGACCACATTCTGTTTACCCATTCATCTGTCAATGGACACTTGAGTTGCTTCCACTTTCTAGCTATTGTGAATCATGCTGCTATGAACACGGGTGTGAAAATATCAAGGTATTCTTTTATCATGTAACATTGGCACACTGTGATTCCAAGGAAGCCTTGATCACAGCAACAACAACAAAAGACAAGTCCTTTGGCATCTCCAGGTGGTTCCAGCATTCCCACTCTGCCACTCACCCCAGGCTGTTGAGAGGTCACATGACCTAAGATGTGCAAGAACCTTGTAAATTCAAAGTGTGGCACTCATGGGGACACAGCTGCTGCCGCTGCCTAAGGAAGATCGCAAGACAGCCCAGGTAGAAGGGTAGTGGAGCTGGGAGCAGCTATGGGCAGGGTACACCAGCCTAATAAGGAGCTGTGGAAATCTTTCTGGAAGCCGGCCCCTAAGGCACAGGGAACTTTGAGGTTAGAGGGTCAAATCAAGGAAGCTGTGCGGATCAAAATGCCAAAAGCAATTGATTATCTTAATTGCTCCATAGCTCATTTGTTCCTTTACTTCTTAAATAAAATAACCCAGTAAATATGCACTTAAGATAATTGAGACCAAAATCCTGTACTCTCCAGTGGACAAATGGAATTCTGGGCCTCACAGAAGGGGGCTCTGCATGACATGGTGACATTCCTCTCTTAGGGCAGAGACTCAAGAAATAAGGGCTTTGCAGCTGAGGTGCCTTTGTCCGTGGTCTACCACAGGATGCTGTCATCCTGATGTCCTCTCCCCTCAATTAAGGACGTGGGGTCAAGGTTATGTGTCCTGAAGTCTCTTTTTTTCCCTTCAGTTAAAAAGAAATTAGCTGCTCCTTTACTGCCTAAACACCATTGAATGTTTTGGAACCTGAAATAGGTAAATGAAGCCCAGTTCTCGCATTTCCTTCCCTGGCAGGGAAAGGAAAGGTGTTGGCAGAAGTTCTTTATTTCTTGTGAGCAGCTGCCCCGGCAACACCCCAGCTGTCCAGCCCCGCCTTGGCTCGACACTCTCAGGGCTGCTCAGAGGCCTTCAGAGCCCAGGGCCCTGCTGGCAGCCTCACCAGGTACTGGATACCCAGCCTGGGCTCACGTGCCTGTGTCCAGCCTCTGACTTCCTTGGTGAGTTTGGGCAAGTGCTTCCCTCTTTGGACCTTACTTTACCCACCTCCCTGGAGCCAGGGAGCTCTAAGGCCCCTGCCCGCTCACCTGCCCCAGCAATCTTTCGGTCCAAAGGGACCCTAACACGTTTTCTCCTGTCCTTATAATAATCCTAAGTGGTAGGCATGACTGTCCCATTTGAAGATGAGGAAAGGGAAGCTTGGAGGTGTTAGGTCATAATGTCTACTAGAGGCTCAGTGGCTGGACTGGCCTTGGACTGCAGGGCTCTGGGCCCCCTCTCCTGGCTTGGGTCCCTCTCGCCCCGCTCTGCTGTCTCCCTAGGACAGAACATGGCAGGGAAGAGCTGTTGGGGCAGGGTTATTGTGCAAATGGTTTTCAAGCAAAAATAAGAAAAGAACTTACTTTCTTCTCCCCAAAGCCTTTTGTCCAGTATGTTCAGATTCTTCATGGTCTCAGAACATGAATGCCCACTGGATGGAAACTGGCCCTGTGGTCTTGCCCCTCTCCTTGCATTTACCTTGGATGTGACATCTCTATGACCTGCACCTCTGAACAAGGCTTTTCCTTTCTCTACAAATTGGTAAAAGGTTCAGGCTTGCAGTCAGTGCCTCCCTCCCCTAAATAAAAACAGAGGAGACACTTAGAAGCCCTGCCCCAGGCCTCTTTGCTCAGACTACCTTCCCAGGTCCCCAGATGTTCAATGTTGTCCTGCGCACACAGTTATTCCCAAGGTGGGGAGCTCAGAGCAGTCCTGTTGCTTCTTCAAGAGGTGCTTCCTGGGCTCCTTCAGCATTTGTCCCTGGGGAATTGTGCCTTCTGTCTGAGGGACACACACCGGAACCTTAGTTCCATCCTGGGCCTAGGAGAGCTCAAGGTTGGATCTGAGTCAGTTCTCCCTTTGCGTACATGTGTACGTGTGTGTGTGTGTGTGTAGTTATGGTAGGGTAGGCTTGGAGTGAGGTGACTTGAGTAAGTCTCCTCACTGTGCTGTGCTGTGCTGTGGTGAGTGGTTAATTACCTGGGTGCAGGTGCAGCCCCTCTCAGGGTCAATTCATTTTGAGATAAATGAGTGTGCATGGGGTAAGGCTAACACACTCAGAGACAGATTTTTGTGGGGAAGCCATGTTACCACTCTGTTTGTCCACCTGTAAAATGGGGGCAGATAGTATCCTAACCACCTCAGGGAGAGTTAGGGGGATCTAACAAGATACTGATCTAGGGAGTGTGAACCCGCTTTGCAAATTCCAGACCTTATCCCAATGTGCAGCCTTCCCCCCAGTGCCCTGCACAGTGGCTCACCCGTCCCATTCCAGGACTCAACGACAAGTTAGTGATTCCCCCCACCCAGGCCAAGCATGGGGCTCAATGCCTTTTCACTGCTGTGCCCCAATGTTTCAACAGACTGCCTTTAAGCAGCCATCTCTTTTGCTTTAAGTTCTGCATCTTTCTTGACTTCTTCCCAAGCTCTAAAGCTAGCTAATTGGCATTTACTCACTCGCTTTCACATTCAACACACACTCTGTCCTTGTGTCGCCTTCTGAACATTAACGTCTCTTAGCCCATCTCTCCCTTCCCCCTTCCTGCTCTTTTCTCCTTTATTTCTTTTCCTTTTCTTTAGGGATCTTTGCTTCTTCTAGGCAATGATTTCTTTTCATCTTTTCTTTTATATTCTTTCTCATCCTATTTCTTTTTTTTTAAATTTATTTATTTTATTTTTATTTTTGGCTGTGTTGGGTCTTCGTTTCTGTGCGAGGGCTTTCTCTAGTTGCGGCAAGCGGGGGCCACTCTTCATCGCGGTGCGCAGGCCTCTCACTATCGCGGCCTCTCTTGTGGCGGAGCACAGGCTCCAGACGCGCAGGCTCAGTAGTTGTGGCGCACGGGCCCAGTTGCTCCACGGCATGTGGGATCTTCCCAGACCAGGGCTCGAACCCGTGTCCCCTGCATTGGCAGGCAGATTCTCAACCACTGCGCCACCAGGGAAGCCCTCTCATCCTATTTCTAAAATAATTATAATGATTACCTTTCTTCTAATACTTTTCTTATTAGGATAAAAGAGACAAAATATTGTTCTTATATAGCTGGGTGTTTCTTATACCATTTTTATGAACTCTTATTTTTCATGATTTGTACACAAGAGTCCATATTTCCATAACGTTTTAAAGGTGTATTTCTAATTGCCTTGTACTTTTCCATGGTAACTAAAAAACACAGGCTGGAAACTGGGAATTTATGGATGGCACTGGCTCGGGCTCCAACAGCAAATCAAGCTTCTAAGATCATTTTGAAAAAATGACCTATTTTGGCATATAGCTGTAAAACATATGGGTTGCTTTTTTCCATATTTTATGTTTTAAATTTTAATAAAGTTTATTTTTTCCATAGTTACAGTAACAAATGCTCATTATAGAACATTTGAAAAAGACAGAAACATAGGACCAAAAACATCTCTAGTTTCACCTCTCAAAAGTATTCATAGTTATCAACACTTTGTATTTCTCTGTGTGTCACCAGTTAAAAGAATGCATAATTAATCCACAGGCTGTGAACTCTGTGGGGTAGAAATCATGCCTTATCCATCTAGTATACTGCATGATACAAACAAGGAACACCATAAATGTCTATCGAATGGTAAAGCTTGACTTTATAGGTTTGGGTTTTTTACGTTTGTAGACCATGAGGACTGTTCCTGCTATCTTGTGCGTGTTCATGTCAAGTTTGTATGGAACACCATGTGGGACAAACCAAGTCTCTCTGGTAGGGTCAGTCTCAGAGAGGTCACCCTGCCTTCTGCTGAGCAGGGCTGGGAGGCCATCAGGGCAGTTTTCATCAGCACTCTATCTCCAGCCCCTTCATCATACTCCCATAGCATCCTGTGCACTTCTCTTCACGACTCTCATCAGTTTCACGGTTACTTCTTTACTGTCTGCCTTTTCAAATAGTGAGGCCCAAGAAGGTAGGGATTTTTGTCTGCCTTGGTAACTGCAATATACCCAATACTGATCTTAGTGGCACATAGTGGGCACTTGATAAAGATTTGTTGACTGATGAAAAGAATAAATGAAAGTAACAGTCCCTGAAATTAAGGAGCTTTCATTCTGGTTGGGAGGATAAGATCAGTTCCCAGATAACTAAAACACAAGCTCCTATCTCTTTTCTCACTGCTCTTTTAGGAAGTCCTGTGAAACAGTCTGTGTAGACCCCTACTTGTTTCACTAAATTGTGGCTGGAGAAGCTGAAGTTCAGAGATGTAACAACACTGATGGCTGGTAGAGAAGGGACTAGTCTGGTTTCTCTGACTCCTGATTTAATGCCCTTTCTATAACACCTTACTGACCACCTTCTGGCTCAACCAAGTTTTTCTCCATCCATGACTCTTTGACACAAGGGTGTTTGATTAGAGGCCAGCATTTAGGTCTGATGTCAGACACCTGTCTGAATTACCATATCAGTTGACCCTAGCCTATAGCCACCTAAAGGAGGATGAACGCAGGATTTCTGAGCAAATTTGGCAGTCTGAGATCCCATCTTCATGACTTTCAGCTCACCCTGAAGGGAGCCTCCAGTGAACAGGGAAATAATGTTCTTCCTTCCAGGAGTCACTTCAAATATTTGATGAGGGGATAGGTGAATGGATGAATAGAAAAGTCAATCAGTATAGGAGCAAGGTATTCTTGAGACATTTATATCACTCTTGTCTAGTTGCAGATACCACAACCTTGCTTTCTCCAGTTCTGTGCCATGGGCATGATAAAACTTGTTTTAAAGAGGTTGTAACATGGTGATAATGTTAAGTTCACTGGGCCACTGCTGATGGCAGAAGGCAGACAAGTAGGACAATAGGATTAACGAGGCAGGAAAGTCCATCATGTATTCAGGGAAGCTCAAGTAGTCAGTCTGAGGGTGCATAAAGTATGTACAGGGGAAACATTTGATCATTCAAGCCTTCCAACCAATATTTTTTAGTCTACACTATGTACCAAGTCCTGTGCACAATTCCAGGGATGCACAGATGAATAAGACAACCCTTGCTCTAAAGTTGTTCCCAGCCTAATAGAGTGCAAGTACACAAAAAGAGAGAGATCAGCTCTACTTGAGGGAGTCAGGATCATCTTCGTAGAGGATAGATGCTTGAGCTGAGCCTTGAAGACTTAAGAAACATTTGCCAGGCAGCTAAGTTGAGAAGAAGAAAGATCAATTATGGAAGAGGGAAAACCACAGTACGTGCAAAAAACATGAAGACATGAAATGGTGTGATGGTTTTAAGGGCTGCAAGTAGTCAGCTGTGTGTATGGAGTCAAGAGCACAAAGGGGAGACCGATGTGTGCTGAATCAGGGTACTGGTATTATAGACAATAAGAGAGGGTAAATGTGAGAGATAGTTAGGATAAAGAATGCATAGGTGATACAGCTACTATGGAGAACAGTATGGAGGTTCCTTAAAAATCTAAAAATAGAACTACCATACGACCCAGCAATCCCACTACTGGGCATATACCCTGAGAAAACCATAATTCAAAGAGAGTCATGTACCACAATGTTCATTGCAGCACTGTTTACAATAGCCAGGACATGGAAGCAACCTAAATGTCCATCGAGAGATGAATGGGTAAAGAAGATGTGGTACATATATACAATGGAATATTACTCAGCCATAAAAAGAAACAAAATTGAGTTATTTGAAGTGAGATGGATGGACCTAGAGTCTGTCATACAGAGTCAAGTAAGTCAGAAAGAGAAAAACAAATACCGTATGCTAACGCATATATATGGAATCTAAAAAAATAGTATAGATGATCTTATTTGCAAAGCAGAATAGAGACACAGACATAGAGAACAGATGTATGGACACCAAGGCGGGGAAGGGGGGGTGGGATGAATTGCGAGACTGGGATTGACATGTATACACTATTGATACTACGTATAAAATAGATAACTAATGAGAACGTACTGTATAGCTCAGGGAACTCTACTGAATGCTCTGCGGTGACCTAAATGGGAAGAAAATCCAAAAAAGAGGGGATATATGTATACATATAGCTGATTCACTTTGTTGTACAGTAGAAACTAACACAACATTGTAAAGCAACTCTACTCCAATAAAAATTCATTTAAAAAAAAGAATGCATAGGACTTTGTGACCAATTGGATGAATAAAGAGGAGGGAATCAAGGATCAATTCTGGGTCTCTGACCTAGGTAACTGGGTGTCATTAACCCTGATAGGATTTCCAAGAGAATTGGATATGGGCTGAAAGGAGACTGGAAAGATAGGCAACGGCCTAGTTGGGGAAGGCCATGTTAACATAAGCAAGACTGAAACATGAAAGACTTTGAAAGGTTATAGGGAACGTGGAAGAGTTTTAATCAGGAAAGTATTATCATATTGCCTTTTGGAATGTTCACTCTGACTGCTGTATTAAAGTGCAGTGTGCTGAAATGAGGGCGATGGAGGAGTCAAGGATGACTTCCAAGTTTCTGGCTTGAATACCTGAGTGGCTGATGGAATTATTGGGAACTGATATTGGGAACACAAGAAGAAAAGTAGATTGAGAGGGGAAAGTGTGGAGTTCAGTTTGCGATATGTTGAGTGATTCCAGTAGGTGATTGAATCTATGGGTCTGGATCTCAGGATAGAGGTTTGAGATGAAGTTTTATATAGGCTCACTTCATAGAGTCATTGATGCCATGGGAGATGATCAGATCTCCCGTGATCAGGGAAAAGAGTCAGCGGAACCCTAGGAGACAAATATTCAGAAAGTAGTAGAATGAACTCATAAGTAGTATAAAGAACTCATAATATCAATAAGACAAAGACAAACGACTCAAAAAAATAGGCAACGAATATTAACAGGTAATTACCAATAGTAGAAACTTAATGGCCACTGAATTTATGAAAATATGTTCAACCCACTAGTAATCAGAGAAATGCAAAGTAAAACAGCAATAAAATGCCACTTCACACTGTATAATTGACACATATTTAAAAGTTTGATGATACTAATGTCAAGGAAGTAGAAGAACAGGAACTTTCATAAACCTCTGGTAAGAGCATAAAATGGTGCAAACTAGGAGAGCAGTATGGCAATATCTGGTAAAGCTGAAAAGGTACACATAGCAATTCCAGATCTAAGAAAGAAATACTCTAGAAAAACACTTTCCCATAGTGCACAAGGATACTTACACATGAGTTTTCATTGCAACTTTTTCTGTAAGAGCAAAAGTGTGGAAATAAGAAACAGGAGATTAGATAAATAAATTGAGGCGCATTTATAAAACAGAATACTTTAGGGCAATAAAAATGAATGAACTATATATAGGCTACATGTGTCAACATGAAAAATCACAATAACATTGAGTGAAGAAAATGCATTGCAAAGGCTAAAGAGTATTGCCATTTCCATAAAGTTTAAAAGCATACAACAACGTATTATATTTAGTTTATAGATATATCATCTTGTAGTAAAATTAGGAAAACATACATGGGAATTATAATAGCCAACTAGATCCTAATTATTCCCACCACAAAAAAAAAGATATGATAATCATGTGACATGATACAGGTGCTCACTATTGCTACAATGGCAACCAAATTGCAATATATGTTTCAAATCAACATGTTGTACACCTTAAATTTATATAATGCTATTTGTCAAATATATTTCAATTAAAAAATAAGATAGTAGTTAACTCTAGGGAGAGAGAAAAATTGGAGTGAGAGGGGATTCCCAATGCTTCAACTAGATCTCCAATATTTTGTGTCTTAAAAAAGGATTTGAAGCAAATATGTTAAAATCTTAGCATCTGAAAAAGCCAAGTGATGGGCACATGGTTATTTTCTATGTATGTCTCCATATTTTTCTATGTACTTGATATATCTCGTATTTTTACAAAAGGGTTAAGAAAGTTGAATGGTGGGAGATAATTTAGGAAAATAATTGGGAATGAAAAATAGAAGAATTTAGACTTAATTCTGTAGCACATGGGGAGTGATGGAAGGTTTCTGATCAGAACAGTGCTAGGATCAGAGTTCTGCTTTTGAAAGAGTCCCATAAGAAGAGCAGTTAAGAGGCTACTGCAGGGGTCTAGATATGAGATGATAAAGGCCTACACATGAGTAGAGACATTGAAATTGGAGAAGAGAGGATGATGAATTTGGGAGACACTACAGATAGAAGAAATGGGATTTGGCTTTCAAATCAGACCTAGGAGAGCCTGCCAAAACTTTTCATATCTTGAAAACCTTAGCAGAGAGTGAGAGAGCAAACACCATCATAAATTATGGAACCAAGCCCTGGGTCTCTGGTAGTTGCAGTAATAAAAAGAAATATTTATTGAACAGCTTAGTTTTAGTCTGGGAATGTATTATACAGAAGTAGGAAGAAGAAAAACACACACTTCCTTTCCTACACAGGTAAGAGGGTCTGCAAACAGCCTCTCTAAGAGCATAGTGAGCTGCATATCTTCTCTCGGGTAGGGTTCCAGGCTGAGCACACTCAGAAATCACTTGCACATGGGGATGAGCACCTGTAAGAAAATCATCGGCCAAAATAACTGGTTCTTCTTCTTGCTATTTACCTACCGAGGTACTCCAGTAATTTCATAATTACTAGGCATGTGTAACAGTCCAAAAGAGTCTCAGCCTAGAAAGCAGTGCAGCTGCTCTCTAGGGCCAGTGTTGCAGGGCATGATTTGTAAGGACTCTTCCACAGCTTTGTGATGGACTAGGGTTTTGTGAATACTTTTGTGGCCAAGCATTAGGTTAGTTTATTTGAATAGACCCTGTATTGGTTTGCCAAGTTTTGCTGATTCTTACTTTTACACCACCACCTCCATTGTTCTGGTGGAGATACCAAGGCCTAGAGATATACTATGGTCTCTCCTAGGTCACAGAGTGAGTTAATGGCTATACCAGAACTAGAAAATGGGTATCTCCATTCCCCATCTGATGCTCACTTCACCAAGCACACCATCTCCCCCTTATTTCCTTCATCATAATTCTTCAAGGGAGGACAACAAAGTATTCAAACGTAGGGCACAACTTGTCTAATAACAGTCACCAAATTGAACTTTGAGAGGAAATGATATCAAGGCAACAGGGGCCCCATAGCCAAGGGATATGTAACCAGGGAAGCATTGAGAAGGTCCATTGACAGCCAATGGCTAAGCGGCCTTTCAGGCAGTTCTCCTAGTGGTGGAGACAGGCAGGTAGGGAAGAACAGAAAGTTCTAGAAATAACATTGTCTCCCCTGGGAAGTACCTTCAACGAACATCTGAAACTGGTTCAACCACAAAAACATCCCAGGTGGCTTTTTCTATCCCTCTCTTCATTCCTTCCATCTTCTAACCACTCTGTGATGGTCTGGTAGTGACTACAGAAAGCTTTGTATGACTTGAAATGTGCTTCCTTGGAAGATCTAAATTTGATCACTCCTTTCATTGCATCTATTGACAAATCATAATTATTTTATGTATTTGACTGGTTACTTGCTTTTGCACACTTCCTAAGTGCCATCGTCACCCCACCTTCATAGCTGCCCTGCATTATATACACCTCTGGCTGTGAGCTTCATCAAGGCAGGTAATGTAATCTGTTTTATCTAGCACTGTAGCCACAGAACGTAGAACAATCTCTGGTACATGATAAGTGCTCACCACAAGATATAACTAAATGATAGAAACAACTCCCAAAATTATATTCTTAAAAATGTTTTATCTTTAGGTAAAGAATGACTAGTGTCCAGTGTGAAGCAAGAGATTTAACCTTTAGGTCTGAGCACCTATACAAAAACTGAACGGGTCCTGCTATAATAGAAGAACAAAACATTGGGGGAAAACGTTGTGATAAACTGCTACGCACAGAGATGTGCTGAGATCTACAGAAGAAATTGAAAGAGGTGTCTGTAAGAGAGAACGAGGAACAGAACAGTGAAAAACCTCCTGACAACATGCTAGGAGATAAGGGGATAAAAACTCATTGTTCCAAAGTGTGATGGTGACAAAAACTTGAGATTCTAAGGTCCACAAGTGGGTCTCCTGGCAGTTTGGGCAGCAGTTGTGAGGGTCAGTTTTTCTTCGGATTGCCTAAGCCCTAGATGATGGGGCACTGCTGATACTCTGCTGTCTTCAGACCAGTTCCACCAGACCACCTTCCCAGCCACCTCCATGAGAACCAGAAAAAGATGGGGTGCAAAGGTGACAGCTTAATAACTTGGCTAACAAACAACAACAGAATAACAGTTGGTGCACACACACACACACACACACACACACCCCAAACTCGGCTGGAACACCCATGAGGTAAGGGAGGATTGAGAGGCAGTTACTTAGTTAACTAGTGTCACAGTGGTTAAACTCATTAGTTAAGTTATTCAATCATGCGTGCATTCATTCATTACAAAGTGTATATTGAGCACTAGAGATGCAGAGATAAATTAAATGCCTTAATTAGCTCCCTCCAATAGAGGGAGGAACTTTAAGCAAACAAGTAAACTAATATGATGTCATAGAGATTTTTAGAAATAGTTAAGAGGAAAAGTTATAAACATGGAGAAAACAATTATTTATACAGAGAAGGTGGTATCTGAGCAAGACCTTGAGGGATCAAATTAAGTAGAGCCTTGAATAGAAGGCTAAGAACTTTGAAAATCATTCTGGAGGAAAATGGGGGAGCCACTGAAAAATTTAAAGTATACAAATTACAAGAATAGCCAAGTGTTAGGTAATTGGTGGTAGTGTGGTGGATGGTTTATATGCAGGAGAGTTTGGTGATGGAAGCCCAGTAAGGAACATTGCAGCAATCCAAGAGACAGATGATGAGGCTGGGACTAAGTGCGAGTGATGATGGAGAGCAGAGGCAAGGCCATGACATATTTAGATGGTAGCATAGGCAGAATGTGGTGAAGGGTTGGATGTAGGGAATGAGAGAGCATTGGACTTAGTGTTCTGGTTTGGCAGATTAGACCCTGTCTCATCCTGTCTGGATGTCAAGTGCCCAGGTCAGTGCCAAGCACTGAGTAGGTCCTTACTAAATACCTGCTGAATGGATGAATGAATGAATAAATAATGGTGATCTTTAATAGAGCGATCTGAGAGTGGAAGGGTGTCGGGTCAGATTGCATGAATGAAGACATGAGGGGGAGGTGAGGAAGTGAAGCTCATTCCTGCTGCCTTGGTGTTGCCTTTGCGTTGCCCAGTGGTTTCTACAAGAAACTTCACATAGGACTCTTTTCCATTTGAGTACAGGCAGAATTGCAGTTCAGCTTTGCTTACTCCTTTTCTTTTCTGCGATATACTTGGCCCTATTGTCCAGTTGGGCTGCTGATGCACTCGCACATTTCTGAAGTTCAGTATTTGAAATCATTTTCCCCAACAGCCCAATTCTTTTATCTTTATCATTCTAATTCCTTTCAATAAGCTCTTTGCACGGAGGACTTGCACTCTCTTTCTTTTGTATAAACCTCATCCACTGGCTCCAAAGTCTCTGAGAGCAAAAGTTGAGGTATATTTCTGGTGCCTTTTTTGGGGGGAAGAATTATTTCTTCTATCGGTAAACTTAGGATTGTAACCCAGTGACTGGGTCTGCAACACATTTCCCAGAGTATTTCTGCTTTGCCCTAGTACTAATTCTATGGAATTACCTTCAGGTTTATCAGTTCCCAACTCCCCTTTTTGACCATGATTCCTTCTTCCATTTTATTGCATGATCTTTCATGGTTTTGCATTTCTGTGTCCTCATCCATCTTCTCCACTCTGTCAAATTCCCCTCTACGTGTTTACTGAGTGTTGATGTCAGTTCTTGACTGGTCAAGCTCTACTCAGCCACAGAACTGAAGACCTTCCACTCTTAGGTTTGACCCCATTCAGTCCCTGAACCCTAGGGCCAACATTGGCGTGGGAGGAGGTGCTCTATCCATTTACCTCCCCCACCTGCCCCACTCCCCGCAGCAAGTAGGCTCTGGAACTACAGTCGTCCCTCGATACCCCTAGGGGATTGTTCCAGGACCCACTGCAAATACCAAAGTCCAGGGATGCTCAAGTCCCTTATATAAAATGGTGGAGTACAGTCAGCCCTCTGTATCCATGGATGTGAAACCCAAGAACACGGAGGGTCGACTGTATATTTGTTGAAAAAAAATCTATGTGTAAGTGGACCTGTGTAGCTCAAACCCCTGTTGTTCAAGGGTCAACTGTAGTCTTGTTGCCCCATTCATTGGTCCCTTCAGACACCATATGCCTGGGTTAAGAACTCCATTGACTCGACTCTCAGCAGCACGACTACTGTTTGAGGTCCCGCTTCCAGAGTAAAACTCCTCACCTTACACAACAGTGGTCCCACATCAGTACTTTTACCTTGTTTTTGAAATAGTCCTCTTGGAGTGCTCAAAATCACAAGCCAGGGAGGTCTATACTCACAAGTATGTGAACATCATGAAATATAGAAAACAAAGCAACTCTTCCTCTAAGTCTGAATTTCAGCTTTTGAAAAGATAGGAAAAATAGAACAATTTTCCTAATGAGGTCATTTTTGATACTTAATCAACTTTCATGAAGAATGAAAATGATAGAATGTTAAATCTTATTTCACTACACCCATTTGCTTAATCAAATTCACCTAGATTAGCCTGTGAGTCTTCAGGGCCACAGTTTGCCATGACCATCATTCCCAAGTTCCCAGAAAATGTCTGCATTTGACAGGACACTGATATTGCCCAGGATTTGGTGTGGGTGTGGGTATTTGAGCTGCACTGATTGAACTCCTGCCAAAGTTTGTATATATATTCCCAGAAAAGGCTATTCCAGACCCAGGGCTGGTTTCGATCACTAACAGATCTGAGTTTTTCGTGGCAAGCAGGGTGTGTGTTTATGTGGGTGTGGGGTGGTAGGGGTGGGGAAGAGGAGGTCTTGGTGGTAATAGTATTTTGATATTTTTATATTATTTTAACTGATTAATAGCTATAATCTGAGTCATTTCGGTTTTAGTACCATTTTTTTTTTGTTTCTGCTTTAAACAGAAACATAGATGCATTTTTCTTTTTACTTTTTACCTTTCTCTTCCACTGAGGTATTGTCATACTTTTAGCATCTGAATATAAATAAGTGATACAAGTACAATAAAAAAAGAGACTTGGGCTGGGAGTCTGGAGACCTAGGTTCTCATTTTGCTGACTTCACCTTGCTATACCTCAGTTTCCATGTATGTAAAATAAAGGGTGTTAGACTAAATGATCCCTAAGAGCTCTTCCAGATCAAAAAAAATTCATGTGTCAATGGAATATATAACCTGGCTCCTTTCTCAGAGATGATATTGCTTGTTTCTACTCAACAGGAAAAAGTTGACATTGGCATTTAAACTGATAGATCTTATTCTGAAATGTGGTATTATAGTGAAGTGAATCTTAACAATCACATTCTACTACTTTTGTAAATGGTGCTCTTATTTTCAAACTTGGGAACTTTTTTTTTAACATCTTTATTGGAGTATAATTGCTTTACAATGGTGTGTTAGTTTCTGCTTTATAACAAAGTGAATCAGCTATACATATACATATATCCCCATACAAACTTGGGAACTTTTTGTTTCACTGGAGAAAGAAACTTTAGATTAGTGATAAAGAAAGAAGGTCATTTATTTCTTAAATAATAGCATGATTAAATATATGCTCTTTAACATATATGTTCACTAACATATATATTTAACATATTTAATATATGATAAACTGATAACAGTTTATCAGTAGCTGGAATAACATTAGTTCTCTTAAGACAGAGAAATAAAATAATTTGAATTATTTTAAAAAAAAGATACTGCTTAAGTTTGGGGTGATCCACTTTTGAGGATATGGAGCAATATAAAACCTATGAAGCCAAGATGTGTTCAGACATCTTGTATTGATGGAACCCAATTCTGTAAAAAATAGTTTCTGCCTCTATAAGCTGAACTGAAGATCTCAGTGTTCAATTTTATTCCATCATTTTTCTTTATTTTCCTTGCCCCTGGAGCTGTCTGAGAGAATTAGATCCAGAGCTACCTCCTCCCAAAGGCCAGCCACTGACTAGGTGCATTCTCCCCCTAATTCATCTGGGCTCTTCATCACCGCTGCGTGCCCTGCCCTCCACCATGGCAATCCTGAGAACATGCGTGGTAACAGGCACACCACAGAGAGGTACCCTGCCCAGCTCAGCTTACATGGAAGACCTTGTAACAACAGGATAGAACCAGGGATTTGACTTCACAGGAGTTGTAGAACTGGCCAAGTCATTCCATGCACCCACCTCAGCCCCAGTTTCATTTGAAAAATAGGGATGATAATATGTACCTAAATGGAGATAATATGCGTAAAAACACTGTATAATCTCTACAAACCAGCAGGACAATGTTGCTTATCCTCAGAGAAGTTTCTCCCTGAGTAGGAGGAGTTTTGAGATCATCTAGTGAGGCCTCACTTAAGAGATGAGGAAACCGAGACCCAGAAAGGGCAAGGAACATGCATAGGATAATCATCTCGAGAAGGTGCCTTTGCTTTGTTTCTTCAATACAAATGATGATCACTGAGTGAAGGAAAGATAGTCTGGGGTAAACATGGCTTTGACCTTGCCTTCCCCAGATGCAGTCTCTGGCAGAGCAGAGGGGTGTAGGCAAACATTGACAGCTCTGAGAGTTTAGGTGGAATTATCACTGGAAACTCTCCCCTCACAGGACAGAGAGGGAGAAAAACTCAGAGCTATAGATAAAAAAAACTTGGCAAAGAGTTCTATGGCATAAATAAAAATACTGAAGGGACACTAGAATACTAAGAGAATCCCTTCCTCCTCATAGCTGAGGTTATCCTGTGATATATTACACCTTCAAATCTAGAGGACAAATCTAACATTCCTAAAGTCTTCCTCACTCATTCAGCATCCAGCAAACACTTACTGTGCGCTCACTGTGTTGGGTGTTGTGCCAGGTGCTAGGGAGGGGACAGAGGCACAAATAAATACTCAGAGTGCAAGAGGGCACGCAGCAAAAACTACATCTGAACAAAAGGGCCTATGGAAATACAAACGAGAGAACGGAGAGGACTATGACACCAGTAGCCAAGAAAAGCTTCACAGAGAAGGTGGTACTTGACCTGGGTCTTAGATAGGCACTCAGTAGAGAAAGCAGGGACTGATCATAAGTGCTTCACGGATACTATCACATTTATTCCTGTGCATTAGGTACCTCTATTATCACCAATTAAAAGATGAGGAAATTGGGATTCAGAGAGATTAGGTAACTTCACACAGCTAGTTCAAGTATAAGACAGAGCCAGGATTTGAATCTAGATCTATCTGATGCCAAAGCCTGTTATCTTAGCTACTACTATAGTATACTGGGAATTTGGTCAGAGGGTCCAAAAGCAGAGAAGTGTGAAAAAACCAGGATGACTTGTTCCAGAAATAAGAAGCCTCCCATTGGTGGGGGGCAAAACTGAACTTGATTCTATAATCAGTAGGGAAGCAATGCATGTTTATAAAGAAGGGGGTGATATGATCAGATTGTGTTTTTGTTTTGTTTTGTTTTGTTAGTAGCACCATTCTGGCTGCAGTGTGAAGGATAGACTGTAAGGGGGTAAGGAGAAAGCAAAGGTCCAGGCAACAGACAGGGTGCTTTGGACTAACGGTAGTAGCAGTAGAGAAATAGAGAAGTTAACAGATTAGAGAGCCTGCTCAGAAGATAGAATCAATAAGAGTTGATGATAAATTGCATGTGGGTGTGTGAGAAAGAGAGGAGATGCCATTAATAAGGATAAAAAATACAAAAACGTTTAGGGGAAAAACATGCTGAGTTTGCAGGACATTTGGATAAAGATTACCAGTAGGCATTTGTGTATACAAAGTCATACAGGCAGTTCATAAGTTAAGATATAAAAACGACTGAGCTTATATATGTCAATTCTAATCATATATACACTACCATGTGTAAAATAGTTAGCTAGTGGGAAGCAGCCACATAGCACAGGGAGATCGGCCCGGTGCTTTGTGACCACCTAGAGGGGTGGGATAGGGAGGGTGGGAGGGAGGGAGATGCAAGAGGGAGGAGATATGGGGATATACGTATACGTATGGCTGATTCACTTTGTTATACAGCAGAAACTAGCACAACACTGTAAAGCAATTATACTCCAATTTTAAAAAACTGACTGAGCTTGCCCTGTAGAATGTATGGTCTGGAGAAAGAATATAGTCTAGGGGAGAAGAAACCTTAGAAACTTTGGCATTAAACACTTAAGCAGAGGAGAAGAAGCCTGAACTTACTATGGACCCTTCTGTTCCTAACCCCACACGCTATGGCAGAAGCACAGCATACGTTCTGAGGTCAACAGTAAGGAAGCACTGAATGCTACCACAAACCACAGGTGAATAACTGTGCATACAAGAGGTTTAGGAACTGTAGGGCCAGTAAAATCACCCCACCCCACATATCTACCCCCAGACATACTGCAAATGCTATCAATATTGTTACCAAAACATAGTTTACATTCATCTAATACTGTTTCTCTTGCTGAGCCACCAGGGAAAGTTTCATTAAAACTTTGATTAAACATTTGATTTAAAAATTTCATTCCTTCTGTTGACTCAGATGCTCTTATGGTCTCTCTCCAATATTATTTCTGTGCAATTCCAATATTCTGTCTGAACAAACTGGAAAACAAAAGTGATTTCCTCTAATGGATATGAGGATTCATTTGCCTTCATCAATTTTCTACATTTTAAAAGTGAATATAAACTTCTCTTTAAAAATTACCAGTTAAATTTGGAAGCACAGTGACCATTCACTAGGTAGCACCTTCCACCTATTCTAAGAAACAAAAGTTTTCTCTCCAGAAAAAAAACTGAATGCAATGTAGAGGTTAAACAAGTCACAAGAATCAAGGTTGGAATTGAACTCACATATTGCTGAAGTGGGTGGCTTTGGGGTTTATTTGTCATTTGGACAACTAGCTCTGTTGGTATGCAAGACAAATCAGTGTTGAGTCACACTTAGTCATCAATGATCAATTGTTCCATGATCAATTCAGATTTGTTCTCTTGAGAGTTTCTAAATAAGTTTAGCTAAAAGGGAACTTGCTGCCTGTCTGCATTAGCTTTTGCAGAACAATCTTTCTCCCTCTGTCTATGACATGGTGTTGATATATGACAATAACCAGAGACTTGCTTATTTTGAAATCAGAAACCCTAGAGAGTAGCTTTTAATTTCAGCACCTTTGTTATGATAAATTCATTTCAACAGAAACTTTCTTGGCCATGTCAAAATTTTCATCACCTCTGGGAGAAGACTTTTTTTTCCTATGAGCCCATTGAGGGGAGGGGGTGGGAGCAACACATCCCAGATCTGGGGTTATGTGCTTGTCACCAATCCCACTTTTCGACATCTTGAATGATGTTGGGTCAACTGCTAGGCTTATCATCTTATGTAGGATCAATGAGATCAAGGTCAGTCATGGTTATTCTCTCTCTCTCTCTCTCTCTCTCTCTATATATATATATAGAGAGAGAGAGAGAGAGACAGACAGACAGAGAGACAGAAAGACAGAGAGACAGAGACAGAGAGAGAAAAGATAAGGATACAATGGATGCATCCAGCTAAATCTAGTCCCTGACTTACAAATGATCATCTCAATGCCTTCTCACTCCACGTTTGCCCCTGAGCCCTAGCTGCAGTCCCATTCAGCTGTGGTGAAAATTTTTGTGAAAATAACTTGATGTTCTCTCAGAGCATGTAGGCTTGGCAGGATAGCAGAGTAAGAGGGGCACCCAGGGGGCGGATGGAAGAGTGAGTTGAGCTGCCTACTTGTTAGCTCCACTTTCAAGGTGAATTTGTTCAATTTGATTTCTTGCCTCCTAACACTGGGTTGCACTGTAACTGCCCCTGAGTTTTTTTCACTAGAGATAGTTAGGGAGCAACCCTAAAGAAGTGAAAGTCACTTAGTACAGCCTGAGACCACTGAAGACCAGGAAAGGGGGTGGAAGGAGACAACCCAGTCAATTATAACATAAAGAAAATACCAGACAAGCTCCTCTCCAAAATCCCTCTCTAGTGCTAAGCACAGTGGGCTCCTTAGGAAATGGTACTTGAATTGAAGTGACTTGTCCCATTACTAATTTTGGGTAAGGGTCTCCTTTTCCTTCCACTCCATGAAAGGAACTTCTGGCTTCCATTCTAGAACTCCCATTGGTGCCCTTAGGCCTGGATATTTGCTCCATTGTGGCTTACGTAGCTTTTGATGGACTGGTCCAGCCATAACCAAATACAGTGCCTCCACGGAGGAACATCTTCAGAGTTCCAAACATGGGACGTATCAATAAGCTTTTGGTACACAGCCTACTTATTAGTAAATTGGGGATGACTTGTGTTCTTCTGACACTTTTACTTATGAAAAATGCTCCAATTTTTATTATCTGCCTCATTAAGCTGTGAGCAATTAAGAAGGCAAAGTGATTCGTGCTGTTTACAAGATTTTTATAGAGTGTGCTGACCACCTCCTCCCAAAGGCCATAGTGACTTTTGGGACAGACTTTGCTCACCTTCATATCCCCTTTAAGAGCCCAGTGAAGTGTCTTACACAAAGCAGATGAATAAGACATGGTCGGGGGGGGCCAATAAATTAAGAGTTTGGGATTAACATATATGCACTACTACATATAAAATAGATAACCAACAAGGACCTACTGTATAACACAGGGAACTCTACTCAATATACTCAATATTCTGTAATAAACTATAAGGGAAAAGAATCTGAAAAAGAATATTTATATATATATATGTGTATATATATATATATATATATATATATATATATATATATATATATATATATATCACTGAATCACTGTGCTGTATACCTGAAACTAATACAACATTGTAAATCAACTATACTTCAAAAAAAAAAAAGACATGGTCCCTTACCTCAAAAAATTTACAATCACCAACCTAAATACATCATTTCTCTCCAAGGAGAAACTCAGACCCTATTTACACAGAACACAACGTTTGCCACTTGCAAAACCAGTTCCATATCTTGGAACCCTCATAATGGTCTTTTCTTGGGCAGTCCTTGGGATAGAGGATAAGCTGGCATAGTTTAGTAGTCATAGTAACCGTAGGATACTTGAGGAAACGGAACTCAGCTCAGCCTCTCACCTGAAATTGGAATCTCCTCCACGGAGTCCTTGCCAGAGGGGCCAAGCATCTATAAGCACTGCCTGGGACATGGCAGGTGCCCCTTCTCTCATGGAGTCAGTCCATACCCATGTCTGCAGCGTTGTTGGTAGGATCTTTCCAGGGTCGAGCTAGAATCTGTTTTCCTCATGTCTCTGGGACCTTGTTCCCTCTTCTGTGCCCCAAAGTCACACCACAACAAATCTGTCTTCTTCAGTCAATTATTTTGGCAGTTTGGTCCTCATCAACTCTTCAGTACATGACGCAAATGACTCAGACAACTGTACTTCATCATCATACCCACCAAATTGGATTAGCCTTTCAGCCATTTGACGGATTATTTAGCAAACATCGCCAAGAAGCTGGAAGTGACTGATTCTTGTTTCCGTGTATAGATATTGTCAAGGAGAGAGCAATAGCTTGTTAAATGCCTAAATGGCAGGATAACATCCACCCACTTACAGTGCAGAACTGGGGCCACCAACTTCCGGCACACTATGGGTCTTGGTGTGAGCACTACCTTCTCCCCTTCATATCGTACAGTGTCCTGGGAACAGATTCTTCCTCCTTTTCTATCTTCCCCTGGAGTTTTCCATGACTTGGCCTAGCCCACACTTCAGGGATATGGAACAGGAGCTGGCCTGGAGGCCCTGGGCAAACAGAGTTTGCCACCAGGACAGTCATCCTGCTCCCTGAGACCTCTACACCTCACACAACTAGGTCTTCCCACCCTACCCACTTGAAACACAAAAGGATTTATTCAGGTCTGGCCTGCCCATCAGCCTTGGGATACCAGAGCTCTCCAAGTTACAGCTAGCTCCCAGTGCAAACTGAGATAAGTGGGTCAATCGAATTTACAGAGCTTTGGTAATTTTTCTGGATATTGACAAAGAAAGTCTTCAGAGCCAGAAAAACGACCATACCTCTAAGATTAAGGCCTAGAAAGAAAATGTCCAATTTAAAATTTTGAACCAAGAGTTGTAGGAAGAGGGAATCTGGATAGTTTATCAACGTGCTCAACATAAGAGTTATCTTACCACCTCACACCAGTCAGAATGGCCATCTTGAAAAACTCTACAAACAATAAATGCTGGAGAGGGTGTGGAGAAAAGGGAACCCTCCTACACTGTTGGTGGGAATGTAAATTGGTACAGCTACTACGGAGAACAGTATGGAGGTTCCTTTAAAAACTAAAAATAGTTATCATGGTATCCAGCAATCCCACTCCTGGGCATATATCCAGAGAAAATTCTAATTCAAAAAGATACATGCACCCCAATGTTCACAGCAGCATTATTTACAATAACCAAGACATAGAAGCAACCTAAATGTCCATCGACAGATGAGTGCAGTGGTCCCCAAGCTTTCTGGCACCAGGGACCGGTTTCGTGGAAGACAACTTTTCCACAGACTGGGGGGTGGGGTGGGAATGATTCAGGCGGTAATGTGAGCAATGGGGAGCGGCAGATGAAGCTTCGCTTGATTGCCCACCACTCACCTCCTGCTGTGCGACCTGGTTCCTAACAGGCCACGGACCAGTACCGTTCCATGGCCTGGGAGTTGGGGACCCGTGGATGAATGGATAAAGAAGATAAACAAGATGTGGTATATATATACAATGGAATACTACTCAGCCATAAAAAAGAATGAAATAATGCTATTTGCAGCAACATGGATGGACCTAGAGATTATATATTAAGTGAAGGCAGTCAGACAGAGAAAGACAAATACCATATGATATCACATATATGTGGAATCTAAAATATGACAAAAATAAACTTATCTATGAAACAGAAACAGACTCACAGATGTAGAGAACAGATTTGTGGTTGCTGGGGGGAGGCAGGGAGGTGAGGGATGGATTGGGAGTTTGGGATTAGCAGATGCAAACTATATATATGCAAATTATATATAGGATGGATAAACAACAAGGTTCTACTGTACAGCACAGGGAACTCTATTCAATATCCTGTGATAAAACATAATGGAAAAGAATATGAAAAAGAATATACACGTATACATGTATAACTGAATCACTTTGCTGTACACCAGAGACTAACACAACATTGTATATCAACTATACTTCAATAAAAAATAAATTAAAAAAGAGTTATCTTAAGAGAGGTTCTAAGTCCATTGATTCCATTTTATTTGCTGCACTATTTTGTGTCTGAGGCCAAGGATGAAGCAGATCAACTCCGGAAAATGGGTCTATTGCGTGAGCTACTGTCAAGGCAAGAGTGAAGTCAGAACCACTTTCAAATTCAGCTGTCACCACTGACTATTTTGCCTTGGGCAAGTGGCTTAACCTCTCAGGCTCAGTTACATCATGTGAAAAATCAGGACAGGAATCTCTGCCCAATCTCAGGGTTGGCCTGAGGATGCTGTGAGACAAAATATGGGAAGACTGATTTGTTTCCCTTGAGAAATGTCTGAAATAACACAGAAGTTGCTTCCTGGGGCTGCCAATGAGTTAATGCTGAGCAATAAGAATGATGCCCAGGCTCCAAATGCCCCAAGTCACCCCTGAAGAAATGTGAGGTGGCGGGAAAGGACCCTAGCATCTGCAGACCCTCTCTCTTCATGGTCATTTAAACATAAAGTATGTGTTTATGTCTGTCTTCCTGAGTAGTACCTTTATCCTTAAAACTAGACTTGACCTACTGGCATGTGGCAAGAGTCACTAACTTGTCACCTCGCCTGCATCTGCAGTTCCTTCCATCTTACGGGGTGGAGGCAGGTAAAAGGGGGCTGCAAAAAGGCATATATTTCTATGAGTTTTTGTTATAATTGTGTGAGGATAAAGCAATTCGTGTGTGATAAACAGTTTCTGTTCTGTTTAAACTTTTGTGTGAAAGTATGTTGCCCCAGGCCTAGGGATTTGCTAAAGTCTTCCAAAGTCACATTTTCTTGTATTCTCGCATTCTCTGCCTTATTCTTTCTCCAACTCATGGTGGATTAACCCATTCAAAGCACATTTCATGCAGTAATTGGCAAAACTCTCTTAATTTAATGAGGCTTCTGGACAATTCCAGAACATACCTGCCCTTCTTCCTTCAAAGTGTGTGTTGCTCAATAACAACTGGAGTGTAAATCCTGATGCTTCTCCTGAAATATTATCACTAATTACTTTTTGTGACTATTGGAGGCCTTTGAATAGAGATTGAATTAAAACACTGGCAACAAATATCCATAAGTCATGTAAAAAATCCCAAGACTGAATGTTCATTTTTGCACACAAGAACAATTTCATTAATATTTCTTTGATTGATATATCTGATATTGTCATAAATAGTTGTGTTAAGGGTAAAACTGTTTATAGAATTATATCACATTATATTATATTTATATCATATTTTCCCATTGTGTAACACTACAAAAAATAGATAAGTGTTCCTGATGGGAAGGAAACAATTTATTCTCAAAAGCACATTTTAGAATATAACAAGATATTTTACAGATTATGTATTCAATACATTTACTAATTTTATTAGCAATAAGTTCTAAAATAACACTGGAAAAATGTGCTAGATATTATGACCTCATTCTGTGATGGGTACTTGGGATGAATTTTTCCCCCTCAAACTGGCCCCTAAGTGAGCTATTCAGAATGTCTCCTGGCTCAACTGGGAAATCTCCCAGGGCTTCTGGAGTGTTAAACAAGATGCTTTTCCACAAGGATTTAGAAACCAAATTTCAACCAGAACGTGTTTAGAGTGGATACACCTTGCATATCAAATTGATCCCTTAAATCAGAATTTTCACACTACCAAATGACTTCAGACTATACTACAAAGCTACAGTAATCAAGACAGTATGGTACTGGCACAAAAACAGAAATATAGATCAGTGGAACAGGATAGAAAGCCCAGAGATAAATCCACACACATATGGTCACCTTATCTTTGATAAAGGAGGCAAGAATATACAGTGGAGAAAAGACAGCCTCTTCAATAAGTGGTGCTGGGAAAACTGGACAGCTACATGTAAAAGAATGAAATTAGAATGCTCCCTAACACCATACACAAAAATAAACTCAAAATGAATTAAAGACCTAAATGTAAGGCCAGACACTATCAAATTCTTAAAGGAAAACATAGGCAGAACACTCTATGACATAAATCACAGCAAGATCCTTTTTGACCCACCTCCTAGAGAAATGGAAATAAAAACAAAAATAAACAAATGGGACCTAATGAAACTTAAAAGCTTTTGCACAGCAAAGGAAACCATAAACAAGACGAAAAGACAACCCTCAGAATGGGAGAAAATATTTGCAAATGAAGCAACTGACAAAGGATTAATCTCCAAAATTTACAAGCAGCTCATGCAGCTCAATAACAAAAAAACAAACAACCCAATCCAAAAATGGGCAGAAGACCTAAATAGACATTTCTCCAAAGAAGATATACAGATTGCCAACAAACACATGAAAGAATGCTCAACATCATTAATCATTAGAGAAATGCAAATCAAAACTACAATGAGATATCATCTCACACCGGTCAGAACGGCCATCATCAAAAAATCTACAAACAATAAATGCTGGAGAGGGTGTGGAGAAAAGGGAACCCTCTTGCACTGTTGGTGGGAATGTATATTGATACAGCCACTATGGAGAACAGTATGGAGGTTCCTTAAAAAACTAAAAATAGAACTACCATACGACCCAGCAATCCCACTACTGGGCATATACCCTGAGAAAACCATAATTCAAAAAGAGTCATGTACCACAATGTTCATTGCAGCTCTATTTACAATAGCCAGGACATGGAAGCAACCTATTTGTCTATTGACAGATGAATGGATAAAGAAGACGTGGCACATCTATACAATGGAATATTACTCAGCCATAAAAAGAAACGAAAGTGAGTTATTTGTAGTGAGGTGGATGGACCTAGAGTCTGTCATACAGAGTGAAGTAAGTCAGAAAGAGAAAAACAAATACCGTACTCTAACACATATATATGGAATCTAAAAAAAAAAAAAAGTGGTTCTGAAGAACCTAGGGGTCCGGTCAGGAACAAAGATGCAGACTTAGAGAATGGACTTGAGGACACAGGGAGAGGGACGTGTAACCTGGGACGAAGTGAGAGAGTGGCATGGACATATATACACTACCAAATGTAAAATAGATAGCTAGTGGGAAGCAGCCGCATAGCACAGGGAGATCAGCTCAGTGCTTTGTGACCACCTAGAGGGGTGGGATAGGGAGGGTGGGAGGGAGGGAGACGCAAGAGGGAAGAGGTATGGGAACATATGTATATGTATAACTGATTCACTTTGTTATAAAGCAGAAACTAACACACCACTGTAAAGCAATTATACTCCAATAAAGATGTTTTAAAAAAAATGAGACCTGTTGCAATATTCAAGGGCCTCATTTTGCTCTCTTGAGTATGGCTGCCTTCTGCTCAGGAACCCTCTTTAGCTCTGTAGAGCTAAGACGGACAGGAGAAATCCCATGGATGAAGTGTGCCGGAAGCTGGCCCCTAGACTGGCTAGCATTTATTGAGTGCTTAATGTGTTTTACATGCATTATCTCTAATCATCACCATCTTAACCCTTTAGGGTAGGGACTTGGGCACAGAGAGGTTTTGTTGCCTCCAAAACCTATCCTTTTAACTAATATGTTCTGCTAGCACTGACCGAGGGTCCAAGGAGGAAGATGAGGAAGCCCTCAGGTTTCCTTCTTAGTTACTATCTGGTCTTGTTTCCTGGGGTAGGAAGGGAGGCAGAAAAACAGGGCAGAAGCCCTAGGCAGTAATAAAAAATGCACTAAGTTGGCTCCCCATAGAAAACCCAGAACAGCAAGGATACAAGGATACAGGGAGGGAAGGATACAAGGATACAGGGAGGGAAGGATACAAAGATACAGGGAAGTCCCTGACACTTTATTTCATGCAAAGTTTTCTATGGTGGAAGCCAAGTCACTAGACTCAGAAGTTGGACACAATAAGAGTTGGACATAGTTCCTAAGTAGCTGGACAGTGAGCTATTAAATGTGTCAAATTGAGCAGAGATTAAAGATGCTGATTCTGGACAAGGGTTTCAGAACCTCCAGGAAAAATGTGTACTCAGGCTAAGAAGGCGGATTCCTTGTCACAAATGTAGGACCATGTTGAACAGAATTTTTGGAAGTGCCACACTAGAAGAGCACCGAACTGATTTTAACTTTGCTACTCCCTTGTTCTATGACCTTTGGCAAGTCTGCCCTAATCTCTGGACCTCAGTTACCTCCTTTGTAAAGTGAGGTGGTCTGTTGGAGAGTTTCCTTTCTGCTTGAACACTCTGGGAGGCAGGGATTCCAAGAGACTTGCCCAGAATCACACAAAAAGGGATACTATTGGCTAAGAAGCTGTTGAATAAGGTGGTTGAAAAAAAATAGTGCGTGGAGGTTGTGACATTGCAGCATGGTGCCTGAGAGCACATATGGGACTGCATTACTTCGGGACCTCTGGGAACCAGATGTGAGGTGGAGTTAGGAGTGCAACACCTGTGAAAGATAAAGGAGGGCAGAAATAGGATGGGCAGGGAGAGCCTTCAGAGGGCAATTCAGAGCTGATCTCGAAGAAAAGAATGGGGAAAGGAAGCAGAACGGAGCAAGGAAAACCACACACTGCAATGCAGAGATAACAAACTCTCAGCCAAAACTGCCTCTGGTGGTGCCCTCACTGTATACAGTTACTGCTTGGGAGCTGCCCAGGAAGAATATAGCCTTAGCTCACAAGCTGTCAGCTCATTGCACTCCTTGCAGCTAAAAGGCACATTCTTCCTTGAAGGCAGATCCAAGGCACAAAAAGACAGTGGAATTTGGCTATGGACAGAAAAGACCAGTGAGTGAGGTATCTAGATTTCAACTACTGAATACTTTCCTATGGAACTTCATTTTACCAAGATATTCTCTTAGGTTCAGATCTTGATCAGTCCTTAGCTGTTAGAATTACACAGATTTAATTCAATAAAAATAATATTAGGAGAACTTTGCCTGAAAAAAAATCATAGGCTATTTTCACCATTCACATTATCCAATCATTTGCCGAGTTTGCTTTCCCGCATAGATCTGCCATTAGAGAAATACGTAAAGTCCTAAACTTCTAAGGCTGCTTGAGACTTTTAACAGCCATCAAGCTCAAATCTCTGTCACTCTAAACTTCTGATAGCATTCCAACCAAGAGGTCATCCAACCCCTACTTGACTGTCCCCAGAGATCCTTAGGAACTCACTATTTCATGAAACAGTCCCCTCAGTTGGGTCCAAAGGCTCTGACTGCTGCTGAGCTATTCCTTGCAAAGAGCCGGACTCTATAATCCTGTGCTGATTGAAATAGTCCTTCCAAACCATGATTCGTGGGTCAGTGGAACTTTGACATTCTGATACCACAGTAGCTTTTCTTTGAGGAAGAAAAAAACTGAGTTCCCCTAGTAAAATTACAAACTGGGTAACCTTGCTCATAGAAGGTTCCACACACAGGCCTTTGAGAACCCTTTCTGTTTTCAGGTTTGGATTTTTAAAAGCTCATTTTGAGCCATCTCCACAGCTTGCAGCTTTCTTGGGGAAAAATCACCAGGATAAAGGGAGAATCCACAGAACCAGAATGGTGCCAAGGTCTGTTTTGAGGATGCACAGGGAGGAAGAAAGTGCATTCCTACAACTGAAGCAGCTTACTTTAGAAGGCTAAGATATTTCCTGAGTAAAATGCAATGAATGATTTCAAAGTCTTAATGATGCAGCAGCCTAAGGTTGTGTTCTGGAAGATCTGAGAGGCAGTGGCTCATTAATTTTCAGCACCTAAGTATTAACTAGAGATGCTCCACTAATTTGCCTTAGGCATACAACTCTCAGAGTCTTGTTTTTTCCACTCAAATTTCAAGTTGTATTTGAAAACTCCCAATTTGCAGAGATGAAAAAGCAAGTATAAAACCGGAGGGGGAAAAGAAAGGGCACTGGAAGTCCAAATATTACAGGTGGTCTTTGAGAAGCTGGGAAATAAGAAACGACATTGAATCAGTTCTTTGATAGACAGAGACCATCACCGCTGGGATCTGACATGGATAAAGCATCAGTCTCTTCATTAGCAGACTCTTTTATCTTATTAGTCAAGTGTCTCTTACTAAATGCCAAGTCTTTGGCAAATAAACACACCATGGGTAACAGTGCGACATGGCTATGGACATGTCTAAAATGAATGATCAAGATGACTGCATCTTTAATATCCTTGAAATACTTGGTTGGATTCCTTTTAGCCACAGGCTACATTAAAAAACAGTTTCCTTACATGGGGACCTGTGAAATCATTCAATGAGCAGCCAAAGGTCCAATATAGGTAAGGGTTAGGGCCTCTCGCAGCAGTATTGATTTAGGATTCTCTGAGAAACCAACTGTTGAAAACATCAAATAAAACACCAATTTTCCTAGAAGATTTTCATCATGGATGTAACTTTATGGTTTAGACATTCCTCTATCCTCAAAATGAAAGCAAAGGCAGGCATTGAGGTGAGGTGAGGGGAGATTGCCAGTAAGCACCAATCAGTTCACCCAAAAATGCAGTGATTTGCAGTGGAAAGATATATGGCTGGAGTTTGGGTAATCTCTATCACTGAGTAGCTGGATAATCTTAACTAAGATATTTAAGCTATTTTACTCAATCTATAAAAATGATTCAGATGTGAGGCTTATATGAGATAATACTTAAGGAAATATTCTGCAAGCTATAGAAGTGATCTTCACATGGGCAGGGCCCTCGTCATAACTTACTATGGCCCAGGCAATCCCTAATAGAGTGGAGAATTAAGTGTACAGGCTAGGAGGCAAGCTGCCTGGATTCAGACCCAGTTCTGATGTAGGTCAAGTTGCTTTACCTTCTCTGTGTCTCAGTTGCCTTATCTATAAAATATGGATAATGCAAGCTCTTATCTTATAGGATTGTTATGAGGTTATATGAGATGAAAGATGGAAGGCACTTAGCATAGCACCTGGCACACATAGCAAACGCTCATCAAATGTTAGGTGTTGTTATTGTTGTTGTTAGACTTTGAATTGTGGGTTTGTCTACTGACAGCCTTGGAAGACTTTCTTCCTGTTCAACACCTGGGCATACACTAATGATAATGGTACTGGTAGTGCTGGCAGTGGCGATTATGACACTACGAGTGTCAGGATGCTTCCACTCACATTGTGTTCCATAGCTTACAGACTAACCATAAGAGGTAGCCAGAGCAAGGATCCATATCCCTGCTTTACAGATGAGGAAACTGAAGTAAAGAGAGGTGAAGGATTCACCCAAAGTCACACAGCTACTTGAGGGTGACAGGAGCGCTGGTACCCAGGGCTTTGGATTCTGAATCTAGGGCTCTTTTCAGTGTACCTTGTTGTCACCCCAGGGAGAGGGAGTACCTGCACATATCTTATCTACAAGACAAATATGCTTTCTTATCAAAATCTAACTCCTTTACTCACTAACAGAGTATAATGCTTTTAAAAGCAAGAAAATAGCCCCTGCTCTTCCCTGAGGACATCAAACTGGTCACTGACATCATTATAGCAGCAAAAATGAGTATGATTTACAAATCTCGTGTACCTGCAAGCGATGTAAATTAAATTTGTAAGAAGATATAATTATCCACTAATATGCTTTCACCAATATAGAAAAATACCAGTAATAAATTCTGGAAAGCATATAGGTGAGGAAGGACTTTATTTCTCAGTTGGAAGACATGTAAAACAGCAGGACACTTCTGGAAAAGTACATGGGCAGACTTCATGAAGTTCACAGATCCCCATTGCCCTTTTCCTCCTATACTGGTTCCTGAGGGGATGATTCTTAAGGAAGTTCAAAAGAGAAAAATAAAGCAAATAATATTAAGAATGACTTCAGCAGCTGAAAGCTTTACTGCAGCACCTTGAAAATAAGGGCGGACATCTTTTTTTAACATGGCTTAATAGTCTATTTTTAATGACCATGGAAAAGTACACTACAATCACAGCTCATATGTATGAAACTGCTCCAATATACAGAATCCCATGTACAATGGAAAGGAAAATGAGTACCTAGAGAAGTGAAAAGTGCACAGTTCAGTTCTCAAAGGCATAAGACATAAAGTAAATAAAAAGTCATAAGAGTTCTATTTCTCAACTTGCAAAAAATAAATCAGAAAAACTTGCAACAGGAAAATGAGAAAACAGAGTAATCAAGTACCTTGAACCAGAAAGAAAGATAAAGGCTAAGATAAAAGAAGACAAGAGAACAGTGTTAGAATAGTGTTGAGAAAGTGAGAAATAATCAGGCTGTGGGCCACAGTTGAAAAGGCCATCCTCTCTTAAGAAGTGTATATGGTTTACAAGTTTTGATAATGAATAAAAGATAAGCAATGGACCTTGGCAAAATCTGAAAGGAATCCATATCAATCACTCTCAACAGTAGCTGTGACCATCCTCTTACATTCTGCCTGTCAATCTCTCAGTCACCAGCACATTTTTTCCCAGTCAAGCACTGGATAGTGAAGATGCAGAGATATATACATACATGTAGGTGTATAGGTGTTAAAAGGTATTTAGGTATATAAAGATATATAGGTATATATATCTAGAATACCGAGGTGCTTATCCACTACCATAACTATACTTGCAAATAGGATTGAAAGTGATGGGGACAGTCAAGCTGGGCTAAAGGCCTTAATAATAATCCCAGCTCTCCCTTACTCAAGCCAACTATGTATGCTGGGTTTTCAGCTGGGCCCTTTACATGTGTCTTCTCATTTAATTCTCACTTTGGTCTTATGAGGTGAGTATATCCTTACTCTTATTTTTCAGACAAGGAAATGGAGGTTCAAAGTGGTTAAGTAACTTACCATAGGTTCCACATCTTCTATGTGGAAGAGCTGAGGTTTGAAACTAGGGCTGTCTGACTTGTGAGTCAGTTCTCTAGAGTAGTACATGGTACTACTCTAGCCCCAATCTCATCAGCACATATAGAAAAGTGGCTGGAGTCATACATTCTTATCACCACCACTGCCCATTTTCCTTAAATTGATGTAGGTGTACAAAAATCCTTCTTTCCTTAGCTTACTTAGGACAAAGTAGACATTTTTAGAGAGGAAATTTACTAGGAGACTCAAGAAAAAAGAACAATTTCAGAAGAATACATATGAAGGCATTCAAGTCTAGTCAATAACTGAAACTGAAAAAAAAAAAGTTATCCACGTGATCTCTATCTTATACCATACAGAAAAATCAACTTCAGATGGATTCCAGACTTTAATGTCATAAAAAACTTTAAGAATTTTAAATGAAAAAAAGAAGAATTTTAGATGAAAATAGAGGTGAATGCTTTTCTGACCTCATGGTAAGGGAACATTTCTTAAATAAGACACACCAAAAAAGCACTAAGGAAAAGATTGATAGGAAAAGATGAAATAAAGGATGAAAGGAATGATCAGTAAATTTCACTACACTAACATTAAGAGCAACAGAATTTCTGATAAATTGCTGATATACATAAGACTACAACTTTGGAAAACAATTTGATATTTACTGGTAAAGTGATAATTTTGCATGCCCAAGACTCAAAAGAGAATTTCTTGCAGATGTGTATAGGGAGAGATATATAAATATATATATAACCTCACTGATTGTAATAGAAAAAAACAAACAAAAACAAAAAAATCTGGAAACAACTCAAATCCCCAGTAACAGAAGAAAACATAATTATTCATACATTGAAATATTCTATAACAGTGAAATATAATGAGCCTCACTTTCCAAAAAAATATAGATGAATATAGCATAAAGTTGAGTAATAAAAAGCAAGTCTGAGAACACTATCTGATATTGGTTATTAAATGGAATAAGCCAAATTAAACAATACCTTGTTTAGGAGTACAGTTGACCGTTGAAAAACATGGGTTTGGACAGCGCAAGTCCACTTAAATGTGGATATTTGGAGGGGGAGTGGCAATAGAGAGGATGTTTTATTTTATATATATATATATCTTTATTGGAGTATAATTGCTTTACAATGGTGTGTTAGTTTCTGCTGTATAACAAAGTGAATCAGCTATACATACATATATCCCCATATCCCCTCCCTCTTGCATCTCCCTCCACCCTCCCTATCCCACCCTTCTAGGTGGTCACAAAGCACCGAGCTGATCTCCCTGTGATATGTGGCTGCTTCCCACTAGCTATCTGTTTTACATTTGTAGTGTATATATGTCCATGCCACTCTCTCACTTCGTCCCAGCTTACCCTTCCCCCTCCCTGTGTCCTCAAGTCCATTCTCAATGTCTGCGTCTTTATTCCTGTCCTGCCCTTAGGTTCTTCAGAACCATTTTTTTTTTAGATTCCATATATATGTGTTAGCATATGGTATTTGTTTTTCTCTTTCTGACTTACTTCACTCTGTACAACAGACTCTAGGTCCATCCTTAAATGTGAATTTTTTTTCACTAAATACATACTACATGATCCACATTTGGTGGAATCTGTGGATGCAGAACCACAGATACAGAGGGCTGACTATAAAGTTATATACAGATTTTTGACTGCACAGAGGGTCTGCAGCCCTAACCTCCAAGTTTTACTAGGGTTAATATATATGAGATTAAACTGTATAAAAAACAAGGGAAATTTTTAAAAGGAACAGGATGATAAACAGAAAATTTGGGGTAGCAGTTTTCTCTTGAGGGGCATTGGAAGGCAGGGTGAATGGATGGGGGAGGAACTCATAGTTAAGTGTAAGTTCTTGGTAGTTCTTGGTTAGTTCTTAGGATGAGTGGTGGGTTCACAGGTGTTTATTATATATTTAAAAATAAATAGGGGGGAGTGGCCAAGATGACAGAGTAGGAAGACTCTTAGCTCACCTCCTCCCATGGGCACACCAAAATAACAACTACTTACAGAGAAATTATCAATTAAAATGACCTGAAGACTAGCAGACAAGATCTACTATAACTAAAAGTATAAAGAAGGAACCACAATAAGATGGGTAGGAGGGGTGGAGTCACGATATAGTCAAGACCCATACCCCTACGTGGGCAACCCACAAGTGGGACGATAATTACAATTACAGAGGTTCTCCCCAAGGAGCAAGGAGTCTGAGCTCCACATTGGGCTCTCTGGCCTAGGGTCCTACAATGGGAAGACGAGCCCGCAGAGCATTTGTCTTTGACGACCAGTGGGGCTTACTTTCAGGAGACCCAGAGAGCTGGGGGAAATAGAGACTCCACTCTTAAAAGGGCACACAAAATCTCATATGCTCTGGGACCCAGGGCAGAAGCAGTAATTTGAAAGGAGGCTGGGTCAGACCTACCTGCTGATCTTGGAGAGCCTCCCAGAGAGGCAGGAGGCAACTGCAGCTCACCCTGGGGACATAGACACTGGTGCTGGCAAGTGTCATTTTGGAATTCTCCTTCTAGTTTATTAGCCTCAGGACCCAGCCCTACCCCTGCCCACCAGACTGTAGACACCCATACCGGAATGCCTCAAGTCAAGCAACTAGCCAGGTAGGGACACAGCCTCACCCACCAACAAGCAAGCTGCCTTCAGACCCTCGGAGCCCACAGCCACCCCTGGACATGGACCTGCCCACCAGAGGGCCCAGAACCTGGTCCCACACAACAGTGCACCAGCACTAGACCTGATACCCCCAGGGCCCTCCAGCCAGAGACCCTGGGATCCCAGCTCCACCCACCAGTGGGCAGGCACCAGCCCCAGAATCCCTGGGCCGACCCAACAGTGAGCCTGTGCTAGCCTCAGGACCAGCCTCACCCACCAGCAGGTAGACACCAGCCACAGGACACACATAGCCTCTCAGCCTATGGACCCAGCCCATCCACCAACAAGCCAGTACCAGCTCTGGGACCAACTGGGCAATTGCCCTGCCCACCAGCAGGCCAACACAAGCTTTGGAACATCCCAGACCCTGCAACCAGCTGTTTCAGGAATCTGCCCCACCCACCAGTGGCCCAACACTAGCACTAGCCCTGGGGCCCCCTAGGATTCTGCAGTCAGCTGCCTTGTGACCTGGCCCCACCAAACGGTGGCCGGCAGGCTCTATACAAGGCAGAGCCTGGTGGCCAACTGGATGGGGGGCCAAGCATGCCTACCAGACCACCCACAGTAGTCAGCCCACCACAACAAAAGAAGCCATGCAGCCTACATAGGGAGCATCCCTAGAGCATATAGCTCTGGTGACCAGAGGGAACTGTGCTGCTGAGACACATAGGATGTCCCCTACAAAAGCCCACATCCCTAAGGTTGAGAAACATAACCAACCTACCAGATACATAGAAATAAAACCAGCAAGTTAGGCAAAATTAGGCAACAAAGGAATATGCTCCAAATGAAGGAACAAGATAAAACCCCAGAAGAACTAAGTGAAATGGAGATAGGCAATCTACCTGAGGAAGAATTCAGGGTAATGAGAGTAAAGATGATCAAAGAACTTGGGAGAAGAATAGATGGACAAAGCAGGAAGTTAGAAGTTTTAAAGAAAGAGTTAGAAAATATAAAGCACAACTAAACAGAGATGAAAAATACAATAACTGAAATGAAAAATACACTGGAAGGAATCAACAGTAGACTAAATGATTCAGAAGAACAGATCAGTGAGCTGGAAGACAGAGTAATGGAAATCTCTGATGCTGAACAGGAAAAAGAGAAAAGAACGAAAAGAAATGAGGACAGTTTAAGAGACCTCTGGGACAACATCAAACACATTAGTATTCACATTATAGGGGTCCCAGGAGAAGAAGAACAGAGAGAGGAAGGACCTGAGAAAATATTTGAAGATACAATAGCTGAAAACTCCACTAACCTGCGGAAGGAAACAGTCACCCAACTCCAGGAAGCAGAGAGAGTCCCATACAGGATTAACCCACAGAGAAACACCAAGACACATTGTAATTAAAATGTCAAAAATTAAAGGTAAAGAGAGAATATTAAAAGCAACAAGGGAAAAGCAACAAATAACATACAAGGGAACTCCCATAAGGCTATCAGCTGACTTTTCAGAAGAAACTCTGCAGGCCAGAAGTGAATGGCATGATATACTTAAGGTGATGAAAGAAATAAAACCTATAACCAAGAATACTCTACCTAGCAAGGCTCTTGTTCAGATATGATGGAGAAGTTAAAAGCTTTACAGACAAGCAAAAGCTAAAAGAACTTAGCACCACCAGACCAGCTTTACAACAAATGCTGAAGGAATTCCCTAGGTGGAAAAGAAAAAGCCACAACTAGAAACAAGAAAATTATGAAATGGTAAAGCTCACTGGTAAAGGCAAACATACAATAAAGGTAAGAAATCATCCACACACAAAGCTAGTAGGGAGGTTAAAAGACAAAAGTAATAAAATCATCTGTATCCACAATAAGCAGTTAAGGGATACATAAAACAGTTAGATGTAAAATATAATATCAATAACAGTAATCATGAGGGGAGGAGAGTGCAAATGCAGGGTATCTAAAATGCCTTTGAAGTTAAGAGATCAGCAACTTAAAACAAGCAGATAGATATAGATATAGATATAGTCATAGACATAGACATAGATATAGGTATATAGACTGCTAATAAAAAACCTCATGGTAACTGCAAAACAAAAATCTATAACAGATATGTACACAAAAAAGAAAAAGGAATCCAAAAATAACACTAAAGGTAATCATCAAATTACAAGAGAAGAGAACAAAAGAAAAATGGGGGAAAAAAGACCTACAAAAACAAATCCAAAACAATTAACAAAATGGCAATAGGAACATACATATCAATAATGTCAGTGTACTAAATGCTCCAACCAAAAGACATAGACTGGCTGAATGAATACAAAAACAGGACCCATATATATACTGCCTACAAGATACTCACTTCAGATCTAGAAACACATACAGACTGAAAGTGAGGGGATGGAAGAAGGTATTCCATGCAAATGGAAATCAAAAGAAAGCCAGAGTACCAATACTTAAATCAGATAAAATAGATTTTAAAATAAAGACTGTTACAAAAGGCAAAGAAGGGCACTGCATAATGATCAAAGGATCAATCCAAGAAGAAGATACAGCAACTGTAAATATACATGCACCCAACATAGGAGCACCTCAGTATATAAGGCAAAAGTTAACAGACATTAAAGGAGAAATTGACAGTAACACAATAATACTGGGGGGGGGGGACTTTAACACCCCACTTAAATCAATGGACAGTTCATCCAGACAGAAGATCAATAAGGAAACACAGCCCTTAAATGACACATTAGAGCAGATGGACTTAATTGATATTTATAGAGCATTCCATCCAAAAGCAGCAGAATACATATTCTTCTCAAGTGCACATGGAACATTCTCCAGGATACATTACATGCTGGGCCACAAAGCAAGCCTTAGTAAATTTAAGAAAACTGAAATCATATCGAGCATCTTTTTTGACCACAACGTTATGAAACTAGAAATCAACTACAGGAAAAAAAACTGAAAAAAAACCCCACAGACACATGGAGGTTAAACAATATGCTACTCAGCAACGAAAGGATCACTGAAGAAATCAAAGAGGAAATCAAAAAATACCTAGAGACAAATGACAACAAAAACATGACAATCCAAAACCTATGGGACACAGCAAAAGCAGTTCTAAGAGGGAAATTTATAGCAATACAATCTTACCTCAGGAAACAAGAAAAATCTCAAATAAACAACCTAACCTTACACCTAAAGCAACTAGAGAAAAAAAAGAAACAAACAAAACCCAAAGTTAGTAGAAGGAAAGAAATCATAAAGATCAGAGCAGAAATAAATGAAATAGAGACTAAAATAAAATAAAAAGATCAATGAAACTAAAAGCTGGTTCTTTGAAAAGATAAACAAAATTGATAAACCTTTAGCCAGACTCATCAAGAAAGAGGGAGAGGGCCCAAATCAATAAAATTAGAAATGAAAAAGGAGAAATTACAACTGACACCACAGAAATACAAAGGATCATAAGAGACTACTACAAGCAACTATATGCCAATAAAATGGACAACCTGGGAGAAATGGACAAATTCTTAGAAAGGTACAATCTCTCAAGACTGAACCAGGAAGAAATAGAAAATATGAACAGACCAATTAAAAGTACTGAAATTGAATCTGGGATTTTAAAAACTCCCAATAAACAACAGTCCAGGACCAGATGACTTCACAGGTGAATTCTACCAAACATTCAGAGAAGAGTTAACACCTATCCTTCTCAAAGTATTCCAAAAACTTGCAGAGGAAGGAACACTCCCAAACTCATTCTATGAGGACAGCATCATCCTGATACCCAAATGAGACAAAGATATCACAAAAAAAGAAAATTACAGGCCAATATCACTATTGAACATAGATGCAAAATTTCTCAACAAAATACTAGCAAACTGACTCCAATAATACATTTAAATGATCATACATCATGATCAAGTGGGATTTATTCCAGGGATGCAAGGATTTTTCAGTATTTGCAAATCAATCAACGTGATACACCACATTAACAAATTGAAGAATAAAAACCATATAATCATCTTAATAGATGTAGAAAAAGCTTTTGATAAAATTCAACATCCATTTATAATAAAAACTCTCCAGAAAGTGAGTATAGAGGGGACATACCTCAACAAAATAAAGGTAATATATGATAAGCCCACAACTAACATCACAGTCAATCATGAAAAGCTGAAAACATTTCCCTAAGATCAGGGACAAGACAAGGATGCCCACTCACACTCACCACTTTTTTTCAACATAGTATTGGAGGTCCTAGTCACAGCAATCAGAGGAGAAAAATGAAAGGAATCCAAATTGAAAAGGAAGAAGTAAAATTGTCACTGTTTGAAGTTGACATGATACTATACATAGAAAATCCTAATGATGTCACCAGAAAATGACTAGAGCTCATCAATGAATTTGGCAAAGTTTTAGGATACAAAATGAATATACAGAAATCTATTGCATTTCTATGCACTAACAATGAACTATCAGGAAGAGAAATTAAGGAAACAATCCCCTTTACAATCACATCAAAAAGAATAAAATACCTAGGAATAAATCTAGCTAATGAGGTAAAAGGCCTATACTCTGAAAACTATGACACTGATGAGTGAAATTTAAGATGACACAAACAGATGGAAAGATATACTGTGTTCATGAACTGGAAGCATTAATATTGCTAAAATGACCATACTACTCAAGGCAATCTACAAATTCAATGCAATCCTTATGAAAATACCAGTGGCATTTTTCACAGAACTAGTACAAATAATTCTAAAATTTATATGGAAACACAAAAATGCCAAATAGCCAAAACAATCTTGAGAAAGAACAAAGCTGGAGGTATCATGCTCCCTGATTTCAAAGTATACTACAAAGCTAGTCACCAAAACAGCATGGTAGTGGCACAAAAACAGACACAAAGATCAATGGAACAGAATAAAGAGCCCAGAAATCAACTCACAGTTACATGGGCAATTAATGTACAACAAAGAAGGCAAGAATATACAATGGAGGAAAGATAGCCCGTTCAATAAATGGTGTTGGGAAAACTGGACAGCTACATGCCAAAGAATCAAACTGGACTACGTTCTCACACCATGCTCAAAAATAAATTTAAAATGGATTAAAGAATTAAATTCAAGAAAACTTCTGTAAGGAAACATAGGCAGTTCTATGTAGTTCTGTTTTTGCATTGGTCTAATTAATATATTTTTGGATATGTCGCCTCAGGTAAGGGAAACAAAAGCAAAAATAAACACATGGGACTACATCAGACTAAAAAGCTTTTGCACAGTGATGGAAACTATCAACAAAATGAAAAAGCCACCTATTTAATGGGAAAAGATATTTGCAAATATATATCTGACAAGGGGTTGATATCCAAAATATATAAGGAGCTAATACAACTCAACATCAAATAAAACTCCAATCAGATTAAAAAATGGGCAGACCATCTAAATAATTTTTCCAAAGAAGGCATGCAGATGGCCAACAGGCATATGAAAAGATGCTCAACATCACTAATCATCAGGGAAATGCAAATCAAAACCACAATGAGATATCACCTCACACTTGTCAGAATGGCTATTATCAAAAAGACAACAAATAACAAATGTTGGCAAGGATGTGGAGAAAAGGGAACCATCATGCAATGTGGGAATATAAATTGGTGCAGCCACTGTGGAAAACAGTATGGAGATTCCTCCAAAAATCAAAAATACAACTACATATGATACAGCAATTCTACTCCTGGGTATTTATCTGAAGAAAATGAAAATGCTAATTAGAAAAGGTATGCACCCCTATGTTCACTGCAGCATTATTTACAATAGCCAAGGTATGGAAGCAACATATGTGCCCATCAATAGAAGAATGGATAAAGAAGATATGGTGTGTGTATATATATATATATATATATATACATATACAATATAATTTTTATCAGCCATAATACAAATGAAATCTTGCCATTCGTGACAACATGGATGAACCTAGAGAATATTATGCTAAGTGAAATAAGTCAGAGAAAGACAAATACCATATGACTTCACTTACACGTGAAATCTAAAAAACAAAACAAATGAACAAACATAACAAAACAGAAACAGAGTTATAGATACAGAGAATAAACAGATGGTTGCCAGACGGGACAGGAGTGGGAGGAGGAAAGAAATAGGTGAGGGAGATTAAGAAGTATAAACTTCCAGTTGCAAAATAAATGAGTCACAGGTATGAAATATACCATGTGGGGAATATAGTCAATAACTATGTAATATCTTTGTACGGTGACAGATGGTCACTAGACTAATGGTGGTGATCATTTTGAAATGTGTAGAAATATCAAACCAGTATGTTGTGTACCAGGAACTAACATAGTGTTTTAGGTCAATTATACTTCAAAAACAAACAAACTCCTAGAAAAAGAAATCAGATTTGTGGTTACCAGGGGTGAGGGGGAGGGGGAGGGGGAATTGGATGAAGGCTGTCAAAAGGTACAAACTTCCAGTTATAAGATAAATAAGTACTAGGGATGGAATGCACAACATGATGAATATAATTTACACTGCTGTATGTTACATATGAAAGCTGTTAAGAGAGTAAATCTTAAGAGTTCTCATAACATGGAAAAATAGTTTTTTCTATTTCTTTAATTTTATATCTCTATGAGATGATGGACGTTCACTAAACTTATTGTGATGATCATTTCACGATGTATGTAAGTCAAATCATTATGCTGCACACCTTAAACTTACACAGTGCTGTATGTCAATTATATATCGATATAACTGGAAGAAAAAATAATAATAAAATAAAAATAAACAAAGTCCTGCATAATCTGAGGATGATGAAGTGCCATGAAAGGAGACTTATGATTAACACAATTAATACAATTTGTGTACCAGAGGCCCAGAAAGAAGAAAGAAAGTTTAACATCTTGAGTACTGATTTCTGATCCATAACCAAAAAACAATCAGAATATAGTTTTTTAATCCATCATATTTCCAGTAATGCATCCCATCGTGAGTAATATCAAACTAGATCAACTGTCTGCAGTTAGAAATTGTTGACATAGTTCCAAGAGGTAATCACATTTCTGCCTTGAAGAGGAAGGTTGATGGATAGCAGCCTTGACAGATGTGCTGAGGACACTGTCCTGTGGCTACCTGGGTAATGGTTTGACATTTAATTAGAGGATTAAAAAGCATGTTTCTGTTTTTCCTTCACTATGCAGAACATACTGAGGAGGGAAGGGAATGGAAAGAGAAATTAGATATACAAACTATGTGGTTTAATCTATTAGAGTGATGCTTCATTTAACCACCAGCATTGCTGGAAATGAGTATTACTCAGACGTGAACTTTGCACATAACTTAATATAACCCCTTTTAAAACAAGGAACACTTTAAAAATCATTTTAATCATTTTTGATGAAATCCTGCAAGAAGGCTTACAAACTTGCCTGTTATTTAAAGAGAATGATATTCAAAGTCCCACTTTCTGCACTGCTCAAGGTTCATCATTCTGAAAAAGAATTATCATGCTGGGCAGTACACAGGGAAGCAGTCAGGACCTATTTGCCCCCATGTTCTTGATGGTCTTACACTAGTTTCTGAGCTTTTGTGTCAGCTTAATGTAGGTTTTCTTTAAGTTTTCTCCTAACTAGTCCATCAATCACACCAACTCTTATCCCGTTTGCTTCCTCAAGCACTGCCCTCTGTTTCTAAAGTGGCGTAGATGGGAAAACAGAGAAGCAAGCCTCATTCATTCATTTACTCATTCATTAAGTACTTTGAATGCCCAATATGCACAAACTGGGGACCACAGAAGGGAATCAGACATTGATCCCATTCTTTAGGTGCTTCTGATCCAGTGGTGAAGAACAGCTGTGTGCACATATACAATGCAGAGTAATACACTCTGAAAGAGCAGCACAGGTAATGTGTCAAGGGCATTCTGAGAAGGGATAAATCACCTGATGGCTGGGGGATCAGAGATGACTACTTAGGGGTGGAGGCATTGGAGCTGGGTCTTGAAAAATGATAGGGTTGGAAATATGGAGATGGAAAGGGCATTTCAGGCAGAAAGAGAACTATGAGCAAAATCTCAAGGTCTAACACATAATAGGTGCTCAATAAATATTTGCCCCAAAAAATGAATGTAGGCAATGTAGTCATGTAGTTAAAGGGGAGATTAAATTGGAAAGGAAAGTTGTACTGGACTGCGGAAGTCCTTGAATGGCAGACCTAAGAATTAAGAGTATTTTTGTATAAAATAGAGAGCCACTGAAGATTTTGACCAAGAGGCTGGCGATCAAAATGATTATGTCAAGTGATCGGCAATAAGATATGAACAATGGCCATGGCACCAAGAGTTGAGAATAGAGATATAAGGGAAGTGGAATTGACAGGAAATGTCCACAAATTGTACAGACAGAACAAGGTGCAGAGAGCAGTCAAAGGTAACATTTGATTCTGAGCTTTCAAGGTTCATTTGGCTATAACAAAAAATAGAGATATTGTAGTAGGGGGCAGGTTGGTGGGAGGAGGTATGAGAGAAAGGAGATGAATGAGAGTCAATTTGAGTACATTGAGTTTGAGAGTTAAAGGTGGACACTTGGGTGGCATTCACTACCCAGTAGGCAGTTGGGGCTCCTTAGAGATATTGTGACTACCTAAAATGTTTGTTAATGGGTACCATAGAGATGATAATTGAAACCGTGTGAGATTGTCAAGAGAAACAATATAAAGAGAGAAAAGAAGAGTGCCAAGGACAGAATGTTGTGGGGAAACAAAACTGTGTTTAGGGGATGAGGGGAGGAGGAGCCAACAATGAGTTCAGAGAAAGTACTGTTGACTTTTTAGAATTGTGTCCAGAGAATCAATCTATGAGTAAAATATGGGCACTCACGTATATCAACATTGTGACTACTCTTTGATGGCAATGGAGTTGGTGAAGGCAGTGACGTTAGTGACAAGAGTGGTGACAAGAACTCGATAATGGCACAATGTTCAGTTATTCATGCATGCACACATTAATGCAACAAGCCTACGTTGAGAAACTGCTATGTGTCACTATTCCACTGATGGGGGTTGAGAAATGAACAAGACAAAAAAAGTCCCTGCTGCTATGGAGCTGCCATTTAAGTCAAGGTAGGCAGCCCCAAGACATAAAAATAATCAAGGAAGATAATTTCAAATAGTGCCGTGACTGGGTGGTCAAAGAAGGCTTCTCTGCAGAGGTGACATTTCACTTGAGATCTGAATGACAAGAAGGCACAAGTTAGGCAAAGATAAGTGGAAAAAGCACTCTAGTCAGAAGGTATAGCAAATTCAGAGGTAAAAATAAGCTTGGCATATTTGAGGAACAGCAAGGCCAGTGAGGCTGGGGTGTGATGAGAATGGCAGGATATGAGATTGCAAAGGCCAGATCATGAAGGGCCTTAAGGGTCAGGGGAATTAGTAGAGTTTATTCTGAGTTATGGGAACCCATTTGAAAGGTTTTAAGCAGAGAATGATGTAAGCATGATGTAACCAAAGGTTTTGTTTTTAACTGAGTTGTATTAAGGCTTTGCTTTCAGAGAGCAATACCGGGCAAGGAAAGAGCCAAGAAGATCATCAGGAATAGCAAGAATAGGAGAGAGTTAAGAGAACCCTAACTGGGGTTCTAGAGGGATCTCCTTAAGGTTTAACGTTCTTCTGGAAGCACTTGACCCCCTGTACATGAGGGACAAAATGATCACACGTGTATGAAGATTCTCAAGATTAGTCACTGAGAAGTCTGTGTCCTTGGGTAATTGGACATCATGTGATCGTTAAGTTGACAGCACGAAGGTGACAGGGTGAATTGTGTATGACTGTGTCCCCCACTAGGCTGTGTGTTCCTTGAGGATACAGATCTTATATGATTTATTTTCAAGTTTCCATTGCGTATTGTAAAGTAGAATTTCAATAAAAGTTTTTTAATGAATAAATAAATAAATGTTGGGTGAAATACAGATTTGGGGGCCTGAGACAGAGGTGGTTAGGTAACTATTTGTGCTCCCACTCTACAGTATAGAATGGGAAGTATTGTATTTTCTCAGCCAATGGCTACATTTCCCAGTCACCCCTTACATCTGAGTGGGGTCGTATGCCTATTTTTTTTTGACAATGGAATGTGAACAAGAGTCATATGTGTCAGTCTCAGGCCAAGGTAGTGAAGTATTGGGTGTGTTATCTCCAATTTTTCTTCCCCTGCCATTTTCCTTCCCTTCAGGGGTATTTTAGATGGCAGAATCATTGGATGGAAGGATCTTGGAATTAATTCTGATTCGTCATTTGGAGGAGAGCTACTCAGGAGAGCCACCTTATCAGGAATATTTGCGTTGTACTTTGAGTGTCCAGGAAAAAAGCTTCTATCATTTTAAGCTACTGAGATGTGAGGGCATATTTGTAACTGCAATAAAATCTGGTCTATTCTAATACCCCCTAGGTAGTTAAACCATAGGACTGAACAAGAATGTTCATGGAGAGTATGAGTAGAGTACATAGCCCTGGGGAACACCAATGTTATTTCTCCAATTTAAAAAGAGCCTCTGGCCCATGTAAGGCCAAATTCTTCATGAAGGGCATGAAAGGCTGGACCTAGCCTCTGTTTTCCTAGGAGCTAAGAAGACAGGCTAGGAACTACTACAATTTCTCTGAGGAGAATGGGAAGTGCTGCCAGGAAGATGTGTCAATTGCTGGCTCGAGGAATAAGCAGCAATTGAGATTTAGTTTTGGCTTTTGCCTTTACAGTCCTGTCTATTAATTAAGTGAAGTTTGAGGCAGTTGTGTAGCATAATATTTGATCTTGCTCTTTATAACTCGTATGTTTTATGTGGTCTTTGGCACAATCATATTTAATATAAAACCTATTAAATTGTACCAATGAAATGAATTTGAATATGCCACCAATCTGTTACAGTCTCATTTTTCAGTTGATTGTATCATACACTATTTATGTTCATAAGGGGAATCCACTGGCACCCGGAACCTAGTCACTGTTTTGAAGCAAATGTAAAACTGTAGCAACTACTAAAATTTGGACTGCTCAAGATATGAAAAAAAATCAGCATCCACAAAGCCAAGTTTTTAAAAAATATTTTTGTTGCTGTGGTTTTTGTTCTTCTTCCTATAAATGCCTTTGCGGTGCCTACCATTTTCTACCAAACTTGGAATTTAATAAGGATTTTTATGAAGTACCAGTTGGGTTTTCACAGCTCTCAGGGTATAACAGGTTAGAGATTTACTAGTTAGACTGATATGATATGGCTCTAACACCAGGTCAAAACAGACTTGATAGAAGAGTCAGTCACTGGGATGGTGACCTTAGTCGACTTGTGGGGGACCCTACTGAAAGCAGGGGTCCCATCAGTGAGGCATTTGTGGGTGTATTTCTCCTCTGCAAAGGATCTCTTGACCATGCCATCCCCACCCTGAGGCTCCCTTGAGATTCCAGTTCTGATGATGTGGAGGGGAACAGAGTTGACTGAGCCATTCTCACAGATAGTCACAGGACACAGACAAGAGAAATCAATGGCATCCAAGAAGTGGAGAGAGAATTGAAAAGATTTGGAGAATGGAAAGGCAATGGTCTGTATGGGAACTGCAAATAGCCCAGTAAGTCCGTACAACTGATCAGGTCACACAGAGAGAGTGAGAGAGAAAGAGAGAGGAAGGAAGTGAGGATGAATACATAGGAAGGGAGCACACAGTGGAGTGCATTATAAGCAAGGATAAGGGTATTGATATTTATTTTATATATATATATATATATATATATATATATATATATATCTGAGGCACACACCTCATAATAACAAAGGCTCAAGTGTAACCCAACACTGTTGACTTTGCTGGCAACTTCAGTGCTTCACAACATATTCCTCTTCCAATCCTCCTAGGGTCCATCTTCTGTATATAATCCTACCTATGACCTTTGCAGCTGATCTTCTCAGATCATCACTCAGCTCTCCCATGAGATCTGTGTCTCAGACCTAACCCTCTGGTTTGACACATTAGAATCTTGGACCGCTTGGGATAGGATGTTGAGCTCTTGGCTATGCTAATCTGGTCCACTGACCATCCACTGGCTCTACTTGAAGGTGTCAGGAAAAATAGAGTAAAAGGCAGTACAACTTCCCAGAGTCTGTATGAAGATGATGGAGGCTTTGGCAGCAACTACATAGTACTGTCTAGCAACAAAGGGAACTTTGGAGTAGCAGGAACTTGTAGATTTTTAGAACTCTCATAGTGAGAATGCCACACTACAGGGTCACAAATGCAAAAACACTTCCAGATGACTCTGAAGCCAGTAGTTCCAGGACCACACTTTGAGAAATACTGAGCTAGAGCACAGGGTGCTTTTGGGAAGGGAATGTACATTAGAGCTACAGAGGGCAGGGCCAAGTCACTGAGAGCCTTGAATGCCAGGCTGAATAGTCTGGACCTTAGACTTTCTGCTCTAGGTGATTGATGGGAAGCTATGGGAGGCTGTGTGACCCGGGAGAGAGCCACCATTAGAACTTGGGTCTGGTGGGAGCATTTATCTTGACAAAGAGAGGAGGAGGAGCCAGCATGGAGTCAGGAAGCCCAGCAAGGGCACCGGTGCAAGAGTCCCAGGGAAGGAGTGGTGATGAATGAGGGCCTGGACTAGGGACAGTCTCCATCCAAATGCATTCCTTCTGGACGCACATGGAAAGGAGAGAGTCATTTCCAAAAACCTGGGCCAAGAAGGAAGAAAAGAAGTTGCTCTTTCCCCAATGGCATGTGGAATTTTGCTGATGATTTATTGGAATTCTTCCCAAAGCCGGAATTACCCAAATAACTCACTGAAGCCACTCGGAAGGGATCTGATACTGTAGTTTGCTTGAATAAGTCAACTCTGCCGAGATGTACATGGAGGTAATTTGTTGTAGTTGGAAAAAACAAAGAAATTTTCCAAAATTTTATTCTTGGAAGCTGAACACATTAGTGCTGAACAGGACTTTAAAACTCAGATCAGTTCTCCAGCTGACAACTGGGAAAATGAATTGCTGTCCCACTGAGCCTTCAACTAAATAATTAAAACATCTAACCCAGTGGTCTTAAGACTGTAGGATGCATTCAAATGATTTTAACTGTTAAAAATGCAGATTACTGCTCCTTCTCTTCTAAGATTCTGATTCATTCAGGTGGGGAGGAGGCCTTGAATCTACATTTCCAAGTCAGTTTCCCCCAGGTGACTCTAATGCAGGTGGTCAACATCCACATTTCAAGCATCATTGCCACATAGAACTTTTTTTTAATCACACACACGGTTATCTTGGCTTTGCCTTTTCAAGGCTCTGTGTTAAGCACTTTGAGGGGTTCACAAGGAAAGAAGCTGAGTCCTTACCCTCAAGTTGTTCCCAGTCTCCAAGGCAAGCCACATAAGCACAAAACTGGATTTCAGAGGAGAGAGTGACAAGCATCCTAAAAAGGCAGAAAAATAATGCCAGGATGGTTCAAGCAAGGGAGAGAGCTTATTTACTAATCCAGTCGCCTTTATGAGACCAGCTGCAGAGGTGGTCTGGAAGTAAAGAAATAACAAGAATTAATTGTTGAAAGCTGTGAAGACTATGCCTTAGTAGTGCCTTTCACAGGCATCCTTTGAAAAGCATCAAGCTGTATAAGAGAACTCATTAAATAAGAAAGAACAAGAACGGCCCCTGGACAACTTGGAGAGTAAATCTGTGTAATGGTTTCTTCCATAATATTTTAACACTGGGCAGTGAGACTTCTCCTTGACCCAGCTGTCAGCAATCACAGAGGTCACCCAGCTTCCTCCTATCAAAGCTATGGCAACTGGAGCCTGAGAGGTGGAAGCACTTGATCAGGTCACCTGGGATTTGGAGCCAGTGCCGGAACTCTTTCCAAATTCCTATAGGCCATAGAGGAAGGAGTTTTAATGGACCCTGTTCCTGCTAGCCCCTCGCTCTCCACCATCTTCTGATGGCTCCAGTTAGGATGCTGAATGCCTACTTTGGGTACTCAAAATGGACTTCTTAGCACATTTCCCTATGTGATTTCATAGTGATGATACTGTAGTAGCTAACACTTTTCAGCACTTACTATGTGGCAGACTTTGCTTTTAGTGATTTATCTACAAATCCCTATTAACATCTTGATTTTAGAGATGAGGAAAGCAAGATCCAGAGAAAAAGAAATTGCCCCAGTTGACACAGCTATTAATTGGCAGAAGGATGATCAGAACATTGGGCAGAGCAGCTGAGCTTGTGCCTCTACATACCATGCTGTACTACCTCTTGTAACTATTCTGGGACTCAAGTCTGTCTCCTCTACCAGATTGTGAACTCTATGGAGACAGGAACCATGTCTACCTTGGTAACTGCTGTATCCTTAGTACTGAATACAAAGTAGGCATTCAATAAATATTTTTGAATGAATGAATAAGTAGAGTTGGGCTGAGCTGACACTGATAAAATCATCCTGTGCTGTCTATAGAACCAGTATGCCTGTCTTTAGAACCAGTCCTGTTTCCACCGTTAACTCCCATGAACTTTGTTAAGACTCTGCCCTTTTCTGGACTTCAGTCTTGCCATCTGTAGAATGAAGGTATGGGACCTGCCATATATGACAGTCTAGAAGCCTCCACCATCACTAAATCCAAGCCTCCAGGTAGGGTCAGGCCAAACCTATGGCATGACCTTGCCCCTGGCCCTAAGCCCTGTCATTTATGCTCCAAATCTTGGTGTTATATTCAAAAGTATGAGATAATAAGTCGGGAGTGGTGAAGAGGGGAAGAGTTAAAACTTTGGGAAGTTGGGGAGAAGATATTCTTTGGCAGTTTGGAGCTGAGATGGAGAGGACCGAGAAAAATTTGATGTTTGCTTGTAATTTGCAAAAGCGAACCGTCCTTAGAGGCGTTTCTAGCCAGAGAATAAATGTATCAAGTAGACTATCCATGTGGTAATCAAACACCCTGCTTATTGATGGTGCTTCCAGGGCAGGTTTAACAGAAAGGACAGCAAACACATTTGAAAATGCAAAACATTCAGAACACCAAGACCAGGGATCAATAATTCCAGATCCCAGCAGATAAGCCAAGCTTGCCTTCACAGCTTGCTCTGGAGGTAATCCAGCCATCAAATGAATATAACACTTTCTACAGTCCAGGTGGCCCAGACCAGAGTCCTGGGATGATCTCAGAAGGATGGAGGCCAGCCTTCCCAGCTCTTTAAAGAAGAGGGGAAAGTGAGGGAGCTCAAATTTAGGAGATAATGGTCTCATGATATAAACATTCTAGCTGCCTTCCCCACCTTACAGATAAGGAAACTGAGGTTCTGAAAAATGAAGCAACTTGCCCCAAATCACGCAGCTCCTAAGTAGTGGAGCCCAGAATCAAAGCTGGGCCTGTGTGACTGGAAACCCCCCTCCCCCAGCTCCAGCATGCTCCTCTGCTTAAGCCCTCTTTGGCTAATCGTTAATGACTAATTAGTTGTCCCATCATTAAAGGGAATCAGAGAAAGGCAAAGGAATGGGGCTCCCATGACCTGCTGCCCTTATTGTGTCATTGAAAGGAGATAGCTTTGAGTCAAAACATCATGGTTTTCTTCTATAAGAGTCTCATATTATCCTGCATCCTCTCACTTTTGAGACGCTCCCCCTCTACTCTACCCCCCACATGGAAATATTTTCTTACTTACATTTTTCTGCTCTGGGAAAATGAGTTAATATTTGTAAAGTTCTTAGAACAGTGCCTGACATATATAAGCCGTAAAAGGGTGTTTGTTAAATAAATCAAATAGAGTAGACATTATTATCATTTAAAAACTTTCAGACAACAAACTTCCAGACAATCCAAAAAATATAAAATCACTGTGAAAATCACATCTAGTCCCACACTAGAGAAACCATAATTAAAATTTTGATGTAGGTGCAGGCTTTCATCGTGTGCAAATAAAACTTTTCTCATGAAAAAGAAAGATTATTCTATGCATGTTATCTTTGTACTCTGAGCTTCTCACTTAATCATATGCTGATGACATCGTTTAATGTCGTTAATGTCAGTAAATACAGATTTACATCATCATTTTTAACACATTCATAATACTCCTTTGCATTGGTACACCAGTAACTTAGTTGACTAAATCCCACTAATGGACATTTTTCTAATCTGTTGCATTCTTGTCTGATTCACACACTTCTCCAGATTGCCCTGCTGAAAGTTTGCACTAATCTGTATTCACGTCAATAATACATTTCCCTTATCAATAGTTTGATTAAACATCTTTTCAAATCTTAATTAACTTTTTCATTCATGTTCTTTGCTCATTTTTCTGTAAAGTTGTTTATCTTCTTATAGATTTTTAAGAGTTTTAAAACATTAAGACTACTAAATCTTTTTTTGTCATATATGTTGCAAATTTTTTTCACATGTTGTTCCTGTGTGTTGTGCAAAAGATTTCCTTTTAGAATTAATGAAATCTATCAATCTTTTATTTTATGGTTCATGTCTTTAAAATCATGCTAGAAAAGGTTGCCTCCTGCACTTCAAGAGTATAAAAATATTCCACCTGTATGTTATGCTACATATTTATAGTTTTATTTTTCACATTTAATGCTCTGGCCAACCTGGAATTTGCTCTGGTATATTTCCAGAGGATTTAAGCCAGTCCTTCAAATCTTTGGCATTCAATTACTAACATACTCAATTCTTGAATGAGTACAAATGAGGATTTCTGTATCTCTGAAGGAAAAATGTAATATAAAACTTGACTAGCATCTTAGCCCACCTTCCAGAGAGCTATACTACTTTTTCCAGTCTGGCACACAAAATGCTACTAGTGATTGTAGAGCCTGCTCACCATCTTTACATAGAATTTCATTAACTTGAAGACTTTTTTCTGACTTTGCTGATTATTCCTACTGAGAATACTGAGCCTTTTTATTATGAGGAAAATATTCCATGGGGGAAAGAGAGGAGGAGGACAGGGGACAAATAATATGGTTAAGGAGAATCCAGTACAAGTTTGATATGGGTAGTATGGAGGAGGAAGGAGGAAATGAGTGACAAGTGAGAGAACTTTTAAATATCTACCTTCAGGGAGCAGAAGCCAGAGTAAATAGAGAAGACTAGCAATTGCCAAAAGCAATGATGTAGGGATGGTGAAAAGTACTAAGCTAGGAGTTGGGAACCTGGGACTCTGTTCCCAGGTCTTTCACATGGAACTTAGACAAGTGCCCTCTATTCTCTAGCTCTTGACTTCTCCACCTTTAAAGTGTGAGTGTGAGAGGGCAGTTGGGGTGGAGGGGATGAATTAGATTCAATTCAGTCAACATTTATTGAATGGCAATTCGGAGCTAGACACAATTCTAGGTACTTAGCTAACTCTACTTTCTTCCAGCTCAGCTGAAGTATGGTAAGGAACCCTAAAACTTCCAGAAGCTGGACCTTCTGGAACTTTCTAGTTCTGGAGAGGATCGTCAGGTCCAAGAAGGTAGCTAGGAAGATAGCTAGAGCAGATGTGAGGAGGAATTTGGTGGGATGGAAAGAAGTCATCAGTTGGATCAAGTGCTGCATAGTCATATGAAACATGTAGCATATAGGGCTTGAGGATTTGTTAGTCACCAACCACTGGTAGACCTTGTCTCTAGGTCTGTTTTGAAATCCACATAATGACTATCATCTCTCAACAGGCTAGATGTTTGGTGCTCCGTCCCCACAACAGGATTTTATCACTTATTTACTCATTCATCCATGAAGTAAACACTGACTGAGGCAGTATATGCAAGGCACTGTCTGGCTTTTGTCCCTACCCATTGGCCTTTCATGTAGCTATAGCATTAGGGCTCTGGATATTTGCTTGCTTTAAATGCTATCTTGCCTCCTTGTGTACCAGAGCTGCTTCTTTTTGACAAAGTATGCATTTCAGAGTGGCTTCCAGCTGTGAATCACATCCTTGCAAATCATGGTGACACCTATGAGATTGTATATCTCACCTTGTGTTTAAGTATCAATGCCACTCTCTTCATGTCCCATACTCCATTGGTATATTGACATTTGAGACTGTATGTTTTGTTCTTTACCCCCTTTCCGATAATCTTCTCTGAAGAATTACTGGGCATCTTTGTAATTATTTCTCTTTTTCTCTACCATATTCAAAGTCCTCCGAGGTGCCCATATTTATGGAACAATTTGAGCATTCCATCTCTATCCCTTGCTATTTTTTATTTAATGCCCTCCTGATTAGAGCAATAAGTCTCCAGGCATTCATTCACTGAACTAACATTACTAGCAGGCCCAACCCACTGTGAGGCACTGTCCTAAGTACAATGAGAAGATTGACAAGGTCCTTGCCCTCATGAAATTCCATTGTAGTGGGGGAAATTGATAGTCAATGAGTAATTAAATAGCATTAATTTATCACCACTTTAATAAACTGCCACGGAGAATGGGGTTATCTCTAAACATTCAAATATCTAGCCATAGCAGAGAAATGGAAATTGTATCTTCACACCACCAAAACATTTCCACAGCTGAGATTCTCTTCTATTTTTCCAAGCTTCTTGGTTTTTTTTCAGGTGTACAGCATTATAATTCGTTATCTGTATACACTATAATGTGATCACCACCACAAGTGTGGTTACCATCTATCGCCATACAGTTGACCGCCTTCACCCATTTTTGTCCACCCCCCTTTCCCTCTGGTCACATCTAATCTGTTCTGTGTATATATGAGTTTGCTTTTGTTTTATTTTGTTTGTGTGTTGGTTTTGTTTTTTTAGATTCCACATATGAGTGAAATCATATGGTATTTGTCTTTCTCCATCTGACTTATTTCACTTACCATAAAACCCTCAAGGTCTGTTCATGTTGTCACAAATGGCAGGATTTCATTCTTTTTTATAGCTGAGTAGTATTCCATGGTATATCTGTACCACATCTTCTTTATGTATTCATCTATTGAAGGGCACTTAGGTTGCTTCCATATCTTGGCTATTGTAAATAATGCTGCAATGAACATAGGGGGTGCATGTATCTTTTCTCACTAGTGTTTTCATTTTTTTCAGATAAATACCCAGTAGTGGAATTGTTGGATCATATGGTAGTTTCATTTTTAATTTTTTGAGGAATCTACATACTGTTTTCCATAGGGGCTGTACCAATTTACAGTCCTACCAATACTGTATGAGGGTTCCCTTTTCTCCACATCCTCGCCAACATTTGTTACTTCTCTTTTTGGTAATAGCCATTCTGACAAGTGTGAGGTGCTATCTCATTGTGGTTTTGATTGGCATTTCCCTGATGATTAGTGATGTTGAGCATCTTTTTATGTGCCTGTTGGCCACCTGTATGTCTTATTTGGAAAAATGTCTTTTCAGGTCCTTTGCTCATTTTTAAATGGTGTTGTTTGTTTTTTGTTGTTGAGTTATATGACTAGTTTATATATTTTGGATATATATGATATCATATAGCAGATATATGATTTGAAATACCTTCTCCAATTCGGTAGCTTGTCTTTTCATTTTGATGATGGTTTACTTCACCGTACCTGAGTTTATCTTCTTAAAATCTTGAAGAAGTAGTGAAAACAGCACCCATGTCCCCAGTCCTTCAACTGAAGCCCAGATTATACTCTACTCCCTAAAGTTCCTGTTGATGTTGATGTTGTGGCAATTAAGATGTCATCCAATAGGAAATTGGCTCCAGAGCAGTGAAGTTCCCTGCCTAAAATTCAGCCAACTCTACAGAGGGTTGGTCTGAGAGTGCTTGGCCTCCCTTCTCTTCATTGAGATGCAGTACTCATCCCTTCTGCCCTGACTCTGTCTCCCCTTCTCCCTGTCTCCCACCCCCCAGGCCCTTTTGATGGCCTCACCTCACCTCGCCTCTCATCCTGTCATCTTCTCAGATGTGTTGGCCCCTTTGCCCCTCTCCCTTGGCCTCCCATAAATACAGCTACCCCATGAGGCTCCCAAATCCCAGAACTCTGTTCTGCTGTCAAGAACTACAGGCCAGAAGCCCAACCTCTCCCCTTTCCAGGCACCTAAGAACCTGCCCTTCCCACCTCCATGGTCCCTCTGGGTTCTCAAGGCCTCAGGGTTCTCCCAACCAAGCTCCCCTCCCCCACTAAAGCTTCTCTCCCCAGCTGGGGCCCCAAACACAGACTTTTCAATTAGCTCAGGGAGGTCACCTTCAAGGCCCTTTCAGTTTTCTCATCTTTCCAATCCCCAGTTCTGAGAAATCCCCCTCAGTGCCCATCCCCCAACTCCTGGCAGTTTTTCCTGTCCCTTTGTTGCCTAGCACTGTGCAGAATACACCCATTATAAATCCAGATTTCAGAGCCTCAGTTGGGTTCTCATAGCTTCCCTATAATCCTTGTCTTCATTACCTGCATTCTGGTCTTGGAACCACCTTGCCCACAGCTTCTTTTCCACTATTGCTCCTCATGCTTCAAGTACACTCTCACTCCCCTCACAGAAACCAAACCAAGTGTGCCTAAGAAGAAAAACAGAGAAATCAGTCAGTGGTGGTCAATACTGCTGGGGGGGTCAAGAAAAATAGGCATGAAGGTGTCTTTTGAATTTAGTGACATGGAGGTCATTGATGATGTTTTTTAAAACAACTCTATGGGGTGATGAGAGTGGAAAGCTCATTAAACAAGGTTGAGGAGTTGAAGATGAGGCAGCAGAGAAAGTGACTGTAGATAACTCTTTCGAGAAGTTTGTGAATAGGAAGGAGAGAGCTTGGGTAGTTGCTAAGAGGGAATGTGAAGTTTAGGGGAGGATTTTTTTAAGATAGGAGAGACTTGAGCATATTTAAATGCTGTTTGGAAGAACCTTGTAGATAGAAAGGATAGAAAATACACAAGTACAAAGATAACTCAGTGAGTGATTCCTTGAGGACTGGGATCTGGGGGACAGGTCCCAGGATTGGATTAGAAAGAAGGGACACTTCTGTTGGAAGTGGAGGGAAGGAGGTGGGTGCACATGCTTGCAGGCTTAGTGGCTGGAAATGTGGACATTCTCATTTGGTGGCATCAGTTTTCTCTGTGAAGTAGGTCATTCTAAAGTGAAGGGGAAGTAGAGGGGAGTGGTTGAAGGCTTGCGAAAGATGGATGTTCAAAGAAATAATTATGAAGAATTGAAAACTGAAGCACATTAGGAGAGCAACAGGCCCAGTTGGGGTGAGTGAATATATAGCAGTTCAAGCATACCTTGGAGATATTGCAGGTTCGGTTGCAGACCAGTGCAATAAAGCGAATATCACAATAAAACAAGTCACAGGACTTTTTTGGTTTCCCAGTGTGTATAAAGGTTATGTTTACACTATAGTGTAGTCTATTAAGTGGATAATAGTATTATGTCTAAAAATATAATGTGCATACCTTAATTTAAAAATGTTTTATTGCTAAAAAATGCTATCATCTGAGCCTTCAGTGAGTCATAATCTTTTTGCTGGTGGAAGGTTTTGCCTCGATATTGATGGCTGCTCATCGATCAGGGTGATGGTGGCTGAAGGCAATCTCTTAAAATAAGACAATGAAGGTTGCTACATCGGTTGACTCTTCCTTTCACAGACAATTTCTCTGTAGCATGCAATGCTATTTGATAGCATTTTACCCACAGTAGAACTTCTTTCAAGAATGGAGTCAATCCTCTCAAACCCTGCTGCTGTTTTATCAACTAAGTTTATGTCATATTCTAAATCCTTTTTTGTCATTTCAACAATCTTCACAGCATCTTCACCAGGAGTAGATTCCATCTCAAGAAGCCGTTTTCTTTGCTCATCCATAAGAAGCAACTCCTCATCCATTGAAGTTTTATCATGAGATTGCAACAATTCAGTCCCATCTTCAGGCTCCACTTCTAATTCTAGTTCTCTTCTATTTCCACCACATCTGCAGTTACTTCCTTCACTGAGGTCTTGAACCCCTCAAAGTCATCCATGAGGGTTGGAATCAACTTCTTCTAAACTCCTGTTAATTTTGATATTTGGACCCCTTCCCATGAATCACGAATGTTCTTAATGACATCTAGAATAGTGAATCCTTTCCAGAAGGTGTTTTAATTTGCTTTGTCCAAATCCATCAGCAAAATCACTATGGCAGCTATAGCCTTATGGAATGTATTTTTTTTTTTTTTATTTAGATAAGAGATGACACCCTTCTCCAATGGCAAAGTTCCAGGGTGTTTTTTTTTTTCTTTTCTTCTTTAATTTAATTTATTTATTTATTTTTGGCTGTGTTGGGTCTTCGTTTCTGTGCGAGGGCTTTCTCTAGTTGTGGCAAGTGGGGGCCACTCTTCATCGCGGTGCGCGGGCCTCTCACTGTTGCGGCCTCTCTTGTTGCGGAGCACAGGCTCCAGACGCGCAGGCTCAGTAATTGTGGCTCACGGGCCCAGCTGCTCCGTGGCATGTGGGATCTTCCCAGACCAGGGCTCGAACCCGTGTCCCCTGCATTGGCAGGCAGATTCTTAACCACTGCGCCACCAGGGAAGCCCCCTGGAATGTATTTCTTAAATAATAAGAGTTGAAAGTTGAAATGACTCCTTGATCTATGGGCTGCAGAATTGTTGTTGTATTAGCAGGCATGAAAACAACTTGAATCTCGTTGTCCATCTCCATCAGAGCTCTTGAGTGACCAGGTGCATTGTCAATGAGCAGTCATATTTTGAAATAATCTTTTTTTTTCCTGAGCAGTAGGTCTCCACAGTGGTCTTAAAATATTCAGTCAACCAGGTTGTAAACAGATGTGCTGTCATCCAGGCTTTGTTATTCCATTTATACAGCACAGTCAGGGTATATTTAGCATAATTCTTAAGGGCCCTAGGATTTTCAGAATGGTAAATGAGCATTGGCTTCAACTTCAACTAAGTCACCAGCAGCATCAGCCCCTAACAAAAGAGTCAGCCTGCCCTTTGAAGCTTTAAAATCAGGCATTGACTTCGCCTCTCTAGCTATGAAAGTCCTAGATGGCATCTTCTTCCAATAGAAGGCTGTTTTGTCTACATTGAAAATCTATTGTTTAGTGTAGCCACCTTCATTAATTATGTTAGCTAGATCTCCTGGATAACTTGCTATAGCTTCTACACCAGCACTTGCTGCTTCACCTTGCACTTTTATGTTATGGAGATGGCTTCTTTCCTTAAACCTCAGGAACCAACCTCTGCCAGCTTCAAACTTTTCCTCTGCAGCTTCCTCACCTCTCTCAACCTTCATAGAATTGAAGAGTTAGGACCTTACTCTGGATTAGGCTTTGGCTTAAAGGAGTGTTGTGGCTGGTTTGATCTTCTATCCAGACCACAAAAACTTTCTCCATATCAGCAATAAGGCTGTTTCACTTTCTGATCATTTTTGTGCTCACTGGAGTAGCACTTTTAATTTCCTTCAAAAAGTTTTCTTTTGCATTCACAACTTGGTTAATGGTTTGGTGCAAGATGCCTAGCTTTTGGGCTATCTCAGCTTTCAACATGCCTTCCTCACCAAGCTCAATCATTTCTAGCTTTTGATTTAAAGTGAGAAGCTTGTGACTCTTCCTTTCACTTGAACACTTAGAAGCCATTGTAGGGTTATTAATGGCCTACTTTCAATATTTTTGTGTCTCAGGGAATAGGGAGGTCAGAGGAGAGGGAGAGAGATGGGGGGATGGCTGTTAGGTGGAGCAGTCAGAACACACACAACATTTATCGATTAACTTCCCTGTTTTATATGGGTGCCATTCGTGGCACCCCAATAATTACAATAGTAACATCAAAGATCACCATAACAAATATAATAACAATGAAAAAGTTAGAAATATTGTCAGAATTACCAAAATGTAGTAGAGAAAGTGAGCAAATGCTGTTGGAAAAAAGGCACTGATAGACTTGCTCAACACAGGGTTGCCATAAACCTTCAATTTGTAAAAAGTGCAATATCTGTGAAGAGCAATAAAGTGAAGCACAGTAAAATGAGGTATGCCTGACTGTTCATTGCAGCACTACTTACAGTAGCCAGGACATGGAAGCAACCTAAGTGTCCATCAACAGAGGAATAGATAACAGAGATGTGATAGATATATAAAATGGATTACTCAGCCATAAAAAGGAACAAAATTAGGTCACTTGTAGAGATGTGGATGGACATAGAGACTGTCATACAGAGTGAAGTAAGTCAGAAAGAGAAAAAACAAATATCGTATATTAATGCACATATGTGGAACCTAGAAAAATAGTACAGATGAACCTATTTGCAAAGCAGAAATAGAGACACAGAAGTAAAGAACATACCAAGGGGGAAAGGGGGGTGGGATGAATTGGGAGATTGGGATGGACATATATACACTATTGATACTATGTATAAAATAGATAACTAATGAGAACCTACTGTATAGCACAGGGAACTCTACTCAATGCTCTGTGGTGACCTAAATGGGAAGGAAATCCAAATAAGAGGGGATATATGTATATGTATAGCTGATTCACTTTGTTGTACAGCAGAAACGAACACAACATTGTAAAGCAACTATGCTCCAATAAAAATTAATTTAAAAAATAATGGGTAAAGAACTTGAACAGACATTTCTCCAAAGCAGGTATACAAATGGCCAATAAGCACATGAAGGGATGTTCAACATCACTAATCATTAGGGAAATGCAAATCAAAACCACAAAGAGATATTGTCTCACACCCATTACAGTGGCTATTACCAAAAAAGCAAAAATAACAAGTGTTGGTGAAGATGTGGAAAATGGTATGGCAGTTTCTCAAAAAATTAAGTATAGAATTATGATATGGTCCAGCAATTCCACTTCTGGGTATATATCCAAAAGACCTGAAAGCAGAAACTCAGAGAGGTATTTGTACACCCATGTTCATAGAAGCATTATTCACAAGAGAAAAGAGGTGGAAGCAACCCAAGTTTTCACTGAAGGATGAATGGATAAACAAAATATAGTGTATGCATACAATGGAATATTATTCAGCTTTAAAAAGGAGGGAAATTCAGACACATGCTACAATGTGGATAAACATTAAAGGCATGCTAATTGAAATAAGCCAGTCACAAAAGGATGAATACTGTATGAAGTACCATTTATATGAGGTACATAGATGAGTAAAATTAAGAGACAGAAAATAGAATGATGGGTGCCAGGGGCTAGGGGAAGGGGAATGGGGAGGAAATGGGTACAAAGTTTCAGTTTTGGGAGATGAAAAGTGTTCTGGAGCTGGAAAGTGGTGATGGTTGCACAACAATGTGAATATGTATATGTAATGCCAGTGAACTGTACACTTAAAGATGGTTAAGATGGTACATTTTATATTACATGTATTTACCACAATTTTAAAAAAGCAAAAATAAATGAGCTATCTTTTATGATACCTCTTTATATGATGTACCCACATCATATGTACCCATCTTTATATTATGTGGGGTTTTTTCTCTAGTATCATTCAGCAGCTTAAAGGCAGTCCGAGAGGAAACTTATAGTTGGATTCCTTCAAGTCTAGAACTTTTCAATATGTTGCCATAGATGGATAATGGAATGGGGGTGCCAAGAAGGTTGGTAAAAGAGTAGATGAAGTCAGAGCTGCCCCTAGGGTGTGCAGGGCCCAGGCAAATATTTTTTGTGGGCCCTTATAAACAATTTAATGAAAACATATGTAACAAAATTCCCAGAATAAATGACACCTGCTACCACACAAATCAGCATATCAGCACCATTATGGTACTGTATCTTGCTCAATGCCGTACCACTTAGTGGGAGGCATCTTCTCACCAGGCCTCCTTCCTAGAACCATTACCCAGCCTTAGGACCTTAGGAAAACACTTAAGTGTGATGCTCTGGACTACTTGTGGCATTTGGTCAGCCCCATGTGTGGGATATAGGGTCAGAGAATGTTTTTAAGAGAATAAACTAGGATTGAGGCCCATGACATTACTGGTTTAGGTTCAGGGTGCTCTGCCTAGATAGCAATGCTGGCCCTGGCTAGTGCCAGGCACTGGAGGGAGACTTAGAAAACATCATGAAGGTGCCCCAAAGCGTGTACCAATAGCTTCTTGAGGCATGAAGCCAGAGCAGGGCTACTACTTAGTCCTGCTTGCCATGGACTAAGAACTGTACTGGATGAAGTGATGGAGTATTTGGGGGCGAAGTTGGGGAAGGGGAAAGTGAAGATGACAGGAGAGAGCCAATGGATAAGGAAACTGAAGCATTATTGCTTGGGAGTACTGAGATAGTTGAATAACCAATATACTGGAAATAAATGAATTAGCAAGCTGGAAGTGGAGTAGATCTGGTAGTAAGCCATATGAATTTGATTCCAAAGGTGGAACAGATGTGAGTGATGATAACTTTCAGAGTCTTCATGGCTGCACTGGAGTGAATGAGGGACTGGAGATAAGGAGGTCCGGAAGCTGAGGCCTGGGTGCTGAGTGGATCATTCTCATAGATGCCAAGGTCACTCAAGATGATGGAAATGTTTGGGATGGAGAGGAAGACGACAAGAGGGGGGACCAGAGCTGTTAAGATATAAGAGATGGCACTGAGGAGGGCAGCAGGGCTTCCAAGTTCCGTAGCTCCAGGTTAATGGTTCTAAAGAAAAAGTAAAATCTTTCATCCCCTTATTTAATGAGCAGTTATGAAGTGCCTAAGATATAATATATAAACAAAGCATTGACATTTCTTTCGGGCTTCCCTGGTGGCGCAGTCGTTGAGAATCTGCCTGCCAATGCAGGGGACACGGGTTCGAGCCCTGGTCTGGGAAGATCCCACATGCCACGGAGCAACTAGGCCCGTGACCCACAATTACTGAGCCTGCGCGTCTGGAGCCTGTGCTCCGCAACAAGAGAGGCCACGATAGTGAGAGGCCCACGCACCACGATGAAGAGTGGCCCCTGCTTGCCGCAACTAGAGAAAGCCCTCGCACAGAAACGAAGACCCAACACAGCCAAAAATAAATAAATAATTTTTTAACAAACAAACAAAAAAAACATTTCTTTCCCATTTGATTTGGTACTTTTTAGGTGCAGAGGCTAATCAAATGTTTGTTGAATGACTAAACAAGCATCAGAATGAATATCAGTGCTAGCGATCTAAAAAAAAAAAATGAATAAGATGCAAGCTGCTCAGAGTTTAGTAGGGGAGAAAAAAGATGACAGTTCATACTTATTAAAACCTTAGCATAAGCAGAATGTGTTCCCCTACATTATATCTTTGGAGCCTGCCAATCATTCTGCTCTGTAGACAAGGAAAGGATTTATTATCTAAATTTTGCATATGAGAAAATAGGCTCAGAAGCATGAAACGACTTGCCCAAGGTCACAAGAGTTTATAAGCATCAGAGGCAGGATTCCAAGTTTTCTCCCTTCCTTCCATTTACCTAATTGACATCATTTTGTCACCCGACGAAATATCTCTTTTTAAATGGCATGAACATCACACTTTTGGGAGGGCTGTCTGGATTTGGGTTCCTTCTCCTCTTTTCCTGTATAAAGTAATTCTCTTGAACACTCCCCATAGTCACCTCGCCCAGCAGGTTTTAAACAATGGAGTACAGCGCGTTCCATTTGAGAGTAACCTCAGCATCTACTCGAAAGTCTGGAAAATACGTAGTGAAACTGCTCTGAACTCTCTTGCTTTGAGTTTCATTTTTCTTAGAATTTCTTTGCACTAAATCACCCCAGTTAACCACACATGGTGCATTTAGCAGTGCTGCCCACAGAACAGGCATTGAAAGCACGGGCTTTAGAGGTTGCGAAGCAACGTATGGTATTTAAAAAAAAATTGCACGTCCATAGGAAAGTTTGCCTTTCACTGAACCAAGTGTTTCCTTTTGCATTCTCCTGGACCTGCTTTCAAACTCTGTTCTTTGTTGCTTTACAAAAAGATTGTTTCTTCATTAGCCTTTAAACCGTGCTGATAATAGACTCTGGAATTCCTTAAGAGCTATGCGTGGAGAGGGGAATGAGGCGGGCGGTCCACTGCACTGTTGGCATCTCACTAAGGCAATCTCTTTTTTGTTCTGTTTTCCAGTAATTAATATGCTATAAAAGCAAATGATTAATCAATATCTTGTTCTGATATTTCCGGTTTGGTTTAGGTACAAAATTCTTCAAATTCATTGTTGTCCATCCAAATAGATTAATTCTTTTCCTAAGCTTCAAAGTTACACTCCAGTGTCACTTCCCAAGTGGATTTACAAAGAATTTCTCGGGGACGATGGGGGTTTATTTGAATAAGCAGAGTCCTGACACTCTTGCACTCATGGCAGGTCTGCTGCAGTGGCCTCCTAACTGGGCTACCCTTCTCCATTCTTAGCCCCTCCCCCATCCACCTGGTGTACCCCACCTGAGCTACTTCCCAAGGGTAACTTTTAAAGGCTCTTCACTGCCTAGAGAATGATATACAAGTTTCTTAACCTGTCACACAGGGCTTCCCCAAACTGATTCCCATCTGCTTTTCAACCTTGCTTCACGCCATATCCTGTCATGTACAAAACCCCTCTTCTACCTCACGGGTCTAGTCTCTGACCTTCTGTGGGAGTCAAGCCTGAGTTCCCTGATGTCTGACTAGGAGGCACCTGGACGTTGATTGAGGAATGATCCAATCCATTGCCACTACCTCAGCAATGGACTGATTCCTCTCGCTCTCCATCCTGACTGATGGTCATTTGAGGGAAGCTAGGCATTTTTCAGAGAAGGATGCTGAAACAGAGAAAATAATGCAGACACAAATCGAAGAACAGAGAAATAGTGGAATTCACAGAAAGCAGGTGTCTGATCCTAACTTTAGTGACTTGTCCGTGATCCTCTTTCTGGAAGAACTTATGAAGACACCTAACCTCTTAGACCCTTTTCTTCAGGTTGCCTGCTGGAGGACAGATGGTGAACCAAAATACTGGGCTTTGCCACCTAGAGCAGATTCAGGTTAGGCAGCTGTCAGGTATAGTGGGGTCATCAACCAGTTCTCCTCTGAACTTTCATTGAGATCTGCTCTTCAGATATGTGTCTCTGGCTCCAGATTACCCTTCACTTCCATTCTACAAGCACTAGGATCCTCAGAGCTTCCTCTCACATCTAGACCCATGGAGAGGAACATTATTCTCTAGCTGATTAACCAAAGGCTTCCCCAGTGAATGGGTAAATGAGCCCTTCGCAGTGGTCCTGCTTACTAAGGGAGTAACCAAGCTAAAGTCAAGCGGTCAGTGTGTGTGTGTGTGTGTAATTAACTTGCCTTTTGCCAGACCTTCAGCAGGTGCTTTGGGCCTTGACATGCAGCCTCTTGTGTAGGCTTCTGAGTGGTCCCCAGGTAGACTGTCCCTGGATTTGGGATCGGTCTTACAGTCTGGGATTCTGGGTCTGCTTTTGGCGTCTGTAGACAAAACGGAGCGCCAAGCCATTTCCCACGGCCTCTGAGGCACTTCTGGAAGGGAAATACATCTTGGTGTGTGAGTTGTGTAACATCCATTTTCATTACTGATACATATTTGATTTTGAAAGGTGGAGGTTGGAAAATATTTTTCTTTTTCTTATTTGTTTTTTCTTGACTATGTTCTGGAAAGTTGAGGTTACTGGATTAAGGACTAAGTGAAATGTCATCCAGATAATTAGGGCTTGCTTCAGCAAGTCTTTGCCTTGCTTCATTCCATCTCAAGAATGATTCTTGAAGTCAAATAATTTAAATAACAGATATTTTTCTTTAAAGTTTTAACTTAAGATGTTTTGACTCTTTACTCCACCATAGGAATTATTTCTCACTTGACTGCAGAGAGGCAGAGTAGACAGAATTGAGCTGTTACTATTCTCTATGACTTAAAGTGTTCAAATTTATTTCTCTACCAGAGGCTTCAGAACAGATGGAAAAGACTCATTCGATTGTGTAACTTTAGGTATATGCCACAGGACATGCATGTATGGAATCTCATTTTTTAAATATAGAAAGATATTCTCTCTCTAGGAGGTATATTTAATAATGAAAATTATATTACAAACCTAAAAATAGGAAAAATAATAACCCTGGACTCCCAGAAGAAAAACTAGTGGAAATTTCAGACTCATCTAGCCCAAACTGCTCATTTTATAGAAAAGTGAAACTGAGGCTCCAAGGGGGCACTTCTTGTCCAATATTATACAAGTGGTTGATGGCAAAGTCAGTTCTCACAAAATCTAGGGCAGAGACTCATCTGCTAAAAATGTGAACTGAAGTATTTCCAGATGAAATGATATGATGCTTTGGGGTTGGCTTCGAAACAATCCAAGACCAAAAGAGGGTGGTCAGAAAGTGAGTTGAGGATAGAGATTAAGCAAGTTTGGCACAGACATTGATCATTGTTGAGGCTGGGTGATTGGTACATGCATAATCATTACGTTGTTCTCTCTACTTCTGTACATGTTGGGAATTTTCCACAATAAAAAGTGTTTTTAAATGATGGGTACTTTCACTCTACCAGGAAGCTCCATTCTCTACTCTCCATAATATCTTTTAAAGAGTAAGCACTCAAACATGGGTTTTGGTTGACTGGGCTGGTGGAGGATACAAAAGAAAAATCTATCTTGGAGGTGACAAATTGCTAGCCTCTGCAGACAAGTCCCTCCTATGAAGCAGAGATCATGTTGTTGCACAACAGCCAGGGACTATTAATTCCAACATTGCGCTTCAGCTCTGAAGTAAAATAAGACCCCCTTTCATCTTTCTCCCATCAGTGGCTGTGGTAGGCAACATAACGCCCCCACACACACAAAGATGTTCACTTTTAATCCTTAGAAACTGGGACACTACAGTGTCAGATCCCTTCCGAGTGGCTTCAGTGAGTTATTTGGGTAATTCCGGCTTTGGGAAGAATTCCAATAAATCATCAGCAAAATTCCACATGCCATTGGGGAAAGAGCAACTTCTTTTCTTCCTTCTTGGCCCAGGTTTTTGGAAATGACTCTCTCCTTTCCATGTGCGTCCAGAAGGAATGCATTTGGATGGAGACTGTCCCTAGTCCAGGCCCTCATTCATCACCACTCCTTCCCTGGGACTCTTGCACCAGTGCCCTTGCTGGGCTTCCTGACTCCACGCTGGTTTCTCCTCCCCTCTTTGTCAAGGTAAATGCTCCCACCAGACCCAAGTTCTAATGGTGGCTCTCTCCCGGGCCACACAGCCTCCCATAGCTTCCCATCAATTACCTAGAGCAGAATGTCTAAGGTCCAGACTATTCAGCCTGGCATTCAAGGCTCTCAGCGACTTGGCCCTGCCCTCTGTAGCCCTAATATGCATTGCCTTCCCACAAGCACCCTGTGCTCTAGCTCAGTGTTTCGCAAAGTGCGGTGCCAGGGCTACTGGCTTCCTACTGAATCAGAATTGCTCAGGGTACAATCTTGAAATACGTGCTTTAAACCGACATCCTGGGTGATTCTTACACATACTAAAGTTGGTGAACCGCTGCTCTTAACCACCTACTTCTCCAATTCTCTACTACCAACATTTAAGTCCATACTACTCCAATTCCTTGCTTGGATTGGTGGGCCAGCCACTAAACTTGTTCATTGCCCACTAAAGTTGGAGAACCACTGGTCTAGAGAGAGCAGGTGGACAGTTTGAAAACAACCTAAAGAAAACTCTCAAGGGAAAATTGAAGTCTAGTTTGAAAGGAAACAAAAAGCATGATGACTCTCCAATGCCTTGGAAGAGGGGCTGAGAAAATAGCTGGTACCACAAAGAAAGGAGTATTCCTAAAGCCATTTTTAGAGAGGAGAGAAGAGATATTAGTAACTGGAAGTCTTTGGAACTACCAAATGCTGATAGCCAGATGACTGTGCTGTGAAATCTGGCCAGACAAGGAATGGGAAGCCCTAGAGAAGGAACCAACTTCTGATGGGTAGACTGGGCTTGAGAAATTGCGTACCCCTCAATTGTAACTCAGCCCTGTGAGGGTAGCAATTGTGGCTGTTCACCACTGTACTCACAGTGCCAACCTAGAACCTGGCACATAGTGGGTGCTCAATAAATATTGGTTAAATAGGTGAGTGAATGACTGAGTGGTTGCCCAAAGATGAAATGGGAAAGGTATTTTTTTTCTGTTGGATAAAGTGAAATCCCTTGATCACTGATAAATTAACTTATTTTCTTCTAGGCCATGTAACACAAACAACAGAGCTACACTTTATACAGTCTCTCTAGAAAGCCTTGGCTTAAAAGATTGCAAAATTAGAAAGTAAGAGAGAAAAAATAAACGTGTCATCATGTTGCTGTGCTTTGCCCACTTTTCTAGTGATGAAAAGGGAGCACACAGTGGTGTGCTGTTCTAAGGAGGGTGATTTGCATTCTCACTAGCAACTACTTTAGAAATGATAATTCACTCCAAAAAAGAAGTTCTTACATCCATGAAGACATCTGACTAACAATTATGGATGCCAACTGTTGTAGGTTGAGTTTTGTCCCCAAAGAAGACATGTTGAAGTTCTAACCCTCAATACCTCAGAAAGTAACCTTAGTTGGAAATATGGTCTTTACAAGGTAATCAAGTTAAAATGAAGTCATTAGGATGGACCCTCACCAATATGACTGGTGTGCCTTTAAAAAGGTAAATTTAGACACAGACACCTACAGAGGGAAGACAGTGTGAAGACAAAGGAAGAGGAGTCATCTATAAGCCAAGGAATGCCTAAGGTTACAGAAGGTAAGAAACAAGGCCTGGAACAGATTCTCCGTCACAGCCCTCAGAAGGAACCAACCCTGTCAACACCGTGATTCCAGGCTTCTAGCCTCCAGAATTTTGAGAAAATAAATTTCTGTAGTTAGTACTGTTTGTGGTACTTTGTTACGGCAGCCTGAGGAAACTAATACACTCACTATGGGCTATAGGATACCTAGAAAGAAATAATGTCTTAGGCTGGGTAGTGGTAGATACAGAAGTGAACAAGAGAGTTTAACAGAAGGGCTGAGACAAGAACACATATCATTGGAAAATGCAAAGAGCCTTATGAGAGGTATAAGTAGGGTTATAGGAATTCAGAGGACTGGGGGGTGTTTACAGGTGTTGAGGAATGGGGAAAGGCTCTCACGGAGGACTTTCTGAAGGAGATGTCAATGGAGCTACACTTTGAAGATGAATAGACTTTGGACAGGTAGAGAGGGAATGGGGAAGAAGGGGAAGAATCCTTTCATTTACAGAAAACTTCAGTAAGAAATTCCCTTTAAATAAGTAGCTCCTTTATTATATTAATAATATAACCTGAGATACAAATGCAAAATCTTGTTAAGTGTTGAAGCTGAAGAATGAACACGTGGGGATTCATTATATTATTCTATTTTATGCATGTTTGAATATTTTCATATGAAAATTAGTATGTATGTATGTCTGTATTTCAGAGCAATCAAAATTTTCTTAACACTCTCTAATGCAGCAGAATAGCTTTTGGACCAAAAACTATTTGGGTATTAAAAACAAAATATTTTCCACTTTGGGTATTAAAAGCAAAGCATTTTCTTCTTATAGGTCAGAAGTGAATGTGTCCTCAGAAGAGGAATAGTACACTTACCAGCTCCTTAAATTGAAATTTTTAAGGCACTAAGCCCACAGGGAACTTGAGGACGTGAAAGTATGGGACTAGTGGCATCCTATGTCTTGGCTCTTAGACCCTAGTTTCCACACTCTTCTATGCCTGGCCTCCTTTGGATGTTTCTTTCATAATGGTTCTACTTTGGTTGCTTTTCAACCAAGGGACCATAATATTTCATTGGTCATCTCTCAAGACATTTGGAGAGTCTCAAGGGGGAAATTTGCCTTAACTCTGAGGCATTGATGTCCTGTTCCTTGCTTGTTTCCATGGAATGTACATCAATTAAGCAGAATGAGGGTAAAGAGTTTCACTTTGTTATCTAGAAATTGAGTTTTTAGATCGAGATAAGCAGAGAACTGTGCCTAAAAAAAATAAATCTGTCTTTAAACATTTACTCTGAGTTTGTTTGCTAGAGGAAATACCTTTTTTCTTAAAGTAGTGGTGTGTTAGTGCATACATATATGATACAAATGCTGTGTACCACACTATTTACAAACAATAGTAAAATATACAATATTCGTTGTTTGTAAATTCCATATGTCCAATTGATTTTCCCAGAATACTTTTGCTGATTTTGCCAAGCTCTTGCATCCATAACCAACCTATGGCTGTAATCAGAGTCAACCACGATTTGACAAATATAACTGCATCTCAATCTGCTAACTCTTTCCCAATAAATTTATTGTCATTAACTCTGATATATGATTACAAATAAGCTATATTTCACCATTGTACAAATTGTATTCATTAAACTGAAACATCTTTCAGTTTCTGCATTATGTATAGCAGACATTCACTTGTTTATCAACGATGTGAGTGACTTTTTGCTGAATCAGATGATAGTTTTCAAATACTGGAAGAATATTCTCTTATTTTTTGTGCTATTTACAAATGTAGTGGTTACAAACACAACGCACTTTTGTTTCATTTGCATTATTAATATTTTCACCAATTCTTTCTTAAGTCTTGACAATAAACCAAGCCCTGAATTATAGTGTTTTCTGATTCCCATGGCTTCTTTTTCATGATGAAAACTTACAAATATATGAAAAAGTAGATATATAGAATAGTATAATGCACTTCCATACACTCACCACTCAACTTTGACAACCACCAATATTTTACCAAACATACTTCATCTATCCCCCTCTCTCTTTTATTTAAAGCAAATATTTTAAAGCAAAGATGATCTTCTGGGTCACACAGTAGCACAGAGTAGCAAGAGAATTTGATCCATCTATTGGCAGCAGGACAGCTGTTTGGGGATTTAACAGCTCAGATGCAGGTGATGGCTGTTGAGATGGATGGGGATGCATGGCCAGTTGCCAAGAGAACAGCAGGAAGAGATGGAAGTCTAGGCAAGTAATTGGTCCCAAGTGCAAGATGAAGCACTGGGATTTCTCAGCAGTAGGGAAGGAAGAATTAAGGCATCTTGGGGGAGATGCACCTTGGGAAATCTGGCAGATAGGTTTCAGTGCTTAGAGGGCCCTAGTCCCCATTTTGAGAAGATTAAGCCTGACATAGGGCTGACCACTCCCAAGGCAAGCAGAGTTTCAAAAACCAATACATGTCTTAAAGCAGCTATTCTCAGACTTGAGTGTACAGAAAAATCACCTGAGGTGCTTCTTAGTTCATATTCTTGGACTGCACCTCAGGAAATCTGCTTCCATAGGCCTGGAAGGGGCCAGGAGTCTTCACTTTGAACCAGTGAACCAGGTCATTCTGGGGCAGGTGGTCCCAGGACCTCACTTTAAGAAAATTTGCTCTAAATTTCAAAAGAAGGGAGAGCCTTCCTTCCCTTCAGTCACCACCCTTCTTATTATATAATTGATTTTTATTTTTTCCATAACATGACTGGAAAAAGTCTTGTCTTTCATTTGTCATGACTGTCGAGAGAATGAATATGATATACTTCATAAACTAAAAAGCCGAAAGAAAACAAAATTTTACTGAGCATGTATTTTGTTCCAGGCACTGTGCATGGTGCTTTACATAAATTGGTCCCAAACTAAGAGTTTATTATTGGAAAGCAGCTGTGGGGTAGTGATGATGATGGTGATGACAATGGTGGTGATGATGATGGTGATGCCAGTTTTACATATGAGAAAACCTCTTGTCTGAGGTCACACAGGGAGTAAGTGGCTCCAGAGACCACACTTTACCAGCAGGCTACCCTGCCAAGCAGTGGTTGGTTGGTGGTCAGATGTCCTAGATTCTGACAGCCTTTTGTCTTCTCTTGGAGCTAGCTTGGTCAGTAACAGTATCTCTTCATAGAGTGACTTGTATACACAGGTCTCTGAATTTTTGCAGACTAATTTTTTTATTGTGATAACATACACGTAACATCAAATTTACCATTTTAAGTGTACAGTTCAGTGGCATTAAGTGCATTCACATTGCTGTGCAACCATCACCATCTGTCTCCCAAACTTTTTCATCTTCCCAAACTGAAGCTGCGTACCATTGTCCAGACTAATTTTGACTGCTGGGTAGGACGGACCACTCTCCAATTGCTTTCAGCCCATCTTTGCAGCGTAGGTACAGTGGAAATCTCCTTGCACTCCTGTATTTCATCTTTTTGGGGAGAAAAGTGTAGTTTGCTTTATATACCGTTTCCTTTTCATCTTCACAATGCTGCTTTCTCCCTCCCGAATTCACCTTCACAATCGTACATCTTGAAACCCTCATCTTGCAGGTCCTAGAAAATGCAAACTGCGTGAGAAACCCAGCCTCCCCTTCTGGCTCTCCTCCCCACTGCCCCTTGTGAAGAGCCCCAGGCCGCCTTGGCTTCCCCCACAATACACTGTCCTCTTTGTATTCAGCCTTGTCCTTATACTGAAGTGACATCCCTTTTCTCTTCTCCCAGGGCCCCAGCGGCTACCTCTCTGGCCTTCTGCATTCTTAGCCCACTTGTGGTACATGTTCCTACGCTAAGTTGTGATTTGTGTTGTGTCATTTTAATGAGTCGTTCGAGGCTGCCTTTGAACTCCCTGCACTCCCCCACCCCCACTTTCAGTTCTTTTGCTTTCCCCTATCTCAGGCTGGGGGCGACCTCTCGTATTCTCATTCCATCTAGGCTGGGTCTGCTGAGCTCATTCTCTTTGCTCTTTCCCTTCAATGGACCCTGGAAGCCCTCCTCCCTACCTCTGCCACCCCCTCCATCCTGGCCTTTCCTGCTCAGTGGATTCCTGCAAAGCAGCCTCTTTTGAGGAGGCAGGGGTGAGGCTCCTGGTTCCTTGTCTGTTGTCTCTGGGACAGCTATCGTTTCCTGGGACCCATCTGTCCAGCACAGCTCCTTTTCCAGTTGAGTTCTGTTTCTCTCCCACTGAAACTTGAAGAGCATCCTCCTCCTTGTTTGTCTTCCCCTTCTCAGAGATGCCTAGGCCACTCTGTTCTTCCTTTTCTCCTTTCTCTCTGCCATTCAAGGCTGGCCTTGTGGTCCTGCCTCTCTCCTTAGACAAAGCTTACACCCAATGCCATTCTGCCAATGGCACAGCTGAGTCTCCGAAGCCCCTTGTTCCACCAGTGACTTCTTGTGCAATATCCATGTCCTGTCTTCGGGTGTCCCCAACACCTGCACTGAAAACAATTTCCAAACCAAAACTGAAACGGTGATGGCTTTTTTCTGATTTGGGCTTTGCAGTTATGAAGTCTTCTCTGAAGCAAGAGAGACTAAATCCCACTGAGTTCTTAGGATGTGTTCCATGTGTATGTTCTGGGAAATAAACCCCAGAGTTTGGTTCCTTCTCCAGACCCAACTCTTGCCTGACTCAGGCTGGAGAGCCCCCGCTTGCCCCTCCCGCTCTTTGGGTCATGCTTGCACACTCAGGCCAGGTCCCAAAGCTGTCTGCTTCTTGTCCTGAGACTGTGAATACGTCTACAATGGCTCGGTAATCAGGTCAGTGTTTCATTACTTCAGAGAATGAACAGATTTCCTGGCTATGGCCTGCCAGGTAGAATCATCCCACCGCCACTCTGGCCCCTTTTCTCCTGATATGGTCTCCACCACAAATCAAATTTCTCTGTTCATCTGAAGCTGCCATCAAACCTCTCACTCCCCAAGATGTGAATTACTGTTAATCCATCTCGTGGGTCAGTTGCAATCATATTAATAAGTAGGGTCCCCACCAGATTGTCTCTGACTGAGCGGCTCTAGTCCTCCCTCTGGACAAATCTTCCCCTGCAGAGGTATCCAGTTTTTCTCACCCACCCTGCGCAAACTGGAGACTTGCCTCTCACTTCCCCTGGCCCTTCCTTCCTCTCAGTGCATTTAGTCAGGACACTGCAGGCACAGCAATGCTATCCTTGAAATTCTTGGGCTTCCCTGGTGGCGCAGTAGTTAAGAATCCACCTGCCAATGCAGGGGACTCGGGTTCGAGCCCTGGTCCGGGAAGATCCCACATGCCGCGGAGCAACTAAGCCCGTGCACCACAACTACTGAGCCGGCGCGCCTAGAGCCCATGAGCCACAGCTACAGAGCCCGTGTGCCACAACTACTGAGCCTGCGTGCCTAGAGCCCGTGCTCCGCAATGAAGAGTAGCCCCCATGAGCAGCAACTAGAGAAAGCCCATGAGCAGCAACGAAGACCCAATGCAGCCAAAAATAAAATAAATAAATTTATAAAATAAAAAAGAAATTCTTCACATTTACCTACCTCCCTCCAACCTGTCCCAGTTCTTGGGGTTTTCCTTATCTCACCTCTTGTAAAGGGTTCTTGCTTGTGGCTGGCTCCAAAGCAGGTGTTGTAGTCAAGTTTCCTTCCCCACCATGATTTACGTCTACCCTGTCTGTTATCCTCTCCTTCTCCCTCTGGGTCTGGCAGCCTGAACCGCTACTTCTTCAGAGCTAGTTGTACTCCTTTTCGTGGTGGCCATGTTGTCTTCTTCCTTGCATTCATTGTTTACTTACAAGTGACACTTGCTCTAACCTTCCAGTGCCCTTTTAGGAAAATAGGGCAGCAATCAGGTAGCATCTCAATGTTGCATTAAGGAAAGGTGAAGCCCAGAGAGATTTCATGATTGGCCCAAACTCCCTTGGTGAGTTGGTGTTTGGGGCAAGACTATGACTCAGGCTTCCCAGCTCTTAGCTGGGTAGTCTGTCTAGTAGATGTTGCCACGATGCATTACCTAAATAACTTCTGACTTAGTCCAACCATCTATGAATAACCCTCATTTCCCAGACTATGCCTACCACTGAGAGATTGGGGGTCTGGTTACAGTTAACAGTCTCTGAATGACTTGAGCTCCCACCCAGAGTTTCTGAGCTTTTAATAACAGACCTACTGCTAATAATTGTGTATTAAGCACCCTATGCACATTCTGTACCCTCTTGACAGTAAGTTCCGTGAGCAGAAGAGGGGCGTAATGGTCCCCCCACTCTTTGCCCTTACCATTCCTTCCACCCACTTTGTGGGTTTATCACAGTCCCCCCCTTTGCAAAGAATATTTACCTTCAGCTCAAAATGTCCCTGCTTTCTCCCTCTTTCCCTCTCTCCACATCTCTCTCTCTACCACAGCCCTAGCCCCGTCATTAATTTGCTGTGACTCTGAGACAGTCATTCCCTCTCCCTGTCCCTGATCTGCATATCCTATCCCTCATTAATAAAAATCTAATTTATCCGGGCTGGCCCAAATTCCAGAACAGAGGCTTGATGAACAGCAAATCTAGAAGGATTTAGAAGAATCCAAATTGTATCAAAGGACACACAGCAAGACCTGAATGAATAGATTTGACACACCTGATTCCTAGAGAGAAAGACTTAATATCATCAAGATGCAGATTTTTTGAAAATTGATATAAAAATGTGACTCCAATCAAAGAATCAATGGTGATTTTTTTTTGAACTTTACAAATTGACTCTGAATTTCTTCTGGGAGATTTAATGTGATTATAAATAAGAATTTTTTGAAAAAGAAGAATAAAGGAGAACATATGTACTAAATATCAAAATCTATGTAAAAAATAATTTTACTAGAAACAATAAATGCTAGAGAGGGTGTGGAGGAAAGGGAACACTCTTGCACTGTTGGTGGGAATGTAAATTGATACAACCACTATGGAGAACAGTATGGAGGTTCCTTGAAAAACTAAAAATAGAACTACCATATGATCCAGCAATCCCACTACTGGGCATATACCCTGAGAAAACCATAATTCAAAAAGAGTCGTGTACCAAAATGTTCATTGCAGCTCTATTTACAATAGCCAGGACATGGAAGCAACCTAAGTGTCCATCATTGGATGAATGGATAAAGAAGATGTGGCGCATATATAAAATGGAATATTACTCAGCCATAAAAAGAAACGAAATGGAGTTATTTGTAGTGAGGTGGATGGAGTTAGAGTCTGTCATACAGAGTGAAGTAAGTCAGAAAGAGAAAAACAAATACAGTATGCTAACACATATATATGGAATCTAAGGAAAAAAAAATGGTTATGAAGAACCTAGTGGCAAGACAGGAATAAAGACACAGACCTACTAGAGAATGGACTTGAGGATATGGGGAGGGGGAATGGTAAGATGTGACAAAGTGAGAGAGTGGCATGGACATACATACACTACCAAACGTAAAATAGATAGCCAGTGGGAAGCAACCGCATAGCACAGGGAGATCAGCTCAGTGCTTTGTGACCACCTAGAGGTGTGGGATAGGGAGGGTGGGAGGGAGGGAGATGCAAGAGGGAAGAGATATGGGAACATATGTATATGTATAACTGATTCACTTTGTTATAAAGCAGAAACTATCACACCATTGTAAAGAAATTATACTTCAATAAAGATGTTAAAAATAATAATAATTTTAAAAATTAAAAAATATTTTAAAATATTTTTTAAAATTAAAAAAACACAAATCTATTATAAATATCAAAATCTATTAAAACAGTAGAATACCAGCACAGAAAGAATCAAGTAGATCAAATAAACAGAATAAGCATTCTAGAAACAGACATACATATCTGTCTATGAATGTAATATATGATAAGGTTGATATTTACAAATCATTGGGGAAAGTAAACATTATTCAACAAATAGAGTGTAGGGACCATTATCTATTTGGGATAAAATATAGAACCTTATTTCACACATTATACAAAAAATATTCAGGTGAATTAAAAAGCAACATGTAAAAACTATGCAGTTTTACAAGAAAATAGAAAATAATATTTAAATAAAATATTCAAATCCAAAAGCCATAAAGTGAAATACTGACAATATGACTACATAGAAGATTTAAAACTATATGGTAAAATATATACAAAGTTAAAGGACAAGCAGTAGACTAGGAAAAATATTTGCAGCACATCTGACAAGGGGTTAATAGTTCTTTTATACAAAGTATTTCTACAAACAATTCAATCAAGAAATGATTGAAGAACACCAAAAGTCATTCACAGATTTTTAAAAAATAATACAAATAACCAATAAATGTATTAAAATATGTTCAGCTTTACTAAAGAACATAAAATTAAAATAATACACTATTTTTCCAGTCAGATCAATAAGCATTAAAAAGATTGGTAACATCATGTATTAGTGGGTGTGAAAGGAACTGGGTATTCATGGACTGTTAAACAGAATGTGCACACATACATATGTGTATATATGTGTGTGTAGGTGTATATATATATGTATATACATTCATGTATATATGAAACTAGGTAATATCTAATAAAATTTTGTATCTATATGCTTCACAACACTAAAATTCCATTTCCAAGAACCCATAAGCCGTTCTACAAAAATATTACCACATGTATATATGTATAAAGGTATATGTATGAAAATGTTTATTTCAGCCTTGTTTTTAGTAGTTAAAAAGGGAGATGGACAACCTAATTGTGTATCAATAGGGAATGCTTCAATTTATTACAATATGTCCACACAATGGAGCACTAGGTAGCCATAAAAAAGCAAGGGTAAATTGATATGTCCTGTAAAGACACCCATGATAGCTTGTTAGGTAAAAGAATAAATTGCAGTCTCATATGTCTAATATGATTGCAATTTTAAAAATATATACATACATATATATATAACTGAATCACTTTGCTGTACACCTGAAACTAACACAATTTTGTACATCAACTGTACTTCAATAAAAAAGAACATATTTATATCTATTTACATTTAACCATGTACTTACAAGCATAGACAAGGTCAAGATATTTATGCACCAAAATGTTTTAGGGCTTAGCCTTACCCCTTTGATGTGACTGGAGGGACTAAAGTGGGCACTCTCATTTTTTACTTTATATTACTCCCTCAAAAGAATGCAGAATCAAGGCAATATTTACATTTTTCTCTCTTTGTTTTTTTTTTTTCCAGTTTTCAGGTTTACTTAAATCTAAAAGGAATTAGCCAAATAATACAGTACAGGTCAGATAAATGAATAGGAGAAAACAAGAAAGGAAGGATCCTAAATGAGCATTACATGGAGAAAAAGACTGTCTCATGTACACAAAAACATGTACACGGTTTGTTTGTGTACAATGGAGACAATAGACCAAATCAAGAAAATAACAAAATTGGGGTGTGTGGACAGATAATCTTACCACAAACAGATGGCAGGAAGCTCATGTAAACCATGGAAGAAAACACAAGCAACAGTTTTTATAAAAATAATCTAAATAAAACTCCATAAACCAAAGAACATGTTTCCCTAAAATATTATGTAATCTTAGCAATTTTTTACATAATTGTTTGTTGTTTTTGTTTGGTTTGGTCTTTTGGTTTGTTTTAGTTCAGTGGACTTCCTGGTAAGATTTAAAGGCATAAATCAGTCTCCAAATGTCAGCTCTACAGGGACAGAGGAGACATGCCCCACTGACCTGTGCAGAGAGAGACCAGGTATACTCAGTTTGGTTGCACTGCCCCAGGCCCTAAAGTTGACTTGGGGAAAGTAGTGACTCTTCTTGCAGGAGCAAGAATTAACCACAACAATCATTAAGTTTTCCTGTGTTAAGGGAGGGTGTGCCTGTGTCTATATATGGGGTGGGATGGACATAGACTCACACACTTACTCATGTCCGACACTCACCACATCACATGTTCAAGAAGGCACCAGTGGGGCTTTCAAGGACGTCAGCTCAAAGAAGCCTAAACTGAGGTTTATAAAACCCAGAGAAATTTTCACTTCCCACAAATTCAAATCAGGGCTCTCCTCAATACACCAAACCTACATCAAGCTTCCCAGGCTCCCCATCATTATTAGTTTATAAAGATTCATTGATATTCAATTAAGTAGTTCTAATGTTCTCAATGCCGCCCTAGACAGCACTTTATAAAAGAATACATCCGCCCTCTGGAGACAGCTGGGGAAGCCAATTAGTCGGGCTAAATTTGCATATCAATCCAGCTGTGGAATGAAGTCAGCCTTGTTCACCAGTCACAATGTGAAGAGCAGAGGGAGGAATCCAAGTCCTTTATTCCCTCACCTCAAGTGAGCCACTGCTTTCATTAAAAGGCTGTGAATAGTGGGAGAGAAAACCCATAAATGCTCCCATTCCCTGCCAAGTATGCACTATCACTTAGAAGCAATTATTAATGGGGAATGTTTAATGCCCTCCCAAAGACTGGTACTAATTCACATAAATATTGTATCACTTAACAAAGGATTTTTGTTTCAGGGGTTGAAAAATTGGGTAATTCTATTGTCAAGTTAAACTTAAGTATAATTGAGGTTCAATTTTCTAATGATTCCATTGTATAGCAAGAATTCCATTCAACTCAACCAACATTTAATGAGTCACTACTATGCTAACTAAGATCCTGCGCAAGTACTAGAATGATAGGAAGCACTTTGATAAGGCACAAACAGCAACTTCTAATGATCACAAATTCATGGACTACGAGAGCTGGAAAGGTCCCTAAGCTTACTGAGCCAAACCCTAGATATTTTCACAAGTTCTGCCACTAGAAACTTCTCAGGACAGCCTTTCAGATCTCTGAGGCTATTTATTATTTCTCCTCTGGTTTCTCCCTTCCCAAGCTAAGCTGAAGCTCTTCCACATTCAGCAGAGCTCTGGGAGGCTTCTACACTGGTATTGGCTCTCTGCTGAACATGATGGTGAAGTTTGTCCCCAAGCCCTCTAAAAGCATATTTCCCAGAACTGGACACAATACCTGAGAACTGTTCTGATAGGTCAGAGCAGGGCAAAATTCCCACCTCCCTCTTTCTAAACGACAAAGCAATTAGTGTAGCTTATCATCAGGATCATCTTTTAGCAGCCACAGTGCACTGCTGAGTCACATTGAATTTTCGATGAAAATCCTAAAATTAGCAGTATGGCGTCAGAGAAAGCACACAGGCTTGTGAATCAGATCCAGGTTTGAGTCACACCTGCAACATCAATTGTAACCTTGTGCAAGTTAATTAATCTCTCTAAACTTAAGTTTCTCCGTTTGTCCATATTAATCTTTATTTAGCATCCTTTGAGAAGGATCATCCTACCATTAGTAAGAGTATTTCTCAGAGCAAGGTGAGTTCAGATGAATCGTTAGATAAATTTAACAAATTCCCAGTTAAAATTCCAACAGGCTTTCCTGCAGAAATTGACAAGATGATACTAAAATTACAAATCAATCTTTAACAAGAACAAAGTTGAACGATTCACACTACTTAATTTCGAGGCAATATAGAACTAGTATTATCAAGACAGCATGGTATACCTGAAATTAACACAACATTGTTAATCAACTATGCTACAGTATAAAATAAAAATTAAAAATAAGTAAAAAAGACAGCATGGTATTTAAGGACAGATAGAAATATAGATCTATAGAACAGAATGGAGAGTTCAGAAATAGATGAAAACATTTATGGTCACTTGCTTTTTAAAACTGAGATATAATTCACATACTATAAAATTCATTTTTTTTTAAAGAAGTCACTCAAGTCATTGAGAAATCTGTGAAGGTTTTTTGTTTTTGTTTTTGATTTTGTTTTGTTTTTATTTATTTGGCTGCATCAGGTCTTAGTTGTGGCACACAGGATCTTCATTGAGGCACGTGGGATCTTTCGTTGCAGCACGCCAGCTCTTCGTTGCGACACACAGGCTTCTCTCTAGCTGTGGCACACGGGCTCCAGGGCACGTGAGCTCAGTAGTTGTAGCGCATAGGCTTAGTTGCCTTGCGGCACATGAGATCTTAGTTCCCCAACCAGGGATCGAACCTGCGTCCCCTGCATTGGAAGGTGGATTCTTTGCCACCGGACCACCAGGGAAGTCCCTAAAACTCACCATTTTAAAGTGCATGATTCAGTAGTTATAGCATATTCATTAGGTTGTGCATCCATCACCACTATCTAATTGCAGAACATTTTTTATCATTCCAAAAAGAAACTGTACTCATTAGTAGTCACTCCACATTCCCTACTACTCTCAGTCCCTTGTTACCACTAATCTACTTTTTGTCTTTGTGGATTTGCCTATTCTGGACATTTCATATAAATAGAATCATACAATATGTGACGTTTTGCCTCTGGCTCCTTCACTTAGCATAATGTTTTCTCAGCCCATCCATGTTGCAGTGTGTATTAGAATCTCATTCCTTTTTATGGCTGAATAATATTCCATTGTATGGATGTACCACATTTTGTTTAATGGATATTTAAAAGGTCAAAACTTTTGAATAGCTATTTCTCCAAATAAGATACACAGATACTCAATAAGCACATGAAAAAAATGTTCAACATTATCAAGTCATTAGGGAAATGCAAATCAAACACAATGAGATACCACTTTATACCCACTAGAATGACTATGATCAAAAAGAAGTTTTGATGAGGATGTGGAGAAACTGGAGCCCTCATGGACTGCTAGTGGAAATGTAAAATCGTGCAGCCACCCGTAAAAACAAACAGATAGTTTCTCAAAAGTTTAAACATAAAGTTATCACATGACCAAGCAATTTTCACTCCAAGGTATATACATAAGAGAAATAAAAACACATATCCACACAAAAACTTGTACATGAATGGTCAATTGCTTTTTTGAAGTGCTTGGTCCAGGGCCTGCCCCAGCAGAAACACGGCCCAGGCAACAGAGGCTATTGTCTTTCCTTCTTCTCCTGTGCCTGGGAGGAGCATTATATAAAAATATAATGACCAGCATTCCCGAACTTTATCACCGTTTCATTAATCAAACTCCTTTTATCCTAAACCTCAAGTCAACCAGGCTAAATTACTAAATTAATGGAAAATAATCAAAATCAAATGTAATAAAGTATTCTGTGTGGACTATGTAAGCCAGTAAAATCGTGTGTGATATGACAAGAACAATTCTGTTTTCAGTGAACTCAAAAGGTAATATTTAGTCCTACAAGGGTCTTGTGACTTTAGAAAGATAATCTTAACTATACTTGAAATATTTGCCCCTAGGATACAGCCCCACAGTTTTTAAGTCTTTTCCCTCTACCACCATGCATCTAACCTGAAATTCCCCGACAAGAGCCTTTACACTACATGTTCTGAGTTTCTAGCAATATGATCTTGAAAAATGCAGTTTATTTACCCTGGACCTCAGCTAACTTACTTGTAAAATGGTGATATTAACTACTTCCTTCACCTCATAGTGTGTTTGAGGATCCAGATAGATAATGGATATGAAAATATTTGGAGAGCGATCAGTTGTTCCCAAATGATGCTGGATTGTGTCAATGTGGTAAGTCATGCCAAATAGACATTAAAATTTTTTAATCCTAATTTTATTTTAGATACTACATCAATGTAAAGTTGAAAGTTTCCTTTCTTGGGGAGGATTATCCTACATTCTGATAAAAGACCTTTCTATTTCTAAATGAAACAATGCTAAGATGGGAGTTGTTTCAGATGTCCCTATTTTGAAAAATAAAATACAATTCTATATCACTTTCCCAATTTTTTTAAAAGCTCTACATGTTTATTATTTATTTATTTACTTATTTTTGGCTGCGTTGGGTCTTCGTTGCTACGCGTGGGCTTTGTCTAGTTGTGGCGAGCGGGGGCTACTCTTCATTGCGGTGCGCGGGCCTCTCACTATTGTGAGGGCTCAGGCCAGAGAAGGCTTGGTGCACAGTCTGGATGGTGGGAGACTAAGGTTTTCAAAAAACAAGGTGATGTCCTTTTCCACCAATCCCATCTCAAGATATCTTCAGCCATTATAATAGCTACATACATTGTCTCAGATTCAGGATTAAATGAACACCCTGGCCAGATCACAATTATGAGAGGTCCAGAAGCCCACAGTAAATGCAGTTTGAATAACAAACCCAAAGAATACAGCTCATCTTGGATTTGAGTCAAGAAAAAACAGAAATGGAAAGTAAGGTAAAAATATCTATAATTCCATCTTCGATTTAATTTCACTTTTTTCTGAATTATATGTTTCTACTAACTAGTTAGACTTTTTCTAGTTTATCTCAACAGGCGTTCATAGAAGATTTAGGCAAAACTAAAAACTCTAAGTCACACATGAGTTTGAGAACATCCCTGAGAGAACTTCCTGGAAAGAAAGATTATCTCTTTTGTTCCAAATGCATCAGTCAAAGTTTGGAACCCAGCAGAAGTTCCATGTAAGGGCTGATGACCAGGGGTCCAGAGCAGTGGTTCTCAAATGAAGGTGGAGAGGGCAATTTTGTCCTCCAGGGGACGTCTGGCAATGTTTGGAGACATGTTTGGTGGTTACAACTTGGGAGGTGTGCTACTGGCATCTAGTGGGTAGAGGCCAGGGATGCTACTAAACATCCCACAATTCACAGGGCAACCCTCCATCACACACACAAAAGTTTCCAGCCCAAAACATCAATAGTGCTGAAGTCAAGAAATCCTGTCCTGGTGGGATGATTGTTCACTCAGCGAATCTTACTGTGAATCTTAGCTTGTCACTCACTAGCAGGGTACCTGCAGATCTGTAAGCCAATTTGCAGCATCTGTAAAATGGGAGAGATGGTAGCAGCAGCTATGTTACAGAGTGAGTGCTCAATAAGTGCTCTGCATTCTCTCACCCCTCAGCTGTGCCGCTTACTAGGTCCGTGACTTTGGGTAAGTTACTTAACCTTTCTGAGCTTTCATTTCTGTATTTGTAAAACAGAGCTGTATGAAGTGCTGTGGAGTCTCATAGGAGATGGCACTTGAGCTGGGCTTCAGATACACTGGTTTTTGCCGTTATGAGATGAAGTGGGAAAGTGCCAAGATAAGAGAAATTATCCTTGTGTGGACTGGGGGCTTGGAGGAAGGGGAAGTTGTTCTTCTGGCAGTTTTTTTTTTAATTGAAGTATAGTTGATTTACAATGTTGTGTTAGCTTCTGGTGTACAGCAAAGTGATTCAGTTTTTTATACATATTGCATTATAGGTTATTACAAGACACTGAATATAGTTCCCTGTGCTGTACAGCAAGTCCTTGTTCGTTATCTATTTTATACATAGTAGTATGTATCTGTTAACCCCAATCTCCTAATTTATCCCTCCCCTCCCCACTTATCCCCTTTGGTAACCATAAGTTTGCTTTCTATGTCTGTGAGTCTGTTTCTGTTTTGTAAATAAGCTCATTTGTATCATGTTTTTAGATTCCACATATAAGTGATATCATATGATATTTGCCTTTCTCTGTCTGACTTACTTCACTCAGTATGATAATCTCTTGGTCCATCCATGCCACTGCAAATGGCATTTTTTCATTCTTTTTTATGGCTGAGTAGTATTCCATTGTGTGTGTGTGTGTGTGTGTGTGTGTGTGTGTGTGTGTGTGTGTGTATAACATCTTCTTTATCCATTCATCTGTGGATGGACATTCAGGTTGCTTCCATGTCTTGGCTATTGTAAATAGTGCTGCTATGAACATAGGAGTGCATGTATCTTTTCAAATTATAGTTTTGTCTGGATATATGCTTTCTGGCAGTTTTGATCTCACCCCCACTCCTTCCAGCTTCCTCTACTCTGCAATGGTCTGATGGCAGATGAGTGTGCCAAGGAGCAGATATGCCAGTGTTCAGACAGTTGAGCTGTCCCTAAAGCATTGCATGGCATCAGGGTGACAGCCAATTAAATTACCAAATATTATGAAAGCCCCTATTATGTACTAACCACCAGGCTGATCAAAAGGGAAAACAGGGAAGAGAAGAAGGAATTCACATTCACTGAGCACCTACTCTGTCCCAGATACTGGGATAGGGGTTATATTATTCCATTTGGTCCTCACAATACCCTATGAAGTGGGAATTACTGTTTGTATGACCTGTACCCAATTTTCAGGTGAAAAAAATAGGCTTAGTGAAATAAGTCCTTTGCCAAATTCACACAGTTGCAAAATCAGAACATACGATTAATTCTGTGACTCTGGAATAAGACATGCTCTGCCCAATCATTCTCTCTGCTCTCAAACCATTAGGATCTACAGATGTGACCCTGAGCAAGTCCCTTACTCTCTCTGGGCCTCAGTTTTCACACGTGGAAATTGGTGGGTTTTGACTAATCTCAAAGGTTCCTTTTACCTCTGACTTTCTCTGACTTTACTTAAATTGAATTGAAAGAAAAATCTTTGGCATTTGTATTCTTTCAGCGAGTTGCCCAGAAGTCATTCTGACAGAATCCTTCTTTCCAATTTGGCAAATTGGTTAATTTGCAGTGAAAAGTTCTTTCTCCAAGGTGAAATGGAAAACAGGGAAATTTGTCAATTAGCTAATGGCAACAGGAATAAGCATGTGAGCATGCATCCAAGCATGCTTGTATGGTGAGTGCAGATAGATCTTAATGGCAAAATTAGACAAATAAATTACTTCTAACCCTTTACCAAAAATATATTAGCTTATGATGTTTTGTCCACAATTTGTTTAATAGAGACAGATATACTCTAATGCATCTGATTTCATCTTCATGGAGGCAAATCCTTGGACAAATGACTATTAATTTCCGGATAATTCATTCATTCAATGGAGATATAGTAAGCACAAACTACGTGTCAGACACTGTTCTAGGTGTTCTCAGGATAAAGGAGAAATATGAGATGCTAACCCACCATCAAGGAGCTCAAGGTGTACTAACCTGCTCTGGGATGGGAACAGAATCAAACACTTTCCTGCCAGGGACCCCAGCTAACCCATCGTAGCATCCAGTGCTTTAGAGTTTCCAAAGCACTCTCACATCTACCATCTCTCTTTGCTCTCAATAACCGTATGAGGTGGATAAGGAAGATTTCATAAGCCTCATTTTATAGATGAGGAAACTGATGCTCGTTAGTGAGTAACAAAGCCAGGAATACATTCTTGGGTTCTCTTGACTCAGGAGTCAAATGTTCCTTTCCCTCTACCATTGCTGTCTTCATTTCTTAGGCCAAGGCTGCCATCAAATGTTTGGTAGCTGAATAAAGGTTTTCCCTGAAAATATAATATCTTCTGGGAAACATTCCACTTAGATCTTCCCCTAAAGAGAAATTCAGTTGGACAGTCAGTCTCTAATTTTTACAAAGGAGTATATTCTCTTTCACTTCAGTAGAATGTCATAGAAAACCTAGTGAAGATGCCAGCACAGAGGAGTAAGTAGGGAATTCTCACGTTGACTTTGTGTGCCTTCAACTCGCATGTTGCTTTGTTTTCTTTCCGGGTCAAAGTTAAAATACTGGCAAGAATGGACCATAAGTGGTGTGGCGATGCCATTTGCTGTTCCTGAAGCAGCGCTTTTTCAATACATCTTTAATCCCTGACATGCTATTCTGCTCTCTTTACTCCTTGTGAGTTCTACCCATGCCCCTGATGAACTGGGCATCTGGCTCTGGCTGCTGGCTGCCTCTTACTTAGCTGGGTGGCTGTCTTGCTTCACTCTCTGGGATACAGTCTCCTCATCTGTAAAATGGGAGAATAGGGTTCGAATACAAGAAGTATAATCTAGCAGAGTAAAGGAGCATAGGATTGGGAGACACCGGGGTGTCTGAGAATGAGGAAAGGGCCTATAAAATCTCTTCTTGGTTCCTCAAATAAAGGATTAGCTGTGTAGTCTAGGCAAGTCAGTACACCTCTCTTAGCCTCGGTTTCTTCATTTGTAAAATGGTATTGTAGAACTAAAGTCTCTCCAAGACCCTCACGACACTGAGATTCTATGTCTCAGCAAGTAGAAATGAGCAAGTCTGCTAACTGCCCACTCCTACAGTGGGAGACACCAGGAACAGAAGAGTGGAAGGAGAGGATGAGGAATTAAGGGGCAGGAAGGGGCAGGAGGAGCACTTTATTTTATCTTTTCTTTCGTGGAAGAATAAATAGACTAAAAACACAGGAGCCAAATTATTTAAACTAAAACCAATTGATTCCTAAAAGAAAAGAAAAGTGTTGATTGTTGACAGATCAAAAGATAAGGTCTCTTAGCACTGCAACTGTCAGAACACATCAGAGCTCCAGAATTCCTGGGTGGAGAACTAGGGGGGCACTGAGTGAAACCACAATAGACCAAGTTGCTATTGCGGGGATGGGTTCAAAAAGCCAGAATCTTGAGGTGAAGATGCCTACATCGTCATGCCCTTCTGCAAGAGCATTTCATCTCTGCTTCTTGGAGAGTCCAGGCAGCAAAATCAGGTAAATTTGCCTAGTGTCCATGCAATAAAATGGGTTGTGGGAGACAGATTTTGCAATAGGCATGGCCCCCAAGAAGGTTATGTGAGTTGATTGATATCATATTTTCTAAAGCCCAGTTACATTATTTATAATGGTGAAAAATTAAAATTTATTCAATTATCCATCAACAGGGAAGTGACTAAATTATGATATTCATCAGCGAAAGACCTCTGAGATGGTGGAGTGAGGTGGGTCAGGTAGATTGGCTTGCCTGTAATGGAAGGCTCTGGTAAGGTAGATGATGGCAGATGTAGCTTATGCAGGGGTGGAGCCCAATGGTGGTTAGCATGCCCAATATGACTCATTATTAGTGGACCCATATCTGCCCATTCTCTATCCATCCACACACACACACACGCGTGTGCACACACATAGCCCAAGCTGAGCCCTTTCTTGGTTCTGTTTCTCTTAGTGATATCCCAGTTCCCCTAGGCTCCTGAATTAGAAACGTAGTTATCTCCCCCTTTTTACTTTCTTTCACTCCACATGTCCAGTCATTCACAGGATGCTTCCTTCAAAATCTCTCTCTGATTTGTTTCTTCCTTTCTATTCCCTAAGTCTTCATCCTATAAACTAATCACTGTAATTTCCTCCCAATTACTCATCCTGCCTCTAATTCGCCTTTCTTTTCAACCCAGCCTGTATACCCATTTTATTTTACTTTATTTTATTTTTAACATCTTTATTGGAGTATAATTGCTTCACAATGCTGTGTTAGTTTCTGCTGTACAACAAAGTGAATCAGCTGTACGTATACATATATCCCCATATCTCCTTGTGTACCCACTTTAAATGAACCTTCTTAAAACATTACATGCCTAATGTCACTTTTTGGCTCAAAAATGTCCAGTGCTTGCCGTTGTCCTCAGGATCAATTCCTGAGTCCTTGGCCGGTTTTTGAGGCCTTCCCTAGCTAGTCTTTATTTGTCTAACCTCAGTTCCCACTGTGCACTTCTGTTGTGAAAATAGGGGAAGTATGAGTTATAAGAAGAGAGACCCTACTAGAGATTGTGTCTGGTTTGTAACCAACACCAGCTAAAGTACCCAGTGTTCTTACTCATGGCCTTGTCTTACTTGCTTTCAGAATAAAGAAGGAAATCTGAACAATAACCAACATACTCATGCTGTGCTCTGTAATTTATGATGACACTTGCATATGCCATTATATTTGGAATTGCAACAATCTTGTCAGTAGGTGTTATCTCCATTTCAGAGATAAGCAACCTGAGGCCCAAAGAGGGGAAGTGACTTGTTCAAAGTCACACAATTGAGAAATGGTGGAGCAAGGTCCAACTCCTTAGTAATTTCTTGCCAGCATCCTTTACTACCTTGCCTCACTGCCCATAGTTGGATTCGTCCCATCCCCTCAGCGCCCACAAGTGGATTCATTCCACTGGTGCCTTTCTCACTCCCACAGCAGCACAGTGGAGTGCTCCCAGGAAGTCACCTACCCATGCAGATGCTCCCACTAATGATTTGGCCCATTCACTTCTAGTCACTTCCTCAGGACCTCCACCTGTCAGAGTTATGGTTTCTTGTCTGGCACACCAGTCCACATGCCCCACTTCAAAGAACCCTACTCTGAACCCCGTACCTTGTTCTAGCTACTGTCATATCTCCCCCCCTCCTTAATACAGATAGCTCCTACTCACCGCCTCCATAGCTCCTACTCACCGCCTCCTTTGCCTTACCTCTCTATTCATGGCTCAGTCCATTGCAATTCTGAGTACCACCCTCACTCTTCTCCCTGAAACTGTTCTTAAGGCCAAATTCAATGGACACATATCAATTCTCATCTTATTGACCCTGGCAGCAATGATCCCTTCATTCTCTAAACTCTCTCTTTTGCCCTGTTTCCAGGACACCACTGCCTCCTCATTTCCCTTCTATTTGTCTAGTGGCTCCTTCCTAGCCTCCCGCTCAGACCTGTCCTCTGCATGCTCCAAGAAAATATCTAGCTATCCAACTGCAGAACAACCTTAAGCAGTAGAGAGTTCCCCATCACTAAGAGTGTTCAATCAGAAGCTAGAGAAGTATCTGAAAGAAGAAACGCTTATACTGAGTATTAAGCTCAATTATATAACTTTTAAACTTTTTTCCAACTCTAAAATTTTATGAGTCTATATACCAAATGCCAAATAAAAGGTCTGGTCAAAGAAATGCTGTAAGAATTCAGAGGCAGGAGAAAGCCTCCCTAGTTTTAAGCTAATTGAGTCTGAGGGAAGGTTGGCGAATCCTAAAAAACATAATAATTAAATGAAGTAGATCAATTTCAGTCTATTCCAACATAAAAGCTTTCCAAAACTATTGGCTGGGATTTTTACAATTGCTTTTATATGATGAGCCAAAGAATGAATTGGATTTTACAGCTGAATTACATAAGTGATAAAATACCTGTCTAGGCTGCCCCTTTGTCAATAGCTCCAAATAGACTGTGGGTTGGGAGGAGTGGACTGAATCAGCTCTAGAATGCAGGCCTCTCTTTCTACAGTTCTGTCCTCTTTATGCCTCATCCAACTGCACAACTCAGCATTCTACAACCTGCCATACATCTTCCCACCTCTTAGCTTTTGGCCATGCTGTGCCCTCTCCTTCGAATGTCGTTTTCCTTCTCAGGTTAATAAAATCATTCATTTAAAAATTTCTAAATATGAGCTACCCCATTTTAATATGTTTGGAAAACACCATTCCCATCAAACACCACCCAGTGATAGGCCAATGGCTATAATGATACTCATTTTTCCAATAGAAGGACTTATTTGTCTTTGGTATATCACTACATCAATCTGGGTCTGTATGAAAAGGAAGAGGCAAGAAATGGAGAGAATCCTCCCACGCTTTAACCTATATTCTCAATTCTGAAGTCTCTCCAACACTATTCCTTCTACTTCCCCATACCACCCCACAAGAATCCTTTGTTTCTGGGGACACTTGAAACTACTGGTTTCCTCTAGAGCTCTAAGGCTCTGTGGAGATTGTTGTAACCCCAATCCCTATCTTCTTCTATCTCTTAAGAATAGATTTCTCTATGGTGTCAAGCTGCTTTTTGCTAATATTTAGGGGTTTAGGTAGAATTTATATTCAAATTTTGGGTCACATTTCTTCTGCAGTTTTCTTGATAACAGGATTGTCATCTTAAATTTTCAATCGTGCTTCCAGAATTTCCCCTTTACATTTCAAGTTGTTTTTACACCATTGAACTCTGAACTCTGACACCTTCAGCTGATAAAGTTGTCATTTTCAGGCATTACTTCAGTAGTCATAGCTGTAGGGCTTGAGGACCATTCTCAGGCCAGAAAGCAACAAAATCAAAATTTTACAGCTGCAAGTTTTAGAGTAAAATGTCATCTGTATTCTGGAGGCTCTTAGAGGTTTTTCAGTGCCTTTAAGTAATTGTTTTAAATCACCTCATCTCTACCATTGTTATCTGTGAGAAGGTTTATATTACTGCTTCACCCTTTTGACATTACCACCCCTAAGTCTTTTAGGGCTGAGGAAACAGAGACCTACATGGCTCTCAATTAAAGGCGCAGGAGGGCCATGAGCAAGGAAGAGGGATGAACCAGAATTAAGGTAAGTTTTATTAAAACTTCAAACCAGTCCCAATCACTGAGGTCAGCACCTCACCCTATCAGTGTGAGAGAGAAAACAGGAATGATTACATGGGTCTTTTATGTACTAGAAATGAGAAGAGTAGAAATCATGACTTACAATCAATTTAAAAAAGATAATGCAAGCAGACCCACCATTGCATGAAAGGCACAGGCTTCCTCTTCTATTTCCAGATAAAATTTGCATTTACACGGGAGATTGGTTCAAGATGGCAGAGTAGAAGGACATGCACTCACTCCCTCTAGTGAGAGCACCGGAATCACAACTAACTGCTAAACAATCATTGACAGGAAGACACTGGAACTCACCAAAAAAGATACTCCACATCCAAAGACAAAGGAGAAGACACAATGAGACAGTAGAGGGGCGCAATCACAATAAAATCAAATCCCATAACAGCTGGGTGGGTGACTCACAGACTGGAGAACACTTATACCACAGAAGTCCACCCACTGGAGTGAAGGTTCTGAGACCCACATCAGGCTTCCCAACCTGGGGGTCTGGCAATGGGAGGAGGAATTCCCAGAGAATCAGACTTTGAAGGCTAGCAAGATTGGATTGCAGGGCTTTGACAGGACTGGGGGGAACAGAGACTCTACTCTTGGAGGGCACACACAAAGTAATGTGCACATCAGGACCCAGGGAGAAGGAGCAGTGACCCCATAGGAAACTGAACCAGACTTCCCTGCTAGTGTTGGAGGGTCTCCTGCAGAGGCGGGGGGTGACTGTGGCTCACTGCAGGGACAAGGACACAGGCAGCAGAAGTTCTGGGAAATACTCCTTGGCATGAGCCCTCCTGGAGTCCACCATTAGCCCCACCAAAGAGCCTGTAGCCTCCACTGCTGGGTTGCCTCAGGCCAAACAACCAACAGGGAAGGAACCCAGCCCCACCCAGCAGCAGACAAGCGGATTAAAGTTTTACTGAGCTCCGCCCACCAGAGTAACACCCAGCTCTACTCACCACCAGTCCCTCCCATCAGGAAATTTGCACAAGCCTCTTAGATAGCCTCATCCACCAGAGGGCAGACAGCAGAAGCAAGAAGAACTACAATCCTGCAGCCTGTGGAACGAAAACCACATTCACAGAGAGATAGACAAAATGAAAAGGTAGAGGACTATGTACCAGATGAAGGAACAAGATAAAACCCAAGAAAAACAATTAAATGAAGTGGAGATAGGCAAGCTTCCAGAAAAAGAATTCAGAATAATGATAGTGAAGATGATCCAGGACCTCAGAAAAAGAATGGAGGCAAAGATCGAGAAGATGCAAGAAATGTTTAACAAAGACCTAGAAGAATTAAAGAACAAACACCTAGAAGAATTAAAGAACAAACAAATACAGACAAGCAAAAGCTAAGAGAACTCAGCACCACAAAACAAGCTGTACAACAAATGCTAAAGGAACTTCTCTAAGTGGGAAACACAAGGTAAGAAAAGGACCTACAAAAACAAACCCAAAACAATTAAGAAAATGGTAATAGGAACATACATATCGATAATTACCTTAAAAGTGAATGGATTAAATGCTCCAACCAAAAGACACAGGCTCATTGAAAGGATACAAAAACAAGACCCATATATATGCTGTCTACAAGAGATGCACTTCAGACCTAGGGACACATACAGACTGAAAGTGGGGGGATGGAAAAAGATATTCTATGCAAACGGAAATCAAAAGAAAGCTGGAACAGCAATCCTCATAGCAGATAAAATAGACTTTAAAATAAATAATGTTGGGCTTCCCTGGTGGCACAATGGTTAAGGATCTGCCTGCCAATGCAAGGGACATGGGTTCGAGGCCTGGCCCAGGAAGATCCCACATGCCACGGAGCAACTAAGCCTGTGCACCACAACTACTGAGCCTGAGCTCTAGAGCCCGCAAGCCACAACTACTGAGCCCACATGCCACGACCACTGAAGCCTGCGCGCCTACAGCCCATGCTCTGCAACAAGAGAAGCCATGACAATGAGAAGCCCGTGCACCACAACGAAGAGTAGCCCCAGCTCGCCGCAACTAGAAAAGCCCGCGTGCAGCAACGAAGACCCAACACAGCCAATAAATAAATAAATAAATAAATAAATAAATAAATAAAATGTTACGAGAGACAAAGAAGGACACTACATATTGATCAAGGGATCAATCCAAGAAGAAGGTATAACAATTATAAATATATATGCACCCAACATAGGAGCACCTCAATACATAAGGCAAATGCTAACAGCTATAAAAGAAGAAATCAGCAGTAACACAATAATAGTGGGGGACGTTAACACCTCACTTACACCAATGGACAGATCATCCACACAGAAAATTAATAAGGAAACACAAGCTTTCAATGACACAACAGACCAGATAGATTTAATTGATATTTATAGGACATCCCATCTGAAAACAGCAGATTACACTTTCTTCTCAAGTGCCCATGGAACATTCTCCAGGATAGATCACATCTTGGGTCACAAATCAAGTCTCAGTAAATTTAAGAAAATTGAAATCATATCAAGCATCTTTTCTGACCACAATGCTATGATATTAGAAATCAATTACAGGGAAAAAAACGTAAAAAACACATACACATGGAGGCTAAACAATACGTTACTAAATAACCAAGAGATCACTGAAGAAATCAAAGAGGAAATCAAAAAAATACCTAGAGACAAATGACAGCGAAAAGACGACGATCCAAAACCTATGTGATGGGGCTTCCCTGGTGGCGCAGTGGTTGGGAGTCTGCCTGCCAATGCAGGGGACACAGGTTCGAGCCCTGGTCTGGGAAGATCCCACATGCCGCGGAGCAGCTGGGCCCGTGAGCCACAACTACTGAGCCTGCGCGTCTGGAGCCTGTGCTCCGCAACAAGAGAGGCCACGATAGTGAGAGGCCTGCGCACCGCGATGAAGAGTGGCCCCCGCTTGCCGCAGCTAGAGGAAGCCCTCGCAAGGAAACGAAGACCCAACACAGCCAAATAAATAAATAAATAATAATTAAAGGTGCTAATAATTTAAAAAAAAAAAAAAAAACAAAACCTATGTGATGCAGCAAAAGCAGTTCTAAGAGGGAAGTTTATAGAAATACAATCCTACCTCAAGAAACAAGAAAAATCTCAGGCTTCCCTGGTGGCGCAGTGGTTGAGAATCTGCCTGCTAATGCAGGAGACACGGGTTCGAGCCCTGGTCTGGGAAGATCCCACATGCCGTGGAGCAACTAGGCCCGTGAGCCACAACCACTGAGCCTGCGTGTCTGGAGCCTGTGCTCCGCAACAAGAGAGGCCACGACAGTGAAAGGCCCGTGCACCGCGATGAAGAGTGGCCCCCACTTGCCACAACTAGAGAAAGCCCTCGCACAGAAATGAAGACCCAACACAGCCATAAATAAATAAATTTAAAAAAAAAAAGAAACAAGAAAAATCTCAAATAAACAATCTAAACTTACACCTAAAGGAACTAGAGAAAAAAGCACAAAAAAAACCAAAGATAGTAGAAGGAAAGAAATCATAAAGATCAGAGCAGAAATAAATGAAATAGAAACAAAGAAAACAATAGGAAAGATCAATCAAACTAAAAGCTGATTCTTTGAGAGGAAAAACAGAATTGATAAACCTTTAGCCAGACTCATCAAGAAAAAGAGGGAGAGGACTCAAATCAATAAAATCAGAAATGAAAAAGGAGAAGTTACAACAGACACCGCAGAAATACAAAGCATCCTAAGAGACTACTACAAGCAACTCTATGCCAATAAAATGGACAACCTAGAAGAAATGGACAAATTCTTAGAAAGGTATAACCTTCCAAGACTGAACCAGGAAGAAATAGAAAGTATGAACAGACCAATCACAAGTAATGAAATTGAAACTGTGATTAAAAATCTTCCAGCAAACAAAAGTCCAGGACCAGATGGCTTCACGATGAATTTTATCAAACATTTAGAGAAGAGCTAACACCCATCCTTCTCAAACTCTTCCAAAAAATTGCAGAGGAAGGAACACTCCCAAACTCATTCTACCAGGCCACCATCACCCTGATACCAAAACCAAACAAAGATACTACAAAAAAAGAAAATTACAGACTAATATCACTGATGAATATAGATGCAAAAATCCTCAACAGAATACTAGCCAACAGAATCCAACAACACATTAAAAGGATCATACACCATGATCAAGTGGGATTTATCCCAGGGATGCAAGGATTCTTCAATATACGCAAATCAATCAATGTGATACACCATATTAACAAATTGAAGAATAAAAACCATATGATCATCTCAATAGATGCAGAAAAAGCTTGTGACAAAATTCAACACCCATTTATGATAAAAACTCTCCAGAAAGTGGGCATAGAGGGAACCTACCTCAACATAATAAAGGCCATATACGACAAGCCCACAGCAAACATCATTCTCAATGGTGAGAAACTGAAAGCATTTCCTCTAAGATCAGGAACAATAGAAGGATGTCCACTCTCGCCACTATTATTCAACATAGTTTTGAAAGTCCTAGCAATCAGAGAATAAAAAGAAATTAAAGGAATACAAACTGGAAAAGAAGAAGTAAAACTGTCACTGTTTGCAGATGACATGATACTATACATAGATAATCCTAAAGATGCCAGCAGAAAACTACTAGAGCTAATCAATGAATTTGGTAAAGTTGCAAGATACAAAATTAATGTTCAGAAATCTCTTGCATTCCTATACACTAACAAACAAAGTTCAGAAAGAGAAATTAAAGAAACAATCCCATTCACCATTGCAACAAAAAGAATAAAATGCCTAGGAATAAACCTACCTAAGGAGGTAAAAGACCTGTACTCAGAAAATTATAAGACACTGATGAAAGAAATCAATGATGACACAAACAGATGGAGAGATATACCACATTCCTGGATTGGAAGAATCAACATTGTGAAAATGACTATACTACCCAAAGCAATCTACAGATTCAATGCAATCCCTGTCAAATTACCAATGGCATTTTTTTACAGAACTAGAACAAAAAATCTTAAAATTTGTATGGAGACACAAAAGACCCCGAATAGTCAAAGCAATCTTGAGGGAAAAAAAACAGAGCTAGAGGAATCAGACTCCCTGACTTCAGACTATACTACAAAGCTACAGTAATCAAGACAATATGGTACTGGCACAAAAACAGAAATATAGATCAATGGAACAGGATAGAAAGCCCAGAGGTAAACCCATGTACCTATAGTCAACTAATCTATGACAAAGGAGGCAAGGATATACTATGGAGAAAAGACAGTCTCTTCAATAAGTTGTGCTGGGAAAACTGGACAGCTACATGTAAAAGAATGAAATTAGAACACTCCCTAACACCATACACGAAAATAAACTCAAAATGGATTAAAGACCTAAATGTAAGGCCAGACACTCTAAAACTCTTAGAGGAAAACATAGGAAGAACACTCTATGACATAAACCACAGCAAGATCTTTTTTGACCCACCTCTTAGAGTAATGGAAATAAAAACAAAAATAAACAAATGGGACCTAATGAAACTTAAAAGCTTTTGCACAGCAAAGGAAACTATAAACAAGATGAAAAGACAACCCTCAGAATGGGAGAAAATATTTGCAAACTAATCGATGGACAAAGGATTTATCTCCAAAATATATAAACAGCTCATGCAGCTCAGTATTAAAAAAACAAACAACCCAATCAAAAAATGGGCAGAAGACCTAAATAGACATTTCTCCAAAGAAGACATATCGATGGCCAAGAGGCACATGAAAAGCTGCTCAACATCACTAGTTATTAGAGAAATGCAAATCAAAACTACAGTGAGGTATCACCTCACACCAGTTAGAATGGGCATCATCAGAAAATCTACAAACAACAAATGCTGTAGAGGGTGTGGAGAAAAGGGGACCCTCTTGCACTATTGGTGGGAATGTAAATTGATACAGCCACTATGGAGAACAGTATGGAGGTTCCTTAAACAACTAAAAATAGAACTACCATATGACCCAGCAATCCCATGACTGGGCATATACCCTAAGAAAACCATAATTCAAAAAGAGTCATGTACCACAATGTTCATTGCAGCACTATTTACAATAGCCAGGACATGAAAGCAACCTAAGTGTCTATCGACAGATGAATGGATAAAGAAAATGTGGCACATATATACAATGGAATATTACTCAGCCATAAAAAGATACGAAATCGAGTTATCTGTAGTGAGGTGGATGGACCTAGAGTCTGTCATACAGAGTGAAGTAAGTCAGAAAGAGAAAAACAAATACCGTATACTAATGCATATATATGGAATCTAAAGGGAAAAATAATGGTTCTGACAAACCTAGGGGCAGGACAGGAATAAAGACGCAGACGTAGAGAATGGACTTGAGGACACAGGGAGGGGGAAGGGTAAGCTGGGACGAAGTGAGAGAGTAGCATTGACATATATACACTACCAAATATAAAATAGATAGCTAGTGGGAAGCAGCTGCATTGCACAGGGAGATCAGCTTGGTGCTTTGTGACCACCTAGAGGGCTGGGATAGGGAGGGTGGGGGGAGACGCAAGAAGGAGGGGATATGGGGATATATGTATATGTATAGCTGATTCACTTTGTTAGACAGCAGAAACTAACACACCATTGTAAAGCAATTATACTCCAATAAAGATGTTAAAAAAAAAAGAAAGCATACATTCTTATAAAGACTTGTACTCAGAGGACGTTTATTTGTAATAGACAAAAACTGGAAACTACCCAAATGGCCATCGACAGGTGAATGAGAAAATGGTACATTCAAACAATGAAATACTACTCAGCATTAAAATGGAATGAATTATTGATGCCAGCAACAACATGGGTAAATCTTAAAAAAAAAGAATATATACTATATGATTCTACTTAAAACATGAGAAAATGCGAACTATAGTGACAGAAAGCAGCCCAGTGTTTGCCTAGAGGGTAGGAGGAAGAGTTTACAAAGGGCATGAGGAAACTTGTGGGTGACAGATAGGCTCATTATCCTGATTGTAGTGATGGTTTCATAGGTGTCTACATGTATCAAAATTTACCAACTTGTACACTTTAAATACATGCAGTTTATTATATGCCCCCATTAAACCTCAATAAAGCTGTTTACAATATTAAAGGAGAATGGTGGAAGAAAATTGGATTTACACAAAAATGATGATCACTGGAAATGAAGAATATGGAAAAGAAAGAATATGAAGAACCAGAAAAGTATCAACTCTCCTAGGAAAAGACAACAGATGCCAACATCAACATGAAATAGATGTGAGAGTTATCTGACAAAGCATTTAAAGTAGCTATTATTAACTCCCAAGAAGTAAGGGCAAACATTCTGGAAATAAAAGGAAATACAAAAAGGCTCAGAAAAGAAATAGAAGCTATAAAGCACAACCAAATGGAAAGTATAAAACTTAAAAATAAAATAACCAAAACAAACAAACAAACAAACAAAAACCCCTCACAGGATGGGCTCAATGAAGATAGAGCAATAGAAATTATTCAGTATGAATGACAGAATAAAAGGAGTTTTAAAAAAATGAACAGAGGCTCAAGGACCTATGGGACAAGACCAAAAGTTATGACTTTCATGTCACTGAAGTCCCATAAGGAGAGGAAAGTGTGGTGCATAACAAATATTTGAAGACATACAGACTGAAAACGTCCCAAATTTCGGTCAAGATATAAACCTACATATTCAAAAAATTCAGGAAACCCTAAACACGATAAACCCAAAGAAAATCATGCTCTGACAAATCATCATCAAACTGCTCAAAACTAGACATGAAAAAAATATTAATAGTAGCCAGAAAAAAACTACTCATTACTTAGAGAGGAATAATAATTTGAATCATGTGGTATTATTTTCTCATCAGAAATCATAGAAGCCAGAGAAACATGGCTCAACTTTTTCACATGTTAAAAGAAAAGAACTCTTAATCCAGAATTCTATATCCATTGAAAATATTATTCAGGGATAAAGGTTAAATAAAGACAGTCTCAGATGAAGAAAAACTAAGAGAATTTGATGCCAGCAGATGTGCTCTAAAAGAATTGCTAAATGTATTCCCTCTGACAGAAAAGAAATAAAACCAGAAGGAAATATATAGAGTATCAGAAATGAAGGGAAAGTAACAGAAATGTTAAATATAATAGAATTTTTTTGTCATTTGAGTTCTTTAAAATATGTCTAGTGGTTGAAAGAAAATATTATAACATTTACTGATGGGGTTTTTAATGTATATAAATATAATACATAAGACAATTACAATAGTAAAAGAAAAAGAGAAAGAAACCTATATGGTTGAAATATATATATATATTTATATATATATATACACTGTATATACTATATATAGAAATATAGTATATTTCTATATACTAGGGATATATATATATATATATATAAATATATATATCCTAGATAAACCACTAAGAAAAGTATACAAAGATATATAGTCAAAACCAGAATAGATAAAATAAAATGAACACTAAAAATGTTCCAAAAACCAAATAAATTAGCAAAGGCAAAACACCAATAAAAAATGAAGGGAACAAACAGAACAAATAATTAAATGGTAAACTTAAATCCAATTCTATCAATAATTGCATTGAATTTAAATGATCTAAACACATCAATTAAAAGACAAAGTTTGTCAGAATGGATGAAAAAATATCACCCAATTATATTCACTCTAAAAAGAAAACTCACTTCAAATATAATGATATACATAGATTAAAAGTAAAAGGATGGAAAAAAATATATCATGCAAACTCAATATTGATACCAAATGTGAAAGGGACATTACAAGAAAAGAAAATTACAGGGCAGTATCACTCATGAAATAGTTGACAAAAAATCCTAAAGAATATACTAGTAAATGGAATCCAGCAATATATAAAAAAGGATAATATATTATCACCAAGTAGGAAGAGTTTCAATAATGCAAAGTAGGAAAAGAAGCTCCAGTATTCAGTATTCAAGACCTTGTGTTACTAACATAATAATAGAGATATATATCAAAGGAACAGATAGAGCCTAGAAATAAACCCTTATGATGATTTTTAACAAGGATACCAAGGAAATTCAATAGAGTAAAAATCTTTTCAACGAATAGTGATGGGACAATTGTACATCTACATGCAAAAAGATGAAACCAGACTCTTATCTCACATGATACATAAAAATTAACTTAAAATGGATCATAGACCTAAACGTAAGCTAAAACTGTAAAAATCTTTGCGTGACCTGGGTTTAGGCAAAGCCTTCTTAGATATGACACCAAGAACAAAAGTGACAAAAGAAAAAAATAGATAAATGAGACTTCATCAAAATTGAAAATTTTTGTGCTTTAAAGGACATTATCATGTTTTAAGGAAACCCAGGATTTGTCTCAATCAGATGTGGTAAGACACGCAGACACAGAGATGACTGTCATGAAGGAAGAAATTTATACTCACAGATCCCTAGAAATAAGAGGCATGGCATGACATGCAGAGGGGCCACATGGGGAAGCGAGAGGTTGGTCAGGAGGCATGGCAAGCAGGAGAACATATGGCCAAGAGCCTTTATTGTCATTTCCACAGGAAGGAATGGGCAAAGCATGTGGTAAGCAGGCTTAGTATTGGCTATCTTAAATAATTTCAGCAGGCTCTGGGGCATAGGAGCTGTCCCTAGTTATCTGGTACCTGGCCCTGTGGTGATTAGAACAGAAGAATGTTGTATCTTAGAGTATAGGAGTCACATAGAAGAGTTGGTTGTGGGTGTGGGCTCTGGAGTAATTGGCTTGTCTATAAAAGGCATGCTCACAGGAAATTATTTACTATCTCCAAGAATTGGCTAGCCCCAGGAGGAGCAGTCCCTCTAGAGTCAGCAAGGCCCCAAGATGCCAAAGCATCAAAAATACATAAAATTAAAATGCATGATAATACACATCAACAAAGTGAAAAGACAACCCACAGAATGGGAGAACTAAATGCAAATTATGTATCTTACAAGGGACTTTAACAGAATATTTAAAGAACTCTTCCAAGTCAGAAAGAAAAAGAGCAATAACCCAGTTTCAAAATGGGCAAAAGATGTGAATAGACACTTCACCAAAGATATAGGAAAGACAAATAAATACATGAAAAGATGTTTAACCTCATTAGTCTTTAGGAAAACCCAAATTAAAACCACAATATCATTATATAACTGTTAAGATGATTATAATAAAAAAGAAAGATTACAACTGTTAGTGAGAATAGGGAGAAACTGGGACCTTTATATTTTCAAAAATTTAAACATAGAGTTAGCATATCACCTAGCAATTCCACTCCTAAGGATATATCCTCAAGAGAATTGAAAACCTATGTCCGCATGAAAACTTGTACAGAAAAGTTTATAAGAGCCTTGTTCATAGTAACCAAGAAGTGGAAACTCCAAATGTCCATCAACCCCTGAATGAATAAACAAAATGTGGTCTATCCATACAACAAAATATTATTTAATAGTAAAAGGAATGAAACACTGATACATGCTTCAAAGGTGAACCTCAAAAACTTTATGCTAAGTGAAAGAAACCAGACGCAAAAGAAACACATATTGTATAATTCCATTTATTGATATGTGAAGTTTCCCCAAAAACGGGATCTTTTGGGGGTGATGGAAATGTTCTAAAATTGGATTGTGGTTGATGTTTGCAAAACTCTATGAATTTACTAAAAAATCATTGGCCCGTACACTTAAAACAGGCAAATTCTGTTTGGTAGATTATACCTCAGTAAGCTGATTAAATGACAACTATATGCTGTATGCAAGATACACACATACAACAAAATCATTCAGAAAGACTAAAAATAAAGGGATAGACGAAAGTTCACCAGGCAAATGGAAAGCAAAAGAAAGCGCAGTGATCCTGATATCACACAAAGTATAATTCAAGCCCCAAAGTATTAAACATGACAAAGAAGGACAATTGTACTGCAAAAGTCACAGTCCGCAATGAAAAGATAACACATTAATATTTATGCACCAAATGACACAGCAACCACCTTTTTGAAGCAAGAACTACAAAGAATGCAAGAAGTCATAGATAGACATTCACTAATAATAGGAGACTTTAATACACCATTTTCAGTACGATACAAATCAAGTGGAAAACAGTATGGATGGAGACAGAATGTACATATTGATTAGGAAACAATAATCCATAGGACAGGTATTTTGAATATATGTTGAAGTCTACACCATGACAATAGTGTCCATGGTACAGTCACAGACACTGATCATTTATTAGCTCACAAAGAAAATATCAGTACGTTCCATAAAATGTGAATATTACAAGCAACATTCTCTGATTAAAATGCAATCACAATGAGAATATGCTAATACACACAACAATAGAAAGGTCTTTCTACCTGAAAATTTAGGGATCTCCTATTAATTTCTGTGTGAAATGGGAACTACAAACTGAAATTACAGAATTAAAAAATAATAACGACAATAAAAGCACTACATATCAGAATCTATGGAATACATTTAAAGAAGTGATCAGGGAAAAAATTTTTTTGCATTAAACATTTTTATCCAGGAAACTGAAACAACAGAAAACTGAATTAAGATCCTAGCTCATAAAACTAGAAAAAAATTTTAAAAGTAAACCAAAAGAAAGCATAAAAAAGGACATAATAAAGGTAAAAGCAGAAATTAATGAAGAGAAAAATAGAAAAATGGTCTAAAAAATTAAAATATGGTTTTGTATAGATGAACAATATAGAAAAACTATGATCTAACTTTATCAAGAAAAAAATGGATAAAGGAAGAACAAATATGCAAAATAAGAAATGAGAAGAGGGAAATCAGCATTGAAACAAAAGAAATTTTAAAAATCATATGAGAGTCTATGTAAACAAATTTGAAACCAAATTTGAAAACCTAGGAGAAATGAATAATGTCCTAAAGAAATCCAAGTTACCAAAATTGACCCTGTTAGAGTTAGAATGCTGAAATAGATCAGTTTCTATAGAAGGAATATACAGCACAAAGTTATTAGGGGACTACTCCACCAAACAAACAAACAAACCTGGACCCAGATGATTTCAAGAGGAAAAAGGTAAAACTACATCCATATCTCACTCCATAGTCAAAAAAATAGACTCCAAATAGATTAGAGAGCTAAATGTATGAAATGAAACCATACAAGTATTAGAAGAAAACATGGGGGAATTCCTCTTTAACCTTGGTGTAGGAAAAGACTTTCTATGACTCAAATTCCAGAGGCAATTAATTAACTAATCTAATAAATTTGATTACCTATTCAAAATTTGCATGGCAGATGCACCATAAAAGTCAAGAAAACTGACAAATGGGTAAACTTTTGCAACATATACCACAGATGAAGGACTAATAAATTTAATATATGAAGGACTCTTGAAAATTGAAGGACATAGAGGCAGTACCAGGGAAGAGCAGGCAATTCAGTATAACTGACATAGAGTGGGTCAAGGGAGGATTACTATCAAGTTAGGGTTAGGAGGAGCACTGGAGGAGAGACATACTTAGCTCTGCAATTTAGGAAGAATAGTAAGTTGGCTTGGTGCAAGTGAATTAGAAAGGCAAGGAGAGGGGTTCAGAAGCTTTTAAAGTAATCAATCTAAGAGATAATGGTGGTTCAAACTGAGAAAGTGACTTTGAGGATTAAGAAGGAAAGATGAATTAAAGAGCTATTGAAGAGGCAGAATTTACTGGATTTATAAACCAAACAGATGTGGGTGAGTTGGGAGTCCTGGATGAAACCTGAGATTTCAGCATAGGCAATGAGGTAGATGTTAGTGACACAGAGAATGTAGAGAATGCAAACATTTAAATTCTGTCTCAGGATTACATATGATGATCCATGTAAATTTTTCACTGCTGTCCTCCGCACACAGAAATTATGAAATAAGGTTAGTTGTTGTTACTTCAGGCTAAACTGGTTTGATTTGTCCTAACAGAATCGACTATAAAGTACTATTCACAATACATATTGACATTCTTTAAGCAGATCTGAATTCAAATTGCACAACTTTCTAGCTTTGTGACTCTAGACTCTTCCTCTCAGGAAAAAAAAAAAAAAAGAGTAATAATATCAACCTGGCAGCGTTTTTATGAGAATTAGAGATAAGAGAAGTAAAGTGCTTTGAGTGATACCTATCACATAGTAAGAACTTAGTAAATTATAGTTTAAACAAAAGGCAACATTGTTGGTTTCATGCCTCTAAATTAGGACAAGAGATTTGCCCTTGTTTATCTTTGTATTTCCCATAGACCCTACCCGCCCTAGAAGAGGGTCTTATACATAATAGATACTCAATAAATATCAAATCTATGATAATTGTTTTTTGCTTGACCTTTCTTTTTTCCTGCTTATCTGCCCAAGGCTGTTAACCTTCATTTTAAAAGTATTCTTTTCATGGTTATAACCCCTTCTCCTTGCTCAAAATTTATTTTGCTTAATATCCCCCTCTCTCTCTCTTACAGGCAAATGATGACCCATGCTTCCTCATCTCTGACACTTTCTTATAAAACTTCTTGACAACTACTCCCATCTCCACTCCCAACCCCACACAGGAGTTTCGTTCAACAGTGGAATCTCAGTCGCTGTCTGGCTTGGCTGTGATGGAAATTACTCAGGCTGCTGAATTTTTCTGAAACTGTTGCTGATCTCCAGAAATTCCACCAGAATTAAGAACAGTCAATTAATGACATGGTCAAACAGCTTGAATTTAATCAAAGTGAACCATACCCACCGGAAAAAAGGCATTTAATTTGATCTGAAATATTTGCACAAGAAAAAATGTCAAATCTCAGACATGACTTGTGATTAACAACTCTATAAAAATAAAGAGCAATTTGAAATTTTTTAAAAATTGAGTGCAAGGGACCAAAAACTCAATCGAAAAATGAGGAAAATATAAAAACAGACAATTCAACAAAAAAATAGGATATAAAAATGCCCATTCAATACATGAAAAATGTTCAAACTCAGTACATAATTAGAGAACTGCTGATTAAAACCACACTGAGATACCATTTCTTACCTATCAGACAAGCAAAAATTTAAAAAGTGTGATGACAGAATCTGTTGAAGAGTCTGTGGCGAAGCAGTCACTCACATACATTGCTGCTGAGAATACAAATCAGTGCAACACTTCCAGAGGGAAATTGGCCATACCTAACATAACCTTTCAACCCAGAAATCCCGATTCTAAGAATCTATATTTGAAGATGAACTTCCAACAATCCAAAAATATATATGCACAAGGATGTTCGTTGCAGCATAGTTTGTAATTGCAAAATATTAGAAACAACTGAAACGCCCATAGATAGGAGAGTGTTTGAATAAATTATGCAACATTGGCACAATGGAGTCCTATACAGCTGTAAAAAGGAATGAAGAACTGATACGGAGTGATTTCTATGACATACTGCCCAAGAGAAGAAAATTAAAGTGCAGCAAGGCAGAAAAAAAGGTTCCAAAAATGTGCTTCTCCATAAAAGCAAGGAGAACACTGCAAAAACTGTCAAAATCAACTTTTTCAGAACTCTGGAAATTAACCTAAGTCTTGCAACAACCCAAGGAGGATTTATTTAAGAAAAATGACTGAATTTTGGTAAGAACAGTGAGTTTGGTGGTGCTTTAACTAGCACTCATTCCATTCCCCTCCCTTAGCTCCTCAGTAGCTTTGAAAAAGCAATAGCTTCACAACTAAAGCAGTTCTGAAAACCAGAAACCTAGTGGCCACTGAAGGAGACTTAACAGGTTTGGGGTTGCACAAAATTCTTTGCGTGGGTTTTAGTAGGTTGTGTCTTTCAAGGAATTGGTCCATTTCATCTAGTTATCAAATTTATGAGCATAGAAGTGTTCATAGTATTCTTTTATTATCCTCTTAATATCTGTGGGATCACTAGAGATGACTGGTCTTTCATTTCTGATATTAGCAATTTGTATTTTCTCTCTTTATTTTGTAGCTAGCCTGGCTAGAGATTTACCAATTTTATTGATCTCTTCAAAGAATTAGTTTCCATTTCATTAATTTTAATCTATCAATTTCCTGTTTTCAATGTTATTGATTTCTGATCTGATCTTTATTGTTTCTTTCCTTCTGTTTGTTTTAGACTCATATTACACTTCTCTCTCTAGTATCCCATATCCACAAACATATATATATACACCAATCTTCATAGCAGTATTATTTGCAATAGTCAAAAGGTGGAAACAATCCAAACTTTCACTGGTAGATGAATGGATAAGCAACATGTGGTATATAAGTACAAAAGAATATTATTCAGCCTTAAAAATGAATGAAATTTTGATCTGTGCTACAACATGGATGCACTTTGAAAACTATGCTAAAAAACAACAACTAGCCGGGTAGGAGGGGCGAACTCACGATATAGTCAAGACCCATAAACCCAGGTGGGCAACCCACAAATGGGAGGATAATTACAACTGCAGAGGTTCTCCCTAAGGAGCATGGGGTCTGAGCCCCACCTCAGGCTCCCCAGCCTGGGGGTCCTTCGCTGGGAAGATGAGCCCCCCAGAGCATTTGGCTTTGAAGGCCAGTGGGGCTTACTTTTGGGAGTCCCAGAGAGCTGGGGGGAAATAAAAATTCCATGCTTAAAGTGGTGCACAAAATCTCATATGCTCTGGGACCCAGGGCAGAAGCAATAATTTGAAAGGAGGCTGGGTCAGACCTACATGCTGATCTTGGAGAATCTCCCAGAGAGGCAGGAGGCAACTGCAGTTCACCCTGGGGATATAGACACTGGTGCTGGCAAGTGTCATTTTGGAATTCTCCTTCTAGTTTATTAGCCTCAGGAGGCAGCCTTACCCCTGCCCACCAGACTGTAGACACCCATACCGGAATGCCTCAAGTCAAGCAACTAGCCAGGCAGAGACACAGCCTCACCCACCAACAAGCAGGCTGCCTTCAGACTCTCGGAGCCCACAGCCACCCCTGGACATGGACCTGCCCACCAGAGGGCCCAGAACCTGGTCCCACACAACAGTGCACCAGCACTAGACCTGATATCTCCAGGGCCCTCCAGCCAGAGACCCTGGGATCCCAGCTCCACCCACCAGTGGGCAGCCACCAGCCCCAGAATCCCTGGGCCCACCCACCAGTGAGCCTGCTCTAGCCTCAGGAACAGCCTTACCCATTAGCAGGCAGACACTGGCCATAGGACTACCATAGCCCCTCAGCCTATGGACCCAGCCCATCCACCAACAAGCCAGTACCAGCCCTGGGACCAGCTGGGCCATTGCCCTGCCCACTAGCAGGCCAACACAAGCTTTGAAACATCCCAGACCCTGCAACCAGATGTTTCGGGAAACTGCCCCACCCACCAGTGGCCCAACACCAGCTCTGAGACCCCGGGATCCTGCAGCCAGGACCCAGGAGCCAGGACCCAGGACCCAGGACCCAGCTCTGCCTGGGCCCTAACTCAATCCACCAGTGAGCCAGCACTAGCCCCAGGGCTCCCTAGGATTCTGCAGTCAGCTGCCTTGTGACCTGGCCCCACCAAACAGTTGCCAGCAGGCTCCATACCAGGCAGGCCTGGCAGCCAACTGGATGGGAGACCAAGCAAGCCTACCAGACCACCCACAGAAGTCAGCCCACCACAACAAAAGAAGCCATGCAGCCTACAGAGGGGGCATCCCCAGAGCATATAGTTCTTGTGACCAGAGGGAACTGTGCTGCTGAGACGCATATAGGATGTCTCCTACAAAAGGCCACATCTCCAAGGTTGAGGAATGTAACCAAACTACCAGATACATAGAAATAAAACCAGCAAGCTAGGCAAAATGAGGCAACAGAGTAATATGTTCCAAATGAAGGAACAAGATAAAACCCCAGAAGAACTAAGTGAAATGGAGATAGGCAATCTACCTGAGGAAGGGTAATGATAGTAAAAAATGATCAAAGAACTCGAGAAAAGAATAGATGGACAAAGCAGGAAGTTAGAAGTCTTAAACAAAGAGTTAGAAAATATAAAGAACAACCAAAGAGAGATAAAAATACAAAAACTGAAATGAAAAATACACTGGAAGGAATCAGCAATAGAATAAATGATTCAGAAGAACAGATGAGTGAGCTGGAAGACAGAGTAGTGGAAATCACTGATACTGAACAAAAAAAAGAAAAAATAATGAAAAGAAATGGGGACTGTTTAAGAGACCTCTGGGACAACATCAAGCACATTAGTATTCCCATTATAGGGGTCCCAGGAGAAGAAGAGAAAGAACAATTACTTTAAATGCAAATGGACTAAATGCTCCAATCAAAAAACTAAGAGTGGCTGAATGGATACCAAAAAAACCCTGTATATATGCTGCTTACAAGAGACTCACTTCTGATCTAAAGACACACACAGAGACTGAGGGGATGGAAAAAGATATTCCATGCAAACGGAAATCAAAAGAAAGCCAGGGTAGCAGTACTTATATCAGACAAAGTAGACTTTAATAAAGACTGTTACAAGAGACAAAGAAGGACATTACATAATGATCAAGGGATCAATCCAAGAAGAAGATGTAACAATTGTAAATAGATATGCACCCAACATAGAAACACCTCAATATATAAGGCAAATGTTAACAGACATATAAGAAGAAATTGACAGTAACAAAATAATAGTGGGGGACTTTAACACCCCACTTACATCAATGGACAGATCATCCAGACAGAAAATCAATAAGGAAACAGCGGCATTAAATGACACATTAGACCAGATAGACTTAATAGATTATATATATATATATATATATATATATATATATATATATATATATAGAGAGAGAGAGAGAGAGAGAGAGAGAGAGAGAGAGAGAGAATATTCCAACCAAAAGCAGAAGAATACATACTCATTTCAAGTGCACATGGAATGTTCTCCAGGATAGATCACACACCAGGCCATAAAACAAGCCTCTGTAAATTTAAGAAAATTGAAATCATATCAAGCATCCTTTCTGACTACAGTGCTATGAGACTACAGATCAACTACAAGAAAAAAAACTGCAAAAACACAAACACATGGAGGCTAAACAATATGCTACTAAACAAACAGTGGATCACTAAAGAAATCTAAGAAGAAAAAAGTACCTGGAAACAAAAGAAAACAAAACACAATGACCCAAAAATCCATGGGACTCAGCTAAAACAGTTCTAAGAGGGAAGTTTATAGCAATAAAAGCTTGTCTCAAGAAACAAGAAAAATCTCAAATAAACAACCTAACCTTACACCTAAAGGAACTAGAGAAAAAAAGAACAAACAAAACCAAAGTTAGTAGAAGGAAAGAAATCATAAAGATCAGAGCAGAAAAAAAAAATGAAATAGAGACTAAAAGAACAATAAAAAGATCAATGAAACTAAAAGCTGGTTCTTTGAAAAGATAAACATAATTGATAAAACTTTAGCCAAACTCACCAAGGGAAAAAGGGAGAGGGCTTAAATCAATAAAATCAGAAATGAAAAAGAAGTTAAAACCAACACCGCAGAAATACAAAAGATAATAAGAGACTACTATAAAAAAACTATATGCCAATAAAATGGACAACCTAGAAGAAACAGACAAATTCCTAGAAATATACAATCTCCTAAGACTGAACCAGGAAGACAGGGAAAATATGAACAGACCAATTACCATCAATGAAGTGGAATCAGTAATCAAAAAACTCCCAACAAATAAAAGTCCAGGGCCAGATGGCTTCACAAGTGAACTCGACCAAACATTTAGAGAAGAGTTAACACCTATCCTTCTCAAACTCTTCCAAAAATTGCCAAGAAAGGAACACTTCTGAACTCATTCCACGAGGCCAGCATCACCCTGATACTAAAACCAGACCAAGATATCACAAAAAAAAGAAAATTATAGGCCAATATCACTGATAAACATAGATGCAAAAATCCTCAGCAAAATACTAGCCATCCAAGTCCAACAATACATTAAAAGGATCATATACCATGATCAAGTGGAATTTATCTCAGGGATACAAGGATTTTTCAATATTCACAAATCAATCAACGTGATACACCACATTAACAAATCTGAGAATAAAAACTATATGATCATCTCAATAGATGTAGAAAAATCTTCTGAAAAAATTCAACATTCATTTATGACAAAAACTCTTCAGAAAGTGGGTATAGAGGGAACATACCTCAACAAAATAAAGGCAATATGCGATAAGCCCACAGCTAACATCATAGTTAACCGTGAAAAGCTGAAAACATTTCCTCTAAGATCAGGAACAAGACAAGGATGCCCACTCACGCTCACCACTTTTTTTCAACATAGTATTGGAGGTCTTAGTCACAGCAATCAGAGAAGAAAAATGAAAGGAATCCAAATTGAAAACGAAGAAGTAAAATTGTCACTGTCTGCTGATGAGATGATGCTATACATAGAAAGGCCTAAAGACACCACCAGAAAAATGCTAAAGCTCATCAATGAATTTGGTAAAGTTGCAGGATACAAAATTAATGTACAGAAATCTGTTGCATTTCTATACACTAACAATGAACTATCAGAAAGAGAAATTAAGGAAACAATCCCATTTACAATCACATCAAAAGAATAAAATACCTAGGAATAAACCTACCTAAGGATATTAAAGACCTATATTCATAAAACTGTAAGACACTGACGAAAGAAATTGAAGATGACACAAACAGGTAGAAAGATATTCCATGTTCATGGATTGGAAGGATTAATATTGTTACAATGACCATACTACCCAAGGCAATCTACAGATTCAATGCAATCCTTATCAAAATACCAATGGCATTTTCAACAGAAATAGAACAAATAATTTTAAAATTTGTATGGAAACACAAAAGACTCTGAATAGCCAAAACAATTTTGAAAAAGAACAAGGCTGGAGGAATTATGCTCCCTGACTTTAGACTATACTACAAAGCTATAGTCATCAAAACAGTATGGTACTGGCACAAAAACAGACATATAGATCAAAGGAGCAGAACAGAGATCCCAGAAATATACCCATGCACATATAGTCAATTAATCTACGACAAAAGAGGCAAGAATACACAATGGAGAAGACAGTCCCCTCAATAAGTGGCGCTGGGAAAACTGGACAGCTACATGTAAAAGAACAAAATTAGAACATTTTCTAGCACCATATACAAAAATAAACTCAAAATGGATTAAAGACCTATATGTAAGCCTGGAAACCATAATACTTCTAGAAGAATACATAGGCAAAACACTCTTTGACTTAAATAGTAGCAATATTTTTTGGGATCTGTTTCCTAAGGCAAAGGAAACAAAAGCAAAAATAAACAATGGGACCTAATTTAACTTAAAAGCTTTTGCATAGCAAAGGATGCCATCGAAAAAAATGAAAAGACAACCTACTAAATGGGAAAAAAAATTTGCAAATGATATTACCCATTAGGGGTTAATATCCAAAATATATAAACAGCTCATACAACTCAACATCAAAAAACAAACAGCCTAACTGAAAAATGGGCAAATGACCTGAGTAGCCATTTTCCAAAGAGGAAATGCAGATGGCCAGGAGGCACATGAAAAGATGCTCAACATCACTAATCATCGAAGAAATGCAAATCAAAACCACAATGTGATATCACCTCACCCCTGTCAGAATGTCTATCATCAAAAAGACTGATAATAATAAATGTTGACAAGGATGTGGAGAAAAAGAACCCTTGTACACTGTTGGTAAGAATGTAAAATGGTGCAGCCCTGTGGAAAACAGTATGCAGTTTCCTCAAAAAACTAAAAATGGAACCACCATATGATCCAGCAATTCCACTCCTGGGTATATAGCCAAAGAAAATGAAAACATTAAATAAAAATACATATGCACCCCAATGTTCGTAGCAGCATTATTTACAATAGCAGAGATAAGGAAGCAACCTACGTGTCCATCAACAAATGAATGGGTAAAGAAGATACGGCATATATATATATATATATATATATATATATATATATATATATATATATATACATATATGATGGAATACTACTCAGCCATAAAAAAGAATGAAAATTTGCCATTTGCAGCAACATGATGGACTTGGAGCATATTATACCTAGTGAAATAAGTCAGAAGAGAAAGACAAATACTGTACGATATCACTTATATGTGGAATCTAAAAAAAATACCAAAAAACTACTGAATATAACAAAAAAGAAACAGACTCACAGATATAGAGTACAAACTAGTGGTTACCAGTGGAGAGAGGGAAGGGGGGAGGGGCAAGATAGAGATAGTGGATTAAGAGGTACAAATTATTATGTATAAAATAAATAAGCTACAAGGATATATTGTACACCACAAGGAATATAGCAATATTTTATAATAACTATAAATGGAGTATCACCTTTAAAATTGTGATTCATTATGTTGTACACTTGAAACATATAATATTGTACATCAACTATACCTCAATTTTAAGAAAACCCAACATTGAACACTTTAAAATGATGAAACGTATGGTAAATGAATTATATCTCGATAAAAATGTGTATATATTTACTATAGAAAGTGTTAAAACATGTGTGTCTTTTCACATATGCATTTTGGTTTTGTTAACAAAGTCACATACCATTCTCTGCTTTTTCAACTTAATATGAATTGAAGATATTCCACATCATTAAATCTTCCTATGACAGTTTTTAAAAAGAACTGCTGATACATCCAACAACACTCATGCTTCTCAAAAGCATGTTTACCGAAATTAGCCAGATTCAAAAGCATACATGTTATTCTATTCCCCTTAATGAAATTCAAAAATGGGCAAAACTGATCTGTGATATTAGAGGTTAGACTAGTGGTCAACTTTTGGGGAGTTATTGACTGAGTTGGGGCATTTAAGGGCCTTCTGGGGTACTAGAAGTGTTCTATATCTTCATCTGGAAGATGGTGATATAAAAATATGCCTATAAGTAAAAATCCATTTATCTGTATGCTTAACGTGTTTGCATATCATTGTATATAAACTATAGTTCAATTAAAAATAAAAAACAAAAAATAAATTTAAAAAATGTGGCATCAGTGCAAGGCTAGACAAACAGACTAATGGAATAGACTAGACCGCTCAGAAACAGCTTGATGATTGATGATAGATAGATAGATAGATGATAGATAATTTTTATTTTTATGTGACTAACCAATTTACAGCAAAGTCTCCACTACAGTTCAGCTGGGCAAAGGATGGCCTTTTCAATAAATGGTGATTAAATGAAAATATGAACCTTGACTATATTAAAAAATGAATCTTGACCCCCTACCTCACACCAAACACAGAAAATTAACTTCAGATTAAGCATAGACTTACATGTTAAAGGCAAAATAATAAAGTTTCTAAAAGAAAAACTAGGAGAATATATTCATTATATTAGTCAGAAATTTCTTAAACAGAAAGTATTAGTCATAAAAGAAAAAACTAATAAATTGCACTTCATAATATTAAGGATTTTTGCTCATCAAAAGATACAATTAAGAGAGAGAGAAGGCAAACCACAGACCGAGAAGATATTCGTGAAATACATATATTTGTATCCAGAATATATAAAGAACTTCTACTTCCAATAAGAAGACAGGAACCTCAGATTTAAAACAGTCAAAATATTTGTTCAAACTCTTCACTTTTTAGAATATCCAAATGGTCGATGATCATGTGAGAAGATGGTCAACATCATTATTCATTAAGGAATTGAAAACTGAAAATACAATGAAATAGCAGTAGACATCCAGTAGAATAGCTAAAATTAAAAGGGCTGAAAATACTGAATGTTGGCAAGAATGCAGAGCATCTTGAACTCTAATGCATTGCTAGTAAGAATATAAATTGTTTCAACCACTTTGGAAAAATATTTGGCAGTGCTTACTAAAACTAAATACACATATACTCACGACTCAGGAATTCCAATCCTAGGTGTATTTCCAAGAGCAATGAGTTCATATATGTACCAAAAGGCATGTACAAGAATGTTCATTAACAGCTTTCTTCATAATAGCTCCAAACTAGAATACACACCGAATGTCCACCTATAGTAGAATTGATAAGAAGTTCTTATACTCAATACAATGGAATTCTACACAGCAATAAGAAGGATGGACTGCTTCTACCCAAAGTAATATGGATAAATCTCACAGACAAAATGATGAGTGAAAGAAGCCAGATACAAGAGAGTATATTCCGTATGCTTCCAGTGAAATAAAGCACGAGAACCAAAAAAATTAAGCTGGCATAATGGAACCTTCTAAGTGCTGGAGATGTTTTATATCTTGATTTGTGTGGTGGCTACATAGGTGTGTATATAAGTAAAAATTCGTTCAACTTTACACCGAAGATTTATGTACCTCACTGTATGTAAAATTATAACTTTATATAAAATTAAATTAAAAGACGTGTACAAAAATCTTTATAGAAGCATTTTTCATAGTAGTCCCAAATCATAAACAACCTAAAGGTCCATCAATAATAGAATCAATCTATAAATTATGGTATATTCATACTGTAGAGTACTACATAAAAATGAAAACACACCCCAAACTACTGATACAAAAACATGACTGAATCTCAAAAACATAATTAATTGAGCAAAAGAAGCCAGACTAACATATGAGTTAACAATTCCACTCCTAGATATATTTCCAAGAGAATTGAAATCAGGGACTCAAATACTTGTAAATCAATGTTCATAGCAGCCAAAAAGTGGAAATAGCCCAAATGTCCATCAGTGGATGAATGGACTAACACAATGTGGTGTATCCATACAACGGAATATTATTCAGCCATAAAAACAATGCAGTACTGACACCTGCTACAACATGAATGAACCCCGAAAACATTATGTTCAGTGAAAGAAGCCAGACCCAAAATGACAAATGATATATGATCCCGTTTATATCAGGTACCTAGAATAGGCAAATCCATAGAGACAGAAAGTAGAATAGAGGTTACCAGGGGCTGGGGGAGAGGGGAATAGGGAGTTATCATTTAACGGCTCCAGAATTTATGTTTGGGATGATGAAGAAGTTCTGGAAATGAACAGTGGTGATGATTGCACAACATTGTGAATGTACTTAATGCCACAGAATTGCACACTTAAAAATGGTTGAAATGGTAAGTTTTATGTTATGCATATTTTATCACTATTTTTAAAAAGAAACGGGACAAAAATACATATTGCATGTTTCCATTTATATGAAGTTCTAGAACAGGCAAAACTAATGTATGGTGATAGAGGTCAGGATAGCGTTTGCCTTTGGTTGGGGTATAGACTGGAAGAATGCAAAAGGGAGCCTTCTGGAGGGTCAAGGGGTCGTTACATGGATGCATACCTGTGTAAAAGAATGGTCCAACTTTCACTTTACAGTATATACATTATATTTCCATTTAAAAAGAAAATAAAGAGGAATAGAAACTGGGGGAAACTGCCATTTAAAATTTGCTTCCATTTCTTTATCCCTTGATCGTGGAGACTTAGGCTCACCTGGAGGCAGATTCTCTCTTTGGGGAAGTCAGTAAGATTGGCCCTTCCGATTCTACTTGTATAAAACCAGAAGCTTTGCATTGTCATGGAGACAACTACAAAGCACCTTAAAACTGACCGCAGAGATTCAGTGTCTTGCCTTGGTTACTCATAGTGGGCATGGCTAGTCAGAGATGTGCTTATGTGGCTTCTTGACTTCGGGGGTGGAAAGGGACAGGATAAGGGAAAGAGGGGCAGAGAAAAATATTTCTTGGCTATGTATAAACAGGAGGCACTGCGCTTCAACCGCTGTTTGTTCCCATGGGAGTGGATTATGGGGGCAGAGGTGGGGAGGCAGGAATGATGAACGCACCTTGCAGGTGAGCAGAGTGGATGAAGTGGCTGCTTTCATGAGACTCTGGGCATAAGCAGTGTTGCTTCAGGCACCTCAGAGCAGAGTGCGAAACAAAGCTGTAAAAAGTGCCAAGAGTTTCTTCACCTCTCCCATCACCTCTCAGAACCCTGCACCCAGTTCGGAGCATTGAGACACAGCATCCTTGGTTTGAACACTTGCAATCTTACCCAAAGCAAAGCTCCTTGAGTGAGGGCAGACAGGGAGAACGTGGAAAACATGGGGAGAGGGTGGCAACTGTAAAGCAATTTGAGCACACGAGTAAGCATCCTTTTTGCATGTCCAGGGATACTAGGCAGAAATGTGGACAGGGAATCAGCCTGAGGTACAGCAGCCACTCTGTTGGGGCTTGAACCACTGTAATTTGGGCATCAAAAGTGAAGATGACCTCAGCTTATACTTACAGTCTAGTTAAACCTGGATAGAACAACTATATATATGCCTAACTCCGTGGGCCTATGTATATGTGCGTGTTTTAATGTGTATACTTTCTTAACCAAATTGATATCCTACCATGTATTATTTTGAATCTACTTTTATTTTTATGGAGTAGTCTGTTTGGGGCATTACATTGTCATTAGAGATTCTTTTGAGGCTATGTTCCTGAGGTTAGGACACTTGCCCAGTTGCTGGGGTCTCGCCACCTAACTTCCAGCTAGAGAGGAACCCACCTGTCCTCCCGCCCCTCACTCCTGTGCCTCCCCCCACTGGATTGTGGGCTCTGTTACTTGGTCTCAGTAGCCTCCGGAGTTGTGACATAATTGGGGCCCAGCTCCACTCCTTCCATGGGGGTAAAAGAGGACCCGTTTTCAGAAGCCTTGGCAGGCAGGGTCCAGAAGTCCAAGAGCTGGCAGGTAGGTCATCCATTGTCACCGTACTAGTGAGAAGAACACACCACACCCAGGGAGCCCTCCTCTGCCTCCACCCCACCCCGACCTGGCCACAGTTTGCTAAGCCAGGCAACTGTGGAGAGAGGGGTCATGTGACTCGCCCTGGGGTATAGCAGGGAGGGTACTTGCATCCGAGTCTCTTGATCCCCCAAGGGGTATGCTTTTCCACCCACCCCCAAGCCTCCGCACAAGTGAATCTGGTGGAGGAAGCAAATTTATCCACAGATCACACACCAAAGACACAAAAACACTTATTTAATTGCTACCACAAATAGAGAATTGAATTAAGGCAGTATAATACATTTCCACTTATCCTTACAATCTTTTGTACAGTAAACCTTGCTTTAAGTGTCAATTTGAATCAATAATCGAGCTTTTTATTAAACAATGTTTTCTTGAATTCTAGAGAAAAATCATTTCCTGGGCTGTCAAGTGTGCTGATACAAGACATCTACACCTTAACACGGTGGATCACAGAACCTCAGCCAAGGGTAGTGGGCTTAGCTGATGTCGGCAAGTCTTCCTCCCCGCCTCCCCCCACCATCCCCACCACAGCTAGGAGGCTCAGAGGGATGGGAGGCAGGAGGGAACCGCTTTTGAAGAAGCACTTGTTTACAAGTCCAGGCAGTACTCCATTCACTTCTGGCTACCACTTATTACCTCAAATTCCCTTCTGAATGAAAAAGAAAAATGTAAAAACTGATTGCGTAAAAACAGCAGGCTGTGTATAATATTAAAAGCATGACTGTAATTGATCCTAGCAACCATAAGTTTGGATGTGGGGAGAAACCAGTTTATGGATGGATTTGTTTTTCCGGAACTAAATGAAAGAAAATCCTGGCAAATACTAAAAAAGGTAAGTAACTACAAATAAGGTAAAACCATCTCATCATTTGCATTCGTGTTTGACTATGAAAATCAGCACCAATGTTTGAATTTTCACAAAATAGAAATAATTCGGTGCGGCAATATCTTTCCTTTTGCCATTTGATCTCATAGGCATAAATATTTATTTTAATAATAAGAGCTTAGTAAATTGTGTTCTTCAGATAGGGGTCATATTTTGTTGCTGGAATTTAGAAAGGAAACTGTTTCGAGTACTTGTACTTTATCGCAATTGCCTTTCAGACTGCCGTTCAAAGTACAATAAATACTTAAACACATAAAGCTCTGCGGTCACATTCACTTTACGAAAGGCTTTATCACAGCGCACCTTTACCACTGCGCATGCGCTCCTCCCCCACCCACCCCCTCGAGGAATGGGAGAAGAAAGCAGGAACAAGGAGAAGGAAATGAGGAGTGGGGAGAAACGGTTACACAGGAGTGGGGAAAAACCAAAGTCTACAAGTTCAAGGATCACTGTGGGCTCACAGTCAACCACAGGAGGAAAGGGAGGCTCAGAACAACCGAAGTCAAACTTGAGGGGAATTTGGTCTCTAAAAGAGCAAGCACACACACACACACACACACACACTCACACTTTTGCAGAGTACATAATGTAAAGGAGGAGTATGCCTGAAAGGTAGGTGTGGCTCACACTGTGTCTGTGAGTCAGTGTCCGCGTGTGTCTGTGTGTAGATGCACTAAGATATCTCACTTTGTATTACGTATGCTAGCCAACCTTAAAAGTGGACCACTGCTTGGCCACCCCTAAGAGCATTTTTCACACAGCCATTTCATCAGAATCAGCTTCAACATCAATAACCATAACCTCATGGTAATCGTTGGTGGCAATGGTGACCACAATGGGGTCAACAGGGGCAGCGGCAGCAGGCTTGGGGGACTCGGTGGCAGGGTTGGAAGCGGGCTCAGGGAGGTCAGTGATGTCACACTCTAGGTGGCCAGCAGCAGTGGGCTCAGGCTGGCCGGCGATGGCAGGCTCCAGGTGGCTGGTGGCAACGGGCTCAGGACAGTCGGCAGGCTCAGGCTGCGTGGTAGCAAGCTTCGTGTGGCCAGTGGTGGGTTTAGGGCAGCTGGTGGCAGGGCTGAAGGTAGCCTTGGAGTGGCTGCCAGCAGGGACATGGTGGCCAGTGACAGGCTTGGGGTGGCTAGAGGCAGGCTTGAAATGGACAGAGTCAGCCTTGAAGCGGACAGAGGCAGGCTTAGGGTAGACAGTGGCAGACTTGGGGTGACCAGAGGCAGGCTTGGAGTGACTAAAGACAGACTTATGGTGACCAGAGGCAGATTTGCGGTGGGCAGAGGCAGACCTGGAGTGGCCGGAGGCTGGCCTGGGGTGGCCAGAGGCACGCTCAGGTTGGCCAGCTGCAGCATCACCAGGTAGTGGAACATTCCGGACGTTCATCGGCACTTCCTCCACAGCAGGACAGGCACGGGCATGGTCTTGTTCACGGGCTTGTTCGCGGGCTTGGTCACGGGCACGGGCGCGGGCGCGGGCAAAGGCTCGGGCCTCCCGCATTTCCCGAACATCAGTGATGAGGCCAGAGAGGAACAGGATAGGATGCCGCATAGCATGGAAGATGGTCCAGTATTCCCTTCGGAAATTCTCATTGAGGAGACCGTAGATCACAGCATTGAGGCAGCTGTTGAAGTAGGCTACGAAGTAGGCTGCAAGATAAAGCCAGTTGGGGATCTTGCCTGCCATCTCCTTTGGACTGACAGCCACCAAGACAGTGAGCACGTTGATGGGGCACCAGCACACTGCAAAGAGGAGGAAGATCACAAACATGGTTAGAAAATTGCGAACCTCAGCAAGCTGGTTGTCAGGATTCTGCCCAGCCGGCTCACGGGCTGCCAGCACTTTGGTCCAGATCCTCACATAGCAGAAACCCACTATGAGCAGAGGGAGGACAAAGTGGATACAGACGATGGTCACAGCAAAGGCAGGGTTGTTCAGATAGTTGAAGATGCAGGTGTAGGTGCGAGGATCATACTCGATGGTGCCGATGTACATGTTGGGCAGGACAGCCAGGACAGTCATGATCCAGGTGACAACCAGGTAAATGCAGGTATTGCGCACACTGAAGATGCGCTCATACTGGAGGCTGTGACAGATGTAGCAGTAACGGTTGATGGCAATTGCCACGATATTGAAGATAGAACCGACCACACTCAGCCCTGTGATGAATCCAACCATCTGGCACTGTAACTGGCTCAGATCCCAGCCACCAATGGCCATGGCGTGCAGCATCAGAGGATAGGGGTAGACGGCCACCAGCATATCAGCCACAGAGAGGCTAACCACGAAGATGTTGCCTGAAAAGCATATTGGGGTGGGGCGGGGCGGGGGGGGGGAGGAAGACAGAGAAGAATAAATGGTTAAATTTGGAAATCTACAAATATAAGCTGGAGGAAAAGGCCAGCTGGAGTCGTGACAATTTAGAATTCTAGAATTCTTTTAAAGAAATACAGTTGTGTTTTTATTTTTAGTTACAAGCATGTCCCAGATGATTCTGATGCACAAGCAGGTTTGGGGGACCTGTCCTTTGACAACCTTTTTTTCCTTTCAAACAACGTCGTCTCTGCTTTGGGAAAAAAGTGAAGTCAGAAAGCAGTAAACACGAAAGCCCGTTGGGGAGCCCTTCACACTCCCACACACACAGACCTGTGGCCATCATTTTAAACGAAAACAAAATGCAAAGTTTTGGCGGAGTAGGGGTGGGGGGAGGGAGGGAGTAGAGGGGAGCTGGATGGAGCTGTCTGTCGGAAACAGGCTGGAGGGTAGGGACTGGGGTGGGTGGAGAGATTGGAGGACTGTCAGGAAGCCTCAACCTCCCCCCACCCCGAAAAAAAACAAATTAGCCCTCTGCCTTCTCTAACTTACCATCGCATTTACAACGCAAACATGTCTAAAGAGAACTGTCCGAGAAAGGGCATGTCGTTTTCTTAAGCGGTCTTTCCCAGCGGGATCAGACAATAATCTAAGACCTAGCCCAGTAAATACTTACCATTTCCGAGGTAACCTAAGAGTAAAAACTGAGGGCGGGGAGAGGCCCTGTAAAATTTAGTCTGAGAAATAGTGAGCAAAGAGGGAAAAAAATCAGGAAAATCCCTGCAAGGATTAGCAGAATTGCCTGCTTCACGCGGGTCCCCGAGCAGAGCCGGGCACCAGCACGTTCGCCGCCCTGCACACTGGTTCCAGGCCCCCGGCCCCGGGCTTTACTGGAGCCTGCGGGCTAAACAGGAAAGTGCCGGGGGCGGGGCGGGGGGGCACTCCTGTTTTGTAGGCCGGCGGTAGGAAGGCTGTTTGTAAAACCTGCAAAGCCAAGTGCAGATGCGGAGCCCTTTCTCTGGAAACACCTCATTGCTAATTAGCATTGGTTTGGCAAAATATTGCACTTCATCTCGGACTGGGAGAAACTGAGCACTTTTAAAAGGGCAAAGGAACAGCTCGTTCTGCTTCCTTCCGCCAGCACTGCCAAGGCGAGGCCTCGGCGCTTTCTACCCAAGAGGTTCTTTCTAGGGTTTTCCCTCAAAGTAATGAATTCGGAGAAGAAAGGATGAGAAGAGAGAGGGCAAAGACTTAAAAACAAAACCACAAAAACTCTAAAAACCTTTATTTGAATTATGGAAGGAAAGGAAGGTGAAGGAGAAAAGGAAAAAAGAGAAAATGGACTTTGCAGGTGCCCCACCCCCCGGGGGCTCCGGGGTTGGGCCCCTTGGGACCGCACTGCTAGAGTGCACGTGAGATCCAAGTGTGCGGCCCCACGTCTCCGGGGGACCGAGGAGAAATCAGACACACCCATCAGAGTTTAAAAGAAAACTTTTAATGACTGTGTGCCCGTCAGTGCATTTAGAAACTTGTGTGGTGTTTGTGATTCCTCGTCCAAGCAAAGTAACCCCCCAGAGACTGGCGGCCTCCACTCCCCGGCACCCCGCCCGCCCGGGTCCTGTGGGTGCCCGACCCCCTCAGACCCCGCCCTCTCGCTCCCCTCTGCCCTCCGGCCCCAGCCGGCCGGGATCCAGGCGGCGGAGACCCTGGGCGCCGCCCCCTCCCTCCCGGGGCCCGAGCTGGGAGTTTGGGCCCCTTCGCCCCTCCCCCACCTCCCCTCTCGAGCCCTCTCCCGCCCAACCTGCAAAGGCGGCTCACGGCTACGCAGCGTCTGCCGGCCCCGCCCCCGGCAAGGGGCGCAGCGCCCTGCAGCCTCCAGCACCGTCCCCCAGGCCCGCTCGCAGCCGGCCCCCTCCCCTTGGCACTGGCAGGCCGCGAGGGGAGTCTCGCTCGCCGCCCCACCTCGTCCCACATCCCCGCGCTCTGCGGTCTCCCTGCGCCCCCCACCATCCCCTCTGAGCTCTCCTGCAGCCCTCCCGCGATCCTCACCGGTTCTGCCGTCTTCTATCCCCCCGGGACGCCGAGCTCCCGAACCTTTCCGCCGCCCCGCCCTGCGACCCCCGGTACCCCGCTTACGGACTTCGGGATCTCCGCCGCCGCCGCCGCCGCCGTCGCTGCCACCGCCTGCTGCGCCCAGCCGGCCGCTCCCCTCTCTCCGCCGTGCGCCCTGGGACGGGCGGACGGAGCTCGGCTCCGGTGGGCTCAGACCGCCCTGCTTCACACTCAGGCGCGGGGGTCTGCGCTCCGCCGCCCGGGAGCTGCCCGGGAGCCGCCCTGGAGTCACAGGGCTGCGGCGAGCGGGGGCTCGGCCGGGCTTGGGCTCGGGCGCCGCGCTGCGCTCCGGCAAGCGCCGCCTCAGCCGCTGAGAACTTAACTTTACCGGAGCGGGTAGCAACCCCGCTGCTCCCTCCGCGTTAATTCCTCCCGCGCTGCCTCGGCGCGGCCACCTCTGCGGCGTCCGGCTCGGCGTGCTGTCCCCGGGCGGCCGCCGGACTCTCCGCTCGGGTGCCGGCTCCCTCTGCATCAGGTTCCCGACGGGGCCGGGCTCGGCGGTGTGCCGCGCACCGCGGGGACGGGGATTTGCACTTGGATGCCCAGAGCTTCTCCGAACCTCCGCAGCCTGGAGAAGCTCTAAGTTTATGGGGCCCCCCGGCAGAACATCATCACTCAGGCTGGCAGGGAAATGGGGAGCAGGGCCCGTCCACGGGTTCCCTATTGCAGGAGCCCAAACTAACACCCTAGGTAGGGGTTGCAAGTGGCTGCACGGTGGGTAGGGAGAAGGAAAGGGGTCTTACCAGAATTTCGGAGCTTCTTGTTCTTCGACACAGCCAAAATGACCATGGAGTTGCCGATCAGGTCTACGACTATGGTGATGACCATTGCGCAGAACATAAAGATGATTAGAGCCGGTGGGTAGTCTGGCTGTGGCAGTTTACAGCCAATACAGCCGTATGGGGTGGGAACTGCCAGGGTAGGCCCCATGTTGCTGCTGGAGACCGTTAGGTCCTCCCAGCCGGGTCTGGACAGCGAACACCTGCTCTGTCGCCAGAAGCTTCAGGAAAGCTGCCACCCCTCCGAGAGTCAGAGAGCAAATGACAGCTTTCCCGCCCCTCTCCGATGAGCTTTTAAAGCCTCAAGAGGCGGCTAGCCCCACCCCAAATCCCTCCCCCCGACCAATCAGAGCTCCCTGATCACCCCCGCTTTGATCTCCAACTCTTTTTGGACAAATCCACATCGAGGTGTCGTCTTGCTTCCGACTGCCTTGTATGTGCTTCCCCTCTAGCCGCTCCCCCTCCCACCACATCCCCCAGGTACCCTGCGTCGTGACCAGCTCGGAATCCACCTCCTCCCCACCAGCCACTGCGCATCCGTTTCTAGCAAGTTCTCCCTCCCTCTCTTACGCAAACACCTGGCAAAGCGCTGTAGATTGCAGAGCGGGGCTATAGGGTCCCTCTTGGGGGTCCAGTGCCAACCCAAGCCTGCCTGAAGCCCCCGGCAGAGCGTGAGGAGCGGCCAGTGGCCCCTTGAACCCTAGATATTCGCCTCTGCAGTCTCCTTGAGAGGTTCATCCCATCTCAGTGTTTTGCCTTTTCAAAGCATTCTGTACTCCGCGGGAAGCAGGGGACAGCTGCCGGGGGCTTCCATCCCCAATCGGGGCAGCAGTCTCTAGGGAATTTATTCCCACTCCAGTGCCTGGCAGGAGCTGGTTGGCTCCCTTAGCAGCAGCGGCGGGTGGCCACTCAATCCGGTCCCCGACTTGTGTTTTCCTTGAGGAGATGGCCCCTACGTCAGGCTCTGGGAGCAGGGATCGTGTCTGTACTCTGGGAGTGAGGAGGGGTAGATGGTGGCCGCTTGCCCCCAACTCTGGGGCAAGCGAGAGTGAGAGCGCATCCCCTTCCCTGCTGCCTGGCACCCTGGCTGCGGGAGCTTCGAGGCTGCTCTGGGGAAAAGTAAAACGGGGGGAAAAGCCCTTCTCTTGGACAGCCGCTCCTCGAAGAAACCCGGGACCAGCGGCTTCGACTCCCGTCCCCTCTCTAGGTGCTCCGCAAGCTTTACGGAGTGGCGCGGGGCACTCGGGTAAGCTCGGGGAGCTGTGCCGGAGCGGCGGGACAGGCGCGGAGGTGCTGGGCTGCGCAGCCTGGAAGCCACCGGCAGACCAGAGGCCCCCGCCCCAGGAATAACTCAGTTCAGTCCTTTTCCCTTGCGGGGGGTCTCATTTCAACCTCAACTGGGTCGGGCCGCCCCCCCGCCCCGCGGATCTCCCTCCGCAGGCGTCACAGTTCCCTGCGGTGCGCCCAGGCTCTCGGAGCGCACGGGCTACGGGAAATCCGAAAGATTCGGGCTACAGGGGCGAGATTCGGATACTCGTTCCCTCAACGACCTTGGTTACAGGGGTGGATTTTGTGCCGGCTACTAAAAGTTATGACTCTTGTTGAGAAACCTCCCAGAAAATTTCAGCAAGCACCTTGAAACTTGTCCCAGACTAGCCTTCTTGCTGCAGTGGGGGGATAGGGGGTTGCACTGTCCCGGAGCGCCACCGTCTGGACACTGCCGCCCTCCTGACCCGCGGGGAAGGAGGCGGACACAGGGGTTGGGGGCTGGGGCGCGTTCCGCGAGGGACTTCAACATCTAGGGACCTTTAACGGAAAGACAGATACGACTGAAAAATCAAGAGTGCATGCACTTCCTCTCGCTGAAAAGTCCAAACTAGTAATGTGTCTCCTTGTTTGAAGATGAACCCCTCACCCCCATACTGCGGACGCTACTGAGAAGAGAATCGGCACGAATAACAGTCTCCCGCCTGGAGCCTTTTCTCGTTCATTATGTCATTGCTCCCGGTCGCCTGGATCCCCGGCCGCGCGCTGTCTGGGCCGGACTTAGCCAGGATTTACCATAAACGCAGCCCCAAAACAGGCTATGCTATCCTCCCTAGGCAACTGTGAGCCCCGAAAAGAGACTAAAGCCGAAAGGCCGCCCACACCGTGAAGTAGTTCTTCACATCTGGCTGCTGATGCTGGTTTCCCGAGGGTTTGGGTCCTTTTACTTACGGCAAAGAGCGGTTTTTAATTCAAATAAACAAAAATTGGAATGAAAGAAGGAAATCAGCATTCTAATGACTTAAGACACTGGAGTGTCCCCTACCCAAGCCACCTCCCCCCACCCAAAATCTTGTAAAGAGAGCTGGCAAACTGTTATCCAGTGCACTGTACTTCTGAGATGAGGTGGCCCCAGAGCAGGTGGAGGCCCAGGACACTGGAAATTCTGGATGGACTGTGGCCTGGACTTCCTTGGGACTGAGGACCGAGCAGGAGAGAGGATGACCTGATCCCCTGGCCCCTGCCCCTGTTTGAACACTGCTTGATCATGACCTCATGGGGCTTGGATTTTTCAATGCTAGACAAGTGGGAGAAGCAACTATTTTAATAGTGGAGGGGCAGAGAATTCTGCATCTGGTTAAATTAATTTTCTTATTTTTATGAATTATCTTAATAAAACTTCTGAACGTAGTCCCTATCCTAAGAAAAACAGATGGATATCGAATCCATTATGTGGATACATATGAGGAAGAAAAGCAGTCAGGCTCTGCCAGGCTAGGACAAGATCCATGGGCAATAAGTTCAATTATTTTGGAAGTTAAGGGGGTAGCTTTTTATTGGGTAGAGTGCAGTGCATATGGTTTATTTAAGCTTCCAAAAGATTTTTAATTAAGTGTCTTTCTGAAAGGCCTGCTACGAAGTGCTAATAACTGGCGATGGAGAGAAACACTATTGGGGATTTGAAAGCTATTAAGATATAGATTCAAAATAGAGGAGAGCTAGGATGTTCCCTGGGGATCCCAGGAAAACCGAGGAAACCCATATGGAATTTGGGAAGGAGAAAAAGCAATGGATAGTGGACAGAGAATGTATAGAGAGTTTGCAGTCCTGGAACCCAGTGAGCGTGGTCCTTTCCCCTAGGTCACTTATTATGAGATTAGGGAGACTAGGGAGCCCCAAAGGACTCCCAGGACTGAAAGCTCGGGACATCCCAGGCAGAGGTGGTGCCAACTGGCATTCTGTACGGAAGGTAGATACTAGAAGATTTTTCCCCTCTTCTTGTTGATACAGAAACCTTTCATCGCAGCCTCCACATTTCTCATCTTTTTCTTTAAGGTTTTTTTTTTTTTTGAAGTATAGTTAATTTACAAGATTGTTTTAGTTTCAGGTGTACAGCAGAGTGACTCAGATATATATATTTGTATGTGTGTTCTTTTTCAGATTCTTTTCCATTATAGGTTATTACAAGATATTGAGTAGAGTTCCCTGTGCTATACGGAAGGTGCTTGTTGTTTACCTATTTTATATATAGCAGTGTGTATCTGTCAATTCCAAACTCCTAATTTATCTCGCCTCCCCCAGATTTCTCATCTTTTGAAAAACTGAAGATCAGGATGGGCCTGGCAGTCAGGGTGGCAGCTGGCAACTCTTTCAAAGTGAGTGAGAGCAAGCGAGTGTTTTTTTTCTGCGCACACAAGGACAGTGCTACATCTTCAGATCTCTTATTATGGAGGCAATGGCAGAAGGTTACCTTTCATCATCCTTCTAAGCTCTCTGTTCACCCTCAAGTACTATAATGATACCTCGCTCGTAATTAGTGCATTGTAAGTTTAAATAAGCGTTTTATAGTTTCCAAAAATCCCATCAGTATTATAATGATGTTCACCCTCAAGTACTATAATGACACCTCTCTTGTAATTAGTGCATTGTAAGTTTAAATAAGCATTTTATAGTTTCCAAAAATTCCATCAGGGATATATTCTCACAACAATGCCATTTAACAGGTGGGGAAACTGAGGTGCAGAGAGGGCAAAGGACTTCCCCAAGGCCATGCCAAGGTTAGTGGAGGAGGCTCTCTCCCACAGCCCAGCTTCGTAAGATAGTGTTTTGCTCTGAGACTTGATAGGGTGGATTCTGTGTTCTCCTTTTTGTTGTTGTTCTATTTTTTGTTTGATTATTTTTATTGAGATACATTCACATACTATACTCACCCTTTTCAAGTGCACAGTTCAGTGTGTTTTTTTCGTACATTCCCTAAGTTGTGCAACCATCATTACTATCAAATTTCAGAACATTCCCATCAACCCAAAGAGAAGCCCTGTATCCATTAGCAGTCCCTCCCCATTCCCCCCAGCCCCTCAGCTCCTAGGAACCACTAATCTGATGTGTGTCTCATATAAATAGAATTATACAATATGTGGCCTTTTGTGTCTGGCTGCTTTCCCTTAGCATAATATCTTCAAGGTCATCCACGTTGTAGCATGTATTAGTACTTCATTCCTGTTTATGGCCATATAGTATTCCGTTGTATGAAGAGACCACATTTTGTTTATCCAATCATCCATCAATGGACCTTCGGGTTGTTTCCAATTTTGGGCTATTATGAGTAATGCTGCTATGAACATTTTGAGTTCTCTTTCAGCCCCCAAGCAGCCACTGGCCCAAGAGAGACAGAGGGCCTCTAAGTGCCAGTTCACACCTCCTCTCCCACCCAGGGAGGGCAGGACGGCTAAGGGCTGCCCCCGTCACTCCGACCTTCTTTGACCAGTGCTCATCTGACATTACCAGATCGTCTGCTGAAGCCACATTAGACCATTGATTGACACTTTAATATATGAAAACCGGCAAAATGAGAATTTGGTGCAAACCCAGTAAGAGTGAAAAAGTCTTTCAGTTTGAATACAAGCAGAACATTCTCCATTTGTTCTTGAACTTTGGGGGATGTTTTATCTCTCCTTGGGACAGTACACAGGAGTCTGGAAGGTGCTTTGCACACCCAGTCCCTGCTCCCCCCCAAACTGCTCCTACCCCAGCACTGAGCAGACGCCTGATACAAGGAGACTGCATTTGGCTCAATTCTTGAAAATGAAAACAAGATTGGACCCAGCTCTGCCACTGGTCAGCTGTATGACCCTGGGCATGTGACTTAGCCTCTTTGTCTCAGTTTCCTCAGCTATAAAATGCAGATAATAATAGTGCCTCAAAACTTGTCATAGGGTGAATGGGGGAGTTAAATGAGATAATACATGCAAGCACTTAGAACACTCTCAAGAACGGAGTGAGCATTCAGCAACCACTAGCTATTCTTCTTCTTCTTCTTCTGAACGTTTCTAATACTTTAAACTCTATTTGGTTACACTTCCATAGAAGACAGAGGCTCTCTGAGACATCAGAGACTCTGTCCCCAGCTGGCTCTTGCCTCTAGGCTCTAATTCCTGGCAGAAGCCACCCAATGGGCACTCACCAGTATCCCAGGCCACCATGACATGTGACAGTGTGTTAGATGGAAAGGGACATACAGAGTGACTCGCATTTTCACTGCCCCCCTGAGATGCTTCACTGATACAATTTGTATATTTTCCATGAGAAGGAACAATCAGATTTCTTGACATCAGTCAGAATAAAAGCATGGAAGATGGTTGGTCTAGAGACAGGTCAGACCTGAAGTCCACAGGGGGCTGGGGGAGCTGGGTTTCAGCAGAGCGTGGGACCAGCCCAGGCTGAAGAAGATCTAGTTCCAGGTCGAGGATGGGGGCCAGGACTCCAGGGGCAAGGCTGTGGCCTCAAAGGAACTGCGCAGGGATTTGGGCAGGAATCCAGCCACTGGAACGGGGAGCCAGCCAGGTCATGACATCAACCAACTCAAGAGCAGCTTGGGACAGGTGATTTTTTTTCCTAAACAGACTGTGTCTGGTCACATTTATGTTACCAACTTGGAGACACTGTCTCCAGATTTGTTAAATGAACAAGAGAATGATTGTCCTCTCCAAATCCTCTGGGCTTAATTCATCATGGCTAGGACCACTTTATCTTCCCCCGTGGTTGAGTCATTAGAAGGAGCAGGACACATCCATTTTCTTTAGTGCAATCAGGGACTCACCAAAACAATTAGCAGCCAGTATTTCCAAAATCCCAGTGCCTGATAAAGACTCCAGGTTAGGTGGTGCAAATCAAAGGGTTACCAGGGAAAGAAGCAGCACATTAATTACTTGTAGTAACACATGGACTCCCTACCCCTTATTCAATTTACCTGATAATTAGAGCTTAATGAACAATATCCACTTTCCTAGTTTCTCATTCTAGCCAAGCACGATCACCCATGCGTTTAAAGACTGTCCCTCTTATTAATCAACCTTCTGACTTCTGGTGCAATAAACAGCTTGTCTCGGGAGCTCTGCTTTAGCCCCCTCTATTACAAGGCGTAGGACATGGGTACCGACCAGGGCCCAACCCCGTCCTCTTCCTCCCCAGTGGGTCCACTCAGCCCCTAATGATGGCTAACATGTATGTGTCCTTCCTAGATGCCAGCCACTGTTCTGAGTGCTTTGTTCATATATTCTTATTTAATCCTGACAACAGCCCTATGAGATAGGTACAATGACTATCCCTCTTTCACAGATAAAGAAGCTAAGGCCCAGAAAGGTTATGTCACTTGTCCCAGGTTGCACAGATAATATGATAGAGCTAGAAGTCTAGCTTGGGTGGTCTGACTCCAGAGTCTGTGGCTTCACCAAAATGCCTCACTGCACGCATTGTTTCGGCTCTATGGTACTGGTTCTCAAATTGAGTGCGAGTTAGAGCCACCAGGAGCACTTAGGGAAAATACAGCTTTCAAGGGCTGCCCCTAGAGATTCTGATTCGGCAGGTCTGGGTGGAGCCCTGGAATCTGCATGTTTCCCAAGTGCTCCAGGTGATTCTCGATTCAAGGGTCCCAGGGACCCCTCTTACAGAAACCCTGCTCTTACAATCCAGTCTTACACCTAGCCCTTGGCAATTTAAGGAAGTCTAGACCTGGCAGTCAGTGACTCAGTGCCCGAGCTGCTCCTGAGAGTGAGATCCTGCTGGGACTTGATATACTTGTTCTAGTTCATAAACTCTTGCTTTGGTCCTCGGACTGAATCCCACCCTGTACCTCAGTTCTGGTGATGAGGATCCTGGCCCAATGCCTGATAATAACCTGTTCAGCTCCCTGGTAACAGGGCTACCTTGCTCTCCCAGAGACCAGAGGCCTGACCATGCCCCCTTCCTGCTGCGAGACTCAGCCTGGTGGCCTGCCCAAGTAGAGTTGCCTGTGTTAGCAACTGAAAATATGGGATGCCCAGTGGAAATTGAATTTCAGATAAATACTAATAAAATCTTAGTATAAGTATGTTCCATGCAATATTTGGACATACTTATACTACAAATTATTCATTGTTTATTGGAAATTCAAATTTAACTGGGTGTCCTGTATTTTATCTGGCAACCCTATGACTGAGGGCCACGGCCCCTGCCTGATCCTAAATAAGTCAAATATGAGGACTTGGCATTGATTGGCAAAGAGCCTGCCTTCCTTCCTCTCACACTTTCCCCCAAAAAGGGGCCTGGTCAACTCTGGGAGCAGAGACTCTTGATTCAAGACGAGAGGAGCCCAGTTTGCCCTGTGGCTATCACCTTGCCTCCAGTAGATACTGGCCTGTGCATGCTTCCTACCTGCTTTAGTCAGCATCCTCTGTCTACACAGGAGGTTCCTGAGCCATCCGAAAAGAAATCCTTGCCTCCCATTCACCTGAGATACACAGCACTGTGAGCTGCCCCTGCGAGTAGCAGCTTGACTGCAAGTTGACCCCTGTCCTTTGAGGTATTGACATTTCTATGTTTTGATTTCAGCTAATACTGTATTTGAAACCATTGCATGTTTTCTACAGATGATGTCTTAAAGGTATAGTAAGTATCTTTGAGAACCTCAGTTTTAGATGCCCCAGAAGACATAGGTTTGGGGTGTTCTTCGCAGGAGTCCTCCCAAAGAATTTTGTATACCCCATGTAACGTATTCTAAGTCAGGTCATCTCCAGGCTACCTCCAAATTTGGTGAACTTCCATCTAGCTATTTTTACATGATGTTATAACCAGCAAGCAGTCAGGACAAAATTTACTTTCACTTGCATAAGTTTGTCACCTTAACCACCGAGTCAGGGCAGGACTGTCTAATGTTACTTCTGTATCCATCCCAGGCAGAGGGAGGTTCACGAGTGAAAGGTGGGGAATTGTGAGTTCTGGGCAGATGCCACCTCCTCAAGCTAGGTGTTCCTGGAGAGGAGAGCGTGTGGAGGGCCAGATGAGGAGACGTGGCTGTCTGGAATGTCAAAGAAGCAGAAGGACGAACAGCAATGAAACAACCTAACAAGACCATTCGTTTGTAGAGTCACTAGCCCAAGTCAAAAAGACTCTTTGTAGAGTCACTAGCCCAAGTCAAAAAGACTCTTAAGACCTCACAGGTGCTTCTGTTTTTTCTTTGCTGAGGCTGGCATCAGTTGGCAGGACCTAACACCCCAGGTAATTAGATCGAGCAGATTACTGTGTTCCAGCGACACTTGGTCCCACTGAGTTCTCATTTGGAACAGAAACCATAGGCATTTTGGGAGGCTCCCCTTTCTGTCTGGCCTGCAAGACTCTGATCTGAGGGGTACCTGATGGACTAGATGTCAAAAAGAAGCCCCCTCCCGCCCTGCATCTTCAGAACACCTCCTGACAATAAGCGAGAAGTTCTGGTGCTTCTGGCCCCTCTTAAACAGATATTCCATATTTAAGTTCCACTTTCTAATCAAAATTGTCTTACTTGCCAGCCTTCTCTTCCCATTATGTTTCCTGTTCTCCCTGAGCCACATCAGTTTTCACAAAATATCAAAAAAAAAAAAAAAAAAGCTTTTTTGTGACTTTCCCTCCTCTTGGCACCCCTTCTGGCTTTAATGGAAAACTCAAGTAATTTGCTTGGAGAGAGTTTTGAGGTGATCACCGAGCCTTTTCCTTCAGCCTGCAGCCCCAGCTGCCATGTTCTGTGGTCTTGGAGTAGGAAGACTTCTGCATCTACCCAGCCCTTCAACAGAGAGACTGGAACGCAGCAGCCCTCCTTCCACGTGCGGCGATAATGGCAACAGTTCTTCTTTATCAATGGCCTCTAAGTGTCAGGCACAGGGCCTCATCTCATTTCTTCCTCACCGCAAACCAGAGGGATGGCATTATTATGAGGAAACAGAGTCTATGAGAGGGGAGACCCTCTCTCCCATCACGTACATCCTCTCCTTCCCTTAACTTCCGCCCTCTCTTCTATACCCCCAGTCAGGATAGACCCAGGCTCTTGCGGTGGGGAATGGAGACTAGCACTGGGCTTGTCAGTGTGAAAAGGAGGGTTTGCTCTGGATGGGAACTGGCTAGTTAAATGGTTTCCCTCTGCCTGGCTGGTGATAAAGCCGCGAGATCCCAGGCCTCAAGCAGGCCCTGGAAAGCCATCTTAGTTCCACCTAGTTTTCTTTGTAGTGGCCACTCCAGTGCGAAATGCTGAGGGCCAGGCTACGCTGCTGGACCACAAGTGCTGAACCGAGAGACTGGCTTGGCATGAAGTGCCTTCCTCCGCTGCAAGCTGTGCTTCACAACTCCCATATGGAGACAAGAATGAGGGAACCTGGAACATTCTTTCAAGCTCTCCTTTGACCGTGCCTTTGAATAGGGGCTGGTTAGTAATATGTAACCGGGAGTATGTTGGGCTGTTTCTTGTTACCAAGGCAAGAAGGTCTCCCCTTCCAGGCTGGTTACCAACAGCTACTCTTGCCCTGCTTTGGGTAGTGCTTTTTGTGAAATGCATCTGGTCTACAGTTTTCTTTATGGAAGATATTAATTACTGACTAAACTTCTTTAATGATTATAGTATTGTTCAGGTTTCTGTTTCCTGCATCCTAGGAATAAATCCCTCTTGGTCATGGTGTAAAATCATTTTAATATGCTGTCAAATTTGGTTTGCTAGTATTTTTTAAACGTTTTCTGCATCAATATTCGTAAGGGATATTGGCCTGTAGTTTTCTTTTTTAATATTGTCTTTGGTTTGGGTATCAGGTTAATGTTGGCCTTGTAGAATGAGTTTGTTAAGTGTTCTATCATCTTCAGTTTTGGGGAGAGTTTCAGGAAGATTGGTATTAATTCTTCTCTAAATGGTTGAATTCATTGATGTGACAGATAGAAACGAATCCCTCAAGGAGCTTGCAGTCAGGTTAGAGAGTTGCAGATTCAGTTCACTCTGCTCTCTCCATTTCATGTGATGGCACTGGAACTGGCACTGGAATTGCTGCTCCTCTAAACTTCAGGGAAAGGGCAAGTAAAACTGCCGTCATATTTCCTACCATTTTAAATGTCGTTTTTTTCTTGGTTGGGCATTTGCTTGGTTGCTATAGACCTTTGACTGATTTCCAGAGCTCCTATAAAGTTATTTTAATAACTTTCTAGGTATTTGTATTTCCATGGGAATATGAGAACCTAGACCTTCCCAGTCGGCCGTGTTCCTAGATTCAATTTTGAGAGTTATTGTTTTCTGGGAATTTATCCATTTCATCTACATTATCAAACATATTGGCACAAAGTTATTTATATATCCTTTTTATCTTTTTAATGTCTGCACAACTGTAGTGATATAATTTTTTCTTTCTTAATATTTGTTATCAATTCATTCTTTCTTTTATTCTTCATCAACTTCTCCAAAAGTTTTATTTTCTGATTTCTTTCAAAGAACCAACTTTTGGCCTGTTTGACCTCTCCATTGCATGCTTGATTTCTAGTTCATTAACTTCTGTTTATATCTTCATTATTTTATCCCTTCTACTTTATTTGGGATTAATTTGCTGTTCTTACTAATTTTTTAGATGGATGCCTAGATTATTAATTTTAGTCCTTTTTCTTTTTCTAATATAACCATTTAAGGCTATGAATTTCACTCTAAGCAGTTCTTTAGTTGCATTCCACAATTTTTAATATACGACATTTTCATTATTATTAAGATCTAGATATCTTTTTTTCCTTAAAATACCTTTTGTGACTCATGGGTTATTTAAAATTATGTTTCTTAATTTCCAAACATATAGAGGCATACTAGAAATTCTTTTGTGGTTGATTTTAATTCCACTGTGATCAAAAACATACTGTATATGATTTAAGCCTTTTAAATTTGTCAAGACTTGCTTCGTGGCCCTAAATATGGTCAACATTTGTAGCTGTGTGCTTAAAAATAGTGTGTATTCTGCAACTTCTGAGTGCAGTGTTCTGTATATGTGTGTTAGGCCAAGTTATTAAACCATGTAATTTTAATCTTCTGTATCACTATTGACTTTTTGTCTTTTTTGCTTCATCAGTTTCTAAGAGGAGTATTACAATCTCTTACTGTGATTGTGAATTTATCTATTTCCATTGAATAGTTCTAGAAATTATTACTTTATATACTTTGACCTTGTGTTATTAATTCCATACACATTTCTAATTGTTATTGAAGTTTCTATCATTACAAAATAACTCTATACCTAATCATGCTTTTTGCCTTAAAGTCTATTTTGTCTGATGTTAATATAGCCAAACCAGCTTCCTTTTAGTTAGCAACTTCATGGTATTTCTTTTTCTATCCTCTTAAAATGTCAACCTTTCTGTATCTTTCTTTTCTATATGAGTTTCTTATAAATAGCATTTAGTTGGATCATTTTTGTCCAGACTGATATTCATGGTCTTTTAACTGAAGTGTTTAGTTACTTACATCAGTGAATGCCCAAAATAGTACAGCAGTTAACATCACTGGATTCATTGAGTACCTTCTCAAATCATTCCATTTTATTCCTTCTGCCAGTTTGAAAGTTATCATCTCCAATTCTAACCTAGATTCACAACATGCATGACTTATTTATGAAGTTTGGAATTAATCAACGCTTTCTTGTTCTTCATTCTTTCTAACAAGTCAGATTTTCATTCTCAGATTTCTATCCTTCTGTCTGAAGTACATTCTATAGACTTTCCTTTCTTGTGTATCACCTATGATAAATTCTCTTAGTTTTTGCCTTTTCCCCTGATTCCTAAGATATCATTTTGTTGGATGGACAGTTGTTTACTCTGAACACATCAAGGATTACAGTTCACTGCCTTGTGTGTTTTTAATTTGCTGTTAGGAAATCAGCTATCAATATATCAGTAACTGACACTCTGAAATAACTTCTTTTTTTCTTCGTTTGTTGCTTTAAATTTTTTTCCTATTCTATTTTTTAGGACTACAGTTTCACCATAATGTGTAAAAGTTAGATTTCTTTTAATTCATTTTTCTTGGACTTCACCAGCCTTCTTGAATCTATAGCTTGTTATCTTTTAATATTTCTGGAAAATTCCTCTTCAAATATTGCCAGTTGCCCAATTCCCCCTCACTCTCCTCTCCTTCTGGAATTCCAAGTAAACATATGGTAGACCTTCTCCCTCTATTATGAATACCACTTGGCCTCATTTACGTATTTTCCATCCCTTTTGTTTTCCTGTTCTGCATTCTGGATACTTACTAATTCTTTCTTTAGCTCTGTCTAATCTGTTAATGTATTTTTAATTTCTAGAAGTTATATTTGTTATGTTTTTTAAATCTCCTAGGTTATTTCTTTTGAGTACGTGTACCAAGAAGAAATGTTTAAGCTTCTATTTCATTTCTTTAAATATAAGGAATATATTTATTTTCTCATGCCTGTCTAATAATTTGATTATTTGAAGTCTTTCTGGATCTGGGTCTCTCCCATCTCTTGCTTCTGCTAGTTCTCACTCATGGCATTTTGATTCCTATGTGACTTTTTTTGTTTGTTTGTTTACTGTGTCCACGAAAAATTATTTGAGGAGATTCCTTGAAGCCCAGAATAAAAATGCCTTCTTCCAGGGAGGATTTGACTTAATTTCTGCCAGAGACTAAAGTCATTATCAGTCTGGGAGTACTTTAAACTAAATTCAGGTTTGGAGTTTTGTGGACTGCTTAGCTGTTGCAAATTTGGTTTGCAAATCTACAGCAGGGCTGTGATTACAACTCCTCAGGATTTTCCCCCTGCTCTGCTCAATGCCAAGGTCTTTCCTTGCAGTCACCTAGGAAAGGGACAGGTTTAATTCTCTTTTATCCTTACCTTGATGTTATAGGGCTCTGGGGTCTCAGTTTATTGTGCAGAACATTTCCTGTAAGACTTCTCACCACGGTCCACTCTTGGTCTTTGACTTCTGTCTCCCTTTCCCCATGAGGCTGTCAAACCCCAAGTTCAAGTTTGCTGGGATCAGCAAATACCCTCAGAACAAAGGTTTTATTCCATTAACCTTTCTGCGTTATCATGTTTCATTCGATTTTAGGCTGGTAATTCTTTTCTCTGTTGTCATCTCTTTCATGCTTTTAAGATTTTATTTCTTTTAAAGCTTTATTGGAGTATAATTGCTTTAGAATGGTGTGTTAGTTTCTGCTTTATAACAAAGTGAATCAGCTATACGTATACATATATCCCCATATCTCCTCCCTCTTACGTCTCCCTCCCACCCTCCCTATCCCTCCCCTCTAGGTGGTCACAAAGCACCAAGCTGATCTCCCTGTGCTATGTGGCTGCTTCCCACTAGCTATCTATTTTACATTTGGTAATGTATATAAAAGATGTGTATTTTATCTAAGTTGCCTGGTTGTTTTCAACAGATGAATTGGCCCAATTAACCTAGCCTGCCATATCCCTGGAACTGGAAAGCCTCAAACTCTCTCATTTTCTGTAAGGAGAGTTTTCCTCCCCAGAAATACATACCTGTGTTCTGGAGTGCAGTGGTCCAACTACTCTATGTACAGGTTTTCAGATAATTCCCTTCTCCATTTTGTCAATATCTTGTCCTCTGGCATCCCCAAATCCTGAGGGACTCTTGGATTTCCCCTCTTTAACAATATCCCCAGGAGGCAGTTTCATGCACCTGGTTTGGTCAGTTACCACTCTCTCATCTGCATGATGCCCTGCAGATAGTCGTTGGAATCTCTCTGCTGTGAGACTATGAGACTTTGTTATTGTTGGTTTATCTTTTTTTGCCTTTTATTTTTTATAGTGGAGTTTCACTAGGGCTTGGAGATAAACAGAAGAGCCCAACCTATCATCTCTCAATGGGAATCCCCTTCACTCTTCAGCCCACTGTAACCTGAACTTGCCTCTGCCAATCTGCTGAAACTTCCTTTGGCAAGGTCACCCGACAACAGCCTCCATGCTGCTAAATTCAATGGATATGTTACATCTGTCATCTTCCTTGATTTGATACAGTTGTATTTGATACAGATGACGACTCCCTCCTTCTTGAAACACTCTGTTCTCTTTCTTTACATGACCGCAGACTCTCTTGGCCCTCTACTTACCTCTCTGGGCTTTGTTTGCCAGCTTTTTCTCCTGTAAATGACGTAAATGGGCACCGAACCCAGGCTCAAAGGACCTGATTTCTTTTTCTGACTCTATTCAGTTTGAACAAATGACTTCCACTCTCTGGACTTCGATTTATGATTTCTAGCAGCACTTACAGTTCTAAGTTTTTATAATTCCATATATTTGAAGACCTTTTCAGGAATGGAAATGATAGTAAATAATGTCTACGAAAGCTGAGTAGGACCACACCAGTTCTAGCCAACAATATTTAATGGTACATTCTAGAAGAGGAAACTCACTTAGAGGAACAAATGCCCTTTAGAGCTCAGTAGCTTTCATTTAGCTGTGTATGATGTGTGACCAAATGTTTTTTTTTTTAACTAGAACACCATCCTGTGTGGGACTCTGGGTTTAAACAGAAATATTTAGTAACCTTACCTGGGGCTGTGTCAAAAAGAGGATTAGCAAAAGAATCAGAGCATCAGTCCCCTCCTTGAATCACAGTGGGATACCCTGTTTGACACAGAGATATATTTAGAAGGTCATCTTGGAAAAAATCAATCCCCAGCAAATGAATGGTATGTCTTCAGTATTCTATAAGAATGATGGGCTCTTTGCTTTTATAATTTAGTCTTACATGTGCTCCCAAAGCAAATCATCATGAAACTTTGATGGTGATGGAAAAGTTTCTTTTTTTTTTCTAGTTTTTAATTTTTGTGGTAAAGTATCTGAAGTTCTCCAATATGCTGGCATTTTTCACTAGCTGAATTTTCTTATGTGATGTGATTGTTTGGGAAAAACAACATTAAGCTAATGCTGTAATGGGAGAGAAGGACATCTAACTCATCTCTGTTAATACGTGTTTAGAAACAATTGAGAGATAGCATATCTTTAGCACCCTTGGATGGTTTAGACCTGATTTATAACTCAGCACCGTCCAGTAGAACTTTCCGTGATGATGGGAATTTTCTCTATCTCTAATCTGGTAGCCACCAGCCCTATGTGACTATTGAACACTTGAAATGTGGCCAGCGTGACTGAGGAAGTTGTACATTCATTTTATTTAGTTCTAAATTAATTTAGATTTAGACCTAAATCACCACATATGGCTGCTGGCTCCAGAGCACAGGCATTAGTTTTTCCATCTGTGGGGAAATCTTGGGGTCAAGGTGTACGTGAGAGTGAAGCAGATCATCTCCAAGAGCCCTCTTGATTCTAAAGACTGTGCCCCTCCTTCTGCCCCCACTGCCACCCGCTCAAAAAAAGGGTCCAGGAAAACATCCTCCAAATAATCGGGAGGCAATGAGGGAGTCAGAATGGCAGGACAGGCTGTGTGGTGAAACCAGAGGGGACTCCTGAGGGCAGCCCCACCCCTAATATTTTCAGAGCTCAGGACAGAGAACACATGGAGGGCCATGCACTATATGCCTACGTATTTAAGAGTGCTTTATGAAACTAACAAGATGTTAAATAAAAATATGCTCTATCCTTGTAGCTTGACAATGATGCCTTCCTAAAGACCAGACGGGTAGGTTCACATTTAAACTTCTTAGACTCCTCAGGATCTGTGCTTGAACTTGATGGTGTGGGGAGAGTCAGTCCCCATCTCCTGGCTTGAGGTTGTTCCCCTTCCCCTTCTCTTCCCACTGACACTCCATCCAGCACTGTGAGGGGCTTCATTCACATGCTTGTGGACACCTGAACGTGTATGTCCACACTGTTCACACTCCCCACAAACAGCTGCCTCTTGGCCTCCTCTTGGGGCTGGGTTTGCACATATTAATAGCTCAGTCCACCCTTAGGAAGATAACCCTGGAGACAAGTTAGGGGCAGTTCAGGCAGGGAATTCTGCAGTCCTGGGTAATTTGAGCGTGGTCTAAAAGCGGGGATATCAGCTCTGATCTAGCACAACCCCTTGATCCTTTGGACTCCTTGCCCTGCCATGGGTCAATCCCTTTAGCAGATATTGCTCTGGTCCTACTCTAGCCATGCATGCCACTCCTTGAAGGGCAGGTCCTAGGACAAAGGCCACCTCTGCCTGGTGCTAAGGCAGTTCCATCTGAGTCTAAGACAGACGACTTATCCCAAACCTCACCCTAAATCAGAGATATGCCCGCACACTATGTCATGGAAGAGCTAGACCTGTGTACAGTACACCTGAGACATTTTCAAGGTAGAGTAACTGACATGCCCAGAGAAAGTCTAGGCCTTGAAAGGGAGAAGGAGAGATGGAGGAGCTTTTCTGGTAGGAAAAGGAGGAAGGAAAGAAAGAAATTCCAAGCAGATAGTGCCTTGTCACTCCAAAGGCTGGAGTATGGGCAGGGGTTAAGCCAGGAGTAGACAGAAGACCAAAAGTTGAAGTAGGGAAAGCAGATTGGGGCCACGTTGGAAAAGGTCTTAATAACCGTCATTTTAATCCATTGGAATATAAGCTCAAAAAGACAGAACCCATGTCTGTCTTGTCCGCCACCAAGTCCCTCACAAGTCTTAGCACACCGCCTGGCCCAGCATGGTAACAAGGACCATGTTCGGACAGGCATTCCTGCCTTGGTTCAAGGCCTGTCCAGAGCAGAAGGGAGTTTGGGGTCAGATCTCTAATTTAGGAGCTTTGTCATAACCCTTCACAGACACTGCCAGAACCTTACCCTACCCATGGAGTCTGGATTCTACTAGGTTCTTCTGGCCAAGAGGTAAGTGATTCCTCTCATCCTCCTCTCCATTTATCCGAATCCTTTGCTGGAGTCCTGCCATCTCAGACATGAAGAGGAAGAGTGGAAGGAGCTCTTACGCAAACAGAAAGCTACCCAGAGAGATCAGAGCAGAGTCAGAGATTGCAATGCCTTGGGGAATGGTGGGCACAGGACATCCAGAAAGAAGAAGCAATGGAATCAAATGAAGCTGAGGAAACGCTATTGGAGTTGACAATTAGGGGGTCGCAGGTGGCAATTCAAAGGAAGGGAAGACAGAAGCTAGATTTCCAGGATTTGTGAATGAGGGGTCAGTGAAAAAGTGGAAACAGCGTGTGGAGACTACTCTGTTGAGAAGATATGCAATGGAATAAAGAAGAAAGAGAGCAGTAGCTCAAGGGGGAGAAGATGTGGAAAGAAAGCTGTGGGCAAGGTGGTTCCAAGCTCAGAAACAGGTAATGAAGACAAGGATTATCAAGAAGCTGTGAGGACTTGGTCAAGACTCTGCAATCTGGTTGTGTAATGGGCACGATCTGGGCAGTGCTGGGCAACAGAGGGTTGGGAGGAAGCTGCCAGGAGAGCGGGTGGTGGGCACCGAGGGGGATTTCTCAGAATGGGGAATTGGAAGAACGAGAACACTGAAAGGACAGGAGCTAGGGTCTTGCAAGTAGATTCCCTGTGCTAATTGAAGAGTCTGAGCTTGGGGCCCCAGTTGAGTAGGTAGGTCAAGTAATCTACCCAGGACCACACAGCTAGTACCGGCTTGAACAGTGTTGCAAACTGAACTGTGTCCCTCCCCTTCCAAATACACCCAAATCCACGTGTTGAAGCCCTAACCCCTAATGTGACTGTATTTGGAGAGAGGGCCCTTCGGGGGATAATTACGGTTAAATGAGGTCATAAGGGTAGGGCCCTGATCTGATAGGATTGGTGTCCTTATAAGAAGAGGAAGGGAGACCAGATCTCCCTCTCTCTCTCTCTCTCTCTCTCTCTCTCTCTCTCTCTCATTCTGTGTGTGTGTGTGTGCGCGCACGCGCGTGTGTGCACACGCATGCTTGTGCACAGAGGAAAGGCAATGTAAAGACACAGCCAGAAACTGGACATCTACAAACCAGGAAGAGTGCTCTCCCAGAAACTAACCCTGCTGGCACCTTGATCTTGGACTTCCAGCCTCCAGAACTAGGAGAAAATAAAGTTCTGTTGTTTAAGCCACCCAGTCTGGTATTTTATTGTGACAGCCCAAGCTGACTAATACAAATAGTGTAACCCCCCAAATTCATGTCCACCTGAAATCTCAAAAGGTAATCTTATTTGGAAATAAGTTCTTTGCAGTTGTAATTAGTTATGTGAAAATGAGGTCATATTGCATTAGGTTGGGCCCTATATCCAATGACTAATGTCCTTATAAAAAGGCCAAGTGCAGACACAGGGAGACACAGGGACAACACCATATGAAGACAGTGATGCAGCTGCCATCCAAGGAATGCCAGAAATCACTGGCAATGACCGCAAGCTAGGAAGAAGCAAAGAAGGTATCTTCCCCACAGCAGTAGAGGGAGCATTGCCCTGCTTTCACCTTAATCTCAGAATTCTGGCTCCCAGACCTGTGGGAGAATAAACTCCTGTTGGTGTAAGTCTAATCCAGTGGTAGCGCTCCAAGCTCCTCCTGTTCTTTCTACTACCCCGCACTGCTTCCCCAACTAAAGCTGATCTCCATTTCTGAATTCAGAGGCTATATTAAGATTTTTTCTTCCAAAAAATTAAGATTTTTTAACGTCAAATCTAATTTTTGAAAAATCTCATGGGAACAATTTGAACAGTCCAGAGGAGTGTCCGGTGAAATTTTAAAACCTGCCTTCTCACCAATCCTGCAGGCAACAAGAATGCTAACATTCTGCGGGCATCCTTCTCGACACTGACCAAGCATGGGCATGGACACTGTCCCTTTTCTTACCCACTGAAATCCTGCTATACATACTAGTCAGTAACTTGTTTCTTGTTGCCTAATAATTTAGCTTTGGCCGTCCAGGAGAAGGCTGCCCCAAGACAGTGCTCCTTAGGGGGCTCCTTCAAGGACAGACTCTGGAGCCGTACTGTGTGGGTTCAAATCCTGGCCCTACCACTTGCTAGCTGAGTGATTCCAGGCAAGTGACTGACCCTCTCTCCTCCCAGTTTGCTCCTCTGTAAAGTGCACCGACCTCATAAATCGCTCTGAGGATTAAATGAGTTGATGCACACAAAGCACTTGGAACAGTGCCTGGGACAGGGCCAATGTTAGATACCACACTCTTGTTACAATATTTATAGTGTGCTCAAATACGAATGCACCACCATTTATATCTAGATGGACATTTACACTGTTTCCAGCTTTTCACTAGTACACACATCACTTCAGTGAACATCTTTGTGAATGCCCCCTTGTGTTTCTAGAAGATAAATTCATGGGGGTCGAGTTGGCTGTGCCAGTTTTCCCTGTCACCAATACAACAGTGTATGTTTGACACCGTCTCCCCACATCCACTCTAACACCAAGTTCGTATATTTTTTTTTAATAATTTTCTTTTTTTTGGATTTGCAATTCTTTTTTTTTAAATTAATTAATTTATTTATTTATTTATTTATTTATTTTTGGCTGTGTTGGGTCTTCGTTTCTGTGCGAGGGCTTTCTCTAGTTGCGGCAAGTGGGGGCCACTCTTCATCGCGGTGCGCAGGCCTCTCACTGTCGCGGCCTCTCTTGTTGTGGAGCACAGGCTCCAGACGCGCAGGCTCAGCAGTTGTGGCTCACGGGCCTAGTTGCTCCGCGGCATGTGGGATCTTCCCAGACCAGGGCTCGAACCTGTGTCCCCTGCATTGGCAGGCAGACTCTCAACCACTGCGCCACCAGGGAAGCCCAAGTTCGTATATTTTAAGATTTTGATGTTATTTACAAAACAGAAACAGACTCACAGACTTAGAAAACAAACTTATGGTTACTAAAGGGGGAAGGGGGAGGAAGGATAGATTGGGAGTTTGGGATTAACAGATTCACACTACCATATATAAAATAGAAAACCAACAAGGACCTACTGTATAGCACAGGGAACTCTGCTCAATATTCTATAATAACCTAAATGGGAAAAGAATCTGAAAAAGAATAGATATATGTATACGTATAACTGAATCACTTTGCTGTACACCTGAAACTAACACAACGTTGTAAATCAACTATACTCCAATATAAAAATTAAAAATTTCTTAAAACACTAAAAAAAGATTTTTATAAGTAATACTTTAAATATTGTTGTGTATATTGTGACCTGGTAGGCAGTGCTCTTCCTTTCTTTTGCTAAATATCTGCCATTATTGGTTTAGAAATATATTTCGTGGTTGTTTGTAAATGGGAAGGTGACAACTGTCTCAAGGTTCCCTCTTTCATGACTGGTTTTCACAAGCCGTGTAGTGGTGGTTCAAAGGCCATAATGAGAGCATCTGGCCACAGCTGTTGCCAGGGATGTATGAGTCCAGAGGGCTCTGCTGGCAGCCTGCCCTGGCTCAATACCTGTTGGGATGGAAAATACCTGTACTCCCTTCAGACAAGAGGTGATTCACAGCCTGTCATGCTTGGGATTAAGCTAATGGAGCTCATTCTATTTTCAGATGCACCCCACTGTCTGAACTCTTGTTTAATTTGCAGTGTGGGTCACATGCACACGGGGTGGCTTGCTGGGGGTCAGTCAACACGTCAGGAAAAGAACAAGGTTCATGCTGTAGGGAGTAACTTCCTGCCTTCCTATATTATTATCATTCAAGCGCTGAGTTCCAGCAGCATAGAGCATGAACAACCAAATTAGCCACTTGTCATCTTTAAAACCCCTGAACAGATGACCCTTAATAAGATAGGAAAGACAACTTTTGTAAAATGGAGATAAGATGCTTGTTAGGAAGGTAGAGGGAGAGTAGCGGTTGGGTTTGTTTGGGGCTGTTTTTTGTTGTTCCCCTTCCTGTGTACTAGAAGGAAGAAAATAATAAGTAAATAAATGTAGAAAAAATACAAAATATTCATAGAATTAATAAACTCTCTTCTAAAAAAATACTTCATTTTTGGTGTTCGCCTAACAACCCTTCCACCGCTCTTGCTGTTCCCGGCTCTTCTCCCAACCCCAGCATCACTGTTCTCTGCATGCCTCCTTCATCTGCCCTACCTCAAGAAAAGTCCTCTGGGCCGGGGGCCTTGCTTGATTCTTCCCTGGGTTTCTAGCGCCCCGCACAGGGTCTGGAGCCCCACAGAGGCTTGGGACACATGTATTGACACAGAATCTGAGTCAGCAAGATATGCAGGCGGGCTGGCTCCATTTAATGGACCAGGGAAAGTGGGAACTATCTGGAAGCTGGAATGCTCCCACCCAAATTTTGCAGAATGAAATCGTCGCTTAACTAAAGGCCCAGTAGCTCACCTCCCTTCCCAAGGTATTGTGGGGATTCGAAGTGTGATGAAGTTTTAAAAAAAGATGATGAGGACATTGCATTTCTCAAAAGTACAGAGTAGCAAAATACTCGAGTCTAAGTGATCGGGTAAAATCCGCGAAGCTGTGCTAAGGGCATGAACACTCCAACCTCTGCGTCCTTTAAGATTAAATCACACAAACACATTTATAGATCAAGCCAAGTTTGCTTAATGATACACACACACACACAACTTGGAGGAATTAAAAAAGAAAACGGGTGAGTTTTGTTTTTCTAGGCGCTTAGCAGATGGAGCCTTACAGCAAAGTTGCAGCAATGAGAGGTTCTAAAAGAAAATATTTCCTTCATTCGTGGCGAGGATATGACATCTGAGGTGTTCCCCAGGGCTGTTCGGATTACAGATGCTCACTAAGAAAGAGAACTCCATGCTCCCCCCTCCCCTTTAATTACAGAGTGGGGGAGGGGGGACGTGGTCCCTCAAACAAACTGAATCATCTTAACAGGTGAAGGTCCTACAACCCATCACTGCCCCGTAGGGGTGGTAAGCAGGCATTCTGAGAGATCTTTCTGACTTGGGAATGAGCTGATTTGAAAGTCACATCAAATGCGACCGTGGTTACTTCTACATCGAGTGACTCATCTGTGCTGACGAGAATATAATGACACAGTCACGACTGGCTGAGCTGTGCGCTGCCGCCAGCACTCTCCCCAAAGGACGGAGGGGACCGCTGGGTAAAGACTTTGACGTGTTTAAAAATTCTCTACTCCCCACCCCCGAGCCTATGCCACTCCTCAGGCAAAATTGTGTTGGTCCCCCAAAATACAGTCATTCCTGTGTATCAAGGGTTCCTCAAATGGTTTAAATGTTCACATTTTTTTAAGAGAAAAATATCTGCTTTTAGAGAAAAGCAGAGGTTCTTAAGCTGGGGGGAGGGGTGCAGGGAGCAGGTGTTAGACACCAAGCTTAGTCACACTTGAACAGCCCCAATCTACATCTAGGCACCCCAAAGACACAAGTGGAAAATAACCGAGCAAATAAGCCCACTGGTTAAACGACAGCACCCCCAGTGTACAGCATGGGTGGCAAAGAGCAATTCTTCAGCAAGCGGTGAGGATGGATGGCTCAGGACGCTGGCACCCAGGAAAAGTACTGGTACCCAGCTGGCACTGGCAGTGATTCATCACAAGGAAACCAGTTATGCCTGCCTGCTACCAACCTCCCAGGGACACGAATATCTGAGGCCTCGCTGCTGCATATTAGAGTCAGGGGAACGCTAGACCAGAATCAGAACTCTGGGACTCAAGTCCTGCCTCTGCTACTAACTAGCTCTGTGACCCTGAGCAAGTCGCTTACCCCCTTAGGGAGTTTATTTGTTGCAACAGGAAAGTTTCAGGTCTGCAAGATGAATGGTTTCTAGGGTAAATCTCATGTTGTGTTCTTACCACAAAAAGCAAAAAAGAAAGGACACAAGGAAGCTTTGGGAGGCATTAGGTACGTCTAGTACCTTGACTGTGGTGATGGTATCACAGGGAGTTGCGTAGTCCAAACTCATCAAATTGTACATATTAAATATGAGCAGTTCTTTGTATATCAATTATACCTCAATAAAGCTGTTTTTTTTTTAATACCTTTCTATATCAGGCTATCCAATGGTCTTTAGGAGGGAGCTAGGGAGAGGTTTTTTGTCTTTGTTTTTTTAAACTTTGGGTTTATTTATTTATTTATTTATTTATTTTTGGCTGTGTTGGGTCTTCATTTCCGTGTGAGGGCCCTCTCCAATCGCGGCAAGTGGGGGCCACCCTTCATCGCGGTGCGCGGGCCTCTCATCATCGCGGCCTCTCCCGTTGCGGAGCACAGGCTCCAGACGCGCAGGCTCAGCAATCGTGGCTCACGGGCCCAGCCGCTCCGCGGCACGCGGGATCCTCCCAGACCAGGGCTCGAACCCGTGTCCCCTGCATTGGCAGGCAGACTCTCAACCACTGCGCCACCAGGGAAGCCCCCAAAGCTGTTTTTTATTCTTTAAAAAAGGAGAGGAGATCGGGAGGTGGGCAGCCTTAATGGATGCCCCTTAGTTTTCTTATTCTGGCATCCATCCACTCCCTCATCTTTTCCTTTATTTAACAAATATTTATTGAGTCCCTGCTATAGGTCAGGAGTTAGGTGCCCAAGATCCTGTTTACTATCTCCATGCTCGTGCTGAATTTACAGTGTCCATTTTTATCCTTACCCTCTTCTAGACATCTCCTTTCCAGACAGGAGAGGTCCAATTTAGGGCTAACCTCTTGCACAGAGAAACTTCTCAAAATTCACGGTTGCTCCCCGGAGAAGCTTCGTAGCACATGGAATTGATGGAGAATCCATTTCTCTGTTTTAAAATCTGTACAAATAGGCCTTCAAGAAAGTCTCAGCATGAAGAGGAATACCCAGGAACCCAGACCTCCTTCTCCAGTGACCACTAGCTATAAGGGAAAAAATAGGGTATCTCTGGCACTAGGAGGTATCCTGGGAGGCCCAGCTGAGTCATTCTGAGAGTAGGGATAGGAGAGGAGAGAGAGTTAGTCTTTGAAAGCGATATACCTGGTACCGTTCAGATGGGGAACGGGCCACCTAGGGCCATGTAGCAGCACAATCCCTAGCTGCCCCAAAGAACTAGGATCAAGCAAGGCTCGACTGCAGAGAGCTGATGAGAAATGACACAAGCCGTGGGGAAGACCTGGTCATTCTTGGTGCGGGAACGCCACCTAGTGTCCAGAAGGGGCATTGACAACATTGAAGAATGTGGAGCGAGTGGGAAGCAAACAACCTCAGGAATCCCACAAGGTTCTGCTTGCTAGCTTTCCTCGATTCTAGCCAAATTCTCCCTCCAAAGCATGGATACTTGCAAGTAACGCGGTACAGCTGATCGTGAGGCGGGTGTGTGGATTTCCAGGAGTTCTGGGCAGAGGTCTGAGTCTGAAGCCTGAAGAAGTGGGAACAACAACACAGACATCAAGCATCAGCCAAACCTATGCCCTAGAAATATTACCATTCCTCAGGGTGTATAGGTGTGCACGCATGGGTGGGTGCACACACCCACATACACACACGTGCATTCCATTTCTCTTCATAATCTATTAAATTTTTATTATATATGTCTTTTGGGAAATTGATTTATACTTATCTCTGAAAGTTTGGAAAATAGAGAAAAGTAAAGCTTCTGGCCATGAAGGAGTAACAGAATCTGGAATTAGTCATCCATCATAAACAACCAGAAGCTGAGCGAATATATAAGAAACAACTAATTTTAGACCTCAGACAAGAGGCAGCATGTGGCTCCGATATTCCAGGCAAGGAAATACATGGAGTAGGGAGGAGGGACCCAAGTAGAGCAAAGAAGGTTCCATGAGTTGAAGAGCTGGAGGTCAGAGTTGAGGGGGCTGAGGCAGCTGGAACATGTGCGCAGAGCACCAGAGGTGAGGGAACTGCTGGGAGGAAGAGGTCCAGCAATCTGAGAACGGTTTTCCTTGAGTCTTTACTGAGTACCAGACTGAGCAAAGAACAACTTGGAAGTTTTCAGCAGAACTATTTCCACAGCTCACACAAGACTGGCAGGTGTTCACGTTCTGGCCAAAAAGAGTGGAGGATCCCCAGTGATCATATAGAGCACTGGGTGGAGATTTCAGAGAGATGACACCTTGTAATAGACCTGAGGTATCCCCAGAGTAAAGGTTTTTTTCTTAAATTCTTCAAGAATTTTTCTTACCATTTCCTTTCATTATAGAGCCTTGTGTCTAAATGGTGTGTGTCCAAAGATACTACAGGGAACCATTTAACCAAATGTTTTACAGTTGCATCGCGATGCTCACCATCTTCCCTGCCTGCAATCGTGTGGTCCTCAATGCCCTCCATCTTACATCCTCTGCTCAGCCAACTCTACGTCTTAGCTCTGTTCCTTGGAGCACCCCACTTCCGGTGCTACATTCTGCATCAATCAGAATTCTTATGGGAAAGCACTGGAAGCTGGCTCTTCTTTAATACAGCAAAAAAGTCATTTAGCAAAAGGATATTTGGTAAATCATTAAGTCACTGGGGGCATTGAAGAACTAGACTCAAGCTATGAGGCCAGAAACAATGAATCAAATCATACCACAGAGCTTCTGGGGGGCGACCCTACTGCTGTCACCACTAAGCACTAAGGTCACAGACTGGATGCTGATCCTGCTGCAACTACCACCATCAGAGGAGAATTCTCTGCTGCCGCAATTCTTTAGGTTCCTAATGCCAGGTTCAAAAACTCAAAAGGGGGCCTCTGATTGGCTGAGCCTAGGTCATGTGCCACAGCACAGCTGCAATACTGGGATATGTGGCATTTTCGTCTTCTCTAATGGGACGTGGGCTCTGCCTCTTACACCAAGAGTCATGAGGCAAGGAATTCTCCAAGCATGGCAAGAGGTTCAGATGCTAGGTAATACTCGAAGATGAAAAAATATACACTTCACAATTGTAACTTCAGCCACCATCTGGCACATAGTAGGCAGTTAATGAATATTTGTTGGTGGAGTGATTGAAAAGCATAGAGGACTGAAATTGACTAACATTAGTCTACAGAAGGTGATCAGGTGAATGAAAGGGGACCTGAATAGTAACCTCCCCGGGACAGGACACAAAATAGGAATCAGGTGAGTAATCCAGGCATGGCAGTGTGTGGAGGTAGAGAGCTCACGGCTGGGCAAAGTGGAAGATCTAGGGTACCGGTATAGGGATAAAATGGGCCATTTCTGAGCAACAGAGTGGTGGGGATTAGGGAGGGGGTTCACTGTTCTAGGATGAAGCCCTGAGAGGCATAATCCCTTGGGTATATAGGAATTAGAAATTCGGGGAGTATTGACCCAAGTCACGCAGGCTGGTTCTTGACCCTTGCACCTTTGAACAAGCGTCAGAATTAGTGCTACATGGAATTGAGGGTATCATGTCACATGTGCGGCCAGCTCACCCGTCCCTGGGGCCCTGTGGTTACATCTGAGGATCTTTCAAGGACTCCAGCGATAGGTACCTGAGGCAGGTTAGGGCATTAGCTCTGTGCCTGAGGGCAGCTTCATTCCCCGGCCAGGGAGTGGTGATGTCAACCACTCAAGAAGAGTACCTCAGCTCCCTTAGGGCAAGTTAGTGATTAGAACCAACAGAGCATGGAAATGAGGACTGAAAATTAGACATTGTTGGTTCACCTGAGACCTCCCAGTCTGAGACAGCTACCCTGTGATGATGCCTGGGCTGGACAGAGGCCACCCAGGCCTTCCACCTCCCAGCTTTCAAACATGAATTTTCTGGCTTTTCAGCAAGTGGAACTGCTAAAGGCAGTTCAAAAGTTCAGAAACCAGGGGTCCAAAAGCCAGGCTAAAGAACAAATCAGGACGCCATTCAGATGTAAAACAGATCAAGAAATCGAAAAGGATGGTATGCATTCTAATCACTGGGAGACAACTCAGGTATTGCCTGGAACCAACAACTTCTGTGTCACTTCTGCAAAATGAGTGTGATGGTTAATTTTATGTATCAACTTGACTGGGCAACGGCATACTCAGACTCCAGAACTGTGAGATAAGAATTTCTGTTGTTTAAGTCACCCAGTCAACGGTATTCTGTTATAGCAGTTCAAATGGAATAAGACAACGGGGATACAAATGAACTTATTTACAAAGCAGAAACAGACTCACAGACTTCGAAAACAAACTTATGGCTAACAAAAGGGAAAGGTGGGGGGGGATAAATTGGGAGATTGGGATTGACATATACACACTACTATATATAAAATAGATAATTAATAAGGACCTACTGTATAGCACAGGGAACTGTACTCAGTACTCTGTAATGAACTATATGGGAAAAGAATCTGAAAAAGAATGGATATATGTATATGTATGACTGAATCACTTTGCTGTATACCTGAAACTAACACAATATAGTAAATCAACTATACTCCAATATAAAATAAAAATTAAATTTAAAAAATAATAGAACCTAACCTATAGTGCTACTGTCAGGATTAAATAAGCTAATGTACGGTATGTAAAGTGCCTGGCAGAGAGCAGATGATCAATGAATGGTAGCTGTTATTGTCACTCTTATTACATCAGCTATGAAATTTTAACATAGTTATTGCATAATAGTGTCTCTTTCACCATACAGACAAATACAGTCAATAAGTATGTCCAGCCCTGGGCTCAGCCAATGTATCAGTTGGAGTCCAACCAGGAGAGAAACAGAAAGCATACATTAATTTAAATAAGAAAGATTTACTATAAAAAATTGTTAACTATCTCTAGAGAATCCACTACTAAGAGGGAATAAAAGAGGGCTTTAAAGAATATCCTAGGATGAACATTACTCAGCCATAAAAAAAGGATGAAATAATGCCTTTTGCAGCAACATGGATGGACCTAGAGATGATCATACTGAGTCAGAGAAAGACAAAGGTCATATGATATCACTTATATGGGGAACCTAAAAAATGACACAAATGAACTTATTTACGAAACAGAAACAGACCCACAGACATAGAAAACAAACTTATGGTTACCAAAGGGGAAAGGTGGGGAGGGATGTTAGGAGTTTGGGATTAACAGATACACACTACTATATATAAAATAGATAACCAACAAGGACCTACTGTATAGCACAGGGAACTCTACTCAATACATTATAATAACCTATAACGGAAAAGAATCGAAAAAGAATATATATGTATAACTGAATCACTTTGCTGTACACTTGAAACCAACACAACATTGTAAATCAACTACAATAAAATTTTAAATAAATAAATAAGGCTAACTTACATCTCTTACTTAAAAAAAAATATCCTAGGACTAAGGGAGAGTACCCAAGGAAGGAACAAACTTGGAAGGGGGCAGGGACTTTCCTAAGGCTGGAAGTCAGACCTCGTTGAAGAGGGTGCGGTTTCAGCCCACTAAATGGTGTAGTTCACTGGGCTTGAAGCTTCCTGCTGGGGTGCCAGCAGTCTGAGGCTGGCATGCAAGAAACCATCTCCTGGATTTCCAATAAATTCTCTGGGAAGCTGCCCAGGAGGAGGTGGTGACCATGCCGGAAAGCTAGCTAGGGCATCTTCAGAACCTGCCAGGAAACTGCCCTTTGGCCGGTGCTGCTGAATTCTCCTGGAAACTGGGTGAGGCTCCCACAAAACTCACAGGGAATCCACACAGGGGAGAGGGCAGGTGCTGCAGGACTTGCCTCTGGGAAGGTAGAGGGAATGAGGGGAGGAAGGGTTGCTGCTGAAACTCACCAGCTGAGTGCCCTGGGAGCAGGAAGAAGCAAAGTGCACCAGAACCAGGAAAAGAAGCCCTTTCGTCCTCCACGGTCCCTCCAATGCCCTGTACTGGAAAAGCTTAAGATTGTGCCAGCTGACAAGGGGGAAATATTCCAGGATCACACGCAAGCAAAGAGGGTTGGATTTGGGTCTTGGAGGCAATACAGTGATAATTGGCACAGCTAGGGAGGGAGTAGAATGTGATGGCTGAGAGTGAGGGCTCTGGAGGTCCACTGCCTGGGTTGAAATTGCAACTCTGCCACTTACTATCTGTGTGGTCCAGCCTTTCTGTGCATCAGTTCCCTCATTCTTTTTTTTTTTTTAATTTTTATTGGAGTATAGGTGCTTTACAATGTTGTGTTAGTTTCTAATTTACAGCAAAGTGAATCAGCTATACGTATACATATATCCCCTCTTTTATGGATTTCCTTCCCATTTAGGTCACCACAGAGCACTGAGTAGAGTTCCCTGTGCTATACAGTTCTCATTAATTATCTATTTTATACATAATATCAATAGTGTATATATGTCAATCCCAATCTCCCAATTCATCCCACCACCACCCTGCTTTCCCCCTTCGTATCCATAGGTTTGTTCTCTATGTCTGTGTCTCTATTTCTGCTTTGTAAATAAGATCGTCTATACCAATTTTTTCAGATTTCACATATATGTGTTAATATACGATATTTGTTTTTCTCTTTCTGACTTACTTCAGTCTATATGATAGTCTCTAGGTCCATCCACATCTCTACAAATGACCCAATTTCGTTCCTTTTTATGGCTAATATTCCATTGTATATGTGTACCACATCTTCTTTATCCATTCATCTGTCCTTGGACATTTAGGTTGTTTCCGTGTCCTGGCTATTGTAAATAGTTCTGCAATGAACATTGGGGTGCATGTGTCTTTTTGGTTTTTTTTTTTTAACATCTTTATTGGAGTATAATTGCTTTACAATGGTGTGTTAGTTTCTGCTGTATAACAAAGTGAATCAGCTATACATATACATACATCCCCATATCTCCTCCCTCTTGCATCTCCCTCCCACCTTCCCTATCCCACCCCTCTAGGTGGTCACAAAGCAACGAGCTGATCTCCCTGTGCTATGCGGCTACTTCCCGCTAGCTATCTATTTTACATTTGGTAGTGTATATATGTCCGTGCCACTCTCTCACTTCGTCCCAGCTTACCCTTCCCCCTCCCCATGTCCTCAAGTCCATTCTCTATGTCTGCATCTTTATTCCTGTCCTGTCCCCTAGGTTCTTCAGAACCTTTTTTTTTTTAGATTCCATATATATGTGTTAGCATACAGTATTTGTTTTTCTCTTTCTGACTTACTTCACTCTGTATGACAGTCTCTAGGTCCAGCCACCTCGCTACAAATAACTCAATTTCATTTCTTTTTATGGCTGAGTAATATTCCATTGTATATATGTGCCACATCTTCTTTATCCATTCATCTGTCATTGGACATTTAGGTTGTTTTCAGGTCCTGGCTGTTGTAAATAGTGCTGCAGTGAACATTGGGGTGCATGTGTCTTTTTGAATTATGGTTTTCTCTGGGTATATATATGCCCAGTAGTGGGATTGCTGGGTCACATGGTAGTTCTATAGAGGGTGTAGAGAAAAGGGAACCCTCCTGCACTGTTGGTGGGAATGTAAATTGATACAGCCACTATGGAGAACAGTATGGAGGTTCCTTAAAAAACTAAAAATAGAACTACCATGTGACCCAGCAATCCCTCATTCTTTAAACAGGGATGATTGCAGTATGTACCTCACGGGGTTGTTGTCAAGATGAAATGAAATAGCGTATGTTAATCTGTGTCAATCTATATTCACCCCTGCGCCCGGTGCCTGGCACATAGTAAGTGCTCCATTCAAGGCAGCCATCAGTGTCATGATTGGCGCTATATGCTAACTGACTGAGGTGAGGATGAAGGCCCCCACCATTCTGTTTCATCAAGACTGCCAGCCTGAGAGCATTTGCAGGACACTCAGGGTCAGTGGAGGTGAGGAGGCTCTAGGCTGATGTCTCCGGTCAGGCCCTTCCCCAGGAGTCCCGGCCAAGGGGAGTTCCACGTGTTTTTTCATAAAGAACACTGACCCTGATATACTGGTGGAGGGCTTGATGAGCCCCTGCCATACCTCGGGGGTCTTTCATGTAGCAAGACAAAACTATCCACTGGTTATTTTTTACCGAAGTGTGGTTTCATTGGTTATTTAGAAGTTCTCCTTGCCCTCTGAGAAGAGTGGCTACGGCACCTGGAGTAGCCATTGCGTGGAGAGGCTGGGAGAGAAAACTGAACGTTAATAAAAGAGAGAACACTCTAGGACGTGTGATATGAAGCCCTCTGTCATCTCCCCTGTGAGATCTTTGGTAAAGCCAACCTTGTTCACCGATGCTTTTTTTTTCCTGTTAAGATTTTTTTTAACGTAAAGGTAAAAGTCATTATCAAGATTGTTCACTGATGCTTTTGACGTGTGTAGCTTCTTTCCGGAGAATGTGAAAAGGAGCTGGGTCTTGTGCAGGGCAAGTGCTTGGGTTGCAAGGGTCTAGGTCTGGGGCTCTGAGAGGGAGCGCCTATGCTAAGCAGGCACACAGCTGTGTGATCTCAGCCGTGGAGTCATGGTGTCATAGCCGTTCTTCTGCCTTCGTGTCTACAAATGCTTTCTGGTGGGTGAGTGGTTTGTTCCTCTGAAACACAGGTAGAAGTATTGCGAAGATAGCTGAATCGTGAGCTCTCTTCGCAAATGGTTAAGGGCCCTGGGGAAGCGAGGCAAGGCTGACAGTCAGCACGGGTTTCTTGATGTTCAGAACCCCATACACCATGGGCAGTGGAGAGGCATGCTTCTATGGCACCCTGGTACCCACAGCAGTAGGTACTTGTATTAGTTTTCTATGGCTGCTCTAAGAAGTTGCCATAAATGTAGTGGCTTAAAGCAACACATTTATTCTCTTACAGTTCTAGAGGTCAGAAGTCTAAACTGGGTCAGCAGGGCTGTGTTCCTTCTGAAGGCTCTAAGGGAGAATCCATGTCCTTTCCTTTTCTAGTTTTTAGAGGCTGCCCGCACCCCTTAGCTCAAGGCCCCTTCCTGCATCTTCAAAGCCAACAGCGCACCATCTTCAAATCTCTCGATCTTGTTCCCTCTCTCTCTCTTTTCTCTTTCTCTGACTCTGCTTCCATCATCACATCTCCTTCTCTGACTCTGACCTTCCGGCCTGGTAATTACCTTAGGCCCACCTGGATAATCTAGGACATTCTCCCCATCTCTAGATCCTTAATCACATCTGCAAAGTCCCTTTTGCCATGTAAGTTACCATATACTCCCAGGTCTTGGGGATTAGGACATGGACATCTTAGGAGGGCATTATTCTGCCAGACACAGTACAGGCAGACCTCGTAGATATTACAGGTTCCGTTCTAACCACCACAAAAGAGAATACCACAATAAAGTGAGTCACACGATTTTTTTGGTTTCCCAGTGCATATACAAGTCATGTCTACACTATACTGTAGTTTATTAAGTGTGCAATAGCATTATGTCTAGAAAAACAATTGTACATACCTCTATTTAGAATACCTTATTGCTAAGAAAAATCCATCCTCTGACCATGCAGGGTTGCCACAAACCTTCAATTTGTAAAGAACGCAATGCCTGCAAAGTGCAATAAAGCAAGAGACACGCCTGTGCTTGTCCTCGGTTTCTCCTGTTGGGATTTGTTTGGTTGGTTCCGAGGGCATCTGGGTCTGGAACTTGGAGCTTTCTGGGGAACCAACACTGGGGGCTGGACTCCAGCCCAAATAGTTCTACGGAGATAATGACAGCAGAGACTAGAAGTCTCCATTTTATAGATGAGGCACAAGGCTAACCTGGTGACACATCCATTCTGCTGGCATCAAGTTCCCCAGTGCCTCTGTTGCTGGCAGGAGCCAGGCGACCCCTCTGTGCACGTGCGAGCAGTCACTAGAGGTACCCCTCTCTGTGCACAGATCCCCTTTGGGTCCTCCAGGGCTAGAGGTGTTCAGGGTATAGAAGTAGGTTCTAGAGGCCCTCCTGGCATGAGCCCTGTAGTGGATTGACTGGTCACCCCCAAAAGATGTGTCCACCTGGAGCCTGTGACCTTATTTAGGAAAAGGGTCTTTGTAGATGTAATTAAGGATCTCAAGGTGAGATGATCCTGGTTAAGGGCGGGCCCTGAACCCAATAACAAGTTTCTTAATAAGAGGAGAGGAGAGGAGGGGAGAAGGTGATATGAAGATAGAGGCAGAGATCAGAGTGACGCATCTATAAGTCAAGGAACGCCAAGGATGGCCAGCAAACCACCAGAAGCCAGGAGAGAGGAACAAATTCCCCTCAGAGCCTCCACAAGGAGCCAACTCTGCCCATACCTTGATTTCAGACTTCCCGCTTCCAGAACTGGGAGAGAAGAAATGACTATTGTTTTAAGTCTCCCAGTTTGTGGTACTTTCTTACAGCAGCCTCAGGAAGCAAGCTCAAAGGCTGAGCCATTGCGTGCAAGCCCATAGGAGTAAGCAGAGTTTTTGTGGCCTGATGATTCCTTCAGCCTGTCCCTACTGGGGTCTAGGGCAGACCGTGCCCCTGCTCCTTTTTTAGCGTGGCAGCAGGAATGGAGGAGCCGCCCAGCTACGGGAGGAGCCAGGTCTGAGTCCCCCAACGAGCATCAGCTGAGCTCATAGAGCAACACCCCTGGCCTGGGCTGCCGCGGGTGACCGGAGGTGGGGCCTGTCGATTGCCCCAGAAGCGGGGCTGGGGTCAGCAGCTGACCGGGCACCTGCCCTCAGTCCTGCATAGCCCCCAGAAGGGCCGGACTCTCAGTTCTGCCAGAGGCATGTGGCACGCTGACCATCACGGGGCATCGCTGCACCAGCAGCTCACAGGGCCCTGTCTCTGCCGCTAGGACCCACCTGGCTTCTGTCTGTCCGTCCCTGGGTAGCACCAAGGATGCCAGAAATCAACCTTGGGGCTTAGAGAACGTCGCCCCATCAACTCCCAGGACCAGATGAGTGAAGCCCAGGCTGGCTAGGGAGGCCTGGCAGTGGGGTCCTTTGGCTTGAGCTGACCATAAGGGCCCCTCCTGTGCAGAGAAAGGGTTCCAGATCAGCTCGAGGGAAACAGCCTGGAACCAGGCCACGAATGGGGGAGGGCGTGGGGTGCTGGCAGAATGAAGTGAGCAGGGGTGAAGTGAGGACTTCTGTGTCTGAGGTGAAGCGAACTTGCCAGTGGGAAGGCTTGGCCCAGAGGAAGCCGGGCAGCATTAGCCAGGGCTCCTCCTGCCTGCCCGTGGCCCTGGCCTGAGTGCTGGGGGCAGGCCAAGCTGCCACAGCAGCTCCCCTTTCCCACCCCGACCAACCCAAGGGCACATCGCCTCTGGAAATGGAAAGGGGCTGTCTGTCCCCTTACCCTGGCCGCTGTGCCAGGAGCTAGGGAATGTTGCCCTCCACCCTGACCGAACTCACCAGAAGGTCGTGGAAAACAGCTCTGCAGAGCCACACTGGAGGCTACGCAGTCCTAGAGAATCGGAGCGCGTGACCTGTACCCTGAGCCAGCTTCTCATGGAAACTGAGCTTGGCTGAAGCTAGTGACCCTGCTGGCACCAGGTGACAGAGGCCCTTCTCTTCTCCATGCTCAGAGGCAGCAGCAGTGACACAAACCCCAAAGCGCATCTTCTTTCAGGGAGGTGGGCAGTTTGTCCAGAAATTTCAGCTTCCACAGATAATCCACGTGAGTAACCAAAATCACCACCCAGATCTCTGTCACCGAAGCTCTCGTTTCAAGGGACAGCAGTAGCCTCTATAGCCCATGAATCCTAGAGTCTGAGAACATGGGGGCCATTCAACCATGGTGGTATACGTTGGAAGCAATGCAGCAGGGCAAACCCCAGTACCGGGCCAAGATGCCAGCCACCCTGGGGCAGCCGCTGAAGGGGCAAAGTGTCAGAGGTGGTCTTATACTATTTTCCAAAAGAGCCGATAGTAAGTCCCAGCTGGGAAGAGGGCCCTCTATATTGTTTCCACCATAGCAGGCCACCCAGGGCCATTTGATACTGAGAACGTGGCGCCGGGGGTGTCTGGGGGCATTGATGTCCCCCAAGATGCCACTGCTACAGATATGAGAACTCGATCCAAAAGCCAATCTGGGGAACCCCAAGGACTCCACAACCCAGTCCCCCCAGCCCCTAGAACAGCAACACCACTGACATCAAGACAGACACGCCCCCCTTTCCCAGGTCACAGCGCCATCTTGAATAGACAGATGTCCTTGTCATGATCACATGCTTTATCCTGGGCGCTGGGCCTCTATCTGTTCCAGCCGCCACCCTTCCTTCCAACAGAAAAATGTTCTGTCTCCAGGGGAAGCCTCCCACTTGACCTCCAATCCCAGCCCTTGAATCATATCCCCACTCTGGAAAGTTCTCTTCACAGGCCTTCACATTCACATGCAGGCATCCAACACTTGTCACCCCTTGGTCCCTGGCCAGACCAAAGACATACAGTCAGATAGACCTGGATTAGCTATCCAGGACCACCATAAGAACTGGTCTACACCTCACAGAAAATCATTTCTCTCCTAACCAGTCGATAAATGTATCACAAATCCAGCCCCGGGCTCAGCTAGGGAGGTGACAGTGTGGTGGCTAAGAGTGTGGCTCTGGAGCCAGACTGCCTGGGTTCAAATCCGGACTATTAGCTGTGTGACGCTGAGCAAAGTACTTAACCTCTCTGTGCTTCACTCTCCTCTTCACTAAAATTGGGATGATAACAGTATCCATCCCAGGGTCATTGCCAGGGGTGTGTGTATGTGCACAGTGGAATCCCAGAACTCTACCACCACCACGGCCAGCCCCACCCCCATATCTCCTGGGTGACAAAACTCCTCTGTCCGGCTATCTCACCACGCAAACTGATCCCCAGTGGCTCGTCGGCTCCTTCAGCCACAACAGTGTCCCACAGCAACTAGGGCTTCGCTGAAGCCTGAGTGCCCCTCTCTAGTAGGCAACCTACGCCTGGAGAAGTTGCAGTACCCTCCCCAAGGAAGACCCCTGAGAATACTCTCTAAGCCTCAGAGCAAGGCAGAGCATGCACCCATTGGTGCCAGGTGCCTCGGGGCACTGAGAATCTCAAAAGCAAGCACCCACGCAGATCCCCCCTGCTACAACTCAGCCCCACCCCCTTGTGTCCTCCTAACTATCCAAGAACAGGGACTAGAGAACGCTCTGGGGAAAGTGGTAAGCTCGTACCACCTACTCCTCAGCCCACTCTATGCAGACCGTTACCCAGAGCAATAGGAGAGGATGAACCAGAGGCCAGCTGTAGAAAGCTGCCTCCCAGATCGAAAAGGCAGAGATGGATGTTGTTCATTCATTCATTCATTCGCCATTCATTCATTCAACAATATCTATTAAGCTCGGCACTTTCTAGTTACCTAGGATACAGCGGTGACCAAAAGAGACGGAATCTCTGCCGTCATTGAACTCATCTCTAGTTGGGAGAGACGGGCAATGAAATAAATAAAATATATAGTATGTCAGATGGCAGGAAGTGCTATGGAGAAAAAAAAAAGCAGGGAAGGGGAGGCTCAGGAAGTTGTCATTTTAATAGGATCATAGGGAAAGGCCCCACGGAGGTGACATTTGAGTGACACCATAAAGGAGCTGCAAGAGGGAACCCTGGGATTGTCTGCAGGAAGAGTGTTCAAAGCAAAGGGAGCAGCCAGTGAGAAGATCCTGCTAAGGACCAGCAAGGAGGCCAGGTAGCTGGAACAGAGTGAACATGAGGGAAAGTGGTAGGAGACGTGGTCAGAAAACTAACAGGAAGCCAGATCACACAGGGCTTTGTAGGGCTTTGGGCTTTTACTTGGAGTGTGATGGGGAGACATGGGGAGTTTCTGAGCGCAGTAGGGATGTGATCTGGGTTATGTTCTAACAGCACTGTTCTACCTACCATGGTGAGAACAGACCAAAGGGAGTGTTTTCATTAACGCATGTCTTAGTCCATTCGCCCTGCTATCATGATACTATAGGCTGGGGTTTTATATTCAACAGACATTTATTTCTTACAGTTCTGGAGGATGGAAGTCCAAGATCAAGGTGCTGGCAGATTTGATGTCTGGGCAGCCACTTCCATCCGAGCGGAGATGTTGAGTTGGCAGTAAGATATAAGATTCTGGACCAGGTTGGAGATAAAATTCAGGAGTCAGTGGTATATGAATTGTATTTAAAGTCATGAGACTGGGTGAGAACATCAAGTCAGGAGTGGGGATAGAAAAGAGAAGTTCAAGTTATGAGCTCTGGGTCACTGTAGCATTATGACATGGAGAAGATGAGGAGGAGCTGCCGGTAATAAGAGAAAAAGCAGCAGAGTGTGATGTTCTAGAACCAGCCTACTGGGGCATCTCCCCTACCCCAACCTCCCCACAGCCAAACACACACACACACACCTAGAGGTCTGGGCCCCTCCTCTGAACTCAGAAACAGAAGAACAAGCCAGCCATAGTTCCTCACTCAGAGGTCTGGGTCCCAGCCCACAGGCCCCCTCTAAACACAGGGCCACCGGCACTAGCCAGTACCCACCGCCGAGGTCTGAGTTCCCACGTCATGGGCTCCTCTTCCAAGCTCAGAGACACCCGCACCAGCCATCTGCACCACATCCTCCGAAGTCCTGATCCAGGTTCACAGGGCCCCTCTTGTAAGTTTCCAAGTCGCAGTGCTCTCCTCTGTTCCCTTAGCCCAGGGGTGGGAGCTGCTTCCTGCAGTCGCTCCCATGATGCCTTTATGTGCTCTTTTTACCCTTTCAGTTACCCAGTTAACAACTTTACCCTAAATCACAGTTCTCTGTTCAAATATCTGGCATGTTTTTGTCTCCTGAATAGATCCTGGCGGATACAAGATCATTTGGAGAGCGATCATTTGGTCAGTGAAGTTCAAGGTAAGGAGAAACAACGGTGTTGGAAGGATCAGGTATGTGGATATTAGAATCAGCAAGAATTATTGAAGGAATAGTGTTAGAGAGAGTGACGGTGAGCCAGGAACTACAATTTCCAAGGAGTGAAGGAGGATGATCCAGAAGTCTGTAGATGGCTGCCACAAAGAGCAGTAACGGGTGGTATAGTTGATGACAGGAGATTCAGAAGTGATATCAAGATCAAGAGCCGTGGGAGATGGAGTCAGTCTGTGGATGTCCTTTGCCTCTAGACTAAAGACCAGCAGGAGTCCTGGGAACTGGGTGGTGCTTTGAATTGTGTCTCACCGCTACCCTCAGAGGTAGTCTGGGTGAGAGCTGTGCCTGGTCGGTGGACCGCAGAAGGTCTGAGGAGGGATGCAAGCGTGCCATTCCTTATTCCTGGCTTCAAGCAGGAAGAAGCTTGCAAACACCAGAGACATGGGACCATTGCCTTCCATGGCTCTGTGTCCACTCCCAGCCTGGGCCACAGAAAGGGTAGAGAGGAGGGCAGACGCACCACCTCCCTTACTCCTCCCCAACTGCCCCGTGATGTGGTGAGACATCCCAGGAACTGCTGGGCCTCCTTGTCTGGCCCAGGGGGGTCTTCCACCCCAGGATAAGGACCCTTACTTATCATCATGGCATCATGGACATTCCTGGAACAGCTGGATTCAGAAAGTCCTCCTCTGGCCTTAAAACCTGTACTTGCACCCGAGCAGGCAGGGGCCAGGTGGCAACCTCAGGAAGTTCCAGAGTCTATGGAGCTCTCCATCTGGAGAATGGATCTCAGACCCCTCAGTGGCCCGGGAATGGGAATGCGTACTCCTGAGTGGGGAATTCCCGGGCTCAGGAAGAGAAGGAGCCACTGTTCTTCATCACCTTGCAACCTGGAATTTACCAGCACTACAAACAGCTCCATCCAAAGCCCCTTTTTGGTCCACCTCCCCACAGCTGCCATGGTGAGCTTTGCAAACATAAATCAAATCATGCCACTGCCCCGATTAAGACCTCTCCGTGGCGGCCAGCCAGGCTCATATCAGGAGGCTCTGAAGCTGGCTACAGCTGAGGACTGCCCATAGCTCCCAGAGACCTCTCTGTTGTTTTGGGCTTGGGTTTTTTTCCGACATATAATTGACATATAACATTGTGTAAGTTTAAGATCTACACTGTGTTGGTTTGACACATGGTCCTTCAGTGAGTCGACGGCAGAGCTGGAGTTAAGTGCTGGTCCCCTATCTCCCAGCACCCTCCTCTGTCCCCAGAACCAGGCTGCTTACAGAAAAAAGAAAACTAACTCCTGCTTCCCCTGGGTTATCCTAAGGCAGCCTCATCTACAAGCCCACAGAGGCTTTCTGTTTCCTCCCATTCACCTTGTGGAGTCAAAGAGTCCTGGGTTTGAAATCAGACTTGGCCACTTCCTAGCTATATGTCTTTATTTAAACAGTCATTTAACCTCACTCCACCTCAGCTTCCTCATGTATAAAATGGAGCAAATGGTACCCTCATCATAGGGCTATTGTGAGAATTAATGAGCGAATGTATATAAAAATGTTAGCACCAGGACTTCCCCGGTGGTCCAGTGAGTAGGACCACTGGAGTAGGTGCAGGGGGCCAGGGTTTGATCCCTGGTCGGGGAACTAGATCCCGCATGCATGCCGTGACTAAGAGTCTGCATGCTGCAACTAGGAGTCCACATGCCACAACTAAGAAGTCTGCATGCCTCAACTAGGAAGTCAGCATGCCACAACTAAAAAAAAGGTCCCGCGTGCCACAACGAAGATCCAGCGTGCTGCAACTAAGACCCAGTGCAGCCAAAATAAATACATTTTAAAAAAAAAAGAAGTTAGCACGGTGTTGGCAGATCTTAAACAATAAATGGTTGCCATCATCATCATCACCATCATCATCCCCATCACTACAAACATTACCATGACTACTATTGGCACGGAGCTTCTGGTTTCTCTAGCCACCCCAGCTCTCATGGTCTACCCTCTCGCCAATCCCCTCCATGCTCTTGACCCATTGGCCCCTACTGCTCTCACCCTGCCAAACCTCAGCCCTGGATTGAACCCACCTCCTGCCTGCTCATCGCACAGCCTGAAGGTTAGGGACACCCCAAGTTGAGGATTTTCTGCCTCAGCTGGGCCCTCCCCACCACCTGGATCACAGCAGACTTTCTCCTTGTACCTAGCACAGTTTTTTAAATGCCCCATGGAAAGTTTTCTGAACTTCCACCATCTGTGTAAGCTCCCATTTCACCTCCCTCCTCCTCACTCTGAGCAGATAAAAAAATTTCTTAATCCCCCCCCCAAATTAAGGCCTAAATGGGAGAAGTCCCATCATGCCTTGAGCCTTGCTCTCCTCTACATCCCTCCAGATGGCTTCCCTGGTGGCAGCAGTGGTTAAGAATCCGCCTGCCAATGCAGGGGACACGGGTTTGAGCCCTGGTCCGGGAAGATCCCACATGCCACAGAGCAACTAAGCCCGTGCGCCACAACTACTGAACCCCTGTGCCACAACTACTGAAGCCCGTGTGCCTAGAGCCTGTGTTCCACAACAAGAGAAGCCACATCTACATCTCTCTTAGAGAGAGGTCCTCCCCTCTCCATCCCAGGTTGGCCCTTCCCCTGGGCTCTGGATCCCATGACCTCCAGCCTCCCAGCACATAACTGACCCACTCTCCCCCTTTCTTCCCTTGTCTTTCCACCCTTTCCCTCTTCTCTGGGAGGCAGTGTCATAGGCTGGCTAACAGCACAAGCCCTGGGGTCACCTGCATGGGATCAGAACCAGCTCTGCCCCTTATTAGCTCAGTAACCTAAGGTAGGTCCAAGCCTGTATTCCCTCAGCTGTAAACTTGGGCTAATAATAGCATCCACCAAGCTCACAGGATTGTAGTAAGGATCAAATGAGACAATGCATGAATGGCTTTTAGAGTACAGTCTGCCCAATCATTAGTCATGGTTCCCTTGTCCAGCCAAGACAACCTTGTTGCTTATATCCTTACCAAAGTATCCTTTCCTTGACTCCACGTGCCTCCAGCTACCACCCTTGGCTCTGCTCCTTTTTATAGCAAAACTCCTCCAAAGACAAGCCTATGCTCCTTTTCCCCACTTCTGCTCCTTCCCTTCTTTCCCCAAATCTCTCCAATCTGGCTGACAAACCCATGGCTCCATCAAAACTAGTCTTGTCGAGGCCTTCAATGACGTCCACCTTGCCAAACCCAAGGGCCACTCTCGTCTTCATCTTCCTTCGCACAGCTGATGACTCTCTTCTTCTGGAAACACTCTTCCCTTAGCTTCCATGACCCCTACGTGTTCCTGATATGCCTCCTACCTCTCTGGCTACTCCTTCTTACTCTCCTCTGTGGGCTTTCCTTTCTCTGTGGGTCCCTCAAATGTGCGTGTTTCTTAGGACCCCAGCCCTCTCCTCTTATCATTTGATATTTTCCCCATTGGCAATTTCATGAACAAATAGGTTCAAATCATGGGCAGAGCTCAAGAAGTAGTGCCTAGCTTCAAATCTGAGAAGAATGGTGAGGTTATAAATGGGCCTATCACGGGGTTACACGGTTAGAAGTTGGTGGATTGGTAACAAGTTGGGGAGTGGAGTCCTGAGGTCCTGAGCAATGTGAAGGTATGACATGCCTGTCCCCCTCAAGGTGCTAGCTGCACGGTAGGCCGACTGGCTCAGTGACCTGAGCAGTACTGGACACTCCCTCTTGCACCAGGGCCTTCTACCTAGGAAGCCTTTGTCTCCTCCTTGGCTTATGGAAGCTGCTCATAAGAACGTGGTGTACAGGCTGGTTCTAAGCAAGTGGGGATCACAAGGAGCGACACAACAGTAGGAAACTGAGTCCAGGCAGAAAAGTGGAGTAAGCTACAGGCGGAGGGTGACTTCTCTCATTTGAAATGAGCTCAGAAACTCATTCTTGAGTCTCCAGCAAGGTCAATAGAGGCAGTTGGGCAGAGCGATGAGACCAAATTGCCCAGTCTCCCATTTGGATGTCTCATCTGGTAAGCAGAGCCTGGGATTGGGGACCCTGAGATGATGGCTGGCACCACAGAAGGTGTCCTGGAAGACCTGGTGTTCCTTTAGATGTGGGGTGGTGTCTTAGGTGTTTCTGAGTACAGTTAGTAAAAGCCAGCCTTCCTGTAATGGGGTGATTTCTTGTGGACAACTGTAGGCTGATTGCCCAGATTCAGTGGTTGGAAAGCATGTGGTGCAATTGCTTGGCCCATGCCACGCAAAATCCCTAAGGTGTTCTCCAAGGACTCTGCCCTTCTGCTCCACTTGGCATCTGTCTGTGGTGGCAGTGGGCAGGGACGTGGCGATGGGCGGAGACAGAGTGTTGCCCTTAGAAAACCTTAGGGATTACCCTCCAAAACTGGGCTGGGAACTGAGGCCCTGAGTCTAACTCAGTGGCCTGGGAGATAGCTGACTCCTATTTTGAGTGTGGCATTTTTTTTCTGGGGAAGGGACAGGCTGGAAACCGCAAGTGAACCAAGCGGTCTCCAACAATGTATGAGCACGCCCGTCGCTCCAGATACTCGTCAAAATTGTATTGTAGACCTTCCTCATTTGATTCATTCTGCTGGATATGTGGTGGTATCACATAGATGTTTTGATTTGCATTTTACGATGATCAGTCAAGATGAGCCCATTACATATACGTATGGACCTTTTGATGTCTTCTTCATGAAGTGTCTCTGAGTCTTTTACTCAGTTTTCTATTGGGTTGTCTTTCTCATTATTTGTAGACCTTCATTATACATTTCTTAACATGACTCCTTTGTCATTTCCATGTATTTCAAGTATCCCCCACTCTGGCATGCATTTTCACTTGTGTTTTCTCTTTATGATGTATTTTAATTACAGAAATTATTGATTTTAATGTAGTCCATTTTATTGATTTTTTTTCCATTGTAGTTAGTGTCTCTTGTGTCTAGTTGAGAAATCTTTATCTAAAGTCCTGCAGATATTATCTTATTTTATCTCCTATAAGATGTATTGATTTATCTTTCACATTTGGTTATTAACACATCTGGAATCAATTTTTGCATATGGCGTGAGGTGGGATCCAAATACATATTTTCCCATGTGGATATCCAGATGGCCATTTTCCAAAAAGGCCATCCTTTCTCCAATGAACTTCAGTATTATCTTTGACATAAATCAAGTGACATGTGTTGGGTCAGTTTCTAGACTCTATTCCATTGCTCAGTTGTTTTTTGGTTTTTTGTTTTTTCATATCCCTGTGCCAATAACACATCAACGTAATTACTATGGCTTTACAAGTCTTGATATATGGTGATGTAAGTGCCCTTGGCTTTGTTCTTCTTCAGGATTATCTTAACTATTTTCAGCCCTTTGTAGTTCCATATAAATTTGATAATCAGATCGTCAATGCACAAACACACACACACACAGCCTACTGTGATTTTTTATTGCAATCACACTGTGTCTATAGATCAATTTGGGGAGAATTAACTTCTTAACAATATTGATCCTTCCAATCCATGAACATGATATATATCTCCATTTCTCTAGATTGTCTTTAATTCATCAGCAACGTTCTGTCATATTCAGTGTAGAAATCTTGCACATCTATTTTTATATTAAATCCTGCATAATTGATGGGTTTTTTGTTGCTACTGTAAATGGTATCATTAAAATTTTTTTCTGTTTGTTTGTTGCTAGTATATAAAATGACATTGCTCATTAATTCTAATAGTTTATCAGTAGATTTTAAAAATTATGCCTGCTCCAGGTTTTAAATTAAAATATTACTAGAGACACTGCATTGGTCCATGAGTCTCTGCTACCTACCATATTCCATTCTGCTCTGTGCAGATCATAGCATTTATGAGAAGTCCTTTTTGGGTGTAACCTGAGGCTCATGAGACATGCCCCTGGGTTTCTTATGGCAGGAGCCTGAGATTTTAACCAAATGAAATTTAGAAATAAATAAAACCTTTAGTAAGTGTCTATTACTTGTCAAGTATTGCTCTAAGGGACTACTGTTCTTAGTCCTTTGCAGGTGTTAGCTCATTTAAGTTCCTTAACAGTTCTATGAAGTAGCTACTGTCATAATCTCATTGAACAGATGGGGGGAAACTGAGAGAAGACAAAAAATTTTCCCAAGGTCAGCCAACATGTTAGTGGCTAAGCGTTTCACCATTACACTATTTGGCCACTCCTAGTCTATAGAAGTAAAGTCTTCAGCCTGGCTCTCTCAACCTGAGGCTCTCCACTTCCTCGTCCTGAGCCCTGGCTTTCCCCCCAAGTCATCACCCCATCTGCAGTTGACTAGTGCCCCTCACCTCAGGCTACTTCTGAAGATTAAGGATGCGGGAAATCAGGGAAAGCTTCATAGAGGTGAGCTGGTCTTTAAAGGCTGAGGAGGATTTGAGCATGTAAAGATGAAGTGAGGAACAGTGTCAAAGACATGGAGCAGAAACAGAGAGAAATACAGAGTACGGCTTCTCAGTCTAGGACTGGTCTTGGTGGGAACCAGAGTTTTCATATCAGTTATTGTCATTACCAATATTATTTTTACTCTTAGTGCTTTCATCAGAACAATCATATATACCGCCATTAATACTAGAGTCATTTGAAAATGCCCCATCTTTGTATTGTTCAGTCACTGCGAAGGTCACATTTCTTCCGTGGTATCATTACAACCTACAATGACTAATGGAAATATTTGAGTGTATCTGTGTTGCAGACCTATGGAAATACAACTTGTTACCGCCTCCCTCCACCCATTGTGATTAGGTCTGGCCTCACAACTTCCCATCAATTAGCAATATCATAACAGAATACTTGAGGGCGTATCAATGTGTTCTCAGAAAAAGTTTCTAGTGTCTTTGCTTGGGATCAAGAACCTTCAAGAGGATGATTGGGGATAGGGCTGGGGTGGTCAGAGGATGGGAACAATCAAGAACTACTGCCTTAAGAAGCAGTACGATGACATCAAAAGCACAAGCAACAAAAGAAAAAAGAAATAAGTTGGACTTCATCAAAATGACAACTTTTTGTGCATCAAAGGACACTACCAAGAAAGTGACAAGACAGCCCTCAGACTGGGAAAAAAGAATTGCAAATCATATATCTGATAGGGGTCTAGTATCTAGAATATATAAAGAACTCTTGGTTCCCGGAAGTGATGCACGGAGAAGCCCACGTGTGCGATTCTACCCCGACATGGCGGTGCTGCTGAAGAGGTGGCTGCATCCCCGGAGGCCCCCGGTGGCCTTGGGCCGCCCCCTGGGATGGGGTGCGAGGCCAGCCTGGGCACTGATCCCAGGGCTGCTGTGCGAGTGCGGTTCGCCCCCAGCCCCACAAGCTTCTTGCCCCTGGGCGGCCTCCACACTGCCTTGTACAACTACATCTTTGCCAAGAAGCCCCTGAGGCTGGAGGACATGGATCAGAAATGTCCTTGCGCTTGGGGCAGCAGAGAATATTGAGGACATGCTGGAGCGGGCAGGCATCCCCCCTGACAAGAGCCCCCGCCGGGGAGGTCCTGCAGGGCCCTACCTGCAATCTCAGCGACTTGCGCCCTACACCCATGCTACCAAAGCTCTGCTGAAGAGCAGCGGCTGGAGCTCCTGCAGAGGGAGGCCCTGAGGAGCCATCAGACTCGCCAGTATGACAAGCGGTGCCGGAGCCTGAGCCAGGCGCAGGTGGCCCGGAAGCTGGCCAAAGACCCCAAGCATGCCATCCACTTCCGCCCGGAGGGGAGGCACCAGCCTTCCAGGACTTGGTGTATGGCTGGAGTCCGCACAAGGTGGCCAGCATGGAGGGGGACCCGGTCATCCTGAAGAGTGATGGCTTCCCCACGTACCACCTGGCCTGCGTGGTGATCGACCACCACATGGGCATCAGCCCAGGGTTTGCAGAGAACCAGATGGGCAGGACCTTGCCAGAGCTAATCACACAGTTTGACCTGACCCGGATCACCTGCCACTCAGCCCTGCTGGACCTGGAAAAGCTCCCAGAATTCAACAAGCTGCACCTCCGCCAGCTGGTGAGCGATGAGACCCAGAGACGCCAGCTGGTGGGGAAGCTGCAGGCCCTCGTGGAAGAGGCTTTCGGGAGCCAGCTGCAAGACAGGCATGTGCTGGACGCAGCCCACGTGGAGAGGATCATCCTGCTGAGACAGGGTCACATTTGCCGCCTGCAGGATTTGGTCTCCCCAGCGCACTCCTACCTGTGGACTCGCCCTGCTGTGGGTCGAGCGCAGCTGGGTGCCATCTCAGAGAGGGTGGACGTCATTGCCAAGCATATGCTGGGGCTTTTAGAAGGACCCGGTATGAACTTAACTCAGGACATGCTGAACGGAGAACTGAAGAAGCTGTCAGAAGGTCTGGAAGGCACCAAACACGGTAACGTGCTGAAGCTCCTCCGAGTGGCCTTCAGTAGACAGCTGCAAGGGCCTCCTGTAGCTGAGATGACGTTATCCTTGGGACCAAAGGAAGTGCGGGAGCGAATACAGAAGGTGCTTTCCAGCTAGAGAGAAGGTGTGCAGGACAGCAGAGGTGGCGGTGGGAACCGTAGTTGCGGGACCCGCCCTCAGAGGGGAGGAGCAGGAGGCCTGGACCCCGTCGGAAGCTTGTGGAAGGAACCAAGAGTGGGCACAGAGCCTCCGGGTGCACAGGTGCATTTACGGTGCCACGCCAGGCCTGTCCTATTCAGTTGGCCAGCGTCGGCCAGCCACCTCTCACCTCCCTGACTCTGGAAAGGAAGGCCTCACATCTGGTTCTGACACCACAGTACACAGCAGAGGTTAGGAGCTGGTTCACAGAATAGTCACGGCTCATGTTTTAGTCTGCTCGGGCTGCCACGACGAAATACCACAGACTGGTGGCTTAAACAGCAGAGAATGATTTTCTCAGAGTTCTGGAAGCCGGCAGTCCAAGATCAAGTTGTTGGCAGGTTTCGTTTCTCCTGAGGCCTCGCTCCTTGGCTTGCAGACGGCTGCCTTTTTGCCCTCTCCTCACATGGTCTTCCCTCTGTATGTGCCCTCGGTATCTCTCTGTTTGTCCGAATGCCCTCTTCTTAAGGGGACACCGGTCCTCTTGAGCGGACAGGTGATACTGGGGAAATTTCTGCTTTCTGTTTGTCTGCTCCACTAGTTGGTCACCACAACCAAGACGAAGAAAAGTTCGTCATTACTGGTTGTATGAATATCTCCGGATATTTACTCTCAGAGTCTGTTGGTATGGGTGTTTCTCATTCTTCAATTTATTACCCTCTTAGCAGCAGCTCTAGCTACAAGGGCCTTCATTATATCCTAATTGCCAGTGCCAATTGCCCTTATTTTTTATGTTAAAAATCCATTTGTAAACGCATTTCAGCAGCTCTACCATCTCAGCATCATTGCTAATTTAATCTCCCTCCCCCTCTATTAGCGCCACAGGGGGCTGACCAGAGCAGGCGGCGCCCAGGCTAATCAGATCACTAGTTTGTCTGAACATTACGCCCAGCAGGAACTCGATGGGATGTAGCGGGTCAGACCGGGGGCAGATTAAATCTTCCGCCAGCTAGCTCTCAGGACCAACCAGGGGAGGGACCTGGAAGCAGACAATGAAAACACGGACCTCAGCTTGGAGGGGCTGATGGGGAACGGTCTGGGAGACTGTCAGGCAAGGTTGCTGGAACTGAGGGCTCTGCAAGGGTGTGATTTGATGCGAAGGAGAATTTCCCGGCATATGAAACAGTGCTTCTCATCTGACCTGTTCACTCACCACTTCTCGGAACCCTTCATGCAGTGAGCTGTGGCAAAGAGCGCAGTGAACAGCAAATCGGGAGACTGGGGACTTTACCTACTTTGTTCCTCACTCACTGGGTGTCTTGGTAAGCTCCTTCACCTCCCTGGGTATCACATTCCTCAACTGGGGGTAATAATCCCAACCCTACTGACCCCTCAAAATTTTGATGAGGGCCAAATGAAATTTAAAATAAAAAAGTTTTAGTGAGCATGTATTATTTGTCAAGCACTGCTCGAAGGAGGTACTGTTCTTAGCCCTTTGCACGTATAAATTCATTTAATTTCCTCAACAGCCCTATGAGGAAGGGGAAGGTACCACCATAATTTTATGGAACAGATAGGGAAACCGAGACAGAGAGGACAAACCTTTCCCAAGGTCACACAGTACATCAGTGGCCAAGCGTTTCACCATTGTACTATTCAGCCATTCCCAGTCAATAAAATCAAGCTCCTCAGCCTGGCTCCATCAACTGGAGGTTCTCTTCACCTCCCCATCCTGAGCCCTGGCTCTCAGCAGGTAGGAGAGGGGTGAGCATCCTTCCCGTTCCATGGTGCTCCTCTCAGGCCATTGTTCTGCCATCTGCGTGTAAATTCTCCTCCTCTTCAGCTACTCGCTCCACCCATGTGACTCTGCCATCCTCCTCCCCTCCTGGTTGCTGTCATCTAATGGCCTCCTACTCATGTCACTGGAGACTCAGCCCGCAGGATCATAGTCTTCCTTCCCCCCCAAAGCCAGACCATCACCTTGGGTGACTTCAGTGTCCAGGAGGGCAACCCAGCCATAACTGTACCTACCGGTCACAGTTCAGTCAGGGAAGCAGAGTCATGATGGGCGTGAAGGGAAATTAGACCTCACAACACGGTGGGAGATGCTGGGCAGTGAAGTCTAGAAGGGAGAGTTGGAGGGTCAGAGCAAGAGTTCCTAAAGCGTTTCCCCAAAGCACTGGTATGATGAACAAGTCAGAGCTTACAGGAAAATCGGAGAAGCTAAGTAGGTTTAGCTGCTTCAGTCAGCAAAGAAGGCGAGTTTGTGGGGAAGTCTATGAAAGCTGCTGCCTCTGTGTTCTATCACCTGGGGTAGGTCCACAACCAAGCATCTGATGGTGGGCCTGAGGCCCCGGGCCACTGCTGGGAAGAAGAGCTGTGTGTAGAACAGAGGAAAGCAAGGACAAACTGGAACATTCTAGGCACCTCTGCCTCCATCTGTCACCATATATGGCCATGAAGACTTTCAGGAAGCAATGGGCTCTTCTTCACACGTCAGCCTTCTCATCACCAGGGACCTTCCCCTCCTCCCGTCTTCAGCCACCCCTTCCATAGTCATAACTCAAATGTACCCATCCTCTGAAATTCCTCATGTAGTCATCACGCAATATGGCCACAGCCCCTTCAGTTGTTCTCACTGAGGTCACTAACCACCCCTTTGTCATTCATTCAACAAACATTCATTGAGCCCCCCACTGTGTGTCAGGCACTGTGTTAGATGCCGGGACACAGTGGTGAACAAAGACAGACCAGAACATGCTCTCATGAGCTTCCAGTCTGGTCGGGGTGATAGGCTTTGATTCTACTATAGTCCCACAAATAAATAAAGAATTGTAATGGAGAAAAACACTCTGAAGGAGAGGTAAGTACATGGTGCAATGAAAGAGTAGCTGGGCGAATTTGTCTGAATCGGGGACGTCAGGGAAGGCTTCCCTCAGGAAGTGATGGTTGCACTGAGACACTGTATTAGAAGTTAACTAGGGACTTCCCTGGCAGTCCAGTGGTTAGGACTCCGAGCTTCCACTGCAGGGGGCACAGGTTCAATCCCTGGTCAGGGAAGATCCCGCAAGCCACACAATGTTAAAAAAAAAAAAAAAAAAAAAAAGGTTAACTAGGCAAAGATGAGAGAGAAAGATTTCCAACAAACAATGTCTGCAAAAGCCTTGTAGCGAGAGAAACCAGGATTCCCTGGGGCCCCACTCACTCCTCAACTCACTCCAACCTGGTTTCCTTCTCTATCATGCCACCAAACAATTTCTGTTAAGGTCACCAAGGTTCACTTTGTCACCAAAATAAGCTTTGTAGAGAAGGAATTATATTCCAGGAGAGGGTGGATGGCTAGGTTGGCATCCTCAAGGTAGACGCAGCAGCAGGACCTGGGGGGTGAAGGGGAGTGTTTGGAAGGTATCAGAAGACAGGGATTGAACTGCTGCATAATGGGGACTAAGATGAATTGGGAAGGCAAAGAGCCAGGAGAGGCTGATGAACCGCGAGACGGGCAGAGAGAAGAGCACGGACAATGAGAGTGTGTGTGGCCCACGTGAGGACCTGAGCAGCCGGAGTGTGGATGGGAGTCTGGGGAGAGAGGTAAGGGACAGGACCTGGGTCATGAGTGACTTTGTAGCTCGTGGTAAGGAGTTTGCACTATATCCTGATGGCCACGGAACCCATCGGGGCTGGGAAAGATCCTCAAGTCAGATTTGGACACGGTGTGTGGGTGCTGGCCGTGGGGATGTTCGTGTGCAGGTGCCCACCTTACTATGGAGGAGATGATTCTGGAGCTCAGGGGAAAGGTCGGGAGTAGAGGTAGAGCCATTGGCTTTGTCTGCGCACAAGTCGTAATTCAAGTCCCGAGTGTGGATGAGCTTGATGGAGAGGGAGTGTGGACAGAGAAAGGGCCAGGAGCCCAAAACAGAGCCCTGAGGGACAAAGAATTTTACACAGGAGACTTGGAGTGGACTGAGGTCAGAGGAAAGCCAGGACAGGTGGTGTCCTGGAAGCCCGTGGAAGAGACCCTTTCAGAAGAGGAGCAATGGGCCAGAGCTGTCAAGAGGTCCCAGAAGATGAGAACCTCTTTGAATCTAAATCCCGGGCCCAATATCCAGTACCTAGCCATGTCCCTGGCACAGCAGAGGCACTCAAGGTTTGTGGAAGGAAGGAGTTGATGCTTAAATGTTTCGGTAATAAACAGCACAGGCAGTCCTTCACATGTTTGTTTACTACAGGGCATCCCTAGGGGTGAATGATTCGAGTCACTGAAATCAGCATGCTGGTGCCAGGCTTATGGCCCACTCTTTCTATCTCCTTGCTAGCCAGCGGGAGCCATCTGCCTTCCAGAAGGAGCCCCTAGAACCAAGGCCCGGCCCTGGGGCCCTGGGATGGTTCCCATGGGCAGGAATCCTGGAGCTTCTCCGGATGTCTGATCGACCCCATGGGTGGGGTCAGAGTAGAGGATCCAAGAGCCTAGAGAGGAGCGAAACGGGGACCAAGACCCATGAAAATCTCCGTCTGGGCGAGGGGTTCCCTGGAACTGGTTGGGGGCTTCCTTCGAGTAAGGCACTGCAAAGCCTGGGACTCCTGAGATGCAGGGCCCAGGAGGAGGGGTCTGGCTTGCTGGGGTTTAAGGTCAGTCCCCAAAGCTGGAACTCGGAAGGGGAAAGTCGTTCTGTGACTCTGTGTAGGGAAGGATCACCAAGAGATGGTCAGGAAGGGACTGCGGGGATGAGCATGCACCTTCACCCCCGACCCCAATCCCAGAGTCAAGGGCAGCGCAGCCTGCAGTGCGTAGACTGACCGCAGGGTGGCGGGCGCGTGCAGCGCAGCCCCGAGGCGGGGCCCGGGCACTCCCGCCCAGCCCTCCCGCGCTTGGCCGCCGCGTTTGTATTCCGAATGCGAGCCGCCAACGCGTGAATTATTAAAGCCCTGACTCCGAACGCATCTCGCCCTTTGCGGGGCTGGCTCAGCGCAGCGGGAGAAGCCGGCGTCTGGCTAAGCCGCGGTCCCCCGGGTTCGAGCTGGAAGGCCTTGGAGGTCACCTGGGCCCACCCTCTACTTCGGGGGAGGCATCCAGAGGGGACGGGGCCTTGCTCAAGCTCCACGGTGGTGCAATCAGGACCGGAAACCCGGCCTTCCGAATACCGACCCGTCCGGGACCCTTTGCAAAATTCTGGATGTCCCCGGTCTGTGCAGTGGACTCAAGGTCCCCGTTGCAAAGTTCCCCGTCTAGCCCTTTCCCTGGTGTCTTGCTGCCCCTCCCACCCGAAGTTCCCAAAGTACGCTGCTTCCTCCCCCTCCAAAAAGACTCCAGCCCAGGTGCACCTACAGATCCCTCCCCTAAATTCCTCCGGGGCACAGCCAACAGACTGGGAGGGGAGGTGGGGTGCGTCTTCCCAGATTTCTGCTCAGGGCACACCGGGAAAGTACAGTGGAGTCATTTGATGGGGGGGGGGGAATGAGAGGACTTCATTCACCCTCTGTGTTCTGAAGGCTTCCAGAGACGGCCATCAGAAGCAAAAGCAAGCGGGTGCTGAGGGGGAAACTGAGGCAGCTTATCAATTAAAGAGCAGTCAGCCTTGCTTCCTACTTGCTGCCAGGCCTGGAATCTGATACCAACACCCCCCATCCCCCCTCCCCCCCACCAGGTACCCAGGGCCTTGGACCCAGACCCCTGAAGGGGTTTCATATTTGTCCTCTGAATCCGTAAGCAGCAGCTTCCCTTTAGGGTCTGCCTATCTAAGAAAAACCTGAAGGACTAGGTCTCTATGTGTCTCTGTCTCTCTCTGACTCTGTCTCTCTTTCTTAGAGCGGAACAGATATGGCCAGCTCCAGGCGAGGTGGAAGCAAAATTGAACCCCAAACTGCCAAAAAATTGTCCACCTCCAGCCTTGAAAACCTACCTTGCTCAATTCCTGCCGTTATCCCAGAGGCAGGTTTCCCAATTCCGCAGTTCAGCCCAGCGAATGGGACCAGCCGCCATCGTCTCTCCCCTGAATGACTGCACCAGCCCGTTTCCAAACCTTGCCACCTTACAGTCTGCTTCCAGCACAGCAGCCAGAGAGACTGTATGAAAACACAAGCTAGGTCCCATCCCTCCTCTGCTCAAAACCCTGCACCAGCTCCCATCTCATGCAGAATGAAAGCCCAAGTCCTCACCATGGCCTACTAGGCCCTATCCATCTTCTGGCCCCGACCACCACTCTCATCTCCTCGCCTTATACCCCTCCCATTGCTCTCTGAATCAGCCACACGGGCCTCTTCGCTGTTCCACAAATATGCCAGGCGCATTCCTGTTCCCTGATATCAACTTCTTCCTTCCGGGTGTCACTTTATCAGTGAGGCCTTCCCTGACCACTGTGGTTTGTGTTTTTTTAATTAAAGTACAGTTGATTTACAATGTTGTGTTAATTTCTGTTGTACAGCAAAGTGATTCACTTTTATATATCTATATGGATTTATTCTTTTTCATATTCTTTTCCATTATGGTTTATCACAGGATATTGAATATAGTTCCCTATGCTATACAGCAGGGCCTTGTTGGTTATCCCTTCTATATATAATACTTTGCATCTGCTAATCCCAAACTCCCAATCCGTCCCTTCCCATGCCCCTCCCCCTTGGCAACCACAAGTCTGTTCTCTGTCTGTTTCTGTTTCACAGATAAGTTCATTTGCGTCATATTTTAGATTCCACATATAAGTGATATCATATGATATTTGTCTTTCTCTGACTTACTTCATATAGTATGATTATCTCTAGGTCCATCCATATTGCTGCAAATGGCATTATTTCATTCTTTTTTATGGCTGAATAGTATTCTGTTGTATATATGTACCACATCTTCTTTATCCATTCATCTATGAATGGACATTTAGGTGGTTTCCATATCTTGGCTATTGTAAGCAGTGCTGCTATGAAACTAGGGGTGCGTGTATCTTGTCGAATTAGAGTTTTGCCCTGATCACGCCATTTAATACTCGTCACTGTCCCCAACCTGCTCTTCTTTTGTCCATAGCGCTTGCTAACATACTATACTGTTTCCTCATTTATGATGCCTCCTGTATGTCTATCACTACCTGCTATGTTGTAAACCTCAGAAGGGCAGGGATCTTGGTTTGCTTCACTGATGTACCCCAAGTGTCTAAACCAGTGTTGAATGACTGAACGAAAGAAAGAAAGAAGGAAGGAAGGAAGGAAGGCGTATGTTCTGATGGGAGCAGTCCTTGGAAGCCCTAAGAGGTTGTATACTTCTAACGCCCTTACCTGTGACTCTGGATGTGGCATGGGAGTATCAGAGCTGGTTGAGAGAGGCTCACAGCCAGGCCCATGGATGCTTTTAATCACAAGCTGCCTTCCATCCTTGTCACAAATAAATGTGGATTCCCAGGGAGTTGCAGTGGGGGTAGGGAGGTTAATGTTGACAGGAGACTCTGAAAACATTTCGGGGACCAAAGGCATGTATTTTTGCCAGATAATCCTGGAAACTCACCACCCTTGCTAAAATTGTTTTTCTGTGAAAATGGGCTCTGAGGTTTAAAAAAACAAAAAACTGAAAAGCACTTTGGAAACACAACCCCAAACTCCTCAGTCAGAATGGCCTGAACTGAAAACATGACAATGGTCCCACTAGAGAAACACGTCGTCCAAGTACATATGGGAAACTGCACTCTGGCAGGACAACATCCTGAGTAATGTCCAAAGGACGATTTCTAGAGCAATTGATCAGTCTATGTGCAATGCTTCATCGGGAGCAGATGTGTGCCTTGTTTTTCTCATTACCGTGATTTACTGTCTTCTGAGCTTATTAAAGACAGAGGCATGAGCCCACTTTGGTGTGTGTGTCCTGGGGGAATGGGGGGAGAGAGGGAGGGAGAGAGAAAGGGAAGGGGGAGGGAGGGCCAGGCGAGGAGCTTGGGAGATTTCCACTCTGCACTGGTGGTCTGGATTCCTGCTGCTGCCCAAAACTGCTCTCATGCCTGAGAGCACCCAGTTGGCTGAACCTGGGCTGATGGGTTGGTCCACTTCGTGGAGTGTTCCTCACCAATCCCCCTTCAACACACGCACAGCATCTGCTTCTACCAAATCAAACATAGCCACATGACTAACCACCAAATGGGAAGAGAAAGATGGCATCGCTCTTCTCAGCTCCACTCAGGATACGGGGAATCAATTTCATTTAATAGGTTTGTATATTTTAGAATTTCCTGTTCCATAGTCATGTCAACCCAGATTCTCTTCCTCAGGGTGGTTTCACACACACAGACACGTTCACACACATGCTCACACAGTCACACATACATGAATTTATACACGCTTGCACCTGGTCACTTACTCATATATCTACTCACACATTCACAAACACACTCACGTACTCATACACACATACACAAAATGACTCATAGACACACACACACACATACTCACATGCATGTTCATACACCTGCATTCACATATGAACACTCCCCAGGATGGGTATTGCCTTGGGCAACATTATTTCCTTGGCACTGGTTGCCCTGCACTGTTCTGTGAGATGGGAACTAGGGATGGGAGGGAAGAGCGGGAAAGAGTTGGAGAAACATCTAGGCTGGCAAGTCTCAATCTCTTCTTTTTTAAAAAATTTATTTATTTATTTATTTTTGGCTGCATTGGGTCTTCGTTGCCGCGCGCGGGCTTTCTCTAGTTGCGGCAAGCAGGGCCTACTCTTCGTTGCGGTGCACGGGCTTCTCATTGCGGTGGCTTCTCTTGTTGAGGAGCACGGGCTCTAGACGCGCGGGCTTCAGTAGTTGTGGTGCACGGGCTCAGTAGTTGTGGCTCGCGGGCTCTAGAGCGCAGGCTCAGTAGTTGTGGTGCACGGGCTTAGTTGCTTCGCGGCATGTGGGATCTTCCCGGACCAGGGATCAAACCCGTGTCCCCTGCATTGGCAGGCAGACTCTTAACCACTGCACCACCAGGGAAGTCCCAGTCTCACTCTTTTCTGATTTATAATCTCCTTTCATAGTAATAATACTAATCGTATAACATTCATAAGCAATAAACAAATTCAGACTTTTTGCATTTTAAAAAGTGACATATACACTTCATTTTATGTATATTAGTTACAGGAGCAAGTAGATGCAAAACCTCCTTTTGTGACCCAATGTTTGAGATTCTCTTATTTTAACTTTAAAAATCTCATAATTATTGTTTTTAATTTACAGATCTTGTGTCTAAATGATTAGCTAAGAAATGACATTTAAGGCTGCTAGTTGTAAGGACTTTTCTCCAAAATAATTTGCTAGCCTTTATTTCAAATAAATGAAAAGTCTAATCGCCGCTATGTTTTCTCTTCTTAACATTGTTTTTTGAAGGAATAGGAACTCCTTGGGGTGTTTTATGGGAATTTTGGTGACACGAATATAATTTACATATCTGGTGCAAATCATCCTGGGGTAAATTTGCAAAATTGTTATCATTTTTATCCTCCTCATTAATTTGTATATAAATATCAGGTATTTCTTATGCTTATGCCTTTAAGCCATGGCCCTTTACAGATATAAAATAAACAATGTTTTATTTACATAAGAATAAAATCAATTTACAACTGTATAATGAGTCAAAATGACCATGGGGGATAGTGGTATTTAGCTGAATTATAAACTGATATTAGTCATTTCTACGCTAAGTCCCACACGTGTTCACTTGATACTCACTGAGGTGCTTTCATACTACTCTGGTTTTAAAGGGAAAAATGTTTCCGTAATTTTAATGAAATAACCTTTCATTGAAATCGAACTGGGAGTTATTATCATCTTCCAGTCTAGAAAACCCATGGCACACCATCACTGACCCGAGCTGGGAGATGTTGACCAAGGCCATGACAGTTGTACAGGTGACAAAATGGAGGTGCAGGGTCATAGGACAACGCATGGCCGGGCCACGGCTAGAAGGCAGGGTAGCAGAGTAGGAAGATCAGAAAACCTGGCTGTGAGTCCCGACTCCCCTACTAATATCCTATGTGAGCCTGGGTAGATGACTGCTTCTCTCGGCCTCTGTCCTCAGAAGTAAAATGGAAACAATACAAACACTCTCCCCCTTACCCTACATCATTTGTATAATCGGAACCCAAGTGTGTCCAATTTGGAACCATCAGAAACCCTGCAAACTCTGCTAAGGGTTTTTGAGTGACGCCCAGAGCTAGCAAGGGTGACACCATAGCACAGACGGAGTACTTGGGTGTAGGGATGGCCAGCAGGGATAAAGAGCCATCTCGTTCAGTACACAGGGTCCTGACTGCAGCTAGACTAGTTCACACCAAAGGATCTTTGCGTGGTCTCCCAAGCTCTGCTGGAATGGGCTTAAGAATGCCCCTGAATTGCCTGTGTGTTTTGATAGAGTGATGACCCTTTACTTACAAGAAACTACTCTGGACACAGAAGCTGGACAGATGAGCAGTTTCCTTGATCTTCATTCTAAACCACCCATCAGGCTGACATGTACACACGGCTATATTTAAAATAGATAACCAACAAGGACCTAGATAACCAACAAGGACCTGCTGTATAGCGCAGGGAACTCTGTTCAATATTCTGTAATAACCTAGATGGAAAAAGAATCTGAAAAAGAATAAAAAAATAAAAAATAAACCACCCATCAGTTACGGTGTGAACAAGGAGCGTGCACTTTGGCGAATCCTGACTCACCAGGCCCAAGTGGCCCTTGAGACACTTCCTGTAAGAAGTCCAGGGAGTCAGGAACATGTGTCAGTTCCTCCCCGTCTCTAGAAAACAATACGACAATATCAAGACAATTTTGAAATGAAAGAAAAGTATCCATAACCCCCTATTCGAACAGAGCATTCTTTTTCTCCCTTTTAAACCTCCCCACAAGCAACAATATGCTTGTATTGTTATTATCATCAGATACAAAAGATATTACATTCTGCTTTTTCTCCCCTCAAATTACATCATTAATAATTCCATGTTGCTACAGTTTTTGCCTTTGTCATTTTTTTAAAATAACTGTCTTTGGCAATGAAAGTAACTCATGTGCATTTCAGAAAAGTGAAGAAGCACTTACAAACAAAAAGAAGAATGTAAATATCCCTGTAACCCACCCTGCTGTCATGTGATAGAAGCCTCTGGTGGAAGCTTCAGATCCATAAGGCAGCACCAAGGTTCTGTCTGCTGCCCCAAAAAGGGACCAGGGAAAGAGCGGGCTGCAGGCACAAGCAGTGTGGGCCTGGGTGTGTGGGCTGCTCCCACCAAGGACCAGCAGGAACTGATCTCTTCCTGCAGAGGCAGCCAGAAGCCACATCACCCCCTGGGCCAACAAGGCCTCACCTGATCTGGTGTCCATAACCTGTCTGAAGTTAGCTCCTCCCGCCCTTCCTCACTCCCTCTGCTTTCGGGCCACCAGCCTCCTTGCTGGACCTCCAACATTTTAAGCACAGTCCTGCCTCAGGGCCTTTGCATGTGCTGTCCCCTCTGCCGGTAACACTCTTCCCCTAGATACCCAGGGGGCTAGCTCCCCTACCTCCTCCACAAATATCACCTCCACAGACAGACTTTCCTTGACCATTGAATCTAAAACAGCACCCTTTACCCCTCGCTCCATCTTGATTGTCGTTGATAGCACACATCCCTTGTAGACGTGGCTCCTATGTATCTGCATGTTGTTTGTTTAATGTCGCACTGCACTAGAATGTCAGCTCCACACAAGCGGGGGCTCAGACTCTCGTTCACTGCTGTATCCCCATCCCTGGCAGAGGGATGGTTTGTTGGATGAACAAACACAGGTAATCCCACCTCAAAAACCAAAGTACGAGAAAAGAAAGCACCCACCTATTTCCAGAAGGAAAATAATTTTATTGTGTTCTCTGATTACAAGGGTAATATATGATCATTATAAGCCTTTAGAAAATAGAGTGAAGTGTTCAGAACAAAACAAAAAATGACATGTAATCTGGTTTTCTTGAGAAAAATCACTGTTACTATTTTGATATGTTTCTTCTCTCCCTCTCTCTTTCCTCCCCTCTATATATGGATAGATGGATAGATAGGTAGGTAGATGATATAGATAGATAAATAGAGATAGATATGTATAGAAATATGTATACACACCTCAAAAAAAAGGAATTCATGCTGTACAGGTTATTTTGTAAGATTACTCTGCACTGAATATCCTTGTAACTCAGTCTTTGCCCACATCCAGAATTATTCCCTAAGGATAAACTACTAGAAGCAGAATTGCTGGGTCAAAGAAAATGAACAGTCACACGGCTTAAACTGTGGGCTGACAGTTGCCTTCCAGAAAGACTGAACCATGTGCACTCCCCAGTGCTGAAAGACAGCACCCACCGTCTTGTACCTGCACCAACACTGGCCGTTCTACGTTCTTAAAAATACTTGCTCATTTGATAGGCATTATTGCTTTCGTTTGCACTTCTCTGCTTATTAGTGAAGAGGAACTATTTTTCACATCTGTGGGCCGATTGTAGTTTATTCTTTTGATGCTCATTGTTATTCTAGGGCACAATCAAGCCCAATCCTTACCACCACCACCCCCACCCCTGCCAGCCACTGGCTTTGTGTCGTAGCTGCCTCCCAAACTCGCTGAGTGACTTTGGGACAGGGGTTACCTTTGCAGGGCCACCATGTCATTGACTGTAAAAAGAAAATACCACAGACCTTATAAGATTGGCATGAGGGTTAATCGCATGGTATGTGTAAGGTATTTATCACAGCATCTAGTGTTTAGTAAGTCCTAGTAAAAGGGCAAGAAGAAAAAATAAGTTGGTGTTACACTACTGTCGGTAATCTCTAGGGTTTCACAATTAGCTACAATTTGAGCTATTCACTTGGAATTGGTATTTTAAATCAGGGAGCTTACCAAATCTTTACTAGAGATATTTGTTAAATTTTATCAACTATCTCTTTGGTATCTATTGAAATTATCATGTGCTCAGTCACCTCTGAACTATTGGTTGATGTGATTAATGTTAACAGTGAATTTTCTGACGTTGAATCACCCTTACGTTCGTGGATTCATTCAGTGAGAAAATATTTATTCAGCATCTACTTTGTGCCAGGCACTGTTCTAGGCTCTGGGGATGCAACAACACAAGAGCAAACAAGACGAACCAAGTCGCTGCTCTCGTTCTAGTGGGAGAGTCAATAAAGAAACAAATATAGAATGTCCATGCAAAAGACAAGAATACACTGGGCATTGTTTGAGGAATGACAAGATGACCTGCATGGCTGGAAGCCTTTGGTGAGTATGGGGGGGAGGGGGTGTCTGATTTATGTGTGGAAAATTTCCCTCTGACTGCTGTGTGGGAAATGGGTTGGAGAAGAGCTTGGACCATGGAGCTAACAGTGGAGGTGTGTGTTGGACATATCTGGATATGTTTTGAAGGTGAAAGCCCGCAAGAGTCAGTGACAGATGGGCTGTGGAGCATGAGACAAATAGAGGTGTCACAAGTAATAGAATGGATTTGCATATATTCAAATAAGGAGGACTGCAGGAAGAGCAGGTATTGGAGGGAAGATCAGGAGTTTGGTTTGGGACATGTTGAGTTTGGGGTTCCTGTTTAGACACATGCATCTGGAATAACACTTGCTGGATGTGCTTCATCATTCATTTAATATTGTGCTGAATTCTATTTTTTGGCATTTTATTTAGGAATTTTTATTTTATTAGTCTGCACTTTTTTTCTTTTCTTCTTGGGCTATCATTTTCAACTTTTCAAACCCAAATTATGCAAAAGATTCTTATCTAATCGGTCTGGGTTGGAGCCCAGGAATATTCATTTTAAAAGCAGTCCAGGGCTTCCCTGGTGGCGCAGTGGTTGAGAATCTGCCTGCCAATGCAGGGGACACGGGTTCGAGCCCTGGTCTGGGAAGATCCCACATGCCGCGGAGCAACTGGGCCCGTGAGCCACAATTACTGAGCCTGCGTGTCTGGAGCCTGTGCTCCGCAACAAGAGAGGCCGCGATAGTGAGAGGCCCGCGCACCGCGATGAAGAGTGGCCCCCACTCGCCGCAACTAGAGAAAGCCCACGCACAGAAACGAAGACCCAACACAGCCACAAATAAATAAATAAATAAATAAATAAAGTGTAAAATTTATTAAAAAAAAAAAAAAAAAAAAGCAGTCCATAGGATTCTGATGCGGGTGGTCCAGGGACCATATAGCGTGTTTTAATGTTTTCAATTTCTTTCAATATTATTCATCCATTCAACTCTCTATTTATCCTTTGGTCAATTTTGGTCATTTATGTTTTCCTATAAAACCATCCATGGCATCCCAGGTCTTCAAAATTTAGCATAGAATTTGCATAATAATATCTTATAATTTAAAAGAAATCTCTCTCTCTTGGCCAGAACTATCCTTTGGCATGCTGAGTCACGTAAACTTGTATGATCCTTTTTTTTTTTTTTTTACTGATAGTATTTGCCAGAGTTTAGACAATTTTACTTTATCTCGTCAAAGAACAAGCTCTTCAATTTATTTTTCAATTGTCTTCAACTTCAGTAATTTATTTTGTCTTTGTTAATTCCTTCCCTTTATTTTCCTTACATTTTTCATTATTGTTGATGTAATAATTTCTCTCTAACTTCTTGAATTCAATGACCAATCTTTTCTTGTTAGTCTTTCTTACTTGTTTACAAAAGGGGTTGACTTCTGGGAAAGATGCCAGTATATGTGTGCCTTGACAGAAATCTCCCATTGAAATGAACAAAAAGGCCCAAAGAAAGAAGAAAAAATTTTCTCTGGTGAATGCATATGCCGGGCACAATATAACTTGTACTAAAGTGAAAGAGGATTCTAGGAGACAACACACAACCCTCCAGCTCCTGGCCACAGGGCAATGAAGATAATTCCAGCTGGTCTCACTAGTTCTCTCTGGTTTGGAGGGATGACATATAAAAAGTGCTTCAGAAAGGAAAAGAAACACTCCTCAACTTAAGCCGTTTCTTCCACTGAAAATCACTGGGGAGTGGAGTAGAAATCTTACTGGGTAATTATGATTTTTTTTTCTGCTAAAACCAGCTTGCAATTGTGAAAAAAGGGAGGTAGAGCTTTACCACCTAACACAGGGGGTGGGCGGCAGCAGATTTAAACACAAGACAAGCTGCCAATACCAATAGACAAAAGAACAGACCACAGACAATCACCGGATGTACCAGTAGTATCAGCAGAAAAACAAAAACAGTTTACAAGAAAGATAACATACCTTGACCAATTTGAGTTCATCCCAAGAATACAGGGATTTTGCAATGTCAGAGTTTTATTTTATTTTCTAGCTTTATTGAGATATAATTGACAAAGAGCATTATGTAAGAATAAAATGTATAATGTGCTGATTGAATATACATGATATATTGTGAAACGATTACCACATTAAGGTTAGTTGACACATTCATCACCTCACAGTTACTACTTATGTGTATGTGTGAACATTTACAATCTTCACTTAGCAAATTTCAACTATACAACAGTATTGTTAGCTATTATCACCATGCTGTACATTAGATCCCCAGAACTTATTCATCTTAAAACTGAAAATTTGTACCCTTTGACCAACATCTCCCCAATTTTCCCACCCCCCAGCCCCTAGCAACCACCATTCTACTCTTTGTTTATATGAGTTTGGCTTTTTTAGAGTCCACATATAAGTAATACCATACAGTATTTTTCTTTGTCTGACTGAGTTATTTCACTTAGCTCTCAAGGTTCATCTGTGTTATCAGAAATAGCAAGATTTCCTTCTTTCTTGTGGCTGAATAATATTCTATTCTATAGCAGCTTCTTTATCCATTCATCCATTGACAGACATTTAGGTTGTTTCCGTATCTTGGATGTAGTGAATAATGCTGCAATGTACATGGAGGTACAGATATCTCTTCCAGATAATTATTTCATTTCCTTTGGATATATACCCAGAAGTGGAATTGCTGTGTCATAAGATAGTTCTATTTTTCATTTTTTTGAGGAACCTCCATACTGTTTTCCATGACGGTTGTACCAACTTACATTCCCACTAACAGTGTACAAGGGTTCTCTTTTCTCCACATCCTCACTAATGTTTGTTATGTCTCGTCTTTTTGATAATAGCCATTCTAACAGGTGTGAGGTGATGTCTCATTGTGGTTTTGATGTGCATTTCTTTGATAATTAGTGATATTCAGCACCTTTTCATGTACCCGTTCGCCATCTGTATGTCTTCTTTGGAAAAAATGTCTGTTTAGGTCCTTTGCCCATTTTAAAATCAGATTATTTGGGTTTTTGCTATTGAGTTGCAATGAGTTCCTTGCATATTTTGGCTATTAAGCTCTTATCAGATATATGGTTTGCAAATATTTTCTCTCACTCTGTAGGTTGCCTTTTAACTCTATTGTTAGTTTCTTTTGCTGTACAGAAGCTTTTTACCTTGATGTAGTCCCACTTGTTTGTTTTTGCTTTTGTTGCTTGTGCTTTTGGTGTCATGTTCAAAAACTTGTTACCAAGACAAATGTCAGAGAGCTTTTCCCCTGTGTTTTCTTCTAGGAGTCTTACAGTTTCAGGTTTTACATTTAAGTTGTTGATCCAGTTCCAGTTAATTTTTGCGAGTGCTGTAAGATAGGGGTCCAATTTCATTCTTTGGCATGTGAACATCATTTTCCCAACACTTTTTGTTGAAGAGGCTATCCTTTTCCCATTGAGTATTCTTGGCTCCCTTGCCAAATATTAGTTCACTGTATATACATGGGTTTATTTCTAAGCTCTCAATTCTGGTCATTGGTCTGTGCCTATTTTTATGCCAGTATCTCACTGTTTTTAACCATTATAGCTTTGTAATATAGTTCAAAATCAGGAAGTGTGATGCCTCTAGCTTCATTCTTCTTTCTTGGGATTGCTTTGGCTATTCAGAGTTTCTTGTGGTTCCATATGGATTTTAGGATTCTTTTTCTACTTCTGTGAAATATGCCATTGGAATTTCTATATGGATTGCATTGAATCTATAGATGACTTTGGGTAGTATGGATATTTTAACAATATTAATTCTTCTGATCTGTGAACATGGGATACCTTTCCTTTTCTTGTGTCTTCTTCAATTTCTTTCAGCTATGTCTTATAGTTTTCAGTGTACAGCTCTTTAGTTAAATTTATTTAGAGATCTTTAGTTAAATTTATTAGGAGGTGTTAACAGTGTAACATCTCCTTAGTTAAATTTATTCTCAAGTATTTTATTGGATTTGATACTATTATAAATAGGATTGTTTCCTTTATTTCTTTTTCAGATAGTTCATTGTTATTGTATAGAATTGCAACTGATTTGTGTATGTTGATTTTGTATGCTGCAACTTTACTAATTTGTTTACTAGTTCTAACAGTTTTCTGGTGGAGTGTTTAGGGTTTTCTATATATAAGATCATATCATCTGCAGAGACAGTTTTACTTCTTCCTTTCCAATTTTGATGCCTTTTATTTCTTTTTCTTGCCTAATTGCTCTGGCTAGGACTTCCAGTACTATGTTGAATAGGAGTGGTGAGAGTGGGCACCCTTGTGTTGTCCCTGATCTTAAAGGAAAGTTTTCAAACTTTTACCATTGAGTATGATGTTAGCTGTGGGCTTGTCACATATGACCTTCATTATGTTGAGGTACATTCATTCTATACCAAATTTGTTGAGAGTTTTTTATCATAAACAAATGTTAAATTTTGTGAAATGTTTTTTCTGCATCTATTGAGATTATCATGTAATTTTTATCCTTCATTTTATTAATGTGGTGTATCACATTTATTGATTTGCATATGTTGAAACATCCTTGCACCCCAGAGATAAATCTCACTTGATCATGATGTATGATCCTTTTAATGTGCTGTTGACTTTGGTTTGGTAGTATTTCGTTGAGAATTTTAGCACCCATGAGGGATATTGACCTGTAGTTTTCTTTTCTTTTAGTGTTTGGTATCATGGTAATGCTGGCCTTGTAAAATGAGTTTGGGAGTGTCCCCTCCTCTTCAGTTTTTTTGAAGAGTTTGATAAGAATTGACATTAATTCTTCTTTAAATATTTGGTAAAATTCACCAAGGAAACAATCTGATCCTGGGATTTTCCTTGTTTGAAGGTTTTGACTACTGATGCAATCTCCTTACTTATTATTGGTCTATTCAATTGTCTGTTTCCGTATGATTCAGTCTTGGTAGTTTGTATGTTTCTAAAAATTTATCCATTTCTTCTAGATTGTCTAATTTGTTGATTTATAATGGTTCATAGTAGTCTTTTATCATCCTTTGTATTTTTGTGTCTTTTACAAATACAAATCATTTGTATTTGCAATGTGTCCTCTTTTATTTATAATTTTGAGTCTTTTCTCTTTTTGTCTTGGTTTGTCTAGGTAAATGTTTGTCAATTTTGCTTATCTTTTTAAAAAAACCAACTGTTATTTTCATCAATATTTTCTATTGTATTCCTATTCTCTGTTTCATTTATTTCTGCTCTGATCTTTGTTATTTCCTTCTTTCTGCTAGCTTTGTGCTTAGTTTGTTCTTTTTCTAATAACTTGAGGTGTAATGTTAGGTTGTTTATTTGGGATCTTTCTTTTTTCTTAATGTAGGTGTTTACAGCTATAAATATTCCTCTTAAGGCTGCTTTTGCTGCATCTCATAAGTTTGAGTGTGTTATATTTCCATTTTCATTTATCTCAAGATATTTTTTGGTTTCCCTTTTTATTTCTTCTTTGATCATTGACTGTTCAGATATGTGTTAATTTCTACATATTGGTGAATTTTCCAGTTTTCTTCTTTTTTTTTTTTTTACAATTTGTATAAAGTTTTTTTTTTTTTTTTTTTTGGCTGCATTGGGTCTTCGTTGCTGCACACGGGCTTTCTCTAGTTGTGGCGAGTGGAGGCTACTCTTCATTGCGGTGCACAGGCTTCTCATTGTGGTGGTTTCTCTTGTTATGGAGCATGGGGTCTAGGCACACGGGCTTCAGTAGTTGCAGCATACGGGCTCAGTAGTTGTAGCACACAGACCCTAGAGTGTGTGGGCTTCAGTAGTTGTGGGGCATGGGCTCAGTAGTTGTGGAGCACGGGCTCTACAGCACGCAGGCTTCAGTAGTTGTGGTGCGTGCGCTCAGTAGCTGTGGCTCGTGGGCTCTAGAGCACAGGCTCAGTAGTTGTGATGCATGGGCTTAGTTGCTCTGCAGCATGTGGGATCTTCCCAGGCTAGGGATTGAACCTGTGTCCCCTGCATCAGCAGGCGAATTCTTAACCACTGCACCACCAGGGAAGTCCTCCAGTTTTCTTCTTACGACTGATCTCTAGTTTCATACCATTGTGGTTGGAAAAGATTCTTGATATTATTTAAATCTTCTTGAATTTAAGATTTGTTTTGTGGCCTAACACATGATCTGTCCTGGAGAATGTCCCATGTGTGATTGAGAAGAATGTGTATTCTGCTGCTGTTAAATGGAATGCTGTATATATGTCTGTAAGGTTCATTTAGTCTATAGTGTTTTTAAAATCTGCTGTTTCTTTATTGATTTTCTGACTGGATGATGTATCCACTGTTGAGAGTGGGTATTAAAGTTTTCTACAGGGACAATTAAACAGACCAAAGGAACTAGAGACACCAGTGACTGATTCAGATATATATGGGCATTTGCCATATAAAAGAGGGGGCATGACAGATCAGTAGAGATAAAGGGATTATTTGATAAGTTGAGCTGGAAAACAATGGTTGTCCATATAAAAAGATGAAATTTGGTCACTACTTTATACCACAATGAAATGAACTACCTTACACAACAATTAACTCCAGATGGATTAAAATTTGATTATCAAAAGAAAAACTTTTAGTTAAAACTAGAGATGAATATATTTCCACCTTGGAGTGGTGATCCAGTTATAAAAACAAAATCCACACTGGTAGATCACGAGAGGAAAACTAAGACAAAACTAGTTGCAAAGGTGTTGGAAAGGTGAAAAGGCAAACAAAGGACAATGAAGCAACCCAGAGATTAACAACTGTAGAAAGCCCCTTCCACCCCTATGGATGGAGGGGAAAAAGGGAAGAGATGATATCACCAGATCTCAGGAGCTGGGGTCACACAGTAGGAGCTGGAATTGTAGAGTACAGACTATTCAGGTGGGGCAGAAACAGGCTTGCCTAATAGGAATTATAACTATGGAGGAGACATGGCCACTGCCAGAGATGCCACCCAAAGCAAAGAGAGAAGGGAGAAAGTACCCTGGCTTCTCCCTCCTCTTGCTTTTAGATGTCAGGCCAGTTCCTCCCTTTGGCCAAACTCTAACTGGCAGCCAATGGACATGCGAGCCTGAAGGATGCCAGCCCCTGGTGTTTCAAACCAGAGCAGGGAGAGGGCAGAGAATGAATCTGAGAGCAAACAGGCAAATGGCCAGCACAGGTTTCCTAAATTAGTCACAAAAGCACTATCTAAAAGAAGACAAATTTACAACATTAAAATACAGAATTTTGGCTCATTAAAAGTCACCTTAAAAAAAATGAAAAGACAAGCTACAAATTGGGAGAAGATATTTGGTAGTGCGTATGATTGACAAAAGATTGGTATATAAAGGACTGAAAATCAATAAGGAAAAAACTCCAAATAACTCAACAGGTAAAGAGGCAGAAGACATGAACAGACATGTCATAAAAGAGGAATCACACATGGCCAATATCCATATGAGCAGATGCTCAACCTCATTAGCAATCAGGGAAATGAAAACCAAAACTACAGTGAGATGCCATTTTACACTCATTCAACTGGCAAAAATTAAAAAGTCTGGCAATCGTTGGAGAGGATGAGGGACATCAGAATATCTTATGCTTTTCTGATGGGAGTGAAAATTGGTGCTACCACTTAGCCAAAACAATTTGGCCTAATATTGTGGAGTAGGATGTTCGTGTCCCCTACAATGTAGCAGTCACTTCTAAGTACAATAGGAGACCTGTATAAGAACGTTCACAGCAGCACTGCCCACAATAGCACAAAACAAGAACAACGCAAATGACAACAGGAGAATGAATAAACAAATTATAGTATATTATTCAGTGGTGAACATGAATGAACTAAAATTTTAAACAATAACATGGAAAAATGTTAGTAACAATGTTGAGTGAAAAAAGCAAGCCAAGATTACATATATGGTATGACCCTTTTTTTATGAATTTCGAAAAGAAAATGACAATCTATTGCATACATATGATAAAATTACATATATATATGCATGTTGATTATAAATACAAAAATTCAAGATAGTGATTACCTCTTAATTATGGGAGAGACAGGGAATAGGATGGAAGATGAGCACAAAGCCAGATGTCAGATAAGGGTAATGTCTTAGTTCTCGAGTTGGATATAAGGATCATAGGCAGTCTTTATATTAATTTAAATAACTAAAATGAATATATTAAGGCCGTGAAAAAAACAGTAGTGATAGTGCATTGTAAACCAAGGGTTATGGTTAATCTAATTCTTTGTAACAGAGGTTCTAAAGAAAAGAAAAAGAATTGGTTAACAATTCCGGTTAAGCACAGCAGATTGAACAGATGAGTTTATTCTGCTCCCTCCAGAAACCTCACCCAGATCGAGTCTAAAGTGATGTTTTAAAGTATTATAAACTCACAATGGCAAAAAGAGCAAAAGAAAAGATCTGCAAGAGAAATGGCAATTTTCCGAAGCTGGAACATGGACAGAGGAACAGTGGCTGACTTAACCAGCTAGAGGAAGCCATCAGAGGAGAGAAGCAAGCTGATTTCCAGAGAACCCAGAGATCCTTCAGAATTGGAGATGCCAGGCACCAAGGAAGGCAGGGTAATGCATGGGGCTGAAAATACAAGGGTTTATTAAAAATCGTATAAGGGGCAGGTCCCCATTTCTATCCCAGCCAGTCAGGTATCATACCTCCAGTCAGGAGACAAGAGGTTTATTCTCTGTGAAACTGTGAACACCAAGCACTGTGAAGGATGGGAGGGCAAACAGAGAGATTAGCAAACCTGCACGCTAAGTGATGTCTCCCTCTCCCCCAGCTCCCAGAACTCTGGAAGCTAAGGCCACCAGGTGACCAGCTTCCCACCTGCCCGCCGGCAACACATCCCCACACACAGATTCCAGCGGAAGCAGAAAAGACACATTTCAAACAAACATTAACATTAAGGGAGATAACAGCAAGATGTTGCAATAATTAAAGAAGGAGAGGAGGTTATGGGAAAGGAAAGAGGAAAAGGAAAAGCTATTGGTAACTTTAAAAATATGATAGTTGGAATTTAAAATTCAAGAGGAAGTTTGAAAATAAAGTCGAGAAACTCTCCAAGAGATAGAGAGAGAAGAAAGAAAATATTTTAAAAATTAGGGTATCAGTCTAAGAGGTCCAAAATTCAATTAATAGGAGTTCCAACAAAAGAGAACAGACTAAATAGAGGAGAGAACAAATAATACAGTGAAATTTCTCAAAACTAAAGGACATGAGTCTTCATGAAAGATGTGCAGTTGAAAAGTCCCCACCAAGTACCTATCAAAATAAATGAAAAAAATACCCACATGAATATACAGCATCATAAGAGTTCAGAATACTGTGGATAAGGAGGAGATCCTCAAAGCTTCAGAAAAGGAAAGGTGGTTCCAAAGATTGGTAATCAGAATGGTACATGACTGACTAATTGCAGTAATGGAAGCTAGAAGACAATAAAGGCATGCCTTAAATTTTTTCAGAGAAAATTGTTTCCAAGTTAGAATTCTATATCCAGCAAAGTATCAATCACATATGAGGGGGAAATAAAGCTATTTGCAAACATATACAATCCCCCAAAATATGTAACTCCCATGCACACTTTCTCAGGAAGCTACCAGAGGATGCCCCCTCAAAATGAAGAATTAAAACATAAAAGAGGGTAACATGTGATCTAAGAAAATGGGAGAGAAAGAGGGAGCAGAAGAGAATCTCCAGGATGAGAGCTGTGCACTACGTCTAAAGAACAAGTCATTGTAAGAAGGCCACCTCCAAGGGTGAAAAACAAGGAAGCAAATCTGATGTGTGTGGCTGTATTACAAGGAATTTTACATCTCTGATTAGAAAGCCTGGAAGAAAACTGAATCATAGGTGCAGAGAAAGTGAAAGCAAATCAACTAAAGGCAGCAAGTATTGACTCCAGGAAAAATCAAAAGGTGTGTTGTAATGGGAAAGAAAGATATCGTTCGGTTGTGAACGATATCTACATAGTCATGATAATGTAAACACTGAACATTTATTCCACCAAAGATTATGATAGAACTATATTGGGAGCAGGGGGAAGAGGGAGTATAGGGGTGCTCACTAGTGTGAGAGAGACCACTCCTCATCTTAAAATAGTTAGGCCTTACTAAATCATGTGTAAAATGAAAAATCAAGGAATATTAGTATAAGAATGTTATTTTGAATATAGGAGGTTAATACCAGTTTTAAAAGATGTGATTTGAACATGTTATCTCTGTAGAGTGATGTGCAGGAATGGGGAGGAGAGTGGGCCCTGCTGTTTTTCAAGATCAGTCCACTTATATGGAAAGTGCTACGATTTTAAATTGCATTTATATATTACACTGATAAAAGATTAAAAAAAAAAAAAACTGAAAGTCGGGACTTCCCTGATGGTCCAGTGGTAAAGAATCCGCCTTGCAATGCAGGGGATGCAGGTTCGATCCCTGGTCAGGGAACTAAGATTCCCACATGCCGCGGGGCAACTAAGCCCGTGTGCCACAACTACTGAGGCCATGCGCCTCAACTAGAGAGAAGCCCGTGCGCCACAAAGAAAGATCCCTCATGCCTCAACGAAGATCCCACTTGCCACAACTAAGACCTGATGCAGCCAAAAATAAACTAACTAACTAAATAAATAATAAATCTTAAAAAAAAACAAAAACAAAAACTGAAAGTCCTCCACCCCCAGAGGTCACCACTGTTAACTGTTGAGTATGCAGCCTTCCGAATGTTTTGCCCCATCTTACACCACGCACCAAAATCAACTCCAGATGATGGATCAAATGCTCAAATGGCAAAAGTAAAACTTAAAAACTTTTAGTGGACCATAGCGTTCTGACTTTGGGGTGGGGAAGAATTTCTTAACCAAGCCCCAAAATGCACTAACTAAGAAAAGATCAATAAGTAGGAAATTCTCCTACTCAAAAGACACGATAAGGGACTTCCCTGGTGGTCCAGTGGTTAAGACTCCACACTCCCAATGCAGGGGACCCGAGTCCGATCCCTGGTCAGAGAACTAGATTCCGCATGCCTCAACTAAGAGCCCGCATACCACAACTAAAGATCCCACGTGGTGCAATTAAGACCTGGTGTAGCCAAATAAATAAACAAATAAACAAATATTTTTTTAAAAAACAAAACACCATAATCAAAACGAAAGGACTAGTCTGAGATTGGGAGATTTTTGCCACACATATAAACAACAAAATATCCAAGGCAAGGAACTACAAATCATTAAAAAGTGGGTAAGCGTTGCAATGAAAACAGGCAGAGGACATGAGCAGGTATTTCACAGGAAAGGAAATATGTATAGTCTCTCTGTGTCTCTGTTTGTCTCTCTGTCTCTCTCTACTGTCTGTATACACACACACACACACACAGAGAGAGAGAGAGAAAGAGAGAGAGACCACGTCATTATTGATCAGGGAAATGCAAATCAAGAGAAGCTGAAGCCTTTCTCAAATGTCACCTCCTGCAGGAGGCCTTCCCTGGTCACCCTATTTAGGATTCTAGCCCCATATATTCCCTGATTTATACAGCATTTATCACCATCAAATACACTATCTACTATATGTGTTTATTTTGTTTATTTCCTGTTATCTTCATCCCACTAAAATGTCAACTACAAGAAGGCAGGGATTTTTATCTGGCACAATGCCAGGCACTTGGTGGACCCTTAATAAATATTTGTTGACTGAGTGGATGAATGGATTTAATAAAATAAGAGCTCAAAGAGAACTTAATAAATAAAATAGGAGAAAATATTCAGAGGTCTATTGAGAATAAATTTTCTCAAAATAAAGCAAGAACTGAATCAGCAGGTCATAAAAGCATACCACATATGAAGAAAAAATGGATACAGAATCATTAACTTGGAGGCATGTATTGATTAAATTATTTAACTTGAAGCAGAGCGTTCTTCAGATAGTCAAGAAGAAAAAGCAAATCACCAAAGGGAATAAAAACCAGACTTTCCTGTGCTTCTCCATAGATACTATCAGTGCCAGAAGACAGTGGAGCGATGTTCTACAAAGTTCTGAGGGAAAGAAAGTATGACTCGAATATTTCACCCAGCCAATTTATTATTCAAGGATAAATGCTATTCACAGTCAGGAAAGACTCAGGGAATTGAGTATGCATTAGCCCTTCTTGAAAAACATACCCAATGAGAAAAATCTTGCCAACCAAGGGGTAGATCAGAATTCAGAAATAGATAGCTATGAGCATTAGCTATCTATTTCTATTGAATCCATTAAAATATGAAACTAAGGCTAACTATAGAATCTCCACTAAATGACCGGAAGAGTCACAGCCTTGCAGAATAGAGTGCATTATAACCATTTAAAAAGTGAAGCCAAAATAACCAACAAAAATTGGAAAGTGGGAGAACAAGAAAATGAGGTGGAAAGATTGAATAGATGAGAACAAGTCTCATCTTCCACTGTGGAGAGTCAATTGATAGTAGCTATGTAGATTTCAAAAGGGGGGAGGGGAGAGGAGGAAAAGGAAACAATGTTTTCCAATCACTTAACCCACTTGATCATCCTTCTGTCCCCCAGAGGGGCCTCTCTGGAGCTAATAAACCTTAGGGGGAAGGAACATTTACATCAAGTTCAGCAGTACCTTTATTTTTACACTAGCTCCTTTTTTATACTTTAAATTCAAGTAAAACCAAATTTCACACTTTTTATTAAAAACAACATGACTGGTATGATCCCAGTATTATAAAATTCTTTCTAGACAGCTTGCTGTCTTCTACCTGGACATGTGTATAAAGAGACGGTTGGGAAGCTATTCCCCAAATGGTAACCGTATTTCTTTCTTTTCTGGGTAATGAAATTGTTGGCGATCTACTTGTTTCTTCATTGTAATTCTTAAATTGCTTCAGTTTTGTAATCTGCATTACGTACTTTATAAAAACAATAAAGTGATTATTCTCTTAAAACTATTAAGAATGAAGAAGCATTCTCCCTGTGTGCAAGCCAACACATAGAAAACCGTTTATCACTGCATTTTCTTATAATGGGGAATAATGAAAACAACATAAATGTTCATGTTGGAGGAATGGCTAAAGAAATGTGATATTTGCAAAAAGAGCTACAATGCAGCAACTTTAAAAAATTAAGTAGAATTGTCCTTGGAAAGACTGCCGGGACAGATAGGTGTAAAAAGCAAGTCACAGAACGATGTTTATAGTAAGAAGCCGTTTGCAGCTTTGGATTTTTTTAACACACACCAAAACTCTACATTTCTGTATATGGGTTACTGCAGAGGAAAAGGTCAGGAGAGAGATGCACCAACCAGATAGCTGGGATTCACTGAAGAGCAGCCAAGGATAGGGCCAAGGGCTGGCTTTATCTGGGAAGAATGACATTTTTAAAAGGAAGATTTATCATGTATTAATTGCATAATTTAAAACTCCTTTGTTTTTAAGACAAAATGTTCAGCTTGATAGTTTAAGGCTCATAGAAGGGTCAGCTTTGACAGTAGAATAATCATGCTCTAGTCTAGACCCAGCATAAAGGAGCTGGGAGAACCTGCCCCCTCTCTCCCCAAGATGGGATGCGGTGGAGGAGTTGGCACCCTAACAGTGGCAGGGCGGGGGTGTGGCCATTCTCCAGTTAGGGCTGCAAGACAGTGAAGAAAGCCTTCTGGGAAGAGACTGAGAGGGTAGTGGCATTTGTTTGCAGTGGAATGGGAGTTCTTGGAAAGAGCTTGACGGGGAGGGGCAAGAGTTGGGAGAAGCCAAGGTGAGAATGGTCATAGCGATAAGGGGATGGGGACATTGGGTGAGGAAGGGGCTTGTCTTTCCTGAAGTGTCTGAGGATTACAGTGATGAGAGATCTGGTTGGAAATGACGGGCCTCAGACATGCCCAGGTTGGCTTATGGTCCCACTGGTGCCTGACAGCCCCAAATTGGCAGTGGGGCAGCAAGGAACCCCTTCTTGGTAAGGGCTGCCAAGAGGTTTGTGGAGGGCTGGCAAGAGCCCTGCTTACCCGGTGAGGTGGTGGTAAAGCGGTTTATCCCTTATTTGCAGATGTCATGGATATTTTATAATAGAAATAGCAAACACATATAGTGCTTACTATGTGCCAGGCACTATTTGGAATGCTTTACACATATATTCAATCCTCACAACACCACCAGGAAGTTGATCTATCCTCGTTATACCGTCGTGGAAACGAAAGCACAGTGATAGTGAGTGACTGGCCCAAGACCCCAGAGCTTGGACATGGCAGAGCTGGGATTCAAACCCAAGCAGCCTGGCTCTAGTATCAGGGCTCTTTACCATTACACTAATTACAAAATGCCATATTTTAATGATTCTGAGATGCAGTTTTCTCATCTCTGAAATTGAGACGCATCTTACAAGCAATGGTATTTCATGGTTTAGCTGGCAACATATCCACTTTGTTAGGGGTATGCAAAATAACAGTGCTTCTTAAATTCAATGATACAGAGTATTAAACTGTCCAATTACCCATTCTCTTGAAATCATGGTGCCACAGCACTTTGCACACATTCGTGCTTGGGGAAGATCTTCAGCACCAATAAGACCCAAGGTTGGGCTGAGTGGGGCAGTGGTGGCATGATCAGGGCTTGGTGGTCCACCTCCCGAGTTTCATTAATGCACCCTTCAGCAGCAGATGCCAGCAAGACACTCAGTGACCAGGTAGGACAAAGGACATGGCCACAGCGGCCAGCAAGAGCGCAGAGGGCAGCACAGAGACCCCCGTGTGGATCTGGGACTCCCTCTCCCTGAAGATACTGTGATTGTATTATTGTTCCCAACCATTTGCTGCCATCCATGTAAAAAGACTACACAATTCCTGCCCGCTGCCACATGACTTGCATTGCCATCCTGTGGATTGAGTATAACTCCTCATCTCAATGACATCAGGCTTGGCCATGTGACTTACTTTGGCCAGGAGAATATGAATAGAAGTGATCTGAGCCACAAGGAGCAGAAGCTTTGAGCCATCACTGGCTGTGCCATTGCTCTTTTCCCTCTGCCACAATGTTGATATATCCTGGAGAGGGGCTCCTCTTTCAGTTTGGATCTCAGAATAAAGAAAACCGATGGATGAGAGCCAAAGGCGACACTAACCAACATGTGATGTGATCACGAAATAAACATTTGCTGTTGCAAACCACTGAACCTTGGAAGTTGCTGTTATACCACAGCATAACCTAATAAAAGATGATACATATAGATAGACTTTATCATATTCTTTAGGTCTTCTATATATTTGCTTATCTTTTGTCCACTTGCTCTCCTATGTGCTGAGAGAGATAGATTTCCTTACTACAAATGTGTTTCTATTTCTCCTTGCACTTTCTGTACTCTTTTCTGCATGAACTTTTTTTTTAATAAATTTATTGATTTATTTATTTTATTTATTTTGGCTGCGTTGGGTCTTCGTTGCTGTGCACGGGCTTTCTCTAGATGCAGCGAGCGGGGGCTACTCTTCGTTGCGGTGTACAGGCTTCTCATTGCGGTGGCTTCTCTTGTTGTGGAGCACGGGATCTAGGCATGTAGGCTTCAGTAGTTGTGGCATGCGGGCTCAGTAGTTATGCCTCGCTGGCTCTAGAGCGCAGGCTCAGTAGCTGTGGGGCACGGGCTTAGTGGTTCCGCGGCATGTGGGATCTTTCCGGACCAGGGATCGAACGCGTGTCCCCTGCATTGGCGTTAAGTGGATTCTTAACCACTGCACCAGCAGGGAAGCCCTCTGCATGAACTTTGATACTCTATTATTTGGTTCACAGTTTTTCTGGGCTATTAGATCATTGTGGATCATATCCCTTCCTTTGTTTCTTGATTCAACCTTCTCTGAGAACAAGATTGTGATCCCAGCTCTCTTTTACTTTGACTTCACCTTTGCCTGAGATAGAGTACTCTTACTGACCAGGACTGAGTCATGCAATATCACTCATAAGGCTGAAGTAGCTTGGGGACCATTCACCACTCTGAACCAAGTAGAATAGATGGGGACACTATATAACAAATCGTGATACTCATAATAGTAGTAATGTCTATTGAATGCTTAGTATGCTTCAAGCACGCTTCCAAGCACTTAATATATTAAGTGAGTGTGTTGTATTATTTGAATAATGTATTATTTCTCATGGAAACGCTATGAGGGAGGTACTGTTACTAGCCTCACTTTAAAGATGGAGAAACTGAAGCACAGAGAGGTTAAGTAACTTGCCCAAGGCTATACATCTAGCAGGTGGTAGACTGAAGAGGAGGGTGCTGTTGGCCCAATAAACAAGCATGTATTCACTACGGTTAGTAAAACTGTGTTAATGTGAATTCTGCTGTAGCTGTGAGGAAGAGGACCCAGGGTTCTGACTCCTAGCAAGGTAAAGTTTCAGAACTCTGCTATGCAACTGGGACAATTTATCAAGATTTGCCTCCAAGGGACTTCCCTGGTGGTCCAGTGGTTAAGACTCCACACTCCCAATGCACGGGTTCAGTCCCTGGTCGAGGAACTAAGATCCTGCATGCCACACGGTGTGGCCAAAAATAAAAATAAATTTTAAAAAACCCCACAAAATTAAAAAAAAATCTTTGGGACTTCCCTGGCTGTCCAGTGGTTAAGACTCCGCACTCCCAATGCAGGGGGCACGGGTTCGATCCCTGGTCCGGGAACTAAGGTCCCGTATACCGCATGGCGCAGCCAAAAACAAAAAATCCTGTATAAAAGTTGTTTTATGATGAAAAAATCCTGTATAAAAGTTACTTCAAGATCAACCAACCCCCTTGGTTCCTGAGAGATCTGTACTGACTCACTTGATTTTCCAAGCGCCCTGAGAGTGAGACAGAAATCCCCTGACCAGCAGGCTCCCATCGCTGTATAGCTCTTCCACAGAGGGATGAAGCACCGATCACTTGAGGATTTAGGTAGAGTGAGTTACTGTCTCTCCTCACTCCCACTATGAACTTCCAACTTCAGGGTGAACTGACAAGAGAAATATTTTGGTTCCGCAAATTTAAAGGAAAGAAATCATGGGTTTGAGTGATGGATTACCTCCCCCGTAATAACTGCTAATGTTATTATTAGTATCATGATTATTGTATGGCATACCTGCTCATTCCATGTTGTTCCGAGGGGTTAATGATCCCCACTCCTATTGAGCCCCAGGGTCGATACTACATAGCTGTGCCCGTCCCCTTCAGAGGCTCAGAGGTGGCGAGAGCTTGCTCAACTCTCCTCCTCCTTCTCCCCCTCCCCCTCCTTCTCCACCCTCCCACCTGCAGGGCGTGGCCAGTTGCCCAGGGCAGTAATCCAGGCCCTGATGGACCACCCATGTGTGCTTTTCTCTTTTCCCTGGAAGTGGATTAGGCGTGTGGTACCATCCATTACAGGCCAGGCTCTTTTTATGTAACGTAATGCTCTGGTCAAATGTTCGGGATTATGATGACAAAAAGCTGTCTGTCCTTGGGTCCTCCAACATTCCCACCAGGCCCTTGAAACTGCCAGCACGTCGAATGGGCCCTTAGGAAGGAAGTGTTCCTTCATTCTTTCCAATACCCAGATGGGGACATAGAAGCTCAGGGAGGTTAAGTGACTTATTCAAGTTCACACAGATAGACAGATGAAGAGAAAGTCCTCAGATTTTCTGACTCCAAGACTAGTGCTCTTGGCCCTACACCAAGCTAAGTTCCAGAGTGATGCCAAGCCACAGTGATTGGGGCTGAGGGAGGAGCACAGGCCTGGTGTCTAGGTCTGTTGGGCTAGACCTAGGTTCAACACCAAGGTCACATGGTCTTCCCTTTGCACACGTCTATGTCCTAATCTCCTCTTCTTAAAAAGACACCAGTCAGATTTGATGAAAGCCCACTCTAACGGCCTCATTTTACCTTAATTGCTTCTTTCAAGACCTTATCTCCAAATACAGTCACATTTTGAGGTACTAGGTGTTAAGACTTCAATGTATGATGTTTGAGGGATACAACTCAGTCTGATTCCATCCTGCAACTCCTGGCTGTCAGCCTCAGGCAGCTCCCAGACCTCAACATTGCTCCCTATGAAGACAGTTGGCCAAGGTCTCTAAGGCTCTGTTCAACCCTGGTATCCTCAATGTCATAAACCCTCTCATCAGAGGTCTATGGCTGGGCAAATTTCCAAGGGACCCCTGTATGCTGGAGTAGAGGCTGACTCTTAGGAGAGCATCTGGGCAGGAAGGATTAGGGACCCTGTATCAGGGCCCATAAATTCCACAGCACCAGGGCAGGACAGAGAGGTGGGCCAGGAAGATAGGAGGAGTACTCAACTGTCCGATATGAGTCAGCGTAGTGAAGTGGTGGCCTTGCCCTTGGGCTGTATCAACAGAGGCAAGGCATTCGGAACAAGGGAGGTGAATCCAGCGGTTAGGAGCTCACTCTTTAGAGTCAGATACGTCTGCACTGGAACCCCCATTTAGCTGCCTAGTAGCGTGGACCTTGGACAGGCTACTCAATCTCTGGGTCTCTTCTATAAAGTGAAATTAATTGTCGGTGCTAGACAATGCAGTGGACGCTGTGGTGCATCCCCCAAATCTCCCTTCAGGGCTAAAGCACTTACCTCCCCAGCTGCTGGGCATGTGGATTCTCGAGTGTCAGTTTCCCTGAGTGTCGGCTTCTGCGGGAATGGCCCACCCCTGATGAGAGCAGCCTGGCCCCAGGTCACATCCCCTCTGAAGGGCAGCCCCATCCAGTGACTGGTGGATGTACGGGGGAGGGGAATAATGGCCCAGCCCCCTCTCCACAATGCAGGGTGATGCTAAAGGGTCATCCCAGCTCCAAAGTTCCCCATCAGGTTGGCTGAGTCCTTGTTCTCTGTTCCCAGGGCTGCTTCCTGCCCTTCCCTTGCCCAAATATCGATCCTGAGAGCACACTAGGCTCCACCCCAAAGCCTGTGTCCCAGGGAACCCAACTAACAAGAGTGACAATAACGACCCTTACGGTTGCACTGCAAGAGGAGCATTCCCATGGTGCAATGGGGGGAACCCCTCTGCGATCTCATTCCCTGTAGCTCCACCTCACTCACTCCACTCCAGGCCCACAGGCCTCCTTGTGTTCCTCATACACACCGAGCATGCCTCTCCTCAGGGCCTTTGCACATGCTGTTGCCCCGTGCCTGGGACGCACTTCTCTCATCCACGTGGCACCCCGCCTCTCCTCCTTCACGTCCAAAATTACAGCATCACCTCTACCACTTGGCACCTGCTGGCCTTTCCCATGCCTGATTTTTATCCATAGCACTTACCACCTTCAAATGCACTATGGAACACAATTCTTCATCTTGTATATTGTCAGTATCTCCCAGCTAGAGCATCAGCTCCACGAAGTCAGGGAATTTTGTCTGTTTTTGTCTCTCTTGTCTGTTTGCCCAGCACCTTGATCCGTACCTGGCATATAGAGTTCTCAGTAAATACTTATTGAATGAAAGGATGGATGAATGATTAATTAACCCATAGGGGAATGAGGGCAAACAGGGGTAGGGGCCCTGAAAGATTTCCTGAAGGAAGGGCCAGCTAAGCTGAGAGTGACCTTAGGGTTTTTTTTCCCTGAAGTGTCTCCAGGCATTTGACTTGTGAGTTTTCCATCTTAGACTTTTGAGTAGTTTAAGGCTAGAAGGTTTTTTCATTTAATTTCTTTTACAGCCCCGCAGAAAAAACATTTTTTTCATTTTTTCACAAGTGTGAGCACTTGGGGAATGTGGGTGGAGGCGGGGGCCCACACATATATGGAAAAGGCACTCTCTAAACAGGTTTTACAGTCAACAGAAATCTTTGCCTTGAACATTTTTCAAGGCACACAAGGCCTTTGTGTGATGGGTAGAATTCAAGTGTAGTGTCCTTCCTATCTGCGTTGTCCCCATGTGAGAAACGTTTGGGAAACCCACTGAATATATTTTCAGTAAAATCTCTGCAGTAGCCTGGGAGACAGGATGGTATGTTCTGGTTAGTCCAAGCCTCTTGCAAGCCTCACAGGCACCTTGAGGATCGTTAATTGTCAGAGATCTTGTGAGTCAGGAATGTGGGTGTAACTGACCTCTAGTTGGGAACGTGTTCCGTGGCCTTTATAACGAACTCATTAAATGAAAGTAAGTTCCTTAAGAACTTGTTGCCCACGTACCTTCCAATGAGGTAGTTCTCAAAGGGTGAGGGGGTTGGGAGAAGCCCTCTTGCGAGGAGGAGGGTCTCCAAATTATCTGGTGACATTTTTCAATGTGGATACCCTCACTCACCACAGCCAGAGATTCAGACCCTTGCATGGTGGATCACAAAGCACATTTATATCTGCATCGCTAACGCTAGTGCCAATCAGGCACAAGTTCTGAGCTTCAATCCCCGCCCATCACTGACTCAGAGTCCAACACTGGGCAGGAGGGTGGCAGAGATCAGCCTGCCTGCCGTCTACACACTCACGGGAGGACCTTAGACAAGCTTAACATCTGTGAGCCGCAGTCTCCTATTCTGTAAAATGGGGCCAATAATCCCCGCACTGAGTGCCTCTGAATATTTTCTCTTTTTTTAATATTTTAAAATATTTTTAAATTTATTAAAAATGTATTTAAAATTTTTTAATTTATTTATTTTTGGCTGCGTTGGGTCTTTGTTGCTGTGCGCAGGCTTTCTCTAGTTGCGGCGAGCGGGGGCTACTCTTTGCTGCAGTGCGCGGGCTTCTCATCGCGGTGGCTTCTCTTGTTGCGGAGCACGGGCTCTAGGCGCGCGGGCTTCAGTAGTTGTGGCACGTGGGCTCAGTAGCTGTGGCTCGTGGGCTCTAGAGCGCAGGCTCAGTAGCTGTGGCGCACGGGCTTAGTTGCTCCACGGCATGTGGGATCTTCCGGGACCAGGGCTCGAACCCGTGTCCCCATGTTCTTTCCAGAACCTTCTGAATAGGGCAGGGATGAGACATCAAGAGGAACTTGCAGAAGCAGAAAGCGGTCTCTGAATATTTCCTACATGCAGGAAGGACGGCTATTTGCCACAGAGCCACCTGAAAACGGCCTCATGTGATAGCTCCATTTGGAGTCACACAGACTGCACTTCCATCCAGCTGAGACAGATTCTCGGCACTGTGTCTCTCCACTGAGCTATCACATTCCACCGACAGATACCCTTCCTTCTATATAGCGCCATCTCTGGTCAACCTCACACATGTCACCCCTGTGTTGGCACCATCTTCACGGCCACAGAACTTGCCCGCGAGGGGGAATGGGTATTACTGATAAAATCAATCAATACTCCAAAGGGCCGGCTGCTCTTCTCAGACAGACACTGTCCTTTGATAAATTCCAACGTGATGCTTCTGTATATGTATTGAGTTCTACTCTGACATCTAGATCATTCTCAGTTTTCTGTGTCTGACCTGCTAGGAGTGGCCATTTTGAACTTGAATTCAATTTCGGTTTTCCAGGGTGTCCCTCACTTTCCCACGTTGTTGTCCAGGGCCAGCAAATCCTCAGAAACTGAGTTCAAGTGCATACACTCATTCATCTGTTTAACCATTCTTTCGTTCATTCAGCAAACAGGTGCTGAGGACCTGCTACGTGACAAGAACTGTGCTAGGCTGTGGGACACAATGATGGACAAAACAGGTAGAGTTTCCACCCTTATGGAGCTTATAGTCTAGAGGGGAAACCAAAGGTTAACAAGGAAATAGTTATTCAAAACCCATGACAATTGTCATGAAGGAAATGAATGGGGTGCCATGACAGAGGATGGAAGGAAAGGGTAATCTAGGGAGAGAGGATACTAACAGGCTATGTCTCTAAGGATGAGAAGCTAGACATGAAGAGAGGAGGGGAAGGACATTTCACTCAGAAGGAAGAGTAGGTGCAAAGGCCCTGAGGCAGGAAGGTGTGAGGAGAAAAAGGATGACACCCACGCCCCCAGCAACCAGGAGGTTACGCTGGCACTCCTGCCCTTCCATAGGCAAGAGGAGTCCCCATTGTCTATCCTGGCACAAGATGGTAAGGGGTTCCCTGCCAGCCCTGCCTCTCTGTACTGGGATGCCAGCACTGGGATGGAAGTGGCTTCCTTGCTAGTCTGGAAAGATGAAATGGAGGAGGAATGGGTGTTACTGTGGAGATATCTTTGAGAAAGTGCCATCTTCCTTAAAAAAGAAACCCCCAAAACTCCTGGTCATCACTAGAAGACTTCTAGGGGTAAGAGAGGGTAACATAGGCCCCAGACACTCACCCTGATCATTTTCCTTCCCATGGATGCCCCTTGCTTATCACCATTGCCACCCCCATGCCAGCCTCTGAAGGACACCACTCTTTTTCTGTTCTCTGAATGCATGTCATTTTCCTCAGTCCTAGGACACAACTGAGACAATGTTGGGTATCTAAAGAAGGCTCACCTGAGGGCTGAAGGGTAAGAAGAAGTTAAGAAACATAGAATCTGTATCCAAAGAGGGACTCTTTTAAGGCTGAAAGAAAGCACTATTACTATTTAGGCTGGGCAGCATGTGTAAATTGCCTTGGCCAACCAGGACATATGTTAACCCTCCCAAAGAGAGACACAAGGGAGAGAAAGAAGCAGAAGCCCCTCCCAGGCTTCCTAAGGCCTGTTTTTCTCCAAATATTTCCAGTTCATTTTCCAGGCACGTAGTAAAATTGTTTCCCTGATGCCTTGAGATTAGGTGTGAACATGTGACCTGCTTTGGCCAATGGCGTATAAATACAAGTGTGGCATCTCACTTCTGGGCAGAAACATCAACAGCCAGTATACAATAGGCCATGCTTCCTTTTTCCTGCCTTGGGGATAGTGAAACCATGATGACAGAGCCTTCCTCAGCCTGGGCTCTGAGTGAGGAGGATATGGAGCTAAACACTCCAACTGACCCATGATCAACATATTGCATAGTGAGAAATAGTTCTTTGTTGAGTTAAGCACTGAGATCTTGGGGTTATTTGTTACTGCAGCACCACCTAACTCAACCTGACTGACTGTCCTCCCAATTTCCAGTTCTAGGTCTGAGGAGCCACCCTTCCCCCAGACCTCTGCCTCATAGGCCTGTGCCCTGGGTTGCCCTAGAGCTACCTTCCCCAAATAATGGTAGTGGCCTTCTCAACTAGCTGTCCCAGGCCCAAATGAGAACACAGAGCAAAGCCAGTCTGGAGGATGGAGTCAGAATCTTGTCAAGGTAAGAGCTTGGCAGTGAAATGAAGGACTAAGATGAGTGTTATGTGTTGAATTGTATCCCCTAAAATTCATAGGAAGTCCTAAGCACAAAAGTGTGACCTTATTTGGAAATAGAGTCAATGTATCAATAGATGTCATTAGTTAAGATGAGGTCATTAGGGGACTTCCCTGGTGGTGCAGTGGTTAAGAATTTGCCTGCCAATGCAGGGGACACGGGTTCGAGCCCTGGTCCGGGAAGATCCCACATGTAGTGGAGCAACTAAGCCCATGTGCCACAACTACTGTAGCCCGCAAGCCACAACTACTGAAGCCCGTGCGCCTAGAGCCCATGCTCCTCAACAAGAGAAGCCACCGCAATGAGAAGCCCGCGCACCGCAACGAAGAGTAGCCCCCGCTCACCGCAACTAGAGAAAGCCCGCGCCCAGCAACGAAGACCCAACACAGCCAAAAATTAATTAATTAATTAATTAAAAAAAAAAGATAAGGCCATTAGGGTGGACCCTAATTTAATGTGACTGATGTCCTTATAAAGAGGGGAAATTTGGACAGAGAGGCACCCACACAGGGAGAATGCCATGTGGAGATGAAGGCAGACATCAGTGATGATTCTACAAGCAAAAAAATGACAAAGCTTTCCAACAAACAACCAGAAGCTAGGAGAGAGGCATGGAACAGATTCTCCATTACAGCCCTCAGAAGGAGTTATCCCTGCCAAAACATTGACCTTAGATTTTTAGTCATCAGAACATTAGGACAATAAATTTCACTTGTTTAAGCCACCCAGTTTGTGGTAATTTCCTACAGTGGTCTCAGGAAACTAGCATAATAAGAAGCAATGTTGGAACTAGCAACAGAGCTAACAGGCAAATTTTGTAACTCTTCCTGCAAGTCTCAGAGCATCTCCAAGTTCCCTTGACACATATACAGGTATGATACAGACCTAGATACAGGGACAGATAAAGACACGGATACAGGTATAGGTAGACAAACAGATTCGGGTACATATAGAAACGTAGATACAGGTACACAGAGAGAGAGAGAGAGATACAGGTACAGATAGACATCCAGATACAGGAACACACAGAGAGACAGACATGGGTACAGATATAAATGCAGATATAGATAGGATAGAGGTAGAGACACACAAAAGAAGTGCAAAAGCAGCACAAACACAGGAACTAACAGAGGTAAAGATAAAGAAATAGATACAGATAGAGACACGGATACAGGTAGATATAGAGACACACATAGAAATACTTATAGCAAACCAGATAAAGGTTCAGAGAGAGCCAAAGGTATAGATACATACAGAAACCCAGATACAGGTGGAGATACATACCAAGAAAGCATTACAGGGTACAGTACAGACAAAGATACATTTACAGATAGAGGGACAGATGAAGATACTGGTACAGGCTGATAGAGACCCAGACACAGGTAAAGAGATAGATCCATATACAGATCCAGGTAAAGACACTGATATATAGGTACCTACAGAGACCCAGATACAGGAACAGATAGAAACACAGATACAGGGGCAGATAGAGACATAGTTAGAGATACAATTACAGACGCAGATGCAAGTACAGATAGAGACACGATTACTGGTAGAGATAGAGAGACACATACAGGTACTTATAGTGACAAAAATACAGGTACAGATATAGGTAGTTACAGAGACAGACACAAGTACAGTTAGAGACACATATACAGATACAGTTACAGGTAGAAGCCCTGATACAGGTACAACCAGAGAACCAGATACAGGTATGATATAGAAACAGATATACGTACAGGTAGAGACACAGACGGATCTACAAGGTAGAAACCCAGATACAGGCACAGGTAAAGACATCGATTCATGTACAGATAGAGACCAAGTACTAGTTAAAGACAGAGACACAGTTTGAGGTGCAGATAGAGACACAGATTCAATTTCATATAGAAACCCAGACACAGATACAGGAATATACAGAGACAGAGATACAGATGCAGATAGAAACGCTGACAGTTATATAGAGAGAGACTCACAAAGAAATACAAATAGAGACACAGATACAAGTTCTTATAGAAACTCAGATAAAGGTACAGATAGTGAAACAGATACAGGTATAAATAAAGAAAAAGATACAGGCACAGAGAGAGACACAGTTACTAGTATAGCCTGAGACACAGAAATAAGAATTTCTAGAGATACAAATGCAAGTACAAATAGAAACATAGATACACATACTTATAGCCACACAGATACAGGTATAAACAAAGATACAGATAAAGATACAGGGACAGGTAAAGGCACAGATCCAGATAGTGAAATAGATGCAGGTACAGATAGAGACACAGATAAAGTATAGATATACTTCTGCCCCATCATTGATATCAGGACCCAAGGTGAGCTTAATGGCATCTGGGAGGTGCCAAATGCTGACAGTTGACAATATCATCAATGGTATTCATACATGGTTTTTAGAATTCTTTGCTTGCTACATTTTCTCTAAAGAACTTCTTACTGGTAATGAGAATTATAAAGATAATTGGCTTTCCCTTTTCAGCTGGGCAGCCTGACAGCCTCTGATAACCCTGTCAACTGTAGCCCAGATGTTCTGCATATTCATACATTTCTTTACTTTGTTTTGATTTTCTACTGCTTTTTGTGTTTTCTCTAGGCTTGTTTCTCTATTTCTATTTTATTAAATTGTGCATATTCTAAGCTATCTCAAATTCATTGTCGAATGAAGTCGGGTGTCAATCAATGACACGGAGGCAGCTGTATAATATAGTGGTTCAAACAGACAGACCAGGGTCAAACCCCAGCTTTGCCACTTCCCAGTATGACACTTTGGGCATTCATGTTCCCCTGCTAGGTCTCAGTTTCTCCATCTGTAAAATGTAGATGGTAATATTTCAGTCACAGGGTTGTTTGGATAATTAAAGGAAATAGCATATATACATCACAACACCGAGCTCCATGCCTGGAATGTACCATACGGTCAATAAGGATTTGTACACTTAAAGGAAACTACTGCTGCCCAAAGTAAAGAGAGAGGATTCCGACAGGGAAAAGTTTGAGCCGATTTGGGATTCCCAGTGTCGACAAAAAAAATATTCACAAACTAAAAGTTGAGAGTTATGTTTTATTCGGCGGGAATTTTTAGGACTTCAAGCCCGGGAGGCAGCACCTCAAGTAACCCTGAGAGGACTGCTCCGAGGAGGTGAGGGGGGGAACCAGGATACGTAGGGGGTTTGCAACAAAGGGTAGGTAGTCAGAGCATCAAAAGTTTACTGTTCAATCCAAAAATAGGCAGAAGACCTAAATAGACATTTCTCCAAAGAAGATATACAGATTGCCAACAGACACATGAAAGAATGCTCAACATCATTAATCATTAGAGAAATGCAAATCAAAACTACAATGAGATATCATCTCACACGGGTCAGAATGGCCATCATCAAAAAATCTACAAACAATAAATGCTGGAGAGGGTGTGGAGAAAAGGGAACCCTCTTGCACTGTTGGTGGGAATGTAAATTGATACAGCCACTATGGAGAACAGTATGGAGGTTCCTTAAAAAACTACAAATAGAACTACCATACGACCCAGCAATCCCACTACTGGGCATATACCCTGAGAAAACCATCATTCAAAAAGAGTCATGTACCACAATGTTCACTGAAGCACTATTTACAATAGCCAGGACATGGAAGCAACCTAAGTGTCCATCATCGGATGAATGGATAAAGAAGATGTGGCACATATATACAATGGAATATTACTCAGCCATAAAAAGAAATGAAATGGAGGTATTTGTAGTGAGGTGGATGGAGTTAGAGTCTGTCATACAGAGTGAAGTAAGTCAGAAAGAGAAAAACAAATATAGTATGCTAACACATATATATGGAATCTAAGGGGAAAAAAAAAAAAAGGTCATGAAGAACCTAGTGGCAAGACGGGAATAAAGACACAGACCTAGTAGAGAATGGACTTGAGGATATGGGGAGGGGGAGGGGTAAGATGTGACAGGGTGAGAGAGTGGCATGGACATATATACACTACCAAATGTAAAATAGATAGCTAGTGGGAAGCAGCCACATAGCACAGGGAGATCAGCTCGGTGCTTTGTGACCACCCAGAGGGGTGGGATATGGAGGGTGGGAGGGAGGGAGATGCAAGAGGGAAGAGATATGGGAACATATGTATATGTATAACTGATTCACTTTGTTATAAAGCAGAAACTAACACACCATTGTAAAGCAATTATACTCCAATAAAGATGTTTAAAAAAAAAGTTTACTGTTAATTAAAGAAAACCAGACATCTCAAGTTAATGAATTTAGCACTTTTCTGTGTATGGGAAGATGCAGGAGTCTGGGCTCATTGAAATCATTCCTTTGATATGCACCCCAGCTCTCTGGGGCCAGTATCCTGTGTTTTCACATCCTCAGGGCTCACCGTGGGGAGTGGCTACAGTCTGATGGCTGCTAGATGGCAGGTGTTCTTTCCTTCCTGAGTTCTCTCAGGGCTCACGTTGGAGGGCTGCAATCGCTGACGACCGTGACATCCTTTGTTTACCGATATAGCAGGCAGTGTTCCATTTATCACCAGTAAGGATGGATTTTCTATTGGTCACTGCCACATAGCGTGCGTGCTTCTGGGCGTAGTGTAAGGCTGTGGTCGGACAGGCAGAGGATGCTGACCTTTGCGGGGCGTGGAGGGAGCTCCTGCTGGGGGGAGTCCCACATCGTGCTGGGAGGCACCAGATGATCTCCAAGGCTCCCTCCAGAGCTAAGACACCACCGCCCCACCCCCCGGCCTCCGCCCCTGGAGATGCTCCAGTTTGAAGGGAGAGGCAGCCATCTGGTAGTAGGCTCCAGCATGGGTAAGAGCCCCTGAGGAGGACTGAGGCTCACGGTGCTGTGGAGAACAAAAGGCAATGATTAACGAGGCTCCGGGCAAGCTGACCCAAAGCGCGAGCCCAGCTCCAGCCAGCCACCCAACATAGAAGCCTCCGCCCTGGGCCTCAGCCTCCTTTCGCCTTACCCAGAGCCTGTGTGAACTTGCTCTCAGTCACAGGGCGAAAGCCCGAATCCCAGGCTGGTGGGGGAGCTGGCTCCAGGCCCCAGCTACGCCCATCCCCCTTCTCAGCTTGCTTTCCTCGTCCAGTCACCATTGTTCACGTGTTTAATTAGCACTTTATAAAAAGATGAGCTCCCTTTTGTTTTTTTCTTCATATTACCATAAGAATTACATGTGCGATGTACAAGACTGAGAAAATACAGATGAGCAAAAAGAAAATAGTGCCCATTACCCACCACCCAAACACAGCCATAGGCGACAGTTTGCTACAGGGCCTTCCAGCCTTGATTCTATCAATATGTATTAGTTGATCACAGGAAAGTGTTGTTTTGGTAGGTCAAAAATGGTTGAATATCAACAATTGCATGTGGCTCATCCTAATTATACATTTAGCTATAAATACATATCTATTTTTCAAAATGGGATTATATTATAAATACATACTTATTTTTTACAACATTTCATTACTTGAAATATACAGTGAACACAGTTCCATGTTAATACGCAGTGTATATCAGCATGTTTAAGGACATCTTAGTATTTCAATGTATAGATATATGATAAGTTCTTTAACTGTTTGCCTATTTTCAGTCATTTACCATTTCAGCTACCTACGGGTACTAATGAATCACCGCAAACATCAATGCCTTAAAATAACAGTAATGTGTTATTTCTCGTGATTTTGCTGGGAGGCTGGCGATCCTTCTGCTGGGCTCTCCTGGGCTCACTCATGCAGCTACAGACCCCCAACACCTTGACTGGGGCTCAGAGGCCCCAGATGTTCTCAGTCAGTTGTCTGGCAGTTAGTGCTGGCTGTTGGCCAGAGCGCCTCACTTCTCCATGTAGGCTCTGTGACAGGGGTCCCCAAGACTACCCTCAGGCTTGCTGACTCACTAGAAAGACTCACAGGACTCAGAAAAGCTGTTGTGGTTACGGTTATGGTTTATTATGGTGAAAGGATGCTGATCAAAATCAGCAAAGGCAAAAGGCACATGGGACAAAGTCCAACAGAAACGAGTCACAAGCTTCCAAGTATCTCCCGTCAGTGCAGTCTCCTGGGGACATGCTGAATTCCCCCAGCAGTGATGTGTGACAACACATGCAAAGTATTGCCAACCAGGAAAGCTCACCAAACCATAGTGTTCTGGGTCTTTATTGCAGCACCCATGTGACTGACCTCGGCTACTCAGACCCCAGCTCCCCAGAGGTCAAATTCATACAGCAGAGTCCAAAGCCTCAGGCATACATAAACGCTCTCAGGCAGGATAGGCCAGGGGCTCAGAGCTGTCTCCCAGGAGGCAGGAGAGGGCTAGCCCTTTCTTTGGAGTATGCAGCTTTGGAGCATCCCGAGCCTGCTGGGTTCCCCCTTTACTGCACACCTCTAATCTTCCGGTACTGGAGGATACCATGGTGGTCTGAGGATTCCAAGGGTGAAAATGGAAACTGCAAGGCTTCTTAAGACCTAGCCTTGGAAGTCACACAGTACCACTTCTGATGCACTGTATTGGCGGGAGCAAGTCACAAGTCTAGCCCAGAGCCAAATGGGTGGGAAAATCCACTCTTCCTCTTGATGGAAGGAGTAGTGGGGTTACATTGCAAAGGAGGATGGACACGGGGGGGTGTAATTCACAGAGGGCATTATTATAACCACATACTAAGTAAAAATTCTTCTACATTTTTTACCATTATAAGCAAGGCCATGGCAATCAACCTTATTTGATAATTTTTCGTTGATGATGCGTTTTCTTTTTTAAAATGTACTGTGAAGTATTCCATACATACGATAAGTATGAAAATAACATAAAAAGCAGTAGGGGTACCAGGTTTAAGAATGTGTAGTCTTAAACCTGTGTAGACTTCTCCTTTGCAATCGTAGGTTTTACATCTGTAGGACATCGGGCACATGCGTCCACTTCCGAATGGGGTCTCAGTTTCTGCCACTTAAATATATTTAATATGTAATTTGGGAATTTTGGGATTCTACAATAAAGGAATACAAATGGAAAAATCTGTCAGTTTTCTGAAATTTTTAACTTAGTAAGTAGTTGGAAGAGAAATTAGAACGAAAATGTTTTTTACCTTAATACAAATATGCTTGTGAATGGGCTATATATTTTTTTTGAATGGGCTATATATTTTTTTTTTTAAACATCTTTATTGAAGTATAATTGCTTTACAATGGTGTGCTAGCTTCTGCTTTACAACAAAGTGAATCAGTTACACATATACATATGTTGCCATATCTCTTCCCTCTTGCATCTCCCTCCCTCCCACCCTCCCTATCCCACCCCTCTAGGTGGTCACAAAGCACCGAGCTGATCTCCCTGTGCTATGCGGCTGCTTCCCACTAGTTATCTATTTTACATTTGGTAGTGTATATATGTCCATGACACTCTCTCACCCTGTCACATCTCACCCCTCCCCCTCCCCATATCCTCAAGTCCATTCTCTAGTAGGTCTGTGTCTTTATTCCCATCTTGCCACTAGGTTCTTCATGACCTCTTTTTTTTTTTTTTTTTTTTCCCTTAGATTCCATATATATGTGTTAGCATACTGTATTTGTTTTTCTCTTTCTGACTTACTTCACTCTGTATGACAGACTCTAACTCCATCCACCTCATTACAAACACCTCCATTTCATTTCTTTTTATGGCTGAGTAATATTCCATTGTATATATGTGCCACATCTTCTTTATCCATTCATCCGATGATGGACACCTAGGTTGCTTCCATGTCCTGGCTATTGTAAACAGAGCTGCAATGAATATTTTGGTACATGACTCTTTCTGAATTATGGTTTTCTCAGGGTATATGAATGGGCTATATTTTTAAAGCACTATAGAAGTTTGCTTTTAATAAAAATTTGAATTATTCAAAAAATTTTAAAAGAATAATATGATGGTATGTACTTACATTTTTGATGTATCTCAGTTGCTCTTAGGGTACACCCCAAGAGTAAAGCATGTGCACTTTTCAAAAATGTTATACATGTTGCTAAATCCTTTTCATAACTTTTTTCCAGTTTCAAATGTGGGATTTGTCTTTTATCTCTGGCTATTAGTGGCTCTTTTTAGATAAAGGGTGTTAACTGGTTATCTGTTCGTTCAGGACTTAAAAAGTTTGTCAACATGCACGGTCTGATTTTATCTTCATAAGGCTCCGGCAAGGAAGGTATGATAGGGTTGTTCTTAACTCCATTGTATAGATGAGGAAACTGAGGCTCAGAAAAGTGTGTGCCTGTAGTGACACAGTGAGCTCCAGGAGAGGCTGAGGGTGGAATCCAGGCTTCTGTCTCCCAGCCCAGGGCATTTCCTCAAGACCCTGGGGTTCTTGCAGCACTGACATTCCAGAAGGAAAGATGACCTCCATGGGACTTTGACCTGAAGCTTGAATCTTAGCCCCAGTAGCCCACTCCTCTAAGGAGACCGTGAACGACACCACTGGCGGAGCGGGGGACGCGGGTCCCAGCAGACTTTCCAGGCTTTCCACTCCCACCGCAGGTTTGAGGAAACAAGTGAACTGGCTAAAGGTCAAAGCTTGTAAAACTGAAAAAGAAAAGACCTATTATTCCCTCCCTCCCCCTGGAGGTTAAGCTCCGCCGGGGCTAAGCATACTTTGCACCTGGTTTGCAGAGGTCAGAGGGTTTGGAGGAGAAATCCATTTATCTTTACTTTTCTCAAGTGACTGTGGTTAACCTGTCACCAGGGCAGAAGACCTTGCTCTACCAGATCAGGGCACCCGCTCGCTAGTGCAGGTCAAATCCAGCTTTTGGCGGCTGCCCAGTTTGTCCATCAACACGAAGCTCTGGCTTCGTTTCTAGGCTGAGAGGCAACCAGCAGGCGCTTGCCCTTCCCCCTCCAGACAGCCCTGCTGCGTGCTCCCTTGCTGGAGAAGAGGGTAAAGGGAGGGATGTTCTTCTAATTCTTCCATCATGTGCACATCAGGAAGAGTTCTGCCCTGTCCACAGCTCCACCACCAACGTCCTGTGAGACCCCAGACAGTTCCCCACCTTCTCAGCACCTCAGTTTCCCTCTCTGAATGATAAGGGTTTGAACTTGATGCCCTCACAGGGTCCTGCCAGCCCTGGCTTTCTGGAATTCTCTGTTTGCTAAGCTGGGATGCTTGAGTACCTGATTCTGGTAAAGCCACGATTCCCTCTGTAGGAAAGTCCTGGGCAACAAGGAGACCCAGTAAGATTTCAGGGGGGTGGTGGCGGCAGCAGAAACTGACCCAGACAAACCAAAGGCCCCAGCGTGGGGCTGACCTGCGGAGAGAACCCTGCCTTCCATGGACATGGCAGGGGGGTACTGGAAGGAAAAAGGAGCCTTGGACTGCATGATGTGGGATGATTCACTTAACGGCTCTGGGTCTCGATTTCCTCATCAGGGAAGATGGAGTTAACAGTCCTTGCCAGTAAGTACATGAAAAGAAGTTCAACATCATTAGTCATTAGGGAAATGCAAAACAAAACCACAAAGAGGGACTTCCCTGGTGGTCCAGTGGTTAAGACTCCGTGCTTCCAACGGCAGGGGGCACAGGTTCCATCCCTGGTGGGGGAGCTAAGATCCCACATGCGGAGTGGCGTGGCCAAAAAAAAAAAAAAATTGTTTGTAAAACCATAAAATGATGCCACTTCCCACCTACTAGGATGAATTGGAACTCTCATACACTGCTGACGGGAATGTAAAATGGTGCAGCCTCTGGGGAAAACAGTTTGGTGGTTCCTCAGCAAGTTAAACACAGGATCGCCATATGACTCAGCAATTCACTCCCAAGAGAACTGAAAACATATATCTGCACAAAAACTTGTATACAAGTATTCATAGTAGCGTTATTGATAATAGCCAAAAAGTGGAAACAGCCCAAACGTCCACCAACTGATGAGTGGATAAACATGATGTGGTCTATCTATACAGTCATAAAAAGGAATGAAGTGCTGATACCCATTACAGCGTGGATGAACCCTGAAAACTAAGTGAAAGAAGCCAGACAGAAAGACCACATACTACATGATTTAATTTGTATGAAATGTCCAGAATAGGCCTGTAGAGACAGAAGGTTGATAAGTGGTTGCCAGGGGCTGGTATGGATGGGGAATGATAGCTAAAAGGTCCAGGGTTTATTTTTGAGACGATGTAAATATTCTAAAATTGACTATGGTGACGGCTGCTAACTCTGTACGTATACTAAAGCCCACTGAATTATTAAATTTAAATAAATGAATTGTGTAGTATGTGAATTATATCTCAATAAAGCTCTTTACTAAATAGAGTCTTTTCCAAGTCTTTCTGATAGGATTGGTGTGAAGATCCAATGAGAGCGAAATCTTTTTTCCCTGCCCAGGCCAAGCCATTCTTTTTTGGTTTACTCTTTTATTGTGAAATATAATACATGTACAGAAAAGCAAATAAAGCTTAAATATACAACCTAACAATCTATGGTAAAGCAAATGCCTGTGCAATTATCACCCTAGTCCAGAAATAGAAAATTGGAAGTATCCGGAAGTCCTCCCAGATGCCCCCTTGTATTCGTCTGCTCGGGCTGCCATAACAAAGTACTACAGACTGAGTGGCTTAAACAACAGAAATTTATCCCTCCCAGTTCTGGAGGCCGGAAGTCAAAGATCAAGGTGTCAGCGGGGTTGATTTCTTCTGAGAACTCTCTCCTTGGCTTGGAGATGGCCATCTTCTCCCTGTGTCCTCACATGGTCTTCCCTCTGTACACGTCTGTGTCCTAATCTCCTCTTCTCATAAGGACACCAGTCACATTGGGTTAGAGCTCATCCTAAGGACCTCACTTTAACTTAATCGCCTCCTAAAGACCCTAGCTCCAACTAGGGTCACATTCTGAGGTCCTGGGGCTAAGGACTTCAACATGTGAACTTGGGGGACACAACTCAGCCCCTAACACCCCTCTTGGTAACAATCGTCTTCATCCCCCACCAGGGGTAAACACCATTATGACTTTTAGATTATCCACTACTTGCTTTTCTTGATAATTGAGCCATCTCTGCGTACATCTCTAAACAACAGGGTTTAGTTTCGCCTGCTTATGAATTTTGTATAAATGGAATCATCCGGCTTCTTTTCCTCAGGCACAATGCCTGTGAGATTCATCCATGTTGCTGAGGGTATCTGAAGTTCATTCATTTCCACTGTGGGAATATACCACAGATTATTGATCCAACCTGCTGTAGATGGACATTAGGGTTGTTTCCACTTCGTGCACATTACAGACTGTGCTGCTGTGAATGCATCTCCGAGCCCTCACAGGCCTGCCCTTCTGTCAAGTGCACACCTAATTTGCTAAATGAAGCTAAACCATGCTTCAAAGCGGTGGTACCAACATAAAGTCCCATGAGCAGTGCAAGAGTTCCCCTTGTTCCACATCTTCCTCAATACTTAGAATTGTAAGACTTGTCCATTTTAGCCAATCTGATGAGTATCTGAAGGTACCTCATTGTGATCTAAACATTTCATTTTCATTATTACTAACAAATCTTTTGCCCATTTTTCTACAGGGTTGTCTGACTTTTTCGTATTAACTTGTAAGTGTTCTTTGTGTATTCTGGAGGCAAGCCTTTTGCAGTTATATGTACTGCAAATATCCTCTCCCCCTCTGTGGCTTGCCTATTCATGCCTTTTGATGCTGATGTCTTTTGATGAACAGAAGTTCTGGATTTTATTGTAGTGCAATTGATCAGTCTTCTACTGTTAATGTTTGTTTTGTGAGTGTTGATTACAATGTCTTTCCCTACCTTATTTTATGAAGACATTCTCCCAACGTTACCTTCTAAAATTGTTATTGTTTCACCTTTTAGCCGTAGGTCTACAACCCACCCAGGATTTGTTTTTGTGTGTGGTGCCAGGCAGGGCTTTAATTTCATCTTTTCGTATGGATCTCTCATTGTCTTAGCACTGTTACACACTCGCCCTAGCACAGTGACACATCTGTCACAGGTCAAGTGTCCATATATGCTCTTGGTGGAGTCTGAACTGTCACTCCTTGTCCTAAGCCCCCAGCTGCTTCTTCTAGGTCAGCAAACCCCAAACATCTCAGGGTAAAAACAGCTCTAAGTGCCAGGCTCACCTCTCTCCAGTCTCCGGTCTCCTGGATCTTGGCTCAGTCATTTTTTAGACTCTCTAGTTAGCTCACTGATGCTTTTAAAGTGATGTTTTCAAAGATTTTGTCCAGTTTTTTCAACAGGAGGGTTGGTTCACATTACCTAGTCTTCCATGATCAGAAATGAAAATCCAGAATATGTACATCATTTTTCCTTTAAAAAAAATATATGTGTAACTTTTTTATTAAGGGATAATGAATATACAGTAAAGTGTACAGAGTCTACTAATCTTAACTGTACATCCAGATGCATTTATATATGTATATGTATACACACCCCCATATATCTATCATTCAGATCAAGACACAGAGTGTTTCTAGCACACCAAAAGCTTTCTTCTTTCCCTTTCCCAGTCAGTACCCTGCTCCCAGGAATATCCACTATCACTATCCATTACTTTTGCTTGTTTTGAGCTTCATATAACTGGAATCACTCAATAAGTACTCTTTTTTTCATTCATCATTATGTCTGCAAGACTCACTCATGTCGTGGTATGTACATATATTTCATTACCTTGCATTATTGCACAGTATTCCACTGCATGAGTATTCCACAGTCGATTTTTCCTTTCTACTGTTGCTGAGCATTTGTGTTGTTTCTGGTTTTGCCTACTACACATAGCGCCCTAACGAACATCTTGTTCATGGCTTATGAGCATGGAGCCATTTCTATTGGTATACACACCTAGAAATGGAATTTCTGCTTTGTAGGATATGCAAATGTGTATAAGATTTTTGTATAAGAAGGTCAGTTGCCCTACATCCTCACCAACACCTGGTCGTATCTTTTTTTTTTTTGATTTTAGCCATTCTGGTGGGTGTGCAGTAATACCTCATTGTAGGTTTTTTTTCTTTTCCATTATGGTTTACCACAGGATATTGAATAGAGTTCCCCGTGCTACACAGTAGGACCTTGTTGCTTATCCACCCTATATATACTAGTTTGCATCTGCTCATCCCAGACTCCCAATCCAGCCCTCCCCCACCCCCCCTCCCCCTTGGCGACCACAAGGCTGTTCTCTGTGTCTGTGAGTCTGTTTCTGTTTTGTAGACAAGTTCATTTGTGTCATATTTTAGATTTCTCATTGTAGTTCTCACTTGCATTTCCCTATTAGGTGATGAGCATTGTTTCATGTGCTAGTTGGCCACTCTGATTTTTTTATGGTAGACCTTTAATTTCCTTTATAATTTGTGAATGATTATTTATATCTTTAATTTTTCCAGTTTTTCTTGGGTCAATGTTGGTATTTTATATTCTGCTAGGAAATCATCAGTTTTTTTCCTCTACATTTTCAAATTCATTGCCATAGAGTTGTTTTTTTTTTTTTTTTAAGAGATCCTGATTCAGTTGCCTTGGATTGGGGCCTGGGTACTGGTATTTTTTTAATTTTTTTTTTTTAAATAGTAATCTTTTATTTATTTATTTATTTATTTTTATTTTTTTTATTTTTGGCTGTGTTGGGTCTTCGTTTCTGTGCGAGGGCTTTCTCCAGTTGCGGTAAGCGGGGGCCACTCTTCATAGCGGTGCGCGGGCCTCTTCACTATCGCGGCCTCTCTTGTTGCGGAGCACAGGCTCCAGACGCACAGGCTCAGTAGTTGTGGCTCACGGGACTCGTTGCTCCGCGGCATGTGGGATCTTCCCAGACCAGGGCTCGAACCCGTGTCCCCTGCATTGGCAGGCAGATTCTCAACCACTGCGCCACCAGGGAAGCCCTGCCATAGAGTTTTAACAACAGCTTTATTGAGATATAATGCACATGCCATGCAATTCACCCATTTAAAGTGCACAATTTGATGGGTTTTAGCATGCAAAGTTGTGCAACCATTACTGCCATGTAATTGTAGAACATTTTAATTACCCTTCCCCCAAGAAAACCCTTAGCAGTAACTCCCCATTTTTCCCCAACTCCCCTTCCTCAGCCCCAGGCAACTCAAATGCCCATCATGGGAGAAAACGAATAATCTATGAGATATATATATATATATATATATATATATATATAAATATATATATATATATATATATATATAAATATATATATATACACACATACACACAATGGAATACATATATATAGATATACAATGGAATACATGTATATATGTATATATATATACACACAATGGAATACAGCAGTCGAAATGAATGAACTAAAGCAACAAAACAATATGCAAGAATCCTTGTCGTAATTTTATGTGAAAAACAAGCCTTAAAAGAGTGCATATAGAATGGTACCTTTTTGTAAAGTTAAATACAACTGAAATTTTCTGACTTGGTTTCCAATGATCCCCACCACCTGGTATCCATGCCCTCATGTAATTTGCTCCCCTTGAGTGGGGACTGGGCCTAGTCACTTGTTTCTAATAGATAGAATACGGCAAAGGTGATGGGATCTCACTTCTGAGATGAGGTTCCAAAGAAACTGACTTCCGTCTTGCTCCTGCACTCTGTCTGACTCTTCTCACTTGCTCTCCCTGAATGAATCAAGCTGCCACGTTGTGAGCTGCCCTATGGGGAGGCCCAAGTGACAAGGGACTGAGGTCAGCTTCCAACCACCAGGCAATGAGAAACTAAACACTCCCTAGAACCATGTGAGTGAGCTTGGAAGCAATCCTCCTCCAGACAAGACTGGAGATGTCTGTAACCCTGGCCAAGACCTTGAACCACAGGATCCAGCTAAGTGGTCTGGATTTCTGACCCAAAGAGCTGTGAGCTAATAAATTTTGTTATATTTTAAGCCACTAGAGTTTAGGGTGGTTTGTTCTGCAGCCATAAATAACTAAGACAGTTCTCACTAGAGGAAACCGCTTGCAAATTCCCGGGACTCACCAGGCTGCTTCTCCCCCACTATGCTTTTGTGTGTGCTATCCCCTCGGCCCATCCCTCTCCATTTAGCTAACTCCTCTGCCTTTAACAAATAGCCCAAGCATCTCTTCCTCCAGGAAGACTTCCCTAATTGAGCACTGTATAAATGGCTCCTCCTCCTTATTCCCTAGGAACCCCCTGCTGACTTCTATTAGCACAGTTGCTGTATTTTAATTACCAGTTTACTTAACTCTGCAACCGTCTATGAGCAACTCGAGGCCCAGGGTCATGCTCTAGTGCCATGATGTCCATATCCCCAGCTTTTAGTGGGATACTTGGCACAGAGTATGTGTTCTTTATAGGCAGGGTGGGTAATAGCACAGACCTTGAAGTCCACGGACATCAATTTGAATCCTGGCTCTACCACCAACTATCTGTGGAACCTAAGATGAGTCACTTAGACTCTCTAGACCCCAGACCTCCTCCTTCCTGGAGTGCGGATGGGAGTGAGCAGCTTCCGGGAGGGAAATTCATATTTGTACTCTTCCTGCATTCCAGACACCGAGCTAGGTATCCGATGTTCCCTCTACAATCCCGTGTGGCCTCTTAGTCTTAGGATGATCTTCCCAGTCTAAATCAAGGTAGAAACTTTGGGGATTATGCTCCTCAATCAGCTGCTTTCATTTGATCAATTAAATGTATGCAGAAGAGTGTTTCTTGATAGAGGAGTTAAAAGCAGCTCCAGCACAAGAGGATTAAAAAAAAAAATCACGGCTAACCCAATATTTTTAAGTGACATATTTCAGCCTTCTGTGAATGTTTCATCACAGAAATAGGAGCCCTTTTTCATGTAAATGACTGAGGGTTTGGACAGAGGACAGAAGCATCATATGTTCTACACATCTTGCAATGGGAACTGTCAAATGTCGCAAACAACATTGCCACGGTATCAGAGCTGACATGCATGCAAAAAGCCACCACAAACCCGGAACAAAATACACAGCCTAGGAAAGTGTGCATCTCATATTTCCTATGCGGATTGAAAAAAACCAACTGTGGCCTGAGGCTAACAGCAGGAAGATTCTGTGAGCTTTTCCTCAAATACTCCCGGTTTAGAAACAGATTGAGAAGTGTGAGTATGGAAAGGGGGAAGCCCTCTTCTAGCCCAAGGGATTTTGTTTCCCTCCAGGGACATTTCCAGCTCTGACACTCTGGTAAGATCCTACCAGAGCAGACAGATCCTACCAGGGGTTGGAGCTAGAGATCTCCCTAGAGGGAAACTGATGAAAAAAAGCCTGAAAAATGCAACTTCCAGACTAGTCCTAAGAGGGAAAGAGTGAGGCTGACAGCATGAATGGTCTGTGATTCCAAGTTCCAAATTTTCCCTAGTCGGGAAACGAGAGCTTGAACCTGTTACCCTTTTTGAACACTGCTAATCCTGGAGATGATTCACTCTCAAACCTGCTTCTCCTCAGGGACTCTATCTTGCTGAAAGACTCTGCCACCCCTCCAGTGCCCCAAGTGAGAAAAATAGGCTCATTCTCAATACCTCCTTCTTCCTCACCCCCCACATCCAACCCCCCACCAAGTCCTAGGGATCCTAAGTATCTCTTGAATCCAACTACTCTTTTCTACCCCCATCAGCACCACTCTGTACAAGCCCCCAGCATCCCTCACCTAGATGGACTCCCACAACCACCCCTACTCCATCTCCCTGAATAGAATGGAAAATGCTATGTGTTCACGAGTCCATTTCATATTCTCCGTGGGCACACAGAGTGACCACATCTCCCAGCTGCCCTTGCAGTTCATTCGGGAGCCCTGGAATGTGGGTGAAAGTTAAGTAATGTCACTTCCGGGATTCATTCTAAAGCCTATTCTGTCCACCTCCTAGAGTAATGAAAATAAAAACAAAAATAAACAAATGGGACCTAATGAAACTTAAAAGCTTTTGCACAGCAAAGGAAACCATGAACAAAGTGAAAAGACAACCCAGAGAATGGGAGAAAATATTTGCAAAAGAAGCAACCGACAAGGGATTAATCTCCAAAATATACAAACAGCTCACGCAGATCAATATCAAAAAAAAAAAAAACAAACAACCCAATCAGAAAATGGGCAGAAGATCTAAATAGACATTTCTCTTAGGAAGACATACAGATGGCCAACAGGCACATGAAAAGATGCTCAACATCACTAATTATTGGAGAAATGCAAATCAAAACTACAATGAGGTATCACCTCACACCAGTCAGAATGGCCATCATCAAAAAGTCTACAAACAATAAATGCTGGAGAGGGTGCGGAGAAAAGGGAACCCTCTTACACTGTTGGTGGGAATGTAAATTGGTGCAGCCACTGTGGAGAACAGTATGGAGGGTCCTCAAAAAACTAAAAATAGAGTTGCCATATGAGCCAGCAATCCCACTCCTGGGCGTATATCCAGAAAAAAACTCGAATTCGAAAAGATTCATGCACCCCAATGTTCATTGCAGCACTATTTACAATAGGCAAGACATGGAAGCAACCTAAATGTCCATCAACAGACGAATGGATAAAGAAGATGTGGTATATATCTACAATGAATATTACTCAGCCATAAAAAAGAATGAAATAATGCCATTTGCAGCAACATGGATGGACCTAGAGATTATCATACTAAGTGAAGTAAGTCAGACAGAGAAAGACAAATATCATATGATACCACTTATACGTGGAATCTAAAAAAATGACACAAATGATCTACAAAACAGAAACAGACTCACAGACATAGAAAACAAACCTATGGTTACCAAAGGGGAGAGGTGGGGAGGGATAAATTGGGAGATTGGGATTAACAGATACACACTACTATATATAAAATAGATAACCAACAAGGACCTACTGTATAGCACAGGGAACTCTACTCACACTCTGTAATAACCTACATGGGAAAAGAATCTGAAAAAGAATGGTTATATGTATATGTATAACTGATTCACTTTGCTGTACACCTGAAACTAACACAACTATATTCCAATGTAAATAAAAATTAAATTAAAAAAAATAATAAAGCCTATTCTGCAGTGACACAGAGGCCGTGGATTGAAGATGGTCCCACCACCGAATGGAAGGAGCTGTGATCCCTGAGTCACAATATGGAGGGCTACCTGCCAAATATTTGACTGGACTGTAATGTCAGTGAGATGTAACCCTTCCGTTGTGTTAAGTCACTAAGAGTTGAGAGTTGCTTTCACTCTTGCCCCTCCCCGTGTCTTCTAATCCAACCTCCTCACAGATGCCATCGTAATTTAACTACAATACCTATCTGACCATGTCATCATCCACCACACCCCAAACACCAACAGATGAAAATTCTTCAACGCTCACCCTTGACCTTAGGAAAGCTCAAATTTTTAAGATGGCCTATGAGGTCCGGCTCTGCTGAATTTTCCCCTTATCTGTCCCTCTTCATTCATTTACTTAGGCAATGAATACATATTTAGCACCAAGTATGCATCAGTGGCTCTACTAGGTCTGGGGATGAAGGAGGGGTAAGAGGGAATGCACGGAAATCATTTGGGAAGCTGTTACATTCATCCAGACAAAAGATAGTAAGGGCCCGAGCTACAGCTTGTCTCCGGCTCTGACGGTATCATACCAGACAGATACAACCAGGGCATCAGAGTTGGAGATTTCCCTGGTGGGAAATTGGTGAGCAAACGCCTGAAAAATTTAAGTTCTAGGCTAGCTCTACGAGGGTATGAGAGAATTTGGAGACAAGAGCTTTACCTACACTGACAGCATGAATGAGAGGAGGTGTGAGAAAAGGAGCCCAGGATAACTGCTTAGATTTTATTGGTGACATTAGATTAGTGGTTGCATTAAATAACTAAATTCCCATTGTGATTATTAATTGAAATTTGTCTTTAAGTGAATAGTTATTTGTAAATATAAGCTGGGATGGAGTTCCAGATTGCAGGCTGGGATGAAGAACAGATTTGGGAGAAGATGAGGAGTTTACGTTTGAACATATGGAGTTCAAGGTGCCTGTGGGTCATCCAAGTGGCTTGTCAAAGAGATGATTTGATCTAGAGGTCTGGAGGTCGGGGGAGAGGCTTTGCCTGGCGATATACAGGTAGTGTCATCATGGATCACGACCCCTCATGTCTCTCCTATCTCAAAAATAAGAACAGCAACAAACAAAACCACCTACCCTGGTTCTGCTCCTCACCCCACGCCCCCCACTGTCTCCACTCTGGAGTCAGATCTCCATCGGCATCACTCCCCTGAACCAGCTGTCCATAAGGACCACCCAGTTCCCCACGCTGTCAAGTGCAAAAAACACCTTTCTGCCGCTGCATCGCCCAGTTAGAGTATACACTTTTTACTATATTCACAGAGTTGTACAACTATCACTGCTATCTAATTTTAGAACATTTTCATTTTCCCAAAAAGAATCTCCCTATTAGCAGTCAGTCCTCATTTCCCCCCAGCAACCCCTAGCCCCTGGCAACCACTAATCTACTTTCTAACTCTATGCATTTGCCTTATTCTGGGCATTTCATATAAATGGAATCATACAATATGTGGCCTTTTGTGACTGGTTTCTTTCCCTTCGCACAATGCTTCCAAGGTCCATCTATGTGGCCTCTGTGTCAGTACTTCCTTCCTTTTTATGGCTCAGTAATATTGCATTGTATGGATAGACCACATTTTGTTTATCCATTCATTACTTGATGGACATCTGGATTGCTTCCATTTTTTAACTATTATGAATAATGCTGCTACAAATATTCACATACAAGTATTTGTTTGAAGATCTGGTTTCAATTCATTGGGTGTATACCTAGGAATGGAATTGCTGGGTCAAAGTCTATGTTCATATTCTATGTATAACTCTGATTCAGGGACCAAACTATTTTCCACAATGACTGCACCATTTTACATTCCCACCAGCAATGTACAAGTGTTCCAATTTCTCCACATCCTCACCAATTCTAGTTATTTTCTTTTTTATATTATTATTAAATGCATGCTACTAAGAGTGAAGTGGTATCTCATTATGGTTTTGATTTGCATTTTCCTGATGGCTAATGATGCTGAGCATCTTTTCATGGGCATATTGTCATTTGTACATCTGATTTGGAGAAATGTCTATTCAGATCTTTTGCCCACATTTTAATTTGGTTGTCCTTTTATTATTGAGTTATAATGGTCCTTTATATGTTTTGGATACTAGCTTCTTATCAGATATATGATTTGTAAATATTTTCTCCTATTCTGTAGATTGTCTTTTCACTTTCCTAATGACATTGTTTGAAGCATGAAAGTTTTTTATTTTTTTGATGTTCAATTTATCTGTTTTCTTTAGTTGCTTTGTGCTTTCAGTGTCCTAAGAAACCATTGCCAAAGATTTACACCTATGTCTCCTAGGAAGAGAGTTTTATAGTTTAGCTCTTACATTTAGATCTTTGATCCATTTTTAATTTTTTGTATGTGGCGTTGAGTTATGGGTCGAAATTTATTTCTTTGCATGTGAATACCCGGTTGGCCCAACACCATTTGGATAGAGGATAGTCTTTTAACTATCCTCTTCCCCATAAAATTGTATTGATACCCTCGTTGAAAGTCTATTGGCTATATATATATGGGTACATTTCTGGACTCTCAATTTTAATCTATTGGTATATATGTCTGTCCTTATGCCATTACCACACTGTCTTGATTACTGCAGCTTTGTAGTAAGTCTTGAAATTGGGAAGTCCGAGTCCTCCAACTTTGTTCTTTTTCAAGATTCTTCTGGCTATCCTGGGTCCCTTGAATTTCCATATGAAATTCAGGATCACCTCGTCAATTTCTACAAAGGAGCCAGCTGGGATTCTGATAGGAATTTCATTGAATCTATAGATCAATTTCAGGAGTATTGCCATCTTAACAATCTTTTCTGCCTACCCATGAACATGGCATGTCTTTCCATTTCTTTAGGTATTTAAGGTCTTTCAGTAATGTTTTGTAGTTCTCCCCATATACATTTTACACTTATTTTGTTCAGTTTGTTACTAAGTATTTTTATTTAACTTTTTATGTTGGAGAATAGTTGATTAACAATGTTGTGTTAGTTTCAGGCGTACAGCAAAGTGATTCAGTTATACACATACATGTATTTATTCTTTTGCAAATTCTTTTCCCATTTAGGTTGTTACATAATACGGAGCAGCGTTCCCTGTGCTATACACTAGGTCCCTGTTGGTTATCCGTTTTAAATATAGCAGTGTGTACATGTCAATTCCAAACTCCCTTACTATCCCTCCCCCACACCCGGCCCTAAGGACTTCTTTTTGATGCTATTATAAATGGAATTGTTTACTTAGTTTCATTTTCAAATTGTTCATTGCTAATATATAGAAATATAACAATTTTTATACATTGATCTTGTGTCCTGCAATTTTGCTGAACTCATTTGTTCTGACAGTTTTATTTGGGAATTCCTTAGGATTGTCTATATACAAGATTATCTCACCTGCAAATAGACATAGCTTTATTCCTTCATTTCCAGTCTGGACGCTTTTGCTTTGTCTTGCCTAATTGCCCTGGCTAGAACTTCCAGTACAATGATGAATAGAAGTGGCACAAGTGGGCATCCCTGTCTTGTTCCTAAACCTAGGGGGAAAGCTCTCAGTCTCTCATTGAGTAGGATATTAGCTGTGGTTTTCCTAAGTGTTCAATCTGAGGAAGTTCCGTTCTATTCCCAGCTTTCAGAGTGTTTGTTTGTTTTTATCACAGAAGGGTGTTGGATTTTATCACTTTTAATGTATCTACTGAGATGATGTTTCCCTTATTTTATCAATATGGTATCCCAGCTTTTTTTTTTTTTAATAAATTTATTTATTTATTTAATTTTTGGCTGCGTTGGGTCTTCGTTGCTGTGCGCGGGCTTCTCATTGCGGTGGCTTCTCTTTGTTGCGGAGCACAGGCTCTAGGCACGCGGGCTGCAGTAGTTGTGGCACGCGGGCTCAGTAGTTGTGGCTCGTGGGCTCTAGAGCGCAGGCTCGGTCGTTGTGGCGCACGGGCTTAGTTGCTCCACGGCATGTGGGATCTTCCCGGACCAGGGCTCGAACCCGTGTCCCCTGCATTGGCAGACGGATTCTTAACCACTGCGCCACCATGGAAGTCCCCCAGTTTCTTTTTTAGGCTAACATCTTAGGAGGATGCTCAAGATACAAAACAAGGCGGGGGTTGCTCTGTTTGAAGCAGGAAGGGAAGGCTGGGGCTGCAGAGTTGGCCCACAGATCACCTCCTCCCAAATAGCTTTGGGCTCCACTGAAACTAAGCCAGGGGCCAAGTACAGCAAGTGGCCCTGTGGCTCTCATCCAAAACTCCTTGTTGGGCCTGGCTCTGCCAGCCAACTGAGCCCGGACCCTTGGCCTCAGGGAGTCCTGGTTGGCAGGGCTGGCCGATTACAAGTACCCAGCCACTTTATCAACAGCAGCTCCTGCAAATTGCATATTCACCCAGGCATAGGGCTCCAGAGCCAACTCTCCCCCTACCCCTCTGGCTGAAGGGTTGATCGAGTTAGGGGCTTTGGAGCCCTTAACACTTGCTCTTTTTGATGGCATCTTTCCATTAAACCTTAGTTTAGATCTATAGTTACAGCGAAGCTTGTACTTTTAAAACCTTAATTATAATCAGCCCAAAATACAGAGGCTCAGTATCTCAAACAGATTGCAGACAGCCCACTGATTACTTTTGGGGAAGACTGATTAAGAAACTTTATTACAGAAAATGAATGCATTCAACGTCCCCAAATACATTTGTGACAAGAACAGACACACAGGAGACACAGACAATAGTTGCTACATCACAGCCTTGTTCTTTCAAGGATAAAACATCATTCGAGAATAGGGTGAGGGTGTTAGAAGAGAAAGCAAATACTGTCCTTTTGATTAAAAAATAATAACAGGTTGGCATTGTAGGAACACATACCTGGGCCCAGAAATCAGGCTAAGCTGAAGCCTTAGGTGGTGACACCATGCCACTTGTAGCATCACAGAGAAGCTATGAGGCATCATTCCATCAAGAGATTTTCACTTAATCAAAGACCACTTAACAGGTCCCCCACTTAGGTTTAACTACTGTAGCAGCACAAAAGAAAGTCATCTCTTTCTAGTCTTTCCCTTCCATAGGTGACTTGCCTGGTTTCCACCAGATAGAGGGGCACCTCTTAGCGAGAAATCTGTCCTTCGTGACTACCGGTTGAGCTTCTCTCTCGTATTTGACAAGGTTGGTCACAGCTCCCACGTCTTAGGCTGGTCGGTTGTGTGTCAGGTGGCAGAGGCTTTACCCAACGATGCCAAACAATGGCTGGAGGGAAGTGACCAGGCAGAGCTGAGGCACGGAGGGGCGATCTTGGACAAGTACCTCTGGGCAAACCTCAGGACCAAGGGTTTTTTAATTAGTGGTCATTTTCTAGAACTAGAAAAACACATTTAGGACAAACAGTTGTGATGTGAGAAGGAATGGCTATGAATGCAGATTAGAGATCGGGCCGGTGACCATGACCATGTCCCTGACAGCGTGTGGAGGATGCTGCCTGCAGACATGCAAGCTTCTAAATAGTGAATTTTAAATAAACTGCTTTCTCCTCAGTGTCATTAAAACACCCGAGCGCTTCAGTCTCCAACACACACATCCGTGGACTAACGCTGGGCAATACCAACACTCACCTACAATATAGTCCCCTTCCTTACGGCCAACAGTTACAACGCACGTACACAGCAGCACTCAAAACATTTAAGATCACCATCTGCCACTATGGCCATCACCCCTCAGCCCAACTTGGGACAAAATGCTACATCTTCCAACAAGAAATAACCACTGAAACATACACCAGGCTGGAAATAACCACTGAAACTTACACCAGGCTTCTTCCAGCTTAACAACAATTTAACATTTTAACAATCTGTGTTCCAGAGGTCAAACCACGGGTAGACGGGTCTTTTCTTCTGATGCATTTAGTGCTTAGAAGCAGTTGATTCCATCGCCCTGCCCTGCAGGTGCCCCATGATGGAAACTGCAACAGGAGCCCAGCCATCTTCCTTGGAGTGTTTGGTTTCTTTAAGTCAGGGGAAAAAAAAGACACTGCTCCCTCCTCCACACACCCCTCCCTGGGGTCCAGGAGAGATTGTTACAGCTCAAGACCGCCTTGATTGTTGAGCAGAACAGATAATGTTCTAGTATGAGTACTGGGGGGCAGGGGCAGGTGGTGAAAGGAAAAACAAAGCCCAGAAGATTTTTTTTTTTTTTTTTGCTGTTCAGCAATGAATTTCACACCCACAACGTGGGGGGCAGAGTGGGAGACCAAAAACAAAAACACCCTACACAGTAGTCAGCCTTAATCCTAACCACCCACCTTCCCGAACCTCTGAAGGGTGCTAAACCTAGCCTGTACCATGACCTTAGCTCCTATTCAACAGCTCAGACTTCATCTTAATGCCTCTCAGACACGAACAAAATCATGCAGCAGCTTCAAGTAGCCCTCTTCCATCTCCCTCCTCAGGAGGCTGGCCACAGTCAGTCAGTCATTTACCAGATTCACCAGGAGGCTAGTCACCAGATACCATGGAGTAGGTTGTCCTGCTAAAACTGCTGAGTCAGACATTTAGACTATCACAGAGCACGATTTTAAAAATGTAATACTGTTTATTTAACTTCAAAAACATTTCAGCATTCTAAACATACAAAAAAAAAATAACAGAACATTGCAGATCGTGTTTAGTACAGAAGGTTCTTGAACTTTCATCAATGCAGTGGCTCTTGGCTTTGCTGACAATGAAGAGTTCTATGGTTTGTTTAAAAAACAAACAGTTTAAAACTACCGCACTTCAACTAAAAAGGATCCAAAACACTTCTCATGCCAGCTGACCCCCCCCTTTTCCACAGCTAAGAATGGCAGCGGGATGCTATGTCTCTATATACAGAAACAAGACAACCTGAAGCTAAATGGATGCCCACTGCAGTGTCCACAGGTCCAGCCCCACAGTGCACGCCCTGAGCTACGGCCCCTCCGGAAGGCATCGCTCCTACAGCCTCCACGCCAAGCAAGGAGCGTCAAGAGTGTGTCTCGGTTGCTTTGTTCTTTTTACAAACTATAGATATGTACAGTTGAGAACTCGGGATTCCTAGTCAACGACCATAGAGTTAACACACCACCTCACAAATTAAAAAAAAAAAAGAAAATGCGAGAAACATCTTTAAATGCCTTGTCACACCAACAGCAAAGTGCACAGAGTGAGGAGAACACGAGAGCCTTTTCATTTTAAAAATGTTTGGAAATATGTACAACTTTGATACAGTTTCCGGGTGCTCCAGACACCCATGGCCGCTTCATGTAAACCACTGACAATTGCTAGAGCACTCTGAGACTACGATATGATCATGATCCAACTGGGTAATTCAACCTAATGAGGGCAACAGACACGTCTCGGGCGAGAGGTGTGTCAATCACGGCGCTCCCTGCTCTAAGGTATTCACAAGGAGACAGATCAACAGTTTTTTTTTATTCATCCTCCTCCTCCTCCTCCTCCTCCTCTTCTTCGTCCTCGTCTTCTTCATCTTCCTCTTCCACCTTTTTCCGGGCAACTTTAGCAGGACCCTTGGCGCCATCAAACTTCCCTTTAGACTTATAGTCTGCGACATCCTGGAAGGAACAGGGACACATTCGCAATGAGCCAAGGGGAGAAGCCAGCCGTCCCCGCCCCAGAATAAGAAAACAAGGGAGGAAAACAGGGCTGCTCTTTCAAGTATTTGTTTCCAGATTCAAGTTGGGTTCTCAGCCATTCCAGTTGCGGATGAACGGGTGTTCAAGCGCTCGCGAAGTCCCGTGAATAGCACTATCAGACCCTCTCCCCGGGGGCATCCCCCACGATCCAAGTTCGAGGCCTGCCTGAAAAGTTGCCCCAGACACAAACATCGGTCAGAAGCCAGACCACCAGCACACCAGGCTGATCTGGAGCGGAGACGGGTCCTGCAGCCTTCCACCCCCAGCCCAGCCCCAGCCAGGGCAGCTGACTGCTCACCCATCCAGGCTCCCAGGGGCCCCAGCCCGCGCAGGGCACTCTGATTTCCCCTCACCTTCTCGTATTTCTCCTTCAGCTTTGCTGCCTTGTTGATGTATGGCTGCTTCTCGCTGTCACTTAAGTTATTCCACATCTCGCCCAGCTTCTTTGCCACATCTCCAATAGAGATGCCAGGGTTTGTAGATTTGATCTTGGGGCGGAATTCAGAACAGAACAGGAAAAATCCAGACCTTGGAGGGGAGAACGGTATACATTAGATGAGAACCCACCAAAATGGGAGCTGAAGTCGAAATCCCGTGTTCCTGAATACACAAATTCCTACCACTATGACTCCTGCCAAGTGAAGAAATGTGTGATGCCATGCACAATGTTACAAAGTTGTAGGTACCACAATGCTTAAGATGCTTCAGAAATATATGGTGCTTTCTCAGTTCCTGGGAAGAGGGTAGAGAACACGCCTATGGACCCTGACACCCAGAACTGGGCTGCCTGCCTCCTTCCCAGTGGAAAGGCCGACAGCCAACCAGGCACACAGCTCACAAACACAGCCGTAACTCCGGACTTCCCTGGCCCTGCATTTTAAAGCTCAAAGTACAGAATGTTTTGCAGAGGTATCTCAACATTTTTTAGGTAAAGTTATCTTTTAAAAAATCTTTCAAGCAGAAGGAAAGCTCTTAACTGTCATACTGAATCCTATAGTCACTTACGGTGGCCTCTTGGGGGCATTCGGGTCCTTCTTCTTCTTGCCTCCCTTAGCTGGTCCGTAATCCTTCATTTCCCGATCATAGCGCACTTTATCTGCCTTTGCCATTTCATCAAATTTAGACTTCTCTTTCCCAGACATTGTCTGCAAAGAATAGGACCTGTTAAATTCCTCAATGCATTGAGCACATACCTGTTCAGCTGTCCTGTAATTAAAGTGGCAGCTGCTATAATCACTTGCAAAAGGGGACTTAAACCCTGGTAGAGTCTTCGAAAATAAAAGCACACATGCAAAGTTCTAAAGACAGGCAAGATGAGTCTAAGAGGAAGAAAACAGCCACCTGGGGCTACACTGAAGGTAAGTAAACACAAAGTGTGAAATCCAACTAGGACTGGCTTGAAAGATACAAAAGAAAAATACCTTCCACCTCTCAGAACATTTCTTGGAAAATTCTGCAAAATTGACAGGGACCTCAGGGTTTTTCTTCTTATGTTCCTCTCTGCACGTCTGCACAAAGAAGGCATAAGCAGACATCTTGCCCTTTGGTTTCTTGGGATCACCTTTAGCCATCTTGACTGATGAAAGGAAGAGAGACAAAAACAAATACAATGAATATATACAAGATATACCAAAGGTGGCCATTTAGGAAGAACCCTCCTCCCCGCAGCTGCCACTAGCAGCTGAAGGCAGAGTGGGGAGGAAATCAGTTTCACTGTCGCATGTCATTTAACTTTTGACCAGCACGAAGTGCGCTGGTTTGCGAGTTACTTCTCTGAGAGAGATCAAGTTCTCCAAATGGAACCAACCCAAGTGGGGTGGCTCAGAGGTATATTCCGACTCAGAACTACTACGTTTTGAAAACTACAATCACATAATGGGAAGGGCACTGGGGAGGACACATTTGTAGAGGGTGCAGGTGGATGGCAGAAGCTTGAAACCAACGACTTAAGGCTAGCTGGTCATCTGTTTTACTATGTTAGAGACGAAAATACTGTCACCACTGCCAAACACAAGATCCAAGCAAGAGAACTGTAAACAGGGAACATTTGAAATTTCACTATTTTTGAAGCGTTCTGGCTTATAAAAATGGCTTTTACAAGAAGCGTGAGCTGGCAAGTAAGCAGATATCCCTTGCACTACTAGTTCAAATCTGTCACTTCATCGTTACCTAAAGGGGGAGGGGAGACCAAAAGGGGTTGTCTTGCTCGTCGGTAAAGCGGAACGCATGTCCAGCCAGGAACACTTTCTCCAAAGTTTCCAAATAAAAATGCAGCTGTGGCGTGTCATCGTCCCTGTCCCACCCCCCTGCTTCCCGCCATCTTTTCCTTTTCCCACACCCAAGGTCATCACGCAAAACTAAAGCGCTCCCCTTCGCAGGGACAGACCGAAGGGCTGAATTAGGGCCCCGCGGCGGCGGCATGGGTGCGGCGGGACGGGTCGCGGGGGAACCCCGGGCCGGCCACGGGCAGCCGGGCTCGGCCCCGCGCTGGGTCACCGGGACACACATAATTCACCTTCCATTTTGTCAAAAGCTTCCTGATGAAAGAAAGTGCCCCTGAAATCCGCCGCTGCCACCCCCGGGGGGCGCACGGGGCCGGGGGTGGCGGCGGCGGCAGCGCGCCGGGGGCGCGGAGCCGGGCGGGCAACGGCGGCGGCGACGGTGGCGCCAGCCGTGCCTCCGAGCCCCGTTCGCTAAAATGGCTGATCCGCGCGCGGCCGGCGCAGGCGGCGGCGGCGAACAAAGCGGTCCGGGCCCCGCCACCGCCGCCGCCGCCTGCTCGCCAGCCCCCACCCCGCCCCGCCCCGCCCGGGGCTGCGGAGGCCGCGGGCCGGAGCCCCCTCCCCCCCCGCCGGCGCGGGGCGCACTGCTCCGGATAACAAAGGCGCCCGTGCGGCCATGACGCTCGGCCGCGCCGGGGCCCGCGGCGGCGACCCCGGCTCTCCACGCCTCCGGCCGCAGGCCGCGAGCACCGGGGCCGAGCCCGGAGCCCGCCCGGGAGCCGCCGCCGCCGCCGCCCACCCCGCCCGCCCGCCCGCCGGTCCTCCGCTCGCCCGAGCCGAGCGCCGCGCCAGCCATGTTCGCGGCGGCGGCGGCGGCGGTGCCCGGCGGGCAGGAGAGAAGCGGGGGGCGGCTGGCCCGCGCCCCCCCACCACGGGACGCCAGGCGCTCCCGCGACGGCCATGTTAATGCAGAAGCAGCAGTGCAGCCCGCGGGTCTGCGCGGCGCCCGCCGAGCCCGGGAGCGAAGTTTGCCTGCGCCGTAGCCCCCGGCGGGCAGCGGTCGCCCGCCCCCCGCGGAGTCCGTCCCGGGCCGGGGAGCACCGGCCCCCTTCCCCGGGCCGCCGCCCCGCGCCGGGACGCGCGCCACCCGAACCCGCAGCCGCCCCTCGGCTCGCGCCGCCGCAGCTGCCCCCCGAACATCTGGCTTCAGGGGGCCTCGGTCCCTGGGCCGCTGCCCCGGGGGCGTCGGCCGAGGGTGGCTCCGCGGAGGGAGCCCAGCCCCGACAGCGGGGAGCTCAGCTTGAAGCACTGAAAAGTTGAAACACCTGAATTGCTCCTTCCTTCCCGCACCTAGCAAGAAAGGAGGCGAAGGGGGAGGGAAGGGCGCGGGGAGGAGAGGCAGGGGGCGGCGGCGGCGGCGGCGGCGGCGGCGGCGGAGCGCGCTCGCGGCGGCGCGGGCCGGAAAGTTGTGCGGGCGCTGCTTCTGCTGCGGCGGCGGCGGCGGCGGCGGCGGCGGCGGCGGCAGCGGCGGGCGGTGCGAAACGTACCTGTATTGTTCGCTAGTCTGGGCAGCGCAAGGCACGACGCGCGGCTCAGCGCTCCACAGCCTCGCGCTAGCTGCCTCCACGAGAGCCGCCTGATTGGCCAGCGGGCTCCGCCGTTTAAAACAGCCTCCTCGCCCGGCCATTGGCTGCGGGCCTCATGAATATTAAACAGGCGCGGGCGCCCATTGGGCGCGGCCGCTGGGATCATTCATTCAAACAGAACAACCCGCCGGCGCTGGCTGCAGAGGCAAAACAGAGGAATAATAATAATCTCGCTTTCCCACCTCCCGCACCTCCCTCTTCGAACAGAGCTGGGATCTCAAAGGACTTTGGAGAGGTGGCCCCTCCATTCCCAGCGGCCTCGGCCTCTGGTGTCTGGAGGGCGAGGTCGAGCCCGGCTACGCTGCTCTCTGCTCCCTCTGCGCTGCGGCCTGTGAGCCCCCAGCCCCGACCCCTGGCCCCCAGACAGCACCCCCCCGCCCCGGGACACCTCCAGGGATCAACCGCGAGGGTCGACGGTTCTCCACCTCCACCGAGTTCCGCCGTGACTCTGCCGCAGGGGCCTGGCGGCAGCTCACTCTCGAATGCCCGGCGGAAGGCGGCTGCTCGCTCCCGAGACCTCTGGGTTTCGGCACTCGCACTCCCCTGCCCCGCCTGAAAAGCACCTGATTCTCCTCCCGCGGATCGCGCTCGACTAGACTCTTTCCACTAATTGCCAGAAAGTCAATTTGTGCTGCAATTGCGGAAACGGCGAGCTAGGTGGGCTAGAGGAGGAAACCGGAGTTTGGCAAAAGGAGAGAAATCCTGGGAAGTAGTAGTTTTGCGGGCGGGGAGTCCCCTCTCCACTGCCTCAGTTCAGGCCCGCGTTCCCTTTGCTCTTCTGACACACACCCTATTGAAGAATAAAAGTTCTTGGAATAAATGAATGAGATTTGACTTGGCCTTGGCTTTGTCACTGGGTGGTTTGGCCTTGAGCAAGTCAATTCTTTTGGGGGGATTCAGGCAATGGTTTTCAAAATGCGTGTGTTGGGGGGGACAGTGTCACCTCTAAGGGATGTTGGGAAATGCTCCATGACTGGGATTTGCTGCTGGAATTTAATATGAGGACGGGATGGCCAGGGATGCCAAATGTCCTGCATTGTAAAGGAGAGTCACACAGGAGGAAGAAATGTCCCCTTTCCAAATGCTAGTATCAGCCCTGTTGAAAAATATCTGAGAGCCCCCTTCCCTCTTGGAGATACCATGAGCATCCTGGAAAGAATGGAAGAAAAAAGGAAGGGGGAGAAAAAGGAGCACATTTCAAGGGTTGAAATTTAGAGAAAATAGTAGAAGAGGCATCATGAGTTTCTATCGAAGTTCCCTTTCTAAAGCACTTTGGAAGGCCAAGATAGCCAGCTATTTATAATTCCCATAGTTAGAGATGAGACCCACCAAAAGATGAGTTTTCCAAATGCTGTTTCCAGAAACTGTAGCTGAGTTTGAGGTATGCAAGGGAGCTGACCTCACAAGACACCTACCTCCCCACCCCCACCCAGCTCTTGCCAACTCCTCTGAATGTCCTGGGCAAGTCTGAGCCCCTGCAGCTGGCATTGCTGGGCTTCCAACATTAGGGATCCAATTGAGACCAAAAGGCAAAGATAGTGCTCTTTTGACAAGAGCCACAGGTATCAAGTCAGTTTCCTAGGTCCCCAGTTTACAGACTCTCAGGAATGCAGACATCTTAAGGCTCCCTCGTCTAATCCCCTGCCCTGTTAGAGCTAGCTGAGTGGTTGCCTACCTTCTGCTTGCATACCTCCACTCACAGTGAGCTTACCACCTCCCTTCTGGGCTGTCTTTTCCGTCTGGGGCTATCTCTGAGCCCTGGGGTCACCATCCTACACACAGTCCAATCCCTTACCCTTCAGAGATTTCGCAGCAGGCCAAGTCTCTTCTCCAGGCGGACAGCTCCAGCTTCTTCCACGATCAGGTTCTCAGGGTCTGATCTGCCCAAGCCACTCCCCCCTCTTCTGTTTCTACCCTTCCCAGAGGGGAGCAGGGCCTCCACTTATGGCCTGACCACTGTACAGAGTGCCCTAGCCTCTCAATGTTGTCAGGCCTTTCTAGGCCAGAGATGGGAGTCAGGGTCTCAGGCAGGGCAGGGGCCTCCTTCTGGTCCAGCCACCGCCTGGTGTCCTGGCCACAGTGGGAAGCTGCCCTTAGAAGTTGGCAAGCACCAAGCTGGGGGAACCGGAGTGGTCAGCCTCAGAGCCCACGGGCACTACTTGGCGAGCCCTCGAGTGGTTGGTGAGGGTCACACTTACAAGCACAGGGAAGTCACAAGCAGCACGTGTGTACACACTCACACCCAGGCACACCCAGGGCATTCCCAGGGGCAGGAGTTTGAAAGCCAAGCCAGAGAAATAAGAGCCTCTCCCAGCCAGAAGAGAGCTTACAGTAAGTGGTGTCCAGACACCACCCTCAAGACCCCCTCTTCCCTACCCACCGCCTCCGATTTCTGTGTATTTACTTCGAATGACGAAAGGCTTCCTCTTATTCTTCAAAGGAAGAATTTCCATGTCTGCTCCCGAGAAAGCCACTCCTCTTATCGTGTTGAAGCGCTTGGCCTGAAGCTTCGACCTGTGGTCACCGACATCAGAACTTCACAGAAAGTGTCTATGACATCGCTGACCCGTGTCAGAGATCTGAAGGTTGTTGCCATGGTTCCCTGACCTGCCCCCAACAAACACACACATCACCCCAAGTCTCCATGTCTCCTTCAGGCCCAGTCTCCCCAGTTCCTCCGCCTATTCCACGTGAGCCTCAGTTGGGAGGCTCCTCACAGCCTAGGTTTCTCCTCAGCACGGCCTGTCTGTGGCAGCAGCGGGAGCGCAGGCGGTGCCTGGCAGGTCCCTACCTCAGCAGAAACTCTCTCATAACTCAATCCCATGTACACGTCTTGAATGTCTACTAATAAATAAATAACAGAAGGGAGATGGGGTGAAGTGGGGGTGGGACTGGAGGGCAGGGGCGAGGCAGTGGCTTTGGACTCTGTCACTGACTTCATGGTGGGCCTTCTGCCATGTCACCTCAGCTCTGCCAGCCTCAGTGTCATGTGTCAAAGGTGATTCGACCTGCCTTATCCACCCCAGCCGCTGTCCAGTCTGCTTGTGAGGGTGTGTGTGAAAGTGATCAAATTGTCACCTGTAAAAGGCCACCCAGGGCAGGGCTAAGAAACAGCCTGGAAGGGGAAAAAAGTGACAGAAAGTCAGGGATGCCCGGCCATGGCCTGGACTCAGGGCTTCCAAGGCAAGTTGCCTCTTCTGTCTGCAGCAAAGTTCGGTGCCCAGTGGCTTGGGGTCGCTCCAGCTGGTCAAGGCGCTGGAAAGCGCTTTAGCCACATCAGTCCCCTTTGAGGTCAGGCGCATCCATGCAGGGGAACCTCAAACCAGAATCCTGTAAGCCACTTTGCTGCCTGGAGATGTTAGGAAAACATTCAAAGGCAATAGGAAATATAACAGAGTGTGGTAAAGAGGTTTTCGATGCCTGTCAGTTCAAGACCCCCTTCCCCCAAAACTAAGAGGAATCTTCATCATTCAACAAAAATGAAACCCTGGTTCCTTAGACCTCACCCTCCCCCAACCCCACCCGAGGTCTCCATCTGAGCACCCAGGGCTTAAAGGTGACATCCCCGAGGCCCAACCAGGCCAGCCTCCTTTGAAGAATCAATGGAAACGCGCCAGGGTGGATTTCGGGAGCAGAGGTGGGGTCAGATTGTTGAATCATTTAAAATATGTTAAGGGCACTTGCTGTGAAGATCCCACAGTGAGCACAGCCTTTCACTAGCGATCTGGGAGCCTTTGTAAATTCCAGTCTTCACAGGTAGGGAGTCTTTAACTGCTGGCTTCTAGGCCTTCCCAGGGCCCTTGCCCTCCTCTGCTCGCTCCCAGGGGATCTGGGGCCTCCCCTGGCGCCTCCACCTCACCTTCCCTCTGCTCTTGGGTGGGAGTTACATTCCAACTGGACTCTTTTCCCGAAGAGAGGAAAGTGTTTTCCTAGCGAGGCTCTCCGGCGCGCTTCTAATGGGATGGTAGAGCAGTAGAGGCACCTCGGAAGCCCACTAGCCCAGCCTCCTCCTGCCACAGAGGGCCCCGCAGGAGTCAGTGGCTGAGCAGGGGCTGGAAGACTGGTCTCTTGACCCTTAGTGTCACGCTTGTGTTACTCTCTTTTTTTTTGGCCGCGCCGTGGGGCTTGTGGGATCTCAGTTCCCCGATCAGGGAGCAGGGATTGAACCTGGGCCCTTGGCCGTGAGAGCGTGGAATCCTAACTACTGGACCACCAGGGAAATCCCACGCTTGTCTTACTCTTGGTAGCTCAGCTCCACTGTGGGTGCAATAGCCGTTGGCGAGGTGGCAGGGGCAGCCAGCGCCCTCGAGAAGAAGGGGTTCCAGGTGGGGAACAGATGGGAGGGCGAGGCCGGCCTGCGCCACCTCCCCCGCCCCCAAGGCCATGGGTCAGGCCGCTGGGAAGGGAGTGCGGGAGCCAGTGCTCTTTAACATGACGTGGCGCACCAGCGCCTCCAGGCCTGCCGGCCCCCCTTTCACATTGACTGAAAGTGAGAAGTGGGGCAACGACCAAAGGGTTTCCTCCACGATACTGCCCACACTGCTGCCCTGTGGGCACACGATCCTCATCCACGCAAGCCCATCCCGAGTCAAGGACGTGCCAGGCAGGCCAGGGTTCCTGGGGAAGATGAAGATGAAATGAAGGGTCCCTGCTCTCCCAGGCACCCAGTCCTGGGAGAGCTGTGATGGGGGAAGGGCGGGGAGGGGAGGAGACACTCAGCGGGGTCACCTCCGCTGACCCAGCCCGTTACGGGAACAGCCCTGCCCTGTCAGGTCTTGAAGACTTTACCCACTGCTGGGTGACTGGGTCTAGACGGCCTCACCCCAGACCCCCTCCCACCTAGAGCGCAGCGCCGGATTCTCAGAGCCGCCCCGGGTTTCTGACCACCAGATACCGCAGGCCCTTCTGTGACCACCCAAGTGATGCAAAGGCCTGGCTCTGACTCACTGAGCAGCCAATGGGCCAGCATGCCCCTCTTTGGGAAACGGTACAAACTGTTTCTCCTCACTTGAACCAAAGGGATTCCTGCGGTGGGGAGGGGGAGAGCTGAAGATTGCCACTTTTGAAAACGGGATAGAAGTTGCTGCTTTTAAAATGCTCCCCATGCCCTCTTTCTGGGCCTAAGTTTCCCGTCATGAGAAGGAGGGGCAGCGGCTGGTCCCTGGCATCTCTTAGGGCATCATCGTTCTTAGGATGGCTGATGGGGCTTCACAAAGAGAATGATTCTCCTATCTTCACCCACCCTGCCCCTCCCCCAAAACCAAAAAGAACCTGAAATGTGGCCTTGCAAAGGCCCTCCATATGCCCAGTCCTCTGGGAAAAGGGCTTTAGAAACAGGCCCAGTGGCCAGTGATAGAACCTGACTCTGCCAAGGATGACACTTGTCATCAGCATACATGTCATCTGCCCCAGCAGCTTCAGTCTGTCTCTGCACAGCGGCCAGAGGCAACTTGCTAAGTCAGACCCTGTCCTTTCTCTGTTCAGGACCCTCGGACCTTTACCCTGTCCCCTCAGGGTACAGCCCAAGTCACTCCCCCTCACCACACTCACCTCTGATTCCACCTCTCAAGTCTCTCCTCACCCTGCCCCCACCTCACTCGGGAAAGGCCACCCCAGGCCCTTGGCACATGCTCTTCCCTCTGCCTGGGACGATCTTCCCCCCTATATCTGCAAGGCTCTTGCCCTCACCTCCTTTAGATCTTTGCTCCAATGTCACCTTCCCTGACTACCCTATTGAAAACCGAAAGCCACAATTCCACATCCCCTGCCTTCCTTCCCCCTGCTTTGTTTATCCACATACACTTACCACGAGCTCGTGAGCTCACTCACTGTACCTTTACATTTGTCTTGCTGATTGTCAGTCTCCCCACCGGACAGCGAGCCCCATGAGAGCAGAGACTTGTGTCTGCTCTGTTCTCTGCCGTCTCCCCAGCGTGTAGCACAGAGCGGGGACTCCATTCAGATTTGTTAACAATGAGTTTTCCATCGACCTTGACCACTTACATCCTTAAGGCAGAGTCCCCACCCTCAGGCAGCTTGCGATCTCGAGAGAGCAGACACACCAACAGCAGTAAACGGGTCGAGGATGAAATAAATGCCAGCAAAATAGAACAAGTGAAGGCCAGAGGAAGGTGGAGCGGGTCTGGGAAGGCTTTCTGAGCACAGGAGGTCACTTTGAGCCTGGCATCCAGGGTTAGTGAGGGTTCCACGGGCTGAGACGGAGCAAATTACCACAGGCCGTGGGGAAAGCAGGACCCGTGAACGGAGGTGTGAAAGTGTGCACTGAACTGGCGTGAGGACTCGAAAGCTACAGTGGCCAGGGATCGGGGCAGTGAGAACCGCTCTGGAGACACAGAGGTTGTCCTGGCAGACGCAGTGGGTTTTCACAGGCTCCGGAGAATGGGCAGCCACGGCAGAATTCCGAGAAAGCTCTCCCCTGTCGCTGCGGGGGGATGGGCCAGAGGGGGCCAGAGGCTGGCGTGGGCCTGGATTTGAGACCTTGGCAGTGAGGGTGGGGAAAGTAGCCGGATCTGTGACCTGCCCACCTCCCAGCCAGAGCCAGCGTGATCTTTTTCCAAATTGTAAATCTGGCTGTCACGTGAGCCCTCCGTGGCCTCTCCTCCCCACTTCTGCAGACCAGAGCACACGCTGCGTGCTTCTGCAACCTCTTCCCCACCCTCTGCTCCCTAACCCCAACTCCCCTTCACTCTTTTTAAAAAAATATTTATTTATTTGGCTGCAGGATCTCCGTTGCGGCCCACGGGCTCTCTAGTGCGCAGGCTCTGGAGCGCACGGGCCGCGGGATCTTAGTTCCCCGACCAGGGATTGGACCTGCGTCCCCTGCACTGGAAGGCGGATTCTTAACCACTGGACCGCCAGGGAAGGCCCCCTTCACTCTTAGTGCCAGTTCCCTCCGCAGGCCATCCTCTCTCCCGTCCCTGGGAGTGTGTGCTTACTTGCCGTTCCTGCTGCCTGGGACCCCCTCCCCCTTCCACTCCTAAGCAAGTGCCGCCACCCGTGAGACCTCAGCCCAGTCCCCAGCCGGTGAGGGGACATCCCCTGCCCGCACTTTCCTTGCTTCCCTCTGGTCTCCTTTGTGGCGTGCCTCACAAATGTCATTTGGCCACTCTTTAGGCGATTGCTTGTTGAATGTCTGTCTCAATTGGGCTTCTGCCCAACGAGCACATGGCTGGGGACCCAGGAGACACTCAGAGAAATACTAGATGAACGAGCGAAGGCCTGAGAAAGCAAAGGCATGCCTGTGTTGTCCGATGCTGGCGTGGAGGCCACGCCCTCTCAGAAGGAGGCGGCGGCGCTCTCTGATTAGGGGGCGAGGTGATGAGACAACTAGAGGACCAGTGCCAATTCCACAAAGGACTTCACTCAGCCAAGCAGGGGAGTTGCATGTATCCACCCCACTCATAGAAGACAGCCCAAGGCAGGCCCCTTTGGCTGCCTGGTACCCAGGGCAGTGCTGTGGGACCGCAGGGAGGGTGGGGACTCCCATTCTTTGTTTCTCAGCCCTGGAGTCCTGCAGCATTCCCTAGGGCTCTGGCTCACAGAGGGAGCTCCCAAGTCCGAATAGCACCGCGGAGCATTTAGGTCAGGTGTGTGGGAAAGAGCAGGGGCCACATGCCAGCCGTGCAACTCGGGCAAGCAACCTCGGCTCTCCGTCCCTCAGTGTCTCCATTTGCAAAATTGAGAGTAGTGATGGTACCCACATCATAAGTTGTTGTGGGATCCTATGAAGCACTCAGTGCGATGTCTCACTCGAGAAGGGTTCACGGTTCTAATGGTCGCCTTGGATCTCACTCTGAGCTCTTCAGACAACGCAGAGGAGTAGCAGTCAGAGGACAGCCCAAACATAGGCGGCACAAGCCTGAACCATATTTGTCCACAGCCAAGAAACAGTTGTCTATGCTGGGAATTGCATCTTCCTTAGCAAATCAACTCTCTCTGGGCTGTCTGCGACCTGAACTCTAGGATCAAGGCAAGCTGGGCCGGTGCATCTGAATGCACGCCCCTACACCCGCCCTCACGCCCACACCAGTCCTACACAACAAACATTTGTCCTCTAAATACCTAGTGGGTTCCTGGTCCTGACTTCCTGGCACCTGAGCGGGGAGTGGGGAGGGGCCAGAACCCTAGCAAGGGGGCAGGTAGGACATGGTACTGTAATCGCCAGGTTCAGAGAAAGGACTGAGCTCCTCATCTCCCAACGGCCCCACCTCCACGGCCTGGCACAGAGTCTAGGCTCAGCCGGCCATTGTTTGCTGAGAGGGAGAGTTTTGTCCAAGGTAGAACTAATGTGCATTTGTGAAATGGACATTCTGAGTAATTGACAAGGGCCAACCTCACTGTTGCATTCTGAGGCGACAAGGAATATCGCTTGATGAAGTACTAGGCAAATAGCTCTGCATTTCCAAATCCAAACACACAGAGGTATCTTAGAAGGACTATCATCCTAGGATCACAGGCAGGGGCTCTGCCCTCTGCTCCTCCACAGCTGCAAGAGGCCTTGGAAAATCCCTAGACAAACCCCTGACCCTCACTGGTGCTCAGTTTCCCCTTCTGGACAGTCAGGGAATTGCACTAGATACTAGATGATCTCCAGGGCGCTGGAGCGTAAGCTCCTCGTGGGCAGCCATCCTCCCACCCGCTTTCTCAAATGCCTAGAAGAAAGCACGCTGTAAATGCCCAGTGAATATTGGTGGAATGAATAAATGGGTGGAGATGCTCAGATTCTACGGTCTTGCTGTGAGGTGGCTGTTTATATTCATACAAAAGTGTGTTTATATTCATAAACGGATCTCCTTTGCTTGGTAATCTTTGCAAATGATTCTAGACACCTTTTTCAATATGATGTGACTCTCAGATCAGCCTGCCTTGAGAGGTTTCAAGTAAAAGCCTTCTTTTTTAACATGATATACGTAGATTACCATCTTAACTTTCCACTTACTTTTGGATATGCTGGTACCTGACCTGCACATTCACTGGTTATCAGAGAAAAGGACAACCAGATAAAATGATAAGGGTAAGGAACTGTAAACATAAACTACAAATGGCCCAAGTCAGATCAGAGAACATGATAATGATGATGGTCTAATGCTACCTTGTATTTTGTCCCTTAACAGTTTACAAGGTGCTTGCATATCTGCTATCTAACCTGCACCCCACAAAGGTCCTGTGAGATATGTAGGCATATTTTGAAAAACAATTGAAATGGAGAGAAAGCAAATGTTTTGCCGAAGGGCAGCAGGCCATCAGGAGCAGAGTCGGGAGTCCATCAGTGTCTCCTGCCTCCCTGTCTGTTTAACAGGCTTCAATGTCAGAATGTTTCCCGTGGGCAAACAATGACCATCCAGGAGCCTTCTGCCTGCCTACAGCCCCAGAGAGAAGGGCAGCAAAAGTCAAAGGGACTGAGGGCAATCGTTGCAGTCATCAGATGAGTGACCCCCCAGGACCTCACTCCAGTGTGTCCCAAACCAAGCTCCCCAATCTCAGCCATTCCCCCAACCCCGTCCTGCCTGGCTCCCATCACTCCTTCATCTCCCACATGCATGCTGTCCCCAAAACCTGGCAATTCACTCTTCTAAGTATCTCCCAAGTCCAGCAGCTTCTCGCCATCCCACTACTGAGCCGTGATCATCGCTCCCCTGGACCGCCACGACGGACCCCTAACCGGTCTTCCTGCTCAGCCTCACATATTATTCGTTCTCCACGCCAGCGACCCAAGGGATGTTTTATAAATGTGCATTTGTCTTGTTACTGCTCAGTTTAAAATCCTTTCGTGAGTCCCTGGAACCTTGAGATAAAGCCGCAGAAAGACCCCCTCAAGATCTGGCTCCAGCCAGGTTCCTGCCGCCCTACCCCCAATCACACACAGAGACCCTGTGACCCTCCTCTGCACTTCTCACACTCCTGCTAAGGGCCTGAAAGCCCCGGGGGCTCTAGTTGTTTCTGTACCTGCCCCAGGGATAGAACAGCCCACTGCCCCACAAAAGGTTTGGCCCCTGCTAGGATCTTGGAGTAAAATTTGAGTGAGGTAGAATTGGCTTGCCGGCGTTGAGATGAGGGGCAGCATTTGGTAATGCGTGCAGCCAACTAAAAGCTCTGAGAGGGCTTCCCTGGTGGCGCAGTGGTTGAGAATCTGCCTGCCAATGCAGGGGACACGGGTTCGAGCCTTGGTCTGGGAAGATCCCACATGCCGCGGAGCAGCTGGGCCCGTGAGCCACAACTACTGAGCCTGCGCGTCTGGAGCCTGTGCTCCGCAACAAGAGAGGCCGCGATAGTGAGAGGCCCGCGCACCGCGATGAAGAGTGGCCCCCACTCGCTGCAACTAGAGAAAGCCCTCGCACAGAAACGAAGACCCAACACAGTCAAAAATAAATAAATAAATAAATAAATAAATAAACCCAAAGTTTAAAAAAAAAAAAAAAAAGCTCTGAGAAGAAAAACAAGGGTGAGGGGAGAGATCCGCAGTGGCCTTGCTGCTGCCGCCGCTGCGGCCTCTGGGAAATGCCTCCCGCTAGCTTCCTGCCTTTAATCTTAGCAGAGGGATGATGATAACGATGACGGTGAGCCAGGGATCACACGGAAATCCAGCTTCTGGAACACTTGATTGGGGGATCTAGAGCAAAGGGAGTGTCAAATCGGGCCTCACCCTCTCTCTTCCAGGTCTCGCTCCGTAATCGGGGTGCTGGTGATTCTGTGATGAGCCCAGCGTGTGTTGCTAGCTAATTTAAATATTTATGATGGGTTCTCAAATCCCCTCTTAGCATGCCAGAGTGTTGACACTTGATAAATCATAGAACTTTACAGGTGGAAGGACCATTAGCATCTAGTGTGAACTTTTCCTTTTCTAGATGGGGAACTGAGTCCCGGGGTGGGGCATGGGAGGTCTCATGCACTTCTCAGGCCCTCCTGATGTAATCTTGCTTTGCCCAAGCCGCTGGTCAACTTGTAGCCAGATGAGTACCCCGCCAACCGAACTTCCCCTCCAGAAACCCAGAGTAGTGCGACCACCTCACGGAACAAAGCTTTGAGCAGAACAGAATAAAAGTGAATCCCAGTGAGGATACACTCTTGCAAGAACGCATCCCAGCGAGGGTGTGTCCTGGTGGGCTAATGCCCCTGCGAGCATACAGCCTTACCGGCGGATTGTTTTCACAGCTCCGAATACAAACTTGTACTTACAGTGCGTGGTGGGTGCAGAGGTAGAGAGCACGGGCTTTGTTTATTTATTTATTTATTTTGGCCACACCACGCGGCAGGCGGGATCTTAGTGACCGACCAGGGATCGAACCTGCGCCCCCTGCTGTGGGAGCGCGGAGTCTTAACCACTGGACCGCCAGGGAAGTCCCCAGAACACAGGCTTTGGAATCAGGAGTACCTGGGTTCAAGTCTCACCTCCATCCCTTCCTCATGCCCTTGGGCTGGTTGTTGAATCTCCCCGTGCCTCAGTTTCCTCATAGGTAAAATTGGTCTGATAAGACCCACCTCACAGGGTAGTTGTGAGGATGGCAGAGGATAAAGGATGGAGTTCGCTTAGCCTGCGTCTGGGCAGATAAGAAGCATTCAGTACATGTGGTTGTCTTGGAAAGGTGAAATTATGGGCCATCTTTTATTCTGTTTCTTTATACTTTTTGACCCTAAGCAGGGATTACTTTATGACGAGAAAAAAAATAGAAGGGGGAGAAAACTATCCTTGCAAAAACAATTTTTTTTCAAACGGATTCTAGAAGGTACCGCTGCGAGGCCTTGCAGGTGTTCTCCCTATTGTCAGAGGGCAGACAGATGCTGCCGGGTCACAGGGCAGAGGAAAGAGGCCAAGCTGGGAGACAGGTGCCGAGACTGTGGTCTCGAGCCCTGGGACCAGCACCGGTGCTTCCCTTTATGCTGCCTGGTGGCCATGCATGGAGCACAGCATCTTCCAGCAGCCAGGCCAACCAATGCAAAACCAACTCATAATTCCCATGAGACTTTTATAGAAATAAAAGCACCCAGGTCGGGTGGGGCACTCAAATCTACATGCATTCATGATGAAAGAATGAAGTTTGAGTTCCCTACTTCTGAGCTGAATGAAAAAATAATGCTGTATTTTTAGGTTCTTTAAGGCATGGGAATATAGAGAAGGCTACTAAGATGGGAATTCGGGGGAGAGGAGGTGATTCTTAGAATCTTATTGTTGGAAAGGTCTGTGGTCGGCTGCAAAATGGGCCCCCAATAGATATCCTTGCCCTAACCATCAGAACCTCTGAATGTTAACTTATATGGGAAAAAAATAAAAAGCTTATGGAGATGCAGATGTGATGAAGTTGAGGATACTGAGATGGGGAGATTATCTTGGATTACCTGGATGAGCCCTAATGCAATCGCATGTTGCCTTATAAGAAGAGGCAGAGGGAGGCTAGACCGACAGAGGAGAAGGAGATGTAAAGACAGAGAAGACAGAGATTTGAAGACACAGATCTTGATGATTGGATAGATTCAGCCACAAGCCAAGGAATGTCAGCGGCCACCAGAGGCTGGAAGAGATGAGGAATGAATTCTCCCTGAAGCACCTTGACTTCAGTCCCGTGATACTGATTTCGGACTTCTGGCCTTCACAACCAGAACAGAGTAAATTTCTGTTTTTTCAAACCACTCAATTTATGATCACTTGTTATGGCGTCCACAGGAAACAAGTACAGGGCCCTTAGAGTTGATCTAGTCCAGTGGTTTCCATACCTTTTTAGCAGCAAAATCAAGGACTTTAGGAAGGAAATCATATGCCACGGGCTTTTGAGATAACAGATGAAAGTACAGGGGCAGTGGTGGACAAAGGGGGCGAGATCCCTACCTGCTAGGTCTCCTTTCTCCGTGGTGGCTCCTGAAGCACCTCCCAGAACTCTCCACCAACAGACTGTAAAAACGCATACCTAGTTCCAAGCACCTCATTTACAAATGGGAGGCCGAGGTTCTGGGGGGCTGGGTGATTGGCTGAAGGCCTCTCTTGGTAGGCAGACAAGGAATATTTGTGAGGAGTGAATGAGGTAAGCTACCTCTGTCTGCTCTTTCGTCTTCCCTTTCCTGTTGGACGAAAACCCTGTCTCCCAGGCAAATAGCTAAGGATACATTGGCGTCTCTAGATGAGTTTCTGTTTTGAACAAGGACTGCCAACCGTGTCAAACGCGGCAAGGCTCAAGTGAAATATTCGTTCACGAAGAGCCCCGACCTTGAGCCGGCTGTTAAAGCATCTTCAGAGATGAAAAGCCACTGCTTGATTCCTCACCTGTGTTTGGAAATTTAGTCTTCCGGGTATGCCTGTAACAGGAGGGATGAGGTGGCAGGAATGAATAGCAAAATGAAGCAGCTGGTAGTGTACCCGAAAATATGAATCCTTAAGTGGATCAAAGAGAGCCCAGACAAGAACGCTGCTGAATGTCACAATGAGATTATTCTTGTTGCTCGATTCAGAAATACTGAAGGTCAGTTCTGCTAAAAGGCCTTTGTAGGGGATAAAGTAAAGGTTACAGTAAAATGTAACCCGCCCCCCTTTCCCGCTGGCCTTAGTACTAACAGACAAAACATTCTCTTTTCTTCCCAAGCATAGGCAAGAAGGATGGCATTTTCAAAGGGAACTTTACAGGGAACTAAGAGGAACCCAATGGGGAAGAAGCAAACGCGATCCACCACCCCATCCACACAGGTTAAAACAGCAGACCAAGTACCAAACTGATTCGGAATCCATGGTGATGTATATGACTGTCTCCAGGGCCACTGGCCTCGTTCTATTCTGCACTCCTGCTACTTGATCAAATGGCATTGGGAGAAGTATTGTATCTGGAAAAAGGGAGGCAGGGTGTGTTCTGCGTGTTCCAAGAATGAACAAAACCATGGGAGGTCTGAACCAAGACCAGTGGGTGAGCCAACGACGATGTCAGGCAACGGCACATGGCATTCGTGTGGCTTTCTTTGTTCCTTGGAGTTGCTAGGGGGATGTTCTCCCTCCACTCTGGAGGCCATGTGGTTCCTCCCTTCCCAAAAGGAAAGGAAAGGTGAAGCTCACTGGCATAAAGATATCTTTATGCAAAACAAGCCAAGGCGCTTCCAGAGTGGGGCAGCCTTCATGAAACGACTCATCTGGGACTTCTACTTTCCTCGGTTTATTTTGGCCTTCAGGTAATGACGGTCCTCAATTCGTGGCATCACCATCACTGGTGTGTGAGGTCCCACTCTGGCTGGATCAATCCAGCCACCCATCCAGTCCCTGTAATTCCTGTTTGCCACCCCAATTTCCCTCCCCTCAGCAGCAAACACTTGAGTGTGTGCTCTGGCAAACATGTAGGGTAGTGTGTCCATGTGTTTTCAATAAACACAAGTGAGAGTGTCCTGGAGAACTTGTTCACTGTCTTCCTGGGTCCCTTTTCCACTCAGCCCTGTGTATGTTACCACTCCACGCTGCTGCGTGTTTCAGTCTATTGCTTGTAACTGCTCGTTTGCTTCTCCTTTTCCCCAGTGGTAAACACCTAGGTTGCCTCTGACCCTCTGTTAGCACAGCAGTGCGTGATGATCTCCTTCCTTGTGTGGGTCCGTGTAGGCTGCACACTGCGTAATGGCCTCCGAAGATATCAGGTCCTCATCCCTGGAACCTGTGATGTGACCTTAGATAGAAAAAGGGACTATGCAGATGTGATTAACTCAAGACTCGGGGGCTGCAGAGGTGTTCCACCTACCAGGGTGGGCCTGAAGTTTAATTGCAGAAACCAGGGGGCTTAAAACAACAGACATTTACTCTTCCATGGTTCCGGAGGCTAGCAGTCCAAACTCAAGCTGTCAGCAGGACAAACGGCCTCTAAAGGCTCTAGGGCAGGATCCTTCCTGCCTCTTCCAGCTTCTGGTGGCCCCATGCGCTCGTTCCTGGGCTTGTGGCAGCATCCCTTCTGTCTCTGTCTCCGTCTTCACAGGGCCTTCCTATGTCTCCATGTGTCTTTTCCTCCTTTTATAAGGGCACCAGTCATTGGATGAAGGGTCCTTCCTAATCCAGGATGACCTCACTTAACTAATTACATCTGCAAAGACCCGATTTCCTAAGGTCACTTTCTGAGGTTCTGGGGGAACATGAATTTTGGGGAGACACTATTCGACCGGTACACATGTATTCTTATAAAAGGGAGGGCAGGTAGATGCCACACACACACACACACACACACACACACACACAGAGGAGGAGGCGATGTGAAGACGGAACAGAGACAGATGTGAAGATGTTGGCCTTGAAGACTGAAGTGATGCGGCCACAAGCCAAGGACCACCTGCAGCCACCAGAAACCGGAAGAGGCAAGGAAGCATCCTCTCCTAGAGTGTTTGGAGGGAGTGTGGTCCTGCTGACAGCTTGATTTCAGCCCAGTGATACCGACTTTGGACTTCTGGCCTTCAGAACTATAAATTTCTATTGTTTCAAGCCACTAAGTTTATGATAATTTGTTACAGCAACCATGGTGAACTAATAGCCCCTTTGTGGGCCCGCAGGAGAATTTCTTGGGGTGGTACCCAGAAGGCGGATTGCTGGGTCAGTGTGGACATGTACACTTGACCTGAGTAGGTGCCACCAGGTGGCTTTCCAAAGCAGCTGCACCAATCTAGCTGGACTCCCAGTAGTAGCACACAGTGGTTCCCCTTTCTCCTTATCCTAGCCAACGCTTGGCATCATATAGCTGCTTTTTGCCAATCCGACATGTGTGTATCCTATCTCATTGTTTTAATTTGCATTTCTCTGATTACTAATGAATCCGAGCATCTCTTCACAGACTTACTTTCTAGCCTTTTGGGTCTCTTCTTCTGGGAATTGCCTATTCATATGCTTTGCTCATTTTCCTGTTGGGTCTTTTTCTTGTTAGTTTGCAGAATTTTCATGTATGTTTTACCCATTAATCCCTTGTCAGCTCTAAACAGCAAATATCTTCTCCCCATCTGTTGTCTGTCTGTTAACGACCTGTGCTGTCCTTCATGGAAAGAAATCCTGAATTTTGCTGTAATCAAATCTATCTAAAGGAAGCCTGTCAACAGAGTGGGGGGCAGAGCTTGTCAGCGACTGTTGTGCAAACAGAGTAAGTGCATGTGTGCACACACATACATGTACAACATGGGCCGGACTTGGGTGCACATTAGAATCACCCAGAGGGCTTGCTAAAACCCAGATTCCTGGGCCCACCCCCAGAGTTGCTGAGTCAGCGAGTCTGGAGGAGGGCCTGTGGTTTTGCCTTTCTGATCAGCTCCCAGGGGATGCTGCTGCTGGCCCAGGGACCACACTTGGAGAGCCGCTCGGGGAGAGTCCCCAAAAGGTCAGTGACTTGCCCACGGTCACACTGGTGGCCAAGTCCAAACGGCCTGCTCAGCGCTCTCTTCATTTCTTCATACACTCACCTCAAAAGGACTCTTTTAGGACACACACGTGCCCCTCCACGGCATGGGGACTTGCTGGCGAATGGCCAAAGGGACTCCCGGCAGCCACCCTGTAGTGTGTTCCATTAGCACTGCTGTCATCACGGCTGGTCCAGCGGAAAGAAGCCGAGAGGTGCCCGGAAAGCATCCAGGGGACACAGCAGCCCTGCCTTCAGTCATCAGTTCCTTTCCCGACCGGGGCCACCGGGTGTGTGCAGGAGGGGAGCGCGGCATGGTGGAGGGGGAGGTGTAGACAGGACTCACCTCTCCCACCCCACAGCCCGCAGCAGGCTCCTCCCTGCCTACCTCCCCCACCCTCCCTCTGCTGTGCCCCCTGCCCCTGAAGAAGGCATGGAGACTGGGTCCAGCCTCCTGCTCCAACTGGTATGTTCCCAGAGCTGGGGGCGAAGATTGGAAGGAAAGCACGAAAGGCTGAAGGCAGGTGAGGCAACTCCTGCTGTTCCATCCAGCTCCACTCGGAGAGGGGGTGGGGAAGGGAGGAGAGAGAGTGCTGGGGGGGGAGGGGGAGGGCACTGGGGGGAGGGGCGAGGGGAGGAAAGGGAAGTAGAGGAGGGAGAGGAAAGGTGGAAAAGGAGAACAAAAGAGAAGGAGAAGGGGGGAGGTTAGGGAGGGAAACAGGCAGGGAGGGAGGAGAACAGAGATGGGAGGGGAAAGGGGAGGGAAAATGCGGAAGGGGGTGAGGAAAGGGAAAGGAGGAGGATGAAGGGACAGGAAAAGGGAACAGCCTTGGCGAGGCGTCTGCAGGGAGGCCGCTGGATGGGGGGAAAGGCCCCTGGTGTCCCCGCCAGAATGGGCGCTAGGAGGCTGGCCTAGCCTCCGGAGTAGGGGGAAGGCTTTGGAAAGGGTGACATGCCATCTGGAAAAGAAGCAGCACACCAGGATGGTCCCCACCCCCTTGCCGGCCCTCCCCCACCAGTCCTTGCCAGCCCTCCCCCCGCGTCCTTGCCAGATCTCCCCATCTTGCATTCCAGGTCTTACTTTCAGTTCTAAAAGTCCAGCCTTCCCAGGTTTCAGTAAAAAGCTGACCAGCCTGGGGAGATGGGCAGGCCATTCAGAGAGTCCAGGGCCCTGGGATTCCCCCACCAGGCCAGTCCAAGCCTCCACCACTCACTGGGCCCCCGCCTGCACCAGGCGCTACGGAATGAGGTCAGGCGCAGGCCCTGCCAACTGGGCTCAGGACTGGGTGCCCTTACATCACGTGGTGGGGAGCAGGCCAAGGAAAAGAGGGCAGGGGGACGTGGCCTGGAATGACCCATAGGCTGCTTGGCCTGCCAGCCTCTCGTCTCCTGAGCCCCCAGCTGCCCACAGCTGCAGCAGCTGCCACCACCGCCCGCCCCCTGAGCCCTGCGGGTCACCCCAGGAACCTCACAGGATCTCATGCAAATGGACTCCTGGGAAGACTCTCTCTCCCCTCATTCACCCAAACACATGATTGAGTTCCACCATTTCCCAGGCACTGAGCCAGGCCCTGGGACTTTCTCCCCTCGGAGAGAGGGACCTGTCATTTCAATGGTGGGGATGGTTCCAGCACAGTCCCCGCTTTCCGGACTTTCCCCAGATCCTGTCTTCCCTGGCTCCCCTAGTACCGCTTCGGCCAGATTTCCTGGCTGCTGGGTCCTGACAGTCTCTCTTCCAACAAACTGTCAAGCCAGCCGGGCCTCGGCTTCAGCACTTGCTCCAGCTGGGGAGCCAGATCAAAAGATACTGTGCAAGTCCCACGGCCCTGACCAAAGCGCTCCCTTGCACCCCGTTCCCCCTCTGCACTCCCCACCCCACTCTCCGCACCACGTTGACCACGCCCTCCCAGCCCCGCCATCTGCGTTTACACACACACACTCTCTCCTCTTCCTCATCTCCTGCCAGACCTCAATCCCCTGCCCCAGCTTTACCTTCCTCCCTCCCCAGCTGCTCCTCCTGGTCTCATTCAGATTCCTCCTCCTTAACCTGTCCCTTACAAGTCAGCATCCCGATAACAAGTGTTGGTGAAGATGTGGAGAAATCGGACCTCTCATTCACTGCTGGTGGGAATGTATCAATAAACTAGTGCAACCACTTTGGAAACAGCCTGTTAGTTCCTCAGTAAGTGAAACAGAGAGCTTCTATATGACCCAGCAATTCCACTCCTAGGTATAGACCCCAAAGATCTCAAACAGGGACCAGGATTGTCCACCCAAACAGGGATTATACATGAACGTTCATAGCAGCATTACTCATCGTAGCCCCAAAGTGGAAATAACTCAAATGTCCATCAATGATGAATGATAAACAAACTGTGGTCTCTCTATACAATGGAATATTTTTCAGCCATACAAAGGCACGAAGTACTGACACAGCTGCAACATGGATGAACCCTGAAAACATTACACCGAGTGAAAGGAGCCAGACACAAAAGCCCACATATTGTACGATTCCATTTATAGAAAGTGTCCAGAGTAGGCGAATCCACAGAGACAGAAAGCAGATGAGTGTTCACCAGGGGCTGGAGGTAGGGAGGAATGGGAGTGACTCCTCAGCGGGGAGGGGGTTTCTTTTTGGCATGATGAAAAGGTTTTGGAATTTGATAGAGGTAGTGTTTACGTAACACTGTGAATGAATGAAATATTGCTGAATTGTACACTTTAAAATGGTACGTTGTATGTTTTGTGTATTTTGCCGCTGAAGAAACATGTCGACATCCAGCTCCTTCTGTCCTTGGCCCTTTTTTCTCACTCCACACCCTTACTCTGCCTGCAACGTTCAGCTCAGGTGCTGGATCGTTGGGACGCTGTGCAACCTTGCCTCCCCATCCACCTGTCCAACGATAACACTCTCTTTCCTCTCTGCTCCCCCAGCATCCTCTGCGCCAAGAGCCCGGAATAAGCCCGGAATACAGGAGGTGCTCAAGGCATATTTGGCTAACCAGTGAATAAACCACTGAATCCAGTCCCACCCCCTCGTTGACAGATGGGGAAACTGAGGACCAGCGAGGGGAAGTGATTTGCCCAAGGTCCCAGGGCCCGTCAGTGACCGAGTGGAGACCGCAAACCTTGGCTCCAGCCCCTTAGGTGGGTGCCTCTTCTGTCCTGGACCCTTCCTTCCCACTTCTCAGCATCTTTTCTGGCCCACCTGCCCTCACTGGTTCCTGTTTCTCATCTCTGGCTGCTCCTGGGGGCTTGAATTAGATGGCCTCTGGGGTCTTTGCAGCCCTGAGGCTCCGGAGTTGGTGCCAGAGTTGGCGCGCCCTCCCTCTCACTCACTGCAGGACCCAAAGGCCACTGATAAATGGCCCCTGGCAGCACAGTAGCCAAGCCACGCCTGAGTCAGTGCTTCCTGGATGAAAAACCCGCTGTGCACAGGTGGGAGACGAAGACTGAGGGTGGCTCTTAATGACTCAGCTGCTTCTCCTGTGCGCTTCTGCCCTGGTTTGCAGAAGGGGCCCGCATGTTGGGGCTCACAGAGAAGCCTCAGGAGCGAAACTATCTGACTTAACTTCACTGCTGCGTTTCTTCTTCTCCAGGGCCTGGTCCACTCAGGTGTCCTCAGTCCCCAAGGAAGGCGCCCTGGCCTGGGAGCTGGGTTCCTGGGCTCCTGGGGCGGCGCTTCCCCATCTCTGGGCCACGAGGGGTGGCGTGGCTTTCTGGGCTTCAGCTCATACACTGGGGGAAGCAGAGGGAAGGCTAGCAACAGATCAGCCCTCAGGGCAGCCTTCCACTCCAGCCCTGTACCCAGGGCAGCAGAATAGCGTGAAGAGGCTGTAGCTGAACCACTGGGGCCACTTTAACGGTAGCTAGAGGAGGCCACAGGGTTTGGGAGGCTCCTACAGGCCTCCCACAGACCTAAATTCCACCATTAGAGATGCAATCCTTTGAGTAGAACGTTGCCCTCTCCCCTCTACCCCCTTTTAAACTCTATAACAATATTTCTAACAAGCTTGAAATTCATATAACACACGACATTCCTACTTCACATAGTCATTGCCCTAATGCCTGGAAGCATTAGTGCAAGACAGGACAAGAACTGCAAATCTGATTTTACCACTGCAGAAACCAAGGCCCAGAGAGGGTGATCAGCTTACTCTAAGGAGCCCAGCTAACCTAGTACTCGTGACCTTGGACTCCTCTGTCTCTATACCCTACAGCCCACAACTAACTATAACAGCTTCTTCCCCCAGTACAGGGACAAGTAAACAATTAACTCCAAAATAAACCTTTGCTTGGGGGCCCAGAATCCACATCGAAGCCACTGGGTTTAGAGTTTAGAGTTCAAACTGCAATTCATTCAGCCAGCCCACAAACATCTTTCTGAACACCTCCTGTGAGCCGGGCTCCAGGCTAGGGACTTGAGGGTTGTGGGAGAGTAAATAATGCCCCAAAGATATCCAGGTCCTAATCCCTGGAACCTGTTAATGCTACTTTATATAGCAGGTGGGATTTTGCATATGTGATTAGGTTAAGGATCTAGAGATGGGGAGCTTGGCCTGTGTTATTCAGGTGGGCTCTAAATGCCATCACATGTAGCTTTATAAGAGGGAGATTTTATGACACACACGCAGAAGAAGAGGAGGCCGTGTGAAGATGAAGGCAGGCACTGGAGTGATGTGGCCACAAGCCAAGGAATTCTGGCAGCTACCAGAAGCTGCAGGAGGGCAAGGAACAGATTCTCCCATAGAACCTCCAGAGGAACTCTGACTCTGCAACAACTTGATTTCGGCTCAGTGAGACCCATTTTGGACTTCTAGCCTCCAAAACTGAGGGAGACTCAATCTCTGTAATTTTAAGCCACTAACTTTGTGATAATTTCTTATGACAGCTACAAGAACAAGGTCCAAGCTCTGCCCTGGAGGCACACCTGTAGGGTTAAACTGATAAATCTGCAAGAGAAGGATAAGTACCCAGATGCAGACACCTCTCCCACGATCTTAGGATGCTGTCCTGGGACTAGGGGGCTTCTGGGAGGTCACCATCCACTTTTAACACATAATAAACCTAAAGCTGACCATTTCCCCTTGCTGGGTCCCAGGTTGAGATCTGGATTTCCTGTAACAGCTCCCTGGCCCTCTCCCCGTACCAACCACGTGGGTTTCAAGATCACTTCACCTCTCTAAGTTTGGTTCCTCAGCCATAAAACGGGGGTCCCACTGGATCTACTTTATGGGGCTGCAGTGAAAATTCAAGATGGTGGGTGTGAAACCATTAGGGCAGTGCCTGCCCTGTAGTAGGTGCTCTCTTAGGATTAGCTGGCATTACTCTTTGGTTCTAACCTCCATTGCTGTAGTCGGCTGAATAATGCCCCCGCCCCCGATACGTCCATGCCCTAATCCCTATGAATATGTTACCATACAAGGCAAAAGGGACTTTGCTGATGTGATTCAAATAAGGATCCTGAAATGGGGAGATTGTCCTGGATTATCCAGGTGGGCCCAATCTAATCACAAGAGTCCTATATAGGGAATAGGGAGGCAGGAGGGTCAGAGAGAAGATGTGATGACCCGAGCAAAGGTTGGGGTGATACGGTCATGACCCAAGGAACTCAGGTGGCCTCTACAAGCTGGAAAGGGGGAGGAATGGATTCCCCCCTAGAGCCTCCAGGAGGAACACAGCTCTACTGACACCTTGATCTTAGCCCAGTGAGACCCTTGTCAGGCTTCCAACAACCAGAATGATAAGGCAATATATCTGTATTATTTAAAGCCACTCAGTTTGTCGTAATTTGTTCCAGTAGCACTAGGAAACGAATATAGCTGTCTTTGTATAATTATGAGCCTTTCCTGGCAGAGCCCATTGCTTCCCTAAGCCAGATGTGTTCCTGCCCCTCCCCACACAGACGTCCACGGCAGGGCCTGAGCTGGTGCAGTTGTTCTCCAGTGTGATCCCCAGATCAGTGGCATCAGCATCACCGGGGAACGTGTAAGAAATGCACGTGCTCAGGCCCCACCCCAGACCTACAGACTCCGAAACTCTAGGCTGGGGCCCAGGAATCTGTGTTGTAACAAGCCCTCCAGGGGATGCTGATGTGCCCTCAAGTTTGCCGACCACAGAGCTCGTTTATTTGCACGTATGCCTCCCCCATCCCCCAAGCACAGAGCAAGCAGGGACTTCTGTTACACGGTCACCCTGGTCAGGGAGGGCCCTTTCCTTGATGTGCCCACAGAGCAGCTGTCCCAGCAGCCCTTGGGCCACACTGCCATCCACTTTCCACCAGAAAGTGGAATGTGGATGTATGCCTTTCCACTAGACCGTGAGCTCTGCCAGCCAGGGACTGTGTCTTCTTCTTCGAGGTTGTGCGTATTCTTGACATCTGGGTTCTCAGTAGGTGCTCAGTCAATGTTTAGGAGTATGTGACAGACAGGCTGACTGAATGAATGAACGCATGTGCTGGGGACACGTGTGTCTAGCCCCTGCGTTTCCTGTCACCTGGCAGGGGGCTCTCGAGGCTTGGTCAAAGCACTGTGTACTGTATTGTCTACCACGTTCTGCATTGTCAACGGCCACAAACGACAGTGTAGAGACCGAGACCTGGCAGGAGGGAGTGGGAAGGTGGATGGGTGTGTGCTTGTGTGACAGTGTGAGCCTGAGGGTGTGGCTGTGTGAAGGGACGTGGATGTGCATGTGTGTCAGTGCAGACATGTATGTGAGTGAGAGTTTGCATGAGCCTGTGTGAGCGTGTGTGTGTATGTGGCAGCTCCGGGGTGTGTGACAGGGCACATGTGTATGAGTGTGTGAGTGTGTGTGTACGTGAGGGCATCTGTGTGTGAGCGTGAGAAGGTGTGAGCATGGCTCTGGGAGGGCTGGTGTTGGCCATGTGTGGTGTGAGAGTGTCTGGGTGTGAGTGCGGGAAAGGGAGGGGGGAGGGAGGGAGGCGCCGGAGGTACGGAGCCCCCAGCCCCCAGCAGAGCGCCCCGGTCCCAGCGGGCCTGTGGGCTTTGGGCCCCGGGGTCACGTGCCCCCTGGCCCCGGGCCCAGCAGTGCTGAGCAGGTCAGCACCGGAGCTGCCACCTCACCTTGGATTCCCGTAGCACCTGCCCTGGGCCTGTCACCAGGGGCAGCGGCGGAACCGTGGCTGGAATTGAAGGGATGTTAATTACCACCGGCTTCGGGGCAGGCGCCGTGAGCCGGCCTGGCTGCCTGCCGGGCCCTTCCCTGCTCCTCTCTCCAGGCCTGCGATCGCCCTGAGATCCGCGCCTGCCCATCAATGAATCGACCTCCCCAAGTCGCTAAGTGGGATATGACACGGCTTTGGAAGTCAGCAACAAATAATCACTGACTGCTGACAGTCTATAAAGCACACGCTTGTGAGAAGCTGGATGCATCCAACACGGCCTAAGGCGGCTTGTGGCTTACAGGAAGCCACCTGCAAGCCGGCCTGTGAGCTCTGTGGAGGTGGGTCCCGCGCCGCCAGCTGGGGAGGTGGCACCTGCTTGTGGCAGCACGTGCTTGGTGCTCCTGGCAAGGATGGGGAGCAGCTCTGCGCAGGCAGCAGCAGGAGAACCGGGCCCTGGGGGCCTCGCCCTCCACTCTGGCTCCAGCCCCTGCTGTCGTGATCCCCTGGGAACGTGACCTCTTAGAGAGTTTTGGACCTTCCCAGGAGGGTGGAGGCAGCAGGGGAGTTAGAGGTGGGCTGGTGGCTTTACACGGGACAAGGAGTGGGTGAGAAGAGAAGTCTTGCTGCCGCTTTCTGCTCAACAAAGGGACGGGAGATAGACAGAAAGCGAAGGCGCTGTGCAGCGCTGGGGCCGAGCGAGTGATGCCGAAGCAGGATGGCCCCCCTGAAACTGACCATGGGGAGTACAAGGTGTGAGACTGGATTTACATGTGACTCTTCGGGAACATCTGAATCCTCAGAGCCTCCTGCAAATTGTGGTCACCTGCACGGAGGAGAGGGCGCTTAACGACTGCAGAATCCATGGGGTTGAATGGGGCCCATATGGATGAGCCTTCCTTCAGGTGGGAGAGGGTTGGGATCTTCGTGCTGGATGATCTCCCGGGGGGGAGGAGGGGGTTGGAATGTTCACTGGAGTTAAAGGACAAGGGCCACTCTAGAGGCCCAGGATGGTGAGACAGCCTCCTGTCTCGGGGATGGTGCGTCAAGGCTCCACATGGGGATCTGGCTCAGCCTGGGCGCGTTGCTGTTCAGGGCGCGTCACACTCTCTCCTGTCCCCCCTCCTTCCCTCCCCGAGCTCTTCTTTGTCTGCCCCACGCTCCCACCACCCCAAAATGCAGGCCTTGACCTTGGGCCTCACACTGTCTGGCCCTCAAGGAGCTCACCCCTTCCCATGGCCTTGATGAACTGTCCCCGGTAGAGTGCCTCTTCTGCGTTCTGTATCCTCACCTGCCCGGTGCAGAGGCTTTACTTTGAAGTCCTGCTGTCGTCTCCAAATCAAGAGTCCCTCCTTTTCCCTCCCTCTGCCCTTCCCCTCCCCACAGCCCTCCCTCCCAGTCCCAGGCTCTGACTGAGGCCTCACCGTTCAGGTTGGCCTCTAAGTGCCACAGAAAGGAAAAGGTTTCCCTGAACTTGGCCGTCCCTCTCGTTTGCTCCTCTTCTTCCATGGCCACTACCTTAGTTTCTACTTCCATTCCCTCTCCCTGGCCTCTTGCAGCAAACTTCTAACTGGTCTCTGCCTTCTGTCTTATCCCTCTCTCCCATCCGCTTGCCCCTTCCCCTCACGCTCTCCCAGGACTGCCAGAGCCTCCAAAGAAAATACACATTTGATCTCCTCCCTCCAGCTCACACTCTTCCTTACTCCTCCGGAGCTGTCCAGCCCTCCCTCGCAGTCAGCAGCCGCCCTGGGGACTCTGTGAGGCCCAGTTTGAGAAGCGCTAACTCACATCTCTCATGCCCCAGCCTAAGCTCTAGCCCCACACATTGCTTGGAAGAGGCACAGATTTCTACCTGCCACTCCTGTTGCCTGGGTGAGATGAAGGGAGCGAAGAGAGGGGGCCAAGGTTCCACAGCACGTTGGTGTCAGGTCCAGCGGCGTTGGCAGGGCCAGGGCAGGGCCTCAGCAGGTCCAGCTGGCAGGCCCAGTGGACCACAGCTGAGACGGCCTTTGTGACCAGGACATTAGTGTCATATGGGGGAACTGAGTGAACAAGTTAATATGTTGAGAATAATAAGGACCAGGTTTCTCATTATTGGAAAAGGGAAATGCAAATATGGAAAAGTGGAGGGCAAGAATAAACTCTGGGCTGTTGGATTCGAAAGGCGGGAATTGGTGTGTATTCCCAGTTTGAGATACAGAGATATGGGTGTAGATGTGTGTGTGTGCGCACACGTGTGCGATTATAGACACATATATTTCCTTGCTCTGTCTGTTGAGAGGGCCTAGACACCATGACATCCCAGTAACAACGAGCACACCTAGCCCCTAGATCTTAGCTTCTAAATAATTTTAAATGAACCAGAGTTAGAGAAATTGTTGACTCCCTGGTGGCAGTAAAGCTGCCAGATGAGCCTAGAACATCTTGTATTGCCAAGAGTGTAAGGATGGACTCAAAGAATGATGGGGACAGGTTAAGAGGATGCAGAAGCCAGTTTGAAGGGGCTCCCATGGACCAAGTCTGGGACAATATGAGTGTCAAAATAAAAAATGATAGTAATGAATGATATATTATCTGTTGAATAAAATAGGAATTCCCGAGCCCATACTGATATAAACAAACAAACAAACAAGTGGGAGAGGAGGGAAAGCCTTTTCTATAGTAGAATGCCAATTAATAAATGTAGAAAGAATGATGGAATTGGGAAAACCTCACTTGGCAACCATGATAATAATAATTGATTCTTCAGGCAAGAATTATGAATGGATGCTAAAACCAGTGGGTGAAAGTTTAATGAGGAACAGATATCTAATAATCTCAAAGTATTTCCCCCAATACTTATTAATTACTTATAAATTAATAAATATAAAATCCTTGCTAATTCAGCTTACAGTGGAAAAACTTGGCAAACAACACTTTAATCCAGTGATCAAAGTTAATTTTTTCAGTAATGGGACAAATCAAGATCCTATACCTCCTGATATGATGTCCTGAGGACACATCATTCCTCAGCTGTTCCTGAGGAGACATCAGCCAGACCCAAATGGAGAGACAATCTGCGAAATAACTGGCCTGTGCTCTTCAAAAGTGGTCAAGGTCATAAAAAACAAGGAAAGACTGAGAAAGCATTCCAGATTGAAGGAGACTAAAGAGAAATGTCAACTAAATACAACATATGGTTGAGGATTGGATCTCAGACCAGAAAGGAAAGGGGAAAAACGAAAGGGTTTTGTGTCGGGGGTTGTTATTGTTGGTGGCCAAGGTGGGTTTTTGTTGTTGTTGTTGTTGGAGACCCATTTAATGTGGACACTCAAGGCCTGGGCAGCGTGGGGAGTGTCCAGGAGTTGGGCGGGCAGGCAAGGTGGGTGGGTCGCTGGCCTACACCTGGCCCCAGGAGAGGATGCCCGGAGGTGGGGTGGGCCCAGGCACGCCAAGGGAAGTAGCAGAAGGGTGGCCTAGGCAGGCAGACCCCCCAGGAGATCTGTAGGCCAGCCCCTGAGAAGGTGTCTAAGCCAGGTGGTGAGCACTCAGGCCAGAGCCTGGCCCAGTGAGGCCGGGCTGGGGCCTGGCTGGGGGCTCCCAGAGCCAGGGGCTCGCATCGCGGGGGGCCTCCCCAAGCTGCTGCTGGAACTCAGGTGCGTCTGCCGGTTGGATTCAAGCAGCTCCTGGAGGCAGGCGTGGAGGTGCTCGTCCTTCTCCTCTAGGTCGTCCAGACAAGAGTTGATCTGGTCCAACATGGAGTTGATGGCAGCGTATCCTGCTTCCCCGAAGCCGTCGTCCTCGCCTTCTGTGCCCGCCTCGCCTCCACCGGCATGCCCAGGTCCCCGGTGGGGCCCATGTGGGCTTGGGCGCCGCCGCAAGGGCCGCGCGACGATGGAAGGTGGCGACAGTCGCACCGACAACCGGCGCGGGGTGGAAGGTGGAGGCGGTGGATGGAACTCGGGGCTGCAAGGATGGACCGCCGCGGCGGAACGCGCCCGGGAGGCCTGGACCCAAGTAGGTTTTTATTTGTTCGTTTGTTCTTTCGCTACAAAGAACATTGATGACTGGACAATCAGAGAAATTTCAATGGGGTCTATGGATCAGGTAGTAGTGTTAAATGTTAATTACCCGCTTCCGATGTGTATACTGTGATTATATAGGAGAGTGTCCTGGGTTTTAGAAAATACACATTGAAGTGTTTAGGGGTAATGGAGCATCACGTCAGCAACTTACTTTCCAATGGTTTGGGGAAAAATGACAACGAGCGTGTGTGTGTGTGTGTGTGTGTGTGTGAACACGTGCTGTCAGGCTGGGTCTCCCTATCTGGAGTGTTCTCACCTGGCCTACTTGGGTGGCACCCAAAGGGGCTGCTCAATTGAAGCCTTGTAGGGTGGACAGAATAATGACTCTCCAAGATGTCCACATACTAATTCTGGGAACGTTTGGATATCATACCTTACCTGGCAAAAGAAACTTAGCAGAGATGATAAGGATCTCGCGATAGGACAATTATCCTGGATTATTTGCATGAGCCCAGTGTCCTTATAAGAGGGAGGCAGGAGGGTCAGAGTCAGAGAAGGAGATGTGACGACAGAAGCAGAGGTTCAGCAATGCGGTCCCAAGACAAAAAATGGGGGCAGCCTCTAGAAGCCGGGAAAGGCAAGGCATTTGCCTCTCCCCTAGAGAGAAGGGCTCTCTCTTCTGGAGAGAAGGAACATAGCCCTGCCAACACCTTGCCTTTACTCCAGGGAGACCCATTTCGGATTTCTGCCCTCCAGAACTGTAAGGTCGGAAATACGTGTTGTCTTAAGCCACTAAATGGTGACAGTTGGTTACCGCAGCAATAGGAAACTTGTATACCCCGCTTCCTCTGCTGCGCAGAACTGGGGCTCTCCAGGGCCTGAAATGTCTTGCTCACGTCCACATCCCTTGCGGGGCCTCCCCACCTGAGCCCTGGCCCTTAGTAGATGTTCAGGAAACATTTATTTGAATTCACTCAGCCAGGGGAGGCAGTGAGGGCCACAGGGGCAGGGCAAATGTGTGAGGCCGCCCAGGGGCCCCTCTGAAGGAATCAGGGTTCCTAAAGATGCCTACATTCTGCTCTGCTTGCCCAAGATGGGCCACACCTCCAGCTGCAGGGACGGTAAGTGTGCCTGCGGTTTGGGGGGGGATCATTTTACTGCCTGGGGAAGGAGTCCCACACGCAAGCACTGTGCCCAGGAAGCCTCTGGAGCCTTCCATGCCCCCGCTCTGACCTGTGCAGGTGCCAGCTGGGCCCAGGTGATAGGCTCTAGACCTGCAGGGTTCTGCAGCTCCCTCATGCCAGGGCAGAGATGCTCACATGGTGCCGGAGCTGGAGGGCCCTCTGAAGGACAGCCACGTCCCCTCCCCAGTGCCATCTTCGCCACCTTCCAGGAGGGAAAACTGGCCGGAGAGGGGAACGGCTTCTCCATGGTCACACAACCACTTAGTAGCAGAGCTATGGGGAGGACCCGGGGGGCTGGCCCCCAGGTCACTGAGCATTCACTTCCAGGAGCTGGGAAGGGGAAGAAAGGGGACATTTTGCATCTCTGGGTTTATCAGAATACGGGGGCAATGTGGAGTTTAAAAGACATATTCAGTGATGGAAATGTTCTAAAAAGTGATTGTAGTGATGGTTGCACAACTATACAAACTTCCTAAAAATCACTGAATTGTACACCTCAATTTACATTATCTATATTAAACCTCAATGAATCTGGGAAAAAAACAAAGACATTATAACACCTTTTTGGAAAACCCATAAAGAAACCTATTATTTTCCCAGCACAGACGACTGGAAGTAAAGGCTTGCATTAGTACTTTTGTCTAGTGTGGGGTGGGCTTATAAAAACGGGGCCCCTCGGCAGCCCTCCAGGGCCTCTCTGGGGCAGACACAAGCGATCATCTGTCTGCAGCTGCCCCTCTCTGCCCTCCAGGAGCTCACGTGGGCAGGGAGATGAGGTGCAAACAGCAGCATCAGGAATGCCAGGGGGAGCCGGGGCGACAGGGATCAGTGTGGCCTGGGGGAAGGGACCAGGTACCAGGGCCTCCAGAGTGGGAGTGCGGGGAGCCAGAGGTCCGGGACTTAGGCCCCAGTCCCCAGTGCCCAGTCTAGCACGGAGCGTGCCAGTCACCACATCGGCGCCCCACTCCCCAGCCCCCAGCTAGCTGCCTTGGGGGCCGTGTGGCCGGGCTCCTGCGCTGCCTTCCCGCTAGCCCTCCTTCAACTCAATCCATTACCTTCTGTTTACAGCCTCTTCAGACAGTTTTTCTTGGCCCGATGCCAAGCCAATTTGAATTCGTTTTCCAAGCATGACCCTGTGAGTCACTATATTAAATGCCTTCCAGAGAGTTCTCACCGCTGCCCGCACACAGTGTGCTTGGCCAGCCATCTGCAATCAGATTGCGGCCGCCCGGCCCCGTGGTGCAGCCCCTAGCGCCAGCGACAACAGGCCCGAGAACGACGCCCATGCAGGCCAGGCACAGACAGACAGACCCACGGCATGCATTCCTCTGAGAGTTCTTGGAAATTTCAAGAGAGGTAAGTCAGCTAACAAAGGACTGCCTTTAAAAAAGGCTTTCTTTAAAAAAAAAAAACCCAGCTTTACTGACATATGCCTCATACCATACAATTCACCCATTCGAGGTGGACGATTCAATGATTTTTAGTGACTTCACAGATATGTGTAACCATCACCAGAGTCAATTCCTCTCACCCCCTAAAGACACCTCATACCCTCTCCATCCTGCCAGCCCCTGGCAGCCACTCATCTACTTTCTGGCTCTATAGACTCCCCTAGTCTGGACTTTCTTATGAATCTAATATGTGAACTTTTTTTTTTTTTAATATCTTTATTGGAGTATAATTGCTTTACAATGGTGTGTTAGTTTCTGCTTTATAACAAAGTGAATCAGGTATATGTATACATATATCCCCATATCCCCTCCCTCTTGCGTCTCCCTCCCACCCTCCCTATCCCACCCCTCTAGGTGGTCACAAAGCACCAAGCTGATCTCCCTGTGCAATGCGGCTGCTTCCCACTAGCTAGCTATTTTACATTTGGTAGTGTATATATGTCCATGCCACTCTCTCACTTTGTCCCAGCTTACCCTTCCCCCTGCCCATGTCCTCAAGTCTGTTCTCTACATCTGCGTCTTTATTCCTGTCCTGCCCCTAGGTTCATCAGAACCATTTTATTTTCTTTTAGATTCCATATATGTGTGTTAGCATACGGTATTTATTTTTCTCTTTCTGACTTACTTCACTCTGTATGACAGACTCTAGGTCCATCCACCTCACTACGAATAACTCAATTCTGTTTCTTTTTATGGCTGAGTAATATTCCATTGTATATATGCGCCACATCTTCTTTATCCATTCATCCATTGATGGACACTTAGGTTGCTTCCATGTCCTGGCTGTTGTAAATAGAGCTGCTATGAACATTGTGGTACATGACTCTTTTTGAATTATGGTTTTCTCAGGGTATATGCCCAGTAGTGGGATTGCTGGGTCATATGGTAGTTCTATTCCTTAGTTTTTTAAGGAACCTCCATACTGTTCTCCATAGTGGCTGTATCAATTTACATTCCCACCAACAGTGCAAGAGGGTTCCCTTTTCTCCACACCCTCTCCGGCATTTATTGTTTGTAGATTTTTTGATGATGGCCGTTCTGACCGGTGTGAGGTGATACCTCATTGTAGTTTTGATTTGCATTTCTCTAATGATTAGTGATGTTGAGCATCTTTTCATGTGTTTGTTGGCAATCTGTGTACCTTCTTTGGAGAAATGTCTATTTAGGTCTTCTGCCCATTATTGGATTGGCTTGTTGTTTTTGTTTTTGTTTTTCTGCATCTTGGTGGTCACATTTATTGAAAGGGTTGGAGAAAAATAAAATTGTTTTTTTGACATTGAGCTGCGCGAGCTGCTTGTATAGGCAGAACACTCTATGACACAAATCACAGCAACATCTTTTTTGACCCACCTCCTAGAGTAATGGAAATAAAATCAAAAATCAACAAACGGGACCTAATGAAACTTAAAAGCTTTTGCACAGCAAAGAAAACCATAAACAAGACGAAAAGACAACCCTCAGAATGGGAGAAAATATTTGTTAATGAAGCAACTAACATGTGAACTTTAATAGTCAACTTTTCAACAGGAAACCTGCCCAAGGCTTGACGAGCAGGATTTGGGGAATGGGGCTGGGTTCCTTGGTACTGAGGGCAGACTCCATAATTGGAGAAGCATTCAGAGGTAAGGCCTGAAGGCGACCCGCCTTCACTCGGGGGCGTGGACCAGCCCCACTCCGCCGCAGCCTCTCCCCCGGGGGAGGGGCCCGTCCCCGTCCCCGCAGACACCTACCCTTCCCTGCGTCTTCACCCCGCACCCCCCAGGCTGGCCTTCCCTGGAGCTGCGTCCCAAGAGAAGAGGAGAAGGAGGGCTACCTGTTTAATTCTCAGGAGGAGGCTGGAGAGAGCAGGGTTTTCTTTGTACCCCAGGAGGAGGGCCACACACGCGCACGCATGCAGGCAGCCACCTCCTTACAGAGTCTGTTTCCTGAACGGGGCCTGTCACCGCGTTATTTACTGGCGTTCTCCTCCAGGTCACGAGAGAGCGCCATCCCCCGACTCACTGTGGAATCCCTTACATTGAGCTGCCCAAGGTTGTCTGGCTCAGACCGGCCCAGGACCCGTCCAGGCTCTGCTTGCACACCTCCAGCGACCCGCTCCTCACTACCTCTCAAGGCGGCCCACTGCCTCCTGGGTAAAGCCCTGTAGAAAATTCTCCCCAACATCTTTCAATGAATAGTTCCTCGTTTTACTGGTCAGGTCTCAGGGAGCAGAGACTGAAAGCAGACCTCAGCTAGGAAGGGAGGGAGTTGAGATTTGAATCCGTGTCCCTCCGACTCTGAAGCCCATGCTCTTGACCCATGCACCCACCACCCGCCCTCAGTGCGGCCCGTGCAGCTTATTTTTATTGAGCTAGAATTCACATACCATGACATTCACCCTTTTAAAGTGGTTTTTAGTGGATTTACAGGGTTGCGCAACCATTACTGCTATGTAATTCCAGAACATTTTCATCACCCCCAAATGAACCCTCATACCCGTTAAGCGGTCACTCCCCATTCTTCCCTCCCCCAGGTGCTGGCAACCACTAATCTATTGCTCTCTCTTATGGATTTGCCTATTTTGGACATTGTGTATGCATGGAATCATACAATCTGTGGCCTTTTGGGTCTGGCTTCTTTCACTTAGCATGATGTTCTCAAGGTTCATTCATGTTGTAGCATGTATTATACTTCATTCCTTTTCGTGGCTGAATAATATTCCACTGAATGGATACACCACAATTTGTTTATCCATTCATCTATAGGTGGATACTTATGTTGTTTTCCACCTCTTGTGAATAGTGCTGTAATGAACATTTGTTTACAAAGTACTTGTTTGAACACCAGTTTGCAATTCTCTTAGATATATACTTAGAAGTAGAATTGCTGGGTCATACGTTCTATGTCTATTTTTTTGAGGAACTGCCAACCTGTTTTCCACCATGGCTACACCATTTTACAATTCCACCAGCAATAGAGGAGGGTTCCAATCTTTCAATTTCTAGATAGTGTCCTTTGAAGCACAAAAGTTTTAAATTTTGATGAAGTCCAATTTAACTACTTTTTCTCTGGTCACTTGTGCTTTGGGTGTCATATCTAAGAAACCACTGCCCGCCTAATCCAAAGTCATACAGATTGGCACCTATGTTTTCTTCTAAGAGTTTTATAGTTTTAGCTCTTATATTTGGGTCTTTGATCCCTTTTGAGTTAATTTTCATATATGGTGACAAGTAGGGGATCCAAATTCACTCTTTTGCATGTGAATATCCAGTTTTCCCTGCACCATTTGTTGAAAAGACTATTCCTTCCCCCATTGAATTGTTGTGGCACAACTGTAGAAAATCAATTGGCCATAAATGTGAGAGTTTATTTTTAGACTCTCAATTCTATTCCATTGATCTCTATGTCCATTCTTATGCCAGTATCATACCTATGCAATTTTAAATTCAGGGCTATCGAAACAATATAATGGCAAAGAAGTACCCTCGCCAGGATATATCCTTGCCAGGATGTATCCTTGAAACAGAAAAGATTTTAATTTTCAAGAAGTCCAATCTATCTTTTTTTTTTTTTTTTTTTGGTAGCTTGTGCTTTTGGTGTTGTATCTAGGAAACCATTGCCAAGGTCGTGACAATTTGCCTCTGTGTTTTCTTTTAAGAATTTTATACTTTTATAGCTGTAGCTCTCATATTTAAGCCTTAATCCATTTTGAGTTGATAGCAAGGATGGCTGGCCTGATTTACATTCTGTCTGGCTCAAAGTCTTACTCGCTAAGGCTGTTGTTTCATTTTGAGTTTCTAAAGGTGATGTTCAACCAGTGCTAAGTTCTGCTAGAAGTTGATCAGGAGGCTTGGGGAACAAAGCAAGACTCGTCAGCAGGGCCGGAGGAGCCTCTCACCCCTTTGGAGGGAGGGGATGAGCCCTGGAATTTTCAACCACCTCCCACTCCCAGCCCCAGCCCCCTTTCAAATGAAGAGATAAGGCTCTGGAGGAGAGGTGGCTGGCTGAAGGTCACAGCCAACAGGTTCACGGCTGAACTCCAATTCATGTTTTCCGGCTCCAAATCCCACGTTATTTCTATTCTGCTGTGATGCCTGCCTTCAGTGAAACAAATAGGAACCAGCAGGGGACAGAAACCCAGTAGGAAGAGATGGAAGGAAGGGGAGTTCACAGCAGACCACTCAGTGGGTATCTGTTAGCAGTGAGAGATTGGACGTAGGAGAACTTCTGGGTCTTTTAGGAAAACTGGAGTAAAGCTTTTTGCAGTGTGGGTAATTCCTGAGAAAGAAGGCCCTGCACAGAAAGCAGAAAGGAGCTGAAATGATTTCACCTGCTCAAATGGCCTAAGTAAATTAGTGGTGCTTTCCCAGTCTGTGCATGCTCTGTTCGGAAGCGATCGTACACTTGCCCTAAGAACTACACAAGAGCAAAGTAAACTGGCTTCCATCGTGGGATGAGAGACTTAAAATAGCTCCAGCAAAGAGCTTCCATGAGGGGAGTTGTTAACTGAGAAGTTTCCTTAGTGATGACCTTGAAAGAGCCCATCAACCGGGACCCAGTCAGCCTTGAGCCAGCGGTTACCAAGCACCTAGTGTGTGCAAAGCGGTGTGGCCAGGACTCAAGGCAGCAATCCTTCAGTTGGTGGCGAGCCTGCACACAGGAAAGTAGATTTACCTCATGGCATTTCCAAATGGGAGAGGCATCTACAGAAGATGCAGGAGGACTTCACTGTGGTCAGCTGAGTAATGGCCTCACAAGATGTCCATTCCTAAGCCCCAGAATCTGTGACTATCTTATTATATGGCAAAAGGGACTTTGCAGATGTGGTAAAGTCATGGCTCTTGGGATGTGGAGGTTATTTTGGATTATTCAGGTGGGCCCAATGTAATCACAAGAGTTCTTGTAAAAAGGAGGCAGGAGGGTCAGAGTCAGAGAGAGAGACAGATTGGAAGATGCTATGTTTCTAGCTTTGAAGGTAGAGGAAGGGGCCATGAGCCAAGGAATGCAGGTGGCCTCTAAATGCTGGAAAAGGCCAGGGAACGGATTCTCCCTGAGAGCTTTCAGAAGGAATGCAGCCTTGTTGACACCTTGATTTTAAGACTTCTGATATCCAGAACTCCAAGATAATAAATTTGTGTCCTCTGAAGTCACTATGTTTGTGGGAATTTGCTACAGCAGCAATAAGAAGCTAAAGCATTCACTAAGCTAAAGGCCAGCCTTAATACTATAGAACAGAACATAGTGCAGGTAAATACCAATTATCTTAAAGAACTAAGTGTAGGTGATTTAGTAAAATTAGATTTCTCTGTTGCATGTCGACTGAATCCAAGTGATAATTTTAAAATAAACCCAAATTAATTAAAGAAAACAACCATGTAATGACAAGAAAGTTGAGTCTGAGACCTTCATGTAAGCATAACTGAATGGGAACAATATAATATATATATAGTACATACTATGTACAGATAGCAAGAATTTGTAATGTATGTTTTTAAGCAGCTTTATTGAGATATAATTCACATATCATACAATCCACCTATTTAAAGTGTTCAATTCAATGGTTTTTAGTATATTCACAGAGTTGTGCAACAAACACCACAGTCAATTTTCGAGCTTTTTTTTTTTTTGACCACGCCCAGTGGCTTGCGGGATCTTAGCTCCCTGACCAGGGATTGAACCCGGGACCTCGGCAGTAAAAGTGCCGAGTCCTAACCACTGGACCGCCAAGGAATTCCTTGATTTTAGAGCATTTTCATCACCTTAAAAAAGAAACCCTGTACCCTTCAGCTATCACTGTCTTTTACCTCCAGCCCATCCCCCCACCGAACCCTAAGCACCTACTACTCTACTTTCTGTCCCTATAGATTTCCAGTTCTGGACTTTCCTATGAATGGAATCATACAATATGTATGTGGTCTTCTGTGTCTGGCTTCTTTCCCTTAGCATGAAATTTTCAACGTTCATTCATGTTGTAGCACGTATTAGTACTTCATTCCTTTTGATGGCTGAATAACATTCCATTGTATGGAGAGACCATAGTTTCTTTATCCAGTCAAATGTTCATGGGTATTTGGGTTGTTTCTACCCTTTGGCTATTATGAATTGTGCTGCTGTGAATATCAGTATACAGGTTTCACTTGATCTAAATTTGGGGCAGGGGAATACGCACCATTGCTGACAGCCCCTCCTAGCTAGGCCTGCTTGATTGAAGCCAGCCAGGAGATTGATTATTCCATGGTGTCTGGAGCTGTACACATTTCTTCATCTGTTGTCAGCCAGTCTTGAAGGTCCATTGAGCCCACTGGCCAGTCTTGAATATCCAGGCCCTAGAGATGGCTGCTTCCTATCCCAGTATTGTAGCTAGCAGGAAGAAGAGAAACACAGCAGATATTGAATGGGAGGAACAGTCAGCTTTGCCTCAAAGCAGCAAGACATTGCTAAGACTGTTTAGAAGGTATCGTGGGTTGAATCATATCCCCCCAAAAGATAGGTTGGTGTCCTAATCCCTGGTGCCTGTCAGTGTGACCTTATTTGGAAATAGGATCTTTGCAGATGTAATCAAATCAAGATGAGTTCATACTGGATTAGGGTGGGCCCTAAAGCCAGTGACTGGTGTCCTTGTAAGGAGGCCATATGAAGGGACTTCCTTGATGGTCCAGTGGTTAAGACTCAGCCCTTCCAAGGCAGGGGGCCTGGGTTCGATCCCTGGTTGGGGAACTAAGATTGCACATGTGGCGTGGTGTGGCATGGCCAAAAAATAAAAAATAAAGAAGGCCAGATGAAGACAGAAACAGAGATTGGAGTGATGCAACTACAAGCCAAGGAACACCAAGGATTGATGGCAGGCACCAGAACCTAAGAGAGGGGCCTGCAACAGACCCTTACCTAGAGCCTTTAGAGGGAACGTGGCCCTTGGTGAATGAATCAACAAAGTTCAGACTGTAACCCAAGCATAGTTGAGGGCACAGAGTAGAAACTCATAAAAGCCTGATGGTTACTAGACAAGCCAAGAGATACTTAGGAAAAAGCCACTGGATCAGGAGTTCATTTCTCTACCCTGCAGAGTAGATTTGTTAAGACAATGAAAGGATAATACTCTTTTTGACCATATTCTGCACTGACAGGCAGGGCAGATGGCAGAGCTGGGCAGGACAGGCTCTACCCACAACCCCAGGCTAGGGGAGCAGGATTCTGTATACTGGGAAGCTGGTCTGCTAGGACTGAAGAGTATGGTCCTTTCCCATGCCTCCCATTATTCCATGGAATATTCCAGCAAGTTCCAGAGCAGCCAGGGCATTGTACATAAAGGAACACAGGCAGGCCAGTGTAGACTGTCTTTGGCAAGGAGCAAATGGACACTGAATGCCCTACTCCTGAGCCCAAACTCCTGTGACCACAGCACCTTCTCGAAGCATATCACATCATGGGAGTTGTATTCATTTCCTTCAGCTGCTGTAACAAATTACCACCACCTCAGTGGCTTCAAACAACATACATTTATTCTCTTACATTTCCATAAGTCAGAAGTCCAGAATCAGTTTCACTGGGCCAAAACCAATGTGTCGGCTGGGCCACCCTCCCTCAGGAGGTTTTCGGGGAGAATCTGTTTGCTTGCCTCTTCCGGCATCTAGAGCTGCATCTTCAAAGCCAGCAGCGGAGCATCTTGCTTCAGTGGTGGCATTGCCTCTGTGGGCAATGTCCCCCTGCCTCTCTTACGAGGACGCTTGTGATTATGTTTAGAGCCCAGCTGGATAATCCAGGATAATCTCTCCATCCCAGGGCCCTTAATTAAATCACAGTCTGCAACGTTTCTTTTGCCATATAAGGTAATGTTCACAGGTTCTCAGAGTTAGGATTCAGATATTTTTGTGGGCCATTATTCAGCCTCCCACAGAAATGGAGGTGAAAACGTCTGCCTGTGGGTTTAGAACCTACATTGACCAACCCAAACCTTCTCCCCTAAGTAGCAACGATAGAGACTCCAGGATCCCTCAAGAGGCTCCCTTTCTGCTGGTCTGAGTGGAGACCAGAGCAGCCACCTGGTGGGCCTCGAGTTGGCTATAGATCTGCTCCACTCCTGGGGCCAACAGTGACCACCAGTCCCAGGTCTTGTGGATCCCCGAACAGTGAGTCAGCCCCACATCCCCTGATTATTGTTTGTAAGCTGGTGCTTCTCGTCAGAAGGCCACCTGCTTTTCTTGTCGATGTATCATTGAGCTTTCCAGCCTTCATATATGTAACTGAGCCGTTACAGACACAGCAGAGCTGGGCACATCTATTCCCCCGAGGAAAGTCCTACTCTCAACACCTAAACTTCTTGCAAGGGCATAATGGCATGCCAGCCTGCTAACCGGTCTCTCTGATGAACACCCTGACCCCTCACCGCCCCAGCGTGAACTTGCTCACGCCCATGTCTCCCCACATCACACCTGATAAGTCCTTCAGTGGCTCCCCATTGCTGACTGTGAGACCAAAATCGACGTCCCCACTTGGCTTCAAGGCATTCCACGATCAAGCCCTGCAAATGGGTCAGCCCCGTGTCTACCAACACCTCCCTTTACTACCTGCAGCCTTTACACCTGCCTCCCTGGACTACTTTTGTCTCCCATCAGGACTCAATGTTTTTTACTGAGAGAAAATTCACATAAGATAAAATTTACCAGTTTAGAACTTTTGACACACGCTACAACATGGATGTACTCATCCACGACATGGATGACACATGCTACAACATGGATGTACTCATCCACGACATGGATGACACACGCTACAACATGGATGTACTCATCCACGACATGGATGACACACGCTACAACATGGATGTACTCATCCACGACATGGATGAACCTTGAAAACATTATGCTCAGTGAAAGAAGCCAGACACAAAAGGAAAAATAGTCTGTGATTTCATTTCTATGAGGGACCTAAAACAGTGAAACCCATAGAGACAGAAAGTAGAATGGAGATGACCAAGGGCTGGAGGGAGGAGGTCATAGCGAGTTATTATTTGATGGGTATGGAGTTTCAATTTGGGATGACAAAGAAGTTCTGGAGGTGACTAGTGGTGAAGGTTGAATACCAGTGTAAACGTAATTAACACCATTGAATCGTACACTTAAAATGGCTACCTTTTATGTTATGTGTATTTTGCCACAATAAAACAAAATTTTAAAGACAAAATTTACCACTTTAGCCATTTTAGAGTGTACTATATCATTGGCTTTCAGTACATTTGCAGAGTTGTGAAATCACCATCATAATCAATTTTAGAACATTTTCATCACTCCAAAAAGAAATCCCACCCTTATTATGCAGTCCTTGTTCATCCCTCCCCTTCCCTCTACTTTTTGTCTCTATGGGTTTGCCCATTTTGGACACTTCATAGAAACAGTTTCATGCAATATGTGACCTTCTGTGATTGGCTTATTTCTCTTGGCATAATGTTTTCAAGGTTCATCCATGTTGCAGCATGTATCAGTACTTCATTCTTTTTTATGGCTGAATAATATTCCATTCTCTAGATAGACCACATTTCGTTTATCTATTCATCAATTGATAGACATTTGATTTGTTTCCACTTTGGCTATTATGTATAATGCTGCTGTGAACACCCGTGTACAGGTCTTTGTGTGGACAGATGTTTTCATTCCTCTTGCGTTGATACCTAGGAATGGAATTTCTGGGTCAGATGGTAACTCTAGGTTTATCAAGATGCACCTTGCAGTAGAATCCAGTGCCTCAACTCTGGATCTCTATGCTGATGGAGGATACAGACAGCCTAGAAAACAGAAAAACAAAGGTAATTGCAAGAATTTCCTTTTTTAGCTCCTACTTCCCTTTCTCTCCCCTTGGCAACCTGCTACTGGGGCTGTTATTGTGTTACAAAATTGACTAGTTTGCATCTTAGCTCCCCTCCTGAGCCATGAAATGACCCCTAAATCAGATTTCAGGTGTGGGGGAGGACAGGGGAGGGACATCAACTGGTAAATCTGGAGTTGACTTTGGCTATTATCTTTTTAAATCATTGCTTTAGACTAGAAAACCTTTACCTGCAGACCTCCTAGACCATAATCCAAGATCAACCTGTGAGAGGGCTGCCCCACAGACTCCCTATGTGGTGAGAATGTGTCCACATTGAATGTAGGAATAACTCTTTTGTTATTGACTGTTACTCAACCTAAATCCATTCAAGTGAAGCTCCTTGAAGACATACTACCTACAGGTCAGGGTAGTTCAACATCAGCTGAACTCTTTCCAAGTACAACCTGTGACAATTTCTTCGTGTTTACAAAATTTACCCTTTGAAACAGGCCTTGAGCTTGTGCGTTGAAAGTGGGGAGTGGGATTTAACGCATGGCTAGCAAGCTAAATGGTTTGGCTTGGTTCATTCTGTTCAGTGCCCATGAATAGCACTTGATTCATAGAGCGCAAGTAGAACGCCGCACATGGGCTCATCGTGGGGCACAGCAGAATTAGACTCCGCACACTCTCCACACTTCTCTCTCTCTCTGAGCAGATGGGCAAGCCAAACCCAAAATAGGCACAAATCCTCTGATAAAGGGTAGTATCGTTTGCACTTCCAAACTGTCCACAAGAAACGGCACTAAGAGAAACAGCATCACTTGTAAATTACAAGTGTTAACTTACTAACATTTAAATCAACGATGATCACCCCTTCAAACGCTGGGCCCCATTCGAGAGAGTCGAGTTGTTCCTCTGTCGGGTCAGTAGCTGGTCTCTTCTGTGGTTTATTTACAAGTGAAAACCCTGCTGCTGGTTAGAAACGATTCTGCTTGAGCTAAACTTGGCAGAAGAAGCTGGTACAAATGAAAGGCCTTAGAGCTGGGAGATCGGGGAGGCAGGTGTGGCCCCCAGGGTGCTGCTGAGCCGCCACAAGCCACAGCGCAGGAAGCCATGCCACCCACAACTCCACATGAAGGCAGGAGGCCTGGTTTACATTGCCGATGCCTCACCGTGTGACCGTGGACAAGTCGCTTCCCCTCTCTAGGCCTCCGTCTCTTCATCTGTAAATGAGGAGCTGCTGAACTAGATGACACTGAAGGAAGGCACCTTCTGCACTATTGGGCTGCGTTCGGAAAGCATCCCATGTACCTTTCAACACCAATCTGAACGAAGAACTTTGTAAAAGACATGGATCACATTTAAAAGCCAGGATTTCATTTTCAAGAGATGAAGGGGCGCATTGAGAAATGCACTTTAGAGTGGAGTTCTCTGGAACTAGCAGCTAGACACTGGCCTTGATCTAGATAGGATCCCAGGAATTATTTCCGTACACATGCTCTCCCCTTCACCCACTCATCCTGTATCTAAAGACAAGATGACAAGTAAAAGCTCCTGGCAGAAGCTCCCTCCCAGCCTCGCTCCCTCAGCTTGGGCTCACAGGGCAAGAGCAGAAAGGCGGCGGGGGGATGGAGGGCAGGAAAAGCAGCTTACGTTCAGCTTGGCCACAGGCGGCACGTGGCAGAGTCTCAAAGGTGTGTCTCAAATTCGGGCTTAGACTAAACAAAGGACCTGCCAAACCCCCTGTTTGCTTTGCTCTAGCGGTTCTGGAAACCAGCCCTTCACTTTTGTCCTGGCCCAAACCTGGTGGGGGAGGGGAGTGATTCACAGGGTCTCCAGGTTAGAAGAGGCATCCAAGGGGGGCCAGAGAACCAGAACTAAGCGTCCCCAGGAGGCCAGCCGGCTCTTCCATCTTGAGGTTGTCCTGCCTCTTAGAAGGTGCCAGAATCCATCGTCCCATAGCTTGTCCCCTTTATCCTTGTTTCCAAAAGTAGCAGACACACAGCACAGACCAAATCCCTCATGACTCCTCCCAGGATTCTCCCTCATCACTCTTCTCCCTTTCATCCCTTAAAGTCATCTTTTTCTCTTGCTTAAACCCTCCCCAAGATGATTCCTTGGATGAGCATCCTGAGTTCCCTTTGACATCCTGATCACTGGTTCCTGAGGTAAATCCAGCTTGTTAACATCTCTCAGCGAGGTTACTGGGAGCCAGAACAGGGCAGACGGCCAGGCACTGTGACCGTCAGACTGTTACCTGCCTCCCTCTAGATCAGAATGAGGCCTGTCAAGAGGATATATGGAAAAAAGATGTCAAACTATTTGTGTGGTGATTCAGGGAGCATCTATAACCCAGATGTATCTCTTACTGTGTCTCCTTCCCTTCCCATCTGATTAGCCAAAATAATAATAGTTAAAACAAGATGAAACAAAAAGCTACTACTGTTGGGAGCATACGATGTGCCAGGCACTGTTCTGTGCACTTTGCATGCGTGTGAACGTGTTTCCTCTCTATTTCATATATCCTGACGCTGAGGTCCAAAAAGCAAGGTGACTTGCCCCAGGTCACACAGGAAGTGCTAGTAAGTGGCAGAACCACAGTTGGAAGCCAGAGGGGCTGGCTGCAGCGTCCACGCTTTCTACCTTTACCTCTCCGGCTGAATGCCATCCTCTATACACTGAGTGACCCCGTGCCTTTAATCTCCCACTAGCAACAAGCTGTGCCAGGCCCCAATATCGGCTTCAGGACCCCCTTTCCTTATGCCTCTGGTCCATGATGCAAGGTCCAGCACATACAGAGGCCGAGGCCCAGCCCTTGACATCAGGAAAGCCGAAGGCCAGTGATGCTCACCCTGGTTCTCTCCTGGCCCTCCAGAACATGTCCCCTGGGATGACAAGCACCCCTGCTGGCTTGGCTTGGTCTACTGGCTCAAATTTCAAGGCTGAGGATGGATGGAGGGCAGCAGAGGCATATCTCTTTGTAAACAGGATCTGGGGGCTTATTCTGCCAGAACCCCCTGGGACAAGCAACTTTTAAGGGTTGGGACCCCCTTGAATCCCTCTTCTGGAGTGCAAAGGAGGAACCAATTCTTCCTTTTCTGACCATGAACCCCTAGTAGCACGTATTTGTCTACCTGAGAGGCAGTCAAGTGCAGGAGTTTGAAAGCCAGGCTGCCTGGGTTCATATCCTGGTGCTGCCCCTTATGGGCTGAGTGACACTGGGCAAGCTACTTTACTGTGCCTCAGTTTCTTCAGCAGTAAAATGGATATAAACATAGTACCTACCTGTCTTAGTCAGCTTGAGCTGCTATAACAAAATACCATAGACTTTGTGGCTTAAACAACACATATTTATTTCTCACAGTTCTGGAGGCAGGAAAGTCCAAGATCAAGGTTCTGGCAATGTTCACATTCTGGTGAGAGCTCTCTTCCTGGTTTGCAGACAGCTGGCTTATTGCTGTGCCCTCACATGGAAGAGAGAGAGAGAGCTGCAGTGTCTCTTCTCAAAAGGGCACTAATCCCATCATGGGGTTCCACCCTCATACCTCCTTTAAATCTAATTACCCCAAAAACGTCCCAAGTCCTAATACCATGACATTGGGAATTAGGGCTTCAACATATGAAGTTAGCAGTGATTCATTCAGTCTATAACACTATCTCATAGGATTTTCTTTTTTTTAAAGAATTTATTTATTTATTTATTTATTTATTTATTTATTGGCTGCCTGGGGTCTTCATTGCAGTGCGCAGGCCTCTTATTGTGGTGGCTTCTCTTGTTGCGGAGCACGGGCTCTAGGCACACGGGCTTCAGTAATTGTGGCACGCGGGCTCTAGAGCACAGGCTCTGTAGTTGTGGCGCACGGGCTTAGTTGCTCCGCAGCATGTGGGATCTTCCCGGATCAGGGCTCGAACCAGTGTCCCCTGCATTGGCAGGCGGGTTCTTAACCACTGCACCACCAGCGAAGCCCCTATCTCATAGGATTTTGATGAGAATTAGGGACTTAATGCCTGGAAAATACTTGCTCAGTGTTGGGCATGGAGTAACTGTTCAATATACACTTGCCAAGTGGTTTCTTTATTTTTTTAACAGCTTTATTGACATATAATGCACACACTGTATAATTTCCTCCTTTAAAGTGCACAGTTCAGTGGTTTTTAGTATATGCACAAAGTTGTGCAACCATCAGCACTATCTAATTCCACAACATTTTCATCACACCCAAAGGAAACCCTGCCCCTCGGTGCCATCACCTCCCACCTCCGCCCCACCCCCAGCCTCTGACAACCGCTCATCTTTTTGTCTCTATCGATTTGCTTATTCTGGACATTTCGTATATATGGAATCATATAATATGTGGTCTTTTTGGTCTGGCTTTTTTCACTTAGCATAATACTTTGAAGGCTTAACGGTATTCTATTGTATGACTACACTACATTTTGTTTCTTTATTCATCAACTGATGGACATTTGAGCTGTTTCCACTTTGGCTATTATGCATAATGCTGCTATGAACACTCATGTCCAAGTTTTGCATGGACATACGTTTTAATTTTTCTTGGGTATATACCTAGGAGTAGAATTGCTGGGTCATATAGTAAGTCTACGTTTAACTTGATGGGGATCTCCCAAATAGTTTTCCATAGCGTCAGCAACATTTTACATATGTCGTAGACTGAATGTGTCCCCCACCAAATTCACATGTTGAAATCCTAACCCTCAATGGGACCGTATTTGGAGGTGGGGCCTTTAGAGGTGATTAAGTCATGAGGGCAGAACCCTCATGGATGGAATTAGTGTCCTTATAAAAGAGACCCCAGAGAGATCCCTTGTCCCTTCTGCCATGTGAAGACACAGTGAGAAGACAGCCCTTTATAAAACAGGCTCTTACCAGACATCAAATCTGCTGGTGCCTTGATCTTGGACTACTCAGCCTTCAGAACTGTGAAAAATAAATGTCTGTTTTTATAAGCCACCCAGTCTATGATATTCTGTTACAGCAGCCTGAACTAAGACAATGTTCCCAGCTGCAACGTAGGATGTGTCCAATTTCTTCATAACCTCAACGACACTTGTCATTATCTGCCTTTTCATTATAGTCTCCCTAGCGGGTATGAAGTGGGATCTCATTGTGGCCTAATTGCTTTCTTCAGAGACTATTTATTGGCTTCGTACTGTAGCAAAGCCCCAAGGTGGGAGGAGAGCTGAGGAAATGGAGCTTAGAGAGGAGGTGAACCTTTCAGAATTTGTCTCAGATGGTCAGACATTCCAGGAGGGGAGACTTGCCTGAACTGAGCACCAGAGGCATTGATATGTCCATTTCATTTTAGAAATAAACAAATTGTGACATAAGTGAAGTATCAGAATCATAGGAGTTATGACAGGGGCTGCATCTTGGGGGTCAGATGGTCAGAGTGCCTGGAACCCCAGTCTCAGGATCTTGGTTTTTTTCTCGGAGACAAATTGCCATTTGTCAGCTGGGGAGTAAAAGGAAGAAATCTGTTTTAGGACAGCCACCCTGAGTGCCGTGTGGAGCATCGGTTCATGGGGGCAGCGCTGGAGTCAGAGGGACCAGGGTACAGCTGGTCCAACAATTCTGATGCAAGATGGTGACAGCTGGAACCATGGCAGAGACAGCTGTGGCAGTGAGGAGGAAGCAGTCCCAGAAGACACAGTAAGGCGTCTGAGTGGGGTACTTTCACTCAGTTCTTTCACTGTTTTTTGCCACAGAAAGTCTTGGAAAAATTCAAAGGTCAGAGTTTCTAAAGGAAAATTCCCACCGATGAAGTGGGGGGGGGACTACTGACTTCCCTATGTTCTGAGCCCAGGTCTCAACCCTCTGCTGGAGTCTGATGGAAAGTGTGAAGCTGGCACAGGAGGGAGGGACCGAAGTGCCAGGAGCACCAAATATTTAGAAGTACCCTCCTCTCCACCAAGCCTGCGTGGAAACAATGTTCATTTCATGGCAATGAAATGCAGGCCTCCCAGAGAGAAACACGGAATAAGATGTGTCCTTGGCTTCCACAAGCTTTCTCGATAGATAAAATCAACATCCGGGTATATTTGAAAATAACAAAAGATGGAAATGCCCACCCAAGGCAGTAACAAATGATTCCTTGTTAAATAGATAATATTTGACCTCCCAAGGCTTCGAGAAAGAGGTTTATGTTGACCTTGGGCTTAGGGGACATTAGCGTTTGGATAGCAAGATAGAGGGGCTAAGGGAAGGCATGATGGGCAACAGAAACCTCATAAGAAAAGGCAAGGAGGCAGGGAGGCATGAAGCCTGTTCAGGAGACGGTGAGGTCACCTGTTGAGCCAGATGCACTAAGGCGGGGCAGGCTGGGAATTGAATGCCAGGTCAAGGCATGCAGCCTGATCACATAAGCAACGGGGAAGCAGGGGTACGTTACATCCAAAGGAGGAGATGATTGGGGTGGTGGACGCTCTCAAAGACAAGCCACCACTCACCAGCAGCCAGAGCGCGTGGAGCAGCAAGACGGCAAACGTCACTCTCAGGGCTCTGTCAGACTGGGGCAGGGGACCAAAGAGAAGTGACAGGAAGTGGGGATCCGTGATCACAAGTGGGCGGGATGTAGAGGACGATAAAGAGTGATGAGAATAAAAGAAGGAGATACAGGTACATGAAAACCTCTTTCTCCTAGGACTCTGCCTAAGCAGAAAAAATAGGGTGAAACCCCAGGGAAAGAACCAGCTTCGGGGAACATTCACGGGAGGCAAGGCGAGGCGGCAGGAACTGTGCCCAGCTGGCTGTCATGCATTCGGGGAGCCTCGTGTTTTCTCTTCCAAAATGCTTTCCTTGAAGCTCATATGGTTTGTTTTCTTTTTAAACAGTCTTTTTTTGAAAAAAAAATTGTGGTAAAATATAGTACATAATATTTATCATTTTAACCATCTGTAAATGCACAATTCAGTGACATTAATTACATTCACAATGTTGTGTAACCATCACCACTATTTATACCCAAAACTTTTCATCATCTCCAACATAAACTCTACCCATTAAGTAATAACTTCCCTTTCCCCCAACCCCCAACTCATGGTAACCTCTATTCTATGTTCTGTCTCTATAAATTAGTCTATTCCAGCTAGATACTTCCTGTAAGTGGAATCATACAATATTTGTCCTTCTGTATCTGGTTTATTTCACTAAGCATAACTCTCCAAGGTCCATCCATGTTGTAGCATCTATCAAAATTTTGTTCCTTTTTATTTTTATCGAAGTGCAGTTGATTTACAATGTTGTGTTAGTTTCGGGTGTAGGAACTTTGTTCCTTTTTTGGCTGAATAGTATTCCATTGTGGGTATAGATCACATTTTGTTTATCCATTCATCGGTCAATGGACACTTGGGTTTTTTTCCACCTCTTGGCTATTGTGAATAATGCTGCTATAATCATGGATACACAAGTAACTGAGTCTTTGCTTTCAATTCTTCAGGATATATCTATATCTATATCTATCTATCTATATCTATCTATATATCTATCTGTATGGAATTGCTGGATCATATGGTAATTCTATGTTTGATTTTTTGGAGGAACTGCCAGACCATTTTCCATAACGGCTACACCATTTTGCATTCCCACCAGCAATGTACTAGTGTTCCATACCTTTGTCTACATTTATTATTTTCAGTTTTTAAAAAAAATTATAGTCATCCTAATAGGTGTGAAGTGGTATCTCATTGTGGTTTGGACTTGCATTTCCCTAATAACAGTAGTGTTGAGCATCTTTTCATGTACTAATTGGCTTTGTATATCTTCTTTGGAGAACTGTCTTTCCAAGGCCTTTGCCCATTTTTTAATTGGGTTGCTTGTTTTTTTTGTTCTTGAGCTGCAGGAGTTCTTTATATTAATCATTTGTCAGATATACAGTTTGCAAATATTTTCTCCATTCTGTAGGTTGTTGCCTTTTCACTCTGTTGATAGTGTCCTTTGACGCACAAAAGTTTTTAATTTTGATGAAGTCCAACTTATCTTTATTCTTTTGTTACCTGTGCTTTTGGTGTCAGAGTCATGAAGTCATTTCTAAATCCAACATCATGAAGAATTTGACCAACGTTTTCTTCTAAGAGTTTTATAGTTTTTAGTTCTCAAGTCTAGGTCTTTGATCTAATTTGAGGTATTATTTGTATACAATGTAAGGTAAAGGTGATTTGGGTTTTTTGTATATCTTTTTTTTCCTATCTATGAGAACTGAGGCATTAAAATAATACAGGACTGGGCATTGGTTCCTAAGTCACTAAGGAGCTAGCTAAGGGGGTAACTGCTCTCATGTCATGAGAGTGGGCTTCAGCTTTCTCAACTGTAGACTGAGACTAATATTTTCCCCTGTAGTGAGTTGAATTGTGTCCCCGTAAATTCATATCCACCAGGAACCTCAGAATGCAATCTTATTTGGAAATATGGTCTTTGCAAATGTAATTTAGCTAAGGATCTCCAGATGCACTCATACTGGATTTAGTGTGAGCCCTAAGTGCAAGGACCGGTGTCTTTGTAAGAAGGCTGTGCAAAGACAGAGGCAGAGATTGGAGTGATGCACCTACAAGCGAAGAAACAGCAAAGATTGCCTGACAGCATCCAGAAGCTGGAAGAGGCAAGGAAGGCGTCTACCCCTTGACTTTGAACTTCTCACCACCAGAACTGGGAGAGAAGAAATTTGTGTTGTTTTACCAAATTACCAGAGTTTGTGGTAATTCATTACAGCAGCCACAGAAAAACTAATCCTCCCTCACGGAGTATTTAAATTAGTAAATATGATCCTAGTCAAGTACATATCACGGTGTTGGGCGCATTGCCCAAGGCCTCTCAAGAATTTATTCTTCTCATCTTGGGTCCCACTCACAGCTGCCCACATCCACAACATAGAGCCGACCCAGCCACCACCTGCCAGTGTGCCCTCCCCAGCAACCCCAAGTTCTCTGAGATCTCATCAGCTTAAACAATAGGCACTTGGTACATCCATCTTACTAGACAGGGTGAGGTGGGCTGGACTTGAGTTTGAAGGCCACAGACTTGCTGGGCAACCTGGCCAAAGTCACTTTTCCTCTCTGAAGATTTGTTTTGTCTTCTGTAAAATTGTGATAATGATAGAAATGGCGCCCTCCTCATTGGGTTGCTGGGAGAACTCGACAAGGTGATGCAGGTGACAGTGCTTGGCACTATGACCACCAGAGAACTCAGAACTGCAAGGGACCTCAGAGACAGTCTTGTCCAACCCAGAAGGAGAGTGAGCTGCCCAAAGCCTCCGAGTGATCTCCTAACACCTTCCCCTCACCCTCACACACACCCCCACCAGCGCCCATATGAGGGGTGGAAGTGGCCCAGCTCCCAAACACTGGGCACCTAGATCCACCCCCATGGGGCTTCCCCAAGCTCCAGAGAGGCAGCTCCAGGAGAGAGCGGGTTTCCAGCTGTCAAGTGAAGGAAGTATCTCAAGCAGTAGGGTGATCAACGGTGCCGACCGCTGCTGAAAGACCAAGTATGAGAGGACTGTGAATGGATGAAAGCAAACTTTTTCTGTAAAAGACCAGATAGTAAATATTTTCAGCTTGGTGGGCCATACGATCTCTGTCACAACTACTTAACTCTGCCCTTGTCTATAACAAAAGCAGTTATAGACAATAGGTAAATGAATGGGTGTCACTATGTGCCAATAAAACTTTACTTATAGACATGGAAAGTTGAATGTTGCATCATTGCACGTGTCACAAAATATTCTTCTTTTTAATTTTTCTCAAGCATTCTTAGCTGGCAGCCCATGTGAACACAGGCAGTAGGCGACCCTTGGCCCCGGGGCCCTAGTTTGGCCGGTCATGGTCTCAGTCAGTGATTCTCAGCCTTTGCTGTGTATTAGAATCACCAGGGGAGGCTTTAGAAAAACACGAGTGCCTTACCCCACCCTGGCCAAGCACATCAAAATCTCAGAGTGGTGCCTGGCAGGGGATAATTTTAAAAGCTTCCCTGATACCTAGCAATTCAGTATAGACCCAAGAGAAATGAAAACATACACCCCCACAAAAACTTTTACATACATGTTCATGGCAGCATCACTCATAATAGCCCCAAACTGGAAATAACCCAATATCCATCTATTGATGACTGGATAAACAAAATGTGGTGCATCCCTTTTTCCGCCCTCTCCCCCCTCCCCCCGAGCACCGCTCCGGCTGCACCGCGCTCGCTCTGAGCTCCGGGCTCCTACTAAGCTAGCACCGCCATCGTCTCCATCCAGTCGCCATCATGATCATCCACCGGGACCTCATCAGCCATGAGAAGATGTTCTCCGACATCTACAAGATCCGGGAGGTCGAGGACGGCCTGTGTCTGGGGGTGGAGGGGAAGATGGTCCGTAGCACAGGGGGTAACATTGATGACTCGTTCATTGGTGGAAACGCCTCCGCTGAAGGCCCCGAGGGAGAAGGTATGGAAAGCACAGTAATCACTGGTGTGGATATTGTCATGAACCATCACTTGCAGGAAACCAGCTTCACAAAAGAAGCCTACAAGAAGTACATCAAAGATTACATGAAGTCAATCAAAGGGAAGCTTGAAGAACAGAGACCAGAAAGAGTAAAACCTTTTATGACAGGGGCTGCAGAACAAATCAAGCACATCCTTGCTAATTTCAAAAACGATCAGTTCTTTATTGGTGAAAGCATGACTCCAGATGGCGTGGCTGCTCTGCTGGACTACAGTGAGGATGGTGTGACCCCGTGTATGATTTCCTTTAAGGATGGTTTAGAAATGGAAAAATGTCAACAGATTTGGCTGTTCCTTTGGATCTATCACCTGCTCGTCATAACTGGCTGGCTGCTGCCTTTCATCCACACAACACCAGGACTTAGACAAATGGGACTGATGCCGTCTTGACCTCTTCATTTTGATGTTGATTTGTTTGGAGCGGAGGCATTGTTTTTGAGAAAAAAAAAAAACATGTCATGTAGGTTGTCTAAAAATAAAATGCATTTAAAGTCAAAAAAAAATGTGGTGCACCCATACAATGGAATATTATTCAGCCATAAAAAGGAACGAGATTCTAATACACGCTGCAGCATGGATAAGCCGAGAAAACATTATGCTGAGTGAAAGGAGCCAGACGCAAAATGTCACATATTATGTGATTTATTTGTATGAATTGTCCAGAATAGGCAAATCCACAGAGACAGAAAGGAGATTCATGGTTGCCAGGGGTTGGGGGAGGGGAACTAGGGAGTGAGTGCTAATGGGTTTGGGGTTTCCTTTGGGGATGATGGAAATATTCTGGAAGTATTGTAAATAGAGGTGATTGTCATGCAATACTGTGAATGTACTAAATGCCACTGAATTGTATACTTGAAAAGGGTGAAATTTACCTCAATTTAAAAAGAAAGAAGGCTTCCCTGATGATCCTATCATGTCACTAGGGTTGAGAACCAGGGGACCAGTGGAAGGAGACAGCGAATTTCAAAGCAGCAAGCCGGAAGTGAGGTAGAGTCCAGTGCAGAGGCCTTGGGAGTAGAAAGAATGGGCCCTTAACTCTTCCTGGGCTGGGAGCGGCAGTACGTTCTAGTAAGGCCTGAGGGGTAAAGTGGAGCCAGCCAGAACGGCAGGAAGGTCACTGCCGACAGGGGCAACATGTAGGAAAATCTGGAGGCACGGAGCAGTACAGCAGGCTCAGGCCAGCTCATGTAGGGCTTTGTAGGCTGTGGGCAGGAGCTTAGATTTGCTCTGATTGAGATGGAGAGCCCTTAACATGAGATTGACGGATCTGAAGCAAAGGAAAAACATGATTAGATTTACCTTTTAAGAGGCTCCCTCTGGCTGCTGGGTGGAGAACGGGCTGCAGTTATTCCCGACAGATACGGGTGCGCACATCCAAGGCTGGTTAGAGGGCAGAGTTTGCGGGCCTTAGTCATGGAGTGGGTGAGACTAGGAGAGGGGTCGACGCTGCTTCCTAGCTTTGGGGCCCCAGCAACTGGGAGATCGGTGGTGCCATTTCCTGAGATGGGGACCACTCGAGGGAGTGGCAGGATGATTTCGGGGACAAGGCTGGACAGTCCTGTTTTGGACATTGCAGTGCCCTCTGAAAAGCCACTAGACAATGCAAAACAGGCCTTTGAATGGACATATCTGGGTTCACAGGAGGAGCAGGTGGGTGTGATCTGCCCGTAGGTGTGGATGAGATGGCCCAGGGAGCGGGGATAGAGCGAGAGGAAGACGGGGCCTGGCAGACGGGGCAATGTGAGCAAAAGCACAGAGGCAGGAAGGAACACCGAGCTTTGGGGAACAGGGAGTGTTCTGGTAAGGCTGGAACCTGGGGCCAGGAGTGGTGGGAGGGAGACCATTTGGAGAGGTCATCTGGGCCCAGGGCCTGCAGAGCCTTGAATGCCGAGCTCAGGAGCTCAGACTCATCCCAAGGACAATGGGACGAAGGCACGGCGGGGCATGAGTGGGGGAGAGCAGGGAAAGGAGAAGGAAGGACCCCAGTTAAGATGCCCTGTTTCCACAGGTGTCCTTAGTGGGGATGGAGAGAAAGGGGAGCTTTGAGAAGTCTTGAAGACCTCAGTGGATACATGTTCATCATGTTTTTCTTCAAATTCACATAGTCTGTGAGAGGTAGATCCATGCTGCCCTCATTTTTCCTTGCCTTAGTTTACCCAGGCCAGGTGAGAAAAGTCTGCACTCAAACAGAGCTTTGATGTTTGCATAGGAGTTAAGGGAATCATTCACTTGTTGGTTGGACTGGGATTGGGCTCCCATAATATCTGAATTCACATACACTAGTGCTCCGTGTGTGTGCACGTGTGTGTCTGTGTATGTGTGTGTAGGGAGGTGTTTGATGTATTAGTGCCCCAAACGGAAGGCGATGCCTATTGAAAACCGACAAGAGGTATTTTTTTAATTTTTTTAACTTTTTTTTTTGTTTTTTTAAAAATTCATTTTATTTATTTATTTTTGGCTGCGTTGGGTCTTTGTTGCTGCGCGTGGGCTTTCTCTAGTTGCGGCAAGCGGGGACTACTCTTCGTTGCGGTGCACGGGCTTCTCATTGCGGTGGCTTCTCTTGTTGTGGAGCACGGGCTCTAGGCGCGCGGGCTTCAGTAGTTGTGGCTCATGGGCTCTAGAGCACAGGCTCAGTAGTTGTGGCGCATGGACTTAGTTGCTCTGCGGCATGTGGGATCTTCCCGGACCAGGGCTCGAACCCGTGTCCCCTGCATTGGCAGGCAGATTCTTAACCACTGCATCACCAGGGAAGTCCGACAAGAGGTATTTTTGAACACGATGTTATTACTATTAATCGGATGCTGTTTCCACACTTGCGTTCTGTAACTTTTTCCGGGAGGTTTCTTCAACTGCTTTGATGACATGCAAAGGCATAAAGAGGCCAAACGCTGGTTTCTGTGGTTTGAGTCTCCCGAGTGCTTCAGGGAGACTTCACCGGGTGCGTTAAATAAGGTCCACGTTTGGGAGGCAAATGTTAAGTCCTAGTCCTTCAGAGGTCAGGGTTCAGAGTGGGAAATGCTGCCTCACAAATATTACAGAGAGATAAGTTATTTTTTGCCAAGTGCTTATGCAAATTCCATATTAACTCGATTGAGCCCTAGAAAGAAATTTACGGAACAGTCTCTCGAATTAGGAAAATATGCAGGTATAAGGCTTTGCCCTGCTTGACTTGGCACGCAGGCTTCCAGAAGACGGGTTGGTGTTCTGCATTTAGATTTCCAGAGCAGAGGACTCCTTCTCATGGTAATGAGCCTTGAAACTAGGTGGTGACCCACTGGCATTTTGCACCTGTCTTCTTTTCCTTCTGGATTCTTGTCACCGTGACCATCATTGACATGATCGTCACTGTAGTATGGTCCTTGATGTGTTAAGGAAACACTTCAAACACGCAGTGGGAATTCTAACAGGGATCAAAAAGGATGAGATGATTTGTGTCTCCTGGGAATTTGTTGCACTGGATTACAAAATGCTCCGGTCAAAGGGTCCCTTCCAGGGGTGAGCAACTGTCGCATGCAGTAGCCATAGGAATGAATGAGGGAGGGGGCTTCTGTGGAAACACGGGATGCAAATCTGCCCGCTGTCTGTGAAGCTGAAGCTCCTGACCGGCCACACTGCCTTGTCTCCGGGCGACAGAGCTGGAGAGCGGAATCCCAGCCCGCCCCCTTCCTGAGCCCATCTCTCAGGACCCTTGCACTGGCCTCCTCACTCTTCTCCCTGTCTCCATGCCCCTGCCCAATCTCTTCCCCACTTCTCCTAGCTTTTCACTCTTCAATGGCTCTGGCGCCTAGAGCAGCATTTTCCGAGGCAGATGCTGGGTTCTGTACAACAGAGTCCTGAGTCTCCTGAAAGAAATGGAACCATGAAATACCAATCTGATCTCGTCACCCTGCAGCCTCACCCGAGCCCCACTTAAAACTCTTTGGGGTTCCCAGTTGCGTTTGGATAGAGTCCAAACTTCACCTGCTCTAGGAACCCTGCATGACCTGGCTCCAGGCAGTTCAAATTCAAAGGCTCATTTCTGGGCTTTTGCTTCAGCGGTTCTCTTGGAACCCACATGCCCCGCCATCTGCACAGTGAACTATTCCTCTTCCTTTAAGTCAGCTCTTCCATGCTCCCACAGTGCCCTGTGCTCCCCTCTCTAACTGCCTCTATCACTTGACTGCTTGTTGTCTGTTTCCTCCCCACAGGGCACCCTGGACATCCTTTGTTCCCTGAGAACAGGGCCAGGTGGACACAGCCATCCCCTCCTTTCTATGGCCACTGTTGCCTCTGCCACGTACATAGCCTGAATCCAGACACTTCTCTTCAGCCCCAGGCTCCCAGCTTCTCTGCCGAGATGATGCCAGTAGCCACTCCTGTGGACCACTTTCCCTGCCCCTCACTTTCCCTGTCTTTCTGCTGCTTAATGCTTACAACCCTTCAGTGGCTTCCCTCTGTTCTCAGGATCAAAGCTCTGCTCATTAGCATGGCATTCAAGGCTCTGCCTGACCTTGCCTTACTAGAAAATCCAAGAGAGGAGAGAATACGAACATTGTGGAGAGGAGGAGGCGACAGAGGGATAATTTGCTTACAACTCAAAAAATATGAGAGGGAACATTGTTTTAGAATCCATTTTCAGGGCTTCTGTTTACATATGGGGTGTGTTCCAAAAAATCCCCATGTATCAGGGCCCTGGATGGGCTAAATATTGCTGGCATAGCCAGGGCCTCGCAGACTTGTGAATTTCACTGGTGAGTAGATTTCTTTATTTTAAATTTGGGGACGGGCAGGGTTGCCAACTTTTTATTTTGCAAAGCAGGCACATTGAACAAAACACTGCCATCTTTTCGTGAAATAAAGGACTTCTGTGTACCCAGAAAAGTCCACGATTTCAGGATAAAGGTCAGCACTCTCGCTTTATGGGGGGGAATTACCGCAACAGTCTCACTTTCTTCTTTTGCCTGAGACTGGTAAAGACTCGCCCCTGCTATCAGGCATTTGGGGAACTGTTGTAGCCCCTGGTGCACTGGCTCCCACAGCTGGCTGTCTGCATTCCAGCGCTTCGCAGGGAGGCTATGTCTTTTAATTGGCCTGCGGGTGGGGAGCTGGGTGGGTGGGGAGAGTGCTGGTCCCTTTCCCACCTACTCTGGAGCCCATCCCGGCCCCTCAAACTACTTTGGTTAAAGGGATTAGGACCCAAGGCTGTGGGAGGAGAGGAAGCAGACAGAAGGGCTGCTGAAGCCCTGAGCACAAGCTGAGCTGCCTTGGGCCCCGGGGCCAAAGGGTGACTCTGAGTCAGGGCAAGTCCTTTGTCCCCGCCCCTGCCCTCACGTGGACTCCCTCTCCACTCTGGCGCCCCAAGGATCAGGAATCGGCACTGCTGACATGGAGAGTGGTGCTCTCCAGATGGGCACCTTCAACAGTGATGGGGCTGATGGCAAGGCCATTCCTAGAGCCCTGGTGGGCAGATGCTACCAGGTGGGTCTAATTTTGGCCACAGGTGAGGGTGGCCCCCTTGGGGGACTTTGCAAGGAGCGGTTTGTGGCACTTGGGAGCAAGCACAGGAACTCTGTGCTAATAGTGAGAGAACAGCTGTTTTGGAATTTAGAACACATCTTCCTAAGGATATGGTGGGGTGTGACGGAAGACCAGGCTTGCCCTCAGAAGCCTACGTAACTCAGATTAGTGTAAGCCCTCCCAGCTCCATCTGTGCCTCTCCTGTACTCCCAGACTAGCCTGGTGGCCATTTGTCCATGTCACACTTCTCTGCCTAGGTCAGTGCTGAGGAAAGGTGGGCGTTTTAGGAGAGGAGCTTGTCAGGCCAAATGGCTTCCCAAGTGGTGAACATCTGCAGGATATGAGAAGTTCAGGAAGGGGTGAGGAGTAGCAAGAGGGTGAGGACAAGGAGGGTGGTGTGGAGACAAGGCAGGCTTGGCCAGGAGTCAGTCCCAGCACCCACATGCAGTGGCAGTGGGGAGTGTGTGTATTCGGGGGGCACAGAATCATGGTTTCTAAGTGTAGAATTTCCTGTATGTAAATCAGCTCCATGATCAATTGCAGTTCAGCAGGGTAGCAGCTACTTGAGAGGCTCACCAAGTTCCAGGGAGGTCCTCAGCCTGGTAGGCTCAGGGCCTGATGTCATCGGTTCCCTCAGACTCACACTAACCTAACTTATAAGAGACTGAGAGACAAACCAGGCCTCAGATGAGTCATTTTACATAGGGAGAGTTATCTGGCAGGATAACTGACCTCAGACATTTGCAATATTTTGACTAAAGGCCTGTTTTTTTGTTCTTTGGGTTTTTTTGAGTGGGTGTCTTTTGGCACATGATAAACACGATCCTTTTCTGTTGCTTCTTGTTCCCGTGCCAGCTCCTGTGCTCATCCCCTGTTCTACAGGAGCACACTCTTTAGGCCCCGCACCATCGCCTGTTACTATTCATCCTTTGCCATAGTTCAATCTGCTAGAATGGAGGCCAACACACTTTTTCTGTAAAGCGCTAGGTAGTAGATATTTTAGGCTGTGTGGGCTCCATGGTCTCTGTTGCAACTACTCAGTTCTGCTGTGGTAGCACAAAAACAGCCGTAGACAATACAGAAACGAATGCGCGTGGCTGTGTTCCCACCAGCTTCGTGGATCCTGACACGTGAATTTTGTCTAAATGTCCCCTGTCACAAAATAACCTTCTTTTGATTTTTTCAACCATTTAAAGGTACAAATACCATTCCTAGTTTGCAGGTCATACAAACGGGCGGGTGGGCTGTATTTGACCTGCAGGCCAGTGTGCCAACCACCCCTGAGCTAGAAAACAGTCTTCCTGCATGTTACACTGTGGCCAGTGTCTTGCTGCTGGGATTGAGGTATCTCTACTACACATTGACCAGTTAGAGCCCCAGCTGCGTGTGACTGAGATGCCTCACTTAGAGGCTGCATTTTCCTCACCTCCTCAAGCCTCCTCAGTGTAGCTGAGTGTGTAGGTGCTGAGGTTCACCCATCAGAGCCTGAAGGACTCTAAAAGAGCATGATGTCTAGTGCCCTCCTTACAGGTGGGACTCCTGAAGCCCGAGGGCAAGGGAATGGCACAGGGCACCCAGAGTTAGTGGGAAAGTTGGGGGCATATTCGCATCCTGGAATACACAGCAACTTCCCAACCTCACAGTAGCCAGTATTTCTTTAGCTGTTATAAGAGTAACAAGTAATGCGTCTCAGCTCACTGTGTCCCAGACTACTTGCTTTCCAGTATCTCATTTAATCCTTAGCACGACCTTATTGCGTCCAGCCAGGATCGCCACTCTGTCTGGCTCGGAAGCACATGTTCTTAGCCATTCACCTGCTGGGGTTCCTGGTGATCCCCGTGCCCCCCTTTGACACTATGGGACTGGACCTGGTTAACTCCCCAACCTCAAGGAATCTCCATTTTGCTCCTTTTCCTTCATTAATTATTGAGGTGATACATGAAGTTGTTGTGGGAATAAAAAATAAGAATAAAATGCCTGGAATGTGCCATGTATATCGTGTGTGTTCAATAACCACTAGCTATTTCTGTTAATTCTCCTGCTAGTGTCATAGAATAAGCACTGCCCTGAAAATCAGAATATCCGCTCACTCCTTGTATGTTTTGTTTTTGCAGCCCCAAGATTCAGAGCAATGGATACAAGTCACAGAGGGAAAGATTTTGGCTCCATCTCAGGGAGACCCCCGCCCCCTACTATGGCTCAGAGGGTGGGGGAAGCCTCTGGGGGGGGTATGGAGGTGTGACCCTGTGGGAGACACAGGAAGCCTACCGAAGGGACACTGGGGGGAGATGGTAGTAGCCACCCTCAAGGAGGATGTGGTCCAGGGCAGCCTGTGTCGAATAATGGCAGGGACAGGCTCGACGACTCCGGGGAGCAGCGGCGCTTTCTCTTTGTCTTTGAAAGCCGGCTGCAGCCGGAGCCCTTCTTGAGAGCGTTCACGTCAAAGGCTGCAGCGGGCATTTTGCTGTTACAGTCAGTGTCGGAATCTGATTTCACCCGGTCCCGGAGATGGGCTCGGTTGGAGGGGTTCATGGGAAAGGACTGCAGCGCGTGTGTCGATCACTGAGCACGTTTACAGATCGACTCTGCCGATGTGAACTCGCGCTTTCAGCGCATTCATCAAAGCCTCGGGGGAGCTGACCCTGTCCCTCCTCCTTCCTCCCCCGGGCCCGCGGCGCTCGGCTCCAGGTCACCCCGCAACTTCCCTCTCGCCTGTCCCCCGCGCCCCCGGCCTCAGGCTCGTTTCCTCCAGACGTGCCGCTGTTTGCCAACCGCGGCCAGCCACGAAAATGGCCCTTTTCTTTCATCTCTGGGCAGGGCTCCACTGCAGGATCAGCTAAGTGGGAGGGCAGCCGGCGGTTCTGACAAACAAGTTCCGCCAAGGCGACAGGGGCCGGAGCGCGGGTGCCGGGTCCTGGAGCCGCAGCTGGAGGGACCCCTAGGGAACAGCGCTTTACCGGGAGGACACCAAGGCCAGAAGGGGAAGAGCCCTGTCCAAGGTCACCCGGCTGGCAGAACGCACCAGGCTTGTGCGCCGCCTTGGGTCCTGCTCCGGGCCCTAGAGGAGTCTGGCGCGCCGGGTGGAAATCACCGCACACCCTTGCTGCCGGCGCCTCCGGCTCCCCAGCCACTGTTGACTCACTGCTCCGGGCCCGCAGGGCCCACCTCTGAGACTTCCCTTTCGAGGGCGGGGTGTGAATGGGCCCGCGAGCCGCTGGCCGGCGCTGGCCGGGACCCAGACAGCCTAACCTGCTGGGTGCCCGCGGGCTCCGCCCCTCAAGCTCCAGCCCCGCCCGCAGGCTGCCGTCCCGCCCCTCGCGCATAGGCCCCGCCCCCTAGACTGCAGGCTCGCCCCGCCCCTCGCACCACAGTCGCAGTCCCACCCCACCTCACCTCGTCTCCGTCGGGCACGCCCCGCCAGAGCTCGCGCGCGCCCCTCCCCCGCCCTCCCGGGGCCGCGCCGCGCGCGCGCCGGTTCTGGGCGAGGCCCTGCAGTAGCGGCAGGGTTCCTCCCTCTTCTGCTCCTCCTTCTCCTTCCCGGCTCCTCCCCGACCACCCCCTCCGGCGCTCTCGCGCTAACTGTGCTTCTCTGGGCCCCGTCCGCCCGCTCCCAGCCATGGTGGCCTGGCACTCGGCGTTCCTCATCTGCCTCGCTTTCTCCTTGGCCACTCTGGTCCAGAGAGGTAAGGCGGGCGGGGGGCACGCGGGGACCCCGCCCTCTGGGCCCATGGGGCGGGGGCCCTGCGCCCCGTGGGCCCGGTGGTGCGCATGAGCGGCTCGGCCCCCGCCCGAGGGCCTGCTGCGGAGGCTGCCGGCGGGCAGGCGGGGCCGTGCGGGAGGATGGGGCGGGGGTGCTAGCCCCGAGCCCGCGGGGGCTGACCCTGCCGCAGTCCATGTGGCCGGTGGGGAGGGACCGGGACCCCTCTTGGTGCTGGGCTAGAAACAGCGGGATACTCCCCCCTTAAAATCCTGAACAAGGTGTCTCCGCCGGTGACAACACCTGTCCCCGGGAGATTGCCGTTGGAAAAACCTTGAAGAGAGCACTCATTCCCTGAGCAGGGCTTCTCAAAATGTGTTTCCAGGCCACCTGCAGCAGAAGCACCTGGGGAGCTTCCTGTGCTCACTCCTACTTTGTCAGGATCTCGGCGGGGTGGACGGGGGGTGGACGGGGAACGGCGGCGTGTAAGTCTAACCAGCTCCCCAGGAGCTTCTGGTACCCGCCCCAGTTTTCGAGCCATTGGTGATATTTTGCCAAGGAGAAGGACAGAGAAATTCTACCAAATCAAGGAAGCAAGTTTCTTAGACCCTCGCTACTCAAAGTGTGGTCCAAGGCCCACAAGGACATCTCTTGGGACTTGTTAGGAATGCAGCATCTCAGGCCCCGCCCCTGACCTACTGAGTCAGATTCTGCCTTAACTAGATCCCCGGGTAATTCGCAGGCACATTTATGTTTGAGAAGCATCTTCTTAGAATAAATGCAGTCTGTGGTTAAAAATCGGGTCGCCAAGGAGTCCCAGCAGAATCTTCTTACACTTACTTATCTCATCTCCACATCAGAAAAAGAGGTTGAGGAAAACACTGCAGTTGAGCACAGAATTGTGCTCTGAGCTTCCTGACACAAAGGCAGATTCAGCTAGTTAAAAACACATGAGCTCAGCAAAAACAAAACCGTGTCCTATAAGTGCGTTCTAGTGAGGGTTATGTTACTTATAAGGAACACTGGAAAACAGCAGACAGTCCAAAGCAGTTTTGCAAAAGATGTAGAAATGTTTCTCATGCGGGCAGCCCTCCTGGAGTCTGTACAAGAAGAGCCATTCAGCATTCTACAAAGGTGCCAGGCTCTGTTCTAGACACTGATGCTGCAGCAGTGAACAAAATTCAGGCTCTGTCCTCGTGGAGCTGACATCCTGATGCGGGAGAAAATAAGTGCAAACATCGCAATCTATATACTATTCGTGCAGTGAAGAATAATAAAGCAAGTTACAGGGTTGTTGAATTTTGTTTCATTTTTCCCTTTGGGGTTAAGATTTTTATTTTGTTTATGATGCATTTGTGGGGAAAAGTATGATCACTTGATTAACTTGCATCTAATGATATGGGACATTTGAAAGTGGAAGCGCAAAAAAGTTCGAAAAATGATGCTCCCTTCAAGGCTGTCTTCTGCAAGTCTTCAACATGGTAGGCACATTGAGAAGGTGAGGAATTTAAATGATGAGGTGTCAGGTTTTCATCATCACGGGTTACACTAGGTGATTTACAAAGCGGTGGGGGAAACTGCAAATGGGTGCAGCCGTTTTACAGATGAGGAAACGGAGGCGCACAGAGGCGAAGTAACTTGCCTCAGGTGGCAAAGCTAAGATTTGATTCCAGGCTTGTCTGATTCCACTGTCCTTGCTTTTAAGTATTAGGCATAATGCCTTTACACCTGGAGGCTGCCCTCCTCCTACGCGTTACTGGCCAAGTGGCCTTGGGAAAGTGCTCTGAACTTGGTTCGGTTTGCTCATCTGTATAATGCCTAACAACTCATAAAGGTATCTCGAGGGAACCAGGCGTGTGTCACCCTCAGATTTGCAGCCCTGCCACCAGCTACCATCTCCTGAGTGCTTGCTGTGTACCACTTCACATATATATTTTTTAATTGCCCCAGGAGTTTGGCTTGTTAGGTATAATCCCCGCCTTCCAGATGAGGGGTCCCTGGTCACATAACTCGGAAGGATAGAGCCAGAATCCCACCCATTTAAGATTGCTAGCCAGTGATCTTTTTAAATGTTAATTAACGCTGAACCAGAAGAAGCTTTTGCTTCAAGGTAGGGCCCCAGTTTCCTGGATCTTTTGTGCAGAACAACATGACAAATACGGGTTTTGCATTGGTGGTCCCCTCTGGGGATCCGGGCAGTTAGTTTCAGAGCTACTGTGTCAAAATGAACAAACACAAAGCAGGTCTCAGTTAGGTACCCACTGGCTCTCCGGGAGCCCCCAGGTGGTGGATCAGGTGGGTCTGCCCAAGAGCCACTTTCTTCTTGGTCCTGGTCCTCAGTAATGAGGTGTGACCTAGAAAGCCTGGCAGGCCTCAGGAGACACTCAGAACCTCGAAGCATGATTGTGAAATCCGCACAGACTCGGGCAAGTTGAGACAGATTTTAGGCTCCCAGGAGTTTAAAAGGTGGTTAACAAGTCATTCCTGGTCTAATTACAGATGGGCTTTTAGTTCACTGTGTATTTTACTAGTTCTGAAAAATCGTCTGAGGACAGGTATGTCCCCTGTCTGCACCTACAGAAATGGAAGCTGCGCGTTTGACTTCCGGGGAGAAGAATCTCAGTTGTACGGGTGGGTAACAATCATACGAGGGCTCCACTTCCCCAGTGTCTTCCACGCGCCAGGCCCTCAGGGCCTCACATTTACACCTCCCAACTACCCTGAAAGCTTGGCACTGTGACCCATCTTGTCTCCTGATGTTCGTAATGGCTGTTTGCATACAGCCTTGAAAAGTAACTGAGTGGTAACCCATAACTCAGATGAAAAACGTGGTCCAGTGAGGTTTTGGACTTGAACTCAGGTTTATCTGAGTAATCAAAGGAGGGGTCATAAATGCAGATATATCCAGGGATGGGGCAGGTGACAGAAATGGGAGCCGTGGCCAAGAATGTGTGATGAGCGTGCTGGCAGATCTCCAAGTGCCTGCTCCTTTAAAGAGAGGCAGCCCGGCCAAGAGAGGGAGAGTGCCAGTCTGCGAAGCAGGCCTGCCCAGCGCTACCACGGTGCAGGGCAAGTCACTTAACTGCTTGTTGCCTCAGTTTTCTCATCTGGAAAATGGGGATAATACCACCATCCGCCTCATGGGGCTGTTACTAGGATTAAATGAGTGCAAATGGATAAAGTACTTAGCACAACACCTGGCTCCGAGTGAGCTCTGTGCTAGTAACTATTATTCCAAGCCACATTTAAAAAATACACAGTGCAAACCTTGAAAATATTATGCTAAGTGAAGGAAGCCAGACACAAAAGCCCACATATTGCATGATTCCGTTTATATGTTATGTCCAGAGTTGGCAAATCCATAGAGACAAAAAGTAGATTAGTGGTTGCCAGGGTCTAAGGGGAATGAAGAGTGACTGCCTAATAGGTACCAGGTTTCCTTTTAGGGTGATGGAAGTGTTCTGGAACTGGATAGAGGTGGTGGTTGTACAACCTCGTGAATGTACCAAGAACCACTAAATTGTACGCTTTGAAAGGGTGAGTTGTATGGTATGTGGATTATATCTCCGTTTAAAACATTCACTGCAGTCCAAGCAGAACAAATGAGGGAGGTGGCAGCATGTGACCCCTGGGTTGGGGTTGGTCTTCAGGGCCCCTGAGTTTGGTCGGGCCAGGGAGAGCGAGAGCAGGGGGGGCCCCGAGTGCTGGTGGCGCTGGGATCCAGGCAGAAGCCCTGTGGGCTGACTTGGGCTATTGGATTTGAGCCAGACAGACCCCTGGGGCACCTGCAGGGTTGGCCCAGAGCTACTTAACCCTGCTCGCCTGAGTGCAGCAGTGGCCCCTGCAAAGGTGCATCCCGGGCAGGGGGGAACCTTCCCTGTCCTGCGTGGCTCAGGGTTGCCCTTATGCACCCCAGTCACTGCAGTGGACTGACAGGGTCTAGGGACTGTTTGCCTTTTAGTCTCACCTGTTTTGACTGGTTTGCAGCCCCTTCCTCACTGGCAAGGGTCACATCCCATCCCCTCCATCATTTTGGATACCAGGTAACAAAAATGTGTGTGTTTCTTAAACAGGCGCACACACACAGAAATCACCCAAGAGTCAGTGTCAGGAGGCACTGAGGAGGGTCCTTCAGCAGAGGTGACGGCGATGAGGGTGAAGAGGCTGTTGGCAGCTCGCAGGGGAGTGTGGGGAGCAGCTGATTTTGGTTTTCGTGAGTTCAGGAAAGATCCTTTCCAGGCGCACTGACTCCCGTTCTGGGTTCTTCCCCCACCTGGTGTTGGTGCTTTCCCTGCTGTGTGTCCACTCCTCCCCTTTGCACTTGGCATGTATTCCTCTGCTGCTCTTGGCGTGTGGGGGGAGGCCCGGCTCTGTCTGGAGGTTCCTGTTCCCCAGCCCAGGCTGGGCCCTCCCTGAGGCTGGCTCGCAGGTCCACTGACTGGCCAATCTTGGTTTGCATGTAAAAGCCTAAAGTCATCCTAAACGCGTAATAGAAACAGGGGAGAAATCTTTCATGCAGGTCAGTGTTCCAAATGGCCCCCAAAGATGTCCATGCCCTAATCTCTGGAACCTGTGACTATGGGAGGTTACATAGTGATTTCGGCCGGCAAGAGGACCTCAGTCTTTGTCTTCTTTGAAGAGAGAATTCAGCAAAGAGACCAAGACTGCAAAGCAGGTACAGACTTTATTAGAAGCACAGTACATGTGGGAGAGCACACAGGCAAACTCATGGAGTAGGGGTAGCAATGCCTTGCGCTCTGGGGTAGCTTAGGTAGTTAATATGGGGTTAGTCTTCTGGGGTTTAGATGAGGGTGACCCTCCTTTTTTCTCCCCTATGATCATGTCATCTGCAATTCCTTATTTGGGCTTCCACCAAGCACTATTTTTTTTTCTTTAATAAATTTATGTATTTATTTATTTATTTTTGGCTATGTTGGGTCTTCGTTGCTGCACGCGGGCTTTCTCTAGTTGCGGTGAACGGGGGCTACTCTTCGTTGCGGTGCGAGGGCTTCTCATTGCGGTGGCTTCTCTTGTTGCGGAGCACGGGCTCTAGGCACATGGGCTTCAGTAGTTGTGTCACGTGGGCTCAGTAGTTGTGGCTCGTGGGCTCTAGAGCGCAGGCTCAGTAGTCGTGGCGCACGGGCTTAGTTGCTCCGCAGCACGTGGGATCTTCCCGGACCAGGGCTTGAACCCGTGTCCCCTGCATTGGCAGGCGGATTCTCAACCACTGCGCCACCAGGGAAGCCCCTCAAGCACTATTTTGAATCTTTCTCGTGAGCACCTAAGCAAAACCCAGGGGGAGAGGGGGAAGGGTCAAAACCACAATGCTAATGATATTACAGTGTGGCCAAGGTCACTAGAGGATGACCTGGGACCCCTTCTGCACATGTGTCGGGCTGGGAAATATTGACCACAAAAATGAGGAGGCTGTGGTGGGCTGCTTTGTCTTTCAGCCAATCACGGCGCTTAATTCTTGTTGGTAGTTTATCTCAAAGGGTCAGCATGAAACCAGTTGAAACCAGTTGTAGCAGGTTAACCCAGGGCCTATCTATCTCCTTCCTCAACAGTAGAGGGGAATTAAGGTAGCAGGTGGAATTAGGTTGCCAGTCAGCTGGCCTGAAAATAAGATTCTCCTGGGTTATGCTGGCTAATTAAAGGATGAGGTTCCTTTAAATATCGAAGAGGAAGGTAGAGGAGTGAGGGTCAGAGTGATGCCACGTGAGAAAGAGTCCACTGCCTTTGCTGGCTCCCAAGATGGAAGGGGCCAGGAGCCAAGGAATACACAGACTCTGCCCTAGAGCTTCCAGAAGTAATGCAGCCCTGGCAATACCTTGATTTCAGCCCAGTGAGACCGCGTTGGACTTCTGACCTCCCAAACTGTAAGATAAAAGTGTGCGTTGCAGGGCACTACGTTGGCCATCATTTATTACAGCAGCAAGAGGAAGCTAGGAGAAGCTAAGGGGTGGATATTAGCGTCCTCTTCATTCTTTGAAAAAACTAGCTTGTGGTGTTTCTTTACATTGTTTCAATTTTGCCATTTTAAATCAACCCCCAATCTGCTCTCAGTTCAGGATTTTAAAATAAATGTGCAGAAAATTGGATTGTGGTGGTGGCCTTGGTGCGGCAATGAATGCTTTGAAGCACCTCTGAGGGCCCTGGAAGGCAGCTGGATTTCTTTTGCCTGGGTTTGATTTTAAACTACTCCTGAAGGAGATTGCAGAGTGCGCCCTGTGTAGTGGGCCACCTGTATCGGGGGCCCCCGGCTGTGTCCCAAAAGGCCTTTCCTACACCCTGCCCCCGCCCCCCCCCCCAGTCATGATGGCTGCGTTTGAAGCAGGTGCAGTCTGGGTACAGCAGACAGGCTTTCTTCTTTGTCTGGGCTGTGCCTGCCCCTTTGCTGAGGAGGAGAAGTGGGCTGCCGGCTCACCTTTGTCCCCAGGCGGGTTGGGGGAAAGGACCAGAGCAGAAATGGGTGGTCCTGGACCGCCACTCCACCTTCAACTAGTTTTTTTTAATGAATTTATTTATTTTTGGCTGCGTTGGGTCTTCGTTGCTGCGTGTGGGTTTTCTCTAGTTGCAGTGAGCGGGGGCTACTCTTCGTTGCAGTGTGCGGGCTTCTCATTGCGGTGGCTTCTCTCGTTGCGGAGCACGGGCTCTAGGCGCGTGGGCTTCAGTAGTTGTGGCACGCGGGCTCAGTAGTTGTGGCGCACGGGCTTTGTTTCTCCGCGGCACGTGGGATCTTCCCGGACCAGGGCTTGAACCCGTGTCCCCTGCATTGGCAGGCGGATTCTTAACCGCTGCGTCACCAAGTAAGCCCTCGAGTAGTTTTGAGCTCTGTTTTTGTTTGTTTTCTACATGGGGTTGCTCATCAGATGTCAGAGGGTTCTGCAACTTTAAAACAAAAACACTTTGAAAACTGTAGTGGAATCCCACAGAGAGGAGTGCCACAGCTCAGTGAACATCTGTTTAAAGGAGCGGCCAGACAGCCTCTGGCTGGCATTGCAAGGTGGTTCTGTTTGGGACTGTTTTCCAACTTAGAGGGGGTACCCTCAGCAAGAAACATTGTTGCAGTGTGGAATTCATGACCCCCAAAATAGTGCCAAGGCACTGAGGGCTCATTTTGACCTTCTTTTTATTTTTATTGCTGCTTCAGCTAGCCTGGGATGATGGAATTAACACGGGCCTGCATTCCAGTGTGGCCCCACCATTTGCTGGCCACAGTTGCCTTATCTGCACCAAGAGGCTGCTGACCTCTGCTTTGTCGGCCTCACAGAATTGTTGGAGTAGCCAATTAACTGCTAATGCAAATAGGCTGTGTTGTCCAGCTATTAGCCAAGTTAGGCTCCCCAGAGGGGAAGAGAATGGGAAAGAGGCCACCTGCCCAAGGGCTGCCTTCTTTGCTTGCTTGCATTGGTTCTAATGAGCATTCAGGGGCTTTCGTTTACAAAAGCCTTTATTGACCAGAACCAAAATGCCCACCGAATTACTGAGCTGGGCTCAGAGTCCCAATGAGCTCAGAGGAAGAACTGTCCCGGGAGCAATTCTAATTTAGTTGCTCTTCATATCCCGTTGGCCTCCTGCAGAGTTCTGGGCTATCTTTCGGGAGCAATCCATTTTACTTTCTCACCATTCATTCATTTGGCTCTGTCATCCAGCTTAAAAACAAAAAAGCAAAAATCCAAAGTAGTGCCTAAAAAGAAACAAACAAGAACTATATTTTAATCTTTCATTCGTAAAATACAGTATACCATGTGGACTTGCAGAAGTTTGGGGCTCCCATTAATTTCCTCCCAACACTTGGCTTCCCACCCCTCCCCCGCAGCTGCTCCTGGCCAAGGTTAGTGATGACCTCAGTGTGGCTAGGTCCAAGGGTCATCTGACACCCTCCCCTGGAAGCACTTTCTCCCCTTGGCTTCTGGGAAGCCGCACTGGTCGTTCCTTGCCATTCTTCCTCACCTCTGACCTTAGGGCTTGTGGGGATGCCTTGGGCCTAGTCCACCTGCTTTACTTGCACTCGCTTCCCAGGTGCTTTCACCAGCCTCATGGCTTTAAATGAAATCCCATCTGCATGCTTTTCACTCTTCAGTTTCTATCCCCAGCTCTGATCTCTCTTGACCTCCAGGCGCCTGCATTCAGCATCCCCACGTGGTCGTCTGATGTCTTGCTGGTGTTAAGTTACTGAAATTCTTCCGGTTCATCTGTTCTCCCCTCCCACCAACTGAGTCCTCGCCCTTCGCTCAGGATTCCTGGACCTCCCCATAATCCAGCAACCAAAGGGTCCATGCCGTGTGCAGCCATGTTAAGTTATTTTGACTATTACCCTTGCTCATACGCGTCACAGAAGACCCAGTGCAAACCTGAGCTGCTGCTGGCTGCCTCCAAGCCTGCCCCTCCCACCTGAGTAACTGGCATCCCCATGCTGCTAGGGGCTCTGGCCACTCCTCCATGGCTTCCTTCCCTCATGGCCCCCATCTGATCTGTCAGCGGACCACGCCTGTGACCACCCTCGGAATCATCCAGACTCCCACCTGTTTCACCTCCTCTGGCTACCTCCCTTGGCTGGGCCACTGTCCCCTCTCATTGGAGCCCTGGCAGTGACCTCCCAACAGGTGTCTCAGGGTTCACTTCTGCCCCCTACGGTCCAGTCTCTACACAGCAGCCAGACCATCTTTAGAGACCTAAATCGCATTGCATCCCTCTGCCCAGAACCCTCCAGTGGCTTCCAGTTGTAATGAAAATAAAACCTAAACCCCTCTGTGGCCTACAAGTTCCAACAGAATGGGGCCTACGCATGCTCTGACCTTGGCTCCCACCCCTGCCCGGGGCTGGCTTGCTGCTTCTCCAGGATGCTAAGCAGTCCATCGCCTTGGCATCTTCCTGTTTGCCCTCTCCTCTGGCTAGAAGTTCCTCCCCCAGGTAGTTGCATGGTGGGTCTCGAGGGCTTTGGAGCACCCCCATCAAGGTGGGACAGCTCGGGGCTTTGACTGTTTCTACTTGGAGAAGGGTCACAAAAGGTGGAGCAGTTTTACCCCAGATAGAGGCTGTTGAGCAGGGTTTCTCAACAATGGCACCGTTGACATTTGGGGTGGGAGAATTCAGCGGGAGGGCTGTCCTGTGCATCATGAGATACTTAGCAGCATTCTTGACTTCTCCCCACTAGGTGCCAGTAGTACCCCCTCCCAAGTCAGCCAGCCCCAAATGAGTGCAGACATTGCTCAATGGCCCCTGGGAGCAGAACCGCCCAGGTTGAGACCCGCTGCTGAACAGACAGACGTATTCTTTGTGATTCCACTCTCCATTTTCAGTTCCTCGTGAGTCACTGGAGTTTTCTGTCATCGTCACATTGCCTCAGGATACACATGTGAGAGTAAATCCGATCACAGCCAACCAGGAAAACACCGTAGGCTCCTCGGTGAGCTTTGAGCTCATCCTAGTTAGATCAGGTGCATCACCAATCTCCTTAGGTAGTTATTTTCTGCATAGATTCCCACAGATGGCTTGTCCCATCTAGTTTGTGTTGATCCTTATTAGCTTCAGTTTTAGCTGACGACCTTGTCTTTTTAAATACGTTTTACCATTTTCTGAGAACCGGTGAAAAAGAATAAACAGAAAAATGAGCCAAAGACTTGACCAGGCAATTCATAAAAGAAGAAATCAAATTGGACGACAAACATGAAAATATGCTCAACCTCATTAGTAATTGGAGAGATGCAAATTAACCTATAATAAGATAAAATTACATACCCTCCAGTAAGCTAAAAACTATAATGAAGTCTGACAATACCAGGTGTTTACATGGTTACATGAGTAATATGTGCTCTTTGTAGTAAAATTTGAAAATGTAGAAAGGTGTCAAGAAAATGCAAACCCCATAACCCAGGGTTAACCACTGTTAACATGTTGGAATACAGTATTTTTTTTTTTTTTTTTTTTTTTTTTTTTTTTGCCGCACTGCATGGCTTGCGGGATCTTAGTTCCCCTACCAGGGATTGAACCCGGGTCCTGGCAGTGACAGTGCTGAGTCCTAACCACTGGACCACCAGGGAATTCCCTGGAATACCGTATTTCAGTAGTAGTTTTTTTCTCTGTAGAAATATATATTTCACATTATTAGTATTGACCTGTGTATATAGCTTTTTCCCTTATTGTGAAATATGACATAGATATAGAAAAGTGTGCAAGGCCTTTAACAAATAAGTATAAAGTGAAGATCTGTGTCATCACCAATCAGGCCAAGCAATAGAATGTTGACAGCACCCAGGTGGACCTCTGTGTGCCCCTCCTGATCACAGACCCACCCTCCCCCCAGAGGTGACACTAGCCTGCCTTTTGTGCAGTCATTTTTTTTGCTTGATACTTCTACCACCTATGCATGTGGCCCTAAATAGTTTAGTTTGGCCTGTCCTGTAGTCTTGTAGAAATGGAATTACGCTCTATGTAGGCTTTTGTGTTTTGCCTCTTTCCCCCACCATTGCTAATGATCTGTTGTGTGTATTTGTGGCTCATTCATTTTCATTGCTATGTATTACTCCACTGTTTGAATATACCACAAGTTTTTTAAAAAATTCATTTCTTCTTTATTTTTTTAAAATTTATTTATTTATTTATTTTTGGCTGCATTGGGTCTTTGTTGCTGTGCGCGGGCTTTCTCTAGTTGCGGCGAGCAGGGGCTACTCTTCGTTGCGGTGCGTGGGCTTCTCATTGCCATGTCTTCTCTTGTTGTGGAGCGCAGGCTCTAGCACGCAGGCTTCAGTAGTTGTGGCACGTAGGCTCAGTAGTTGTGGCGCACAGGCTTAGTTGCCCCGTGGCATGTGGGATCTTCCCGGACCAGGGTTCGAACCCATGTCCCCTGCATTGGCAGGAGGATTATTAACCACTGTGCCACCAGGGAAGTCCCTTGTTCTCTTACTGATGGATATTTGGGTTGTTTCCAGTTTTTGAATGTTTCAAGCAGTTCTGTCATAACCATTCTTACGTAGATATGTACAAGTTTCTCTAGGGTACTGGTTCTTTTTTTGTTTTTAACTTATTGAAGTATACTTGGTTTAGAATGTTGTTAATTTCTGCTGTACAGCAAAGTAATTCAGTTATATATACATTCTTTTTCATATTCTTTTCCATTATGGTTTATCACAGGATACTGAATAGAGTTCCCTGTGCTCTACAGTAGGACCTTGTTGTTTGTCCATTCTATATATAACAGTTTGCATCTGTTAATCCCAAACTCCCAATCCAGCCCTCCCCCACCCCCCTCCCCCTTGGCAATCACACGTCTGTTCTCTATGTCTGTGAGTCTGTTTCTATTTTGTAGGTAAGTTTATTTGTGTCACATTTTAAATTCCACATATAAGTGATATGATATTTGTCTTTCTCTGACTTACTTCACTTATGATAATCTCTAAGTTCATCCATGTTGCTGCAAGTGGCATTTCATTCTTTCTTATGGCTGAGTAGAGTTCCACTGTATATATATATCTAGGGTGCTGGTTCTTAAACTGTGGTCTGGGGACCCTTGGAGGGCCCCCAAAGTGTTTTCAGGAGTCCACAAGGTCAGGCTGTTTTCATAATAACACTACGATATTAAATGCATTTTGCATTATTTTCTCATGAGTGTATGTTATTTCCAGAGTTGATGTGATGTGTAACAACATTACTCTGATGGCTAATGGAATGTGGGCTTGCGTCTTCTTGTGTTTTACATTTTTCTCAGTTTTAATTTCTAATATGATAAATGTCAATGGATATAACCCACATAAACAAAAGCTTTTTGAGATTCTCAAGTTTTGAGCGTATAAGGCCAAAAAGTTTGAACATTGCTGTCCTCGGATTCTACCTAGGAGTGGAGTTTCTGGGTTATGTAGTATTTGTAACTTCAGTCTTAGCAGGTGATGCCACACCGTCTTCCAAAGTGGTTGTGCCAACACTTGGCACTGTCAGACTTCTGTATAATTTTAGCTACTAGTGGGTGTGTACTTTTATATTTTTATGGTTTCGTTTGCATCTCTCTGGTTACTAATGAAGTTGGGCATCTTTCCATATGTTTATTGTCCAATTTGATTTCTTTATGAATTGCCTGGTCAAGTCTTGGCTCATTGATCTATTCTTTTCCTATGGTTCTCACACACGATGCTTTATTTCCTCATGTGCTTGGTTATTTTTGGCTGTGTACTACTCATTGCCCTTGAACTATATATGTGGGGATGCTTTGAAGTCTAGGATAAATGTACCTTCTTCCAGAGAAGATTTGTATTTGACTTTGTCAGGTGCCCTTAGGACATTATTAGCCTGGGACTACTTAAAACAAGTGTCTAATTTTTTCCCTTTGTTTCCACAGCACCAAGGCAGCCTTCCTTGCAGTCCTCTGGAGGTTGAATTGGGAAGGGGCAAGTTTGTTTCTGAGTCACCCTTACCCCAAGGGTATAGCCCTCTGGTGTCCCAGTTTAATGTGGGAAGAATTTTTCTATTAAATAGATTCCTCAATTTAGGTGGTCATGGTCCCAAACTACAGTCCCCTTTGCCTGTCTTGGAAGGTTGCCAAAATCAAAGGCAAAGTTTGTCCAGCTGGGTGTGCATGGGTTCCCGCATCTCTGGATTTCCTGCTGTCTCTTAGGTTTTGCCATGTTTGTTGTTGTTGTTTTTTACCATTTTGTCAGTTCTTCAGTGTTTTTAAGGGTACTTTTTTAAAATCACCCATTTTAGTTGTTCTTAATTGGAAGGTTGCTCCAAATAATCTGTCCTGCCATTACTAGAAACACAAATTGATATATCTTTATCCTGTTTATGTAACCTTACATTTTCTTGTGTAATTAAAATTGTTTTCAATACATGATTTCTGATGGATATTAAGGTGGACTCCAGGTCTTTGCTATTATAAATTACATTTCAGTAAACGTTTGTACATAATATTTGGCTGACGATAATGGTACCTAATGACAGGGTGGCTGGGAGAGGGCGGAGAGAGAGGGTGTGAACCTTAGCGCTCCATTCAAGTCAACTGTTGTTCCTTTTCTTATCACATACACACATGAGGTGGCCAAGGGGGCCTGCGGACGAGGAGACAGTCTCGTGCCGAGCGTGTGGGGAGCCAGCTAGACAGTTAAGGGTTAGAGGAGTAATGTCAGGTGACAAAGGGAGCCGATTAAGGAACGTGGATTGCCAAGGTACCCTGAGGGCCTGGCTCGAGTCACAAACCCTGAACTGGCAGCTGTGCCAATGCCAGTCAGCACAGGGGTGTGAGACAGCGTGGCCAGGCTGCTGGTTGCTGGGCATATGTTCGGTCCCCTCCAGGAGGTGTTAATTAAGTGCCTCCAGGCACCCTGCTCGGTACTGGGCCAACGGAGGTGACTCGGGCACTGGCCTCGCTTCCAGAAGGTCCCAGCGTAGTGGGGCTAGAGAGTGGGTTCTCCTCTCGAGGTTGGGGATTAGTAGGGTGAGAGCAGAACGTTGTGACACGGATTGCTGATGCTCACTCGGGTCTCTGCTGTGACCACGCTGGGGCTGTACCCCAAGGGGAGCAGGAGGGGCTGCCAAAGCGCTGCCTGGCAGGCTCTGCAGGTCAGCTGGGGCAGGAGGTTCGGCCGGGAGTGGGAAGATGGGGCCAGGACCAGAGAGTGGGATTTCCAAGGTGGTGCAGTTTCTTGTGCCGAGTGGGGATGCAGTTGCCTTTAGCAGAGTGAGGTGGGTGAAGGGTTTTGGAGATGCGGAAGGTGGTGAAGGGGCCGAGGGCAGGATCTGGAGGATACCCAGGCCGCAGTTAGCATACTAGGTTGACTTGGGCTAGAGGGAGAACCCAGCCACTGCCGGGCGGCTCCACTCGCTCCATGACTCGGAGGGAATATGCTGGAAGTCAGGAGAGGATGGCCTTAAGGAAAGGGGCAGCAGCTAGGTAGCTGCAGCCTCACAAGAGGAGGGAGGGCTGACTGAGGGTGAGGGTGGGTTTCTTGGAGGGCCTGATCTTCCCTAGAGAGGAGGAAACAGGCAAAATGTCGTAAAGGTACTTGCCCATGGTCACAGATGGTAACCTTTATAACCACTGCCTCTGAAGTGCAGAAGCCTTTGTGTAGCAGGTTGATTTCCCTTCTCCTCCCACAAGTTGAAATAGTTCCATTTTCACATACCATACAATTCACCGACTGAAAGTGTACAATTCGGTGGGTTTTAGTATATTCAGAGTGGGGCAACCATCACATTGCATTCTGGAGCATTTCTGTCACCCCAAAAAGAAGCCCCATGCCCTTCAGCAGCCCCTCTCCCAATCCACCCCCCTTCCTCCCTGGCAGCCACTAGTCTGCTTTGTATCTGTGTATTTGCTTATTTTAGAGACTTCATAGGAGTGGAATCATGCAGTGTGTAGCCTTTTGTATCTGGTTTCTTTCAATCAGCATAATGTTGACAAGGTTCATCCATATTGTAGCACGTGTCAGTGCTTCATGCCTTTTTATGGCTCAGATGATGGACACGGGTTGTTTCTACACTTCGCCTACTATGAATACTGCTGTAAACATTCATGTACAGACTTTTGTGTGGATGTAAGTTTTCAATTATCTTGGGTAGAATTGCTAGGTCAGATGGTAATGCTGTGCTTTACTTCTTTGGGAACTGTCAGGCGGGTTTACAAAGCTGCTGCATCATTTTACAATCCCACCAGCAGCGTGTGAGGGTTCTAGTTTCTCCACATTCTCACCAATGCTTATTTTCTGTTGTTGTAGTATCTCATTGTGGTTTTGCTTTGCATTTCCCTAGTGACTAATGAAGTTGAGCGTCCTTTCCTGTGCTTATTGGGTTATGTTCTTGAGTGAAAGTCTCTCCAATGCAGAGGGCACTAAAGTGGGAACCAGGAGGCTTGGAGCTAACTGTAGCCGTGCTCTGTTTCACAGTGGGCGCTTCTAACATTGCTTGTTAGATTGATTGAGTCACAGGTCCTTTATGGTATATTGTTCCTGTTACAAATATATCTTACCATCCCCATCCCTTCTTGAGAGCAGGGACCTTGTTAATCAGATCCATCAGTTACTGTCTGTGTTTCAGTCAGCACCCTCTCCCTTTCCTTGGTTCTCTTCACTCACCTAAGAACATGCTTAAGTTTTCCTTCATCCTGCAGAATCTCTCCTTCCCTTGCCTCCCTTTTAAGCTAATACCCTATCCCTTCCTCCTCCAGATCTCCAGTCCCTGCCCTTCCTCTTCATCTCCCTTTTTTCCTCAATCAAACTGGAGTGTGGCTTCCGTCATTTGCCCCACTGGTCTACTCAGAGGTTTCACTGAGACCATCAGGGCAAATGTATTTTTTAAGTAGATATTGAAGTAGCAGGTCCCAGATCATTGATACTGGTGACCTCATTGGGGTGTGGAATTGGAAGGAGTGGGGTGATTCTCCCTTGTTACTGTAGGGTTATTTGGGAAGATGCATACAGGGAGCTTCTTGAATTAGTTTAGTAGAGAGCAGGCAGTGGAAGTAGGGGTGCATAGAACTGGTGGCAGGAAATGTCTAGACTAGTGATATTCAAATAGTGGGCCCCTGAGGCCTTTGAACTGACATTGGGGTCCAGTGTTGTCTGTAAACACAATCAGTGATGCAGCTGGGTCATTCATGTACTGGAGTTAAAAATGTATTTAGATGTTGCTCTGATGAAACAAATTGCAGAAATTTTAGAGTCTGATAGGACAGGCTTTTCTTAAACTACTCTTTCTAAAACGTTCTGTTCCCATATGCAGACTATAGGGTCAAATTTTCAAGTTAAAAAAAAAAGTCTGTTAGGATTTTGATTGGAATTGCGTTGACTAGGTCGATTTTTAAGAAAGCTGACTTTTTTTTTTTTAAACAACAGTATTAAAATTTCCCATCCAAACTGGTTTTTCAATTTAGTTCTGTGTTCTTCTTTCACATTTTGTATATTTCTTCGTGTTCTACCTGACATTTCTTGTTAGACTTATTCCCAAGTACTTTATATTCCTGTTATAAATGGGATTTTTTTCTCATTAAATTTTCTAAGTAATGATTGGTGTCTGAGAAAGCTACTGATTTTTGTACATATATGTAATTTTTTTATTACTAACCACCTTACTAAACAATCTTTATTTCTTCTAGTTTTTCACTTGATTCTCTTGGCATTTCCAGGTATATGATCATATCATCTGAAAATAACAATGACTTTGCCTCTTTACCAGTATTTTTTTGCCCCTTAGTAATCTCTTATCTGATTCTCCTGGCTGCCACACCCAGGACTGTGTTAAATAACAATAGTGGTGCTAAGGGACCTCCTTGCTTGTTTGTGACTTTGGTTTGTGATATATTGCTTTGTCTTATTAAGGGTAAATCCTCCCTCCTGTTTTACAAAGGATTGGGATTTTTGAAAAATCAGAATTAGACACTGAATTGTCTCTAGTGGTGGTTTGGTATCTCAAGATCTGTGTGTTCCCCTTTAACCCATTAATATAGTAAATCCTATCCCTAGGCCTCTCCTGGTGAGCATCCAGGTGATCCCACTGTGCTGTGGACGTATTCATTTTGAATACATGCTTGGATTCTATTTGTGCACACTTTTTAAAATTTTTTTAATTTTTATTTTATTTATTTTTGGCTGTGTTGGGTTTTTGTTGCTGCGCGCGGACTTTCTCTAGTTGCAGCGAGGTGGGGCTACTCTTCCTTGCCGTGCGTGGGCTTCTCATTGCTGTGGCTTCTCTTGTTGCAGAGCACGGGCTCTAGGCGCGCGGGCTTCAGCAGTTGCAGCACGCGGGCTCAGTAGTTGTGGCTCGCGGGCTCTAGAGCGCAGGCTCAGTAGTTGTGGCGCACGGGCTTAGTTGCTCCGCAGCATGTGGGATCCTCCCGGACCAGGGCTCAAACCCGTGTCCCCTGCATTGGCAGGCGGGTTCTTAACCACTGTGCCACCAGGGAAGTCCCAATGCACACTTTATTTTTATATCAGTATTCAAAATGAGATTGGTCTATAGTGTGCTTTTTCTATGCTACCTTTTCCAGGTGTCACTAAAAGATGGGAAGTTTTTCTCATTTCTCTGCTCTAGAAAATTTGAACAGTAGAGAAATCATCTGTCTTTTGAGGATTGAAATAATTCTCATGTGGATTGAGCCTGGTTGATTCTTCTAGAGCAGTATTCATACACAGCTTTCACAGTTTTTTCCTCATGGTGCTCTATTTAGGTTTTCTCTATTATATATATTTATTCTGTCTATATGTTAGGTTTTCTTTCTTCTTAACTAAATTTTAAAAATTTATGTAGTTCTAGAATAATATCCATTTAATCTAGTTGAATATAAGCTCCATAAAGGCAGGATTTTTTTGTCTGTTCACTGGTGTATCCTTAGGACCTAGAACAAAGCAGGGCACATAGTAGGTACTTATAAATATTTGTATTATTATTTTGATTTCCTTTGTATTTTTTCTCACTCCTAATTTGGGTATCAGTTCTTTTTTTTTTTTTTCCATGATTAGCTTGGTGAGTGATTTAGCGCTTTGGTGATGATTTTTTAAAGAAACCTAGGCAGAAGGAGCAAGTCGCCTATTAGAGGAAAGAAATATAAGTCGGGTTCACGTCACCCTGCTTCATGACAGTATTTGATGCTGGAAGACATGGGGTTAATACCTCTACACAGTTTTGAGGGGAAAAGTTTGGATCAAGTTGTCATTCTCATGGAGAGGCAATACAAAGGCATTCTGAAAAATGTAAGGCTTCCTATACCCCAGTGTTGATAGCTTTATTTGTAATTACCAAATACTGGAGTCGGCCCAAATGCCCTTTGATGGGTGAATGGATAAACTGTGGTACACCTACCCTGTGGAATACTACTCAGCAATGAAAAAGGAACAAACTGTTGATACACACAACAACCTCATGAATGAATCTCAGATGTAGTATGCTGTGTGAAAGAAGCCAGTCTCAAAAGAATACATACTGCATTATTCCATTTCTATGACATTCTTGAAATAACATCAATATAGAGATGCAGAACAGATTAGTGGTGGTCACAGGTAGGGGAGGTGAAGAGGAAAGGTGGGAGAGAAGTGGGTATGCTTATAAAGAGGCAGCATAAGGGATACTTGTGCCAATGGAACTCTTCTTTATCTTGACTGTGGTGGTCACATTAATCTACACATGTGATAAAACTGTATGATACTTAATAAACACACAAATGAGTGCAAGTAAAACTGGGGAAATTTGAATAAGATGTGTGGGTTGTATCAATGTCAGTATCCTGATTGTGATAGTATACTATTTTGCATAATATGACCTTTGGGGAAACTAGGCAAAGTATACGAGGGATACAAGGGATCTCTTTATATTATTTCTCTTTTTTTAACATTTTATTTTTTATAGTTAATATACAATATTTATTAATGTAATACTAACATAGAATTAGGTTAATAGGTGTGGATAACAGTATTTTTATTCTTTTGACTATTTAATTTTTTAAATTGAAGTACAGTTGATTTACAGTGTTGTGTTTGTTTCAGGTGTACAGCAAAGTGAATCAGTTATACATACATACATACATAGATTCTTTTTCCGATTCTTTTCCCTTATAGGTTATTATGGGATATTGAGTAGAGTTCCCTGTGCTATACAGTAGGTCTTTGCTGGTTATCTATTTTATATTTGGTAGTGTGTATATGTTAATCGCAAACTCCTAATTTATCCTTCCCCCCCGTATTATTTCTGATAATTGTATGGGAATCTATAATTATCTCAATAAAAATTTCAGTTAAAAAATGGAATGCTTTGGAAGCTATATGTCACTCAGCAACCCTCCTGGAGACATCTACTTAATAATACAAAACAGCTAAGCAAGAGGTGATTCAAAATAATGATTCTGAACAGGGGACACACAGGGAGGGAGAGGTGTCTGGCAGGAAACCCTGGGCCCAGAGCTCAGAGCCACTTTGCCCATGGGGATTTCTGTTTGGTGTGGTGGGCATTAAGAGCTGCAGTCACAGGAGAAGGTGGGATCTGGCTGGGAGACTGGGTGAACGTGAGCGGTAGCTACCTGGGGAGCCCCAGAATTGAAGAGGGGGACAGAGCAGGACCAGCTTCAGGACACAGATTTCAAGGAAGGTTGCTCAGTGGTGTCAGAGCTGGTGGAGCGTCAGGAGGAGCCCTGAAGTCCACCACATGTGAACCTGGACATGGTGTTTCTCCCCCAGGCTGACCTCTCCCCCCGTGCTCCCCAGCTGGGCGGATGGTGTCGCCATTCTCGTCCATATGCCAAGGGATACATGTAGGTCATCCTTGCACTCCTCTCCCCCCCGAAACCCCTCTTAAGTCTCCCCACTGCCCTTCCCCAGCCTGGCCTTCCTCATCTGTTGCCGCCTTCTCTGACCACTCCCTGCCGCATACTCTGTTCCAGCCCTCCTGACTTCCCCCTGCTCTCCGCGAATGGCCGGCTCCTGCACCCCTGAGGCTTGACTCGGGAGGCTGCCTATGCCCCAAGGCCCTCTCCCTCTGCTTCCCTTTCCGATCTGAGCTCAGCTGCCGCCCACTCCCTGAAGCCTGCCACACAATCACAGCAGCCGTCAGTCACCAGCTCCGCCTGGCACACGCAGCTGTCATAACCCCATTTGTTTAAATATCTCCACCCCTGGACTGAGGTCAAGAACTCTGCTTTTCTCATCTTTCTCTCTCTCCCAGTCCCTGGTCCGTGGTGTTTGGTGACTGAATAGTCCTGCGCTAACTTTTTGGTTCTATAATCCTATGAAAAGCATTCACCGAAGGATTGCCTTCAAACGAAAACTCCTTAGGTCATTGACGATATGATTTGGATTTGCAGAAATCTGAATGAGACTTGTGTTATGTCTGAGCAAACCCTAGCAGCCCCTGGAAGTACGCCCTGTTTCGTGTTTGGGCAGTCAGGCTCCGAGCCTGGTTCGGGGCCAGGTGTATTTACAGAGAGCAAGACATCTGCCCTCTCCTCCCCCTCACGCCCGTCCTCCCACTCCCCCTCCTGTGGGCTGGCTCCGCCCGGTTCCCTGTAGTCTCTGACTCAAATCATCTTTCCACTGGCTTCCCTGTGAATGTCATCCTGAAATGCAGGTTTCCTTTTTTTTTTTTTAATGGCTTAAGAAATTGATATATAATTCACATAACATAAAATTCACCCCTTTAAAGCGTACAACTCAGTGGCATGTAGGACATTCACCAAGTTGTATGACCGTCACCTCTGTCTAGCTCCAAGACATTTTCATCGCCCAAAGAGGAAACCTCATACCCATTAAGCAGTCAGTCTACATTCTCCCCTCCCGCAGCCCCTGGCAACCACTCATCAGCTTTCTGTCTCTGTGGATGTACGTATTCTGGATGTTTCATATAAATGGAATCATGCACTATGTGGCCTTTTGTTTCTGGCTTCTTTCACTTCGTATAAGGTTTTCAAGGCTCATGCAGGTTGTAGCCTGGCTCAGTCCTTCTTTTCCTTTTTATCACCAAATAATGTCATGGCACGGATAGACCGCTTCCAGTAGAATTCTGTGCTGTGAGGCCACCGTTTGTAGCTGCCTTTTTCGTGGACGTTTCCCAGGGCCGAGATCAGAGCTGAGCACCCTGTCCTGCCCATCAGGAACTATTTGTTGGATGAATGAATGGAGCTTCCTGTTCAGTGATTCTGGGGGTCTGCTTGTATTTGTCAGTGGAGACGCAGCCGGGATCTCCTCGCCCGGGGCTCGGCGGTGGGCTGCAGCCCGGTGGATGGGAGCTCGCGGTGTGGAGAGGGGAAGGCTGTGGGTAGGGAAGGGACCAGTGAGCAGGCTGGGGTAGCCTGAACAAGACCCTCTTCCGGGTCCCAGGCCCATTTGGGCCGCCGGCTCCTCCTCGCCAGCTTGCTCAGTTTGGAGGGAAGATGTCCAGCTTCTCTTGTCGTGAGGGGGCTGCGCATGAGGCCGAGGGGAGAAGCAGGTCTGCACACGGTTCCCTAGGCTCCTCCCCTCCCCTCTCCCGCTGTCTTCCTCCCCGACACTGACTTGAGGAGGGGGAGAGGGAGGGGGTCTTCCACCCAGCTTCCACATCTCCTTCTGGACAGGGGATGTGCTCCTGAGCTTGGCTCCTTCCCACATTTGTTGTCATTACCATTTTTATTGGAAACATGTCATAGTTAGAAATTTGGGAGAATTAGCACCTGTATGATATCGCATCTTCCTATCCACAACCTAGTCTTTTCATTTGTTCAAGTCGTCTTTTGTGTTTTTCAGTACGGTTGACCCTTGAACGATACGGGTTTGAACTGCGCAGGTCCAGTTATACACGGATATTTTTCAGTAGTAAATGCTACAGTACCAGACAGTCTGTGGCTGGTTGACTCCGTGGATGCACAGGGCTGACCGTAAGTTGCATGCGGATTAACCCCTGCGTTGTTTGAGGGTCAGCTGTACTGGTTTCATTTTTTTCCTTCACTCAGTTCTAGTATACTTCTTAAGGATCTTTTTAAATTGAGGTATAATTTACATACCTCAGATGTTAAGATTTTCAGGAATGTTCTTCAGTAGCGTTTTAAAAATTTGTGTGCACTTGGTTCTAGTAAGGTTCTTAAGTATTTTTTATTGAGGTATGATTTACATATAGTTAAATGCTAAGGTATTAAGATCCTTAAGTTCAATCAGTTTTGACGAACGCATGTCAAGACAGAACATTTTCATCATCCCAGAAAGTTCCTTCATATCACTTCCCAGCATCCCTCACCCAAGCAACCACTGAGCTGATTTTTACACCGCAGGTTAGTTTTGTCTCTTTTAGAATTTCATAGAAATAAACCATATCATATTTACCCTTTTGTGTCCGGCTTTTCTCATGCAGTATAATATTTCCAAGGTCCATCCATGTTATAATACGCGTCAGCTGTTCCTTTTCCACGTCTCTTCAGCTCCTCTGACTTTGATTTATCTGTTGTTCTGATCTCATCCACCTTTGCTCTTCTGGAAGCTCATCTTCGTCCTTGGATTGCCCATTTTCTCCCCACCCCCTTGTTCCTAGGGCTCGTCTGCATGTACTCACTTGTGCGCTCCTTTCCTGATACTCCCCAGTGGTTTTGAGAGACAGGGGTATAAATGTGCTTGGTGTCCACCATCCGGAACGGAAAATCTGGGCGGATTTTTCGTTATCCGAGCAGTCTCTAGTGTGGCATTACATCTTGAAGGTCTCTGTGAGAAAGGACCAACTGTTCTCCCGTTTTGTATTCTTCCTCTTTTCCACATTTGTTTTCAAAGCAGCAAAGAACAAAAGTGATGATGTCTGTTTCCTCCAAGCCTTCTGATAAAGGAGTATTAACCTTTCAGCCTAAACTTTACTGCAGGTCCAAGAATAACTTACTTAAGAGGAAATGGGACTGTTGACATTTTACATGATTTTAAATGTTAAAGATCTTTTCATGGGTAGGATTGAATGGAAAATCTCTGTATGAGATGGAGGTCGAAGGCAAGGGGTAGGAATTGTTTCGCTAGGTTCTGGGAATACTCAGCCCCCAGCCTGCTTCTTAGGAGTAGAAGTGCGCATGGTCCTGCTTGTAATGTCTTCAGAAAAGTAACTGATGCTTTTCCTTCCCTCCCGGGGTAATGCAAGCTCTCCCCAGAGGGTTAGGGACTCTAGGGCTGGTAGGGAGGGGATGCAGTGGAGTGAGGCAGTGGCTCTGGCTGTCACAGCCCCTGTAAGACAGTGGTAGGAGGTGGGGCCTTGTGGTAGCAATGCCTGGGCCTGGGCTGGCGGGAGCCTGTGACCAGACATTAAAACGTGTCATCAACAAAACTCTAAGTTTGGGGTTTGAAGTATTGCTGAGGTTGTTATGGTTTCAAGAATAGAGTATGATGGACATATAGACACTACCAAACGTAAAACCGATAGCTAGTGGGAAGCAGCCGCATAGCACAGGGAGACCAGCTCGGTGCCTTGTGACCACCTAGAGGGGTGGGATAGAGAGGGTGGGAGGGAGGGAGACGCAAGAGGGAGGGGATATGGGGATGTATGTATACATATAGCTGATTCACTTTGTTATACAGCAGAAACTAGCACACCATTGTAAAGCAATTATACTGCAATAAAGATGTTTAAAAAAAAAAAAAGCAGCAGCAGAATAGAGTATGCTACGTCTTCAGAGCGGGATGTGTTGCTACTTTTTTTGCCCCCAGCTCTGCAAGGGCGGCTCAGAATCTCCGCCCTCTGTCGTTTGTCCGCCTGTCTTTGGCTGTCTGTTAGTCCATCAGGGATGTGTTGGAGAAATGTGAACGCGCTCTTGGAAAGGTGTATTCCAGCCCGGGAGGGAAGCGCACGGTGCCAGCCCAGGTTGTCGGCGTGCCGACTCCACACACCTCCCTTCAATAGAACCTCTCACAGCCCGAGAGGCTGGGGATGGGGGTGGAGAGCAGGGGAGAAACCTAATTATGCAAATTTTGATCTTAAAGCTTTATTCGTCTGTTTCCTGGCAGGCTGTTCTTTAATCTCAAGAGCAGGATTGCTCAGAATTACCATATATTCCAGTTAATTGCATTAAAATTATAGCAAAGGTTGTTTTTGCTATAATCAAGAGTGATTTTGATTAATACTCATGAAATCAAATGCCTCGCCAGCGGTGGGGAAGAGAGCAGCCTTCTCAGTCCGCTGGGCCTTCTCTTCCCTTCCACCCGTTTTTCCAGAGGCCAGAGATGCAAACACATCTGAAAGGTTTTTCTCTTTTAAACCAACTTGCTTACACGGATAGTCATTTTTCAAGACAATCTCTCAAAGAGGGGTTCTGATTATTTGCCTCTGTCCTTAGTGCAAAGGTTATAAGATAGCTCTTTATTGAGGGAGGCAAGGAAAGGGCCCGAGCAGAGGTCTCAGCTGGTGACAGTGACAAGAGCACCTGCCATCTCATGGTGGGCTCTGTGTGACCTGGCAGAGATTCAGACCGTCTAAAGAGTGTCTTCTGTTGGGTCATTGAGCACCTCGGGAAGATGTGCAAGAAGCCTGACCACACGTATGGACAAGGCATTAGACTCACATACAGATGAGACAGACACAAAATGCAAGGTAACTCTAGAGCATGGTGGTGACGGTGGGCATGGAAGAAATGGCTAGATTCCAGAGATTTTTTTTCAGGTGAATTGACTGACCTCATTGATGGGTGGGAGGGGGAGGGGAAGGGGTCAAGGGCAAAATAACGCCCACATTTCCGGCTTGGGCAGCAGTAACTGGGGGTTCCGGTTACTCAGTTGGTGGTCATTTGGGGAGCCTGGTCTGGGGAAGGAAAAGAGAATGTCTGCTTTTAGCCCCACACGGAGGCAGCTTGGAGCACCAGCGAGAGACTCTGAAGTCATGCCAGGCTGTGCGCTTTCACCCCAGGGCTATGCTTGTGCCTCTCTTAGCCTTGTCACTCCCCAGTAAGGGCTGGGATAAGACCCACTTGGCAGGGGTAGTCATGAGAGCATTTGGGGACATTATGGATGATGTAGAACACCTCGCACGGTGCCTGGTATGGAGGAGGCCCTCAAACACCAATGAGAAGCCTCTTCCAGAGCCTTCCGTCTGCAGCAACAACCCTCAGAGGGAAGACAGCCCGTCTTCCCCATCGGCAGAGAGGTTTAGAGTTGGAGTTGGCAAGGAGGCCCAGAAAGTGTTAGCCCAGTGGAACGATTTGCCAATACTGACAGACTGATAACCTCGAGATGCTTTGTGTTTCAGAGCCCTTTTACTTCCTAAGTATTTTAGCACATGCTGTCTGATTTTTGCACCTGGGGCTACTGTCCTGAGTACCATGTCCTTGAGACGTGGCGAACTCGAGGGAGAAAGAGGTTGAGGGCCTGCAGAGGGTCACACGGCACATTAGGTCAGAGCTTTGGAGTCGGCACCTGCTGTGTGCCAGGCACAACAGCAGCTCTGGGATTACCGTTGCCAGTGTATTGAGGAGGAGACCAAGTCTCAGCAATGACTGTGCTTGTGGGAGAGGTGATGGTGGCCTGGGCTAGGGCGGCTGGAAACAGGAGTCTGGAGGTCTCAACATGAGGTGGAAACCAAGTCGTGGGCCTGGACCACATCACCCAGGGAGTGAGTGGAGAAAGAAGGAAGGATGGATGGAGAGGGTGACAGCACAGGTTAAGGCTGAGGAAGAGTTGCCAGTCAGGAGCCAGGGAAGGGATGGCCACAGAGGCGGAAAGAAAATCAGAAGAAAAAGAAGCCATGTCCGAGTTCCAGCTCACATTCCTGAGAACGGTTTCCAGGAGCGGTGGGCAAAGCCAGCCTGCAGGGGGTGATGGAGTGAGGCCACCCTAGGGAAGGAGGCCCAGAGTGCCTACTCCTCCCGCCTGTGAGGGGCAGGATGGAGAGGGTAGCAGCCAAGGGGCAGGAGGGGCTGGGAGGCTTGAGCATTTCACAGGCTGCAGAGAAGGAGCTGCTGGAGCTGGAGGTTGGGGGAGGGTGACGTCGCCGGACGGGGTGCCCCTGCATGCCAGGCGCACTCACATCCCTGTCCACGATCTCGTTTTGTCTTCCCAGTAGCCTCAGGGACCTACAGTGATGAGCCTCAAAGGAGGAAACGGAGGTTCTGGGAGACGCATGAAACCCTCCCGAAGTCCCGTAGCTAGTGAGTGGCAGGGCTGGGTTTGGATGCACTTGGCCTAGCACTTTGGCCTTTGACCGGGCTGCCAGCAGGCACTTGGACAGGGCCCCCAGTCTGTCTGTCCTGCACACTCCCCATCCCCTTGGTTGGGCTGCCTCCCCCTTCCCGATTGAGTGGGTGTGGCAGCTGTGGGATTAGTTATCCCTCTGTCGGTTCGTGTTAGTTACAAAGATGAGGGAACCACGGGGCTGGGCTCTGGGACTGGGTGATCACTGTTGGGGGTGGGGACTCGTGGCTCCCTGGCTGCTTCTGGGGACCTGTGTGTCAAAGACAGTTCAGCTCCAAAAATGGGTCCTGAGCCTAGCGGGTCCCCTGTGCCTCTTCTGCCGGTCACCCCAACCAAAGCCCCTAAAGCTAGCTACTAGATTCATGGCAGGCCTACTACTGGTAATGACCTGACGTACACAGGGAAACCCAGATGCTACTCAGATCCCCAGGGGTCCAGTGAAATGTATTACAGGGGAGCTCTGTGAGTGAGCTAGAAACTTCCACATCCTCTCGTATCACCTTGCCCCTTCACTCTCTCATCCTTGTCCCCAAATAACCTTCCCAGTTTAATTGCTCAAGTTCACCCATGCATCTGTTGTTTTTCTTTGAGTTATAATTCACATACCGTACAGTTGACCCTTTAAAGTATACAATTCCGTGGATTTTTTTTTAGTACGTTCACAATTGTGTAACCATCGCCACTGCTAATTGCAGAACATTTTCATCACCCCAGCCTGAAACCTGTACCCGTTAAGCAGTCACTCCGCATTTCTCCCCTCCTCCTCCCAGCCCCTGTTACCCACTAATCTGACTTCTGTCTCTATGGACTTGCCCATTCTAGACATCTCACATCAATGGAATCATACGATATGTGGATTTGGGGGTTTGGCTTCTTTAATTTAGCATCATGTTTCCAAGGGCCATTCATGTTGTAGCATGAATCAGTACATCATCCCTTTGTATGCTGGAATAATATTCTGTTGTAGGGATGTACCACTTTTTTTTTCCTCCATCGTCTGTTGATGGATGGGTTTTTTAAAATTTTTATTGGCGTATAGTTGATTTTACATTAATGCCATTATACTCTGTGCATCACTGCTCCACTCAGTTGTATGTCTTGAGGATCTTTCCATGTAGATCTCTGTCATTCATATACACTGCTGGCTCACATCCACACTATTGCTGTACCTGATTAGATGGAGGTACTGCTCCGTTGATCCTCAGCTGGGCTGTTTCCAGCGCTTCTGTGTAGCGGTGCTGCAGCAGGCGTCCCTGTAGAAACCTCCCTGTGGCAAGTACTGCAAAGACAGTGTCTCCCCTGGAGCTGATGCTTTCGGTAACTGCTCTTAGTTAGGATTTTTTTTTTCCTGTATGTTTTTCCTGTTTTGACCTGACTTCTGAGGGCAGGGCAGCCCTCTCTGAGCGAAATCAGAGCTGCTGATCACCACAACTGAGGCTGGCGATGAGCCTGGGTGAATTGTCTGTGTAGTGAAGGCAGAATCTAAAATATCTGCAAGAGCTTAGACCCTGCCTGAGACAAACGAAAGAACATTTCAAGGAGGTTTCTTAGGCTGGACACGGAACCCAATTCAAGGCCTCCAGGCTTTCCTGCTTGCGACAGCCTCCTCGAGGACCCAAGGAGAAGCGCAGGGACCATCAGGACCCACATCAGGACAGGCTCATTCCCAGAACCTTTCAACTGATCATCCAGGAAAGTCCCATTCATTTGCCTTGACTGTGAGAGAGCCTATAGAAGAACGGAAAAGCCAGCAGACTACAAAAGAAATCAAAGAAGTCCAACCATTTATTGATTCGGTTTTAATTATCTTCTGTAATGAGACCTTTGCAAATATGCTTCCATGGGCTCTATTCAAAGGAATGAAGTTTCCATAGGAAGCCACCTACGTCCTTGAGCTTCTGTCCTCCTTTAAAGTTGGGGTGAGAAGTGGGATGAAGTAAGTCTAGGGCCCTGCCTGGACTTTTTTTTTTTTTTAATACTTTTTAGACCAGTTTTAGATTTACAGAAAAACTTCAATGATAGCGTGGAAAGTTCCCATATGCCCCACACCCAGTTTCCCCTATTATTGACATCTTACATTAGTATGGTACATTGGTCACAATTAATGAGTCAATATTGATACATTATTATTAAAGTCCAAGCTTTTATTCAGATTTCCTTAGTTTTTCCCTTATGTCTCTTTTTTGTTCCAGGATCTAATCCCCTACCTGGCATTTTGCCTCTGAGAATTACTGGGCCAAATAGTCAAGAATTCCAAGATTGGAGTTCCCAGTGTCTTTGGGTCCTCCACAGTCTGAATGGTTGAAGGTTTCCTAAATTGGGTTTTTAAAAACACTGCTACCCAAACTTCGATGTAGGTTTCATCTTCTTTTTCTTGTTGCTGTTACGATTGATGGAGTTCAAGGTTACTCAGTGATTCTGCTTCCAAGTATGCCTGTGGAAAAGTGCATTACTGCTGGGGAGGGGAGAGTTGCCGTTTCCGGAGGACCTCCTGTGCACCAGTCACTGAGATGGGCCAAGGTCATCTTTGCCTCATTAATCTTTCTCTCTCGGCTCTCTAGTGAGGAGAATGGAGTTCCTCTCGCTCCAGGGTCCTGGCCCACTGTCACCATGGGGGCCTTGCGAGGCCCCTCTTTCAGTTCATAGTTTCTATTCCCCTTCATCTCCCATCCCCACTTTCTTTCTCCTCCCCCCATTAAGCACTTGTTCTTGATATGTGTCATTAAATATGCACATGTCCCTTTGAAATATGTAGAGAGAGTGTGGGATTTGCATAAATTGTACCGTGCCCTTCTGTTTCCTGTTTGCATTCAGTATGGTGTTCTCAAGGCCTCTTCGTGTTGCTACGTTGGGTGTGTTGCTTCCAGCTGCCCTAGGGTATGGATTTTTTTTGTAAGCATCACCACGTGTACCTCCGTGCTCTGCCAGTCATGGACCCCCACGCAAGTTGTACCCAGTTTCCCACCTTGTGCTCAGCACTGCAGCAAGCGTCCTCCTCTGTGTCTGTGGGCCCTGTGCACAAGACCCTCCCGGAGATTCGTGCCCAGGAGTAGGGCTGTGGGTCATGGGGTGCACACATGTGGATTCGCCCGAGTGCTGCCAGCTTGTTTCTACAATGGCTATGCCGGTTCATACCCCTACCAGCAGGACCCAGAGGTTCCCGTGTTCCCACATTCTTTCCAGATCTCAGCTTTGTCCGTCATTCTCACTCTTGCCTTCACCATGGGTATCAAGTGGTATCTCATCGTGCTGAGCAGCTCTGATAAAGATTTCACCTCTGTGGTCCTACCCATCGTGCTTCATGCACGCCTGTGCAGATGTCTTGCCATCTCCTGGCTGGGGAGGGATTCTGTATTCTGGTTGAATGTCCTTTGTCCCCTGTCCTTCTCCTTCCCAAGCTATGTTCTTCCTACTGTTAGAAGCTTCTCTTAAGGTTACAGCTTCCAGGAAGTCTTAGCAGATTAACCCTACCTTCTCTACTCCTGACTCTGAATTATTCTAGAATGCTTAGGTAATGTGTGCTTATATTGCTTTCCTAAGGCTGCTCTAACAAAGTACCACAAACTGGATGACTAAAAACACCAACAGTGTATTTTCTCAGAATTCTGGAGGTCTGAATCAAGGTGTTGGCAAGACTGTGCTCCTTTGCTCCATCTCAGACTCTGGGTAGAATCCTGTCTCTTCCTAGCTTCTCTTGGTGGCTGGCAATCCTTGGCATTCCTTGGCTTGCAGCTGCACCGCTCCAGTCTCTCCCTCCATCTTCATACGGAGTTCTTCCCTGTGTCTGTGTCCAAATTTCTCTCTTCTTATAAGAATACCAGTCATTGGATTAAGGGCCACTCTAATCTAGTATGACCTCGTTTTAACTTGATTACATCTGCAAAGACCCTGTTTCCAAACAAGGTCACATTCACATGAATTTTGGAGGGACACTATTCAACCCAGTACAGTGTTATAGGTAGACTTCATTACAGCAAAGAGAAGTACAGTTGACCCTTGAACAACACGGGGGTTAGGGACACCGACCTCCCTTGCAGTTGAATATCAAAGTATAACTTACAGTCAGCCCTTGGTATCCGTGGTTCCTCCACACCTGTGGATCATGTAGTCCTTTAATATTTACTATTGGAAAATATTCATGTGGAAGTGGACCCACACAGTTCAAACCCATGTTGTTCAAGGGTCAACTGTGTACAAAAACCACCAAAAGAAGACTGTTCATGTCCTGATGGAAAGGAAGTCCACGTGGCTGATCATGTTGAGCCCGTACTGCAAGATCTACATGGAAATGTGAGACAGGTACCCGTTGAATTCTCATTTCTTAACTTGCTGCCTTTGACTGGTTTGTGCTTTGGTCTTCTCACCTGAAAATGGGAATATAGTCAGCCTGCCTTTACATGAGTATTGTGATAATTCACAAGATTAGCAAATCAAGTTCCTTGTGGATACTTGATCCCCACTGAAAGCCTGTGTGTTTTGGGTTAGAGTCACCAAAAGATGTTTTTCTCAGGTAAATGAAAGGCTCTGGTAGTTGGACCACTGTCCATTGTTTTTCACCTTGTATTGCACTAATGCCCTGCAAGTACAATAATTGGAGAAAGCTGCACAAATGACAGAACAATGGTGTAATGCTCACAAATGCCAACTTGTAGCAAGGGTCTAATAATATACTAAGTGTGAATTATGGACCATAATTAAGGCCTTTGTCAGTCATATTGCCCAATTAGAATATACATAATTGTAAGCAGGACTTTTTTTTTTTAAAGAATAATTGCCTGTTGAAATAACGACATTACAGGGTTAGCAGAATAGGATCTGGAAAGATTTCCAAGTGAGTACTGCATGACAGTTACGAACAGAGGTGGACACTTGGCTTCTTTTGAACAGATGCCGGCTGTTCTGGTGACTTTTCTGGGCAGGTAAGGTACTGTTCTTGCTATTCCCCAGGCCTAGGATGATATCTGACACAAGTAGAAGCTCAGCAAAGTCGTGTTGGCAGAAGAGATAAACCTGTACATAGAAGAAAGGAAGGGACTATTAGTCTCCTGTAGCTGCTGTAACAACTTACCACCAACTTGGAGGCTTAAAGCAGCACAAATATATTCTCTTACATTCTGGTGGTTGGAAGGCTGACTTGGGTCTTGCTGGGCTAAAATGAATGTGTCGACAGGGCTGTGTTCTTTCTGGAAGCTCTAGGGGAGAATCTGTTTCCTTGGCTTTTCCAGCGTCTGGAGGTCACCTGCATTCCTTCTCTCATGGCCTCCTTCCTCCCATCCCATTGACTTTCACCCTCCCTCATCCCTCTTTTTACTTACAGGGGCCTGTGTGATTACCTTGGGCCAACCCAGATACTCCAGGATAATCTCCTCATCTCAGTATCCTTCATTCCTTTTGCCATATAAGGTGACATATTCACATGTTCCAGGGGTTAGGATGTGGACATCCTTGAGGGGTCCTGCCTGCCACAAAGGGTATTGGTTGTTATAACATTAACTTTGCATTATGTTACATTGCTTTTAAAAAATAGTTTTGTTTTTGAATGTAGAATTAATAGATTCTCAGAAAATAGGCATCACCTGTGGATAACTACAGTTAACATTTTGGTATATATTATTCCAGACTTTATGAAAACAAGAAATGAAAAAACCTAGAAGAAGAGGTTCATAAGCAGGGGCTTATTGTGAGGACTTAGGCACATACATTTTTCCTCACAAGGGATGTATATCTCATTGTTTTTAACATTTAAAGTGTACAATTTGATCAGTTCTGGCATATGTATACACCTGTGAAACCATCAGTACGGTCGAGATCATGACTGTCGGCATCAGCTCCAGAAGTTTCCTTGTACCCCTAGTAATCCTTCTCTGCCCTTATCCCCATCCCCATCCCCAAGTATTGCTTGCTGTCACCACAGGTTTCCATTTCCTAGCATTTTATAGAAATGGGGTCATACAGCACTTACTCTTTCTTTTTGGTCTGGCTTCTGTCACTCAGCATAATTACCCTGAAATTTATCCATGTTGGTGTGTATATCATTCATTCCTTTTCCTCCCTCAAATGAGGCAAGTCTCCTTTTTGAAGGTTTGGTGTTAATTAAAAAAAATATATATATATATAATATATTTATATTATATATATATTATATATATACAGGCTAGGTGACCTCATGCGAAAAATGTGCTGAATACCCAGTGGACCTGTGCCACGCCCAGCCTTGCCTCAGACCTTCCAGACCCCCTTTCTGTGGAGAACATGGCCATGAACAAAGTTAGAATTCAACTTGCTGAATCTGTTCCTTTGTTTGGCAAAGCTGCCAAGACAGTTCAGCCAGTAGCACTGTGTTGCAACATTGGTTGCTACATAGATGTCTGCTGTCTGCTGTCTGCTGTCTGCTGTCTGCTGTCTGCTGTCTGCTGGTTGCTTGCCTGTACTGGTTGGGGATGCAAAGTACGTTTCTAACTGTGGGCGATCCATGTCGGGTGCAGTTGGGGAATAAACATAGTCTAAGTTGCTGAGGTTCTTAAAGGTGAGCATGCCTGCTGCTGAGCCTGGGTGGTTCATGTTTCAAGGGACGCACTTGGGCTGGAAAGAAGCTTAGAAAGTGGGTAAGTTGGATTCTGCTCCGTGGTGCACATCTGTATTCCTAGCACCCACCACCAGCTTGTGTGCAGAGGCACAAGCACAGAGTGGTAAAAAGGGGAAAGGTCAGCTGAACAGCTGTGATTTTATTTTGCATAGTATTAATTCACTTATTTGATTTATACTCCCCCATAGAACTGGCTGATTTAGGGATTTGGTTGGCCAAATCAAGCAAACACAGGCTTGGATAAGTTCTTGGGAGTTGCTGCGTAACCCAGGACAGCAGTCTCTCTTTTTCCACAGATGTGAAAAATGGCAGCCATGGGGGTGGGGGACCTCACTCCTTCTGAGGATTTGTGTTGAAGGATGAGCCAGATGGATTGCCTGCTCCAGTGGTAAGCTAGCCCCAGGAGGAGGTTACGGAGCGGGATGTATTTATACCCACAGGCTGACTCGTTCTGTGTTTTGACACTGCTCCTCGGATTGCTTAGTCACTTTTTACAGAGCACCACACAAGTGCCAAGGGCTGTTGATAGAAGCAGCAATCTGCCGTTGGGTATATCAGGGAAAGAATTAGAGCAAGCCATTTCCTGCAAATATGATGCACGTGGACAGGTTCATGGAGAAAAGTCGTACAAGTCAAAGGGGGAAGGTGTTGAGGAAGAAGCGAGGAGTATAGCAGGATTCAGATGTCTGAAGGACTGTCATGGGTAACAGGGGATGGGCTTATTCTTTATAATGCCAGGGGATCAGGGCCAGTTTTGAGGTGAACACAAAGAAGAAGTTTCCAACAACCTGACTCTTCCAACGAATGACCTTCAAAAGCACCTGCCTGGTCCCCCAACCCAGGTGATTCTGGGAGGGAAGAGGTTCCTAAACTTAGTCAGCCTGCCCCTCCTGGCTGAGAACCTCCGAGTTATACAGGGAGATGAGTTCGCTGCATTTTAAGGGACAGTTGGTTAGATGACATTACAGATTCTGCCCAAAGTTAATATGCCCGAGGTGGTTGTCTTTGTGAAGTTTCTTTTCAAGAAACCATCACTTGCTGTTATTTCTTTATTTTTAAGCGTGGTAAAAAAACCCCACATAACCTGAAGTTACCATCTTAATCACTTCTGAGGGTACAGCTCAGTGGTGTTCAGCATGTTCACGTTGTCGTGCAACCAGTCTCCAGAACTTTTTCATCTCGTAAAACTAACAACTAATGTTGTTCCCATTAAACAACGACTCCCCTCCCCCACCCCAGCCCCCGGCAACCATCATTTTACTTTCTGTCTGTATGAATCTGACTACTCTAAAGTACCTCGTGTAAGTGGAATCATACAGTATCTGTCCTTTTGTGATTGGCTTCTTTCACTTAGCATGATGTCCTCAAGATTCATCTGTGTTATAATCACTTGCTTGTATTTTATTTCTTTTCTACATTTTCTAATGTTTCCACAATGGACATACCTTACTTGAAAACAAGTAACAAAAATCACATAACAGTGAGAGGCATAGTACAAGAGAGGCTTACAGAGAGAGGCGGGGGCCACATCGGACTGGGCCTCGCAGGCTGTAATCAGGCATGTGGAGTGTATACTCCTTGTAGTGAGGAGGTCTTGGAGAGTTTTGAGGAAGGAAATGATGTGCTGTGATATTTGTTTAAAAAAATAAAAAAGGTTGTCTCCCTGGCTGCTGTGCGGAGAATGGGTTGGGATGGGGAGCAGACCTGGGAGGACCAGGTAGGTGGCTCTTGTGGTTGTCTAGGTAAGAGATGATGGCTGCAGCGGAGATGTGGAGAAGTGGATGCAGATGGCCGAGGGCATGCGGTAGAATTGACCGTGCTTCATGGTGTGGCTGTGGAGCATGAGAAGGAAGCTGTCCAGGATGATGTGCAGGTTTCTGGCATGGACAGTGGAGCGTGTAGCTGTACCATTCAGTGAAACAGGTGAACCCAGAAAGGGGTCTGGGTCGGAGGGGCAAGGGCAGGTATTTGGTTTTGCACCTGCTGAGTGTGAGGTGGCTGTGAGACATTGAGGAGTGATTGAAAGGGGAGGGGGTTGGAAGCATCGAGTATAACCAGCCATTTTATAAGTTTGGTTATGAACAGGAGGAGAGAGAAGGCAGTATCGGGCTAGGGATGTACAGTCAAAAGAGAGATTTGAGCATGTTTAAAAATAGACGGGATAATACTTCCCAAGTTGATTTACAGATTCAAGGCAATCCCAGTCAAAATCCCAGCTGCCTCTTTTGCAGAAAATGACAAATAGATCCTAAAATTCATATGGAAATTCAAGGGGCCCAGAATAGCTAAACAGTCTTGAAAAGCAAGAATGAAGTTGGTGGATTCACACTTACTGATTTCGAAACTTATTACAACATAGCAGAATTCAAGACTGGATGGTACTGGCACAAGAACAACCATATAGATCAATGGAATAGAATTGAGAGTTGGAATATAAACCCTCAAATTTACCATCAGTAGAACTTTGACAAAAGTGCCAAAGCAATTCAGTGGGAGAAAGAATCTTTTCAATAAATGGTTCAGGCGCAACTGGATTTCCATATGCAAAAAAAAAAAAAAAAGTGTACTTAGACCTCTACCTCACACCATACACAGAATTAACTGAAAATGGATCATAGGTCTAAACGTAACAACTAAAACTATAAAACTCTTAGAAGAAAATATAAGAGTAAATGTTCATTACCTTGGTTAGGCAAGGCCTTTTTAGATATGGCACAAAAGCATATGTGATAAAAGAAAAAAAATTAATTGGACTTCAAAATAAAAAACGTTTGTGCTTCACCAGAAACCATCCAAAAAGTGAAAAGACAAACCACACAATGGGAGAGAACTTTTGCAAATCACATATTTGGTAAGAGACTTGTATCCAGATTATATAAAAGAACTCTTACAACTCAACAAGAAAATACAACGTGATTGAAAAATGAGCAAATAATCTACATACTTCTCTTCATGGACCTTTTTCTCTTTTCTTCTCACTAGCCCTATGGCATAGAGGACTCTTTGGTAAGAGAAGTTTTCACATCTTTTAGGCCACTAATCGGGGGAGTATTTTCCCTGAAAGTGACTTATGTTTTCTGACTGATCCAAAAGGTTGCCATTTGATTCAAAGACTTATTATCAGGAACAGATGGATTAGTAAGGAAGCATTTCAGAATTGAGGTTTGACAAAAGATAAGCTGAGCCTGAAGTTCAAAAGTGTTCCCAGGATCCTGTCAAATATTACCATTTAAAACAAAAAATCTGAATAAATATTTTAAATTGTTGAACTTTAGTAATAAAGAATGTTTTCAGCAACCAAGAAGGGGTAGATAACGTTTAAAGAAACACCCAAAAAAAAAAAATTGAAGTTTGAGGCCTATACGTTCATTGTCTTCCTAAGTTGCAGGCACCAGCTTGTTATAAAGTTATTTATCAAAACTTCAGCGCTTACGGGAGAAACTATGGATTTCCTTGGCAGAAGATCTGTCTGTTCACTAATTTAAAGAATAAGTTGTAAGTGTTGGTTCCCTGAACGTAGATGGTCTTGGGTTTCCAATCTAAGCATGTGCTAGAAGAGTAGGAGTTGATTTGGGGCAGTGAACTGAGTGATATTATAGGACAAGTCCTTGTGCTTTTCTCCTGTCTTCAAAGAGTTTACAGTCAAATGTGAGGGTGACAGGCCCAGATGTATCTGATACAGTTAGAGTGAAAGATGGATGACCCATGTGACAAGTTTTACTTGGCAAAGGGGGCGGGCATCAATGGGCTCCACGGAATGGGCACCTCTGAGGATGCTGACGGCATCTATAGGAAGAGAAAGGGGTTTGGGAAAAGAGAGCAGTGGGTGGGGAGGTAGAAAAGTGCAGAGAATGGTTGGGTTTTGAATGATATGCAAGGAGTTTGGACTTGTTCTTTAGGCAAGAATGGAGAGAAATCGGTAATTTTTGAGTAACAAGGGTTACCCAACTAGATCTTTTGATGTAGCATATTTTTCTGGCAGCAGAATAGAAGGCTCAAGCTAAGGAGGGCACTTAGAGGTCTGTTGTGATAATTGAGGTGAGAAGTTAAGGGGGTGACCACAAAAGTGGAGGTGATGGAATGGGTATGAGAAATATTTGGTGGTAAAATAGGTAAAATTTGGTCTTGGATGAATCATAAATGAGGAAGGAAGAGCCAAGAATATATATACACTAATATGTATAAAATGGATAACTATTAAGAACCTGCTGTATAAAAAAATAAATAAAATTCTAAAAAAAAAAAGAATAATGGCCATGCTTCTGACTTGGTGCCTAGGTAGGTGGTGATGCGTTCACTTGAGCTCTTCTGTGCAAAAGGAGGAAGCCAGGCTAGGAAGACAAGGGAAGACAGAGGCCAGTTTGGGCACGTTTCTTTGGAGTTGTGGAAATCTCCCCTGGGTAGCGTGACCTGCAGGATTGGATTTCGGGAGAAAGATCTGGGCTGTGGATGTACAGGAGCCACCTTGGGCTGGCAGCGCCTCTCTCCCGTTGCGCTGGCCTGGCCAGGTGGTAAGGCCGAAATCTTGATGGGCCTCTTAAGCGTAGACTCAGATTCCACCGCCGATCCTACTCATGAACACGGACAGGGAAGCCCCTAGCTTATTGCCGTACCTCATGACATGATTGCTTGGCTTTGCCCTTGAAGTTGACTGGGTAGATCAGGCTCTCGATCCAGGCGGGCTCTTTGAGGGCCCATGATGCAACCCAGGCTTGATCAGAACGTATGTGTACTGCATAATGAGCTGTATTATAATGAGATTCTCCTGTTTTTGTTTAACCAACTTGAAACAACCCACCCCCTCAACTATATCAACCTTTTAATGGATTCTCTTTACCTCAGAAATGAGTGGGCTGGACTAGCCGATCTCTGAGGTCTTGTTCAGCGCTGCCTGGCCCTGATTGGGAAATTTCCATCTATGCAGCATCAACCAGAGACAGCTTCCTCACTTAAGGAATTACACAGGATTAAAAAAAAAATTTAATTACACCAATATCCACTTGTGTTTATGTTTATGTTGGCTAAAGGGGAAGGAAATGCCATGCGCATTGATGATTATTAGTCAAGAGCCTGTGACTTAGAAGTGTTTCGGGATGGCCTTGTGATGTTCTTGTGCCTCGATTTCCCAGGCTTATATCACTTCAGTAGGATCTAGAGGTTCATCAGACACTGGGTAAGTTCAGATCAGAATGTGACTTTGTTCTGTCTGCATCTATTAAGCTTTTGAACATTTTAATACTCTCCTGTAAGCTATTTACTCGTACATATTTTTTGAGGGCCTTCTACTTGTAGATCTACCAGGCGATTCTACTTTACTTAGTACCAAATATAGTAATAGTAGCTGATAATTGAGAGATTCCTATGTGTCAGATAGTGGGCTAATCACTTTATATATAATGATCAATTTATTCCTCGCTTCAACCCACTGCAGTAGAATCTCTTGTTATCTCCATTTTACAGATGAGGAAACTGAGGCACAGAGCTGTCGAGGCTCTTGTCCAAGGTGTCTCTGCTGGTGAATGGCAGAAAGGGACCTGACCCCAGGCTCTTTAACTCCAAAGCTGGTCATCAGCGTTGATATCCTCATGTGTTGTCTTGAAATGGCCTTGGACCAGAGTTGGGAAGCCTTAGGCTCCAGTTTTTGATGTGACACCAGCAGGGTTGCTTTTGGCAAGGCACTTAGTATCTCGCATTGCTTCTCAGAAACTGTGACCCCAAGAGCAGTGTGCTTCTTGTCGTAGGGCTATCCTGAGACCCCTAGCCTCCTGGTACATCATCTTGGCACTTTATTTATTTGTCCATGGTGGCTTTGTTTCCATCATGCCATCCACCTTATTGCTTTGGGGGTTGAGCAACCAGATGTGGTAGCTTCAGTTTACGTACGGGAAGCAGGTCCCTTCTACGAGGTCAAGTGAACACTGCAGGACCCCCAGTCGGTGAGTGGCAGAGCTGTGACGAGACATCGTATCTGCTGGCTCCAGGACCATTTCTGTTTCTGCTGCCGAATGATTAACTGCTGTGGTCCTCACCTCCCCACCCTGATCTCTAAGGTCCCAGGGTACCCCCTTGCAGAGCTGAATGTTGGGGACGATACCTGGTGACAGCTACTGCATTTTTAAATTGAGATATAATTCGCATAACATAAAATTCACCAACTGAAAGTCAACAATTCAGCGGTTTGTAGTATATTCACTAGGTTGTGCAACCATCACTACTATCTACCTCTAGAATATTCCCATCACCCCAGAAAGAAACCCCATACTTATTAGCAGTCAGTCCTCAGTCCCCCAGCCCCTGGTATCCAGTGCAGTTTTCTTTAGCTAAAGGTTATCCTTGCAGGCTTTCCGAGAACCTTTGGAATTTCCTCTGAACAGCCATCATAGGCATGTACCTTTCTTTGTGGAAAGGAAGAAACTGTCCTTTCTTTTTTCTTAATTATTTTTTTTGAAACTGTCCTTTCAATCAGCAAAGTGACTTATGCAATTTGTAAAACAAACAAAAATCCTCCCCCGACATTGAAAATCAAGCTACCTGCCATGTATGTAGGACACTTAGATGCTTCCTGGAAATATGTAAAAAGACTTTTAGCCACGTCACCCGCATCTACATCCTTCCCTGCGTTACCAAGTTCCCCTTTACACAGCAGGTGCCTGGCGAGAGGTGTGCCCTGTGAATACGGGCAGCCAGCTGCCTGGGTTGGACACTGCGGATGTGTTGATGGTGGTGGCTGTTGGGGACTGAAATGCTGATCCCTGCCTTCTGGTGAACTGCTGCCTTTGCGCTATTATTGTCCTCTCCGGGACTGCTTTAAATTTATTCATGAAACTGGTGCGAGCTCAGGTGGCAGTAGCTAAATCCGTTTAGTAATCGGAATCAGAGGAAAGCCATTTTCATGTTCCCTTGCAAGGCTGCAGCGTCTAGCTAACCCAGAGGATATTAATTACTCAGCATGCTTGGAGGTGTAAAAGCATAAATTTATCAAGACACATGCGTTTGAATCTAGGTTGAGGCAACAAGAGTTAAAACAGTGCAGAAATTCGGGGAAATCGGGGACGAGCCTAACAGCGTTTTCAGTTTGCTCCCACCCTCTCTAGCACGAGGCGGGAGACAGAGAAAGTGTGTTCAAAGAGACGCTTGTAAAATTGACCATGCGTGCCGATGAGTTTGTTGCGGAGGTTCCCCACAGGCAGTTTTCAGGAGCATCTCCGTGGTCGGCAGGGAGCCCCTGCAGCAGAGGGGCGGGAAGTTGTTTTTCTGACCTGCAGGTTTGCTTTTTATTACTCGCGGCCCAGTGGTCCCCGGCCAGAGGGCTGGGGAAATGCATGGCTTTACACGCAGCCGTGTCAGCCGAGGTCTTTGTCATATTAAAGTAGAACATCCTTATTCCATGGTTCATTTCAGCTTCAATCAAGCTGTCCCCCCACCCCTACGTCAGGAGGTTCAGTCTTCTGGGGCTGATTTTAGTCTTATTCCCCGAACTCAGATGATCAAGGGGCTTGTGCCACGGTTATATTTACTGGGTTATGATTTGACCCCTCCAGCGTGAATTTCATTTTGACCCGTCTTCTGGTGTGGATCTTCTCTGTACTTGTTAACAGCCTCGCTGTTGACCGAGTCAGTTTCCTCTTGGATAAATAACTCTATTCCTTTGCAGTTGTGGCATAGATGCAGGCACTAGCCCCGATGCCAGGCAGGTGGGTGTTGTCCTGGCTTTCTCGGACAAACTTAAATGTAGTTTCAGTATTTATGGAAGCTTCACTCGGACAGACAAATGGGAAATCCTAAGATGAGGCATCTACAATTTACTAGTCTCAGATGTCCCTTGGGTTCTTTTTTTTTTTTTTTAAACATCTTTATTGGAGTATAATTGCTTTACAATGGTGTGTTAGTTTCTGCTTTATAACAAAGTGAATCAGTTATACATATACATATATCCCCATATCCCCTCCCTCTTGCGTCTCCCTCCCTCCCACCCTCCCTATCCCACCCCTCTAGGTGGTCACAAAGCACCGAGCTGATCTCCCTGTGCTATGTGGCTGCTTCCCACTGGCTATCTATTTTACATTTGGTAGTGTCTATATGTCCATGCCACTCTCTCCCTCGGGTTCTTATTCAGTCACAGAAAAGGGACAACATTTGAGAATTTGAGAACCAAAGCAGTTTGGGTGAATATTTATTCATTTAGGATTTGTACCGGACCCATTCCCCAAAACTTGAAAACTGCTTATACGTACAAAAGAAAAAGGTGGAAAAGAAACCATCCTTAGAGAGCAGGGCGATGGATGTGACTGCGCACTCGAGAGGCACGCATCTGCCTGGCTGGGTTGCGACTTTGCCGCTGAAATCCTCGGTAAGCAGAGATCCGGCTGCCCCTGCAGTTCTGAATCCAGCAGAGGGAGCAGTCTCTCCCTCTGCAGAGATGAGTTTGCTCTTGGCATGAGACCCAAATGGATCTGTTACAAAGTCATATCAGGTACGATCTACTGGTAGCCCTCTCACAGCACGGGGACAGAGTTTGGATGGTCACAGGGAACACACCTTGAGGGAGGGCCTTCTCGCATGTGGCTAGGAGCTACCATGTTGGACAGGGCAGGTCTAGAGAGGATGAACATAACACCTGACAGGGGTGGGTGTGCTTTCAGGATGAGCTCAGTAGAAGGGTGGGAGGACGACAGGGGAGAGAGGGAGGGAGGGAGGGAGGGAGGGAGTGATCAAATCCACATGAAAGGTACTTAAGGGGCACATCAGATGGGCTCTCTCGTGGATGAGATGTTCCAGTCAAGGCTTGGGCAGGTGCTGGATCTCAGCCACTTCATGGCAGAAACCTCTAACAAGGGCCTGCTGTGCCTGGTTTTATAGCCCTCATTAAATGTGCCCTTAGCTTCAGACACCAGTCACCCAGGCACGGTGGGTCAGGTTGCAATATAAGGTCAAGTTTGTGTTCCCTCCCAAAGGGACACAATCCACTTCAGGACAGACTCAGGCTGCCGGGGCATCTGTGGATAGAACCGGCACTTTCCTTATTAGATGTATCTTCTCAAGGACACACACAAGCCTGTGGGTACGATTTCCAAAGTTCTGCCGTATGTTTTCAGATAGGTGTGACCAGCTCACTACATGCTTTTTCCATTAAAAGAAATTTGTAGCCCTCTGCAGTGGAACGAGATAACTTTTCTGCTGGATGCCAGAACACTGGCCCCCCAGGTACAGTGATTTGGGCCTTGTAAATTGAGCCTACGATGAGTCAGCTGCTTTCTAGGGTGTGCCTTGTGCCAGTGTCCCTAATGCACAGGATTCCTGTCTGCCTATGCCCAAACTGAGTCGTTGAGTTACACGTTACATAGAAGAGCTGTGGGATACAACCCTTTTTTATTTCTTTTTTTCTGATATGGAGCTATCTCCCTGGTACAGTTTTATTTTTTTATTGAAGTATAACTGACCTACAACTCTGTTAGTTCCAGGTGCACAACATAGCAATTTGATATTTCTGTACTTTACAAAATGATCACCACAATACAACCCTATTTTAGACCATTTGAGGTGTGGTATCTCAGAATATTTGTTCCCATCTTGATTTTAGCAGCTGTGCTTGGTTATAGACTCTGAAGTCTTAATAGCTCAGGATGTAGATTGAGATTTTGAATGGTTTTGTCCACAGATGGTTTGGGTCCATTGAATCCAAGGTCAACGAGGGATTAATAAATACTGCAGAATTGTGTTATTGCTCTTTTTTTAAAATTGAGGTATAGTTGATGTACAATATTTTATAAGTTACAGGTGTGCAACATAGTAATTCACAATTTTTAAATGTTATATTCTGTTTATAGGTACTACGAAATATTGGCTATATTCTCGGTGTTGTACAATATATCCTTGTAGCTTATTTATTTTATGCATACTAGTTCGTACCTCTTAATCCCCTACCCCTATCTGGCCCCTACCCTGTTTCTTTTTTCCCCACTGGTAACCAGGATTTTGTTCTCTATATCTACGAGTCTATTTCTTTTTTGTTATATTCACTAATTTGTTGTATTTTTTAGATTCCACATATAAGTGGTATCATACGGTATTTGTCTTTCTCTGTCTGACTTATTTCAGTTAGCATAATACCCTCCAAGTCCTTCCATGTTGTTGCAAATGGCAAAATGTCATTCTTTTTTATGGCTGAGTAGTATTCCATTGTGTGTGTGTGTGTGTGTGTGTGTGTGTGTGTGTGTGTGTACACCACATCTTCTATCTTCTTTATCCATTCATCTGTTGATGGACACTTAGGTTGCTTCCATATCTTGGCAACTGTAAATAATGCTGCTCTGAACATTGGGGGGTGCCTGTATCTTATTGAATTAGTGTTTTCATTTTTGGGGGATATGTACCCAGGAGTGGAATTGCTGGGTCATATGGTAGCTCTATTTGTAGTTTTTTAAGAAAGCTCCATTCTGTTTTCCACAGTGGCTGCATCAGTTTACATTCCCACCAACAGTGTAGGAGGGTTCCCTTTTCTCCACATCCTCGCCAATGTTTGTTATTTGTGTTCTTGTTGATGGTAGCCATTCTGACAGGTGTGAGGTGATCTCATCGTGGATTTAATTTGCATTTTCCTGTGATTAACGATGTTGAGCGTCCTTTTATGTGCCCACTGGCTATCTGCATGTCTTCTTTGGAAAAATGTGTGTTGTATTGCTCTTAACTCTTAATGACATGTAGCAGGATATATCAGCAAACAGTAGGGGAATGGCTGAGGCTAAAAACATTATTACTTGTACAAGGTGTTATTTGGAAGAACCTACTCTCTCACTTCTTGGGTGAAAAAGTAGGGATAGAGTTTTGTAGGATGATTGGCTTATGATTTTGGAGGGGTTGATACAGAACTTTAAAAATTATTTATAATAATAATAATATAAATACTTATACATGATTAAAAACAAAAAAAAGAGAAGGGTTTTAATTAATAGTACAGTGCTCCTCCCTGACCACTTTTCTCATTCCCTAAACATAACCACTGTTACCAATTACTGTGTGTAAGCTACCTTCCAGAAGATTTTTACAGCTATAAATGTAGATACACACTCATGGAAAAATACTTCTCTGCACTTTGCTTTATTTAGTTAATACTGTATCTTGGAGCTTTCTCCCATGTCAGTATATAGGCTTATGCCATTCTTTTGTTCAAAATAGACTTAATTTTTTTATATCAGTTTTAGGCTCACAGCAATATTGAGCAGAAGGTATAGAGTTTTCTCATATACCTCCTGCCCCGACACATGCACAGCCTCCCTCATTACCAACACCCCCCCCCCCCCCGCCACGAGAATGCTACCTTCGTTACAATTGATTAACCTATATTGACAATATTATTATCACCCAAAGTCCATAGTTTACATTACGGTTCACTTTTGGTGGTGTACGTTCTGTGGGTTTAGGCAAATGTATAATGACATGCATCCACCATCAGAGTATCATACAGAGTAGTTTCACTGCCGTAAAAATCCTCTGTGCTCCACCTAGTCATTCCACCCCATACAGCCCGTGGCAACCACTGATCCTTTTACTGTCTTAATGTTTGTCTTTCTAGAATGTCAGATAGTTGGAATCATACACTGTGTTACTTTTACAATTGGCTTCTTTCACTGAGTATGGGCATTGAAGGTTCCTCTGTGTCTTTTCATGGCTTGATTGCTTATTTATTTTTAGCACTGAATAATATTCCATTGTCTTGGATGTAACACAGTTTATTTATCCACTCACTTACTGAAGGACATCTTGGTTGCTTCCAAGCTTTGGCGATTATGAATGAAGAAATTATAAACATCCTTGTGTAAGTTTTTGTTTGGGCATAAGTTTTTAACTCCTTTGGGTAAACATGAAGGAGCAGAATTGCTGGATCATATGGTATGTATGTTTTGTTAGAAACCACCAAACTGTCTTCCAAAGTGACTGTACCATTTTGCATTCCTAGCAGTAATGTGATTTCCTTTTGTTCCACATCCTTGTCAGTGCTTGCTGTTGTCCGCGTTCTGGATTTTTGGCCATTTGGATGTTTTAATTCGATTTTCCCTAATGACAGGATGTGTAACATGTTTTCATATGCTTATTTGCCATCTGTCTATCTTCTTTGGTGACGTGTATGTTAAGGTCTTTGGCCCGTTGTGTTTTTCTTGGTCAGCTTTTGTTTATGTGTATAGTTTTAGAGAAACATTCCAACAAGGCATACACCAACTCTGACTCACATGGTTCATATCTTTAATTTTTCTTTATCTCTTTTTTCCCCAGCATTATTGATATAATTGGCAATGTGATGATTTGGTACACGTATATATTGTGAAATGATTACCATGATAAGATTAGTTAACACCTCCTCACCTAATTACCATTTTTTGTGTGTGTCTGGTGAGAACATTTAAGATCTACCCTCTTAGCAATAGTGTATTATATACCTGAAAATTGCTAATTATTGTCACCTATATTACTGTCTAATAATACTGTATTAGATCCCTAGAACTGATTCATCTTATAACGGGAAGTTTATACCCTATGACCAACATCTCCCCATTTCCCCCACCCTTGCAGCCCCTGGCAACCACCATTCTACTCTGTTTCTATGAGTTTGGCTTTTTTAGACTCCACATGCAGGTGAGATCATACAGTATTTGTCTTTCTGTGTCTGGCTTATTTCACTTAGCATAATACCTTCTTAGATATATCCATGTGTTGAAAAGGCAGAATCTCCTTCTTTTTAATGGCAAATAAGATTCTATGGTGTGTATTTATATACCACATTTTCTTTATCCATTCATCTGTCAATGGTAGTTTCCATGTCTTGGCTATTGTGAATAATGCTGCAATGAGCATGGTGTGTGTGGGGGGTGCAGATATCTCTTTGAGATAGTGATTTCATTTCCTTTGGCTGTATACCCAGAAGTGGGATTTGCTGGATCATAATTCTCTTTTTCATTTTTTGAAGACCCACTGTTTTCCATAGTGGCTGAACCAATTTACCTCCCACCAGCGGTGCGTAAGGATTCCTTTTTCTCCACATCCTCACCAACACTTAGCTCTTGTTTTTTTCACTCTAGCCATTCTGACCGGTGTGAGGTGATAACTCATTGTGGTTTCAATATGCATTTCCCTGATGATTAGTGTTGTTGAGCATCTTTTCATATACCTGTTGGCCATTTGTATATCTTCTTTGGAAAACATCTTTTCATATACCTGGGCCTGGATCCCAGGTCTGCAGGAGAAGACTAGTCACCAGGGACCCTTGGGATGTGGCCCATTTTTAATGGGGTTCTTTGTTTTCTTATTGTTAAGTTTTAAATGTTCTTTGTATATTTTGGATAACAGTCCTTTATTAGATATGCCTTTGGTAAATATTTTCTCCCAGTCTGTGGCTTGTCTTTTCATTTTTTGGCAGTGTCTTTTGCAGAGCAGAATTTTTTAATTTAAATGAAATCCAGCTTATCAATTTTTTCTCTCGTGGATCGTGCCTTTGGTTGTATCTAACAAGTCATCACCAAACCCAAGTCATCTATATTTTCTGCTGTGTTAATCTTCTAGGAGTTTTATCACTTTGTGTGTTATATTTAGGTCTGTGATCCATTTTGACACTGATGCAAGAAATTGAAGACTACACAAAGAGATGGAAAGATACACTGTGTTCTGGGTATCAGTATTCTGTTTAATAGTATTATTAAAATGATGATACTCCCCAAGGCAATCTACCAGTTCAGTGCAATCCCTATCAAAATACCAATGGCATTTTTCACAGAACTAGAACAAATAATTTTAAAATTTGTATGGAAATACAAAAGACCCCAAGTAGCCAAAACAATCTTGAGAAAGAAGAACAGAGCTGGAGGAATCATGCTTCCTGGCTTCAGACTATACTACAAAGCTACAGTAATCAAAACAGTATGGTGCTGGCACAAAAGCAGACACATAGATCAATGGGAGAGAATAGAGAGTCCAGAAATAAACCCATACACTTATGGTCAATTAATCTATGGCAAAGGAAACATGAATATATGATGGAGAAAAGACAGTCTCTTCAATAAGTGGTGCTGGGAAAACTGGACATCTGCATGTAAAAGAATGAAATTAGAACATTCTCTAATGCTATATACAAAAATAAACTCAAAATGGATTAAAGACCTAAATGGAAGACCGTATACTATAAAACTCCTAGAGGAAAACATAGACAGAACACTCCTCATAAATCGCAGGAATATTTTTTTGGATCCGTCTACTGAAGTAAAGGAAATAAAAGCAAAAATAAATGGAAACTAATTCAACTTAGTTCCCTTTGCTGTGCAAAAGCTTTTATCAACAAAACAAAAAGACAATGTACTATGATCCATTTTGAGTTAATGTTTGTGAAGGGTGTAAGGTCTGTGTCTAGATTTTTTTCCCATGTGGTTGTCCAGTTGTTCTAGCACCATTTGTTAAAAAGACTATCTTTTCTCCATTGTATTGCCTTTGCTCCTTTGTCAAAGATCAGTTGACTATATTTATGTCGGTCTATTTCTGGGCTCTGTATTCTGTTCCATTGATCTGTTTGTCTGTTGCTAATACCACACTATCTTGATTACTCTAACTTTATAGTAAGTCTTGAGGCTGTGTAGTTGTCAGTCCTCCAACTTTGTTCTTTTCATTCAGTATTGTATTGGCTATTCTGGGTTTTTTCCTCTCCATATAAACTTGATCAGTTTGTCAGTCACAAGATCATTTGCTGACATTTTGATTGTGATTGCACTGAATCTATAAATCAAATTAGGAAGAACGGAAATCTTGACAGTATTGAGTCTTCCTATCCATGGAATATCTCTCCATTTATTTAGTTCTCTTCTGATTTCTTTCATCAGAGTTCTGTAGTTTTCTTTATATAGATCTTGTGCAAATTTTGTTAGATTTATATCAGGCGTTTATTTGGGGGGGCCGCTAATGTAAATGGTGTTGTGTTTTTTATTTCAAATTCCATTTGTTCATTGCTGATACATAGGAAATTGATTGACTTTTGTATTAACCTTATATCCTGCACCCTTGCTGTAGTTACTTACTAGTTCCAGGAGTTTTTTGTTTTGGGTTTTTTTTTGGGGGGGTGGTGGATTATTTTGTATGATCATGTCCTCTGCAAACAAAGACAGTTTTATTTCTTCCTTCCCAATCTTTATACCTTTTTTTCCTTTTCTTATTGAAGTAGCTGGGACTGCCAGTATGATGTTGAAAAGCAGTGGTGAGAAGGGACATCATTGCCTTGATCCCGATCTTCTAAAGCTTTGGTTTCTCACCCTTAAATATTATGTTAGCTGTAGGTTTTTTGTAGATATTCATTATCAAGTTGAGGAAATTGCCTTCTAGTCCTAGTTTACTGAGAATATCCCATTCTTTTAAACAGCTACAGAACATTTCATTGTATTGAAGAACCATATTTACCATATTTAATTCAACTCTTTGCACACTTGGTCTGTTTCCATTTCTTTTTGCTGTTGTAAGCAGTACTGCTATGAACATCCTGTACATAACTCTTTGGGCACATGTATAAGTATTTTTCTGTAACACGTACCTGGAAGTACAATTATTGGATTAAGAAATATGCATATTTAAATTATTTTAATTCTTTAAATGTTTAAACAGTTACAGACCTGCAGGAAACTTGCAAGTACAGTACATGGAACTTTTCTCCCCCCAATAATTTAAGAATATGTTACCATGCCCTATCATCTCTTCTCCCACAGCATACTTTCCAGTCCGTTTCCTACAAACATCCTTTTGTATATCATCAATGTAACCATCTGAATCAGAAAATTAACATTGATCCGTTAATACTACCTAATCCTAAGACTTCATTCAAGTTTCACCAGTTGTTCCAGTAATATCTAATACAAGGAATTCCCATTTACTATTCACCTAGATTTCCCAGTTTTACCACATTTGCTCTGGTGTGTATATGTATCTCCAAATACTTTTCTTCTGAACAATTTCACAATCAGTCCCAAACATGATGCCCATTACCTCTTGATACTTCAGTGTGCATTTCTTAAAAACAAGGACACCCTCCTCCACAACCAGAGTACGTCCATCAAGATCAGGAAATTGACAGTGATCCAGTATTACCATCTAGTCCACAGACCTCATTCAGATTTCACTGGTTGTCCCAATGATGATCTTTATAGGTTCAGGATCCAATCCAGGAACACCTGTTGGATTTAGCTGTCATGATTTCCCTGATCTCAGGGACTGCGGTCTCTCAGTGCTTATTCAGTGCTGAAAGCTGTTGCCTCGTGTTTTGTCTATTTTATGGTTGTTTATGATGGGAAAGCTAATCTGATACCAATTATTTCATCATAGCAAGAAGCAGAAGTCTACTTTAGAATTTTAGAAGCTAGGTTATTAAGTGTAAGACTTTTATTTTATTGGTGGATTATATGCTTTATTCCCATAAAATATTGCTCTTTTCCTGTTTAGAGGTTTAGGTCTTAAATTTTATCTTTGTCTTATATTAATATTGTTTCCTTCCTGTTAGCATTTGCCTGATATATTTCTCTATTTTATATACATATATATGTTTATATATATGCTTATATATATGTTTATATATATATGTTTATATATATATGTTTTGTTTTAGGTGTATATTTTGTCAACAGCATATAGTAATTTTTTATCCCATTTATCTTTTTTTAAAAAATTTATTTGGCCACGTTGGGTCTTCTTTGCTGCGCACAGGCTTCCTCTAGTTGTGGCGAGCAGGTGCTACTCTTCGTTGTGGCGTGCAGGCTACTCTTCATTGCGGTGCACAGGCTTCTCATTGCGGTGGCTTCTCTTGTTGCAGAGCATGGACTCTAGGCGCACGGGCTTCAGTAGTTGTGGCACACAGGCTCGGTAGTTGTGGCGCACGGGCTTAGTTGCTCCGCGGCATGTGGGATCTTCCTGGACCAGGGCTTGAACCCGTGTCCCCTGCATTGGCAGGCAGATTCTTAACTGCTGTGCCACCAGGGAAGTCCCCATTTATCTTTTGATAGGAGATTTACTCTATTTACACTCACTTTTTACTGATATGATTGTACATATTATGTTAAAGTCCATGTTTTCTATTTAACATGTTTCTGTTTCTTTTTTCTGTTTGGTGACTTTTGTTGAATTGAATTTTAGTTGTTGGTGTTGACCTTTCTTTTTTTTTCTTGAATAAGTTAGAGGTTATATATCATATAACTCTTCTTTTAGTGATTACCCCTTTTTTTTTGCTATAGAAAATGTATTTTTAAAAATAAACTTTCTAAGAACAGTTTTAGATTTACAATGCAAAGCTAGTACAAAGAGTTCTAATGTGCTCTACGCCCAGTTTCCCTCATTATTAACATTTTATATTAGCATGGTACGTTTGTCACAATTAATGAACCAACACTGATACACTATTATTAACTAAAGTCCATACTCTATTCATACTTACTTAGTTTTTACTTAAAGTCCTTTTTTTGTTCTAGGATCCAATCAAGGGTACCACATGACTTTCCATCATTACATCTCCTTAGGCTCTTCAGGCTATGCCAGTTTCTCAAACTTTGTTTTTGACAACCTTGACAGTTTTGAGGAGTATTAGTCAGGTATTTTGTAGGATGCCCCTCAATTGGAATTTCTCTGATGTTTTCCTTATGATTATACTGGGGTTATAGAGTTACACTTCCTTGAGAGGAAGACCACACAGGTATAGTGCCCTTGTCATCACATCATATCAAGGGAATATAGTATCAATATGACTCATCACTGTTAAAGTTAACCTTGATCGCCTGGCTGATGTAGAGTTTGTCAGGTTTCTCCACTGTAAAGTTACTATCTCTTCCCCCCACCTTCTCATACTGTAATCTTGGAAGGAAGTCAACACTTACGGAGAGGAGAAATATCTATATAAATTAATTTGAATTCTTCTATTCCCTCCTTTTTATGTTTTTGTTCAATTATTTATATCAGCCTGGACTCATGGAAATTTATTTTATACTTAGGGTCATAATCCAATACCACTTTATTTTGCTGCTTAAAATTGTTCCAGCTTTAGCCATTGAGAACTCTTTCAGTCGGCCCTGTGGTCCTTTGACATATACCAACCAATATCAATATATTTTAAAGTACTTCCTAGCACTGTAAGATGCTCCAAACTCATCTAGATATTTCCTGCCCCAATTCTAGAATCAGCCATATCTCCAAGGAGCTCTGGTTCCATTTACTGGAGAATGGTATTTAGAAACCAGGATCTGGGTGCTCGGTGTGTTCATTGCTACTGGGGTGTTGTTGCTTCTAGGTCTTTTCACCTGACAGAGCAAGGGAATATATATCTGCATACTAACCCATGTTTATACACATGTTTATGAATATTTCTGTATGTAACCATCTGTATATATATCAAGCTAAATGTGGTTCATACTGAGGTCTCCAACTCCGATCCACTATCACATAGATCATTCTAGCCTTCTCTCCTTATCTGTAACCTCCCTCTCCAACAGTGAGAAACCTGGCTTTTATAATCCACTGTCCATTTACTTATTTGTTCAACTTCAGTATATATGCATAGTGGTTTGCTTGAGAGTTAATGTATATACCCCCATGGGAAACTACATGCCCATCTAGAGGGAATGAAAGCTGTCAAGTTCAATAGCAGTCAGGGTTGGGCAGATGGGTCCACTTCGGAGGACAAATTCTCTTGTGAAAAACTCTTCCTCAGCGCCTTTTTAGTTATGTGTAATTAGTCAGAGATACTAGTCTAGGTGTAGTTGCTGGGATCAGGGGGGAAGGTGCCCTGGGTTGCCAAAATGCAGAGCAGCCTTTGTGTGAGAGACGGGATGGGGTGGAAGAACTTGTCCATTATCAGTGGAGTTTTTGGGCTCTGACACTCCCTGTTGCAAAAGTCATACTATAAAGTTTTTTTTAGTAAGATTGTACTTCATGTTTCATACAGTTGAGCCTTCAGCCTTCAAGTAGACTGAAGACTGTTTTGTTGTTGTTGTTGTTTTGGTAGCAATAGGTTACTTGTCAAAGGATATCAATTCAATATATCTTTGGGTGGTTTCAACTGATTTCCTCTTGTGGCATTATCTTCATGACACTGTCTAAAGGGAAGTGACCATTACAAGAGTATTTCAGTATTATTTTGTGTCTTGCAAAGGCAGTTACATTTAAAAATCTTTTTTTTTTTTTTTTTTAATTTTTAGGATCTGGGGACGTTGGTTTCAGTCTGGAGGATGCATTGGAAGAAACTTCCTCAGTAAAGCGTGAGTAGTAAATCAAACTATTGAAAGCAAATAATAATGCTTAATAGGCATTACCCATTCAGAATACACATTCAGGGAAAACAATAGGTGGCCTGTATTTCACTTGATCAGGTATAACATGGTTATCATAAATTGCATTATTTAAAGAAAATCTGAATATTTAAAATCCTTTGTTTCCTTTGTGGAGAATACCAAAAATGTGCAATAACTGATACAGGATTTTCTCTGGCTCAAGTCATAGCCTTTACTGGTGTGACACCTCAGCAGTGGCCTCCAAGGACTATCTTTTTCTAGCTCAGAAAAAGATACTTGGAAATGGATAAAGGATTTGTTTCTCCTTTTAGATCTTTTTATAACAGGTATTCTTAGAACGGTATCTACAGGTAGTCTCTCAAATGCTAAGCTTTGTCATCAGTTTCTCTTTACATTTTTTTGAGAAAAAAATTTAAACCATTCTTTTAAAAAAATGCATGAATGCTTAGAAAGTAAAGTTGATATTTCCATTGATCCCTCCCCATCCTACAATACCCACTCCCATCCCAAGAGGGAGCTTCCTAAGTCAGTTTGAGATATGCTGGTCCCAACTAGGTTTCTCTGCTGTTGTGAACATCTGTACTCATAGATTATTCAGTGATTTTGTTTTACATAACATGTGTAGGGCTGTTTTTCATTTCAGTTATATGTATTTCACAACTTTTAAAAAAACTGAATATGTATTGAAGACCTGAGTGAATATAGCTATCTACGTTAGTTTCCTTTCTTACAGGCAGCTGTAACAAAGTACCACAGACTGGGTGGCTTAACACCACAGAAATTTATTCACAGTTCTTGAGGCCAGAAGTCCAGAATCAAGGTGTCGGTAGGACCATACGCCTACTTGAAGGCTCTAGGGGAAGAATGCCTCCTTGCCTAGCCTAGCTTCCGGCGGCTCCAGGTGATCCTCGGCTTGCAGTTGCATGGCTCCAGTCTCTGCCCCCGTCTTCACTTGGCCTTCTCCTTGTGTGTGTGTCTTCTCCTCTTCAGTCTCTTATAAGGACACTTTTTGTTGGTTTTAGAGCCCATCTGGATAATCTTGAATGATCTCATCTCAAGATCTTTACTTAATTACATCTGCAAAGACCCTTTTTCCAAATAAGGCCACATTCGTAAGTTCTGGAGCTTAGGACTTGGCTATATATTTTGGGGGCCACTATTAAACACACTATATTATCTATATATCTGTATTTTTATACCTATATCTCATTCACAAGCGTATGCTTCATGGAGCTGGCATTCCAGTGGTGTGGCTTTGGCCATGGCCAGTGATGCCACTTCTTACTGGCAGGCACGTGGTTTGTTTCTGTTTTGCACAATTACAAATGGGACTTCAGTGAACATTCTGGTCTATTTCCTTTGTGTCCAAGTATAATGAAACTATCAGGCCAAAGGGTTTATGTATTTTATATTTTAATAGATTTTGACAAATTGTTTCCACAATGCATGTGCCATCGTCTACTCCCACCGATACTGTTACAAGAGTACCTTTTTCCCCCAGACCCGTACCATCGCCAGATTTTACCAATCAAAAACATTTTACCAGTATCATGGACAAAAAAATCATATATTTTTTTGCCATTTGCATTTTCCTCTTGGTGAATTGTCTGTTCATATCCTTTCCCCATTTTTCTGCCAGGTTGCTTGTCTTTTTTTTTTTTTTTTTTTTAATGAGTTTGAGAGGTCTCTTTGTATATTCAGGACTGAGAAAGGCACGGGCTCTGGAGTTAGACTGCCTGTGTCTGAACCCTGCCTCTGCCACTTATTAACTGTTACCTTGGGTGAGTTATCTGACTTCTTTGCACCTCAGTTTCCTCATCTGTTGCATGAGGTTAATAATAATAAATTAATAATAATTGTAAGGGTTATATAACAATCTTGAAAGAGAAGAAAAAGTTGGAGGACTCGCACTTCTAAAGTTCAGAACTTACTACAAACCTGCAGTAATCAAGATAGCGTGGTACTTATCATAAAGATAGACATAGAGTTCAATGGAATAGAATTGAGAGTCTAGAAATGAACCATTACATCTATGGCCAGTTGACTTTTGACCAAGATGCCAAGACTATTCAATGGGGAAAGAATGGTGTCTTCAATAAATGGTGCTGAGACAATTGGATATCCACATGCAAAAAGTGAATTTGGATCCCTGCCTTATACATTATACAAAAATTAACTCAAAATGGATCATATACCTAAAAATGAACTTCTAAGAGCTTTATAGTTTTGTGTGTGGTGTGAGGTGAGAGCCTTGAGCATTCTCAGGTCTTTCCTGAGCATGTCCACAGTCCTGTACATGCAGGTGGCCTTTTAGATTCCCAGGAAAATAAATATACTTAATTTATTAGCAGTGATGGTTTTAATGGAATTGTTTAACATTTCCGAAACCAATCATGACCAAACAACAAAACAAACACAGTAAGTATAAACAGACACCTAACTAGTAAATTTGTTAATTTCCTGATGGAGGACTTTTTAATATTTATATCCCTTTGTCAGTTGTGCACCGGCTTTTCTGATCTTCATCAGCACCCATCAGCCAGTGTGTCTGGGACCTGTAGGACCACCAGCACATGGTGTCTTCGGTTGAATGACATCCTTCAAGACCACATCACTCTGCCATCCTTTTTTTCTATCTTGGCTTGCATTTCATGCAACTGAGGTTTCAAAGAGATAGGCCCGTCCATCTCTCCTTGGCTCAGTTGTTTTTCCGGTTGGAGAACATTCTACTTTGTACATTGTACATTTCTTGTTGAAAAAGTCCCTGACACCTTGGTCAGGGTATTTGTACATGACATTCATTCATCCATTCAACAGTGTTTATTGAGTGCTTGCTTGTTGCCAGGCACTTCTCCAGTTGCTGGGCATACCATGTGGACTAGGTCATTGCCCTCATGGAGCTGTTCTCTCCAGAAGGACACAGACAGTACATAAAATAATTTCAGATATTATAGAGTACTCTGGAGCAGATACAGTAGGGTGATGGGGCAGGGAGGGCCCCAAAAAGGGTTGGCTACTTTAGATCAAGCAGTAGAGACCTCTCTGAGGAAAGGTGACATGCAAGAGCAGGGAAAGGGCCTTCAAGGCCAAGGGATCAAGTGTAAGAGCCCTGAGGCAGAAAAGAACTGGGTTGACTCAGGCCTGGAAGGTGGCCTGTGTGGCCAGAGTGTGGAGGATGTTGGAGAAAAGGAGAAGTTGGCAGGGGCTGGATCATATAGGTTGTTATTGGGCACAGTGACCACTTTATTCTAAGTACAAGGGGAAGCTCCTGCAATATTTTTTTAAAAGCTTTATTTAGAGATAATTCCCATACCATACAACTCACCTATTTAAAATGTACAATTCAGTGGCTTTTAGTATATTCACACGGTTGTGCAACCATCACTATAGCCAATTTTAGAACATTTTTATCACCTTAAAAGAAACATTGTACCCTTGACTTATTACCCTCTGATCCCCTGATTCTTCACCTCCCCCCACAGCCCCTGGCAACCACTGATCTCCTTTCTGTCTCTCTGGATTTCCCTGTTCTGGGACATGTCAGTGGAGTCATATAATATGTGGACTTACTTTTGGCTGCTTTTACTTAGCATAACACTTTCAAGGTTCACCATGTTGCTTTCAGAATTTTGCCCCTCCCTCTCCCCGCCTTCACTCCCCACTTCCCTCCATCTCTCCCGTCATCTCTCCCTTTTTCTCTCTGTGTGCAATCATCTCACGGGGAACCCACTTCTGCTTTTGCCGAATCAAGCTTCTTATGAGTGCCCCGATTTTCTCCGAATGCCGTGGCACTGTCGTTAAGCCACACCCAGAGGTGCGGCACACCTTACAAAGAGGCGCTCCGGCAGGAGTGCAGTGTTGCTGGCAGCATTTGCTGAGCATCAGAGAATCCTTTCTAAGTTTGTCATTTTGAGCAAGGCTTCAAAGAAACAGATGTCTTTATTTTAGGAGCTCTTTGCTTTGATGACGGTGACCTACTATTCTAATTCCTTGATAAGTAGCTAGACTTTGCTCATCTCAATTATGGATGATAATAAATCCCATTCAAAGGCTCACAACAAGAAAATCTGTAGTTAATGGTATCTTAAAAGTGCACAAATCCAAGGTCATGCTCTGTATCACTGCAGGCTCAGGCTCTGGCACAGCATCGGGTTCCCTAGACATGTAAGGAGCACACTCTCTTGAACTGGCACCTGCAGATCTTCCGAGAAACCAGGCTCCTCAGAAGCTGTGAGTAGTAGGGCAGAGCTCCACAAAGCTATCGTGATCAAGACGGTGTGGCACAGCATAAGGATAGAACAGAAATCAGAGTCCCCCAAGTAAACCCTTCACATCTACGTTCAGTTGATTTTTTTTTTAAGCTGGAAGAAGAAATATTTTTACACAAGCACTGCATGAAGCATACGGATTTTAAGCTAATATTATATAAGTGGCAATTGCTTGTCTGAAAGTTGCACAAATAATGGTTTCAGTAATGTCATTGCTCTTTCCTAAGTATACATATCACCATAATATAAGGTATACATAAGGAGCCTCATTTAGACAGGTAAGCTGTACTTCTTCGTATTATAGGTGCAAAGTCAAATGGAAATTATAGATATAAAACTATCTCTAAACTGATGATCTAGATTTTAAAAAATACATAATGACAACAGATTATCACTTGTGGTTCCCTTACCGTAAAAATCCATCCACTGGTGTGGCCTCCACATTGAAGTATGCATTCGTGTACCCAAAGCCTTCGCAAAGAGTGAAGGAAGTATGATCATTTTAAGAGAAAGACTTTCCATATTCTCAACTTCCCTATATACTTTTACTGAAACTGAATTGTGGTAGAATGCACATGCAGTTGTGATGATGTTCTCCTTTCCCACCCTTCCCTCTTTGTAAATAATCTATTGAAGTAAAATTCACGTAACATAAAATTAGCCATTTTAAAGCGAACAATTCAGTAGCATTTTAAGACATTCACCGTGGTGCAACCACCACCTCTATCCAGTCCTAAAACATTTCCATTACTCCAGAGTAAGAACCCTTACCCATTAAGCAGTTTCTCCTCATTTCTCCCTCCCCCTAGCCCCAGACAATCATCAGTCTACTTTCTGTATCAGTTGACTGATCTCTCCAAGATATTTCATATAAATAGTATCATATAATGTGGGACCTTTTGTCTTTGGCTTCTCTCACATAGCATAATGTTTTGGAGGTTCATCCACCTTATAGCATGTATCAGTGTTTCATTCCTTTTTATGTCTGAGTAATATTCCATTGTATGGATAGACCACAGTTTTATCTATTCATCAGTTGATGGACATTTGACTGTTTCCATCTTTTGGCTATTATGAAGAATGCTGCTGTGAACATGCATGTACATGTTTTTGTTTGCATGTACATGTTCTTGTTTGAATACCTGCTTTTAATTCTTTAGGGTATATACCCTGGGAGTGGAATCACAAGGTCATATGGTCATTCTGTGTTTAACTTTTGGAGGAACTGCCAAACTTTTTTCCACAGTCGCTGTACCATTTTACATTCCTACCAGCAGTGTATGAGGATTCCAATTTTTCCACATCCTCACCAGCTTATTTTCCTTTTTCCCCCCAGACTTTTGTACCCTTTGACTGACACCTCCTCCATTTCCCTCTCCCCCAAGCCCCTGGTGACCACCATTCTACTCTCTATGAATTTGACTATTTTAGATTCCTCATAAAAGTAGAGTCATGTAGTATTTGTTCTTTTGTGTCTGGCTTACTTCATTTAGCATGATGTCCTCCAAGTCCATCCATGTTGTCCCAAAGGGCAGGATTTTCTTATTTTTTAAGGATGAATACTATTCCATTGCATGTATATGCCACGTTTTCATCATCCAGTCATCCATCAATGGACACTTGAGTTGTTTCCATATTGTGGCTATTGAGATTAATGCTACAGTGAACTTGGACATGTTGATACCTCTTTGAGATCCTGATTTCATTTCTTTTGGATATATACCCAAAAGTAGGATTGCTGGATCAAATGATAGTTTTTCTTTTTAATAAATTTACTTATTTTTTATTTATTTATTTTTGGCTGCATTGGGTCTTCATTGCTGTGCGGGCTTTCTCTAGTTGCAGAGAGCAGGGGCTACTCTTCGTTGTGGTGCGCAGGCTTCTCTTGCAGAGCACGGGCTCTAGGCACGTGTGCTTCAGTAGTTGTGGCTCACGGGCTCCAGTAGTTGTGGCTCATGGGCTCTAGAGCTCAGGCTCAGTAGTTGTGGCGCACAGGCTTAGTTGCTCCGCGGCATGTGGGATCTTCCCAGACTAGGGCTCGAACCCGTGTCCCCTGCATTGGCAGGCAGATTCTTAACCACTGCACCACCAGGGAAGTCCCCAAATGATAGTTCTGTTTTTCATTTTTTTGAGGAACCTCCATACTGTTTTCCATCGTGGGTGTACCATTTTACATTCCCACCGACAGTGTAGGAGGGGCTCCTTTTTCTCCACAACCTCATCAACACATTATCTTTTGTTTTTTTGATAGTAGTCATCCCAACAGGTATGAGATGATGTCTCATTGTGGTTTTGATTTGCATATCCCTGATGATTAGTGATGTTGAGCATCTTTTCATGTACCTGATGGCCATTTGTATGTTTTCTTTGGAGAAATGTCTAAGTCCTTTGCCCATTTTTTAAAATTGAAGTATAGTAGTTGATGTACAATATTATGTAAGTTACAGGTGTACAGTTTAGTGCTTCACAATTTTTAAAGGTTATACTCCATTTATAGTTATTATAGAATATTGGCTGTATTCCCTGTGTTGTGCAGTATATCCTTGTAGCACATTTTATATATAATAGTTTGCACCTCTTAGTCCCCTACCCCTATCTTGCCCCTCCCCCCTTCCTTCTCCCCACTGGTAACTACTAGTTTATTTTCTATATCTGTGAGTCTGATTCTTTTTTAAGTATTCACTAGTTTGTTTTATTTTTTAGATTCCACATATAAGTGCTATGATACAGTATTTGTCTTTCAGTTAGCATAATACCCTCCAAGTCTTTCCATGTTGTTGCAGATGGCAAAACTTCATTCTTTTTTATGGCTGAGTAGTATTCCATTTGTGTGTGTGTGTGTGTGTGTGTGTGTATGTGTGTGTGTGTATATACACATCACTTCTTTTTCCATTCATCTGTTGATGGACACTTAGTTTGCTTCCATATCTTGGCAATTGTAAATAATACTGCTGTGAACATTGTGGTGCATGTATCTTTTTGAATTAGTGTTTTGGGGTTTTTTTTGGATATATACCCAGGAGTGCAATTGTTGGGCCATATGGAAGTTCTATTTTTAGTTTTTTAAGAAACCTCCATACTGTTTTCCACAGTGGCTGGACCAATTTACATCCCTACCAACAGTGTAGGAGGGTTCCCTTTTCTCCACATTGTTGCCACCATTTTTTTGGTGTGGTCTTTTTGATGATAACCATTCTGACAGGTGTGAGGTAATATCTCATTGTGGTTTTGATTGGCATTTCCCTGATGATAAGTGATGTTGAGCCTCTTTTCATGTGTCTGTTGGCCATCTGCATTTCCTCTTTGGAAAAATGTCTATTCAGTTCTTCCCATTTTTTAATCGGGTTGTTTGTTTTTTTGATGTTGAGTTGTATGAGCTGTTTGTATGTGTTGGATGTTAATGCCTTATCGATCAGTCATTTGCAAATATTTTCTCCCATTCAGTAGGTTGTCTTTTCGTTTTGTCAGTGGTTTCCTTTGCTGTGACAGAAGTTTTAATATGTTGTGTTTTTATTTTCATTCATCTCAGTTTATTTTATGATTTCCCTTGTGATTTCTTCTTTGAACCATTGGTTATTAGGAGTGTGTTGTGTAATTGCTATATAGCTGGAAATTTTTCAAATGCCCTTCTGTTAATGATTTCTATTTTCATTCCATGGTGGTTGGAGAACACAATTTGTATGATTTCAGACTTTTAAAATATACTGAGGTATGTTTTGTAGCCTAGCTTGTGGTCTTTCTTGGAGAATGTTCCATGTGTAATTGAGTAGAATGTGTTTCCTATTTTGAGGGCATGCCTTCTATAGATGTCTGGTAGATCTAGTTGGTTTATAGTGTCGTTCAAATCTTGTATTTCCCTTTTGTTCTATTTATGATTGAAAGGATTGTATTGAGATCTCCAACTATTGTTGAATTGTCTATCCTTCCCTTCAGTTTGTTACGTTTTACTTCATATATTTTGGGGGTTCTGTTGTTAGGTGCACATGTTTAAAATTTTATATCTCACTGCTGGGTTTATCCTTTTATTATTATAAAATGTCACTCTTTGACTCCTATGACAATTTTTGTCTTAAAGACTATTTTATCTGATAATAGTGTAGCTCTCCCAGCTCTCTTATGGTTGCTATTTGCATAGTATACCTTTATCCATCCTTTTACTTTCAACCAATTTCTATTTTTGCTGTTTTTTTTCTGAGTAGTTGATTAATTATTGAATGGTTGCTGTGCATAAAGCCAAACCTGTTTCATCTCTGCCTCTCCCATTACTTAAATTTCATTTCCCTCTTCTACCTCTAATTGTAGGAACAGTTACAGCATAGTCTTTTTTGGGGGGCTTCATTATTTTTATTTTTATTTTTTTAACAACACAGTCTTGATGTTTAAGGAAAGAAACTATTGGAAAACTCATGGCATGCTACGTAATTGATGTGCAAGAAGTCCACAATTTTAAAGGAATATGGTTGAGCTGAAAGACCTAGTATTAACAGCAGTAACCACACTTATATAAAATACTTTGTTGGTGTTGTAACCACTTTCAGTTTATGAGACACTCCCATACTCTACTGGAACATAACGTCACTTCATCCCTGGGCAGTATTATCTGTGATTACGGTGCCAGGTTGAGAGTGGTGACAACCAAGGCTTGGAGCTCTCAGGGGTTGTGCTCAAGCTCTGGAACCCCCTGAAGCATGTGGTCATCTCCTGTCGATCTGGGCTCAAGTCCCAGCTCCACTAATCACCAGATCAAATGTGGGATCATGTCCACCTCACCACCCATCCTGTGAAGAAAAGCAAGCAGAACTCGTCTCATGTAAACCTTCTTACATCTCTTTGTCATCCTCAAGGTGATTCTTCAGAGGCATTAGAGGGGCCTCAAGGACCAGGACAGGAGTGCTGTACTCATGCTGTGACTTCCCTGAGCCGTGCAGTGGCTGCTGTGTGTTGTTACTAACTGTGCTCCCCCTGCTGTCCCCTTTCCCCCTTTTAGAGAGATGGGACCATGTCACCACCACAACCAGGAGACCGGGAGCGACCAGAGCTCCAGCAAAGCCTGCAGGTAACACGGCTGTTCTGAGGAGGGCACTAAGGAGGGACCCCGTGGAGCTCCCTCTGGGGTAGTATCCAGTTGAACTACCCATAGTTTTAAGTCCTGTGTGTGCAATGCCAACCAAGACCTTCATCTGAACACTGGGTTTAACTTAATAGAGTATGACCAGTCACTATGACTTCTGTGTGTTTTATGAAAAGTCCTGCTTGGGAGAATCTCAAGAGAAAAATGCATTTGGACTTCCTCCCCTTTTCAACCATTTTACACTCTAAGATCAGGGAAGATATAATTGTTTAGGTTTTATGAAGCCCATCAAACATTTTCTTTAGGCAGTTGGAGCATTTTGAAATGGCATTTGCTTAACAGTGTCATCTTTCACTGAAGGATTTTGGAACTTGTTGCTTCTTTGTGACTCTTTCCTGGAGCTGTTTTAACTTTTCTCCAGATGGGCCATTTTACTATTCAGATATCTTCACTGATATAAAGAGAAACGTAGCCTCGGGGTGGGGAGCGCAGTCATTGCTCCCATCTGGCAACTTGTTACTAGTACTTAAGGAGCATGCTACCATGTTCCTTGAAGTGGATAGCTACCTTTCTTCTGAAGAGACAGTCATGACCCAAAAGAGTGAGTGCTGCTTTACAGTTTGCCCTCACGTCTTCACATCTGCACCCTCAAAGAGGTGCATTGTGACCACGTAGCCTCCCTCTTGATTGTCCAGTTTCTGACTCTATGCAGCTGGTTTTGAATCTTGGGTTAATACCTATAATCAGTGAGTTTACTGTTAAAATGGTCTGACTGCTGGCCTAAGCAAAGCATGTGTGGGAATATAAAGTAGTGGAAAATTGGTAATAAATTGCAAAGGCAGAAAGCAGTAACTTGCTCCATCCTGTTGGTATTTTCATTATCAGTGTCTGTAGAAGGAGTCAGACCCCAATTTAAGTTTCTTTGTCTTAACTCATTGATTTCGCTGATCAGCAGAGCCCATGAATGTTGACTTGTTTTTTTGGAATCTTGTACCCAGTTGTTAATCAGTTGGCTGTTTTTTTTTATGTTTTGGGGCTCACTGAAGGTAGTAAATTTGACTTGGCTGATGCTTTGGATGATCAAGATCATGGCCACAGGAAGCCGAGTGCAGGAGGAGGAGGTAAGTCATAGCTGGTTGAAGGCACAGGCCAGTGCTGTAGCTCCCTGGTCAGGGTGTAACTCATTAACTACAACAGCCCGCAGAGCCACTCCTGGCCTAGCAGAGCTGGGGGCACTTCAAGGCCCAGGAGAACCCTACAACAGTGGTTCTCAAACGTTTTGGTCTCAGGACTCCTCAAATTATGGAGGATCTCTATTGAGGTGTTGGTCACGTCTATCAATATTTATCATCTTTGAACTTAAAACAGAAAAAAAAATTTTTAATATTTTTATTAATTTTAAATGAACAATAATACAGCCATATCTGTTAACATAAATAGCATATTTTTATGGTAAATGACTACGCTTTGCAAGACAAAAACAGAATTTAGTGGGAAGATTTTTTTGTATATTTTTGAAAATTTCTGTGATCTCTGTCCTAGTGGAAGAGCTGGACTCTCACATCTGCTTCTAGATTCAATTGTTGTGATATATTGTTATGGTTGAAGTATATGAAGGAAATCTGGCTTCCTATAAATATGCAGCTGGAAAAAGGAGGAATATTTCAATTGACTATTCATGTAATTATGGACATTCTTCTTTGATATGAGACAAAAATTCAGCCATTGGTTGTTTCTTACAGGTTAAGTGCAGTGTGGAGTATGAAACCGTATTAATGAATCTTCCATCCTTGACCCCAGTGAACCCGCCTCTCTTATCCTTTGAATGGATCTTTTACTGGTCGTGGTTTGGGAGCATCGTGCACTGGTCCCTGGGAAAATGTCGGTGCCCTGCCTTATGCAGACCTTCCCGGTGTTGACGCATTTCATTCTACATCAGAACATCACATTTGTTACTATCACCACCCATCTCATTGGAAAAAGTCTTTAAGTATTGGGAAGCTGTCAAGCTCAAAGTAGTAGTTTTTCAAAATTCTTAATGTTGCTTGAAATCTTAAATTTTACCATTGGCAAAAAATACTGTTAGTTGTTTCCCTTGAAGTGATGGGCTCACTTCATTCATTTTCAAGAAAATGTCTGTCAGATCTTCAAGTCAGTATGACCGTAGTCGTACTACTGAATCCTTCAAGGAAGAACCTTGTATGAGAGAAGTGGCTAGCACTGCTTAGAACTGATACAGTCGCGCAAATGCTTTTCCTGTGTCAACCTCTGTATTTTGAGGTGGCACAGAAATGCTTTAAACATACTTGCTGTTTTATCAGAATATTAAGAGGGCACACTTTCATAAAAGTAATAATTTTTCTGCTCATATTCGTTTTCCAGTACTGCCTAACATATTACCACAAACTTGCTGGTTTAAAACAATTTTCAATTATTGGATTGGCCAAAAAGTTCGTTCGGGGTTTTTGTTGGTTTTTTTTTTGCCAATCCTATATTTTCTTTTTTTTTTTTTTTAGCATCTTTATTGGAGTATAATTGCTTTACAATGTTGTGTTAGTTTCTGCTTTATAACAAAGTGAATCAGGGATATGTATACATATATCCCCATATCCCCTCCCTCTTGTGTCTCCCTCCCACCCTCCCTATGCCACCCCTCTAGGTGGTCACAAAGCACTGAGCTGATCTCCCTGATCTCCCTGTGCTATGCGGCTGCTTCCCACTAGCTATCTATTTTACATTTGGTAGTATTTATAAGTCCATGCCACTCTCTCACTTCGTCCCAGCTTACCCTTCCCCCTCCCCTCAAGTCCATTCTCTACGTCTGCATCTTTATTCCTGTCCTGCCCCTAGGTTCTTCAGAACCTTTTTTTTAGATTCCATATATATGTGTTAGCATAGTGTATTCGTTTTTCCCTTTCTGACTTACTTCACTCTGTATGACAGACTCTAGGTCCATCCACCTCACTACAAATAACTCAATTTCGTTTCTTTTTATGTCTGAGTAATATTCCATTGTATATATGTGCCACATCTTCTTTATCCATTCATTGTCGATGGACACTTAGGTTGGTTCCGTGTCCTGGCTATTGTAAATAGTGCTGCAATGAATGTTGGGATACACGTCTCTTTTTGAATTATGGTTTTCTCAGGGTATATGCCCAGGAGTGGGATTGCTGGGTCATATGGTAGTTCTATTTTCTGTTTTTTAAGGAACCTCCATACTGTTCTCCATAGTGGCTGTATCAGTTTACATTCCCACCAACAGTGGAAGAGTCCAACCCTATATTTTCTAAGTTTCTCTGTGCTGCTGAAGTCCAGATGTTTAACTGTCAAACCTTTCTTGACAAAATGACCTTGATTCTCAACTTTCCCTTTGCCTACTTTTATTTTTTATTTTTTGTACTTTATTTATTTTTATTTATTTATTTTTGGCTGTGTTGGGTCTTCGTTGCTGCGCACGGGCTTTCTCTAGTTGTGGTGAGCGGGGGCTACTCTTCATGGCGGTGTGTGGGCTTCTCACTGCGGTGGCTTCTCTTGTTGCGGAGCACAGGCTCTAGGCATGCGGGCTTCAGTAGTTTTGGCACATGGGCTCAGTAGTTGTGGCTCGCGGGCTCTAGAGCACAGGCTCAGTAGTTGTGGCACACGGGCTTAGTTGCTCTGCGGCATGTGGGATCTTCCCAGACCAGGGCTCGAACCCATGTCCCCTGCATTGGCAGGCGGATTCTTAACCACTGCGCCACCAGGGAAGTCCCCTTTGCCTACTTTTAAGAAATTTATTTTTAGATAATTACAGATTTACATGTAGTTGTAGGAAATACTACAGAAAGAGCCGTTATTCCCTTCACCTAGTTTTCCCCAGTGGTAACATGTTGCAAATTGTACTATAATATCACAAACATTTTTTTTGTCTGTTTTGTAAAAAAACTCATATGTATTTTTAAAAATTTGGTTTTTATTGAGGCAACATTGGCTTATAACATTATATAAGTTTCATGTGTACAACCTTATATTTCTACTTCTGTATACACTACAGGGTGCTCACCACCAAAAATTTAGTTTCCTCCATCACCATATAGTTGATCCCCTTTACCCATTTCACCCCCCCCCCACTCTGGTAATGACTATTCTGTTCTCTGTATCTGTGTGTTTGTTTTGTTTGTCACAACCATTTTATTCAGATTTCCCAGTTTTTACTTGTACTCACCTCTGTGTGCGTGTGTGCTTAGTTGTTTGCAGTTTTATCACATGTGCAGGTTTGTGTATTTGCCATGATAGTCAGGCACAGAACGGTTCCATCATTATAACTACTGTTGTTGGGTGGACTGTTCTCTATATGTCACTTAGATCTTGATGGTTGGTTGTGTTTACTGGTTCTTCTACATCCTTGATGATTTTTTGTCTAGTAGTTCTGTCAATTGCTGTGAGTAGGGTGTTGAATTCCCCAACTGTAGTTGTGGATTTGTATCTCCTCTTAGCTCTCTGTTTCTGCTTCATGTATTTTGAGTCTGATTTTTTGGTGCATACAAATTTAGGATCATTATGTCTTCCTGATAGGTTTATCCTCTTATCATTATGTCCCTTTCTTTTTCTCTAGCACTTTCCTTGCTCTGAAGTTTCCCTTATCCACTATTAATATAGCCACTCCTGCTTATTCTTTTTTTTAATTAATGTTCACATGCACATTTAGACACCAGAACTGGAGAAGCTGTGGTTTCTTAAGGCTAAGTGGCATATCAGTAAACTTTCCTTATTTGTTTTCATTGAACCTCGTTGGACTTTCTTACGCTTTGAATGAATCTTTTGCCCATTCATGATTTTGTAACGTCCTACATACGTTATCTGGAAAACATTAGTGTCCTGAGTTGTGTCGAGCTTTTAAATGATGACACCTTTCCTTATGCAATATTCAAAAGTCATATTTGTTAATATCACCAGTGATCTGATAGGAAAAATCTTTATTGGGAAACTGACAGGCTCATGGTGCCAGTTACACATTTTCCAAAGTTGTGTATATTTTTTTGAAAGCTAAATTTTCTTATTGTCAGCTAATACTGTCGGTTGATTTCCTTGAATTGACAGGCTCATTTAATTCATTTTCCAAAAAAATTTTTGGCAAATGTTCAAATATGAATAGACACAGTTTGCTGTGATTTACTCTTTGAAATAAATTTGTTCTCCCATGAGAAAAGCAGCTAATTCAGCTGAAAACTGAAACAATCACACAAGTGACCTTCCTCAAGTCACCTGTGATGCTTTGGTGTGCAACAGAAATGCTTTAACAGTCCTTCCCATTTCATAACACAGAATGTTAAAAAGTTGATATACTCAAGGTTGAGCGCTAATGAAATATTTTTGCTACTCCCTCCTATTAATTTTATATCGCCTCATAATCAGTTACCATAAATTATTGAGTTAAAACAATTTCCATTCATTCTCTTATTTCCCTGGGTCAGGAGTTTGGGTTCTACTTAGCTGGGTCCTCTGCTCTGTATCTCCTACGAGGCTGCCATGCAGGTGTCAGCTGGGGCTAGAGTCTCATCTGAGGTTTGAGGTTGTGTTAGTTTCCTGTTGCTGCACTAACGAATTACTGGCAACTTGGTGGCTTAAAAAACACACATTTATTATCTTATAATTATTGAGGTCAGAAATCCAAAATGGATCACAGTGAGCTAAAATCCATGTGTCAGCAGGGCTGTTTTTTTTTCTGGAGACTCTACAGAATTAGTAGAGTCTGTAGAGTCTCTTGTTTCCTTGCCTTTTCCAGCTTCTTCAGGATGCCTGTATTCTTTGGCTCATGGCCCTCTCTCTCCATCTTCAGAGCCAGCAGTGTAGGGTAGCATCTTCAGATCTTTCTCTCTCTCACCCCTACTTTTGTCATCACATCTTTACTTTGACTGTGACCCTCCTGCTTCTCTATTTCTCTTTTAAGGACCGTTGTGATTACACCAGACCCACCCAGATAATCCAGGATAGTCTCCCCATCTCAGTGTCCTTGATTTAAAAACATCTGCAAAACCTTTTGCCACATAAGGTAACATATTCACAGGTTCTGGGAATTAGGACATTGACATCTTGGGGGCGACATTTTAATGCTAACACATCTGCCGTCTGGCTCACAAATCTTCATGTCCCTTCCACCTGCAAAATACATTGTCCATTCCAACTTCTTTAAAAGTTTCATCCCATTACATCGTCAACTCAAATTGCAAAATCTCATCGTAATTTCATAAGCAGAAACGTCCCAAATCTCATCATCTAAATTATATAAGTCAGGCATGGGTGAAGCTTTGGCTCTAACACTTCTCCATCTACAAACCTATGGAAGTCAAGAAACAAATTATCTGCTCCCCAAAATACAACGGACAGGCATAAAATAATGGTTATAGGCATTCAATTTACAAAAGTGAGAAAACATCAGGTAAAAAGATTTCAAGCTTTAAGTGGAAAAAAAAAAAAAAAAGAAGAAGACTTCACCAGTCTCAAGAAATTCCCAAATCCAAGTCCTTTAGGTTCCAGGCCTAGGGATGATGCACTGTGTTTCACAGCTCTACGTTCCGAGTTTGCAGCTCTGCCCTCAGAATCAGCCTCCCTTTTTCAGGAAAAATAGCACATGTTTGCAGCTGAGTAGTTATATCAGCCTATTTTCTGCCTGTAGAATTTGGGGCGTCTAACAGCCTTCTTACATTTTTTTCTGTTTCTGTCCCTTTTAATTCCAGGCTGGCAGTGTTCCTGCTGTTGTAAAATTCTCAAGAACTCCATGGGTTTCCCATGTATGTAGTGGTGATCACCCACTGGGAAAGAGGCTCCTCCACAGATCTTTCTTGGATAATGCCATCTATACTTCTGGCTTCTGCTGAGATGGCGAAGGGGATCCATGAATAATCTTATGTTTAATCTGACCTTTTGACCCTTCCAAGGTACTCGTATAATGTTTTCCAGCCACACCATTGACTTTCTCCCCAGAGCCTGCTTTCTTGACAGTGAGTCCCCTAATTTTAGCATTTTTTGGCAATTAGGATAGGTTGAAAATTTTCCAAATCATCAAGTCCTGGTTCCTTCTTGCTCAAGAGTTCTTCCTTCAATCTCTTCCTTTCCTCTTGCATTTTACTATGAGCAGCAAGAAGAAAATAGGCCATACCCCTAACACTTTACTTGAAAATCTCCTCAGATAAAACATCCAAGTTCATTGTTTAGAAGTTCTGCTTTCCACGTAACTACAGGATGCACAATTCAGCCAAGTTTTCTGCCACTACATGGTAAGGATCTTCTTTCCTCTAGCGTCCAATAACATTTTCCTTGGTTCCATCTGAGACCTCACTGGCAAAGCCTTTAACATCCACATTTCTGTCAACAGTCTGTTCATGCTGATTTAGATGTTCCCTAGTATGATATAGGTTTCCTCTACCATGTTCCTGACCTCCTTCTGAATCTTCACTAGCTGTTACTAGTTGTTAACATCCATATTTCTACTAAGTCGGCTCAAGGCAGTCAGGCTTTTTCTATCATGCTTCTCAAAATTCTTCCAGCTTTTGTCTATTACTCGATTCCAAAGTTGCTTCCACAGTTTTAGGTATTTATTTAGGTATTTCCTATTGCTGTTGTAATAAATTACAACAATGTGCTGGCTTAAAACAGCACAAACTGATTATCTTATAGTTCTAGAGGTGAGAAATATGATTTGCGTTTCACTGGGCTACAGTGAAGGTACGGGCAGGGCTGTCTTCCTTTTGGAAGCTGTAGCCTGTTTCCTCGCCTTTGCCTGCAGTTTTGCCTTGTTGGATACCTCCTCCATCTTCAAAGCCAACAGAATAGCAACCTCAGATTTCTCTCTCACTCTCACCCCTGCTTCCATCATCACATCTCCTTCCTTGACTCTCCTGCTGGTCTCGTTCTCTTACTAGTATTCCTGTAATCACACTGGGCCTGCCTAGATGATCCAGACCAGTCTCCCCATCTCAAGGTGCTTAGCTTACATCTGCCAAGTCCCTTTTCCCACATAAGGTGACATATTCACAGGTTGGGATTGTTGGCAGAATTCCATTCTGTGCAGCTATAGAACTCATGGCCACTTGCTTCTTCAAGGTCAGCAAAAGAATGAGAGTCTGCTACCTCTAATGTTAGCTCAGGGAAGGCCTACAGCCCTCTTTTCAAGGGCTCACTTGATTATGTCCAAATCACCCAGAATATTCTGCCTTTTGAGTAATTCAGTCATATGGATTGGGCATCTTAATTGTATCTGCAAAATCCCTTCACCTCTGCCATGTCATAACCTGGTCATGGAAGTAACTCAGTCCCTCCCACACTCAGCAGGCTGGGATTATACATGGTGTGTACACCAGGGGGCGGGAGTCTCGGCAGCTATCTTCGAGTTCTGCCTACCGTGTTCATCTAGGACACTAGTGAAACTGGCCTTCTCTTTCAACTGTTATTGTATAGCGAAGGATCTAATGACTTCTCATAGCGTTTGGTGCTCCTTACTTCCTTGGTTCAGGCAAAGGGCCGGGAGGTTTACTCACCATTGCATTTGTATCACAGTGCAAATGTCAACCCTGTAAAAAGGGCAAAGGACATTTGAGGATGATTATGGAAATAGTTATGACCTGACAGACCCCTGGGGTCCATGGAACACTCTTTGTGAACTACTGACTGAGAAGATGCCCTTACATATTTATGTGGCATCAGTGTGTTTTCATTCGAATCCATGATCTCGTCAGTGTTAATGTGCAGTGAACATGTATTTGTGGAGTTGGGGCGAGCGGGAAGATCATTTTATGTCTTCTGTTGTATTGAGCTATACCTTTACAGTTTCACTTCTCTAGACAGTTGTATAAATTAGTTCAACCTTTTGAGAGGGCAATTTGATAACATCTTTGAGTAGTTCTACTTCAAAGCATTTTCCATCTGGGTACAGTTATGCATGCGTGCAGAGGTACATTTGAAATGGTGTTTGCAGCTTTCTTGTGTTTTGTATCGGCCCAAAATTAAAACACTCTTAAATAACACAGTTGAATACATAAATTCTAAACCATTCATAGTCTGCAGCCATTTCAAAGAATAAGGTAGATCTCTGGAACTGGCATGAGAAAAGCAAGTTACAGAACAGGATATATGTAGTATGAATCGATTTCTATCAAATTTAAGAGTATGTGAACACAGACACGCACGCAGAAAGACACGGACATGCAGAGAGACATATGGGCAGAGAGAGACACAGAAAGAGAGACATGCACAGAGAGACACACAGAGACACACAGAGAGAGATGCGAACAGAGACACGGACACACACAGAGACGGTGAGAGAGACACAGGGAGAGAAAGACAGGGAGACACAGACAGACACGGAGAGAGACATGAAAGAGAGAGAGACACAGAGAGAGGGGCACACACACACAGAGACATGGAGAGAGAGCGAGACAGACACATGCAGATCTGAAAAGATTGAGAGTAGCTACCTGTGGGGATAGATTTGGCTGCCTTTTATATTTTCTTTCTTAGGATTCTACACCATTGGATTCGTTTTTCTACTGAGCATATATTACGTTTATAATAAGCCAGCAGTGTAGCTGGCCCGGGCCCAGGCATCCTGGCTTCACCCCAAGGGCCTCTTCCTCTGTGTGTGTGGCTCTTAGAAGTGTTTGCCCAGGAAGGTGGTGATGACCTGAAGGTGAGTGTAGGGTCAGCTCGTGCACCTGGCCGCAGGGGTGCCGGCACAGGCCTCCTCATCCGTGGAAGATTCGCTCCAGTGATCTAGAAAGCTGAAAAGGGGGCTGGTCTTTAAGAGGTAAGCACAGTGTGATAACAGAAAAGTAGTGACCCAGGCCCTCTAGGAAGTGTGTACGTTGTATCTTCATTTCAAAGAGAAAAAGAGCTGTGCTGTTTGCTCTGTAAAGATATTCTCTCTGGAAGATTTTCGGTGTTGTATGAACCATTGGGATCAGGAAGGAATCGGCTTCATTTGTCTGGAAAACATCCTTGTATGTACCGCCTCCCTTCTAGATGTTCTTACCTACTGCTCTTTTCCCCTAAGGTGAGGTCTACACGATTTGCTCCTTAGTTTTTAAGGTCGATAATAGACATTTGTGCACCCCTGAAGACCAGCCATTTACGTGTCAGACCTTTTTTTTTTCCCTATCAGAAATGACTACGATGCTCAAATCAATCATTAACTATTTTTTGATTGACATTTTCTTTGGAGCTAACTGTAAAATTCACATGAAGGTGTAAGAAATACTCCAGAGAGATCCCATCACACTATACCAGTTCCCCAATGGTAACACCTGAAAAATTATAGTACAATGTCACAACCAGGATATTGATGTTGATATAATCTAGTGATCTTATTCGGATGTTCCGTTTTACTTGTACTCGTGTCTGTGTGTGTGTGTCTTCACGTCTATGCAGTTTTATCACCTGTGTAGGGTCATATATCCACCATGGTAGTCCAGACAGAGAACAGTTCCATGATCACAAGGACCCTCTTGCTGTGCTTTATAAAAACAACTATCTCCCTTCTGCTGTGCCCACCCCCATTTCCTGTCCCTAAGTGCTAATCTTTTCTCCATCTATAGAATTTGGCAATTTAGAAAATGTTATGTAAATGGAATCATGTAGTATGTAATGTTTGAGGATTGGCTTTTTTTCAGTCAGCATAATTCCCTTGAGGTCCATCCAAGGCATTGCATGTATCAATAGTTTGTTGCTTTTCCTTGCTGAATAGTATTCCATGATGTAGATGTACTACAGTTTATTTATGAAGGTCATCTGGGTTGTTTCCAGTTTTGGGCTCTAGGTTTTTGTATGAACATGAGTTTTCATTTCTCTGGGATAAATGCCCAGGTGGGTAATTGCTGGGTTCTATGGTAGTCATAGGGTTAGTTTTTTAAGAATATTGCCAACCTGTGTCCCAGACTAGCTGTACCATTTTATATTCCCACCAGCAATAAATGAGTGGTCCACTTTCTCTGAATCCTTGTCAGCACTTAGTGTTATCACTATTTTTTTTTAGTCATTCTGATTGGTGTGTAGTGATACCTCATTGTGGTTTTAGTTTGCATTTCCCTGATTGCATGTGCTTATTGGCCATTCGTGTAAACCCTTCAGTGAAATGTCTCTTCATGTCTTTTGCCCATTTTAATCGGATTGTTTGATTTTACTGTTCAATTTTGAGAGCTCTTCATATATTCTAGACACTAGTCCTTAGATGGGTATGTGTTTTGCAAATATTTTCTTTTACTCTATAGCTTGTCTTTTCATCTTCTTAATAGAGTCTTTCACAAAAGGAAATTTTAAATTTTGATGACATCTGATTTATCCATTTTTTTCTTTTGTGGATCATGGTTTTATTGTCAAGTCTGTGAACTCGTCATCAAGCCCTGAGTCCTGAAGATTTTTCTCATAGCATTCCTTCTGAAAGTTCTATAGATTTACATTTAATACCCAAAAAAGTCATCAATTTTGAGTTAGGGTTTGTATGAGGTGTGTGAGGATTAGATCAAGGTTCATTATTTTTGCATATAGATGCCTAGTTGCTCCAGCACCTTTTGTTGGAAAGGCTGTCCTTCCTCCATTGAGTTGCTTTTGCACCTTTAACAGAAATATCTTGAGCATATTTGGGCGGGTCTTTCTAGGTAGTTCGTTCTGTTGTACTGCTCTGTGTGTCTACCCTTCTGCCACTGTCTTGATTACTGTAACTATAAAGTAAGCCTTAATACTGGGTAGGCTGATTACCCCCCCCCCCCACTTTATTCTTCTTTCTCAAGGTTGTTTTAGCTATTCTAGGGCCTGTGCTTTTCTATACAAGTTTTAGGATAAGTTTATTTATGTCTAGAGAAACCTGGCTGGGATTTTGATAGGACTTGTGTTAAATACGTAGTTGAATTTGGGGAGAGTTGATGTCTTTAAGGGAGTCTTCAAATCCATGAACACAGTATGTCTCTCCATTTATTTATGTCTTCTTTGATTTCGCTCCTAAGCATATTGTAATTTTCAGCCTGCAGGTCCTGTACATGTTTTTCAAGTGTACAGCTAAGTATTTCATTTTCTTTGGAACAATTTAAAATGGTTATGTGTTTTAATTTTAGATTCCGTATGTTCATTGCTATTATATGATTGATTTTGATATTTGTTGCTCCTATATTGTGAGACCCTGCTGAAGTCACTTAACTGATCCTAGGAATCGTTTTTTGTAGGTTCCTTGGAATTTTCTATGTAGATGATCATGTCATCGGCAAATAGGGATAGGTTTATTTCTTCCTTCCCAATCTGTATGTCTTTTATTTCTCATTGCAATGTTGAACCTCCCCCGCTATGTTAAATAAGAGTGGTGAGAACAATGGCCTTGGCCTGTTCCTGATCTTCAGGAGAGAGTGTTCAGTCTTTCACCATTAAGTCTGACAAGAGCTATGGGTGTTTTCTAGATGCTCTCTATGAAGTTGAAGTACTTCCCTCTATTCCTAATTTGCTGAATTTTTTTCATAAATGGGTATTGGATTTTCCATGTTGATAAGATTACAGGCAGACCTCGTTTTATTGCGCTTCACTTTATTGCACTTTGCAGATATCGCGTTTTTACAAATTGAAGTTTTGTGGTGACCCTGCATTGAGCCAGTCTATCGGTGCCATTTTTCCAACAGCATTTGCTTACTTCGTGTCTCTGTGTCACATGTTGGTAATTCAAAACTATTTGAAACTTTTTCATTATTATTATATTTGCTGTGGTATGTGATTAGTGATCTTTGATGTTCCTGTTGCAAAAAGATTACTACTCCCTGAAGGGCTCAGATTATGGATAGCATTTTTTAGTAATAAAATATTTTTTAATGTACATACATTTTTTTTTGGACATAATGCTGTTGCACTTTAATAGACTACAGTATAGTGTAAACATAATTTTATGTGCACTGGGAAACCCAAAAAAAATCATGTGACTTGCTTTATTAATATTCGCTTTATTGCAGTGGTCTGGAACCATCCCCACAATATCTCCGAGGTATGCCTGTATATGATTTTTTTCTTCTTTAGGCTGCTGATATTGTAGGGCACATTGTTTTTCAAATGTTGATCCAGCCTTGCATAACTAGAACAAGTCCCATTTGTTCATGATGTATAATTCTTTCTATACATTCTGTTTAGTTTGCTAATATTTTGTTGAGGATTTTATATATTAGTTCATGAGAGAGATTGGGCTGTAGTTTTTTTCTTAATACAGTCTTTTTCTGTGTTTATTATCAGGTTAATGCTGGCCTCATAAAATAAGTTGGGAAATATCCCTCCTCTTTATTTTCTGGAAGAGGTTTTATAAAATTGGTGTTAATTCCTCTTTAAATGCTTGGTAAAATTTACCAGTGAAACCATCAAAAAGCCTGGAAATTTCTTTTTGTAGGAGCTTTTAAATTAAAAATTCTGTTTCATTAATGGTTATAGAAATATTCAGATTGTGTTTTCATCTAGGTTGAATTATTTTTTTATTGTGGTAAACATACTAACATAGAATTTACCATTTTAACCATTTTAAATGTACAGTTCATTGGCATTAAGTACATTCCCAGTGTTGTACAACCATCACCACTATCCATTTCCAGAACTTTCTCCTCATCCCAAACAGAAACTCTGTACCCAATAAACAGTAACTCCTCATTTTCCTCTACCCTGAACCCCTGCTAACCTCTGTTCTACTTTCTGTCTCTAAGAATTTTCCCATTCTAGGTACCTCAAATAGGTGGAATCATACAAGATATGTCCTTTTGTGTCTGGCTTATTTCACTTAGCATAATGTTTTCAAAGTTTATCCATGTTGTTGCATGTATCAGAATTTCATTCCTTTATAAGGCTGAGTAGTATTCCATTGTGTGTATATACCATATTTTATCTGTTTATAAGTTGACAGACGTTTGAGTTGTTTCTACCTTTTGTCTGTTGTGAATAGTGCTGTATTGAACATTGTGCAGGTATCCGTTTGAGTCCCTGCTTTCAGTCCTTTTGGGCCTATACCTAGAGGTGGAATCAAAGGATCATATAGTAATTCTACGTTTAAATTTTTGAGTAATCACCAAAGTGTTTTCCACAGCAGCTGCACCATTTTATACATTCCCACCAGCAACATACCAGGGTTCCAATTTCTCCACATCCTCACCAACATTTGTTATTTTTCATTTTTCTTTTGATAATAGCCATCCTAATGAGTGTGAAGTGGTACCTCCTCGTGGATTTGATTTGTATTTCCCTAATGACCAATGACTTTGAGCATTTTTCATGTGCTTATTGACCATTTGTATATCTTCTTTGAAGATATGTCTATTCAAGTTCTTTGCCCATCTTTAAGTCTCATTTTTTTAATTGTTGTAGGAGTCCTTTATATAGTCTGGATTTTAATCTCTTACTGGATATATGATTTATGAATATATTCTCTCATTCTGGCATTGTTTTTTTATTCTCTTGATAGTGTCCTTTGCACAAAAGGCTTTAGTTTTGATGAGGGCCAATTTATCTATTATTCCTTTTGTTGCCTATGCTTTTGGTGTCACATCCAAGAAGTCATTACCAAATCCAATACCATGAAGATTTTCCCCTATGTTTTTTCCTAAGAGTTTTATAGTTTTAACTCTTATGTTTAAGACTTTGATCCATTTTGAATTAATTTTTATATATGGTGTAAGGTAAGGGTCCAACTTCATTCTTTGGCATGTGGATATTCAGTTTCTTGGTACCCTTGTCAAGAACCTATTGACCATAGAGTTATGTCTGGGCTTTCTGTTCTGTTCCATTAGTCTATATGTCTGTTCTTATGCCAGTACCACACTGTTTTGATTACTGTAGCTTTGTAGTAAGTTTTGAAATGAGGAAAGTGAGTTCTTCTTCTTTTTCAAGATTCTTTTATCTATTTGGGGTCTCTTGAGACTCCATATGAATTTTAGGATGGGGTTTTCTAAGTCTGCCCAAAAGACTGTTTTGGACTTTGGTAGAGATTGCACTGAATCTGTAGATCACTTTGGGTAGTATTGTCATCTTAACAATATTAGTCTTACATTACGTGAACACGGGATTGAGTTGAGTTGTGATAGTTTGTGGGTTTTGAGGAATTGGTCCATTTCTTCTAAGTTGTCAAATACATAAAGTTGTTCATAGCGTTTTCTTATTATCCTTTTAATAGTGCAGAATCTATAATGATATCTGCTGTCATTCCTTATATTAGTATTTTGGGGTTTTTTCTTCAATTATATTTGTTAGTAAGGCTAGAGGTGTATCAATTTTACTGACTTTTTCAAAGAACAAGCCGTTTTGTTGATCTATTTTACTTTCCTATTTTCAATTTCATTGATTTCTGCTCTTACATTATTTCCTTCTGTCTGCTTGCTTTGGGTTTGTTTTACTAGTATCTAGCTCTTCATTTTCTAGTATCTTGGGTTAGGAACTTGGATTATTGATTTGAGACCTTTCTTTGTTTCTAATTTAAGCATTTAGTGCTGTAAACTTCCCTCTCAGCATTACTTTAGCTACATCTCCCATATTTTGATATGCTGTATTTTTGTTTTCATTAGGGCTATTTATTCTTAAAATTTCATTTTGAGACTTTCTCATTGACCCTTGTTTTATTTAGAAGTGTGTTGTTTATTTCCAAGTGTTTAGAGATTTTCTTGTTTTCTCTTATTTGTTTTTGGTTTGGTTGTTTCTAGTTTGATTCCATTATAGTCCATTATAGTTACTTACTCTGCTGCGATTGGGTAGTGTCCATTATGCCAGTTACATCCTGTTAGCTGATTGTGTTGTTTAGTTCTTATATATCCTTGCTGGTTTTCATTCTAGTAGTTCTGTCAGTTGCTGATAGTAGAGTATTGATGTCCCCAGCTATACTTGTGGATTTGTTTATTTCTTTTTTCAGCTCTGTGAGTTTTAGCTTCATGTGTTTTGAGACTCTGTTGTTTGGTGCATACACATTTATGATTGTTATGTGTTCTTGGTGGATTGATCCTTTATCATTATGTGACATCCCCCTTTATTGCTAGTGAGAACTGGCAGGTCATGTCTTACTGTGTTTTTAACACTCTTTCCAGAAGATTCAGACTTATAATTCTTTGATCCATAGACAACCCCAAGGCTCTATCCAAAAAAGATAGGTAATGCATTGTAAATTACCTGGGCAGTTTGAGGATTACGTTATTGATCTGTAAAAGTCGTTGAGGTTTTTTTCCCCACAAGCATTGCTGTTTCTATTCTAAGTGCTTACTGTATACAGCACTGTCTATGCCTTTCCCTTCCCTTAAATTTCCTGTCCCTCTGCTACCTCCAATTATAGGAACAGTTATGGGAGTCTTGAAGTTCAAGAAAAACTATTGGAAAACTCATGTGTGGCATGCTACGTAATTGATGTGCAAGAAGTCCACAATTTTAAAGGAATATGGTTGAGCTGAAAGACCTAGCATTAACAGCAGTAACCACACTTATATAAAATACTTTGTTGGTGTTGTAACCACTTTCAGTTTATGAGACACTCCCATACTCTACTGGGAACATAACGTCACTTCATCCCTGGGCAGTATCATCTGTGATTACGGTGCCAGGTTGAGAGTGGTGACAACCAAGGCTTGGAGCTCTCAGGGGTTGTGCTCAAGCTCTGGAACCCCCTGAAGCATGTGGTCATCTCCTGTCGATCTGGGCTCAAGTCCCAGCTCCACTAATCACCAGATCAAATGTGGGATCATGTCCACCTCACCACCCATCCTGTGAAGAAAAACGAGCAGAACTCGTCTCATGTAAACCTTCTTACATCTCTTTGTCATCCTCAAGGTGATTCTTCAGAGGCATTAGAGGGGCCTCAAGGACCAGGACAGGAGTGCTGTACTCATGCTGTGACTTCCCTGAGCCGTGCAGTGGCTGCTGTGTGTTGTTACTAATTGTGCTCCCCCTGCTGTCCCCCTTCCCCCTTTTAGAGAGACGGGACCATGTCACCACCACAACCAGGAGACCGGGAGCGACCAGAGCTCCGGCAAAGCCTGCAGGTAACACGGCTGTTCTGAGGAGGGCACTAAGGAAGACTCCGTGGAGCTCTCTGGGGCCATGTCCAAATGAGCTACCTGTAATTTAACCAACTGACTTTGTCTTTTATGTTTTAGGGCCCCCTGAAGAAAAAGAATTTGACTTGGCCGATGCCTTGGATGATCGAAATGATCAAGATCATGGCCACAGGAAGCCGAGTGCAGGAGGAGGAGGTAAGTCATAACTGGTTGAAGGCACAGGCCAGTGCTGTAGCTCCCTGGTCAGGGTGTAGCTCATTAACTACAACAGCCCGCAGAGCCACTCCTGGCCTGGCAGAGCTGGGGGCACTTCAAGGCCCAGGAGAACCCTACAACAGTGGTTCTCAAGCGTTTTGGTCTCAGGACTCCCCAAATTATTGAGAATCTCTATTGAGATGTGGGTCACATCTATTGATATTTATCATCTTCGAATCTAAAACTGGAAAAAAATTAAAATGAACAACAGTAAACACACACATGTTAGTAACATAAATAGCATATTTTATGAGAAATAACTATGGCAAGATAAAGACAGTTTAGTGAGAAAAGTGGTATCATTGTACATTTTTGCAAATTTCTATAATGCCTATCTTAGTAGGAAAGCTTAGGGGACTTCCCTGGCGGTCCAGTGGTTAAGACTCCGCACTTCCTGGTTGGGGAACTAAGATCCCACATGCTGTGGTGCGGCCAAAAAAAGAAGAGCTAGACTCTCACATCTCCATCTCCTTCTGGGCTCAAGTTGTGATATGTTGTTACAGTTGATGTACATGAAGGAGATCTGGCTTTATAAGAGATACGCCATTGAAAAGGGGAAGAATATTTTAATAGACTTTTCAGATCATTGATTCACATCATTTTTCTTTGGTAAGACACCCAAACTCGACCACTGGTTGTTTCTTATAGGTTAAGTGCAGTGTAGAATGTGAAACCATATCAACGAATTTTCCATAGTTGATTTCATTAAACTCCCCAGGGATTCTCACATACTTTTTAGTGGAACTTTTACCCATTCATGGTTTTGTGCATTACGCATTGGTCATTTGGAAAATATTGATGTTCTTAAGTCTTTTGACCTTCCAAATAATGCCATATTTCATTATGCAGTGCCCCAAATTCACATTTGTTAATATCACCACCATCTCGTTAGAAAAAGTCTTTAAGTATTGGAAAGTTGTTAAGCTCGCAGTGGTAGATATAGATTTTTCAAAATTCTCTTTTTTGTTTGAAATATAATCACTGGCAACAAGTACTGCCAGTGGTTTTCTTTAAAGTGACAGCCCCATTTCATTCATTTTCAAGAAAACATCTGCCAAATCCTCAAGCTGCCATAACCATAGTTAGCCCATCATTCTTTCTTTCTAGTAAAAGTAGTCTTTCATGACAGAAAGCAGCTAATACAAAGCAGAATTGAAACAGTCACACATGTGCTTTTTTGAGTCAACTATAGGACTTTGGAGTGGAACAGAAATGCTGTAAGCGTGCTTCCCATTTCATCACAGAATATTAAAAGATGTGTACTCAATGGTTGAGCTATAATAAAATTAATTTTTCGGTTTCCTTGTATTAGTTTTCTGTTGCCACCATAACAAATGATCACAAGCTGTTTCTTTTGGTGAGGAGTTCAGGAACGGCTCCGCTGAGTTTTTCTCTTCAGAACCTCATACACCTTCAGTCACGGTGTCATCCAGGTCTGGGGTCTCAGCTGAGGTTGGGTTGTCTTCCAAGCTCGTGTGCTCGTTGGCAGAGAACCGTTTCCTTGCAGTTCTAGAACAAGTGGCTGCTGGCTTCTTTAAGACCACCAGGAGATAGTGGGAAGCAACCACATAGCACAGGGAGATCAGCTCTGTGCTTTGTGACCACCTAGAGGGGTGGGATAGGGAGGGTGGGAGGGAGGGAGATGCAAGAGGGAAGAGACATGGGAACATATGTATATGTATAACTGATTCACTTGGTTATAAAGCAGAAACTAACACACCATTGTAAAGCAATTATACTCCAATAAAGATGTTAAAAAAAAAAAAAAGAAAGAAAGACCACCAGGAGAAAAACAGAGACTAGATGGAAGGGGAGAGAAGGGAGGTGGGGGAGGGGGAGGGGGAGTAGAGAAGAGCGGGGAGGGGGAGAGGAAGGCTAAGTCTGTTGCTTCTAGTGTTTGAGCTCAGGAGGGCCTCAACCCTGTTTTAAAGGGCTCGCTTGATTAAGTTCAGGCTCACCCAGGAAAATCTGCCTTTTGATTAATGCCAAGTCAAACTGATGCGGTAACTTAATTACATCTGCAAAGTCCGTTCACCTCGGCATGTAATATAACCTAATCACGGGTTGATAGCCATCCTATGCATGGTTCCACTCGCACCCAGTCATGGGATGCTGGGGTGTGTACACTGGTGGGCGGGAATCTTGGGGGCCCCTTTAGAGTTTTGCCTACGCATTCATCAGGGATCCTCTTAAGTGGCAGTCACTTTCTGGGGATGTTGGACAACATTAAGTAACAAATTTCTTGTCTCTGAGCAATGTGTTTGACATTGAGATGTGTGTTTCGTTTTCTCCAGGTTTTTCAGACAAGGATCTTGAAGACCTATTAGGGGGTGGTGAATACAAACCTGACAAGGGTAAAGGTAGGAGCACCGATTTGTCCAGATGCCTTATTCTCGTTAAAGACAGGATTATACAGCAGCCAGGTTGATTGGAGCTGTTCTTACTCAGACTCTGGGAAATCAAAGGTAGTTAGTTCCTAGACATCCCTGCTTGCAGTTTGGGGTTGACTTGGAATGATACAGAGACTGTGCAGCTCAAGGGGGGGATTTATGAGCCAGTTTGGAAAAGCCACACATTTTCCCTGATGTTCCTTAAGCCAAGGTGCTGCATGGGTTAATGTGTCCATACTAGCAGAAGCTGTTTGCCAAGGCAGCACCAGTTACAGTAACTGAAGGTCAGAGGACTCATTGGGAACAGCTTTCCCAACCTGGGGGGCCTGTCACTCTTGGGATGGGGGGAGCAAAACTCATCATGACAAGAACTTTTTTAAGACACCCGTAACGAGTCAGATATCTTTTAAAATATCTTTTTATTTTGCGATAGTTTGAGTCACAAGAAGTTGTAAAAATAAACAAATTGTTCAGGAAAATTCCTATGTACCCTTCACCCAGCTTCCCCTGATATCTTAACAAAACTATAGTTACATTGTCAAAACCAGGAAGCTGACACTGGTACAATATTGTTATTAAGTCACATACAGACCTTATTCAGATTTCATCCGATTTTGCAGGCACTTGTGTGTGTGTGTGTGTGTGTGTGTGTATACACATGGACACATGCACTCGTGGGTCTGGGTCGATGGAATTGTATCAGATGTGTCAGCCCTTCATAGTCACACCCTCCCCCAAGGCCAGGTAGTTTTAGTTCCCCCGCAAATCACCCAAAGATTTAAACCTTTTATCTTAATATGTTGGCAAGATCTGATCCTAGTATGGAGACAGTGTTAGCCAGATTTGATGTGGCAAAATAAGTTAGGGTTGTAATTTGTGGTTGGTACTTGTGGTTGTAACCTGTTCTGATGGTATGTTGTGATTATAACTTGTAGTTCTGGTGGTAAGTTTTTATGATTGTAACTATTGTGATGGTAACCTGTTGTGATGCTAAATTGTGGGTATAGCATTTTGTGGTGATTCCCTGTTGTGGTTGTGATTTGTGGTTATGAGTGTAACAACAAGTTCTGAGTGTAACATGTCGTGATTGTATCCGGTGTCAGCCTGCTATACTCCCCACAATCTAGGCTGTGGCACTAGCATCTGCTTCTTTCTTGTAGGAATTGTGTGCCTTTCGTATGGGAACAGTGTTGTCTTCTGATCAAAGGATACTGTAGTCAAATCTGTCCTTCAAACCACCTTTCCAAACAGTGTCATTTTGAGTTAAAATCTCCAAAAACCTCTAAATGAAACTCACAGGTGCCAGGAGAACATGGAACATTTAAAGGGCAAACCCAGCAAATTAGCCAATTACTCCCAGGTGACAAACGGTATTTCCAGATGGTGAGAAGAGAGGGGTTTCCTTATTAAAAGTACATGTTTTAACAAGGAAGAAGTGTTAGGAAATTCTTTAATTAAGCTCATATTTGAATTTCTCTTGTAAAGAATAATCAATTGTTAGCGTAAGATATACTCTCTGTCATTATAGGTGTCAGTAAAAGAAAGCAGAGAGTCCCGGCAAAAAATACGAGTGTGAAACTGAAACTCAGGTTATGATAAGCACACGATGAAGTTCTCAGACAGTCTCCTCTATGCAAACGTGCTAATGCCATGTATGAAGATAAAACACCACATTTGAATAAATGATGATCTTCAGCATAAAAACAATCCTAATTAATGCATTTTATAACTGTGGGTTTTAGGCACACAGACTCAATTATAGTTTTGGAGTGTATTTCTGAGATAGTATGTTATCTGTTGTATATTTTTTCTCAAGAAAACATTTCTAATGGCCCTGTAGGTGCCCCACATTTTGTCTGTAGGTAGTAGTGACTGTCTCTCGTCAACAGGTCCCATCAGCCTCCTCCATTCCCTAGCATTTTCACTGACTGAAGAGCTGGAGCCAATCAGTTTCATCTCCTCACTGTCCCCTCTGTGGTCTACACCTTAGTGTATGTAAGCCTCTACTCCCATTCCCCTGGAGTTGCTATTTGGTCCCCAGTCATTTCTTGGTGGTCACAGCCCTCTGTCCCATGTGACCTCTGCAGCATTTTACTTTGATGACCACCTCCTCCTTCACATTCTTTCCTCCTGGGCCCTACCTGGCACTCTCCTACTTTCTTGTTCTCATTCACTTCTTCTTCCTAAACACTGTTGCCTGGTGGGTCTCTTTCCTTGGACGTCCAGTTCGGTGTGTCATTCTCTTCCCCACTGAAAGGGAAGGGTATTAGAAACCAAGATCTGGGTGTTGAGTGTATTCATTAGTGGGATGTTGCTATTTCTAAACCCTTTAAGTGGGCAGAACTAGGAAACAGGAAGTACATGGGTGTATTTTATTAATAAACCGTGTATATATATGTACCTATAATTATTTCTGTATCTATTCATCAGCATCTGTATTAACCTAAACATGAGTTCATACTTAAGCCTTCTGGCAGTAGACTACAGTTGGAGACATATTTTAGTATTCTTTTCTTGCTGATCTTTAACTTCTCTCTCTGGCAATGAGAAACCTACCATCCATCAACTGTTTGCTTACTTGCTCAATTCTGGTATTATACGTGTATAGCACAATCGTAATTGTTAACCCCTACCCCTATGAGACGCAGCTTTACCAACTACAGTCCAGTGTTTGTTTTTCTTCTTTTGTCTTTACCTTACAGTTTCAGTCAAAATACCATTTTTTTAAAGTTACTTGCATAGCTCCTTTATTACCCCTCCATTCAGTGCAGTTCTGACATACATTTATAATGCAGATACATTCATTTGTCACAGTCTACATTCCATCCTGGGATCCCCCACCAACCTGGTTGATGTTTTGCTTGCATACATTAAAGGTCACTCCTTGTGGTATACATTTGTATGGGTTTTTACAAATGCATATAGTCATGTGTCCACCACCCAAGTACCATACAGAACAGTCTGTCACCATAAAAGTTCTTCTGTATACCCCTTTGGTACTCAGCCACTCTCTCTTTCCTCAACCCTAATCCATTCTCTCTTAGTGCAACTACTAATCTGTTTATCATCTCCATAGCTTTTGCCTTTTGCAGAATGTCATATGGTTAGAATCATACAGTATGTAGCCTTTCCAGACTGGCTTCTTTCACTTAGCAATGTGCATTAAAGGTTCCTATATGTTTTTTCATGGCTTGACAACTCATTTCTTTATAATATTATTTCATTGTCTAGATGTACCACAGTTTGTCCATTCACCTATTGAAGGACATCTTGGTTGCATTTAGCTTTTGATGATTATAAATATAGCTGCTATAAATATTTGCGTACAGGTTTTTGTACAGACATAAGTTTTCAATCCACATGGGTAAACACCTAGGTATATAATTTCTGGGTCATATGGTAAATCTATGTTTAGCTTTACAGTAAACTTCCCAGCTGTCTTCTAAAGTGGCTGTACCATTATATTGGGTTGGCCAAAAAGTTCGTTTGAGAAAACCCAACCTCTTACATCTTATGGGAATAGCCGAACGAACTTTTTGGCCAACCCAATACTTTTCCATGAGCAATGAATGAGAGTTCCAGTTGCTCTACATCCTTATCAGCAATTGATATTGTCAGGGTTTTTAAAAAAATTTTTTTTGAAGTATATTTGATTTACAATGTAGTATTAATTTCTGCTGTATAGCAAAGTAACTCAGTTATACATATATATATATATATATACTTTTCCATTATGGTTTATCTCAGGATATTGAATATAGTTCCCCATGCTACAACAGTAGGACCTTGTTGTTTATCCATCCTATATATACTAGTTTGCATCTGCTAATTCCCAACTCCCAATCCTTCCCTCCCCCACCCCCCCCTTGGCAACCAGAAGCCTATTCTCTGTGTCTGTGAGTCTGTTTCGTAGATAAGTTCATTTGTGTCATATTTTAGATTCCACATGTAAGTGTTATCATATGGTATTTTTCTTTCTCTGACTTACTTTGCTTAGTATGATAATCTCTAGGTCCATCCATGTAGCTGCAGATGGCATTATTTCATTCTTTTTTTATGGCTGAGTAATACTCCATTGTATATATGTACCACAACTTCTTTATCCATTCATCTTTCAGTGAACACTTAGGTTGGTTCCAAGTCTTGGCTTTTGTAAATAGTGCTGTAGTGAACACTGGGGTGCATGTATCTTTTTGAATTGTAGTTTTGTCTGTATATATGCCCAGGAGCGGGATTGCTGGATCATATAGTTCTAGTTTTAGTTTTCTGAGGAACCTCCATACTGTTTTCCATACTGTTTTCCATAATGGCTGCACCAATTTACATTCCCACCAACAGTGTAACAGTGTAACAGTGTTTTCCATAATGGCTGCACCAATTTACATTCCCACCAACAGTGTAAGAGGGTTCTGTCAGGGTTTGTTTTTTTTTTTTTTTTCATTTTAGGCATTCTAATACTTGTGTAGGGGTATCTAATTGTTTTTTCATTGTATTTCCCTAATGGGAAGTGATGTTGAGCATCTTTTTATATTCTTATTTTATACTGTTCTTTGAAGTCTGTTCAGATTTTTTGCCCATGTGAAAAATTCAGTTTGCTTTTATTAGTTCTATTTTTAACCTAGATACAAATCCTTTTTCAGGTATATGATTTTAAAAATATTTTTTCCCAGTCTGTGGCTTGTCTCTTCCTTTTCTTCATAGTGTTGTTTATCAAATAATAAAATTTATTTTTTTATAAAGTTCGATTTATCAATTTTTTTTCTTTTACAGATCATGCTTTGGTGTTTTAAGAACAACTAAGTTCATGAAGGTTTTTTCTTATGTCCTCTTCTAAGAGTTTTATTGTTTTAGCTTTTACATTTATGCCTTTGTTCCATCTTTTAGTTCATCTGTATATGGTGTGAAATAGGAGTCCAACTTTATTCTTTTGCATGTGGATATCCAGTTGTCCTGGCACCACTTGTTGACAAGATTATCCTTTCCCTACTAAACTGTCTTGGCTCCTTTGGTGAAAATCAATTGACCATAGATGTAAGAGTTTGTTTCTGGACTCTCAGTTCTGCTCCATTGTTGTCTGTAGCTGGCCTTCAGCCAATACCAGTACTGTCTCTGGTGGGCATGTCCTCAGCTTCGGGGCAACGTGGAGAGTGTATCAAGCCCCCTGTGGTTGTCTCACGTCTCTGTTAAATCCCTGGCTAGTTGACTGGTTAGCTCTCCCTGTTCACTTGCCACTGAGACTGCTACATTAACCGACGGTGCTCCAAGTCATGTGGGTCCCGTTTGGCAGCTGCAGTGCAGTTGCTGATTTCCATGGCCTGTCCACCTCTCCCCAGTTAAACTAGCTGCTGAAAGACCTGGGAGAAGGGGAAATGAGAGCAACCCTGGGGGAAAAGGCCTCAGATTCCAGCTGTTCTCACAGGAACTAAATCTGTTTCCTGAAATGGCTGTCTTTGATTGTCCAGGGTTATAGTTGCTTTTTGAGAAGAGGATTTGTTGACCTCCTCAACCCCTCATGCCAGACATCCTCTCCGCTAGTATCTTTTGAATTTGGAATATTCTTTCTCTTTGCCTCTCCTCAAGCCCAGGCCCATATCACCTACCCTTGGGTCATTACCTTAATCTCTTAACTGGTCTCCTGGCTCCAGCCTGTCCTCCATGCAGCTGCCAGAGAGAATCACCAGGAACATGATCTTGTTAGTCCTCTGTTTAAAGCTATTGTGTAATAATGAAAAGACAAACAGCCCAATTAAAAAACGAGCCTAAGAGACACTTCATAAAAGAAGTTATATGAAGATGCTCAAAATCTTTATTGGGGAAATGCGAATGAAAACCATGATGAGTTATCACAACACAGCCACCAGAATGGCTAAAATCAGAAAGACTGACAGATACCGAATGTTAGTGCGTAAGTGGAGCAACTGGAACGCTTGTACGTTGTTGGTGTGAATGTAAAGTTTCTTATAAAACTGAACATAGACCTCCCCAATAACCGAGCAATTTCACTTATTTTTAAGAAAAATGAGAACTTATGTCCAAAAAAGACTTATAACAGAATTCTAAAAGCGACTTTATTTATAATAGCAAAACAACAACAAAAGAAACTGTAAACAGCCTAATTATCAATAGGAGAATGGATAGACAAATTGTGGTATATATTCATACATTGGAATGACTTACTGATACACAGAATAACATGAATAAATGTCAAAAATATTATGCTGAGTGAAAGAAGCCAGTGAAAAAACAGTACATACTATATGAGCCCAGTCATGTGAAGTTCTAATATTTGCAAAACTAATTTCTAATGTTACAAATGAGATCCATGGCTGCTGTGGATTGGGGTGAGAACGGGGATTAATTGGACAGGGACATGAGAGAACTTTCTGGACTGATGTTAATTCTGTATCTCAGTGGGGGTATGGGTTTCACAGGTGTATGCATCTGCGAAAACTTACGAAATGGTACATGTAAGATTAGTATTTTATTATATGTAAATTTTACCTTAAAAAAAGAATCACAAGCAAACATGGAACTCTAGGTTATAATATGTGTATGGGTGAAGCGTACAGATGTCTGAGACTTACTTTGAAATGCATCACAAAAATAAGATTGGATGGATAGAGGGATGGATGGACATATGATAAAGTGAACAATGTAAACTGTTAATTATAGAATCCATATGGTGGGTATATGAGTGTTCACTGTACAGTGTTTTCAACTTTTTTGAACGTTTGAACTTTTTCTTAATTGTTGGGAAAAATTTTTTAAGCCAAAACAACAACAACAAAAAGTCTCTTTAATGGCTCCCTAATGCCTATAAGATAAGTTCAAGCCCCTTATCCTGCTGACATATCTTTCTGCCCTAGACCGTCAACTTCATTTCCCCTCCAAACATGTGAATGAGCTGGTCTGTGCCTATCTTTGTGCCTTCGCATGCTGTTCCTCTGTTTAAATGCCTTTCTTCCACCAGATGAATTCCCACTCATGTCCAGCAAATGCTCAGCCACTGATCCCTTAAGGGACACCTCAAAGATCCCCTCCTCTCTGGAGGCTCCTCCCCTCTGTGGCCCTGTGGCCCTGTGGCACAGCACCCATCTCGTGCCTTTGGTTCTCGTAGAACTTCTGTCATCCTGCTGGTACAGCATAGCCCGTATCATTACTGAGTCACACCGAGTCACGTGTAGCTTTTTCACTCCTGCTAGATTGGGCTTCCTGAAGGCAGGCACCTTTTTCCTTGTGTATCCCTGGCACCCCCAATAAAAGTTTCCTGAAATGAAGGGGACCAGGACGGACCAAACACCTGGCTTTGCTCTCTACCCTCCCGCCCACGCTTTCCCATGAAGAGAAGAGTGACACATTTGATTGGCTAGGCTGACGACCCTCTGGGCCACATGAGTGATGGCATCGTGGCATGAAATGCTTTCTTTTGGACCCCAAAGGGAGCGATGAGGGAGGCCGTGCCCCTCATGTAACTGGGGGGTGAGTGTGCACTCTTCCGGGAGGTGAGCTCTATGAATCTGATCTGTGAACCCAGCTCTCCCCCAGGTGGTTGTGTGAGGGGCAGGCGGGGAGCGGAGAAGTACTCGGAAGCCCCGTTCATGAAGCGAACGCCTTACCTGATCTTCCTCTGGCTCCTGGTGTCTGTCCTCAGTTGGGAAAGAGCGTGGAGGGGAGCAGGGATGTCATTAGCAGAAAATACTGCATCATTGTTTTTAGTCAAAAAAGAAAATTTCATATTAGAACCAGCTTGAGCACTCTTTTTACTCCCAGATGGTAGTTTTTAAGGCCAAAGCATGTAGTTCTTAAAACCAGAGGCAAGAGCCAAAACCCATACCTCTAAAGAGATGTAGACGTTCTCCTCCAGGTGTGTGCAGGTGTCCCCACGTGTGAAGCGGGAACCCATCACCTTTACTTTCCAGGGTTAAATGAGAAGCTGTTTCTGGCGGTGGTCAGTTAACTGACTGTAGCTTCCAGTGCCCTTTCCCTCCAGCTGCAGCCTTCCGGGGCCCAGGAGCCTCGGTCCTGGATTGCCTTCCAGGGCTTCGCACAGACGGCTTCCTCTGCTCGCCCCTCTTGTCTCGCAGGTGCCTGGACAGAGTCGGCAGACTGCTTCCTGCCTTTGAATTTTCATTCCATTTGTTTCTCTTCTAATACCACGCATGGGAAGCCTTGCTGAGGCCTCTGCTTGCTCCCCACCTGGAACCTCCAGTCTTCTAGAGTCTTCCAGGCCCCCAGGGTTCCTGACTGAGTTTAAATTTTTTTTACTGTAGTAAGACATACATAACATTTACCATTTTAATCACTGAAAGTGTACAATTCAGTGGCATTAAGTATGTTCACAATATTGTACAACCATCACCACCATCCATCTCCAGAACCTTCCCAAAGGGAAACTGTACCTATTAAGCAGTTATGCCCCATTCTCCCCTCCCCACAGTCCCTAGTAGCCACTAGTCTACCTTCTGCCTCTGTGAATGTCACTACTTTAGGTACCTCATGTAAGTGGAATCGTATAGCATTTGCCCTTTTGTGTCTGGCTTCTTTTGCTTGGCATGTATTCAAGGTTCATCCACGTTATAGCATGGCTCAGTACTTCACTTCCTCTTACGGCTGAATAATATTCCATTGTATAGATATACCACGTTGTGTTTATCTACTTTCCCTCCCGAGTCTAAAGAAATCGTTCCTCTTCCATTTTTACTGTATTTACAGTCACTGACTCGAAATATCTGGGCCCTGTCATGGTCCCTTCCAAGCCATTAAGTTGATCTCATGCAACAGGGAATTGGGTCTCAATGGGAACATAATCATGGCAAAAGAGCTTAAGTGGAAGGGCTTACCCCAGAAACATTGCCTTCTATTGGGAGCTGAAAAAAGTTAGGGACTTGCCCCCAGACAGCCCTTTCCATGTCTCTCTATGGACCCATTTCTGTATTTTTTTCAGCTTTCACAACATGAAGAAATAGGATGTTTCAGATGTGAAGAACAGCTCTCTGGTTCTAGTGTTCTAGAATGTGAAAAAACCCGCGTGCTCCCTCAGAGCCCCTGCCCCCAACACACGTGCACGTACACACACGCACGCACGAGTGCAGCGTGAACACAGGGCTTTTCTCTGAGGTAACTTCTGGCGTCTTGGGAGCTTGCCATAGGTAGGTGGGGTGTACGGCTCAGTGTTGGGCTGGGGCACCTGTCACGTTATCTAGAGGGTAGGGTGACCGTTCTCTTCCCTGAGGTGGGGGATGGAGGAGATCTGGGCCTTGGAGACTTTCTGGAACAGTGAGGAATGGCATCCCCAGCGGTTAGCCTAGGGAGCCATGTTCTGGCTGACTCTTTTCAGTTCGATTTGACTTTGTAACCATGGGTCATTTGAAGCAAGTGTTTGTCCGTCTTTGTTTATTCATTTTTCAGTTTTTTAAAATTTTACTTTGCATTTCTGCTGCCACTTTTTTAATAATGAAGATAATTTTTTAAAAAATCTAAAACTCCTAGCTGTGGCTGCTGGAAGTCTAGCATACTTACAAAGGTCCTGAAACACTTGAACGTCCCCCCTCGGCCGTTCTAGCTGCTATCTACCACTGTCACGTGGCTCTCCATGCCCGTGGCAAATCAGACGTGTCAGGCACTGGCTGTGAGCCTGGAATTGCACTGTTGTCAGTGAGGGACACGTCGGTGCATTGCATCCCTGTCTGACAGGCATGCGGCTGTTGCGACTCAGGATTGATATGTCTGTATGTATCAGTATGTGTGCATTGTTGTCTTTTATGTTGGAAGATGCTGAGGTAACATTTCTGTTGACAACAGGGTAATGCCTCCTGTTCTACAGTGTTCTCTGTAGCTACAGTGGTCACTATAGCTATAGGAGCCCTTATAGCTATGGTGGGCACTATAGCTATGGGGTCCCTTGAGCTATGGTGGCAGTTCCTACAGCTATGGCAGTCACTATCGCTATGACAGTGGTCCCTAGAGCTCTGGCATTCCATAACTATCTACATGTATGGGTGTCTATACTCAAAGCAAATTGTAATCTGAGATATGCTGTACCGGGGAATTTCTAGTACAATAGAAGGTGACTCTAGACTCTTTGGTATGTAGTTGTGATGTATAATTGTGAACTCAGAAGGCAGGTGAGGATACAAAACATATTGTCCATGAAAATGAAGGTCCTGCCAGTGACCTGTGAAATAACCTCTTTGAACTATTTCTCCAGTTGTGGGGAAGTCGATGTAGATAGATTTGCATGTGGCTTGCATATTTTAAACATTCTTTGAAAAATTCTATGAAAAATAGTTGTTTATTGTTTTACCATCTAGGGAGAATCACTAGTAATAATTGGGAGTATATGCTCACAGTACTTTTTCTATGCATAAAGTATATATTCGTAAATGTTTTTACAAAAATGGGATCGTGTTACCTTTTTAAAACCAGTATTTTAAATTCAGTAATACCCTGAATATCTTTTTCTGTATTAGGGAGTCCTTTAAAAAATCATGTCAACCACTGCATAATATTGTGTTTCACTGTGACTTCTTTAACCAGGGCCTATATTTGTACAGAGAGGGTTTTTCCCACCACTAGGAAGGAAACAGCTGCCTGTCTGCTCATATACTCAACCTTCACTGGGTATTTTTAGTTTTGTAATCTTCGCAGATTTGATCAGTACAAAATGCTATCCTGTTTAAATTTTCCATTTCTTTGCACCCAAGAAGTGAAACACTTTTCACCTCTGTCTTATTAGACACTCTTAATACATTGTGTGAATTGCCTATTCATGCCCATTGTCCCATTTTCTACTCATTTATGTGTAAGGGCTCCTTTTACATTAGGGATTATTAATCTCTTTTCATACCTTCCAAACACATTTTATTTACCCATTCATCAATTGATGAACCTTTAGGTGGTTTCCACTTTTTGGCTTTTACGACTAATGCTGCAATGAAATCAGTGTACCAGTTTTTGTGTGGTCAAGTGTTTTCAATTCTCTTGGGTATATATATATATATATATATATATATATATATATATATATATATATATATATATATATATATATCTAGAAGTGGAATTGTTCAGTCTTGTGGAAACTCTGTGTGTTTACCTTTGGGAGTAACCACCAACCTGTCTTCCATAGCAGCTGTAGCATTTTACATTCTCATCAGCATTGTCTGAAAGATCCAATTTCTTCACATCCTCACTAACACCTATTTACCTTTTTTTTGGATTCTAGCCATCCTAATGGGTGTGAAGTGGTATCTCATCGTGGGTTTGATTTGCATTTCCCTGATGACTAATGATGCTGAGCTCTTTCGTGTGCTTATTGGCCATTTGTATATCTCTCTGGAGAAATGTCTTCCTATCCTTTGTCCATTTTAAAATTGAATTATTTGCCTTTTTATTGAGTAGTAGAAGTTCTTTATTCTCAATACTCATCCCTTGTCAGATATAGAATTTGCCAATGTTTTCTTCCATTCTGTGGGCTGTCTTTCCACTTTCTTGATGATGTCCTATGAAGCACAAAGGTTTTTAATTTTGACAGAGTCCGATTTATCCATTTTTCCCTTTCGTTTCTTGTGCTTTTAGTACGGAAGTTTTGACTTTTGATATAATCTTTTCCATTTCAGGCTCCTGGCTTGAGGGCCAGGTTTAGAAAGTCATTCGTTACCCCAAGACAATATAAATGTTGCCCTACATTTTCTCGTAGTGCTCTTATGGCTTCATCCATTTTATATTTATTGGAAACTTACTTCCATTGGTGGTGTTGGTTTGGATAAGTTTGTTATGCCAGTGAGTCATCAGTTGTCCCAATACCACTTTTTGCATGGGTTCAGCCTGTGCTCAGAGGAAGTGAATGGAGCTCAGTAGCCAAATAGGGATCAAAACCGTGACATTGGCTTGGCTAACTCCAATGGCAAGCCTTGGTGGCGGACTTTACTTCAGGCTCATGCAACTAGAAGGGATGGAAGGATCTAGAATGACTGGGGTCTTATTTTCCAATTGTTCTTTAACCTCTTAGTATCTCAGCCCACGTGCCCATCTGAGCAGTGAGTAACCCACAGGATGGGATCACATTTTTTTTTGAGGAGGGAGTAACATTTATTTGTCATCTTCTTAGAAAAACGCTTTTGTCCAATCACAGATGGTCAGATAGGCAGGGATTCCTAGAGACTGAAGAATTGAGCATTTGAATATTTTTGACAGCCAGGGGGAGCCAGAGCTCTCCAGATGCCCCTGGAGATCAGGGGGCCTTCCTGTTTACATTTCATGCAACACCCTCATAGCTCCTGGCCATACAGATTGTGAGGTTCAAGTTGTTGTGAATCCTCATGATCAAGAATTAATCAGGAAAGGGAGACTTGGGAACACTCAGCTTCATTCCAGCTCAAGGTGAACCAAAGAGTGGGTTGAATTGCTCATTCCTATCTGGAAATCTAGTGACATGAACACGTCAGCAGAGGACGCCTGTGAGGGGGCTCGCCGCTACCCTTGACGACAGCCACCTCCAGCGCAGCAGAAGGGACCAGTGATGGGCCAGCGCAGCCGGACTCCAGGTCCTCACAGGTGACCTCGCTGCTCACACGTTAACGCACAGGGTGACTCATGTCCTCCTCTCTGCTCTGCTTCCTCCAACAGCAGTGACTGTGTTTTTGAAAATGCCAGTGCTCCTTGTTTTGTAAATAACCATTCATTTCCAATCATGGATGTCTGTAAAATGCATTTAACTCAAGGCTTCAGTCCCAGGTGGGAACATAGCAAACCTCATTTTCTCCCCCAAGACTCTTATTTTTAAAAAAAGACTTTATTTTTTAGAGCAATTTTAGGTTCACAGCAAAATTGAGCACATTGTACGGAGAGTTCCCCGCGCCCCCAGCCTCCCCATTAGCAGCATGCCCCACCGGAGGGGGTACATTTGTTACAGTTCATGCACCTACATCCCCCCCCCCAGCATACTAGAGCAGTTTCCCCCAAGAACCCTGGGCTCTGGGAACACGGGCTCCCTCCATGAATGAGCATTATGTCCTGCGAAGAGGAGGGCGCCGTGAAGGGAGGCTCAAGGCTAATTAACGTCCCAAATGGCACCGGTTGCTTGTTAGGGAGCTGCGGGGGGTGTGTGTGTGTGAGAGAGAGTGTCTGTTTCGTTCTATGAAATTTTATCACGTGTAGGTTTGTGTGACCACCACTGCAGTCAAGAAAAGAACACTTCTGTCACCACAAGGATCCTTCCCGTTTTCCTCTTTTCATCACAGCCAACTCCCTCCGTCTTCACCCTCCCTAACCCCTGTCAACCGCTAGTCTGTTCTCCATCCCTGTGATATTTCAGAGCCTTTTGAATTTCAAAATCCTAGATAGGCGATTGTCAGCCTGCATTGATTTATGTTCCAAGAACAACTCAAACTATAAGCCAAGCCAGAGGTGGATGGCCCCTAAAAAACTCCTGATTATCACTTAGTCCTGTAGCATGTCGTAAGGGCACCGCATGTGTACCTAGGTTACATGAGCAGAAGCATCTGGGTTTGAAGAAAACCAGGTAAAGGGCGAAGGGCAGGAGGAAAAGAAATTGAAATATTAACTGTAAATCTCTTTGGGTAGTAGGATGATGAAATATTTTTATGCTAGTCTTTCGTCCTTTTTTAAAACAAAGTTTTACATAACCGTGTTTCTATAATTAGGTAAACGATAAATATATTTTACAGGGGACACTAGATGCATGGGACCCACGCGGTGCTATCCTTCAGAGTCAGGCTCGCCTGGCGTGGGCTCAGCTCCGCCACCTGCCGGCAAGTCCCCCGCCTGTGCACCTCTGCTCCCTGCGCTATTGTTGGGGATGGTTGCTGGGCGCACCTGTGCCAGCGGACTGCGTGTGAAGAGCCAGGATGTAACACGTTCTCAGTGCACAGTCGCTGTCATTTCAAAAATAAAACGTCCCACCTGGGCTTTGGCAGGTGACAGGCATAAGGAAGCAGGTCTCGCTACAGTCAGGGCAGAGCCCACGGGGGCTGTGCTGGCGGGGCCTGGGGCAGAGGTGGACCCGGAAGGCTCAGCCAGTCGGGAAGGGGCTGTCCCTCCCGACCCCGAGCTGGTGGTCACGGAGGACACTGACGGCTTTTGTCCTTTCTGCAGGTGATGGCCAGTATGGCAACGGGGAAGACTCAGGATCCGGTGAGTTTGAGTCCTGAGGTTTCTGCTGGAAACCACAAACTGGCCCGCTTTCTCTCAGAGCTGGTCTTCCCGACCCTCCCGTGACGGTTCCTGGTAGAGACCCATCCGTGAGGCCACCAGCAGAGGAATGCAGCCCTTTAAAGGAATTAAGCGTGAAGCTCTGGATCCCAGGGGAGTGGCCCCAGGGGCAGCCCGCTGGCCTATCTGGGCCTCAGCTGGCGGGGTGGAGGCTGCAGCACCTCCACGGCCACCTTTCAAGCCGCTCAATATGGAAATCCTTACGGCAAACGGGAAGTACTTGGTAGACACATGGGCACACTGTGTCATTTTACGCCCTTCGGTATAAATGGCACAGCCCCGCACACTAGCTTGGGGGTCACGGGCCCTAGAACAAGCTTAGCTCGCTGGCTAGAGGAGAGCCAGGTGCCTGAGCCGATCCCCGTGGCGTCGTGGGCTTGACCCCGCCTCTCTCCATTCCCCAGGCATGTCCGCAGAGACCGGCACCATCGCCGGCGTGGCCAGTGCTCTGGCCATGGCCCTGATCGGCGCTGTCTCCAGCTATATCTCCTACCAGCAGAAGAAGTTCTGCTTCAGCATTCAGCGTAAGTGGACCTGCCCTGCGGCCGCCTGTGGCTGCACCCTCCCGCTGCTCGACGTGAACAGAGGGGCCAGGGCTTTGGAGGGGAAGGGGCAGAGCCCCAAGCAAGTTAAGATTCAGGAACCTTCCACAGCCTGCCCAAGACACCTCCCCAGCAGATCTCCCCGGGCTGAGGTGGAGGTGGTGCTGCACATTTTAAAACCCTTGGGGACAGACCTCGGCCAAACTGAAGTGTAAAGCGGCCTGGAAGAGAGGACTGGGCTGGGCCCAATGACCTTCATCTTCCAAGGGTGAGCCGTGGGCTTCTCGTAGAACAGGAGAGCCCCTGAATATCCACGTGGCTTCGGACCTCACCCAAGGGGATGTGGGCCCTTCGGAGGCAGAAGGCAGGCGTCCCCGGGACCTCGGAGGTCCTGGCAGCCCTCCCCTCCCTCTCAGATCCCAAGGAGCCGCTGCCCGCTGCCTGGGTGCCCCCGCTCCTCCCCGTGAGCCAGAGAATCATGAATTGTTTTAAAGGAAGAGGAGAGTGTGGTCCCTGCCCCCCCTTACACACCAGCTTCGTAACATAGGCGGCTTTCATTTTAGGCTGTAGCTGTGACTCTATCCGAGGTGTGTGAACTGAATAGTTACAGATGGAATGTGTCTGAGAAGCCCAGCCACGGGAGCCCCGTGTCGGGGGAGCCCCGTGGGGATGCCATCGTTGATGGTTTCATAAGCACAGTGTCGATGTGTCGCTGTTTGCCGAGAGTGTCTCTGGTTGAAGACAGGCGATTTTTAGTTCAAGTGAGGGACCCTGACTCAGCCATAGTTTTCCTCTTTCCTGCAGCTCAGGACCATCCCCTGTGAGGCTTCCCCCTCCCTTGCTCTGGGCCTCTGCGCTTAATTCTAGCCTGGACCTGAGCTTCCCAGGAAACGACTTGGGTCCCAGAATGCTTTGTGTGCGGATATTGCCGCCATCTCCATTGTGTTTGGTGCTCCACGGGCTGTGCATAGCAGTGCTCCAGGGACAGGGTTCACATCTCAGCGCACAACCTGCACAGCTGTTCATGGCTGCCCTGCTTGAGTTCCCACCCACTTGCTATCATGCCCAAAGCTTGGCTGTAGAGTGGTGTGAACAGGAAGAGTGAGAGGGAGTGCAGAGCTGGAGGCTGGGTTGGCCTTAGAGCTATCACTTGTCCCAGCTCAAAAGACTTAAAACAACAGATCTATTCTCTCATGGTTCTGGAGGCCAGAAATCCAAGATCAAGGTGGCAGCAGTGCTGGTTCCTTCTGGAGGCTCTAGGGGAGCATCCTTCCTTCCTCTTCCAGCTTTTGGTGGCCCCGAGCATCCCTTGGCTTATGGCTGCATCACTCCGATCTCTGCGTCTGTCTTCAGGTGGCCTTTTCCTCTGTGTCTGTGTCATCTTCTGTCTCTTAAAGGGCACTTGTCATTTAGGTGTGGGCCCCACCCTAAATCCAGGATGATCCCATCTTGAGATCCTTAACTTTGTCACATCTGCAAAGACCCTTTTTCCAAATAAGGTCACATCCACAGGTTCAGGGGTGAAGACATGAACATAGCCTTTAGGGGCCACCATTCACCCCAGTTCAGCATTGTAACCCTAGCAGTGAGATGAGTGCAATCCACGGCTGTCAAATACATGGCCACTGCAGAGCTGGGCCAGGTGGCTCGTGTGCCACGGGATGGCTTTTGAGACTTTAAAATGCATGTTGGGTAAACGAGAAACTAAAAGCTGGGCCTAAACTTATAGTAAGCATGGCTTCCCAGACGCTCCACGCTCGCCAGCGCCTGACACTGCCCGGCACTGAGTGTGGGTCACCGCCCTGAGCACTGCCACAGCCCAATGGGGCAGCAGTGCCGGGCACCCTCATTTTATAGCTGAGGAGACAGAGGCTGAGGGGATTGTTGAAGGAACTCACTCAAGACGAGAAGCGGTGAATGTAGAAGGGAAGGGGTGCCAGTAGATGGGAACAAGGAGGGGGAAAGAGGTTGATGTCCAAAGCCAAGAATAGATGTCTGGATTGTGTCTGTCTGTCCCGGTGGGGGCACTCAGGTGAAAGTACATTATTTTCACACTTGTTTACTGAAACAAACAGATGTGAGGTTTTGCAAACTGGATTAGCGGGCAAAACCCAATAAAATGTGAGAACATGAAGGCCTTGCTACATAGAGTTGAGCGATGGGATGTGACCTCTCTCTCTGGGGGGTGGCCTGGAGGTGAGGGTGTTATGTTGCTGGGCTGGGTGCCGGGGGGCCCAGGCTAGGGGGGCCAGCGTGCTTGCAGGACTGACGGGGGCTCCCGGGGGCTCCCAGGAAGCTCACGGAACCTGCGGGCCTCTCCCAGCCCCCCGTTCCGTCTGAGGGTGGGTGGCCCTCCCCCCGGTCCTCTCCCCTTAGTCTGTCGGTGATGTCCTTGTCATTGCTAAACCCACACTGTCCTGAGCCCCTCAGCTGGACACTCGTGCGAGTACCACCATCACCCCCAGTTTCCTTAGAAGGGAACTGAGTGTGGCGCATCCCCACATTTGAAGAAGCCCCCCGTTGCTTCTGTGTCCACCCGCTGTGCTACCAACATTTTTTTCCAAGTGTGTAAGTTGTATCCACTCCCGCCTCCCCTTATGAATCCCACCAGCCCTCCTGGGTCCTCCATCCCCTGACATGACATCAGCGGGGTCCCCGTTCCTGGGGCTCGTGTGCAGCTCTGCTCTCGGGCCACACCTCTCCACCGCCACCGCCCTGGTCCTCCATCTGGATGGTTCCATCAGCCCCCCGCCTGCCCCGGTCTCCCCCACCCTTCTCCCTGCTCTGAGCAGCCGGCGGGATCCATTTCAAATGCACACTTCCTCCCGGCCCAGCCCCTGAGCTTCACATTCACAGCCCTTCATGGTTTGGCTCCGCCCGCATCCCTTCTCTTCCCCGCCCGTGGCCCTGTCCCCAGGAGCCTCTCCACAGCCGCACTGACTTACCCGAGTGGGCGCCGCTTGCTCCAGCATCCCGCCCGGCGTCCCGTTCACTCCCCTAGCAGCCCTCTTCCTTCAGGCCTGGGACACCCTCCCAGGCAGCCTTCCCGCCCTCCCAGCCTGTGGGCCAGCGGAGATGTCTGCCTTGCACGCTGCCACAGCGCCCCCTGCTGCCCCGCCGTGCGGCCGCTGCGGTGGGACGGGGCTTGTGGGCTTGTGTCCGCGGCTGCTGCCCCACCCCCCAGCCCATCGCTGTCCGTGGGGGACTGCGTGTGTTTCAGCCACTGATGTGTCCCTGGCACCTAGGCTGGGCTGGCATCAGGAGGAGCCCCATGGATGTCCGTTGGGTGGTTAATCCCCTGAGAAGCTGGGGGACAGGACTCTCATGCCCACGCTTTCTGTTAAGCGCCTGCCCAGAGTGGCCTCAGCCACCTCCTCGGGGAAGTAAGTCAGGGAAGGCAGGGCAGAAGCTGCTCTGCACCCGGTGCACGGGGACGCCCTGGGGGATGGCACGTGACTGCCGGGAGGGCCTGACCCCGCAGTGGTGCTCAGGGGCTTGCGGTATCGACTGCCACCAAAGGGGTCCCAGCCTTGGGGACCCTCTGCTCCCCATGTCTCTGCCCTCAGTGCCAAGGGTCGGGGTGTCGCGTGGAAAGCCCACGTGGCTTGTTGCCGGGGGCTGAGTTCTTGCTCCAGGGTCCTAAGCTTTGTGTCTTGCCTTCAGATGCAGCAGAAGGTCAAGGTAACGACGTGCTTTGACTTACTCATCTTCCTCTTCTGCTTTGGCCTCTACACTTCATCGTCCACCCCTCCCCTCCCCTCCCCTCCCCTCCCCTCCCCTCCCCTCCCCTCCCCTCCCCTCCCCTCCCCTCCCCTCCCCTCCCCTCCCCTCCCCTCCCCTCCCCTCCCCTCCCCTCCCCTCCCCTCCCCTCCCCTCCCCTCCCCTCCCCTCCCCTCCCCCCACCTCCCCCCACCCCCCACTGCTCTCGTTCCTTGTCGCCACTCTCCACCCCGCGCCCGTCCCCTTCCCTGGCGCTCACCGACTTGGCTGAAACCACGACCATCTTTAGTTTTCCACGTGCGTTTCAGGGTGCTGGGGCGGGCGTGGAGGCCCTGTTCAGGACTCAGATGCCCACTGGTGGTCATCCCCGTGGAGCAACCAGAGGCCTGCCCATGGGCAGAAGGCAGTCTGGCGCATGCTAGCTTGGCAGCTGCGCAGCGATGAGGAGGCTCAGGGCGCACCTCCTGGCCCTGGCCCTGGCCCATCCGCTGGGAACAGCTTGCACCGGCTCCGTCACCCATCCCGCCCCACACCTGCCAACAAGCGACACCCGCATTTTCCCTGGGCCCATCTGGTGCCCGCCTTGAGCCCAGCGAGCACCAGGGCAGGCAGGCGTCCCTTCTACGTGAGGAGCCTGAATGCAGCCCGGGATGGCGGAGTGACTTACGCTGGCGCCTGCTCAGTCGGTTGGTTAGAACTGGGCTTATCCAGGGACAAGACATGGCCTCTTGAGTCTCCCCAAGCAGCGGCCTGAGTGCTGGCCTGCAGAGGATGCTTTGTAGAGTCCCCAGGTCCCTCTTGGACGCAGGTGGGGAGGAAGCCCAAATAACTCACTAGACCAGAGCAGCCGTCCGTGGGTCCTGGGCCCTCCACTCTGGGGCCCAGACAGCCGCCTTCCTGCTGCCCGGTGGAGCCCATCCAGCCATCTGCCCCGCCCCGTCTCCATCAGTCACTCACGCAGTGCTTGGCTCCCTCTTTGCCTCCCTGGCTCCTGGGCCAGCACGTGGACCCAGGGGTGGCGCCGAGCCCTGCCATCGGGTGCCCCCCCTGCCGGGCGGAGCTGCTGTGTGGCCCGCAGTCTCACAGCGTGGTGGCACCTGCCAACGGGGACGGGTGTCGGGGCCTTTGCCGCACATCACATCTGAGGAGGAGGATGAGAAGTCCAGGGCAGGGCAACGCGTTCCCAGCCGCTCTCCGCCCAGATGAGGGGACAGAGACGTTTGGGGGGCCCAGGCTGCAGGGGTCTGCGTTCGTCAAGGGGGCTGGGCTTTTTCACACGACGGAGGGCCTGGTCAGGAGTTCCCCCTCATGGCCGGGGACCCTTTGCTTCCGCGTCAGTCACCAACTCCGCCCTTTGCCTTTTGCAGAGGGTCTCAATGCGGACTACGTGAAGGGGGAGCACCTGGAGGCCGTTGCGTGTGAGGAGCCCCAAGGTGAGGACTTGCAGGCCACCGTCCCCCGCCGAAGGCCGCCTGGCGGGTGGGCGCAGCCCTGAGCAGGACTGGGCTAGGAAAGCAGGGACGCTCAGAGGCATCCATTTCTAGAACTTCCAGCCAGAACGATGGGCTGACGCCAGGGACACGGGGGCCACAGCCAGGGCCGTCAGCTCCCCGCCAGCGGAAACAGACTCGCGCCGGCCAGATGCCGACGGAAGCTGTGGGGACCTTTAGACCTAGACCCGGGCCCTTTCCATCTGAAAACTGCCACAGGCAAGAGGGAGGCCCACCCCCGCCGTCCTGTGATCGTCAGGCACTTGCCGGGTGCGGTGAGCGATTACAGGCTGCGTGACGTCAGGCTGCCGGCCTGCAGTGGCCAACCTCTCAGGGCAGATGCAGCCTGTGGCACCAGAATGCCAACGAGGCGACCGGGAAAGGCTTCACGGAGAAGGGGAGCAGGACGCTTGGCATCAGCCGAGGCCGGGGAAGGGCTTCCAGGCCAGGGTGGGCGGGAGAGACCGGAGCCCAGGCGTGCCTTTGCTGGGCTGGGCGCTGAGGCTGCGGCCGGAGGGACCGCCCAGGGCTGCGATGGGTGCAGGGCCCCATCCGGTCACTTAGGATAGAATGCCGGATGGACTCGATAGCGCTGGATTTCAAACGTGGGGAAAGGGACTCTACGGCTGCGGTCACTGTACTCATGTTTTCAATTCTTGGCCACCACGGTGTTGGTACCTACCATGGGCCAGTTGCTGTGTTATGTGCTTTATTTAAAGTACTCCTCCCTTGGGAATTCCCTGGTGGTCCAGTGGTTAGGACTCGGTGTTTTCACTGCCCGGGCCCGGGTTCAATCCCTGGTCAGGAAACGGAGATCCCACAAGCCACGCAGCGTGGCCAAAAAAAAGAAAAAAATCGAAAAAACTCCTCCCAGCCACTCCGCCGGGACCATTCCCACTTTACAGATGAGAAAGTGGAGGCCGAGCTGGTCACAGGGTCCATTTGCTCCCTCCTCGTCTCCAGGGCCACAGCAGGCGCCAGGGGCCAGTTGTCTGGGACAGACAGACGGGGAACCGGATTTCTGTGCCCAGGGAAGGACATGATTGTGTCTCTGTGTCTTCGTGTGGGCTGGACATGACTCCTTGCTGACGGGTTTCTCCTGTCCCTAGTAAAATACTCAGCGCTGCAGACGCAGTCCGTGGAGCCGCCGCCGCCGCCGGAGCCGCCCCGGATCTGAGGGGCTGACGCGAGGCCCCGCTCCGCCTGGCAGGCTGTGGGCACACAGGGCCGCTGCTTGGGACCCAGCTCCTTGTTACGTTTGGACCCACGGCTGCCACGCTGCTCCTTCGATGTCATTGGCTTCTTGTCGTTCTCAGTTTCCGGACGAGCTCTGGGTGTTCGGGAGTTTGGCTCGTGCACCCGCCCTGCCGCACGGCCTCCGGAGAGCCTTTCTGCGGAAATCCTTAGTGAGCTGGGAAGGGGGAGACTGAGCGGAGGGCGGCCAGAGGCCACGCGTGCTGCAGGGCAAGAGTCTGAACCCGGGGCCCTGCCATCCCCTCCGCTGCACTGCCTTGCTGGGCGGGTTTCTGCCGGGAGGCAGTCCTGGCGGTGACCTGGAAGGGCTGTCGGCAGGGGTGCGGCCGCGAGGAGCACGCCGGTGAGTGCCGGGTGACACCGCTCACGTGCCACACCCAGGGGTGTTTTTATTTCCATCCTTCTTTCCAGCTCCAGGCCTTATGCCGCTGGGCTTCCCAAGAGCTGGCACAAGTGGTGGCCTTTCATTTAAGTGAAAACGTGCATGTCACAGTATCCCTGCCTTGAGAGTTCAGGAATCTTCTGGATGTGTAGGAGGCTGTGGCTCTCAGGCCTAATTCCCGTATGATGCCGTGGGACCGGACGTGGTCTCCAGGCTGACACGATTAGTTTGAGGGATCATTTATGCTGTGGCGGTGAGTTTTCTACTGGGGCTGGGGGCATGTGTGTGCTTATTTTGGCAGCAAAAGCTACAGACGTCAGGAACGAGCGTCAGAGCCTGAAGCATGCCCGTTGTTTGCCTAAAGATGTACGTAGTGGGGAGGGGAGGGGAGAGGGACGTTGGCTTGGAGTGGGAGCTCACCGGACTCGGTGAGTCTCTAGTCATCCTGCCTGTCCTCTGACGGACAGCGCGTGGGGGCCCGCGGGCACCCGGACCGGCGGCCGCTGTCGTGTTTGGCTGGAGCAGAGCTGCCTTCCTGGAACATTTGTCAGGCCCACGTGTGGTCCTGATCCTGGGAGCGCTGCTGTCCGGCTGAGCTAGAGTCTAGAGCCACCGTCTATGGATAATGAGTTTGCGGTGTCAGAGAGCACTTCTGGAAGCATCGTGTGAGTCAGCAGGAAGGCGGGGTCCTATTAATCCAGCTTCACGTGCTGCAGGACTGCTGTGTCAGCCCCTTCACGTCCGCTAGGTTGGGATGAGGCAACTCCGACTTCTTAGGGAGACAGTTGACATCTGAACAGACCCCGCAGCTTAGATGGCCTCGTGTGTTCGTGTTATACAGGGCGTGCCGTGGGCCCCCCGACGCCCCCGCCTGCAGGCTCATGCCAGGCAGGCTGGATCGTGTGCGGCCCCCGAGCTCCAGGAAGTGAGCAGCAGAGGGGTCGCTGGTGAGGTCTGCCTGTTTCCAGGATCTCCCCGCCCTGCCCTCGTGGGACAGGCTGTTGTCAGCTTTGCCAGGCTCGTCCCTCTCCAGGCTGGCCAGGGCTGATGTCCCCACCCCCGTGCTGCTGGGCTGGAGGCGGCTCTGAGGGACTTTAGGTGACATCAAGCTATGAATGCAAAACAGGGTGACCTCAGGGCCCAGGGAGGGCCCGTGTCCTGAGTAACAGGAGTTGGGGACGGATCAGGGCAGCGCTCAGAAGCTCATCGCGTTAGGAGGGCTGCTCACCAACGTTCCCAGGCATTTTAAAGAAGGAGACGAGGCAGCACTTGTGTGTGGTAAGATGCTTCTGTCTCAGCCACTGGGAAGGTGCACATTTATAGAGAAGTCAGTCACGGCAGTGACTAGGAAGTGACGTGGCCCATGTGATTCTGGGCATGGCCGGGCACGGCGCCCCCGGTGGGCCACCTTAGCTCTGCGGCGAGGCTCATCTGATGGTGAAGACCCTGAAATCCTATCTGTGATGTGAAGTCAGCGCCCTCTGCAAATCCATTTTCTCAGTAGCACTGACTTTGGTTAAGAGAGACCCATCGTGCTCTTCTTGTCTATCTCAGTGCCCTGTGTGGCAAGCCCAGAGCCCAGCACCCAGCCCTGTGCCAGTGACCGGAGAGGCCTTGAAAGTCACTCACCCACCCGTTTGCAGGGCTCACATCCTGGGGACGGGGCGGGTGGGGGACCGATGCTGGCCGATGCCCGGGGGCTCTTGTAGCTGTGTCCACCTGGAGGCTGCATCAACCGGCTTGGGCCCGTCCCAGGTGGTAGTGGAGATGGTGAGTGAGCTAGAAAGGCCAGCTGACAGTATCTGATCACTGTCAGCTTAACTGGGGACGGGGAGAGGGGGCTCAGTGTTTACAGTAGCAACTCCGAGCCCCTGGGGGAAGGAGGCAGGACTGCCTAGCCGGCTTGGGCACCCTCCCCCCATGGCACCCAGAGAGCAGCGCCTCGGCTGCTTGGGGTGGGGGTCAGTACCAGTTCTCTGAGGAAGAAGAGGTGGACACTGACCTCAGGATCCCCGATACTTTCTCTGTGCTCGTGTTTAATTGTGAATTGTAAGCTCTCTCATGTTCGCATTAAACAAAACGGAACCTAACAGATCCCTGTATTCTGATGGTGTGAAGGCACTCCCTTTGTTAAGTGATGCTGGTTTTTCCTAATTAATTATATGGAGGCGACCTCCTTCCCCTCCCCGCCAGCCAAGGGCCTTTCTCAAGAGGGTTAGGGCTCTTGCACTTCGCCTCTTGCTGTGCGGCTTCGTGTTGGGCTTCCCGGCGGCGGTCCCCTGCGTGGCACGGGGAGCTAAGGCCGTGCCCCACGTCACGGGGGTAGGGAGGGGCAGAGGCAGGCCCGCAACTCGCGACTCCTAAGCCCACTGCTCTGCCTTCTTCAAAGAAGGCCAGTAGCCGGGGTCGACTCGGGTGACGTGTGGCTGTTCGAGCCCGAGAAAGCGGACGAGGTGTGCGCTTGTCACACGGTGCGCCTTGCGAACTGAGACGAGAGCGTGAGGAAGACGCGGGGGCCGCTGGCAGGGCTTCACAGTGCGCTGGGTGGCGCCTTCCTGCCATAGCGGCCTTGTAGTAAAACAGCACCGAGTCCTCAAACCCAGCCCCCTCGTGACTCTGCCGGGCAGCACTTGTGGCCCTCCCGGCCTTGCCGCTCGGCTGTCGCTGCCGGGGCCCATGGCTGCAGTGACCGCTGCGTGGAGAAGGAGAGGGACACCAGGCCTTAGAAGAAGGGGGAGCCGCAGGGGCCGGCGTGGTTTCGTCCAGGCCTCTTATAGCCCCGTAAAGGCCAGCATTCCCTCCGGAGACTCTGCAGCGGGGGGAGGGGGACCCCAGGGCTTCGCAGAAGTCTGTCCCACTTAAGAGCTAGGACTCATGGGCTGGAAAGCTGGCCTTGCTTCCTCGGGGCCACACCTGCCTCTCAGGGGGTCCAGTCCTTTCCTCACACCTTCAGCATTTTCTCAAGGTTACGGTGCGGGGGCGTTTCAGATTTTAAAATCAGAATAGTTACCCATTTCAGCCAAAACACTCAAGTCTTATGATAAATTGCACTTACAACTTAGTAAATGAATTAAATCATGTAAGGGTACTTTACATGCACTAACTGTGCTTGGCATATAATAAAATGACGTGTATTGAATGTTTACGAATTTCCCACAAGGGAAAAATCACCAAAAAAAAAACTTAAAAGGACAACAAAAAATGAGACCACGGAGCAAACGTTATTTTAATTACAGATTGAAATACAGTGCATCGGATGACGCAAATAAAATACTGCACCAGTCTTTAAAAATCTGAACTGTAAAGGTTTTACATTCTAGTACGCTTAAATAAAACCAAAAAATGAAGTGCTTAGGTAACAAAACTGTACTTCAAGTTGTTTGTTTTAGAAACAGTTCTGTGCTAGGAACACACAAAGGAAAATGATCTGTTGTGCTGCTTTCAAACCGAATGGGAGCCTCTAGGGGTCCTCCTAGGGCCCAGGATGCTGACATTGGCAAGGATGGCCCACTTGGCTTCGCTGGCTCTGTCAAAAGCCGCCTCCAGCCCATACCAAGGTTGGCAGTCTTAGTGCAGCTGGGGATTATGTGATATTTCTGGGGAAAAAATGGGTTCCCCATTTAAAAAAATCAGTATGTCAATGAATAATCCAGTTTATCCCTTCATAAATAAGGTTTCAGCTATGTGGGAAGCATGACTCAAAAGTTATGTCAATTAAAACACAGTTTAGAAGCAAATCCCCCAGATGATAAAAATGGAGAATTGATTTTAGGTTATCAAATTACCTCGAATAAATATTTGATACCTTATAGATACCAGATAATTTTCTATAAGAATCAGAAGGTTCCAAGTTGAAAAAACATCTACTCTCTAAGTAAGTATTTGAGTGTAAGAAACCTTTAAGAATGATGTTGTCAAAAATCAGGTCGCTGTGTAGGGCTTTGGGTAGCATCCAGGAATTTGAAACCAACCAGATACTACAAGGCAGTTGCATGCAGGTCTGACCCGATGAGCTCCCCCCACTCAAAGGCCAGCTTAATTCCTGCAGCGCTGGGGTCCCAGGCGGGGCTGGCAGGAATGGGCGCGGCCCTGGGCACCAGGAGGAGGAGGGCGGGGCGCAAATGTGCAAGATTCTGCATGACGCGCCACGCGGAGCAGCTCAGAGCTCTAGCTCTAGTGGATGAACCAGCTGACGGTCAATTAATTCCTGCCCAGACTGATGATGGAGTCCCAGAGCCCAGCCGGTGAGTGAAGGTGTGAGATGGGGAGGAGAGGCCCGAGTGGCTCTGAGATGAGGAAACGGAGGGAGGCGAGTGCTCTGCTTTCGGCATCTGAAGTCACAGCGCAGTGGTTGCTTTAAAATACCGACATGCAGTGACGGGAATAAACCGAGTTGAAGGGATCTCGATAAAACGAGAACGATTATTATTTCAGACAGCAGATAACAGGCGAGAGCAGACCCGCTGTGACAGAGAGCTGTCAGCAGTAGGAAGTGGCAGGTCCCAGAGTCGGGTGAGGACGGAACACGTGGCCTTAAGTGGCCACATTCAAATTGTGCTTCAAATGTACCACGTCAAAGTTAGCATGAGCTTGGTTTGAAAATTCCTCACCCAGTCCCGTCAAGCAGATGCCTCCTTGGGTGACTAGTCTAAACATAAAAAAAGGACGTAGGAAAATAAAGGCATGTTTCTCTTTTTTAAAAATACCTTATATGTACACAACAGGAAGTGGTACCGGAGGACCCCTGGCGCGAGGAGGCCCTGGGGAAGACGGTGACGGCCTGTCTTCCCTGGCACAGAGTTAACTGAAAAGCCCTGGAGGGGGAGCAGAGAGCTGGAAGGAGCCACGGGGCTGCCACGTGGCCTCTAGGGGAGCGGGGTGGCTTTTCACGAGGATTCCCCACCTTGAGCCTGAGCCCTGCGTTCCGCTCGCTCGACTGTCCCCCACTCGGCCCTGGGAAAGCGCTGGCAGGAGGGAAAAGGGTGTTGACGACACAACAGCACTTACGCTGTCCCCTAGCACACGGTCGGTCACTGGTGGAAAGTGCCGTTGAGACGCGGCGGGCACGGGCCTTAATCGGACAAGTCGCAGGCGCCCCGCCCGGGCCGCAGGGACAGCGGCGTCAGACCGACGTGTGCACGGGCGTGACCGAGTGTGACGGCGAGGAGCCCCGCTCAGACGAGGCCGAGGCGCGCGCGGCCACCTCCCGCTGCAGGTCCTCCACCCGCTTCTGCAGCTCCGCGCGGACGGCCAGCAGCTCCTTGAGGTTCTGGTGGATGGGCGTCTGCGGGCAGAGACGCGGGTCAGCGCCGCCTCCCGCCGCTCCCCAGCCCGGTCCCCGCCTCCCGCCCCTCGCCCTCACTGCCGCGGGCACAGGGGCCCCTCCCCGCGAGCCGTGGCCTGGTCGTCCTCCCCAGCGGGTGCTCCCTCGGCTGAGGCCACCACCCAGCAGCATCGATGGCCGTGGCCCCGCACACCCCCTGCACCTCCGTTTCTGCATCTCCGTACGTCGCGCTGCTGACTGAAAACCCTGCTGTTAAACCAGCACTTCCTGCACCTCGCAGCCGCGTGTCTTCATCAGCCTGGACGGGCGCGGGCAGAAGGCCCTGGAGGGGGCAGTGCCAGGGGAGGGGCCCAGGCCACTGGCTCCCGTCCCTGTTCACAAAGCCTGTGCCGGCCACGCCAGCGCCGCCCCCCGCCTCAGCCGATTCCTGCACCGGTCGATGCGCGGAGCACAGAGATGAGAACAGTGCTCCCGGGCTGTGGGGCCTCCCAGCCTCCCAGCCTGACTCTTCTGGCCACAGCGCCCACTCCCTCCCGCGCTCAGTTCACAAGCTGCCCTGGGCACCTGCCGCAGCCCAGACAGCCCAGACCTGGCATTGCCCTCGTGGAGCGAAGCAGACCGGGGAGGGAAGTCGCCACCTGAGGGGCGAAGGGGGTATGGGGTGGGGTCTGGGGAGCTCCCCCTGCTTCCCCTCGGCCCCCGTCCAGCTTCTGCACAGCAGCCACCAGCCTGGGTCCTGAGCCCCAGCCAGGCTCCGGGACGCCATGAACAGCCTCCAGTGGCTTCCTCCTGCAGGCCTGAAGGTAAGATCCTGACCTTGGCTTCAAGGCCCTGTGTGGTCTGACCCCAGCCTGCCTCCCCTGGTCACCCCTCACCAAGTCCTGCCTCTTCTCCCCTCCTGCATTCCCGAACCTTCCAGGTTTTGGAAGATGCCACACGTGTGCTGTCCCTTCTGCCTGGGGCACCATCCCCCGACCCTTTTCGCTCACAGGCTGGGCTTCATCCTACAGGGACAGGCTGGAAGGGCACTTGCTCTGGGCGGGGGCCTTCTGGAGACTCTGCACTCCTGCCACGCCTGCGTGTTTCATCGTGACCTCCCCACGAAGTCTGGGAGCCATCCCATCAGGGGTGCCAGTGGTGAGCACCCCAGTGGACGAAGAGGGAAGGTAGGAGACAGGTGAGAGAGACGCGAGACCCGAGAGTGAGCGACCAGAGAGGTGAGCGCATGCGAGGGATGAGGGGCAGAGGGACAGGGACGACAGAGCCAGACAAGGCAGGGGCGGCGGGGGAGGCGGCCAGGTGTCCGCGACGCGCGAGGGTGCCCGGTAACCCGCCCAGAAGAGGCTCAGAACACACTCCTGACTTCGGCCCCAGGGAGGAGAGAGGGGGCGGCAGTGGGGGAGGCCCATGGCAAAGGCCCCCAGACAAGGAGAGGCCACTGGGAGGTGGACAACAGCTCCCCTCTTAGCCTCGGACCTACTGGGTGTTTTCCCGTTTTGTGGGACTTGATTCCAGTCGCTTTGCGATCAAGCTACCATTACCAACAGCCAGGCCCTGGGGTCAGAGAGGCGGGCCATGTGGGTGACACGCGACTTCACACCCGCCCAGGCCCGAGACTCTCATCTTAGTCTCCACGCAGCCTTCGTTATCTTTTCTCACACGTTATCTTCATTTACAATAGATCAAAGGCAGGCTTGTTTGAGAAAATGCCCATCTTGGGGCCAGTCGCCCAGCGCTAGCATGTGTGACACAAAACGCCACGAGAGTCCCCACACAGCCATCCTCTGATGGAGGCCCAGGCGGCCCCCTCCAGGCAGCTATCCTAGCCCCTCCTCCTCAAAGAGGCCAGCCGCCTTGTGCCCCTGCCTTTCTTTCCTGCCCCCGCCTCTGCTCTGCCCAGCCCGGCTCCCTGCCCCATCACTGGACGCCAGCCTTCATGCTGATCCCCTGGCCAGGCCCCGCTGCTGCCCTTCCCGTGCCTGTGCTGTGTTGCGCTGCTACCGTGAGCCTCCTGCAAAGCCGCGGTGGCCCACAGCCCCTGCGATCAAGTCCTCACCTGAAGATGCAGGGGGGGACGCACAAAGCTAGACCACCCCCTGAGCCCTCCAAGCACTGTGCCGGGCTCTGTAGGGATCCGTTTGCCACTCGCACCCCTGCGAGGTCTCAGGAGGCTGGGGACCTTCCGCGCAGCGGGCACTGACTCACTGCCAGGGTCGGGGTCTGGCCCTGGCCGGGGCGCCCCCGAGAGCCTCATCCCGGAGCAGCGATGCCTGTGCTTCTCACGATCGTCCTGAGCTGAGTGCGCTCAGATGAGTACGAATTCGAGTGCTCTCGAGAACAGAGGAGCGTGCAGCATGCAGGCTTGAAGAAGGAGTTGGGCCCTGTCCTCACCAAGTTCGTGACCAGCACAGGGCCAGGCTGGTAGCGCCAGCAGAGGGAGCCGGGCGGGGGAGGGGGGCGGGGCGGTAGGAGACCTCAGCCCTGGTGTATTTCTAACAACACAACACGCAGGAAGGAGCTGCCGGAAGGCTTGGGTGCCTAAGCGACTCAAGACTGGAAAGCAGTGCTCCAGGGGCCCTGGATTTGGCAGCCTAAGACCACGAGCCGGGTCAGGGCACCGGGTCAGGGCACCGGATCAGGGCGGAGCGCTGCGCCGGGAGCTCGCCTGGGGGTGATTCAATCTCATGACAGCGCTTGTGTCAGGGGCCAGCCTTGCAGAATGCCAAATCTAAGAGGAGAGGGAAATGGCGATGAACACCACCTTGTCCCTGTGGCCCGGAGAAGGGAATCCGGGAGCTGAGATGACAGACCCAGAGGCCTGAGGGGGCGGGGCGGGTGACAGGAGGCCGCCAGGCGCCAAAGGGGCCGTCGCGGGACTGACTTTGGCTGCACGAGTCCAGGGTCACAAGACGCGTGGGTTACTCACAAGAGGGAAGGGGACAGGTTTGGGGACCATGCTCGTGAGGTGGCTTTTTGAAGGCCACGGCCGATTGTTAACTTTCCAGATGCCATGGAACTAACAGGAGGGGTGCTTGTCCGTATAGGTGTGAGCACAGGACGCCTGAAATTAGTGACTGATGGCTTACTGGCCACGAAACTGAAAACCTGTATTTCGAATACTGACCACTGACCAAAGAAGTTGCCTAAAACTGTATACTGTTGTTTGGTTTCATGGGAAAAGAGCTGAGACTGTGCCTCAACTTCAGATGTTGTTCAATAAAGGGAACATTTTACAACTCCTAAAAGTTGGCATTTTTGCTACTCAAAACACACATTAAATCCAGTACCCTGGTGTTCAGTAGGTAGAAACGTGCTCTGGCCCTGCTGGCGCCCAGCATGTCCGCGCCGGTGTGGACGTGCCCGCTGCCCTGGCCACTTCAACGCGGGAAGCAGCTAGTGGCCCCATGCCCGCGTTAGACATTTGCCTCCTATGCGGTGACAGAAGCTGGGCCCTCAGAGTAAGTGCAGGGGCGGGTCAGGTCAGGGAAGGTTTCATAAGAAAAGGTTCTCTGAGCGTCCCCTGTCAGCATGGTGTGAGGCCGAGGGCAGGGAAAGCGTTCTGGGGTCAGAGGGTTTGAGGGGCCCCTGGCGGGATGCGGCATCCATCGCAGGCCAGGAGACGGGGGCGTAGGTGGGGGGCGACGGGAGGCCCGGTTCAGGGGCTGCTCCGGGAGAAGGACAAGTACTGTGCTGAACAGGCCCTGATAGTGACGCTCTGGAGGACAGTCCTCAGGTCTCCAGGGCAGCGCAGCCAACTCAGAGGGTTAGAGGACGAAAGGGCTTCCATAGCTGAAGCTTCACGGAACTGGTGGACAGAGCAAGGAAACAGAGTAAGGGAAAGAGGAGGCGAGTGGCGAGGCGAGGCGAGGTGAGTGGTGAGCCGCGCACAAGCAGGAAGTGGTGCCCCAGGCGGCAGGCTGCACTGTCAGGACGGAGCCCGAGGCCGAGGCTACAGCAAGCGAACTTCTAGCATGGAGGGAAGGTTAGTGAAGTGACGGCCTTGTCCACGTTCACATGCCACGCAACTGAGAGGGACATGAACAGTTCAGTCCTCCCCATGGTTAGTGGGGCTTGGGGACTATTACAAGTGTCCCCCCCCCTAAATTCGTAAGTTGAAATTCCAACCCTCAGTACCAAAGAATGTGACCTTATTTGCAGAGAGAGTCTTTACAGAGGTAATGAGGTTAAAATGAGGTCAGTAGGGTAGCCCTAATCCAGTATGACTGGTGTCCCTATGAAAAGGGGAAATCTGGACACAGATACACATAGAGGGAAGATGATGTGAAAAGGCACAGGGAGGGCTTCCCTGGAGGCACAGTGGTTGAGAATCTGCCTGCCAATGCAGGGGACACGGGTTCGAGCCCTGGTCTGGGAAGATCCCACATGCCGCGGAGCAACTGGGCCCGTGAGCCACAATTACTGAGCCTGCGCGTCTGGAGCTTGTGCTCCGCAACAGGAGAGGCCGCGACAGTGAGAGGCCTGCGCACCGCGATGAAGAGTGGCCCCCGCTCGCCGCAACTAGAGAAAGCCCTCACGCAGAAACGAAGACCCAACACAGCCAAAAATAAATATAAATAAATAAATAAATAAATTTTTTTTTAAAAAAATGAAACTTTAAAAAAAAAAGGCACAGGGAGCAGATGGCCGTCTACAAGCCAAGGAAAGAAGCCTGGAACAGATCCTGCCCTCACGGCCCCCAGAAGGAACCAACCCTGAGACACCTTGATTTTGGACTTCTGGCCTCCAGAACTGGGGGACAATACATTTCTGTTGTTTGACCCACCCAGTCTGTGGGACTTTGTCACGGCTGCCCAAGCAGAAGGAGACAGATGAAACATGCCTGGAGAGACTCTGAAGGCAAAAAGAAGAGGGAGGGACCAAGCAGGAGGAGGGCAGAGAGGAAAGGCATATCTGCACATCTGGGGCCGACAGAAGTGATGAGGTCAAACTGGGCCCTGGAGACATGCTCCTGGTGCACGGCCAGTAAACCCGAAGACAATTCAACTTAAAAAAAAAAAGCCCAGAACCCTCAGTAGGAAGCCATCTGCCCGTGGAGGTGAGGGCTGGCTGCCTTGTTCTCCTCACCCACACCCACCACATCCCGGCCACCCAGCTGGAAGAGCTCAGCCACTGAACACCAAGGGCGACCACAGCTCGGCTGCCTGGCCCTGCTGTGCACTGTTCTGTAATATTTCTTCAATCTCAGCAGATGTTACAGTGAAAAGGGAGGGGGAAACGACCACTTCCTCAAGGGGGTGCGTGCTCTGTGACTCGGCACGTGCCCTCTTTCTGTTGTGCTACCAGAGTCTATAAGCTGTGACCGAGTCGAGTCATCGGAAGGACTGACAAATGCAGTAATTTACAACACTTCATCAGCTGTGTACCTTCACAGAATTCTACACCACCATGTTTCCTTGGGCAGAAAGATATGCTTTTTTTGAAAAGAAAAACAAAAAGGTACCTGAGGCCTCATTCGTGGATTCCATCGCACGTAATAGTTTACCCATAATTCCAAATGACTCAGACTAGTAACAGGATATAGGACGTGGTTTTCATAATTCACAAAGAAGGGATTAGAAAATTCATCCAGCTGGCTATTGATATAAGACCATAAAGATATAGTCTTTGTATATACATCCTGAAAAACAAAAAAGGAATACATTGAAATAAATTCAACTTTCCTTCAGAGCCTCAAGAATTTGTACCACGTGGAGAAAAGGACTTGAATAATGAAGCGGGTTCAACTGATAAAAATCAGGAACATTTACTAAGTCCCACCGCATCCCTCTGCACGCACGGCCTCGTGCTGGGGTGACCCAAAAACAAACCAGTTACTGTCCTAGAAAAACGTATTGCTGAGTCAGATGACATCTGGCGACTGTGTCTGTTTGAAGGCAGAATTAGAACTTTCTAACAATCCCAGGATGATGGGGCCCATATTTAACAAATACATTTTTTATTCTTTTTTGCACCTTGCTTGTGTGACCCTTAATATTAAGGACCATAGGTAGAATCTACAGATAAGATTCCTTTCACTGGAAAATCATGGCTATCTGGGGGGAAACCTGTGGGGTGGCAGGCTGAAGAAGCCTTATATAGAGAATATATCATTAAATTATAGATCCCCACCTCCCAATTTTACAGTACACTGTAACTTTGCATTGCTCATCGGAATGCAGACACCCAAACCCACAGGCATGATGGGGCAGACAGACATTAAACATGGATCAAGTACAAAGCCAAAGTGAGAAAACGGTGAGGCCAGGAGTGTTTTCCACCATTCTGCTGCTCCCAAGACAGCTGACTTCTCCCCAAGTTATCTAGACACAAGAGATTAGGATCTTTTCATATTTTATATTTTATATTTACAAGAGAAACACCAGCAATAATTCAAGGGACCCCAAATAGCCAAACAATCTTGGGAAAAAAGAACAAATTTGGAAGTCTCACACTTCCCAATTTCAAGACTTACTACAAAGTTGCAGTAATCAATACAGGTGGTACTGGCATAGGATGGATAGACATAGACATATACATCAATGAAATAGAATAGAGAGTAGAGAAATGAACCTTCACATTTATGGTCAACTGATTTTCAACAAGGATGCCAAGAAAATTCAATGGGAGAAAGACAACGTTTTCAACAAACAGTGCTGAGACAACTAGATAACCACATGCAAAAAAATGAAGTTGAACCGTTACCTCACACCACATACAAAAAGTAACTCAAAATGGACAATAGGCCTAAACATAAGAGCTAAACTCTTAGAAGAAAACACAGGCTTAAATTTTCATGACCTTGAGTTAGGCAATGGTTTCTTAGATATGACAACAAAAGCACAAGCAACAATAACAACAAAAAATCCCCAGATAAGTTGGACTATATCAAAATTAAAGACGTGTGTTTCAAATGACACCATCAAAGAAGTGAAAACACAGTGCACAGAATGGAAGAAAATATTTGCAAATCGTATCTGATAAGGGACTTATATATGTAAAGAATACATAAGGAACTCTTTCACTCAATAATAACAAGATAACCCAAATAAAAATGGGCAAAGGATCTGAATAAACATTTGTCCACAGACACATACAGATGGCCAATAAGCACATGAAGCAATGCTCAGCATCATTAGTCATCAGAGAAATGCACACGAAAATCACAATGAAATATCACTTCACACCCAACTGGGATGGCTAGAATCAAAAAGATAAACAATAACAAGTGTCTACAAAGATGTGAAGAAAATGGGACCCTAAGACATTGCTGGTAAAAACGTTAAATATTGCAACTGCTTTGGAAAACAGTCTGGTGGTTCCTCAAAGGGTTAAACATAGAGCTACCATATGACCCAGCAATTCGACTCCTAGGTGTCTCCCCAAGGGAAGTGAAAGCATATGTCCTCACAAAACGTTGAACATGAATGTTCACAGCAGCAGTATTCATAAGAGCCCGAAGTAGAAACAACCCAAATGTCCATCTGCTGATGACTAGATAAACAAATTGTGGTCTGTCCATACAATGGAATATTATTCAGTCATGAAAAAGGAATGACACACTGGTATATGCTAAACATGGATGAACCTTGAAAACAGTATGCTTAGTGAAATAAGCCAGACACAGGAGGACAAATACTGTATGATTCTATTTATACAAAATGTCCAGAAGAGGTGAATTCATAGAGACGGAAAGTAGATTAGTGGTTGCCGGGGGCTGGGCAGAGGGAGGAATGGGGAGTGACTGCTAACGGGTATGGGATTTCTTTTTGGGGTGATGAGAATTTTATGAAATTAGATGGTGGTGATGGTTGCACCCTGAATATACTAAAAACCACTGAACAGTCCACTTTAAAAGGGTTAATTGTATGGTATGTAAATTATATCTCAAGAGAGCTGATTTTTTAGAGTACATTTTGATTTAAAAAAAAGATAAGACCACAAGGATTTAAATTCTACATATGAACCATATCGTTCTGTTGACGTTTTCTTTAAAAACAGCTTTATTGAGATAAGTCACATACCATAAAATTCACTCATTTAAATTCTTTTTCTTCATTAGGAGGTTAACAGGGCCCCATTACACTGGGCCCTCAGGAATGTGGACTTGACCCTGATCACAGTGGGAAGCCACAGGGAGGTTTCAAGCAGAGGAGAGGCACGTGACCGGTCTGAAGTTTGGGAGCGCTGCCCTAGTCGCTATGCTTGGATTCCCTGGAGGTCAGAAATGCTCGTTTCCGGGCAGCTGCCTTAGTTCCAGATGCGAGACCGCGGGCTGGGTAGGCTTCAACTAGGCTTGTCGTGGTGGAGTAGTGAGGGGTGGCCAGATTACAAATCCATCCTGGGGACAGGGCTGGCAGTACTCACTGAGGGACTGAACGTGGCAGCTGAGGTGAGGGCGAGGGAGGGATTGAAGATGGTCCCTATGTATGTATGTGGCCTTAGCACCTAGATGGGCAGAGGTGCCACTGAGTGGGATGCAAAAGGGTGGGGGAGGAAGAGGAAAACAGCATTTGGATCCCCAAGACAGATGAAGTTACCTAGAGAGAGAACAAGAAGAGGACCCGGGCCCGGGCGACTCCAAGTTTAGAGATGGGTTAAAAGGAAAGAGACTGAGCAGGGAAGGCCAGCGAGGTGGGGGAGAACCAGAGAGGGCATGGGGTGAGGGAGTGGTCAGCTGTGCACTGAGAGAGAGGGAGGTGGGCTCTGGGGGCCTGCCATTTTCTCCTAAGTTCTCGAATGTTCTAGCACACTAAACCCGCTGGCAGAAGTCCTTTTCTATGAACCAGAGGACACTCTTTAAGCTGCCTTCCCCCAATGCTTCCTCACTTTTGATCATTTCTGTCTTTTATCCCAAAGTGAGGAGAAAAGGAAGAGGTAAATCTAACAGAGAAGCTTGGTAACTGCTCCTTTATCAGCTTGATGGAAACAAAGTTGAGCTTGCTACCTCGGGAGAGGTTTGGGCTCATCTACAGACTTCCTTGTCCACGGTCTCCCAGTACCCTTCTGCCCAAGAGCACAGAGAAAGACGAGCAGGATCATAGCATTTTGGAGATTAGGGGATCCAGAGTCTAGTCCTGACCCTGGAGACCTCAGGGAGCTGTGGGCTCCCTGGGCCCCAGCACCCGTAAAGGAAGGGGCTTTCGTCAACTCAGCTGGAAGATTAGACACATGCGCTGGGGCTGGTGAACCCTGGGGGGGCATTTCGTGCAACCCCTCCATTTACAGACAGCAGCAGGGCGAGACCCAAGTCCCCTCTCCATTCAGTCCCCCTTCTGCAGTGGAACTTAATGGGAAAGGCACTCGAGCAATCAGGAAAGCCAGAGGATATAACACACTTACCTCTTTCAGTCGCTGCTGTTCACAGTTGCACAAGAAAGTCCCAAAGAGACAGCTATAAAGGTGATCCAAAATTGTGATCAAGAATAGTTCATTAAACTCGAATGCTGAAGGAAACTTAAATGGAGAGAGAAATAAGGTTTAGTTTTAAAGTTCAATTTCTAAAACAAACTGGTACTAATTTTTTTGTGAAAGACAGCTAAGCTACAACTTGGAATATAGCCAAAGATTAAAAGGAAAACTGAGGCCATGTAGAACTTAATTGTCTCTAGTTTCCGGGCCAAGCTTATAGATCTGGCTGAGAAACAACCTGAAGCAACAAAAACTGTTGTACTTTTCAGTGCCTAAGAAAGCTTATGGAGCTTCCACTTCTTGCCACGATGACAGAACAGCCTGCATTCACCCTTCTGCCAGAAACAACTAGAGAGCTGGACAAAATATATGACCCAGCTCAGAATGGAAACCAATGAGACAAGTCCTACTACTGTCCCAGCTTCCGTTGGGGAAGCACATTCTGAGTCACGGAGAAGGGAGGGGGATTCCCAGGTAAGTGACTGAAGAAGAAATAGAAAGTCCTTTTCTATTAAACAAACAACTCGAAATTAAAAACCTTCCCACAGAGACAACTCCATGGACATACATCCCCAGATTCTTACCAATATGTAAGCACACTGAACCTGGCAATATATAATGTAAAAGGGGTAACACCACATGACCAAGTGGGGTTTGTTTCAGGAATGCAAGGCTGGTTTAAGATTTGAAGATCAAGGTTACCAAAAAAAAAAAAAAAAAAACTATTATTGTAATTCGCTATATTAACAGAATAAGGAGGAAAACCACACGATCCTCTCAGTTGCTGTTTCAGGTAATTCTTAATGGGGCTAGCAAAATTCCAGCAAAGAATTACCATTGCTGTGAGGTTCTAGCCAGTAGCTGACATTTAGTAGCCATGATAGAGACGATCTGGAAATGACGATAATGATCCTAGCAGCAGGCATGTACTGGGAGCCTACCATGTACCAGAATTCTAATGTAAAAACATAGTGAAATATTCATCGCCTATTCAATGAAGCAAAGCCAATTAGAACAAAACTAAATAGAACTACCCAGCATATTTTTGTGCATCAGCGTACTTTAAAGATCTATTCCCTAATCAGAGATGTTTGCACACTGTCACAACTAATTCTGTCATCTCTAGAGTGACAACCAGGGTCACTGATGGAAAGTTTATTTTTTAAGCTTATCTTTATTACTTTACTAGACCAGAGACAAGCTTCTCAATTCGAAACAGTGGTCAATTCAGGACTGTCCAAACTCCATCTGAAATTGTTATTTTCCTCACCAGGCTATGACATTAGCCAACCTAAGGAATTCTGCTCAGCTGCCCTAGATTAAGATTTGCCTCTCTCTACCTTAAGGATTGCTCTCAGAGAAACACATAACTTTTTTTTTTAATCTTGTTCTTAGATGAACCAAATCAATGATGAACTAAAACAACTAAATCTGGCCAAGTACAGTATGTCAATTTTTTCTAGTATTTTTCTGTGCAGCTTAGTCATGCTCTATTTATAAGTTATTGGCACTAAGAAATTTATGAATTTTAAGCAAAAATATAACAGTTACATATATACTGAAGCAATTAAATCAAGGATAGAAATGGAAGGTCTGTATTTCATTTTCAAACGTTTAAAAATATACATTTATCAACAGGACAGCAAAGCTTCTACTGACATATTTTTGAAGTCATATGAGTCTTTAGTCCTAACCCTGAGCCCGCATTCTGGATCTGGGAGCTTGGTTGGGCGGGCCGTGGAGGTGGGTATCGCCACTGACTACAAGCCTTACTCTGGCCAGGTGGGTAGCAGGTATGGGAGGTCAGGGTGGGCGGGGCTCAGCCCAAGCCGGTTGGCACCCACAACACGGGGACACAAAGGCTCCATCTATTCATGTTAGGTCAGGACTGCTATTCGCATCCGAAGGGCATTGTAGTGTTAAACTCAGTTCAGGAAACATTTCATCAGAGGAAGTAGCAACCGCTAGATACAGATTAAAGATTAAGCCTCTGTGATTCACAGTTTGTTTTAGCCTTTTCTCCTGGAAACTATACCAAATACTGTAAAAAGTGTGGTCTCAAAAACCCCATAGAAATCCACAATGAAATTCTGCACCTCTTGATGGACAAAAACATCAACTATTAAACCGATCCAAAAGGGTAAGAAGTCTGTTAAACTGAGGTTATTGCAGAATGTCTTTGAGACTCTTCTCTGGAGTCCTTCAATGACTTTTTCCCTCAGTTCCTTTGATATCAATTTGTGCACACAGACTAGTTCATTTCATTGAGATGTCTAACAACGTTACACTGACTTAGCTTATTTGATTTAGCAGTAGGAAACCTAAAAATAAGTTAATCTTGTCACATTACTGCATCTTTTCTGACAAGCTACATATCTAATTCACTTGTAACTTAATTCATAGTTAGACTGATTACTGGTGTGTCTCCTTCTAATGCATTAACAATGGTATTTTAAAAGAAATTAATTATACACATTTCATGGACAGAATCTTAAAGCTTGTAAGAGGCATCTGAAATCTTCTAACCCAAACCCCTCATTTTCTTTCTTAAAAATCCAGTAAACATTACAAAAATTATATAAATTAGACATGAAAATAGGCACTAAGCAATATGAAGAATGGAAGTCAGTTTGAAGATGCTATATACACACACACACACTTTAGGCATTTGGGAGGAATAAGCTACTTCACATCCACAAAAATGGTGCTTATCCCTTCAGAAGCATCAGAATTATTTTCTGTGTTCAGCCTTTTTATGTAATTTTTCTGAAATGTATTTCATACCTTCTTGTCTTAACCTGAATGTAACCTGAATGTAACCATCATTTAATTTTGTTACTGGCTTGGAATCAGTACAAATTGCGAGTACATGGCACTACAAAACAGTAAGACTTCAGGCCAGTGTCCATGCCTTTTGAGTATGTGTTTGCCGTTCCCTGTTACTCATACCATCGGGTGCCTGCCCCTGAGACCGCCCCTCCTCTACCTCCCACCCCTCTACCTAACTGGCTGCTTTGAATCAGCCGTGAGCTAGCACTCAGATGATGCAAGAGCCCAATCAGCTTGGGGAAGCTGGGTCTAAAAGTACGAGTAAGTTCTAAGGGAGGGCCTGAGGACTCTGTGAAATCGACTTTGGCTGCTTAGAACCCCACGCCACCCCACTTTTTTTCTAATTTCTGAAGGTATATCTGTCTATCCTCTCATGATCCTTGCTACCCCAGTGTGATCTGTGGACCAGTAGCACAGCCTGGGAGCTTGTTAGAAATGCAGGCTCTCAGGCTCTGCCCCAGACCCATGAATCAGAACTGCATTTTGACAAGATCCCCAGGGGATTTGTGTGCACAATGAAGTTTAAGCAGCGCCCCAGTAGAGCAGAATCCCTGGAGGGCTTGTGAAACAGAGTGCTGCCCCCCATCCAGGGTCAGCAGGTCTGGGGCGGGGCCTGAGAATCTGCATCTCTCAGTTCCGGGGAGGCTGAGGCTATTGGCCCCAGGACTGCACTGGGAACCACTTGTCTGGATCACTTGTCCTGTAGCTCATTTTCATATGAGAACCACCTGGGGAGCTTTTAAGACCTACACACACCTGGGCCTCTCCCCAGGCCCACAGGAAGAAGGGTCTCCAGGGGCAGGGCCCAAGCAGGTGCATCTTTAATATGATATGGTCCCCTTCATGGGCCTGAAGCAGTCAAGGCCAGACCTCCAGGTCAACAGGAAGGAGAGAGCCCAGGCCACGCTCTTCTATCCTCTCTTCCCCACAATCCCACCCAAGCAGGCACTCTGGAAAGGGCTCCGTACTTTGCTTGCTCTTTCTCCCTCTCCCTCGCCTCTGTCCCTCTCACTGTATCTCTGCCCCTATTTCGGTTTCCCTCCTGTCTCTGTCCCTCTGGCTCTCTCCGGCACTCTGGCTTGCTCTCTGGCTCTGATTCCAGGTCCATTTGTACGGCACAATGTCCTATCATGAGGGTAAGACCCCAAACTCGGGTTTCGACGCTGGAGATGAGGGAAGAAACAGCACATGCCTTCTGGCCTGCTGACCATCGGGCCGACTGGCTTAGGGAAGGGAGACCCCTGCGTGGCCACCTGGCTTACCAGGGCCCCATGCACTGCCGGGTAAGGAATGACAAGACGCTCAGCAGCTTCCTATCTGCCACTGGTCCTGGGACAGTCCTTTTCCTCCTCACCTTGGGGTGGGAGGGGCTGTGGCCTGGGGCGGGGCGTAGAGGGTCCTGGATTCCCTGGTCTCCACCCCCTTTGTTCAGTCACATCCCCATTTCTAACACCTGGGAATCTTCCAGCACCTGCCCAGCAGCGGGCTGTGCTTGCTTGCCCTGACAGAGAGAGGGCAAGTGAAAGAAAGAGAAGGACTGAGGGGCAGGGTTTGCACGGCTGCTTATATTTCTAAGTAATTAGAATCAAACTGAGTTAAATAACAGAAGGGGTCATATTTAACACACACATCTTCACTTTGAACGAACCTGAAATTAAAGCTTGTCTTCAACTTTAAGATATGTTTGGATGAGACTATAAAGGTCAGAAATAGACTTGAAATCTCTCACCTGTCTCGTCATTTGCCAAACACAGTCAATAAACTGAAGAAATATAGGGGATCGGTCAGCATCTGCATGGTTGTCATTGCCATGGCCCACTCGCTGAAAACAATCAGGAGGTTAAACATTTTAATGTGTGCCATGGTCCTCTCAAAGTCACTTTAAATTGCCTGGTGGCAAGAAGCATGTCTCATTTATATGTCCCAAGGCCTAACAGAATTCCTGGCACATAAAAGGCACTCAAAAACGTTCATTGCGTTGAACCGACTGCCATTACTCTTAGGAAACAAAATTTCAGTGTACTGTTTTTACATGTTGATTGTTTTATAACTTCCCTTTAATATAGTCGAGATCGAGAAGTTATAAGCAAAAGGCCAGCCAACTTTTCAGTCCACCCCAGCCACCACTCCGAGTGCTCAGTGTCAACATGTGACCAGCAGTTAGCAGCTCACAAAGCACATGACAACTGCCGTTTTCTCCACAAGTGTAGTTTTTTCCCCCCATTTTTCAGAAATGTCAGGAAGTCTGAGAATCAAAACAACAATTAACAATCTACAAGTTTTAGCCAATTCTGCATGACTCAGAGAACCTCAAAGCCTCACTGTTGAAATGGTAATGGGGAGTCTTCGAGGCAGTCCGGGATTGTATCTCCAGGTTTTTTTCCAGTTTTAAGACATAACTGATATCCAGTATTGTATATCATACCTTTTGATATTTTACAAGATGTTAATAGATTCACATTAAAAGGTAAAAGATAATTTCAAACACATAAACAGGACTGACAAAAACACTGAAAATGTCAAGTTAAAAACAGCTCAGGAGTGAGCATTCTAACAGAAACTTCAAGTAATTTGATGAGTAAGCAAAAGGATGAAAAAGAAAGTTATGAAGATACAAGGCGATCACCACACAGGAAGATCGAGAAATACTGGGCCTATGAAATCGCCACCAAGAAAAGACAGAAAAAGAAGGAAATGACCAAGTCAACATGAACACCTCAAAGGAACAGTATGCTGCCTTCTTTTTTAAAAAAATTTTTAATTGTAGTGAAACATACACATCGAATTTACCATCATAACCATTTTAAGTGTACAGTTCAGTGGCATTAAGTACATTCACACTGTTGTACAACCATCACCAGCATCCGTCTCTAGAACTTCCCAAACTGAAAGAGTAACTCCCTATTCCCCTCCCCCAGCCCCTGGCCCCCCTCATCCTCCTTTGTCTCTACAGATTTGACTGCTCTAGATACTTCATACACGTGGAATCATGCAGTTTATTTGTCCTTTTGCAACTGGCTTCTTTCATTTAGCATAATGTCCTCTTAATTCATCCGTGTTGTAGCAGGTGTCAGAATTTTCTTCCCTTTAAAAGCTGAATAACATTCCCTGTATGGATAGACCACAATCTATTTAACCATTCATCTGTTGATGGACACTGGGTTACTTCCACCTTTGGGCTATCGTGAATCATGCTGCTATGAACATGGGTGTGCAAATAAGTGTTTGAGTCTCTGTTTTCACTTCTTTGGGGTACATACTCAGAAGCAGAGTTGCTGGATCACATGGCAGCTCTATGTTTGATTTTCTGAGGCACTGCCATACTGTTTTCCGAGTGGCCGCGTGCACTGCATTATCTCTGTACTTCTTTATAAAATAATGTGTGGAACCTGCTCCTCAGTATTTCAGGCACCAGGGCAAGTTTTGCACTGACAGTTTACAATTTAAGATTCATTCTTTCTTTTAACAGACACACACTGAACTCTTACGGTGCGTGCAAGGCGTCCCCCACCCCAACCCTCAGGATTTCAGGTGGTTTCATGGGGTCCAGTGGAGGCCAGGCCCCTGGCTAGGAACCTGGGGTACCAAGACACATGAGACCCAGCATCTGGGCTCAATGAATAATTCACTTGTGGTTTAGTCGCAGGAGAAGACCTGTAAATAACAGAGGCGATAAAGTGCACCGGGGCTTCCCAGTCTGAGATGCATATGGTGGGGCTGCAAAGGAACAAGCAGCCATCCCGGGATGGTCTAGAGGAGGAAGCTAGGAGGGAAAGTCATGAGTCACAGTCATGGAGGAGGTCTTATTTGAGATAGAACTTGAAGGACCAGCAGGAACTTGCTTCTGGCTGGCCAGGGATAGATTCTATGAGAAGCAGTGGGGAGGCTCGGGGGGGGGGGGGTTGGTGGTGGCCACCGGGGGTGCCGTAAGTAGCAGGGCACGGTTGAGGCAAGGCGAGAGAGGTGAGATGAGGCTGGAAAGGTGGGCCAGGGCCAGATCACCAAGGGCCCCAAACGTGGCGCTGAGGAGTTTGCCCACAACCCAATAGGCTGTGGGCAGACTCGGAGGGGTTTGTGCTGAGGAGAGTCGGCACCAGATCTGCTTTATGTAATGCCCCATCTGCTACAGTGGGGACAGGGGGTTGGAAGGGGACAGGGAGACTGCCATAATAGTTCCAAGGGAGCTGGCCAGGCCTGAACTAAGGGGGACCCAGTGGCAATGGGGAGGAGATGACAGATTTGAAATACATGCATTTAAAATCGTGGGACTGGCTGAGATCAGTAAGGGATGAAACATACAGAAAGAAAAGAAATGATGTGAGGACTGAGCCCTAGGGCACCCCAACATTAAGAAGTTGGGGAGAGTGAAGCCTCAGGAGCAGTGGATTAAATCCCCACAGTCAACTTGACGTACCCTGCATCTGTGGAATACCTGAATAGACAACGAATCATCCCAAAATTGAGGCGGTGGACTTTGGGAGCAACTGTAGACTTGGGGTTTGCTGTATGCAACTGACTTGTTCCTGATTTTTATGTTTATCTTAGTATAGTTTTTAGCACTTGATATCATTGGTGGATTTGTTTATTGGTTTGGCTGCTCTCTTCTTTTTTTATTACTTAAAAAAATTTTTTTTATTTTAATAGTTTTTTCAATTTTATTTATTTTTTTTAATTTTTAAATTTTTTTCTTTCTTTTTTTTCTCCCTTTTCTTCTGAGCCGTGTGGCTGACAGGGTCTTGGTGCTCCGGCCGGGTGTCAGGCCTGTGTCTCTGAGGTGGGAGAGCCGAGTTCAGGACATTGGACCACCAGAGACCTCCTGGCCCCATGTAATATCAATCGGCGAGAGGTCTCCCAGAGATCTCTGTCTCAACGCTAAGACCCAGCTCCACTCAATGGCCAGCAAGCTCCAGTGCTGGACACCCCATGCCAAACAACTAGCAAGACAGGAACACAACCCCACCCATTAGCAGAGAGGCAGCCTAAAATCATACTAACTTCACAGACGCCCCAAAACACACCACCGGACACAGTCCTGCCCTCCAGAAAGACAAGAAGATCCAGCCTCATCCACCGGAACACAGGCACTAGTCCCCTCCACCAGGAAGCCTACACAACCCACTGAACCAACCTTAGCCACTGGGGCCAGACACCAAAAACAACGGGAACTACGAACCTGCAGCCTGCGAAAAGGAGACCCCAAACACAGTAAGATAAGCAAAATGAGAAGACAGAGAAATACACAGCAGATGAAGGAGCAAGGTAAAAACCCACCAGACCGAACAAATGAAGAGGAAATAGGCAGCCTACCTGAAAAAGAATTCAGAGCAATGATAGTAAAGACAATCCCAAATCTTGGAAATAGAATGGAGAAAATACAAGAAACGTTTAACAAGGAGCTAGAAGAACTAAAGAGCAAACAAACAGTGATGAACAATAAAGGTGTTTAAAAAAAAAAGAAGTTGGGGAGAGAGGGAGGACCAGAAGGTAGGAGGAAATTCAGAAGGTTGTAGCCACCTAGAAGCCAAGGGAAGAAAGTGTTCGCAGAAGAAGGGAGCAATGACCAGTATCAAATGCTCAGGCCAAACAGGAGAAGCGCTTGGCAGAGTGGCAGCCATTGGTGACTGTGACAAGAGCAGTGGCAGGGCGAAGGCGCGGGGAGTGAGGAGGCAGCCTGGCTGAAGCGGGTTCAAGAGCGACCAGAAGGGGAGAAACAGTGAGAGCCAGAACAGACTAGTTCTGCGCAGATTTGTTGTAGTGGGGAGCAGATGTTCAGGGTGGCACCTGGAAGGGGAAGTACAGTCAAGAGGGTTGGGTTTTAGGGTGGGATAAGTAACAGCACGTTTCTATCAATGGAAACGATCAAGGGGAGAGGGGGGATGGAGGCAGGAACCGCCCGTGAGCTGGATGACGGGACAGGTGGGCAAGGACAGAAATTGGCTTCAGGTAGGAGCTCATCCACAGAAACTCGAGGGAAGGAATAGTAGACGGACCCAGCGGGTGAGTGACTGCAGGCCTGAAACCCCTGCCTGAAGGTTGGCTGTACCCTCAATAGCTGGGTGACCTTGGCAGATAGCTCATACTCAGTTTCCCCATCTATCCATGGTAGCAGCTGCCTCGCAAGGTCACTAGAAGATTAAAACTGGAGGATACACGTAACTGAGCACCACTGTGTGTCCGGCACTGTTGAAGTCCTAACCCTCAGTACCTCAGAATGTGACTGCATTGGGAGAGAATCAAATCCTTAAAGGCCCTAAGTTGAAATGAGGCTGTTCCAGTCTGACTCATGTTCTTATGAGAAGAGGAAGTCTGGACACAGAGAGACACCAGGGATGTGTGTGCACAGAGGAAAGGCCACGTGAGGACATAGCAAGAAGGCAGCCGTCTGCAAGTCAAGGAGAGAGCCATCAGGAGAAACCAACCCTGCCAGAACCTTGATCTTGGACTTCCAGCCTCCAGAATGATGAGACAATAAATTTCTGTTGTTTAAGCCACCCAGTCTTATGGTACTTTGTATGGCAAAATCTTGTACACCAATGTTCACAGCAGCATTATTCACAATCACCAGCAGATGGAAATAACCCAAGTGTCCACCAACAGGTTAATGGATAAACAAAATGCAGTATATCCACACAATGGAATACCACTCAGCCATGAAAAGGAATTACTGATAAAATTTGATAGGTTCTATAACATGCATAAACCTTGAAAACATTGTGCTTAGTGAAATAAGCCTGTCACAGCAAGACAAATATTGTATGAGTCCACTTATGTCAGTTATCTACAGTAGGCAAGTTCAGGGAGATGGAAAGCACATTAGTGGTTGTCAGGGGCTGGTGGGAAGAGGGGAATGAGGCATGACTACTTAATGTGTACAGGGTGTCCTTTTGGGGGTGATGAAATGTTCTGGAACTAGATAGAGATGGTGGTTGCACAACACTGAATGCACTAAATGCCACGGAACTATATACTTTAAGATGGTTAATTCTATGTTATATGAATTTTACCTTAATTCTTTACAAAAATAAAGGCATACCTACATGGGAAATAAAAAAGATTGCCCTGCCAGGAACATACAATGCTGAGGTCCATGGCATTCTCTTATGGCAATTCAGGTCTCACACGGAGCACAAAGCCGTCTCCTGTGTGTGTGTGTGTGTGTGTGTGTGTGTGTGTGTGTGTGTGATGCGTGATTCGAATATGCATATGATATAGCAAAATAATGAAGCGTGCACCTCACTGTCTCAACTTACCAGTGCAAACCTATGTCCAAAGCTTATCCACTCCTTTTCTATGAGAGCCTCGAATCCTTTAACGGTGCGGTAATAACTGTCCAACATCAGCATGGCCAGAGACGTCAGCTGGGATGTTCGGTCCCAACCGTCACTGCAGTGCACCACCACCGAGGTTTTCCCAGATTCTATTTTATCAGCAATTCTTACTGCCCCAGCAAGAAGCATCTTCAGAAAAGAAGGCACATTAAACCAGGCTACATTTAATTTCTATTACAGCAAAAAGAATTCTGTGGAGAACACTGGAAGTTCAGGTCAATGAACCAAACAAGAATGCAATCAATTTAAGAATCACTAGGAAACGTTAGTAACCGGAGGGAAAAAAGAGAAACTTACACTAAGAAAAAACTACAGTAGTAAATAGGGTCCTTTATCAAAGGGCCACAAAGTACTTTAAAAACCTGATCTGAGGCAAGCATTATCGCTTTCTGTTACGTCACAGAAGCCCCCCCAACAAAGACCACAGTTTGGATGCTGCCCATGGAAACTATGAAAGCCCAAGTACACAGCAAAGATGCACTCATTTGCAAGGCTAAGAAACCACCCAGATAGACAGACAGCCAGACAGCTTTATGGCCCAGCTGCAGAGAAATCTTAAGCAGAAAGCACGTAAAGTACCCGAATGTACTCCAGCCAGTGCGTCCCGTCCACGTTGGACAGCCACCGTGCCTCGTCGATGGCCGGGTACGCGATCTCCTTCAGTTTTCGCAGCGACTCTCTCATCACGTGAATGTTGTGGATCTCCAGGAACACGAGTTCTGCGTTTGGGTATGCACTTTCACTTTCATAGCCCCCACCCTTTGCCTGTGAAAACAAAAGATATATGTCACTTCATCTGAGTTAACTTTTCTGTTCCTTCTAGTGTTAACCAGATAGAGACCATTAAAGAAGCGACAAACTCATCTGTTTATAATAAGCCTCCTACATCCTTGTATGAGTTTCCCATGGCTGTTGGAACAAAGTACCACAATCTGAGTGGCTTAAAGTGACAGAAATTTCTCCTCTCTCAGTTCTAGAGGCTGGAAGTCCAAAATCAAGGTACTGGCAGGGCTGTGTTCCCTCAGAACCCTCTTGGGGAAGATCCTTCTTTGCCTCTTCCAGCTTCTGGTGGCCCCGGGTGTTTCTGGTTTATAGATACGTTAATCTCTGCCCCATCTTCACATGGCCTTCTCCTTGTGTCTGTATCTCTTCTATAAGGACACCATTCAGACTGGATTAGGACCCATCCTAATTCCATACGACCTCGTCTTAACTTGATTACATTTGCAAAGACCCTATTTCAAATCAGGGCCACAGTCATAGGTGCCAGGAGTTAGGACTTCAACACATTTTTTTTTAATGGAAACACAGTTCAACCCACAACAATCTTCCATCATCCATCATCAGTTTTAAAAACGATTAACAACTGGATCTTACACAAGGCGAATTGGGTTTTAAAACGTTCTACCATCTATCTAAATAAAAAAGTTGTACTGAGGACTTCCCTGGTGGCGCAGTGGTTAAGAATCCGCCTGCCACTGCAGGGGACACGGGTTCGAGCCCTGGTCTGGGAAGATCCCACATGCCGCGGAGCAAGTAAGCCTGTTCGCCACAACTACTGAGCCTGTGCTCTAGAGCCCACGAGCCACACCTACTGAGCCCGTGTGCCACAAATACTGAAACCCACGCACCACAACTACTGAAGCCCACGCGCTTAGAGCCCGTGCTCCGCAACAAGATCAGCCACCGCAATGAGAAGCCCGCACACTGCAACAAAGAGTAGCCCCCGCTCACCGCAACTAGAGAAAGCCCGTGCACTGCAACGAAGACCCAACGCAGCCAAAAATAAAAATAAATAAATAAATATTAAAAAATATAAAGCACTACCACAAAACTTCTATATAAAACAATTTGTAAATCCCAAACAGTGAGATTTATTTAAGTAATTTAAGTAAAATAAAATGCAAGTGTAACAAAAAAGAGGGATATGGCTCACCCCTTGGTAATCTCATAACAAACTCTGGTCTACAATTAGCTTATATTTTGCAGAGGTCAACATCCAAAACACATCTGTTATGAGAATATAGAGAAATTGAAATCCTAATACATTGCTGGCAGAAATTTAAACTGTACAGTCTCTGTGGAAAAAAGTTTGATGGTTCCTCAAAAAGTTAAACACGGAACTACCATCTGGTCCAGAAATTCCAACTCCCGCACAACTAAAACCAGGTATTCACATGAAAACTTGTACACAACAAATCATAGCAGGAATATCCACAACAGGTATCAGGTGGAAGCAACCCAAATGTCCATCAATGAATGAGCGGATAAACTGTGCTGTAACCCTACAATGGACTATTTTTCAGCCACACAAAGGCACGGAGTACTGGTACACGCTACAACACGGAGGAACCGTAAAAACATCACGCCAAGTGAAAGCAGCCTGGCACATAAAACCACACAGTGTATCATTCTATTTATATGAAGTGTCCAGAAGAAGGCAATCTACATGGAAAGTAAATTAGTGGTTGGCAGGTGTTGGGGACAGGGGTTGGGGAGAGTGGGGGATGGGCGGCGACTGCCAGTGGGCACAGGGTTTCCATCTGGGGCCGTGGAAGCGCTCTGGAATGAGACAGTGGTGACTGTCTCACAACACTGTGAACAGACCAGAAGGCACTGAACTGTAAAGTGTGGACTGGTTTCTGGGGGAGGAACAGAGTGCTGGGCTTTGAGCGGTGGAGCCCTCTCGGGAGCAGGGCGCACAGCTCTGGAGCACGGAAGAGGGGCAGGGCGGCAGCTCTGGGGACGGCGTCCAGGGCTCAGGGACAGCGTGTGTGGTGAGGAGAGCAGTCACGTCCAGAGCCTGCGGAAGGCCGACATTTAGGGAATGCAGAGCAAAAGAGACTGAGGAGAGCGGCCAAAGACTGGAGGATAAAGAGAAAAGGGAAGAGAGTCTTTCAAAAAGGAGAGGGTACTCACTGTGTCAAAAGCTCGCGAGGTCGTGACAAGAAGGTACTCGGTGGCCTTACCGTGAAGAGTCCAGGCCAAGACGGGCACGGGGGCAGGGGAACGGTGGAGCCAGCTGCGAGGGGACGGGGACGGTGACTCCGGGGAGGGCTTATCTGCACAGCTGGGACAGACTTCACAGGAAGGAGTGGGCACAGGGGCAGGGCGTCGGGGGAGGACACAGCGGGGAGGCCACCCTAGTTTCCGGGGCGTGGAGGTAGGGACAGGGTGGGAGGGAGTTCCCGTCTGAGGCTGGGTGTGTTCTGTGCCAAAGGGTCGAGGACGAAGGGCGTGGGGCAGGGCCATCCAGGAGAGAAAGAGTTGTAAAGGGCTGACCCAGCCCCTGGAGGGCCCAGGGGAGGCAGGGAGCCCAGCAGGAGCCCACGGCCCGGGGCCTGAGCCTGGGGTCCCGCTCGGCGGCCCAGGTGTGGGCCTGGGGCGGGCGGGCATGGAGGCGGGGGCAGGGGAGTGTGCCCCGAGCCCGTGCCACAGCCATGCCGGGGGACCGGAGCCCAGCCACCGGGGGCGGAGCAGGGGCCGAGGACCTGCTCGAGCTCAGGAGCCGCAAACACAACTGGCGGGGAAAGAAGAGAATGTCGTCATCGGGTCTGGATGCACCCGTCCTCTGGCCGGCACAGGATGACGTGAGGCGCTCTCACTCAACAGAACACTCTCTGAACACAAACTGTGGCCAAAGCAGCCTAGAGCTTGGTCCTGCCTGCGTGGCAGGATGATGTTTTCATAAACGATATCCTTGGCGCCCACTGAAGACACTGCTGGCCGAGGGGTTAAAGGCACAGGCTTTGGTGGCACGGAGCGTGGGTTCGTCATCCCAGGTCTGCCACTCAAGTAGCTATGGGTCCTCACCATCTCTCTGCGCCCAGCTTTCTCACCGGAAAGACTCCAGGGGCTCACTGTGGGGATTAAATACTAACTAAATAAACGATCTTAATGAAAGCTAATCCGTGCGAGGCTCGGTGCGCGCCCCCCATACTCGGGCACTGATGTATTATGACCTCCCCCAGCACCTACCTCGAAAAGTCCCAAGCTGGGCAGGGACCCCGTCCCGCTGAGGGAGACCTGAGGCTGGGGCACAGGCCCCACGCCCAGAAAGCACTTCAGCATGGAGGGCGTGCGTGCTCAGGGCTGGTGTTAACCAGGAGAATGTAGTTAAAGCCAGTTTGTTGCCTGGAAACTGATTACTAAAGCTCCAAACAAGACAAATGACAATCAGAAAATGGGATCATGGGAGAAAATGAGCGTAAGTGCCTACTCCATGCTAGGACAGAGAGCAGGCACCCGGAGGTCTGGAGACAGAAGAGGGGGAAGGAGGGTGAGAAGGGGCCCCACCCATACCCCAGCAGGGACAGGGGGAGGGGGCTCAGAAAGTTCTGGAAGACTCGAACCTGCTGGCCAGACCTCTCTCTATGGGGGCAAAGCAGGGTTCCAGAGGGAAGCCAGCGATGTTGGGACACTGTTCCCCACTGGCCCCCAAGTCCCCAAGGATCAGCTCATAGCAGCAGTGGCGGCAGGGCCATCCTCGACCCTCAGGGAGAAGAAAGCCTAACACCCCTTGGGACGGAGGCAGCTGAAGGATGGACTCCGGGTTCATGATTTCAAGCCAGCTGCTCAGCGCCTGGTGAAGGCCCGCCGGGATGCCGATCCTAGGCAGCAGGGAGGATTCCCAGGTGAGAAAAGCAAAGCCTCAGAGAGGGCTGGCAACTCCCAAAGGCCAAAGGCAGCAAGTGGCAGGACAGGTTTCCCACGCCCCCAGACTCCGAAGTCCACACACCTCCCCCTGTTGCAGACTGAGCGTTTGAATCCCCCCAAATTCCCATGTTGAAACCTGAATTGCTGATGGGATGGTGTTAGAATGTGTGGCCTCTGGGAAAGATTAGGTGATGAAGGAGGAGGCCTCACGATGGGATTAGTGCCCTTCTCGGAAGAGACGGCACAGAGCTTGCCCTTTTCTGCTCTGGCAGTGTGAGGACACAGCAAGAACGGGGCTGTCTACAGCCAGGAAGCGGGCTCTCACCACGCACTGAATCTGCTGGTGCCTTGATCTTAGACTTCCAGCTTCCAGAGCTTTGAGAAATAAATATTGCTGTTTATAAGCTACCCAGCCTATGATACTTAGTTACAGCTGTCCAAGCTAAGACACCCCTCCCCCTAGTTCTCTCCTGGACACTCCTCCTCTCCCGGCATCTGGGACCTCTCCCTCCCTCTCTGCGGTCTCCTCCCGACCACCTGGAGCACCCTTTCCTTCACTGAGTTCCTCTCTTACCCTCCACAGACAGCATTTCAGGCGGTCTGGTGCCTGGCCCCGCTCACATGACCTAGGCTCCTTAGGTAACTTCATCCACTCCCCTCCAAGGCTGCAACCTCCACTCGACCTCCAACCTGACCTTTTTCTGAGTTCCAGAGCTTTATCGTCCCCACACAGGCTCCTCAACTGCAACAGGTTAAAATGAAATTCCTTGCCTGCATGTTCACTTTCTCAAGAAGAAAGCTGACCTGAAAACCTCCATAATGGAGTCTGGACTTTTGAATTAACATACAATGCCACTCACCAACAGGTCCTCCATTGAGAGATGACCCTGCCCACCAGCCAGCAGCTCTTTGTTCCAGTCGGGGAGCAGCTACTGTGTGACGGCCCAGTTCTGGGGATCCAGCTGTGCTCAAGATCCTCCAGTCCCTGCTACCACGTGGCCTATGGCCGAGGGTCAAGACGCACACTGAATGAGGAATCCGCCGTGTGCCGAGGGCCACAGAAAGGAAAGAGCAGAGCGCCACGGCACGGGAGACTTCCGCTCATCTGGAGAGACCGCCCTGGGGAAGTGACATTCGAAGTGCCATCCGAAGGACGGGGTAGTGGTTAGCTACGTGGGCAGAGGCTGGGAGACGACACTGGGATATGCTTAAGGAGCTGAAAGACACCTGTCATAGCTGGGAGGTGGGCCTGGGAGGTGTGGCGAGGCCGAAAGGAAAGAGCCCGCTGCTTGGAGGGCTTCAGAGCCCTGTTCAGGAACTGGATGTCACTGCCTCAAAGCACTAAGGGCGCGCACAGAGCTGGACCTTTAGAAAATCACTCTGGCCATGATGTGGAGACAGGATTGAAGGGAACCTCTACAAAGTACCAGCAAATGGATCCAGCAGCATACTAAGGAAATTATACATCATGACCAAGTGGGATTTATCCCAGAAACGTAAGGGGGTTACATGAGTTTCCGAGGCCTGCAGTAACAAAGTACCACAAAGCAGGTGACTTAAAACGACAGAGATTGATTCCCTCACAGCTCTGGAGGCTGGAAGTCCAAGATTGAGTTATTGGCAGGGTTAGTTCCTTCCGGAGGCTCTGGTTTCTGGTGGCTGCCGGCAATCCTGGGGGCTGCTTAGCATGTAGCTGCATCACTCCAATCTTGGCCTTCATCATCACATGGCCACCTTCCCTCTGTCTGTGTCTCTACATCACCTTCTTATCAGGACACGAATCATTGGATTTAGGGTCTACCCTAATCCAGTCTGACCTCATCTTAACTAATTACATCTGCAAAGACCCAATTTCCAAATAAGGTCACATTCTGAGGTCCCAGATGATCATGAATTTGGGGGAGATGCTATTCATTCCACTACAGTAGTCAACATACAAAAATCAGCCAATGTAATACACCACATTACCAGAATAAAGGGGGGGAAAAAACACATGATCATCTCAATTGATACAGAAAAGGCCCCTGAAAATCCAATACCCTTTCATGATAAAACCATTCAACAAACTAATAGAGGGGAATTTTCTTAACCTGATAAGGGCATGTATGAAAAACCCTCAGCTAATATACCCAGTGGTGAAAGACTGAAAGCTTTCCCCTTAAGATTAGGAACAAAACAAGGATTCCTGCTTTCACCACTTCTATTCAACATGGTCCTAGAGAGTAAGTACCCTGCTGGCTGCTAGATGGGATTCTGCCAGATTCATGAATTGCCTAATCAAGCCAATTAGATCTTCAAAAAAAAAAGCAAAACATGGTACTTGAGGTTCTTGCCAGGGAATTAGGCAAGAAGAAGAAATAAAACACATGCAGATTGGAAAGTAAGAAGTAAAACTCTCTCTACTTGCGGATGACATGATACATATAGAAGAGCTAATGGGGACTTGGACAGATAACTATCCTTGTCTGGTTCCTAGACACATACACCACTATAGTTAACATCATTCTAGACATGCAGTTTGGCGTCCTGCTCCTGTCTCCTCTGCATGGGATAAAATATAATGCACTGCCCTTGCTCTATTGGATGTTTAGAGATTGCCTCTGTGAATGTAGCTTTTCTCATTTTTTTTTCTTTTTTTATTTCCTGGGGACAGTACTACTGTGGTGACAGGAAGTACGCAGAGACGGAGAAAGACTGACAGGGGTCGCTGATCCGCCAGGCGTGAGGAGCAAGGCGAGCTAATTAAGCATGACTCCCCGCGGTAGGCTGACAAATGCCGCCTTCCCCCCTCCCCACAAAGATATCCACACCAAATCCCCGGCAACTGTGAATGTGACTTTTTTGGGGGAAAAAAAGGGACTTTGCAGATGTGATTAAGGTTCTTGAGATGAAGTGAGAATACTGGGTTATCTTGGGTGGGCCCTAAATGCCATCCCAAGTGCCTTTGGAAGAGAGAGGAGGAGAAGACCCAGAGACACAATGAGGGGGAGGCCGTGCGAAGACAGGGGCAGGGACTGGAGGGCGGTTGCCATGTGCACAGAGGAGCCACCAGAAGCCCAAAAACGCAGGGAATGGATCTCCCCGGAAGCCTTCAGAAGGAGCACAGTGCTGCCAGATCCCGGAACTGTGCGAGAATAAATGTGTGCTGTTTTAAGCCACCAAGTTTGTGGTCATTGGTTCAGCACCTCAGGAAACTCACGCGCTGCCCATCTTTCTCCCCACCCTGGTCCTCTCCCAGCTTCCCCGACTCAGTAGCTGACACCACCACTCACTGCCAGGCCAGACCCCGGGGCAGGGTGGGGCTAGCCTCTCAGCATCCTATACTGATACACCCGGCACTGTGCATTCTCCTCACCCAATTTCAATCCTTACGCAGCCCTCTACATGAGACACTGTCACCTCCCCTGTTACAGAAGAGGCTTCTGGAGAGGTTAAGTAACTTGCTCAGGGTTCTATCGAGCACTAAGTGGCAGAGCAGGGAGGAAACCCCACATGTAACTGAACACAAAGCTGAGGGTTCTCACTACCCTGTCTCTTAGGCTGGTCTGGATACACTGAGGTTTTGTTACCTGGGAGACAGCCAAGAGGGGATGCCAACCAGACGACGGGATGGAAATCCCATCTGGACCTCAGGAGGGATCAGAGCGGGATAGAAACTTGGGTGGCAAACTGAACACACAGGGAGTGTTGAGAATCAGGGCACTGGAGGAGATGGCCCAGCGAGATTGGGCAAAGGAGAAAAGAGGACCCCAGACTGGGTTCCAGGCGTGCTGCCATCTGCCAGTTGGGAAGAGGGAGAGGAAGCAGTGAAGGAGGCTGAGCCGGCCAGGGTGCAGAGAGGGAGTGGTCCAGGGCAGAGATGTCATGAGAGTCAAGAGAATGGGGCCGTCCACTCCGGGTCAGTAGCAGAGATGGCGAACTTGACCCGAAAGCTTTCTCTGGGACAGGCACCCAAGCAACCTTCACATCCACTCCAGGAAGGAGGTGTGCTGCCACTCCCAGTTCAGATGAGGCGATCGTGGTCTAGAGAGATGCAGTAACTGCCCACGGTCAGGTACAAACAACCACACTGCCTCTACGCTCCCGCGGAGCACGCTGGACACCCCCCGCCACCCCGCCTCACGGTGGGGGCCGCTTGGCAGTTTGTGCACCTGGCCCATGGCAGGCACGTGCCTCAAGGGCCATGGGCGCACCTGACGGCTTGTTTGCTCTTTGAAGTAGGAGGGAAGGGCTCCTCCCGAGAGTGAGACGGGGGACGCAAGACGTTGGCTCTTTGGAGATTGTGGTCAACGATGGAATCATCAGTGAGCAAAGAAGGGGCACAAGCTGCCAAGAGAAACAAAGACCCCCAAGCACTGCTTAGGGGGACATGGCGGGGGAGCCCTCAGACACCCCCCTTCTTGCCATTCTCGTGAATGACATGCTCTGGCACACCGCTGAATGGGTCCCGTGCTGTCTAGAATGCCCTGCCCGTCTCTTCCCGCTGATCATCCAAAGCCAGCTCAAATGTCACCTCCTCTGTGAAGCCTCACCCAGCAGCACGAGCTCCCCCAGCACACTGAGCTGACACCTCCTACATGCAGCCTTGTCTGTCCTGGTGTTTCCCCCAGCACCTTGTCCCTAGTACATGCTCATTACGTGTTTATTACCCGAGCATCACCTTACAGGTAGGCGTGAGATGGTAAGGGCTGTCCCCACCATCCTCATACCTGAAATTCCTTGTGGAGGGGTCAGGACTCTGACTGCCAGAGGCCTGCCTGCAGGACCACACTATCAGCAAGTCATTTGTGGGAAACAGAAATGACGCCGTTCAGAGCCCTTCCCGTTGGAAAGCGGGTACTGGAGGCTTGACCGCACAGCCTGGGCCTCTTCAGCTGGTGGGGATCAGATGGGAGCTGGTGGATGGCAACTTTGTGTATCTGCCTTGTTTCACATAGCTGACTCCATTCTAACAGAACTTCAGGCAGATATGAATTAATCAAGTAATCACCATAGTTCACAGGTTAAAGGGACTTCCAAGGGCCTCATGATCCTTTCATTAAAATACTTACTAGATTCTCTAGGCGATCATTCTCTTTCTGGGTCTTTACTTAATTAGTTCAGCAGACAGGATTGTGGAGGGGCAATGAGACGACAGGATTCCCGAGGGCTAGGGACCCAGGAGGCCCAGCTGTGGGCTACCCCGCAAAGAGTCCACCTTCACTGGGCTATTTGAACGGCATGATGATTTACAAACAGTACAGAAGAAAAACTTCTGTAGCAGTATCGATAATGTACCTTGTTGGTGCTGGCGACCTTGTTTTGCCGGGCATCAAAGATGATGAGTTTGTGAGCCTGCGCATTAGCATCCATTATCGTTTGCAAGTACTTCTCATCTTCCTTGCAGCGTTTATCATTGGGACCCACAAGTGGCTGGCTGCAACGGGTAATCGTTGCCTGACTTTCTGGATGAATCCATGACAACACCTAGTGTTTGAAAACCATAAATATTAGTACGGTCCTAAAATAATACGTGCTCTAATGACCAGGTAGTGAAAACAAGTTCTCTTCTCAAGCACAGATGCTTCTGCATATTTTCCTCAAAGGGGAGGAGTCAGCCTGAGGACAGCGTGATAGTGGCCCTGGGACTCAATGTTTGGGTCAGGCTGAAAGAAGTCTGACTAAATGAGCTCTAAGAATCCCCGTCTACCTTTAAAATTCTATGATTCTAAGAAAACCAGAGACTAAGTCAAACTATGACTGACATCAAGCCCCATTTCTATTTGATTGACTAGTTTTATTTTGTCTCCTAATTTAAAAACACCTTTGGATCTCAACAGTGGCATATGTGGCCGTATGAGGACAAAGTAAAATATACAGTCTCTTAATGAAATCTAAAGCTAAGCCCCCAAACCTCCCATTTTCCTCCAGCAGCCAAGTGACTCAGGGTTATACCAGAGCACAAACTCGGGGCTCAAAAACGTTCGCTCCCTGCTTCTCTGTGGTGATAGAATCCTGGGTGTACACATATATCGAAACTCATCAAATTGTATCCATTAAACACATGGAGTTTTTTTTATATATCAACAAAGCTGTTTAAAAAACTTCACCCCCTGCTGGCTGTTGTCTACTTTTGCAATGGTGCCCCTTCCAGTATAGGTAGAGCCTTGCACTCAGTATCTAAGAAAGAATGCATTTTCTCGAGGATGATTCACTAAATTTTTTCTGTCTTGCTTTCTTCCATATTAGATCGAGTACAGTATATATTTATATCTAAATGACAATGTTTATTACTTACCGGGATTCTGCCTTTTGCTCGAAACGCTGCCACTTTTGAAAGGTCATCATCTTTTACACTAGTTGGCACGACAATGATGGCGGGGTAGGTGTCACAGAGCTCATAATTACTGTTTACTTTGGATATTTTCCAACTCTCATTTGGCAAGCCCTGCAGGGTGTCAGAGGAAAGTCAGGGGGCAGAGAGGAGCACACTTTTACACTTTCAAAAAGTACTAAGCGTGAACCACATCCATTTCTTCTTTTCTTTTCTTTTTTTTCAAAAATTTATTTATTGATTGTTTTTTTGGCCATGGCATGCGGGATCTTAGTTCCCCGACCAGGGATCAGACCCGAGCCCCCTGCAGTGGAAGCGCGGAGTCTTAACCACTTGACCACTAGGGAAGTCCCCATTTCTTATTTTCTACTAAAATCCATTTGTAATTCATTGTTCATTGCCACTTAAAAGTTTAAATACACATTTATTTAATATAAGCCATTTCCTACCTAACTCATTTTTTAAAAAAAACCTAATGAAGCATAATTTCCAAACATACTAAAACATGAAAATTGTATACTTGAATCCCAGTCGTATGCATTTCTTGTCATGTTTTCTATAACGAACGAGCATAGTGCTGTTCCTAAAAATACCCACGGAAGTCATTTAGAGAAGGAGAAAGTTCTTAAAAATGTCTAAAATAAGGAATATAAAATGACCATACCAAATATAAGGTGCAGGCAAAGAGTAAATGTCATGAAAATAATGTCTGATTGGAGTATCTTCAAACTAACCACGCACTGAAGAGCTTCTAGGCATAGGGACACCTCATCGGACCGCTGTAGCCATGCCATATACTTAAAATCGAATTTAAACCATTGGTTTTGATCCTTACTCATCAATTTGCTACCAAAATATCTAATAAAAATCATCTGGCTGTTTTGGTTTGTCAACCCCCGTCCCTGTACTCCACTTGCCCTCTGGAAAAAGGAAGAACAAACAGCGCCATAACCAAAGGTTTGGTATGGGGAGAACGGACATCCAGAGCTGAAGAACCCACAAACTAGATGAGTTACACCCATGGACAACATGTTTCAAAAGGTTTCTTCTCCACTACATTTCTACCCTTTTAGGAAAAAGATGCTCAACCTATTATTTTCCGATTGATAAGCAACACACTTTACCTGTCTTTTATATTCAGATACTGGATCATAAACTTTCCATCCATTCACTGGAAATTTTTCTTTATAGTTGAATGCAAAGAGTGTCTGGATACAAAACCACAAAATACATATGTCAGCATTTCTTTGCTATGTCATATGCCCACTATTAAAGCTTTTCATTCAGTTATGAGCTGAATGTATTAAGATTCCTACTTTAATCTGTAAATTCTGAAGCAACAAATTGGCAGTTTTCTTCATCCTACACAGAACTGACAAATTTTAAATATTCTAATATTAGTTACCAACAGAGAGAAAAGAGACAAAGGAAACCTCTGGAAGAAAGAATAGTTAAACATGAAATTTTTAGACCTCCACGAAGGCATTTAGGCCCACACATAAAAAGATTTATTTTGGTGTACTTACCTGCCCATTGGAAAGAGGAAATGCATGTTTGTTGAGGTTTTCAAATATCCCTAGTTTACTCTGTTCTTCTTGTTTATAAGCAAGTCGCAAGTTCCTCATATCCTGTTAAACAATTAGCAAAACTCGTTTATTCAACATGTACTGAGTACCTATGAAGTAGACACCACGCTACGAAGAGATAAATAAAATATTTTTATTCATTTCTCATGAAATATAGTCGGCCCTCCCTATCTGCAGGCTCCACATCCACAGATTCAACCAAGCACGGATCGAAAACACTGGGGGAAAAAGTTCCAGAAAGCTCCAAAACACAAAACTTGAATTAGCAGAGTGCCAACAACTACCTACGTAGCACTGACATTGTATTAGGTATTATAAATAATCTAGAGATAATTTGAAGTACACAGGAGGATGTGCGTAGGCTGTATACAAATACTAACGCCATTTTATATAAGGGGACTTAAGCGCCCCAGATTTTGGTATTTGCTGGGGGGAGGGGGGTGTCCTGTAACCAATCACCAGTGGATACCAAGGCAATTCGCAAAGCACCTCCAACAAGATAATAAAAGATAAAGTGAGGAAATTGGAACAAAGGGGACATGTTGGGGAAAAACCTCATCAGACGGAACCAAGAATAAGGTTAGTACATAAAAGACATGCCATCAACTCCTGTGCACTTACTTGCTAAAGGTGTGCCATAGAATCAGTTGTGGGCTTTAAGCTGCTAAAAGAGTCAATTACGGAATTCACACCATCCATCAAATAGAAATGCGACAGAGGTTTCTCCTCTGAACTCATAGCAAGGACTCTGTGTCATGTATGGCCCTCAGTGACTTCCTTACAGAAATTATAATGCTGTTTCTCAAGATCGGTTTCTGAAAGCACCCTGCCATGCGAGCTGCTGGCCCAAAGCTCAAGTGGAAGTTGTCAGGAGCAATGCCAACGAGGTGGCTCTGACGGTGCAGTTTCTTCCAGGGACTGATCTGAGCACTACCCCCTGACCTTTCTAAACCTACATCGTTAGCTAAACACAAAAATCTCATTCTTCTTTAACCTTATATCAGATTTGAAAATAAATATGACCACAAACAAATTAAAGCAAGAGCAATTGGGGAAGTGAGGAAGTTATTGTTGTGATATTATTTGTAACAGCGAAAGAATGGAAATACTAACCTAAATGTCCATCAATAAACAGGGTCTGGCTAGAGACTACTACAAGCAACTATATGCCAATAAAATGGACAACCTGGAAGAAATGGACAAATTCTTAGAAATGCACAACCTGCCGAGACTGAACCAGGAAGAAATAGAAAATATGAACAGACCAATCACAAGCACTGAAATTGAAACTGTGATTAAAAATCTTCCAACACACAAAAGCCCAGGACCAGGGGGCTTCCCAGGCGAATTCTATCAAACATTTAGAGAAGAGCTAACACCTTTCCTTCTCAAACTCTTCCAAAATATAGCAGAGGGAGGAACACTCCCAAACTCATTCTACGAGGCCACCATGACCCTGATACCAAAACCAGACAAAGATGTCACAAAGAAAGAAAACTACAGGCCAATATCACTGATGAACATAGATGCAAAAATCCTCAACAAAATACCAGCAAACAGAATCCAACAGCACATTAAAAGGATCATACACCATGATCAAGTGGGGTTTATCCCAGGAATGCAAGGATTCTTCAATATACGCAAATCAATCAATGTGATACACCTTATTAACAAATTGAAGGAGAAAAACCATATGATCATCTCAACAGACGCAGAGAAAGCTTTTGACAAAATTCAACATCCATTTATGATAAAAACCCTCCAGAAAGTAGACACAGAGGGAACTTACCTCAACATAATAAAGGCCATATATGACAAACCCACAGCCAACATCGTCCTCAATGGTGAAAAATTGAAACCATTTCCACTAAGATCAGGAACAAGACAAGGCTGCCCACTCTCACCACTATTATTCAACATAGTTTTGGAAGTTTTAGCCACAGCAATCAGAGAAGAAAAAGAAATAAAAGGAATCCAAATCGGAAAAGAAGAAGTAAAGCTGTCACTGTTCGCAGATGACATGATACTATACATAGAGAATCCTAAAGATGCTACCAGAAAACTACTAGAGCTAATCAATGAATTTGGTAAAGTAGCAGGATACAAAATTAATGCACAGAAATCTCTAGCATTCCTATACACTGATGATGAAAAATCTGAAAGTGAAATTAAGAAAACACTCCCATTTACCACTGCAACAAAAAGAATAAAATATCTAGGAATAAACCTACCTAAGGAGACAAAAGACCTGTATGCAGAAAATTATAAGACACTGATGAAAGAAATTAAAGATGATACAAATAGATGGGAGAGATAAACCATGTTATTGGATTGGAAGAATCAACATTGTGAAAATGACTATACTACCCAAAGCAATCTACAGATTCAATGCAATCCCTATCAAACTACCACTGGCACTTTTCACAGAACTAGAACAAAAAATTTCACAATTTGTATGGAAACACAAAAGACCCCGAATAGCCAAAGCAATCTTGAGAAAGAAAAACGGAGCTGGAGGAATCAGACTCCCTGACTTCAGACAATACTACAAAGCTACAGTAATCAAGACAGTATGGTACTGGCACAAAAACAGAAATATAGATCAATGGAACAGAATAGAAAGCCCAGAGATAAACCCACGCACATATGGTCACCTTATCTTTGATAAAGGAGGCAAGAATATACAATGGAGAAAAGACAGCCTCTTCAATAAGTGGTGCTGGGAAAACTGGACAGCTACATGTAAAAGAATGAAATTAGAACACTCCCTAACACCATACACAAAAATAAACTCAAAATGGATTAAAGACCTAAATGTAAGGCCAGACACCATCAAACTCTTAGAGGAAAACATAGGCAGAACACTCTATGACATAAATCACAGCAAGATCCTTTTTGACCCACCTCCTAGAGAAATGGAAATAAAAACAAAAATAAACAAATGGGACCTAATGAAACTTAAAAGCTTTTGCACAGCAAAGGAAACCATAAATAAGACGAAAAGACAACCCTCAGAATGGGAGAAAATATTTGCAAATGAAGCAACTGACAAAGGATTAATCTCCAAAATTTACAAGCAGCTCATGCAGCTCAATATCAAAAGAACAAACAACCCAATCCAAAAATGCGCAGAAGCCCTAAATAGACATTTCTCCAAAGAAGATATACAGATCGCCGACAAACACATGAAAGAATGCTCAACATCATTAATCATTGGAGAAATGCAAATCAAAACTACAATGAGATATCATCTCACACCTGTCAGAATGGCCATCATGAAAAAATCTACAAACAATAAATGCTGGAGAGGGTGTGGAGAAAAGGGAACCCTCTTGCACTGTTGGTGGGAATAAATATTGATACAGCCACTATGGAGAACAGTATGGAGGTTCCTTAAAAAACTAAAAATAGAACTACCATACAACCCAGCAATCCCACTACTGGGCATATACCCTGAGAAAACCATAATTCAGAAAGAGTCATGTACCACAATGTTCACTGTAGCTCTATTTACAATAGCCAGGACATGGAAGCAACCTAAGTGTCCATTAACAGATGAATGGATAAAGAAGATGTGGCACATATATTCAATGGAATATTACTCAGCCATAAAAAGAAACGAAATTGAGTTATTTGTAGTGAGGTGGATGGACCTAGAGTCTGTCATACAGGGTGAAGTAAGTCAGAAAGAGAAAAACAAATACCGTATGCTAACACATATATATGGAATCTGAAAAAAAAAATGGTCATAAAGAACTTAGGGGCAAGATGGGAATAAAGACACAGACCTACTAGAGAATGGACTTGAGGATACGGGGAGGGGGAAGGGTAAGCTGGGACAAAGTGAGAGAGTGGCATGGACATATATACACTACCAAATGTAAAATAGATAGCTAGTGGGAAGCAGCCGCATAGCACAGGGAGATCAGCTCAGTGCTTTGTGACCACCTAGAGAGGTGGGATAGGGAGGGTGGGAGGGAGGGAGATGCAAGAGGGAAGAGATATGGGGATATATGTATATGTATAACTGATTCACTTTGTTATAAAGCAGAAACTAACACACCATTGTAAAGCAATTATACTTCAATAAAGATGTTAAAATAAATAAATAAATAATAAACAGGGTCTGGCTAAATGTACTACAGTACCACTAATGGAATACTACGGAGCTGTTACAAACAAGAAGCAGCTCGTTATATACTGCTCTTAAGGAGACACAAGATACATGGTTAAGGGGGGAAAAAAAGGGGCAGGACAGTGTATGTAATATACAACCATTCACATTTTCAAATACATACTTGTGTGCATAGGCCATCTGTGGAAACTGGTAACAGTAGGTGCCTGCAGGGAGCAGATCAGGGTGGCTGGGTGTTGGGTGGAGGGAAACTTACTTTTTACTACACACAGTTTTTGTATTTTTTGAATTGCATATCACCTGTTTAAGCACGGCCCTGGTAATTCTAGGCTGGAAAACATTTTAAAGCAGCTAATAGCAAAAACTCACCCCAGCCACAAAAAATACCATAGGAAAACAGCCACAGGACATCTGCCTAAGTGACATAAGCTCCTGCTGTGCCCCCCCTCCAAGCTACTCTGGCTACACACGTGCCAGCTCACTGACTGAGCTGACTTGCTATTTAGGATTGCTCAGAGGGAAAGGCGTTACAAGCAAAGGAAACAGCATGTGTGAAGCCCCAGGAGTTTGTGTGGGGTGGGGATTGGGGGGTACAAGGCAAGTGTGAACAACTCTAGGAACCTGGATGGCAAGAACAAGGGGAGGGTGGCTGGAGAGGGAGCTGCCGAGGAAAGGAAGTCCGGCTCACACCGCAGGGTCTCTGTAAGTTTTTCCTGCAGCCCAAGGGTAATGGGCAGCTAATGAAGAGTTCTGAGTAGGGAAATGACCTGTTCCAGAATTGCAGAATTGATCAAACCCCCCTCTGGTTTCAGTTCTGCAACGGCTTCGCACTGCTCTGCGTGCGGCACGCTGGACTGAGAATCGGGACAGCAGTGATTGGTCCTAGGGGAGGACTGCCGTGTGGTGCCCAAGGTAAGCCTAGTAAGCCAGCAGATTCCCGACCTGGCACGGTAAAGGGTTATTTGAAAAAGTGGATTCAACTGCAGTCTAGGGCCAACCAGAGGAACGTCTCCTCAGAGATTTGATTAAAGCAAACAGACTGGCAGGAATCTAATCCAAACCCCAAGTTGGGAAGGGACCTTGATGATGCTGTAGGCCGGTTCTCTTGCCTGGTATTTTAGGTGGGTTTGTTAATAAACTGTATTCCATGAGGCAAAGTCATTGGGAATAAAACATCAGTTAAGGCGTTTCTTAAATGACTAGTCCTCATCAAAGCTGTCGCACAAATTTTACTTAACCCCTTGGAGGAAGGGGCGAAAACCAAAAATAAGCATGGCTCATGTGCAAATTCCAACATAGCCAAGAAACTTAACTGTGTTTTTAATCACAGAATTTATGAATATTGTTGTCCCTTTAGGAAGTCTCTGACTGAAGACTAGTCTTATCACGACAAACTGGAAAAAATATTGATCTCTGCTTTCCACTTGATTTCTCTGAAATGTAGCAAATATCGTCACCGCCTAGGTTACAGGTCCATGTTAATTAGAACACTTCAATGGAAAAGAAGCGGTTTACTTCAACGGCTTATATAATGGTCTGAATTGGCTGATGAAAGGTTGAAGAGGTATGGGTCCTGAAAACATCTGAGTCACTAATGTCCGAATTACTCTTACTGTCCAAAGGCTGTGAAGAAGTTCCAAGCTAGCCGCCCCCTCTAAGTTTCTCTCGTGTCTGGACCGTACCTTGCACATGATCTCTATGCCACAAGAGTTGTCTCCATGGCTCTGCGCTCCAATCTTCTCAACTCTGCTGATCACTCCCAGGGGGACATCGAGGACGAAATGCGGGTCCTGGGTTCACAAATTAACATGAATGCCAATCAGTGTCGGCTAACAGAGCCTTCCCATTTTAAGTCTTCGCTGGCTTAAAACACGTTTGCTTACTTCGCGTTTCCTCTTGGTCCTGGCTAAGACACCGAAGTCTGATTTATAACCTGCTTTGTGAAGTAGACGTCGAGACTACAATTAAACAACCCCCTTACCCCCAGCGCAGGTGGAAGTGCTACTTTAACAGCCTTTTTTTAAGATACAAAATCTGCTTGCAAATGCGCACATCTTAAAACTGACCCTCTGTTTCTCTCAGGGTGATGGGCTTTCAGGATACTATTTATTGTCTTCTTTATTCTTTACTTTCTTCTGCAGTTCTTTAAAAAATAAAACACACTTTTAAATACTCACTCTCTCTACATTCTTGAAGTACATCTTAAAGTCTGTCACTGTCAGGGTGCCACTCACTGCTCCCACAAATGGGCAGATATACATGACATCTTTCACTGAAAGAAAAAACCCAAAATATCATCTACTGCCGTTGACTTGTGTCAATAAATCTTAACATGAGTTTCCAAATATATAAATTTGTGATTCCAGTTTTCTAGGAATTTAAATTCTTTCATTACTTTAAATAAAGGCATAGATGGACAGTCTTCTAATAAAATTCCATTTTTTAAAACAAAATTTTGATTTGCTACTTGAGGTTTTAAGTAAAAGGCCTCATAATAAATTACATTTTGTCATTTTTTTCCAAGTGGTTCACGTTTTCCCTGAGTGATAAATTAATCACATTCAAAAACATTAATTAAACTCTGAAGAACCTGGGCTACCATTTCATAAATCACTGCTAATGAAAACTAACTAAAGCTAAACACTGTCCCCTGATGCACCTCCAAAGAAACTGCTTTACAGATGACAAAAACCAAAACCACATCAATGAAGTGGGAAAAGACTGCTTCAAATTCTTCATCAGCTTCCATATCAATTTTATTTTCTTAATGTTAATATCAATATCAATATCTTTCGTATCAAAATCAACAACATATATGACTCCTATGAATGTTAAGAAGCTCACGCCTATCACAAAGATACCACATCTTCCCAATCTTCCCAAAGTGCTGTTCCATTGAAATGGCAGGAATGGACACAGCTACAGATGAGTCCGAGGGGATGAATAATGGTACTAAAGATGTCATTCAGCCAAATTCTCAAAACACTTGCATAAACTTTTCTGTAACTCATTATATACCGAGCGGCTCCTATTGTTGGGGTTCTGGGTATACCTGGACAAGGTTCCTGCCCACCAGCTGACCCGTGAGAGATACTACACAGAAAATTACCATATAGCCTGATAAATGCTATCAGAACCATGTGGACTCAATGTGATAAGAACTCAGAAAAGGAATGACTTAACTCAGCAGGGAAGCGGGGGAGGGGAAGGGAGGAGAGATCAGTGAGTTGCCAGAGGTTAGTGTGGCTGGGTCAAAGGGTGCACGAGGATGATGGGACACGAGGCCAGAGAAGACTTGTTCATGAGTGTTCATAGCAGTTTTATTTGTAATAGCCAAACAGCAGAAACAACCCAAGCGTCCATCGATAGATGAATGGATAAGCACACTGTGGTGTACCCACACAATGGAGTACTACGCAGCAATGAAAAGGCATGACTGCTGACCCATGGCACTCACAATATGGAAGACTATCACAATAATTATGCAGAATGGGATAAGTAGACAGAAGAACATACTCAATGATTCCATTTCTATAAAACTCCAGAAAATAACAACTAGCCTATAGTGCCTGGGGAAGGGGGAGAAGGCACGGGAGAGAGGGATATAAAGGGGCCTAAGGATACTTCTGGGGGCTGGTGGATATGTTCATTATCTTGACTGTGATGATCGTTTCCCAGGTGTATAAATGTGTCAAAACTGTTCACGTTCACTTTAAATCTGTGCAGTCTGTTGTCCGCAGAAGAAGAGGCATGACATAATTAGCTCTGCATTGTAGTCAGATCATTCCCAGAGTAGCACGGAGGCAGGGCTAGAAACGCTCCCAGAGGAGGAAAGCCCAGAGAGGCCAGAGGAGCACCAGGAGTGAATGAAGTTCCAGAAGCCAAAGAGAAAAACAGTTTCGAAATTCAGGTCGGGCTGAACAGAGCCCTGAGCCACAGACTAGGCTATCCAGCAGGAGTAGTTGTTTGGAGGTCCTGATAGGAGAGCCCAGCTACTCAAACACAAGATGACCATGCTCTGAGACCCGGCACGCGCCTCTGGGAGAGAGCCATGAGGGAAGAAGGCGACACTCGGCCTCGCAAAGCAGGCCGTCCGACCTAACCCCGGCAATCGTGAGGTGAAGAGGCCACAGCCGGCTGCCCGCCCCTCCAGCCCCGGCAGTCCGCCTCAGGCCGTCGCCCTTACAATCCAGGGTGGCGACACATGCCCTTTTCCTGCACTAAAATTGTACTTTCTGGACTCTTATAAGCCACTAAAATGTCTTTGCCAAGTTCTCAAAACTGTCATTAAAAGTATGATATGGATCGTCTGTCAGTACGTTTTCCTTATAGTGAAGCCTTCCAACAAAGCAGCGAACTGACGTTACCGTGAGAGTCTCATCAGCCTTCAGTTCATGGGGAAAAGCTGGACCCCTCTTCTGTTGGTACTGCCACCTAAGACTCGCTCGGAGCTTAAACGGGTCCTCTACAGTCCCTTATCTCTTAAGGTCATGGTGACATTAATAAGAATGACTAGGTCTAGTCCATCTGTCCCCTAATTAAATTGGTCTGGCTGATCTCCAGCACATACATCATCTGTGCTTGCGAGTAAAGTGCCATTTCATTTTATGGATCTCTATAAGCAAAGTGTACTTGTTAAACTTACCAATGGCCTTGATTGATTCTCCTGGGAAAAGGGGTGCCTCTTCCATCAGTGCCAGCTTATTTCCATCCCTTAGAGCCTGGCAAGAAACCAAACTGGAGTAAATCTCACTTTCCAACTGTAGACCTGGGAAGAATGGTAGTGTTCTGCGCTCTTGCTACGAGGCTACAGAAGCGTGCAAAATGTGTGCCCCCCCTCCCCGTACAAGACAGTTTCAAAGCTCAGCATCACAGGACGCCATGCTGCATAGTCTAGCAAATTGCTACACATATTTAAAGTTCACAGTTAGAAAGCATTAATACAGAAATGGCTTGACGTGACAGATAGATACTGTGATCATGACACAGACAGCTATTACAAGGTGCCTCCAGAATAGGGAAATAAGGTCAAAAAAGGTTACCTTCTGAGCGTGAAACTAATACAAATAAAATCAACATTAGATGCAGATGCTTAGTTAGCTGTAGAAATGGCCCAGCTATGAGACTGCGTGGGAAACCCCAAAGTCTAATTAACAAGAAACCAGGGAGGGGTCTCTTACTAAGGAAAGCCCTAGGCTTCTGTACTGCAGCCCAGCTACCTGCGTCTGCACAAAGCGTACAGTTGGGACGGGCGAGTCGTCCTGTCAGTGTGTATCCCATCCAGGCCACAAGAATGCGCCCTCATCTGGCAGACAAGAGTATTTCACCCACTCCTGTGGAGCAGGGTGTGTTCATCAGGCTTCTCCCAAGTCAGTTCACTCTGTGCTGTTTCCACGCTCACCAAGCAAATTGCTAATGAGGTATCAGGGTTCCTGCTACAATGCCACTAGGAAAAGGATGTCTTGGATGGCTGGAAAGATACATGCCCACATTTCTAAATGTCCAGATCTGCACTGTGGCCCAGTAGCTAGTCTCTTGCAAGCTTGGTTGGATAGTACCAGATAACTCAGGGGAGCTAAGAAAATGGTGTTCTTGAACTACAATGCTGGGGACCAGAGCCTGAACTCGGTGCCTATTCCAAGGTACTGCCACCCTGTGAGATGCTGCCAAGGAAACTGGTCACTTTCTCCTGGGCATCTCTGACATAACGTGTCACGAATAAGAATAAGGTGTTCAAAACCCCAGCAATTCCCAAGCTGTGTTTCATAGAGCATTAAATTCCCAAGAGATGTGAATAGGACTTTTGGGGAAAAGTTTGGGAAATGCTGGGTTAAAGGAAACAAGTTTAGCTAGGTTTTTTTGGGGTTTTTTGGGGGGGTTTTTTGTTTGTGAGGCAAGGCTTTAGCATGTTAATGCATGCCGAATCAGCCAGGGGGCGCTGGAGTAGGCTGTATTTCCCCTACCTAGTCATCAGGGGCTTTCTCCAAAAAATACCTGTTAACATCAGGAGGTCACTAGTGTTCAGCGGAAAACAGATTAGACAATACTAAGTTTTCAGTATAATTTTGTAAAGCAAAATATTAAAAATTGGTATAATTCTAATCAAAATTATTGAAAATTCAAAATAATTATTTTTTACAGTTATAAGAATGTTTCAATATATTTTATAAAGGGACTTAAAGGTCCATTTAAAAACACTATATATAGTAGGTTCATCCAATTTTATAAAATAAAGAAGGGAAAATGTCAAAATATAAAGAGCAAACTCAATGCTAAATGTTGGTCAAGGTATGTCCGTTCGGGGAGGGCACAAAACGACACAGTCCGCCCTCCTCCTCAAGATACACGGTTAAAATCATACAGATTAGTGTTCATGGTTCCCCTAAGCGGTTTTATTCAGTTTAAATTTTTAGCCCAGATTGGTGTTTTTTTTTTTCAATTTTTTTTTAAACATCTTTATTAGAGTATGATTGCTTTACAATGGTGTGTTAGTTTTCAGATTGGTTTTTAAGACACTTCTCAATCAACATTTTTAGGGACATAGAGAACTGTTAAAGGGGACACAGAGAAGTGTTTGTGGATGCATTTATACTCACACGTGATTTGGAAATACATCTTTGACACAATAAAGCATAAACCAGTATTTATACTTTTAATGTGAGTTTAAATGTCCAGTTTTAGAAACGCTAAAAAAATCACCAATCTTAATAGAAGCCTTTTTTTTGAAAAATGTCCAGTTTTAGAAACGCTAAAAAAATCACCAATCTTAATAGAAGCCTTTTTTTTGAAAGTCTGCTTTCTTTAATTTATTGCCTAAACTAGTGACTATTTTTATAATATAGTTACAAAGTCAGAAAGCTATTTTAATCAATATTCAAGTTTTAAATAACTTCAAATGTTACACTGTTAAAGCTTATTTTAATGGGTAAATATTATCATGTAGACTTAAATTCCTTAACTGATATTTAAAAATAAATGGGAATAGGTTATTTTGAAATATATTTACTAAAGCAAGCTGTTCTAATCAATTGAATCTGGAAGAGGTGAGGGGAAGTCTGATTCACTTTAAGCTTTATAGCAAGTCACGTCAAACACTTTAAAGTTCTCAACCCGGGACTAACTAATAAAATGTCGTTGATGGGAGGCGCAGTGATTGGGACCATTTTGAGAAGGTACAAGGCTCTCAAGATAGAGGCTGGAGATCAAAGGTTTCTCTTCTCTTCTGATAATCATGTTAAATCTGGCTTGAAATACTTGTGCATTTATATGAAGCATGAACGTGTTGGTGAGACAGAGTGAGACAAACCTCTCACTACTAATAATGAAATCTGGGACATGCTTTTTTAAGTGATGAAAAAGCAACTATCAGAATAAAACAAATCAATTGATCCTACTGCTTCAGATATCCCCATAAAAGGTTCGCTGTGTACAGGAAAGACATTCAGCTTTAGCATAGGAATTTGAGAGGAGAATGGCTATTAAAGGCTCACTGTTTTGCGAGTACAGTAGATTCCCTCTATAAAGCTGGTGTTAGGAGATAGCACTCACACTTGTGCTATATTAAGCTTTAACTGCAACTTCCAAGTTGCACAGGACATGATTTGACCCTTGATTTATCCAACCCATGTACAGCATAATCAAAGAAGGAATGTCCTTATGGATAAAATGTGTCTCGTGAACACACCCAGCCCTCTTGGTGCTTTTGCTCAAGGTGTTGCCCAGTTGAGGAATTCTCTCTGATGATCTCATCCCAACCTTGTGCCGGCGACCCGGAAGGAAGGTCCAGCTGACGGCCCATCAACTTCCTGGCCTCTCCAGTACTCTCTCCTCCTCCTGAACCTAAGGCTGCTGGGTGGATAGTTGATGTAACAGCCGCCTGCCGAAAGCAGTGCTTTTCAAACTGGCTCTTCAGGGTGCTCCCAGGGTCACCAAGGGAGGGTGGGCTGGGCAAAGGCACAACTGAGCACAGGGAATTTGCCATGCTTCCCTAGAGCAGCTCTTCTAGAGGTTTCATACATAAGCTTTGGGGAAAATTCTGCTGCTTTAAAAAACTCCTGAGAGTCCAGAGGTACTGAGCAAAGAGTAAGCACTCAAGAAACCTCGATGATTTTTTTTCTTCTGTAAAATACATGGACTCATTCCACAAACACCTACAGCGTGCCAGGCGCTGTGCTGGGTACAGACCTTGCAAATTTGAATAAAGCAAAGTTTGCACCCTCGAGGAGCACGCTTAGCGTATGCATCTGTCCCCTCTAAGTCTTTGTGAAGGCACTTCAGAATCCCGTCATGACTGAGGCTCATTAACCTCATCAGTAAATCTACCTGGGAAAACCAAGAAGCAGAGATGAACAAATTTCTGGTTGACAAAATGTTGGATAAACCAATTTTTGCAAATAATGTCATAATGGAATCTACCAAACTTGGACAGGAGAGTACTACTGTAGTGGAAAAAGCATTTGCTGATTGTCTAGAAATCTAGTATGAAATGGCTTCTAAATACACGATCTGTAACTACAAACAGATGAACACGTAGAACTTGCCACCTGATCAGCTTCAGCTTCAGAAGGGTAGCCCTTGTGTTCTTCCTGAATCTCCTGCACAGCACCAGGTGCATGGACAAGAAAAGGCAAAGAGGGGAAAGAGAAACACGTGCAAACAGACAGGTGAAAGACAGAAGTTCTTTTTTAAAGAGACAGTAAGCATGTAAAAGTCGACACACCTTTCATGGCTTTGCATATCCCAACATTTTCCCCCTTGGAGTTAAGGAAAGAACGTGTAGGCCATCTATAGCATCCTCAGCCTAAAATGGAGTATCTATTCTGTGTTTGTGTTGGGGTAGAAAAACGAAAAGCAAACAAACATCATGGGTTTCAAAGAATGTACTGTCTTTTTAAAATCAAGCAATACTGCAGCATACAGCCAAGAAACAAAATAACAGACGCATAACATGCTCATAGAAAATAAAACATACCACAGAGGGCAAGGAACAAAATCAAGCCAAAATACAAAGGCAGTTCATAGACATGTGTTTTAAAAAAGGAACTATTATGCTGTCCAGGGGTCAACACCACTGGAATTAACAACATTCCCACACACATGTGCATGCGCATATCACATGCTGGGGTCATACATATGCAGATACACACATACACTCTGTTACTTACTGCTAATTAAATATTGTGATTTATGACTCAAAACCATATTAAATCTTTCTAATTACAGTATCAACGCGCTTCGAAGAAAAGCGTCACATATCTTTATCTAAATTTTTTCCAATCCCTTTACATGTATACTCTTCTTAATTTAATTTCTTTATGGAATCAGTTTTTGAAACTCTAAAAACTTGGACTTTTAGTTTAGCAGGTGGTATAATGAGCATGAATATTGAAGATGACAAGATTATAACACCTTTTAAAAGTTGTATCAAGTCTCTGAGGCTGAAAATATTAAAATTTAGCATCAATATATTTTTCCTTCAAGAAACTTTGGTTCTAATGACTACATTTCTTTAAGAGGCAGTCAGTGAAGAAGTAGCAAAGCTTTAAAAGAATGTACTCTTTCCCACCTTTCATTTTTGTCAATACAATAAAATAGCTACTTAAAATATTTTTATACTTTATCATCAGATTGAATTTAGTACACAGTTGGTACTGCTACCCTTCAGAGCAGGACAATTTTTTAAATGCAGCCAGGTTTTTAAAATTTACATTCTTTTTTTAAATACAAAGAAAACGGAATCATTCTTTGATAAAAATTTTAAAAACAGAAGAATGAATTACTAAACAACAATAAAAAAAAACCCACAGCATTTCAAAGTCCATGCAAGTGTAAAGCCAAACACTAATATTTAACAATGTGAATCAGTGAAAGAAAATGATTCCCATGAGCAAAAGAAAACATGATAAAAACAAAATTAAACAAAGAAAAACCAACTAGAATAACAAGAATTTGATTTAACCTGCTTATTTCTGTACTACTTCATTGGCTTCAATAAGATTAAAACTTTAAAACTGAAGTCATGAAATGATTCTGTCAAAATCCACATTGTTGTCATTTAATGGAAATAGGTTAATTTTCAACATCTGATACTCAGGTTTAAATGCATGCACATTACCAATCTTTGTCTTGCTTTATGAATATTCTGAAATAAAGGGAAGGAAAATCATGAGGAAACTATAATCTACTAGCTGTAACAGCTACCTCTATATTTTAAGAAATACTAAATGGGGCTGATTTTGCTAAATTTATCTTCAAGATTAGCACTTCTGCTTTCAGGATTCAGCATGCAAACAGGAAATCTTACTTGATCTTGTAATCAAGACTTGAAATTTTACTTAGATCTCCTACTCAGGAAGGAGGACAACTGACCACTTTGTTGTTGTTCTTGTTGTTGTTATTAAATACTTTAGCATGAATTACATGACGAACGAGGTTAAATTAAGAGGACTCTGTAGGCCTAGCCTTATAAACCCGGTGCCATGAATACCCATTCGGTCAGAATTCATGTAACACAACAGAAGTCAGTATTGCACAGTGGTAACAATTTTAGCATCCTGCCCTCACACACACTGGCTTTTTCCGCACATAGAAACGTTGTAACAAATAAAGCATTTCTAGTGAACACTGAAAGCTATGACACAGCAGAGCAAACTGATCTGAGTGACTCATAAAATCAGTGAGAAGGCAAAGAACGCTAAATAGACTAAGTGTTCGATAAAGCACAGAAACACACGGGGAGGAGGCCCATGGGCTGAAAGCCAAATATCCTTACCCTTGTATCAGGCCTCCTGAGAACCTGTCAGTTAGAACACAGAACATCATCAGCACGGACACGTCACTACTGACCTGTGAAAGATGCCATTAAGTTCGCCAGCCCATGCCCTAAGAAACATCATACGCCTCCAAATAAAACCGAGCAGATCGATCCTAACACATTTGCCCTCTAAGTTCCATTCGATATCCAATCAATCCTAACACATTTGTCCTATAATTTGCAGGCAAGTCTATGACTTGGAGAAACTTATTGCCCTTAGGCTAAGACAAACTACATTATTTTAAACACAAACCCCTTCTGTCAAGGGCTATTACAAGACAGTGTGAACAGGCTGTGTGTGAAAAATTCATTTGTGTGTCTGTTTGGAATACTGAACGCATTTTCCGCATAGAAACAATGATATGAAAAGGCGGTTCTGCTCCCAAAGCAGCCCACAGAAACAAAACAAATCCGAACCAAGAAACCACGAAAGCGCCCACAGCTGGCACAGAGCACAGCTCAGCCACAGCGTTAATGGGATCATAAAGCCTAATTAAGCACAAATCTTAATCTGGTTTCTACAGGAATTCTATTTCCAATTCGCACTTGGGACTCCAGAATTAAACTCCCCGATGCGGCCGCCCCACAGGGAGAAGGTGCCCGTCCCTTACGCCAGCCCAGCCCCACTGCATGGGGAAGGGGTGGCCTCAGCTGGGAAAGGGTAGCTGCTGGGGAGGGGAGGGCCGGGGAGGGCAGACTCCGTGCAAGGAAAGCCAAGCTTTACTAAATCGGGACACTGATTTTAGAGAGGTTATTCCTGTGACTCCTACTTGAACGTGCAGCATGAGAGTTCGGGGAAACAGCCCAGAGAACGGATGGAACTTTTGAAAAGCGAATAGTGCTAACAGTCTGAGGAAGACATGAATCATCTGTTCCCCACTCTCGAGTCTGAAATCCGATCATTGTTACATACGATGAACACTGGAAGTTCTATGGAAAACAGATCGCTTTAAAAAAAAAATCACTGTAGGTTCTTATTAGCTTTATAGGTTTTACTCAGGAAAGATAAGAAGATCACATGAATATGAGAATATAGAGGTCATCATTGTTACCATTAAAAGAAAATACTCTTTGAAGTAAAAAAGGTATCTGAATTAAGGGATGCTGTAGCTCAAAGGGAATTAAAGCCCAGAAGTTCCTAAATATAGACTACTTAGACTAAGAAGCTTAAACCTGGCTTTTGTTTTTGAGGGGGTGGTGGTGATGAATATTTTTATCATCTTAATTGTGGTGCTTGTTTCACAAGTGGGCACCTATCAAAACTTATCAATCTGTATACTTTAAATATGTGAAGTTTATCATTTGTTAATTACAACAGGAAAGTTAGTACAAAATAAATAAAATGCATGCTTATGTTAATAAAAAACTCAAAATGGGACATACATGGTAATAAAAAGTCAAAATAGTCTCCCCTCCCAAGCTTCATTTGTCAGTGACAACCACGTTTAACGAGACTTTTTTTTAACTCTGAGGGCTGCCTCCATAACCATGAGTATGCTTACACCACTACTTCTTGATTTGTCAGCTTTAAACAGTACCTAGTGGCCTAGCTAGATGAGAAACATGCTTTCTCAAACTACTCCTTCCCTCTTCCCAATCTCTGCTGATTGAAATCGTAATTTTTAGTTTTTTATCGTTGTCCTTCTGCAGCAGCTGCATCATTTTAAAAAAAGCTCATGAAATAATTTTTCGGTGGTAGACGCTCTTCTAAGAACCTTGTATATACTAACTCATTTCGTTCTCAGAACAACCTTGTGAGATAAAAATTATTATTGGCCCCATTTTTTGATGAGAAAACCAAGGCACAGTTCAGTAATCTGGCCAAGTTCAAGGTTTCAGAGCAAGTACTTATAACCCAGATAGTCTACTACACCGCCTCAGCCTAGCGCCACTGTTTAATTAACCCACATTAACTAAAGCCTTCAAATGTTCATCTGCTTTCTCTTAACTCCCTTAAGGGTGGATGAAGAAAGCAATACCACAACCTCTTCCCTCGCTTCTCCTTGCTCCCTCCAAACCTCTGCTCCAACAGGTTATTATTTTCACTTTTGTTCTGTAACTGCAATTAATTTTGTAATGTTTTGTCTATAAAGTGATAGTAACAATTGACAACTAGAAAGCAGCAGTCACAAGCAGCATAACTGGGCCTTAGATGTAGGAGATATACCACTGTCAACAAGCCTTTTGCTACTGGAAGGAGAAACTAAATCAAAAGGAAAGGGGCAGGATGATCGTCTGCTTTGCCACCCACACAATTCTTCACCTGCTGTATGTAAGTCCTCACTACTCTTGGTCGGAGGCCGGGAAGGTCAATGGAGGTCACCTGAGTTGATACCCATGTGTTTCTGCTTTATAGTTTTCATCTCTCCTGAAATAAGCCATTTCGGGCGCACAGAGAGGTTCATTTCCTTTTTCTTGAATCTGATTCTGATCGAAGCCAGAGAGCGGTGGTTTGAAGTCAGGCGGCCTGGGGCCAGCTCTCACCGGCAGACTCTGGGCCTCCGTGTGCCTGCACTCGGCCTCAGTTTCTACACGTACAAAAGGAAACGAGTCTACGAATGGCTGCGAGGTCCTGACCAGCCCTCAAACCCTAGGAGTCATTTAAGCTTCATTGGAAGACTTCAGAAAACATCTCCCCAAGCTAAACTTGGTGGGGGGCAAATCGGCCTCCAGTGCTGACGGCCCTCGAGAACTCAGCCAGCCACACAGGCTGTATCTTTCTTTATATTCTTTATTATACAATGAACTGGTAAACCTCAGTGTTTACCTGAGTTCTGTCAGTTTTCCTAGCAAATGATCGGACTCAAGGAGGGACTTGTGGGAACCCATGATTTGTAGCCAAGCTAAGCAGAAGTTGTGGGTAACCTGGGTACCCACTACTTGAAACTGGCATCTGAAGTGAGAACTTCTGTGGGACTGAGCCCTTAACCTGTGGGGTCTGCACTAACTCTGGTTAGTATCAGAATCGAATTGAATTGTAGAACACTCAGCTGGTTTTGGAGAATTCGTCAGTGGGGGGGAAAACCCACACATCTGGTGTCACAAGTGTTCTAAGAGGGTGGGGATTCAAACCCAAGCTGACTGGTTTTAGTGCCCACGCTCTTAATCTCTATACAGCCCCACCTAAACCTGTTCCCTTTCTGAGCAGGCTGACAAATGCCCTCAAGGCTTAATGCCCAGAATGCCCTGTACTGTATTTTTTGGAGTCTCTTTTCTATGAATTCCACGCAGCCCAGCCCAGCCCCGCCCCTGTGCATGTTAGGTGCTCACATCACATTTATGGAAGTGGACTGGCGTTCAGCAATTACAATACACTCCTCTTGTAGTCATTTTTACATATATACATTTTCATAGAGTAATAGCATACAGTAAATGAGCACTGTATGCATTTCATACATATGCTGCCCTTTTCAATACATTAAACCTCTGCTGTAACACCCACTATACAGATGAGGACACTTGAGGCTCAGCAAGGTAAAGTAACTTGTTGGGCAGCTAGTCAGGTACAGGGCTGGACTCAAGGCAAAGTGCCCCGACTCCAAATTTTATGATCTTTTTGATAAACCATATGATTCTAAGTGAAATAAATATCAGTTTTGTTTTTTTTTTTTATAAATGAGTTATCTTTGAGCTTACGCCTCTAAGAGGCTTCATTTCACGAAAAGATTGTAATAGTGGAGTAAAAACACCACTGTTCTCTGTTTTAGGCATAAAGTCTATAAAGTAATTCTGCTTTAGCAATCAGACCACTACAAAATGAGTTAAAGAGTTTGACCTGTTGGGTCAGGAGATCGCTCCGCTTGCTGCAGGGGCCTCAGTAAGCAGGAGTCTGCGCAACTTATTCCTCACCACCGGCTGCAGCCAGAGGCCAAGGACAGGCCAATATAAATCTCAACCAGTCATCCAAATACAACCCTGGTCTTTGGGAAACAAGCCACACCTGAACCTGGCCTGACTCTTGTCAAAGCCTAGCCTGAAACAATCACTCTCCACTCTCTAAAGCCCTCCAGGAAATGTGACCAATGAGCCGTTCAATGAAGCATGCTGGCCCCAACTGCCATGTACAAAAGGGATGAGCATACTTGCAATTGAACTAGTACACGATAACTGCTGATACCCTTTCCACTAACCAGATTCTAACATCTTTATTCGCATAACTATATGCTCCATTTAAATAATACTTCTGATATATCATGAGTTGTTAGAAATATTAATCAAAATTTATTCTACATGCAATATAGAGTCGTTGAGCAGTCTGTAAAGATCTTGACTTTTTAAAAATTAAATTTCTAATTTTGAGATAACTGTTGATTCACAAGCGGTTGTGAGAATAATAGAGATTCCATGTACAGTGTACCATGTCACCAAATTTCCCCGATGGTGGCATACTATAAAACTATAGAACAATACCAGATCAAGGACCCTGACACTGACACAGCCAAGATGCAGAACAATTTCCTCACCACCTAATGTTACCCTTTTATGGCCACATCCACTTCCCTCCCAGCCCCTCCCCTTCTTAGCCCCTGGCAATCACTAATCTGTTCTCTATTTCTCTAATTTTGTCATTTGAAGACTGTTACACAAATGAAATCATACAGTATGTGATCTCTTGGGAGTGGCATTTTCTACTCAGTGTAATTCCCTTAAGATTTAGCCAATTGTTTTCTCTGTCCTCTCTGTTCTGCTGTTGAACCCATCCACTGAGGGTTTGGTGGTTTTGTTTGTTTGTTTTGTTTTGTTTTTTGTTTCTCCTGCTCCAGGAGCAGAGGGGCGGTGAGCACTGCCTCATTACAGCCAGGTGTGGGTACAAGTCCCGGTTCCCCTCTCCGCCAACGCTGCCATCAAAGGACAGGGGCCTCCTAGTTACTTCTGGGTGGGGGTGAGCGCTCTAGCTCCCAGTTAGGCTTCCGCCCGTACCTGCCCAGCTGGGAGTGGCAGGAGCACTCATGACTGACGCCACTGTAACCACAGTGGAGGTGTGGCCTCCTTGCCAGTGGGCGGTAGTGAAAGTCCTGACTCTCCACCAGGCCTCCGACACCACAGCTGCAGGGGTCATTGTGCCTTGCTACAGCCTGGCAACGGTGGAATCTAGGCTCCCCGCTTGGCCTTACTGGCGGGGTGGGTGTGGGGCCGGAGCACAGTGGTGAGTGTCTAAAAGTTTTCTTTCTACTCGGCTGCCCCCTTCCTGTCCTTTGGCTAGAGAGACTAGGCTTTTCTTGTCTGCACCCGTTGGCATTTCTGGGTTGCTGGCTTCTTCAGCAACAAGTCTGGGTTATATATGGCAAAAACATAACCTAGGGATAGCACCACCCTGTCGTTCCTTAGGTCCTGAGGTCCCTAACCGGTCTGCCTTCTTCTCTCTACCTTTCAGGGCATTCTTACGTCTATTTTATAGATAACGTCCAGGGTTTTTATTTGTACTGAGAGTGAAAAATAAGAAAAAAGTACATCTGCTCCATCCTTCCAGAAGCAGAAGCCCAAATCTTGATATTTTTAAGAAACAATTCTACTCCACAAGTAATCCTAAGAGATAGGATAGTACTTTGACATTACAGTGGTTACAAACTGGAGGCCTATTGCTCAAACAGGCAGTAGCAGGGTTGTTTTTGTAATTTAATTGTTTTTAGGGGGACATGCTGCAGTCTCCAGTTCTCCACAGCCACGTCTGTTTAGCTTGTTAGCTATACCCTGTAGACATCTGTGTTTGCAAACTCTGATTTAATAAACAGATCACGAAGCCAAGCTATTAACAGTGGACTATGGTCATGGATTCGAAAAGATCGTGCTCAAGCTTCCCTCCTTCTAGACTAGTACTCAATTTAAGAAGTATTAACTAAGACCGAGCTCAAGCATAATGAAGCCTTTCCCACACACTGCATCCCACTTCCCTCCAAAGCCCTTCTGGAAATTTTTGTTTAGGATCCAGAGTTTAATCACTGTACTAACCTATTAAATGATTAAATTTAGTATAGGACTCTCTCCATTTTCTCCTTTTTCTTCAGAATGTTTATAGAAGAGATCTAGCTAATGCGTGTGCAGGGATGAGAGTAAGAGAAACAGGAGGAGAGGGACAGAGGGGTGGTGGTGATGGTGATGATGATGATGATGATGACGACGACGACGACGACGACGATGTTGGAGCCAGAGGAAAGAGTATGATCACATTAAAACTATAGTGTCCTAATTTCCTGAAGGCTGGCCAGAATCAAATCCTTTTGGACAAAACAGAATTGAAGAATGTTCTAGAAAGAAAGGAATTTAGAGACTTCAAATCTAATCCAAATTCTCTTAACCTTACACAAAAGGAAACAGACACTCAGAGGTTATACAAGGTCACAAAGCTAACCAGTACCATCTGTACTACTCCACCATGTTCCCTCTTCTTGGCCTAGTTCTGCTTTGCAAACAATGGAAGCTGATCAACTGTGTCACTTCTGCTAATAGTTCCTAAAAATGTTTCATTTCAAGTTATAACTGTACTTTTTCATCTAATCTTTGGAACATTACATTCAGATCTTGTTCTTAAATGTTTTGACAAATTCAAGAGAGAGATTTGTACTCCTTCTTAGCCCGTTAAAAATGGAAGCAACTGAGTTAGTAGTAGGGGGTGGGCAAACAAAACATTTTATTACATTTCTTCTAGTACTCTTAATTATCAGGTAAATCTTCAGGATGACTTGGCATTAAGGCATACATTTATTAATTTAGTTAATCCATAATCCACATAATAGCTATCTACTCTTTCAACAGGGACAATGTTTTCCAAACTTCTGTCATCTTATATACCACCTCTACAAGTCTGGTTTGCTATATGCATATCACCTGTACTAATATTAGTATTTATCTTTATGTTGACTTTATTTATTATTTTTTTTTAATTTATTTTTGGCTGCATTGGGTCTTCGTTGCTGCGCGCAGGCTTTTCTCTGGTTGTGGCGAGCAGGGGCTACTCTTCGTTGCGGTGTGTGGGCTTAGTTGCTCCGTGGCACATGGGATCTTCCCGGACCAGGGCTCGAACCCGTGTCCCCTGCACTGGCAGGCGGATTTTCAACCACTGCGCCACCAGGGAAACCCTTTATGTTGACTTTAAATCCACTCTTTTTTCATATTTCACCTGGCTTTAAGTAATAATACCCACTAAATCACAAGTGTGATGTGCCAGGTTTTCTACTACACATTAAAATAATTACATAACTGTTAAAACATGTCCATGGGCATATCATCTAAACTCATCTCATGTGATGCCAGTGATATTCTTACCACACCTTGGGTGATCTGACCCTAAGCTAACTGTCAATTTATGACATGGGTAAATAATAAAACAACTGTACTCTAAAATCTAACATGAGTTGCTAATTATTCAGGTTTGTGGGAATGTACCAGAAATGTATGGTCTCATCACCAATTTCAACAGATACAAACCTAGGGAAGCTGAACTTTTTACAATTTATTGTACGAAATAAATAGGGACTTCCCTGGTGGTCCAGTGGTTAAGAGTCTGCCTTCCAATGCAGGGGACGCAGGTTTGATCCCTGGTCGGGGAACTAAGATCCCACATGCTGCGGGGCAACTAAGCCCGCCCACCGCAACAACTGAGCACACAGGCCACAACTAGAGAGTCCACGTGCCACAACTACAGAGCCCATGGGCTCTGGAACCTGCGCACTGCAACGAGGAGCCTGTGCACCACAGCGGAGGATCCCACATGCCACAACAAAGATCCCGCGAGCTGCAACTAAGACCCAACACAGCCAAAAGTGAAATAAAATAAAATTAAATAAATGAATGAATGAATGAATGAAATACATGAGGGTGGAAGACCTAAAGAGACATTTCTCCAAAGAAGACATACAGATGGCCAAGAAGCACATGAAAAGATGCTCAACATCACTAATTATTAGAGAAATGCAAATCAAAACTATAATGAGGTATCACCTCACACCAGTTAGAATGGGCATCATCAGAAAATCTACAAACAATAAATGCTGGAGAGGGTGTGGAGAAAAGGGAACCCTCTTGCACTGTTGGTGGGAATGTAAATTGATACAGCCACGATGGAGATCAGTATGGAGGTTCCTTAAAAAACTAAAAATAGAATTAACATATGACCCAGAAATCCCACTACTGGGCATATACCCAGAGAAAACCATAATTCAAAAAGACACATGCACCCCAGTGTTCACTGCAGCACTATTTACAATAGCCAGGACATGGAAGCAACCTAAATGCTCATCGACAGACGAATGGATAAAGAGGATGTGGTACATATATACAATGGAATATTACTCAGCCATAGAAAGGAACAAAATTGGGTCATCTGTAGAGATGCGGATGGACCTAGAGTCTGTCATACAGAGTGAAGTAAGTCAGAAAGAGAAAAACAAATATCGTGTATTAATGCATATATGTGGAATCTAGAAAAAAGGTACAGATGAACCTACTTCCAGGGCAGGAATAGAGACGCAGATGTAGAGAATGGACGTGTGGACACAGGGGTGGAAGGGGATCAATTGGGAGATTAGGTTTAACATAAATACACTACCACGTGTAAAATAGGTAGCTAGTAGAAGTCTGTGGTATAGCACAGGGAGCTCAGCTCGATGCTCTGTGATGACCTAGATGGGCAGGATGGGGTGGGGGGTGGGAGGGAGGTCCAAGAGGGAGGGGATATATGTATACACATAGCTGATTCACTTCATTGTACAGCAGAAACCAACACAACATTGTAAAACAATTACACTCCAATTTTAAAAAAGCAAATTTAACAATAATGTGTAGGATATAATCCCAATCTTGTAAAAATAAGTAACAATACACCATCAAAAAAAAAAGAAAGAAAGAAATGCATGAGACACACTGTTCCCCGCCTTCAGAGATTCTGATTCACTGAGGGGACGGGGACCATGGAAGCTGCATTTCTGCAGGCACCCCAGGGAGTGCTGGTGCGGGAACACCCAAGGGCCACATTTTGAAAAACAGTGAACAGGAAGGCAGTACAAAATTTTAAAAATCACTCTAGCTTTTCAATAGGATGACTTGGGTTCAAACCCCAAGTCTAACTGCATGATACTAAGCAAGTCACTTAACCGCTCTGAGCCTTGCTTCCCTCATCTGTTAAATGATGATTATAATAAAAGCCATCTCACTGGGTTGTTTTAAGAAGTAAATGGATGATATGTCACAAAAGTATTACAAAACCATAGAGCGCTGCACGTGCTAGAGGGCTGAGAGCACAGTCAGCGTTCCAAATCGAGGTGCAAGCGCTCTGCTCCACAGACATCTGCTCCCATTTCAGTACTGACACTGAGCTTAACCTATAATAAATTAACCCCCAAATTGAGTGTGTATTTCAAATAAGATATTTGCACAATATATAATTTCAAATATTATCAACGGATGACTGCACATTAAATCCTCAAGGAATTGTATCTGGACCTTCAGGGCCAACCCCATGCATGGCTCCCATGCCAGAGGTGTCCCAAAGGCCCACGCTGGTTACCCTGATTCTAAGAACTACTTTACACACAGCATGTAAAATTATCTGTGGTTTAGAAACATTTTACGCTTTTATTATTTAAAAGAACTCTCTCCTTGAAGAAAACATAACAACTCCTGAATTATAAATTTAACACCAAATTTGCAGACTTGGTTACAGGGCGAATCTAACAAAGACAATGATTTAAAAATGCTCTCTTACAATAATTCATCTAAAGCTTTAGCAATGATCTGACGTAGGCACTTAAAATTCAATTTACAAAATATAGAAAAGCCTTCTTTTTCTCTGAATACCATCTGTTAAACCATTCCAACACGAGCTAATTCTGCTATACAAAATTTGTAAATAAACTAAAAAATTTTTTTAAAAACCTTAGTTGCTTCATGTTAAAGTATAGATTTAGTCTGATCTACTAATGTAGAGGTTAGACAGCTATGCACACAGTCACCATCCTTTTCTAGAACCCACACAGCACTAACAACTATTCAACCATAATGAAAACATTACAGTTAACACATAATTGTCCATAAAGAAAATCAATCCGAGGTCTAAGAGCTATTCTCTGCTAATATGGGTCCTTGAGCCTCTCCACTCAGTAGGGCAGTTTCTCCGCTAACGTGGGGCAAGAGGGCACCTGGGACCAGTGGGGTCAGCAGCTGCCCAGTGACCAGCCACTCAGGTGTAGGTGACGCAGCAAATGCTTCTCCCACCTGGAAACGGCAGTCACGTTTTGCCCAGTCAGGTTCTGAGGAACAGGAGCCCCAGCTCCTCCGACGTGGGCAAACACGAAAACCAGATAGCGGAGAAACCTATCAAGAACTATACTGCCGCTCTTCTGGCTGGCCATATTATCCAATTTCTGTTCATCTCCAGCCATGCTTTCCTCTGGGAGGCGTAAGCAACAGCATCCAATGGCTTGGACGAAGCAAGTCCAGCACCATAGCCAAATCTCAATTACACAGCCTCTGGAGTCAGTTTCTGCACTTGTTACAGGACGGGCTAAAGAGGAAGTGAGGCTAGAGCCCTTCAACACGGACAGCTATTAAGAATGACTTAAGATCGTAGGGCCCTTCAACACGGACAGCTATTAAGAATGACTTAACATCGTTATCGTAGCTCTTGAACTCTTTGTAAGATTTGATGCCTGGCAAGGACTATGATTTTGAGAGCCGTTGACCTAGGGTAGGACAGGATACTAAAATGTAATTCATACATACTTGTGAAAATCTATTCTCTCTTACTAGTGGGCAAAAATGACTAAAATAAACTGAATCCTCAATTCAAGCAAACTGTACTACTGAAATGTAAACATGGTTTCACTTAATGTACCTGTTAATAGTTTCTTGACATTAAAACAAAGTTAGTCTTTAGCCTTAACAAAGATGGAGCACGCAAGCGTTTTATGTGTTAATTGATTCAACAAGAATTTATTGAGCACCTGTTATGTTCCAGGATCGTGCTGGGGGAGCAGTGGTGAGAAAAAGAGCCCCAGTCTCTGCTGACAAGGAGCTTATCACTCTTAACTTTAGAATAAGCAGGGAATCCAACTTTTAAAATAAACAAGAAGAGATTTCTCAATTCAATAAGGACTAAAAAATGAGGCTGCCCATACAACATTCTTGAGATTTTGCAAGTTTTTTGCATTCTAGTATCACACATTAATGCTGAAAACCCATAGGTAGTACATAAATACAGAAACAAATTGTGAAGTTAAGGAAATACTATCTATCAGACATTTTCTGAAATTCAGAATACTAATAAATAAAATATAGGCATTTATTATAATCAAATCTAAAAATATAATATATAATAAAATAATAAAATGGATCTGGATTTTTAAAAGAATGATCATAATCGAAAGTCAGCTTTTCCTCTCAATTATAAAACTATGATCACATATACTAGATCCTGGTAAAAATGTCTCTTCTAAAGTTCAGATCTATAACAACAGAGAACCTTTCACCCTTGTTCCCAAGCAAATGGCCGGTGAGCATCAAGGGGCCAAAGTCTCACTCGAATTAAAACTGCAATGCTTCTTGGCTACTTAGCATATTGAAAATGAATTAAGGACTCAATTCCGCTTACCTTGTAATCTCTGGATACATTTTCTGATGTCACTGAACCTGAAATCTGACTAGAAATTGTAGCAGCTATAAGCTGTTTACACCATTCAACATGTGATCCTGTAGGACTAAAAGAAATAGTGCAATTAAAATATTTTAAGACATAGGCTCTGAGTGAGAAAAATGAGCACTGACTAGGGATATATGTACATTTCTTTTTTTAGAGAATGAACTTTGGTTACCTTTACATTTAATGTAAGAACTGAAATATCGACTGACCACTAGGAAGTAAGATTAGGTTCCAGGTTGTTTTGAAATGAATCAACCAATTTATTTTAAGGTTAAGATTCTAGGCCTCAGACAGTTAAGCATGTTATTTTCTAGCATTTAATAAAATATCACTCAATTACAATTATATAGAGTGAATATTCTTAATGTTAGTAGAAAATTAATTCTAAAGTGAAATATTTATCTTACAGCATATGCTTTTCAAAAATGCAATCAATTTCATGCTGGTGGTTTTAAATCTAGAAAACGATGTAGTTTCAAGCGAATCAAAGTGACTCTTAATGGAGCAAAGCTGATTGTATGATTTTAAAAAGAACAGACTAGAAAAGTTATGTCCTGTGTGTAGTAATAATGCGACCTTACATTTCTGTTAAGTGCTCTGACAACTTACAAAAGGCTCTTCCAGGCCATTATGATATCAGAGCCTGACAACCACATGTGATAAGAAGGCAGAACAGGGACTAGCCAACAGGTTTCTGCGATGAGAAAATTGAGGTGCAGAGGCGACATGGCCCGTCACAAAGTGGTGGGGCTGTCCTTCCAGGATATGATACCACCAACGGTGACCAACTCACAGAACCACAGGGCAAAACAGAGGCTGGCGCCACAGATGCTAGCCACTGCCTTACACGAGAACACAAGGACGCAGAGAAAATGGCATCTCACGCTTGTGTGCTGCTCTCAAATGTTCAACACATTTCTGCACACAGCGTCACCCGAGCCTCACAGTGACCCACCTTACAGAGGAGAAAACTAAGGCTCTAGCGTTTGACTAAGGTCACACGGCTGGTAAGTGGTCAGGCTGTGCTCATCTGACTTAAAGGACCACGTAAGCAAAGTAAGCACTGAGGGAATTGAAAATTGCCTCCAGAGGCCAGGCTCCTCTCTCAACTCATGAAAGCACTGAAGAAATCAAGTAAAAGGGCAAAAGATACTTATGAAAGTTTACCTTGCAGGTAGCTTTCACTGTAAACAGTGTTCCAGACCTTTGAAAATCTCATCACTAATTAAATCCACACTCGTGTACTGGAAGGATAGAAAAACCTGGAATCCCTAGGCAGTGTGTAAAATAACGTAACTAGTGAAATAAAGACATTTGATGTGCTCTACGAGCGATCTAAATTGCATTCTCTGACCAGAACAGCCTAGTAGTTATCTGTGGGGCCGAAAATGTAAGTCAAAACATTCGCTGAATGGGCAGACATTCCTGTCATACGCCAAGACTCTATTTACCACAATTAATAACTAAGAGGAAGAAGGAGGGGAAAGGGAGGGATATTAGTTTCCTCTTAAAGGCTAAGGCACCTTTTTTGGCCGGTTCTCCCATGCTTTTCTTGCCAAGCTGCCTTTTCCTCTGCCAGCACCTGGGCCTGAGCGCAGATCTAACAGCAGGAACCCACCTGTTCACCCACCACGGACGGGGCGGGTTGGAGGGGGGCTGCTGTTATCCTCTACCTTCCTTTCCCCTTCCTTCTAGTGAGGACACTCCTCTCTACGGTAGGGAGTTGCCCTCCGCATGTCACAGGATTCTGCAGGAGGGGGAAGGCAACCCCTTGCTCCTCCTCCTCCACTTGGAGGCGAGGAACCCCAAGCTTTCCTCTTGGGTCCGGAGCTGTGTAGACCCGCCCCCAGCACTGGCGGAGGCCACTCCCCACGTCCACCACCTCGAGGAACCCACAGAGACAGAGAGTAAGACATGAAGAAAACAGAGGTGGGAAGCCTCATCCACACTGTTTGCAACTCTGGCTCTGAATGTGCCTGCGGCCATCTTTCGCCCTGGCTGCAGCAGTGATGGCTGGAGCTAGAATGATCTGTGTTTTTGGTACCTGCAACCAGAAGCATCCTGGTCAACACAGTTATAAACAGGGTGGCATGGTGGGCTGGTAGACAGGAGGCCTGGCTCCGGGTCCTGTTTCTGTCACCAGCTAGCTCCGTGACCTCGAGCGAGCCACATCCTCTAGCAGGCCCACAACTCCGTCAGCATTAAGAGAAGTACGGTATTCAGAAGAGAGGGGAGGGCCCACGGTCCACGGCTGAGCCACAGCTGCAGAGCCAGGGTCTACTCTGGGGGTCTCTTAAAAGAAGAACGTGAACCAGAGCCGGTCACAACGACGGGACTGAGGAGGAAGGCCACGTCTCCTCTCCCCTCTCTGCTCTTTAGCCAGTGCAGTCTCCCTCCACAGTCCTGGTGGCAACAATCACTTGCAGTCTGGGGTTCTCCCAGCTTTGTTTCTCCAGCCTGGACTCCCCCGATCTGGACACCGAGGATCCCATGAGACAGCTCCACTGGTCGGTCCCAGAGACCCTGCCGGCTCCACGTGTCCAGACCAGCATCAGCCGCCCAGCCTGCAACCTGCCCCTCCAGGCCTCACGTTTCCTAAGTCAGGGAAAAGCACAGCCTCACCCAGGGGCCCCAGGCCCCAAAGCTGGGGTTTACCTTGGAGCCCACGCCCCACTTCGCTCTCACATCTGAATGCTCACCGAGTCTCGTCACACTTATCTTCTAAGTATCATAAGAACGCACCTTGCCCATCCCTATTCCAATTACCTTTTCCAGACGCCCATCATTTGTCCGTGTTCTCCCGCCTTGTGAGTTTAAGCCCCACCTCTATGCTGGTGACTCCCAAATTTTGGTCTCCAGCCCAGACACCACCCCTGAACTCCAGGCTTAAATAAACCAACTGCCTCTTTGACATCTGCTCTGGGAAATCCAACTGATATCTCATTACTGTTATATCCAGGGCTGAGAGCCTGCTAACTTCCTAACCCCGCTCCACGTAGAGGCTTCTCCATCTCAGCAACATCGTTTTCCGCAAGCCAGAGACATTGGAATTGTCCTTGATTCTTCTTCTCTCCTACCCGGCAACCAATCTTCGCAAACCCTACTGGCTCTACCCTGCAGATTTTCTTCAAATGATATCTTGAATCGGATCACTTCTCCCTTCCTCCAGCCCACGGCTCCGGTCGCAGCCACCATTCCTCTCTCGCCTTGATAACTGCGACAGCCTCCCACCTGCTAGACTCTGATTCTACTCCTTCCCCTTCCGGTGCGTTGTCCACACAGCAGCTGTGGAGAGCGTCCTGAAATCCACACCAGGTTTTGTCCCTCCTCTGCTCCCATGACTGTCCACCATCTGCCCCTGTGACCTCTCTGAGCTTGTCCTCTACTGCTATCTCCCTAGCTCCCTCCCTGCTGGTGACACTGGTCTCCTGGCTGACCCCTGAACCCTTGGCTCACCCTCCCGCCTCAGGGAGCACACTGCCACCTGGATATGTGCATGACTAGGCCCCTCACCTCTTCTGGGGTGTTACTCAAAGGCCACCTTTCTCAACTAGGCTCTCCCTGACCACCCTGCACCAAATTCCAACCACTCCCCAGAATGCACAGCCCCACCACTTCCTACCCCCTCCCAGCTGACTTTTCTTCCCCAGCACCTAACACAGAACACATCTGACGTGTTCTTTTGTCTCTCTCTCTCTCTCTCTCGCACTACAAAGATGCTCCACGAGGGCAGGGATTTGTGTGTGTGTGTTCCCTGCCGTATCCTCAGGGCTAACACAGTGCCGGACACAGAGCAGGCACTCATATTCGCAGAATAAATGACTGAGAGAATAGCATTTCCAGAACCAACTTAACCCAACTCAGTGAGACGGCCCACCTGCAGTCCATTCACAACACTACTGCACAGCAACTGTTCTCAAATGCCTACCCCATCCTGTAGCTCCCCTGATGGAAATCCTTTTGTGCCCCCCATAACTAGGGTGACCATATAATTTCTCATCCAAACCAAGACACTATTGTGAGTTGCAGAAGGATGCTACTGGTAATTACACTGGCTTGACCAGTACCCTGTACCATCTGGGGCCAAAGAGACCACAAAGCCCACCCTACTTGTAGCTAAGGTGGTTATTAAAAATGCAAAATTTCAGGCTCTACCCAGGAAATGGTGGATTAGATTTAGGGTGGGATCCAAGAGTCTGCATTTGAATCAAGCACTGGAGGTGATCCTGACTCAGGTTATACAGAACTGAGCAGAGAAGCATCGGCCCAGAAGACAAAGGCACAATTCCTTGGAAGGCACACAGGCCCCTTCAGGATCTAACTCCTGCCTTCCCGCAAGTCTTCTCTATTACCAGTTCCCCACATCCAGCATCCAGCCCACATGGCTGCACGTTCCACTCCTGTGGCCAAAAAGCATCCCCTGCCCCCGTCCCGCCACTAAAAACTAAAGCGAATATCCCACCTCCGTGTACCACAGTGCAGTGGATCACAACTGAGGCTGTGGAGCCTTTTTGAAAAATTCTAACTCCTGGGCCTCACCCAAACCTCCTAAATCAGAAGCCTCAGGACTGGGGTCTGGCCACCTGGTGTTCTTAAAAAGCTACTCAGATGATTCCCACACACACCACATCCAGAGCACTTCCAAGCGTACCTCCACCCTGGCACTTATCACACTTGATTTCAATGGCTGGTTTGTTTGTATTCTCCACTAGATGGTAAGCCAGAGAGCGAAAGCCGTCGGGCGTTATTCTCTGACTCTCCAAGCCCTCATACATTGCAGAGTATCTGCAGGTGAGTGAAACCCTGACCATTCCACGTACTGTCTTGGCTGTGATTAGTCTTCAGTGAAGCTGACCACTTAGGTAATTACTTTATTAAAATACATTGTAATTACACTGAGGTAGAAACAAAGGGAATGTTTCTTGTTGTTCCTCTGCCTTTGGAAACTCCCAAAAGTTCAGCTCAGGGGTGTGACTAAGACAGGCAGGAACCAGCATCTGAAACTGACCCAGTGGTGTTACAACAGTATGTCTCGCCTAACTGCAGTTTAGCGTCAGCGAAATGGCCAAGATGTGGAAAAGCTGCACATTCCAGGCTATGGGATCACCCACCCCTTGCCCCGAGTGTCACGGTGGCCCTCCCAGTTGGATCTGGTCGGTTTGTGCTTCTAACTGATTCATCTTAGTTCTCGGACTGCCTAAGAAGCAGTAGGCTTACGTGTTTGTGAAAACAATGAACCGGTTCCTTCAAAGTGTGAAGAACTGAAAGTAAACGATGATGTGTTCTCGAATCGGGAGCAGTTTGGAAGTTTTCCATCCCAGCTTTTCAAATGAGGGTATCTTTGCCTCTATCTGCGCTAGCCCGACACCCACGGGGTTCCGCCCCCCAACTGCCCCCTACCAACCCCAGCATCAAAGACCCCAAGCAGCGGCGGCGGGATTTGGGTCTTCAGATCACACGAAGCAAGGTCACGCTAAAAAAGGGGCGCCGGGGTGAAATTTCCTCCCAAACGATTCGTGGCCGGGGCAAGGGCTGCCGAGGTGGCTCCAAGGTGCAGTAGGAAGCGGCCTGGGACGCGGTTTGACAGCTGTGAAGCCCCTCGGGGTGCGGGGAGCTCCGGCGCGAGGCGGAAGTGAGCCAGGTGCGGGCCCCGGGGACCAGGCGGGGGTTCCCGGGGCTCCGGAGGGGACGCGGGAGGGGGACGCCCCAGCTCGGCCTCGGCCCGGCGCGCGGGGAAGGGGCAGCCGGGCCTCGCGCGGGGCCCTCGGGAGTCGGGGAGCGGGAGGCCGCGGCGGCCGGGCCCCGCTTACCTGTCCAGGGTCTCCACGCTGGGCTGCCGGGAGCCGGCGGCGGGGGCCCCCGCGACCCGAGGGGGCCTCCTGCCGCCCGCCGGCCCCGGGCCCAGGCCCCCGCCGCCCTCGCCGCCCCCCGCCGCCGCCGCCGCCGCCGCCGCCGCCGGCCTGTCCATGGCGCGCCGAGCCCGCCGCCGCGGGGAAGCCGCCGTCGGGAGGGGAGCGGCGCCCCGGAAGGTCCAGCCGCGCGCCTCTGGCAGCCGCGATCTGCCGCCCGCCCGGCTCAGGCGGCCGCCGCCATTAGCTGTCACCTGGCGCCCCGCGTTACCCACAAGGCCTCGCGCGTGGGGTGGGGGGCGGGGAGGGCGGCGCGCGGCCGGGAGCCGGGTCCCCCCACCCCGCCCCGCCCGAACCCCACCTGGGCGCCCGGCCCGCGAGCCGGCGAGGTAGGGCCTGGGCGACCGGGCACGTCCCCAGCCACTTGGGGTCGAAATCCACCAATGGATTATGCAGAAAGAACGTGCTCTGCTCAGGAAACTACCAGACTGACATTAGAGATGCAGGGTTAAAAAAAAAAAAAAGTTTAGGGAAATTCAACTACTCAGCGTGATTTGTTTTCCCTCAGTTTTCCTTCCCAGAAAAGTTTGGCGGTGGGAGAAGCCCAGGCCCCCTGGGCCTCCCTGGTCTTGACGTCTCCAACCCCGAGCAATTCCACACATTTTAGCAACCCCTCCTCACTCCGTTCTTACCCAGCCGTCTGTAGGGCAACCAAGTGTTCTGATACCGCCCTCGGAACTTCCGCCCTTGCTTTATATTAACAGTAACATTTAACTTCTGTCAGCTAAATCACCGCTTGTGAAAATCAGGGCAGTTATCTGATGATAAAGGCATTTAGGACATTTGATTCCTGTTCAATATTTATTTCCCTGCTCATTTTGTTAGGGTTTGCATATCCAACGGGCTCATCCCCTCTCAACCCACCCCTGATTTAGTTGGGGATGGGGATGGGGATGGGAATCATGGCTAAGCCGCTTTGCCTGTGATTGCCCTGGGTATGACCTATGACCCAAGTCTGGCCAGTGAAATATAAAGGGAATACTTCCCATCCTGATAAAAGGCAGACCTGTAGACAAGGAGTTACTAGTTCCCATCCCAAACCCATCCTGCCCTCCCAGCTTAATAACTTCCAACTGAACTGTGAGCATGTGATGCCTGAAACCCCAGCAGCCATCCTAACACCCACGAGGGGATGAGCCTGGGGTGAAAGGGTGACAGGGTGAGGAGAGCTGGGAGGAAGGAAGGGAAGATCTCCAGATACACTGGAGACCCACCTCTTGCAGGCTTCTGGTTTTCCAAAATTACTAAATCAAATGTTTAACCCACTATTATAGACTGAATGTTTGTGTCTCTCCCCCCACCTCCACCATTTATATTGAAGCCCTAAACCTCAAATTGGTATTGAGGTATTTGGAGATGAGGCCTTTGGGAGGTGATTAGGTCATAAGGTCATAAGGCTAGGGCCCTGAAATGATGGGATTAGTGCCTTTTTTTTTTTTTTTTGTCTGCGTTGGGTCTTCATTACTGCGCGTGGGCTTTCTCTAGTTGCAGCGAGCCAGGTCTACTCTTCATTGCGGTGGCTTCTCTTGTTGCGGAGCACAGGGCTCTAGGCGCGCAGGCTCAGTAGTTGTGGCTCACGGGCTTAGTTGCTCCGCGGCAGGTGGGATCTTCCCGGACCAGGGCTTGAACCCGTGTCCCCTGCCTTGGCAGGTGGATTCTTAACCACTGCACCACCAGGGAAGCCCTGCCAGACTTTTAAAAGGTTTGCCAATATGTGGGTGTGGGGTGGTATCCCACTGTGGTTCGAACGTACATTCCCCTGATGAGATATCACCGAGCTCCTATTTAACTAAGAAGACTCAGTTCTGACTGCATTCCCAAGAAGTTCCTCCTTGACCCCCTATCTTGGCCCCAAAGCCCCCCAATCTGCCTCTATTAGAGCAGGGTACACCCTGCATGGGAATTACCAGTTAACTGAACTGTCTTCCTACTAGGCCAGACACTCAAAGGAGGCCACTGTTTTACTCAGTTTTGTTTCCCAACAAAGATCAGCTGACACAGGTCTGGGTCATAGTAGACAGTATTTGTTGATAAATACTGTCTAAAAAAATACTATCGAAAATATTGTCTTAAAAAAAACCACTTCTGGTTCTTAGTCTCATCTATAAAATGACGCCCCCCCGAAAAAACCCAAAACAAACAAAAAAACCCTAAAACACCAAGCCTATCAATTTTATAAGGTTGTGGGGAGGCTAAATAGTACAGAGTTTGGCACATATGCCCCCAATAAATATCTCCCTTTCTTCCATTCAGGGACCAAGGGGGTTGAAAGTACATGGTCTGGCTTTAGATAGATGCGAGGATAGAAACAGGGAATAAAGTCAGAGGCAACTCTAAGTCTAAATATCGCCTGAGATGTAACAAAATGAATTGAGCTAGTTGTTTCCCTAATTGTGAGTCACTGTATAGCTGGTAACAGGAGAGTGTGTCTGACCTCTCAGCTTGCAGGCCCACCATCATCTGCCAACACGGACTGAGGTGTGGTAGCAGCATCATAGCCTCCCCAGACGTCCACATCCTAATGCCTGGAACCTGTTCTGTGTTACCTTACACAGCAAGGGGGCATTAAGGTTGCTGATTCTCTGACTCTGAGGTGGGGAGAGCAGCCTAGGTTATCCAGAGGGGCCCAAAATAATCACCAAGGTCCTTTTTTCCTTTTTCTGTTTTTGGCCACGCGGGGAATCTTAGTTCCCCGACCAGGGATCAAACCTGTGCCCCCTGCAGTGGAAGCACGGAGTCATAACCACTGGACCGCCAGGGGAGTCCACTACGGTCCTTTAAATGTCAACAAGGGAGGCGGAAGAGTCAGAGTTGAGAGATTTGAAGGTGCTGTGCTGCTGGCTTTAGACACAGAGGAAGCGGCCACGACTCCGGGAAAGCAGGCGGCCACTAGAGGCTGGAAAAGGCAAGGAAAGGATTCTCCCCTAGAGCTGCCAGAAGGAATGCAGCCCTGCTGACACCTTGACTTTAGGCCAGGGAGGCTAATTTCAGACTTCTGACCTCCAGGACTGTAAGAGAATAAATGTGTGGGGAAGATAATAAATCACCACTAAGTTTGTGGTGATTTCTTACAGCAGAAACAGGAAACTAATACACAGGGCCAATGCCATCTTCTGCCGTAAATATTGTATGAGCATAAGTGATGAAAATGTGTTTCTGACAAGGGCTGTTTGACTTGTAAGGAATCTTCGAGAACGTGCAGTCCATACCCTCACCGAGCAGGTGGACACTAAGGCCTCCTCCCGGGCCTCCCGAGGGGGTGCTGGGAGGACCTCACATCTTCCATCCAAGAAGCAGGTCCAGAGCCCAGACGGGAACCCAGGTCCCCACACGTCCCGACCAGGGTTCTTTCTAATACAGGTTTGTGACATAAAGCTCCCGAAATGAGATGAACAACTTTCTTTTGTAATTTATGTGGACTGCACTGTGGAACAGTCCATTTCAGAAGCACATACGTATTAACCACTATAAATGAATAAGCCGTGTTCTCCGTAACTACTAGAAAAACAAACTAAATCTTAATGGTCATGTCTAAACATTTTAGCTACCTTACATGGTTTAAATACTAAGCATTTAGCTACCCTACATGGTTTAAATACATTATTGCCTTTGCTTTTAAATGACGAATTATTGCAAATAAGGAATAAACCATATCTGAATCTGAGCCTCATAAGGAAATGAGAATACTTTGTTTTGTTGATCTTTCATCTTCCAGATATGTTTAATACAAAAGACTTTACTAATAATTCCTTAACTAAGTTATAATAGATGCCAGAGTATTAGACTCATTTCAAAAATTGGTATTCCGGCAGCATGCTTTAGTGATTCTGTGAACCTAAAAGAATTCGACTGCAATCTATTTCAACCACTAGGTTTTCCTGCAGATGTGCTAATCCTCATTCTTGTTTGTGCTGCATGCTGCATATACTTATTTCCTTTGGGTGTCCCCAGATTTTACTTTAATGGCCACCAATGGCTACGTCCTCCAGTCAGAGGTGTATATACTCTGTAATAAATTCCTGTATTTTAAGAGCATTCCCTTTATATAGTCCTGCCTTTGCCTAATGCTCCCAAATGCCACATGAGCTGTCCACATGACTGACAGCTGCATTCTGTAGAGAGGGCTGCAGGTGATGAGATACTGGTCAACAGATTTTCAAACTTTTGAGTATGATTCCTTCCCCCAAACTGTGAGGTGGAGCTTTGCTGCATTATCAAAAATAGATCAGAAAGTACTATGACTATAGTTACGAAAAACCTGTTATATTATCAAAAATAGATACGATTCCAATTTACTTGAAGGGCTGTCCCAGGAAGAGATGATTCTATTTCATTCCAGAAGGCAAAGCTAAGGCTATTCAGTGGGAATGCAAGAGAGGCAGAATTCAGTTCGATGCCTGCATACATTTGTTTCAATGCTCTGGGACTTTGGGCAAGTCAATGAACCCCTGCAGCAACAATGCTCTCCACGGTTGAAAAACAGGGATAATAGAACACCACGTGGCCACGAGGGTGCAGTGAGGGTGAAACACAGCCGTGTCTGAAGAAGAACCTTGGAGAGCATTTCAAATACTCATAGTTTTAAAAGAGATACTTACTCTTTTAAGAGTCCTATTTGGATTTTTTTTAAATGGTAAGTTTACTAGTATAACTATTTAGCATTCTTAGGACACACGTAGATAATTTCCAGTTGGCCGCATTTGAAGAATTTTAATAATTCTTACCTAAAGAGACATCGAGTATGACTTGTTTCAACCAGTCTCTTAATCTCCCTTAATGTCAACTGCTGTGTTCTCCATCCGGAGTCTGAAAGTCTTGCGTCTCTGCAGCCCAGCACTTTTGTGAAAGCTATCCCTACTTTAATAAAGACAGCTGTGGCTTGACATAGAGAACAGGCTTGTGGTTGCCAAGGGGGAGAGGGGGTGGGGGAGGGATGGATTGGGAGTTTGGGATTAGCAGATTCAAACTATTACATATAGAATGGATAAACAACAAGGTCCTACTGTATAGCACAGGGAACTATATTCAATATCCTATGATAAACCATAATGGAAAAGAATATGAAAAAGAATATATATATATATATTTATAACTGAATCACTTTGCTGTACAGCAGAAGTTAACACAACATCGTAAATCAACTATACTTCAATAAAATACATTTTAAAAAATAAAATAAAGGTAGCTGTGGCTTAAAATCTGCATTGTTAATGTACTTAAATTTCCAATATTGTTGGGATTTGCGGAGAGCCCTATACAAGGTTGCTAGTAAGATAAAGGGCATGTGAAGTAGATCCAGGAAAAGCAAGTAAGATGGGCAACATGCACATTTAAGACACATACACAGTTACAGCCCTGGGAATAGAGTGCAATGTTTAGTTAATATATTTATTACAGCAGGTCTTTAGTCATTATTGCCATGAAACATCTGTCATGAAATTTCACAAAATCCTTTCAGCTATTAGTATTAGCTTCTTTTCTTTTCATGGAGTGACACTTTGTTAATTTATGAAATATTTACAGCGTTTACAAAAAGCAAGAGACTGTCTAAAAAATTTCTTATACATACAAAGTTTATACATTTATACTACTGCATTTGAGATGTCTTATTTGGTAGACCATTAAGCTATGACATAAAATAATTTACAAAGATATATTTAATCTCTCTTAATTCACTGAAAACAAAACCATATTAGCTATAAATAGTCCTTTACAAATCATTGTAGAACACATTAATTGTTTTTTAACTGTAGCCTTAACTTTTACAAATATACTGACTAAATGAATTAGTTCAGATATCAAATAGAACTGCATTTGAAATTGCATTTAATACTACAAAAAAAAAAAAAGACCTGAAAAAGCAAACCGCTGGGTACTTCAAGTAAAAATTTGTAGAACCAGTTTTTATGCACGCCTGGGTGGGGAGGGGTGTCGAACACCGTTGAAATTGAAATGCATAAACACCATACTTTCAAGAATACGCTCAACAAATGTACATCTGCGGCTTTTATTTCAAAGGATGCTGCTCTAGCGACAGCTCACACATCCAAGATGGTCAACCCGACACTTTGGCAGATCAGCTAGTTTGACTAGAGCAACGTTTGCGAACACATTCACGTAAGCAGCATAATGCATCCGACATCTTCAAACAGTGCTATAGAAGGGGTTTCCGCCACCTGAAAATAGGTCAGAATTCTAGGCAAGCTCATGAAAGAACTTGGGAAACAGAACTGGCGATGTTAAAAATAATCAAATCATATTTAACTGGGCCCTATCAGTTTTCTTTAAATATAAAAATATGCTTCTCTTGGGGAAAATACTTCATATTCCAAAATTTCAAAATAATGGAAAGCTCATCTACACAGCTATTTGTCCTTAAGTCATCACACTTACGATGGTATGAAATTTGGCAATTATTTAAACACCTTGCTTGTGGATTATGCCTCGGAAGCTGAGCTCAATTTGGTTTTGGCAGGAACACACATCTTTCACATTTGGGTTCCTTTTAGATCACCCTAAGCAACTACTATAAGCAGTTCGAGGTAAATCCATTTCACAAACATATATTTTTTCCCCTTTAGTTAAAAATGTTGTTGTTCCAATGAGGCCCACAAAATACATATTGTACACATAGTATTTCTGAAGAGGTAAATATAATTTAAATATTATCTTTCAAAAACTGCTTTTGGAAGGTATCAGGATTTTCCAAAACCCCATCTGGGCTCCTTTCTTCCAATTGCCGTGTAGACACTGTAGTTTTCTTGCAATATGTATTCTAGAAGGCACATGTTCAAGAGTTTAAGATTATGTTAGTTCAAGTTCTACATGGAGGCAAATATCTTAACCTACTCTGTACAGAGGCCCCGAATGAAAGTCAGCTATTTCCTCTATTAGAAGTGAGTCTGCACGTGGGGCATCATTTGCGAAGGACTCGAAGGGGAGGTCGAGGGATCGGAAAGCTTGGGAGAGTTGGCGAGCTGCAGCTCCTCAAGTCGCTTTATGTACTCGTCGCGCAAGGCCAAGAGCTCCATGTAACGCTGCTCCACCGGATTGGGCTGCTGGAAAGAAGCACAGATGTGAGTTCCCGCTTTCCGCCACCACGACACGCCTGTGCCCCACATCTGCTGCGGCTGCCGCTTTCTGAACAAACCCGCTCGTTGTGAGTTAACACACATCACTTCCTTCAATACTGCGTCATTTACAAATACAGAAAAGCACAAAGATTAATAAAAAAAAACACCCAGCTATTTGCCACCAAGAGATAACTCACGTACACATATCCACACACATGCGTCAGCATCTTTTTAAAATGCATCAACCCAGGCACAGCTCCGGGCTCCTGTGTCACCTGTCCCTGCTGCCCGCTTTCACTCCCAGAGGCAACAACTCTTCTCAGGTTGGCATGCAGCCTTCCTTCCCAAGCAGACTTGTGACACTTTTCCTCTCAATGAATATCCAGAAACAAAATACACCATTCTTCTCTATTTGGTGAAAATTTACATCAATGGTGGTATTCTGTACTTATCAACCGACATTGTGATCCGACAATATTTTTCTCAAGCGGATCCCAGTTGAATTCGTTGAATGAATAAACCACAGCTATCTATCCATTCCCAATAGTGGGATATTCCCCACTATTATAAGCGACGCCGGGCCATCTTTGGACACATCTCCTCAGACTTGTATGTGAATGTTTCTCGAAGGAATTTTCCTGGTGGGTGGGGAAGGAATTGCTGGAGAGGACAGTATGGTCTTTTCAACTTTACTAGATGCTGCCCAATTGTCCTCTGAGGTGGGGAGATGACCTTATGCTCCCACTAGTGGCATCTGGTGATTCCTGTAGCTCTACATCCTCATTAGAACTTAGCAACGTAAGAGAAAGAGTTTTTGCCAATTTGATGAGTATAACATGGTATCTCATGGTAGCTTTAGTTTTGCATCACTCTGCCTTAGCACATCTTTTCACGTGCATGGCTGAAAGCAGTGACTCTGACGGGCAGCCTAGTGTGAATCTCCAGCCTGCCTCTTAACAGCTGTGTAACAACTCTCTGGGTGCCTCCATTTCCCTATCTGTCAAATGGGAATAGAACCAGCCCAGACCACAGGGTTGTTGTGAGACTGAAGTTAGTCAATACAGTCTGTTCTGGTACAACACTGATGTCTCTGATTGATAAATAGGGGACTGATGGCAGTACAAAGGTAGAAGTTACACCAGAACACAATGAGATTCTCCCTGCTACCAATTTAAGTACCAATTTAATACGTGGTACTTTTATTTAACATCCCTGGGATGTTAATTGTTTAAACTTTTGTACTGAGATAGAAATTACATACAGTAATGCACACAAATCTTTAAAAAATGTTCAGCTCAATGAATCTTTGCATACATATACACTACTGTAATCACCACCCAGGCCAAAATATACAACAGAACAGACCCTCGACTCCCTTGCCAACACGTTAAGGTTCTGAAGTGATCAAGGGCAAGCTTCTAGAAAGCTTGAGCAATATATGAAGACATTAAGAAGAAAGCTGAAAGTCTACAGAAGTGCCTTCCTTTATGGCTAGTGGCTTCTAGAACTGTCCTGCTTTCCACTGCATTAAGCTATCTGCTGAAGCTGCGAGTACCAACAAGGAAGCTGCGAAGACGCTACGCTGATGAAGAAGGCTATACCCTGGATCTGACTTGTACTGGTCAGGAGAATGGTCTGTATCAGAAGCAGATGCTCTCCAGGACCTGCATCTCAGAGAAGGGGGCAGGAGCCCTGGGGTTTAAGACTGTGTATGAGTTTCCTGTGGCTGCCATAACAAATGAACATCAACTTGATGGTTTAAAACAACAGAAATTTATTTTCTCACAGTTCTGCAGGGCAGAAAGCCCCAAATCAGGCTGTCAGCAGGGCCACACTCCCTTTGCAGGCTCTAGGGGAGGAGCCTTCCTTGCCTCTTCTAGCTTCTGGCAGCTCTAGGTTTCCTTGGCTTGTGGCCACATCACTCCAATCATTCCCTGTTTTTACATGGCCTCATCCTGTCTGTCTTTCAAATCTTCCTCTCTTCTCTTCTGAGGAGACGTATCATTGGATTTAGGGCCTGACTAAATCCAGGAGGATCTCATTTTGAGATCCTGAACTTAATTATATCCCTAAAGACCCTTTTTCCAAATAAGGTCACACTGACAGGTTCCAAGTGGATGTGTCTTTTGGAGGCCACCATTCAACCCACTACGGGTTGCCAAGGCCTGATTGCTGCTTTCATCAGTGCTCTGGTTACAGAGGTGCACGGGTTTGGAGGGGTCTCCTCCTACCTCCTAGCCCCATCCCTCCTGTAAGTCCCTGTTCTTTTTACTGCATGACTTTGCAGAATGTAAGGTTTTCTCCAGAATGCATATTGGCATTAGAACAGGAAAGCTTGGTAGAGCACCTGACACCCGGTAAGTGCCGGGCACTGCCCGTTAATACCCTTTGCCCATTTTTCTCTGAATGTGCTCCACCGAGGGCCGGACACTGCTCTAGGTGCTCAGGATCCGTCAGCGGACAAAGGAGGCCCAAATGCCCACTTTTATGGTGTTTCTCTTCCAGCAGGGGGAGACAAACAACGAAGACAACCTGTGAGGTACATGGGACGTGGAAGGTGATGAGGACTACGGAAAAGGAGAGCAGGGTGAGAGGGACGGGGACACGCTGGCTACACTCTCAACAGGGTGGTCGGGGTGGCCCGCCTGAGGAGGTGCCTCTTGGGGGAGCGCTTGAGGGAGGCGACCAAGCAGATGCTTGAGTGTCTTGAGGCTGAGCAAGGAGCCCAGTGTGGCCAAGTCAGGGTGTGTGAGAAGGAGTCGCCGGTGAGGAGGCCGGGAGGTCAGAGAGGTCAGGCGTGGGGCGGGGGCCACACAAGGCCTCAGAGGTCTGAGGCTTTGGGCCTTGGCCTTTGGCCTTGGGCTTTGACCCCGGGGGAGGCGAGCGGCTGCCAGGACGGCGCTGAGGAGAGGAGTGCTGGCATCTGGGGGGTATATTTCACAAGGAGCACTTCGGCTGCCGTGTTGAGAACAGACTAGAAGGAAGCAAGCTGAGAATCAGAGAGTCCAGCTGGAAGGCTCTGCAGCAACGCATGGCCCCAGGCTCGGAGGCTGGACGGGTTTCTGAAGGCCGAGCCCAGCAGGCTCTCCTGACAGCCTGGGATGAGAGAGCAGGGAGACAAGGGTGACTGTCTGGAAAACGGAAGCTCACCTGTAGTGACAAGAGCGTTTGCTGGGGACGGGTATGTTCACAATCTCGACTGTGGTCACAGTGTCACAGGTATCGACACATGTGAAAACCGACCGCACTGCACACTTTGAACGTGTACAGATTACTGTATGTCAGTTACACCTCAATGAAGCTGTTTTTTTCAAGTGGGCGGGCGGGAGGATGACTGTAAGGTTTCTGGGCGGGGCGTGTAGGATGGAGCCGCCGAGCGCTGCGATGAGGAAGCCGGCGGGGGGAGCAGGTTTGGGGAACGGGAGGTCTGTGCGGACGTGTGACATCTGCTGTGCCAGCACCACCTACCAGTAAACATTTACCATCAACAGTCCATTCTTTCCCCTCCGCCACCTTCTCACCCTCCCCAGTCTCCGAACCTCCATGCTCTGTTTCTGGTCTTGGCTATTTTGAAAACCTCTCTTTCCCATATGACTGTTAGAATCTGTTTGTTATTGTACCAGCAAGTACAATTAAGACAAGACAAAGAAATGAGAGGTAAAACAATCATTTTTGCTGATGACGAGGCTATAGAGTTAGAAAACTATTAGAAATAAAAAGACAATTCGATCTAGTAATGGGTACAAAATATGTAGAAGTCATTAGTCTATAAACAAACAAAACCAATTTAGAGGATGTAATAGAAAGAAAGAGTGCATTTGTGACAGTGTATCAAAGGACACAATGATGAGAAATGAAATTCGTAGTCAAGTGACTATAAATCCCACACCTCGACATCTCCCTTGGGGAATGAAGCATGATGTTCTAACTTTTCTATCAGAAATGACTTAAACCCCACCCAGGTAAGCCTGTGAATGTCTGTCCTCGTTGTCATCCTAAGCAAAATGGGAACTGCCCGGGGCAACTCTGGTTCACAGCCACGTGGAGTGCAGAGGTCCCCAAAGGACAATACACGACTCACCAGCAGCCGAAGGTCCCACTCAGGTTTACGTGACTAAATTATCCTTTGGCTTTCGGCATGAGCAACTTCCTCATATTACATAAAAGTACCAAGTTTGCTTATTCATAGCTTGTCAAATGTAAGCATCGGTCTGATAGTTTACCACAGTAACTGCCTGTATACCAACTGGGCCACACAACTGAGTAACGATTTCAGTGGTTAAATATATTCTTTTAGGTCTACGTTATATAATTTGCAAAGTCCTATGTGATTGGACTGTAATCTATTTCTGTATGAAATAATGTCCTGCATAAGATCTTTCGGGAAACCTGATGCACTTCATTCACACTTCCGTTTCCACATTTCTCCTCGACTGTTTATCATCATCAGCTTATGTTCCTGGGCGCCCCTGCCAGTCTGGAAGCTCCTTGTGGGCAGAGACCACCTCTTCTTAATTTCTGGGTCCCCCCAGTGCCTGATGCATGGGAACGCTCAGTATTTCGTAGATGAAAACACAAGGTGCCGAGCGACAATAAAGACACGTGTAGGACCCTTGACGTTCAGAAAATCTATATAGAAAGGGTAAGTTATTTTCTTGGGGTAAATGTCACAGATCCTAAAACACACCAATCAGTGTCTCAAAATAAAAACCTCAATCAAACAAATATGCATTCCTACCTGGCCCAGTTCCATTTTGCTAAGCTCTGGGAGAATAAGGGGGAGAAGCACATCACAGTAAGTTCTGCCAATGATGTCCCTGCAAACTTGACTTGTCACACAATTGTCATTACCTTTGTATATCATAAATGAATTGCTCTAAATGCCTGCAATTTCAAGAATTTCTCCAAGTACAAATGGGTGACGGGAGATTACAGAATCTGTACAGAAATTGTCAACATTTTCTAAAAAACAATAGTTTTTTAAAAAGCCATGATGAATACAGAAAAGGTGAAATTTATAGGACAAACAGTGCTCATCTATATTTTTTAATCAGAAAAGGAACACGCCCATGTAACACTGCTTAGAACCCTGTAAAAATTCCCATTTCCTCTTTACTTGATATTCCAAATGCTGGAGCTACGCTAAAGGCATTCCCTCTGTGTGCTTCTCAAATCCCAAACTAAACAAGTGAATGTTCTCAAGCCCTGGAATCTGTCACTTTCCAAAAGACTACACATTTCAACCATTACGAAATTGCAAAAGGCTTTCATGCAAGCAAGCAGAGACCTTGAAACAAGAGGGCCAGCTTAAACGTGCATTTCCCCAGTGGGAAGAGAGAGCACACACACACTGGAGTGTGGCCAGCTGCCAGAGTGGAATAAACAAACCGAGGGACAGACTGAGCACCGGGCCCTGCTGTTGCCCGACTATTTGTAGCGGGATTAAGCTGCTGCTTACGCAAGACTGGCCTGGGACTGCAGGAAAACGTGCAAACCTTTACAGAGAGCAATCGCAAATATTGACTATTTAGAGCACTTAGAACAAATGGCTCAGTGGACATACTTCTGAGCCCTCACAAACAGGCTGGACTTTCCTTCTGATCTTGGATGCAGTGAGGCTGGGAGAAGGGAAAGCCTGACTGTGCCTTTAATAAAATGTGCAGTCTTTCGCTTCAAAAATCACCATTGCCATGTTGGACCGAGAAATGGCCAAATGACTGTACTATCCTTTGACAGATCAATTATCTTTACTTTAGAAGTAAAGACCTTCAGTAAAGAGCACTCTGATATTAGCTGACAAGTACATACACCTGAACAGAGAGTAGAAAATGTTCCTTTTCCTTAAAGGATCATCTCAGTCTAGTCGCTGGAAAGAACCTTCTTATGATGGCTAACAACTTATAATGATTAAAGAAAATCCTTGACAATCAAAACTCAGAAATTTTCCAGAGCTTTAAATTAGTTTACATCTTAGTAAAAAAAAAAAAATTGTATTATTCATGTTGTCAGGAAAAAATATAAGTTTAACACCAATCAAAATAAATGGTTTAGTGGGGCTTCCCTGGTGGCACAATGGTTAAGAATCTGCCTGCTGATGCAGGGGACACGGGTTCGAGCCCTGGTCCAGGAAGATCCCACACACCGCGGAGTAACTATGCCCACGCGCCACAACTACTGAGCCTGCGCTCTAGAGCCCGTGAGCCACAACTACTGAGCCCACGAGCCACAACTACTGAAGCCCACGCTCCTAGAGCCCATGCTCCACAACAAGAGAAACCACTGCAATGAGAAGCCTGCGCACCGCAACAAAAGAGTAGCCCCCACTCGCTGCAACTAGAGAAAGCCCGCGTGCAGCAACAAAGACTCAACACAGCCAAAAATAATAAATAAATAAATAAATAAAATTTTTAAAATAAATGGTTTAGTAATTAAAAACAATTTTTAACTAAAGTTGTGTTTAAAAGCAAGTGTCATAGATGAATGGATGAAGAAGATGTGGCACATATATACAATGGAATATTACTCAGCCATAAAAAGAAACGAAATTGAGTTATTTGTAGTGAGGTGGATGGACCTAGAGTCTGTCGTACAGAGTGAAGTAAGTCAGAAAGAGAAAAACAAATACCGTATGCTAACACATATATATGGAATCTGAAAAACAAAAAAAAAATGGTTATGAAGAACCTAGGGGCAGGACGGGAATAAAGACGCAGACATGCTAGAGAATGGACTTGAGGACACAGGGAAGAGTAAGGGTAAGCTGGGACAAAGTGAGAGAGTGGCATGGACATATATACACTACCAAATGTAAAATAGATAGCTAGTGGGAAGCAGCCGCATAGCACAAGGAGATCAGCTTGGTGCTTTGTGACCACCTAGAGGGGTCAGATAGGGAGGGTGGGAGGGAGGGAGACGCAAGAGGGAGGAGATACGGGGATATATGTAGACGTATAGCTGATTCACTTTGTTATACAGCAGAAACTAACGACAATGTAAAGCAATTATACTCCAATAAAGATGTTAAAAAAAACCCATTAAAAACAGATGCTTAAGTCAATAAAATAGTTGAGCCAAGTGAACTCAAAAAATAAAAAATAAAAAAAATAAAAGCAAGTGTCATTTTTTTAGTCTGCTATTTTTCCTTTCATAATATTTTTGAAAAGCCATAAAAAAGAACAAAATAATGCCATTTGCAGCAACATAGATGGACCTAGAGATTGTCCATACTGAGTGAAGTAAGACACAGAAAGACAAATATCATATGATATCACTTGTAAGTGGAATCTTAAAAAAGGGTATAAACGAACTTAGTTACAAAACAGAAGTAGAGTCACAGATGTAGAAAATAAACTTATGGTTACCAAGGGGGAAAGGTGGTGGACGGGATAAACTGGGAGACTGGGAGTGACATATACACACTACTATATATAAAGTAGATAACTAATAAGGAGCTACTGTATAGCACAGGGATCTCTACTCAATACTCTGTAATGGCCTATATGGGAAAAGAATCTAAAAAAGTGTGGATATATGTATATGTATAACAGATTCACTTTGCTGTACACCTGAAACTAACACTACATTGCAGATCAACTATACCCCAATAAAAATTTAAAATAAAATAAAAATTTTTTTAAATGTACTACATAACATTATTTAAGTCCAGAAGTAGTACTCAGTCGACATCACTGTAATTCACAACGCTACTTCACTTACTTGTTGCTTGATTCTGGGGTTCCATCTAATGTAGTAATTCACCCAAAGTTCCAAGTGACGCATACTGGCAACTGGATATAAAACTCGATTGATTTCTTTAGTGTAGAAGGGATTTTTGAATTTGTCTTTATTACTGTTTATCAGCGACCATAAAGAAACAGTTCTTTCTGTAACTTTCTAGAGGAAAGAGAAAGTGGAAAGCCTAAGTAAAAACACACCCCGGTACACAAACCATTTTGCAGGCTGCGGCGATACAGCTGAGCATGATAGCTCAAAAAGCCTTCTGCGCCTGGGAGTGCTGAGCACCACTTCCCAATATTTGCATAGATAATGGCTTGAGAGCCACTGTTTCCGCCTGAAGAGAGAGGGGAAGGATGCTCTAACATTAAATGCAACTCACTGACCTAAGAAGACTATTCCTGGCTAGGGAAAACATGTATGAACAGATGGGCAGTACGCGCTTTTGAATTCAGCAGCAAGAAAAATTATCATAAGATCTCGCTGACTTTTTCCATTTTTGTGTTTGTTAGAACTACAACATCTCAACCTGTGTCTACTTGACAGTAGGCATCTAGACAAAGCGTTATGTTAATCAAACATCCAGATGTTTAATGCATCATGCCAGTATCCAGATATTTGAAACACGTGGATAACTGACTTCACTGAATCTTCAATTTTCAGTCTGGTGTCCATCATCTCATACAGATATTCACATCTTCATTGTTTTTTAACTATAGATTTTTACCCATTTTGATCATAAGTAGAGGAAAATCAAAACTTGGGAAATAAAAATACAAATATTAAAATTACTGAAGGCAGAATTGGAAACTCTTCCTAGTAATGACGTCAAGGAGAAAGGACCAGTAAGCTAAAACTGGAAGCTGAAAAGAACAGCTTGAAATAAGTGACTGAAGAAATTTTTTGAACATACACATTTCGTGAATGTGAACGGTAATAATAGCAGCATAATTTTGCCTTCCTTGGGATCCACCTAAAACTTCATTTGTCCCTTTCTGATGCCACAGTCTACACTGCCTTGTGTTTATTTGCATGCTTGTTTTTATTTTTATACATACACACAGTTGATTTAAAGTCAAACAGCTTGACAAGGTTTGTTATGAAAAAAGTAGTCTCTCACCTTTCTCCCCCAAGCAACTGTGTTTGATTTTTAAAATTGATTTGGTTATTTGGTACTTACCTCCGTACCTGTGAGAAACACCCTTTTCTTGCTACTTGTTGACTATAAAGTTACAGGCATTAACTCCTGACACTGCCACAGTGAGAATGGCTCCTCCCCATCCTGCTGCGCTCACACCTTCTACCCTGCCTCAGACCCCCAGTTTACAGCGTTGCTTTGGTTAGATCCATGTTTAGGGTTTAGATTGCTATGACTCAGCAAATGCTATTCCCAGGTAAGTCATGTCTTTTCTACTCTGATTTCTTTTCCTGTCCTATTTTTGGTTTTGTTTTCCTTTAATTTAACAGCTGTCTATTCTGCTTGCTTACTTCTCCTGGCATCTATCACTCATTCAACCCCAAACTCTTCCTCCAATGTCTTTAAAACTTTGATCAGGACACTCAGCACATCTGGAGTCCCCAGGTGCATCCTGGGTGGAGGGAGCTGCCCCGGCCACCCCCGCGCCATGCACCCAGCTCTCATTCAGGAAGTCTCTTCTGTTTCGCCCTCTGAGGCTTCCCTCTGGCCTCTCTGTGCTGGAGCTCCTGGCTTCCTGAACTCCAAGCAGTCTTCTTTCTTGATGCCACGTGTGTCTGAGGATATGTTTGGTCTACTTCACATCTGGTTGACAGTTGGGTGGCGAGAGGATTCTAGGTTGAAATCATTTTCCTTTAAAATTCGGAAGGCAATGCTCCACTGACTTCTACTTTCCAATATTGCTGCTGAAGAATTCAAAGTCTTCCTGATTTCTGTTTCTTTGCAAATAACCCACTCTTCTTCTCTTTGGAAGCCTGAAGGGTATTTCCTTTCTCCCTGGTGTTCTGAGACTTCACAAAGATGTGCTTTACTGTGGGTCTCTTCTTGTCCACTGTGCCTGGGCACTCGGTAGGCCTTTCAATGTGGAAACTCACACACCTCAATTCTGGGAAATATTCTCACATTATTCCGGTGATTTCCTGCTCTTCTTTCCCTATTTTCTCTTTCTAGAACTCCTATGATTTGGATATTGGACTCCAGAACTGATCTTCTAGTGTTCTTATCTCCATTTTCTACCTGTCTCTATGCCCTACTTTTTGGGAGACTTCAACCTAATCTTACAACTCTTCTGCTGAATTTTAAATTTCTATTGATAGCACATTTTTTTAAATTAATTCATTTATTTCTTTTTGGCTGCGTTGGGTCTTCGTTGCTGCGTGCGGGCTTTCTCTAGTTGCGGCGAGTGGGGGACTACTCTTTGTTGTGGCGCACCAGCTTCTCATTGCGGTGGCTTCTCTTGTTGCGGAGCATGGGCTCTAGGCACAAGGGCTTCAGTAGTTGTGGCTCGCGGGCTCTAGAGCGCAGACTCAGTAGTTGTGGCGCACAGGCTTAGTTGCTCCGCGGCACGTGGGATCTTCCCCAACCAGGGCTCGAACCCGTGTCCCCTGCATTGGCAGGCGGATTCTTAACCACTGCGCCACCAGGGAAGTCCCTGATAGCACGTTTTTAATTTCAAGTTTTCTTATCTCTAAATGTTCCTTCTAAATAATATCCTGTTATTATTTCATGGTACCAATAGTTTCCTATCTTTCTTGGGATATTAACTGATAGCTTCCTGTCTAGGTTTCTCCCCACCCTACATGGTAACTATTTTCTCCAAGCTGTTTTATTTCCCTCCTGCTTGTTGCTATTATGTAAGCTCTGAAGTCATGAGGCTTGTCAACTTGAGCTTCACCATGGGGAAACCTAGCTGTTGGTAATCTTTAGGTCCTTCTTCTTGGGCTAGTCAGCTTCTCTAGAGATGATTCCTTCTTTTTTTTTTCCAAATTGAAGTGTAGTTCACGTACCATAACATTCACCATTTTAAAGTCTACAGTTCACTGGCTTTTAGTACTTTCCCAATGTTGTGCAACTGCCACCTCTATGAAGTTCAAAGACATTTTCATCATCCCCAAAGGAAACCCTGTACACATTAAGAAGTCATTCCCCATTCTCCCCTCCCTCCGGCCCCTGTCAACCACAAATCTGCTTTCTGTCTCTATGGACTTGTTTTCCTGGACATTTCATATAAATGGAATCATACAATATGTGCCTTTTGTGTCTGGCTCTTTCACTTAGCATGTTTTCAAGGTTCATCCATTTGTGGCATGGGTCAGAATGTCATTCCTTTTGATGGCTGAATAATATTCCATTGAATGGATAGACCACATTTAGTTCATCTATTCATCAGCTGATGGACAGTGGGGTTGTTGACGTCTTTTAGCTATTCTGAGTAGGGCTGCCATGAACATCTGTGTCTAAGTTTTTGTTTGAACCCGTTTTCACTCCTCTTGGGTACATACCACTAGCAACATCCAAGGGTTCCATTTTCTCCCCATTCTTGCCAACAGGCTCTCATCTGAAAGATAAGGACCTGCTGCCAGAATGCTGGGAGTGAGCAGGGGACATGGGCTGGGTCTCTCACAGACCAGCTCTTCCCATTCACCTCATCCCCTGAGGACACTCAGGTCCCCAGCCCGGATACCTACTCTCACCCTCTCTCGAGAAGAAACCTCTGTCCTTAACTCCAGAGACAAGTGGAGGTGATCTGGGAAAGCTACCTGCTTATTCTAAACAGACCTTCAGGTTATCTTTTTTGTTTTTTCCCTTCAGGTTATCTTACCCTTCCCTCTTTGCCCCATACGCTGGTACACCTTTGCCCCAGAACCCGAGTCATACGGGGTTGCTGTAACGCAAAGTGGCCTGGTTCTTGGCTTCCCCACCGCTGGTTTGCGAGTCACTTTTCTCAAGTAAAGTTATTTCCCACTTATCTACTAAGTTTCCAGCTTCCAAGTTTGTTGCTGTGTCGCCTTCCTTATTTCCCCCTGTTCTTGTGGGTTTATGCCTTTTAAAAAAAAATTTCCCTTACTGACATTTTTATGGCATTTTGGGAGGGTGACCTTGCATGCCTTTAACAGCAATTCCTACTCCAATAGCCAAGATATGGAAGCAACCTAACTGTCCATCAACAGATGACTGGATAAAGAAGATGTGCTATGTATATACAATGGAATATTACTCAGCCATTAAAGAATGAAATAATGCCATTTGCAGCAAAACGGATGGACCTGCAGGGTATTATGCTAAGTGAAATAAGTCAGACAGAGAACGACAAATACTGTATGTGTCCACTTATATGAGGAATCTATAAAACAAAAGTGAGCAAATGTAACAAAACAGAAACAAACTCACCAATATAGAGAACGAACTGGTGGTTACTAGCGGGGATAGGGAAGGTGGGAGGGGCAAGATAGGGGTAGGGGATTAAGACGTACAAACTATTAGGTATAAAATAAATAAGCTATAAGCTATGTGTAGCACAGGGAAATATAGCTGTTATTTTGTAATAACTTTAAATGGAGTATAATCTATAAAACTATTGAATCACTGTGTTGTACACCTGAAACTTATACAATATTGTAAATCATCTATACCTCAACAAAAGAGTCACTCCTACTCCCTGAAGGCAAAATCAATGTCTTACCCCTGAAATAAACACCACACACTCAATAACCCCTGGTTGAAGTGAAAACGCCCAAGCTTGGGATACAGAATGAGAAACTTTGCCTTAACCACAAACCAAGCTATCAAATTCTTTGTTATTTCACAGCAGACTAAACACATTTTGGTGAGTCTTTAACTAAAAAGATGTTAAAGATGTTAAGCACTCACCTGTTTCTCTCGAGCGGATTCACAGTTGTATAAGAAAGTACCGAAGCGGCAACTATACAGATGATCCAAAATTACAATCAAAAACCGTTCATTGAATTCAAAAGCTGTAGGGAACTAGACAAAAACAAACAAGCAAACAATGCATGAAAACTTGGGGCTGATCTCGCATAGAGCTGAGAAGAGGTGCATTAATGTTCCAGGAGGACAGCTGAGGCTGTGGTCTGTGGCGCACTACAGCTCACCTGTTGGTGCTTTGCACAGGGCTGAAGAGCTTAACTGAGCGTCAAGTAAAGGAATAAAGAGGGAAAAAGGGAAAATAAGCCCATTTTCTGGGCTCTCCTGAGCGTACAGGACACACAGGATGGTTTAATTATTTATGGTAGTCTAAGGTAGCAGACACGCCTATACACAAATGCCAGCGTAGGATGAATTGAAAAAGACGACTTGCTATTGTCAATTATGCTGCTCCTCCATTAGCAGAGAGAGTACAGTTAAATATTAAAATTTTAAAACTTTATTATGAAAACTCCCAGTCAATATAAATAGTAGTGAGAATAAAAAAAGTGAACCCCGTGTACCCATCACCCGGCTTCAACAATTATTTGCACGTGGCCAAACTTGTTGCATCTCTATCTCTACCCTGTGTTACTCTGAGGCAAATCCCAGATATTATATCAAAATATTTAAACATTAAGTCAGATGTATTTTCATCCTAATATCCCTTACCTGTTTTGACATCTGCCATACACAATCAATAAACTGGAGAAAAATAGGAGATCGGTCAGCGTCGGCGTGGTTTTTGTCGCCATGACCTATTCTCTGAAAGGAAGTGATGATTTGTTTTAATCTCTGGGTACAAAACTGAGGAAGCATATAACTCACAAAATGTGACAATCACAACTCAGCAATCTGCGTTCCAAACGCCAAGCTTCTCAGAGAGTGAATAGTATTTTTTTTCCCATGGCAATACAGAAAATAACGTATGGTTTCAAAGTAACGGAAATTAAGTATATAAACTTCTATAATATATCAATACAAACTGAGAAAGCATCATGATGCTATGTGAACATGACAACTATTTTATCCGATTGGAATTTTGTACAAGTCGTGGGCAGCTGCAGGTAGAGTTAAGTTACCAGTTGCTAAGGGACCAATCCCAAAGTTTCAAGTCTTGAAACCATGTCCAAAAGGGTGTGATTATTATAATTAAAAGTTCTTTAAAAAAAGATTCTTTCTCAAAAACAAGACAAAAACCTCACCATTTATTCATTTACTAAACAATGACTCTTTCTACTTGACGATGCCATTCACACTATTTGTGAAATTTAGATGAAGGCTACAAGGCTACACAGCAGTGTTTCTGAAACTGTCTATGGATTCTCTTCATGAGAACCATGTGCGGAACTTGTTCAAAATGCTTATTCAAAGGGTGTCTGGAAACAAGACACCCTTTCAATAGGAAATTTAATTTTAATAGGTTCTTTAGGAAAATAGGAAATAGGAATTTTAATAGGTTCTTTTGGTTTTCAAAAGAAATAGGAATTTTAATAGGTTCTTTTGGTTTTCAAAATGTCTATCAGAGAATAGTAAAAGCCTCAACAGAAAGTCTAGCATTTCTACAAAATATTTGGCTCTAATAGTTATAATATTAGCTGAGAAAGGAGTATCTTCCTTCTTTTGCACAATTTCAATTTAAACACTTTTTGTATTACTTTCAAGCGAAACTGTAAATAGCGCAGATGGACAAACATGTCTCCTAAAAAGACTGGCTAAACCCAAGGCGTCACACGTTTTCAAACCTGCAGAGTGTTTTTTATTACACTCCTCAGATTTTCTTTTTAAAAGGAAATCACTGGTTTCACAAATAGTTTTTTTAATCCCAGACAGTGGTGATCAGACATTTAAAAAACTAGCTTTATTGTTTACTTACAGATGCGAATTTATGTCCAAAACTGATCCATTCTTTTTGGACCAATATTTCAAAGCCCTCGATGCTCCGGTAATAACTGTCCAACATCAGCATGGCCAGGGACGTCAGCTGGGCAGTCCTGTCCCATCCGTCGCTGCAGTGCACCACCACCGAGCTCTTCCCTGAAGAAACCCTGTCTGCGACCTGGATGGCTCCCGTCAAAACGAGCTGCCAAAGAAAAACATGCGAGTCAGTAGCTAGCTGGAAGGGACTGCTTAGATTTGAACTTACAGCTTTTAGCCCTAGTTAAAGTCCGTTTTAAAATACTATTAACGTCTAGAACAGAAAGAGTTCTGAAAACGGAAGGCCAGAAGCTGCAGGGTCTGTTGCTTTTCCTCTATAGAAACTGCCTTCGAATGCAAGTAGGTATTAAAAAGACAAATACACGAAAAGCCAAACTGCATTTCAAGCTTTCTTTCACATATGTGATTGTACGAGTTCACTAGGGCTGTCGTAACAAAGTCACACAGACTGGGTGGCTTAAATGACAGAAATGTATTATCTCCCATTTCTGGAGGCTGGAAGTCCAAGATCAAGGTGTGGGCAGGGTCATGCGCCCTCTGAAGGCTCTAGGGAAGGACCTGTTCCAGGCCTGTCTCAAAGCTTCTGGTAGTTCCTTGCCTTCTGGCAGCATAACTCCAATCTTCAGATGGTATTTTCCCTGAGCATGTATCTGTGTCCAAATTTCCCCTTTTCATAAGGACACCAGCCTTATCGAATGAAGGGCCCACCCTATTCCAGTCAGACCTCATCTTAACCAACCACATCTGCAGTGACCCTATTTGCAAATAAGGTCACACCCTAAGGTACTGGGGGTCAGGACGTCAACATATAAACTTTGGGAGGACACAGTGCAACCCATAACAGTGATCACATTAGAAAAATCACTGGCCCAAGAAGTCCAGTCTAGACCTTAAAGGCATGATACAATGGAAGTCACCTTCTGGCCTTTAAATTGACAAGATATGAACTCTTATGTGGCTCATAAATAGCAGAATCCTTACCTAAAGATAAACTGACAGCCTCTGGTAGAAATTTGAGACCTAGCAGTGACTAAATGTATGCATACAAAGAGCTACTGCTCTGATGTCATTTTTTGATGATTTAAGTATTTACAGAAGTATACTTTACAAACAGTAGAATTTACCTGTAAGTGTACACTTCGATAAGGTTTAATAAATTTATACAGTTTTGCGACCATCACCACCATCCAGTGGCACAGCAGTTCTATTACCCAAAATAGTTCCGGGTGCCAATCTCTGTTCCCACCCTCAGCCCCAGACAACCACTGATTTGCTTTCTGTCTCTACAGTTTTGCCTTTACTAGAAATTTCATAGAAATGGAATTCTACATTAGGTGGTCTTTTATGTCTGGCTTCTTTCACTCACAGAATGTTTTCGAGGTTCATCCATGTTGTAGCCTGTACTGGTTAGGCTCCATGACCACAGGCCTGGGTTTGAAACCTCACTCCATTTTCAACATGTCTCACCTTGAGCCAGTCACATAACTGTGGTTCTTTTCTTGCTCAAGTGAGGAGTGAATGGTACCCCCAACCAGTATATTTACCTTTTCAGACCTGTGTGGTTATTTCCTTTAAAAAAGTAAAACCACCTACGCAGTGGTTAAGAATCCACCTGCCAATGCAGGGGACACGGGTTCGAGCCCTGGTCTGGGAAAATCCCACATGCCGCGGAGCAACTAAGCCTGTGAGCCACAACTACTGAGCCTGCGCTCTAGAGCCCTCGAGCCACAACTACTGAGCCCACGCGCTGCAACTAGTGAAGCCACAACTACTGAGCCTGCGCTCTAGAGCCCTCGAGCCACAACTACTGAGCCCACACGCTGCAACTGGTGAAGCCTGTGAGCTCTACAGCCTGTGCTCCACAACAAGAGAAGCCACCGCAATGAGAAGCCCACACACCGCAACGAAGAGCAGCCCCCGCTCGCCGCAACTAGAGAAAGCCCGCGCGCAGCAACGAAGACCCAACGCAGCCAAAAAATAAATTAATTAAAAAAAAAAATTTAGGGCTTCCCTGGTGGCACAGTGGTTGAGAATCTGCCTGCCAATGCAGGGGACACGGGTTCGAGCCCTGGTCTGGGAAGATCCCACATGCCGCGGCGCAACTAGGCCCGTGAGCCACAATTACTGAGCCTGCGCGTCTGGAGCCTGTGCTCCGCAACAAGAGAGGCCGCGATAATGAGAGGCCCGCGCACCGCGATGAAGAGTGGCCCCCGCTTGCCGCAACTAGAGAAAGCCCTCGCACAGAAACGGAGACCCAACACAGCCATAAATAAATAAATAAATAAATAAAATTAAAAAAAAAATTTAAACCCACCTAAACTGTATCTTTTTGCTTTGTCTATAAAAAGCCCTTGAAGAGCCATTCTCAAAATCTACAGAAAAGTTATAAAGGTACTACAGAAGGTTCCCATATACTCGACCCAATTTCCCCTATTACTGACATCTTAGAATAGTATGGTACATCTGTCACAACTATGAACCAATATAGATATATTATTAAATTATTAATAAACTTAATTTTAACGAAGGCCATGCTTTATTCATATTTCCTTAGTTTTTACCTAATGTTCTCTTATTCTAGTCCAGAATCCTACCCAGGATACCATATTACATTTAGTTGTCACAATTAGATTTTTTGCAATTCATTTTTGAGGATGATAAATTATGAAAAAAAACCCAAAAGTTCAAGAGACTAACTAAAATTATAACTCCTATCAAGTTGGAAAATAAATTTTGACTAGAAAACACTCTATCTTAATAATTCACCTATTTAAGGTTGGCTTTTTGTTTGTTTATAGAACTAAATGGTGACTTCTAAAATTGTTAGTTCCCTCACATAACTTCAAGTACTTTTTTTTTTTAATATTTTATTTTGAAAATATGTATATGTCATTTTCAAGTACTTTTTTTAAAAATTATTATTTATTTTATCTATTTATTTTTGGCTGCGTTGGGTCTTTGTTGCTGCGCACGGGCTTTCTCTAGTTGCAGCGAGCGGGGGCTACTCTTCGTTGCGGTGCGTGGGCTTCTCATTGCGGTGGCTTCTCTTGTTGTGGAGCATGGGCTCTGGGCGTGCAGGCTTCAGTAGTTGTGGCACAAGGGCTCAGTAGTTGCGGCTCGCGGGCGCTAGAGCACAGGCTCAGTAGTTGTGGCGCACGGGCTTAGTTGCTCCGCGGCATGTGGGATCTTCCCGGGCCAGGGATCGAACCTGTGTCCCCTGCATTGGCAGGCAGATTCTTAACCACTGTGCCACCAGGGAAGTCCCAACTTCAAGTACTTTTAAAAGAATGGAGGTTTTTGATGCCTCTATCAAGATGAAGGATTGAGTATAATAAAAACACAAAACTCATTCTTTAAACAAAGTCAATTTGAGATAAGTTTCAATAAAAACAATTGCTCTAGGTTCTTGAGGGTCATACCCAGTAATGGTTCAATAATAAATTATCTACTCCTAAATAAACCTGGGTGAAAGGCTCAACTACTTGCTATTGACGAGTTGGAAAGTGACATCTCTACAAACTCTAAAAAATATTCTGGAGATAATATTGTGAAATCTTTAATTTAGGTAAGCAAATTGTAAAGAAACACAAAATTGTCAAATGTAGAGCCATATACAACAAATATTCTCTCTCTCACTGTTCAGTTTTTTTTTTAATTTAAGGAATCAAAAAAATTTCCTGATCCACTAAACCATTACTTTCTTTTTTATATATGTGTATCTTTTTTCAAAAAAATATACTTGCCTTGATATGTTCCAACCAGTGAGTAGATTCTAAACTGGACAACCAGTGAGATTCTTCCACATTAGGATAAACAATGTCTTTGACTTTTTTCAAAGATTCTCGCATGACATGAATGTTATGAATGTCTAAGAAGAAAAGTTCGGCGTTATGATATGCATCATCACTTTCATATCCTCCTCCTGTTGCCTAAGAAACAGTAAGATACACAAAACAGTAAGTTGGGTTTTCTATTTCTTCAGTAACTTACACAAATATTTCAAAGGTTATTGGTCCTCCAAATCTCAACCTAAAAACTTGCAACTTAGATACAATCATTGATGTGACCTGACTTCCTATCTGACACTAGGCCTCAACAACATTAGTCACACTTTGAGCTAGGGAAAAAAGATGGCGAGCTGGCAATTTCCTGAGGATCTGTATTTGCGAGAAAAAGTCATTTTCAAAATGTTCTATAATTACTAGCTCTTCTTCCAGATCTGGAAAGGCAAGAGCAGGGTGTGAATGGTCGCTGTCTTCCATCGGATTTGAACAGTGCTCTTCAGGGGCAGGCTCCCACGGGACTGGATGGGTAGAGGAAAACGACAGGCTTTGGAGACAGACAGACCCAGGTCGATAGCTCAGTTTCAGCCCCTCTTTGCTGTGTGATCTGGGGCAAGGCACTTAACCTCTCTGCGCCTCAATGTTGTCTCCTGTAGAACAGGGGATACTACTACCTAGGTCTCATAAGATTAAAAGGAGCCAGGCTCTATAACAGCTAACACCAGCCACCATTTAATGAGCCCCTCTGACATCCCAGATACTGTGATTCTTGCTTTACATAATTTTATCTAACTCTTACAGCAATGCTGCAAGACAGGTATTACTATCTCCATTTTGAAAATGAGAAGAGATGCTATTTAACTACCCCCAAAGTCAGAGGTAAGCAGCAGAATTTAAGTCATCTGACTTCACAGCCTGAACCTTTTCTAGTGCCCCATGACTGTCTGTGTGCTATGCAAACACCAGGGACAGCGCTGCACGTGGTGGGCCCTCGAGGGACAAAAGGTTTCAAGTGGGGACGAGATGGCTACCACCTGCCGCGGCGCCTACCAGCATCCACCCGCTAGGGTGGGCGTCACTTCCCTTTCACAGGGTCGTGAAGATGCCCGTTTTCCACGAAGACAAAAAGAAACGCTCCAGCTTTGTTTAGGAACCTGGCTGCATTCTGCTTAATGCTTTAAAATGCCATGGAACATGTGGCCTCTGGCCTTTTAAGAAAAAGTTGAATTATTCACGGACCTGCGAAGAAAGCACGCTGAAATGGAAGGATGCTAATTAACATCATAAAAACATATGAATATGTAAACTCACCAGTAAAGGTAAATAAATAGTCAAAGCCAAGTTGTACTATCTTGGCAGTGCCTGCAGGGAACGGACAGACAAGCGACATGCCTGCCATTGCCACGGAATACCTCTTCTCTTTTCATTTACAATAGAAGGAATATAAACTTGTAGCTCGGGACAGAAGGGCCAACACATCCTATGGTTTTTTTCCGGGGTTAGTCACAGAGAAGGTTTCCTGCAGTAGAAGTAAGGCTACCACTTGAACTTCAAACCTGGAGACCTATGTACAAGCCAGAAGCCTTGATCTCCACAGACTCTAGGTAAGAAATTGTACTTTATTTAGACAGAAATGTGTTTTTAAAGCTTGCTGCAAATGGCATCAGTAGTAAGTAGACAATAAACGTTCACTTTGTTGTTTTTAAATAGTTATCAGCTAATGAATCCATATACAAATGGGTCATATTCCCCTCTCCTTGGTTACCCCTACCTCAGGGAATAACACCTTGCAGCTGCCATCAGAGGTCACAACAGAGGTGCACCTATCCCCCTGGCAGTCACTGTTGTGAACTGGATCTGCAAGCCTCTCACACAACGATGACACACGTTACCCTCCCACGGACACATGACCTGTTTCTCTGTACATGTGGTTTGTAAACAGTTAGTGATTTTCAAAGACATTCCTAACTCTGGAGCTTCTTTCATAGATCACTGAAGATGATAGGAGGAAAAAGTAATAACTCATTGCCAAAGTTTCTGCCAAAAACAGACATTGACACAGTCCCACTTTAATTCATCACAGGCTGCTGGATCTTATCTGCCTCTAGGTTTCCTTTGTTTGTTTTTTTGTTTCATTTAAAATGGTGCAGTGTTGCTTGTTACATTATGGGGTTGTAAATTTCTAAATATCCACAAGGGCAGAACAATTAGGTCCAAAGAGGAGAGAATTCAGAAGGGTAAAAATCAATTAGTCAAGCATAGACTGAGTTCCCAAAAGTTCAAATTCCACATCTCTGATTAGTTTTGAAGTTTTCTTTTCAGTTCTCTTCAACAAAAAAGAACAACCCACATTACCTAGTACAACCACGTACACAGCCTGTTGCTATGGATACAGATGACTAGGAAGACACAGCCGAGGGAGGAGGGGAACCTGAGTGTGTTTTTTTTATAGAATGATGCACAGATCTTTCAAGCCTAGGTTTTTTTCCTTAATTTTTTCCTTCCCTTCATTCCTAAATGGACTAGAAACACAGCCGTATTTCCTGAGTGTTAAAAAGGCATTCAAGAATTCTACTGCTACAACAATGAGCTTTAGAGTTAATACAATAAAGTTATTCATTTTATATATTTTAAAATATTCTTTCTAAATACCCCATTGTAATGTTATATGATATCTGTTTCAGGCTAAATGTATACATGGAAATACTTCATTTTATACATGTATTCAACTCTGAATTATACCTGAAGGATAGCAGGAACAGAAATATAAAGGTAAGGATAATACAACAAGATATTCATATTTAGACTTAATTTCCTAAATGTTGTCTTGTATTTCCTAACCTATTTATCGATTTCACTGCCTGATTGCTTTACAAATAATTTCAATATCAGTTTTGTTATGTAAAACAAAACCAACTGCAGTAACAAATACCGGGTCCAAAAGTAAATGTGTAAGGTGCACAATCTGTGTGCAAATAATTATGAGTGGAGCCCCACACATGTGCCTGTGTAGACAGACATCACAGGGTCCATTTAGGAAGCTACTGCATCTATCTGAGCTGCTTGAGGACTTGTTTTGCTTTCAGATTCTTGTCTTGTGCTCTGAATAATTGAAGATGCCAGATAAATGACCTTGGGATAAGCAAAATATTCAAGATGATGAAATTTAAGCCTACATCTGACAAGAAGCCATACATCTGAAAGGTGGAATGGGGCAGGCCCACTGTGAATACTTATAAGTGACAGCTGGCAATGGGAGAAGGAAAGGAAAAAAAAAAAAACAAAACAAAAAGGTGAAACTGAATGTCAAAGGTATTTCTGAATCTTGGGCCCTGTAGTGCAGGGGCAAACAGCCTTCCACCTTGAGCATCTGCTGAGGGGTCCTGCAGGCAACACTGCCTTGTCATTCAACTTTAGGGGCAGTCTGCATACTCTACTTAAGAAGGCCAAGAAGACCCTTGAGACAGATTTCTTTGAAAATATTACCATTATGTGTGTAACTGTAAAATTCACATACATGGATCTACTCATTTCTTGGATTGTCTCATATAAATGAGAACACACATTTCTGAGTATAGTGAAGAGAATGCTTAGATAAAGCTACAAATTTAGGATTTTAACAATTACAGCTTCCCACAATCCTCACAGATGCCTCACTAGTGTATACACTGAGAATGACTGTCAACAGCCTAAAGGGCTCTAAAGAGATTCTAACTCTTTCCCAAGTTCACTACAGCTCTAGACTTCTAGTTTACCTAAAGCTTATTTTCATTTGGTTTTAATGTATTCAACTTTTAAGATATGTTTTGTGATTAAACCTACTTTCTACGTTCAGTGAACTCGTTTTCCTCTTTAAGCGAAGTTTAATTTAAACCCACATGTTGATACGCCATGGCAACAACCTTCATGTAGAACACTGCACACTGTACGTAAGGCAAGTTTCTACCATGTCATTAAATATACTTACCTTGTTGGCCACTGCATTTACATTGGGTCTAGCATCATAGATTGTGAGTTTGTTAATTTGTCTATTCGTCTCCCTGATGACGTCGAGATATTTCTCATCATCTTTATTTCGTTTACCACTCATACCAACAAGAGGCTGACTACAACGCACGATGACCGTCTTGTTTTCTGGATGAATCCATGACAGCACCTACGGTTGGTTCAGAAATTTTAAGCTATCGAGAAAGAACCAAATGTCAAAACAATTAAAACTATAAAAAAAAGAGAGCACTAACAATCATGATGAAGTGAATCTCATTTTGCTGAAACGGGATGCTTGTTCACCTGCCATTTCCATGTGTGCCCAGAAACACACATTTAACGATGATGACTATTCAGAGCCAATGAGAATAACCAATTGCTTTACTGGTCTTTTCTTAATTCGCACCACATCTAAAAACATTAAATGCTTACCTAAAAATAGTTATATCACTTAAAGGAAACAGAAAGCTTCAGATATTTTATTTCAGTCCTGTAGCTTGCACTGGATTTGTCATCACCCAGAAACAGCTTTAGCAAAAGGTGAGAGGTAAAGAAAACCACCCCGGTACCTCACATCTGCAGGTCATTTTCCCAACAGTCTCAATTCTAGAATCTAACACAGGGGCTTGAAAACCCAAAGGAAGCAAACAGGATCTCAGGACAGCCAAAGAGCTGCCAGAGTCTCCACAATGAAGCTTGGACACCCGCCTCCTGGGAGAGCTCTGAGCCTTTACTCAGAATCAACCTTCTCCAATTTTACACACAATCCCAGCACACTTGCTACCTGGTCTCTCAGTTCATAGCACCTGAGAAACAAGACCTGTAAAAGGAAGCTAAAAATGTAATAGAGCAAAAGCTACAGAACTGTCCACTTTCAATGAATGAATTGTTTCATAGATGAATTCTATCTCAATAAAGCTGTTAGAAGAGAAAAATAAAATAAAATAAACAGAAGCGGGAAGGTAAGTGTGGTGGGTGACAGCATGTGCTCCGGGGCAGGCGCACCTCTGAGGTGGCTCTGACCTGGGCACTGAGTTCACAGCCTCTGTAGCGTCCTTTCCCTCTTTCATCAAATGCGGAGCCACGTGACAGCATGACGCTGCTGGGCGGATGAATGGAGAACGCATGTACCCAGCACAGGGTACGAAAACCCATGAAAAGCAGACACAAGAACCCCAGAAGCACAAGTGTTCGAGCTCACTTAATACAAGGCCAAGTACGCTGTGGTCTTTGAAGTCACCTCCCCACTATGGCAAATGACGAGCACTGATGTTCATAAAAATCACTGTGTATAATAATGACAACACGTTAGTGAGAAAAGATTATATGATAATACGAATGAATACTCATTCAATTGAGTCTCTGTGCCTGCCAGGGCCCAGTCAAAATACCACTGTGGCCCCCAACTAAGAGTCCAAAGGCTCAGGACTGGGAGGCCTGGGCACAAGTGCTGGCCTCCCTCAACCTCCATTTTCTAATCTACAACGTGGAGGTGAGACCTGCCCTGCCCACCTCCTATGGCTTTGTCTCCAAGAGGGAAAAGACGTGAGATCGCTTTTAAGTATCTATGTATTTTTAATTTTTTTCAGGTTTATTGACATATACTTGACCTATAACACTATGTAAATTTAAGGTCTACAACATGTTGATTTGATACAAGATCATTCTTTTTTTTTTAAATTTTATTTATTTATTTATTTATTTTTGGCTGCATTGGGTCTTTGTTGCTGCGCGCGGGCTTTCTCTAGTTGTGGCGAGTGGGGGCTACTCTTCTTTGCGGTGAACAGGCTTCTCACTGCAGTGGTTTCTCTTGTTGTGGAGCACGGGCTCTGGGCATGTGGGCTTCAGTAGTTGTGGCGTGCGGGCTTCAGTAGTTGTGGCACTCGGGCTCAGTAGTTGTGGCTTGCAGGCTCTAGAGCGCTGGCTCAGTAGTTGTGGCGCACAGGCTTAGTTGCTCCGCGGCATGTGGGATCTTCCCAGACCAGGGATCGAACCCGTGTCCCCTGCATTGGCAGGCAGATTCTTAACCACTGTGCCACCAGGGAAGTCCCCACTCTTTTTTTGGGGGGCCGCGCTGGGCAGCTTGTGGGATCTTAGTTCCCCAACATAAGGCTGGAACCTGGGCCCTCGGCAGTGAAAGCGTGGAGTCATAACCACTTGACCACCAGGGAATTCCCGATATGAGATCACTTTTAAAAGAGCAAATCGCTGCACATACAAGACAGTTATTATTTGATAAAGACCCTCATCAAGTTTTAAATTTAAATCAGGTCATATGCAAGAAACTGCCCTGTTCCCCCCGTGCCCTCCGTTCTTCTGCCCTTCTTCTCTCTGCTTGGGAGATTTAAGACTGGAATCACCAGGCCATGTTAAGAAATGCTATTCTTACGAGTTGTTTCACCTCTTACCTGCTTTTTCTTTTGGGATCTCAACTACCTTTATAAAAAGGATGCTTGCTATATAGCTGACCAGGTACAAGTAATGCAAATTTCACAACATCAACTACCATGAGTCCTTTTAAAGTATGTGCTACTATATTAGGCTATTCTTTTTGAAGTTAATATGTAGAAGCCATAAATAATTAAGGATGTACACAAATATTTAGCCACCAAAAGATGTTTATCACAGCACTGTTTATAATAGGAATAGAAAACTGATGGACAGTTTTCTGTCAATCTACACAGTACATCTACACACTGGCACATGAACAGAGAGTCATCGGTGTAGAAAAAGCAGATTGAGACATAAACCACAGAATAATTTCCTTTTTTTCAAATAAAAATATGTATGCATAGAAGGAAGTCTGGAAGCACATAACTGTGGATCTCACTAGGTGGCAGTCTCCTTTAGGCTTACCAGTATTTTTGTAAGTGTCTAAAATAAATATGTATTACTTACATGTTAAAGAATTCGATAACATTAAGACCAACCTGTTTGAGAACAAAGGAGTATGTATCCATTAATGGGAACACTAATGCATGTGGATTATTTTGTTATTCAGTGATATTTTATAATACTCTGCATCTTATTTATGGACAACATAACAAGACTGCTTTCTCATCAATGCTTTTTGTATCTTTACATGGCTTTTTTTTTAAAAAAAAGAACTGAATATCAAATATTAATGATTTCATATCAAAAGCAAATATATTTCCTGGGTTATAGTCAAGAGTCAGGTGGTTAGAAGGTATATCAGAAAGAGTACATTATCTATTACTAGATATTATTAAGCATGGTAATCTATAAAGATAGAGAGGTGATGGACAGCTTAACCTTAGTTTTTTGTTTTTGTTTTTTTTAAAATAAATTTATTTATTATTTATTTATTTATTTATTTTTGGCTGTGTTGGGTCTTCGTTTCTGTGCGAGGGCTTTCTCTAGTTGCGGCGAGCAGGGGCTACTCTTCTTCGCGGTGCGTGTGCTTCTCATTGTCGTGGCTTCTCTTGTTGCGGAGCACAGGCTCTAGACGCAGGCTCAGTAGTTGTGCCTCACGGGCTTAGTTGCTCGGCGGCATGCGGGATCTTCCCAGACCAGGGCTCGAACCCGTGTCCCCTGCATTGGCAGGCAGATTCTTTTTTTTTTTTTTTTTGGCAGGCAGATTCTTAACCACTGCGCCACCAGGGAAGCCCAACCTTAGTTTTTTTTAGGAAAAATAAACGCAAATTGGTGGCCATCACAAAGTAAGAAGGATCAATAAAATGGCTAAGTAAAAAGCTAAGCATTCTATTTGCTCTACAGTGGGCTCCCATTCACTCAGAACCGGGGGAACCACTGGATCAAGATGGCAGCCTGAGCACAGTGGACTGGGTTGTTTCATTTCCTCTCCTACCCCCGATCCCGTGAAATTCACACACACACACACACGCACGCACACACAGTAGATGTTCAATAAATATTAATTGAATGAAGGAGTGAACAAAATCAATTCACACTATCCTAGCCCAGTTCTCCTGTGGGTGAGGCATGGATTAGCAAGACAGCTAGCCAGGGCAGGGGTGGAGCACAAGAGGAGCGAAATGGTAATTCTAGCTTCATTAGCACAGTGTTCTAGCAAAATGAGCTAAAGAACATACTTTCAAGTATAATATACATCATGAAGATATGAACGGACACTCGTGCTTAGCGAAGCAAGTGCATTAAAAAAGTTACAATTCATATTATGTTGATAGCATAACAAAAGTTTCACACAAATATCCTTTTAGGGACAAAAATGTCTAGACTTGGAAGTTAAAGGCAACATGACATTAAATCTTAATTTTTCAACCCTTGTTTTTCAAAATCAAACCAAAACAAAATAAGACAATGTACTTATTATGACATGCCCTGGAAATTAACAGAGGGGAAAAATTCTCTAAATTTTTAGCCAACAAGATTTATGGACACAGAGTAGACAGGGTGACTCGTACATAAATATTTAAGAACCAAAGACTAATTTATGAACTAGGTCCAGTGATACCATAAATATAGTTTGGGATAGTCTGCACCTGACCCCAGGTTGCTAATGGTATGAAGGCAGCTTACAAACGTGATGAGGAGAGACGAATCCTAATAAAGGTGGTACGTAAAAGCCTATACTCATAGGCTCCATAACATAGGCTAGGGCATGGTTTCCAGCATAACTCAACCGACATTACCCAGAGCCTAACGCCTGTCACTTATTGTGCTACAAAGACACAAGCCACAGAGACCTTGTCCTTCCTTCTTCCTTTCCACCTGGCGTTACCTGTACCCTCTCCTGTATAAGAATTACTTGAGTTCATTCTCTGTCCTTGATTGCGAGCTCCTGGAAGGTAGGTGACGTCTTACTTCTTTCCCCATTTGGCCTGCTGCTTTGCACTCAGAGGACACTTGATAATTATTTGTGTGACTGAAATTCCAAAAGAGTGTTTCTCTGAATTACTTGACTACTGTTCTCATGGAAGAAAAGGCACTCCTTATAGAAAATATTAATTGCAGTACTCACTGGAATTCGATTTCGGGATCTAAAAGTTGCAACTCTCCTGAGATCATCATCTGAGGCACGATATGGAACCACCAAGAGAGCCGGGTAAGTGTCGCACAGTTCATAGCACTTATTAATAAAAGTGATTCTCCAATGGTGATTGGGCAAGCCCTGCAGGAAAAAAGGAAGTCCACGTCAGCACTGATGATTTCATCTCTGGATCTGGCCTTGGATGGGTCTCCTTTCTTCTTTCGAGCAGAATGTGCACGTGCCTCTGACAGCAGGGTAGTAACGGTGTACTGATTTATAGTAAGGGGGCCAGATCGATAATCCAGACAACGTAAGAACACAAGACAAAACACTGGCGGGTTCCAGAATTCTAAACTATCGTTGGTAAATACAAATTCTCTTGAACTTGAGATCTTCCTTGATTTCATGTCAAACTTTTCTCTACTACTTGTACAATAAAGAGAAACCCAAGCTCCTCCCCGACCTGTGCAAACCACCCCACGCCCTAAAGAAAAGTACACTGTGTAATCTTCATCTGTGTCTGATTGAGGGTAAAAAAGAAATCAGGCAACTTCCACTCCCCACTCAAAACAGAGGGAATGCTTTAACCTGCTCCAAAGTAGAAAGAGGCTAAGCTTGTGAAGAAATTCACAGAAGGGAAGTAAGGAAAACCCCTCTGGGGAGGCTCATTTCGCCACCTCCTAAGAGTTTCTTCAATCAAGTGGTTTGGGATGGGTGACTGCTCTATGGGCTGTGTGAGAAATACACTCATCTACATTCTAAGCAGACAGCTAGTGTGACACGGAAGACACCTCCCATCCTATCGCCCACCCACAAAATTGCAGGTACTGTGGACAAGGTCCAGAGGTGGTGGAATAACTCTCTCCCCACGCTCACAAACACACAAGTACACACACAAAAGTGAGCCGTGTGGGTGCTTGCTCTGGGGACGCAAATTGTACCTCGTCTTTAGGTCTGGCCCTATAGAGCTCGGACCAGACAGATGAGTCTGATGTCGAGTCCAATTAGAGAGTTACAAGTCCCATCAGAAAGGTATAAGAAAAAAAGATGGAATATAATGGCATTCTAGAACTAAATACCTTCAAGAGTTCATATATGCATACAAGCTTAAAAACAGGAACTGTTTTGTTTGAAGCTAGAAGCCCTAAAAAGTAAGTCTTAATATTGTCAATAACACTCAAAAACTAAGGTGCAAATATTTTAATACGTAACGCTACAGAGGTCTCCAAAACATGCAAGATGTTTTAATGGTCCTTCTTCTGCCTCCACAACTGACCTAGAATAGAGGTTATTAAAATGAGAGGTACACACAGCCTTCGAAAACTCAACAAACTAAAGCTGATTTCTGGAAGCAACAGGACATACTACCGCATACATGTGCTCTAGAGATAAACTCCCACACCCACACCCTGAGCATCGAATCTTCTTATGAACAGAGGCAAACCACTGATCAAGACTAAACGGGTCACCACAGAGCACTGAGTAGAGTTCCCTGTGCTATAGCTGATTTACTTTGCTGTACAGCAGAAACTAACACAACATTGTAAAATAACTATACTCCAATAAAAATTAATTAAAAAATTAAAAAAAGACTAAACCAGGAAGTCAACCCAGGTGCCTGGTAGTGGAAGCGGTGGCTAGAAGGTTCTTCTCAAGTCTAGGGTTCTGCGATTTTACTTTACATTCACTGGGCTTGATTTGATTCTCAAGCCTCATTCAACAAAACTTCCCAATTACTTTATGAGTAATTTTGTAGAATGAGATTTATGAGTAATTTTGTAGAATGAGAATTATGAAAAGCCTCGTCACAAAACTCCTAACTGTCCTATGATTTGGTTACAACAGAGGTCAAAGTGTAGCTCTTGTTCCATAACAGGCATGGGAATCTTCTTTAAAATGCAGAGAGACCTTTGCCGCGAACAGCAACAATACACGAAGCCTCCCACTTTATTATTGCAAATAAACATGCATGTGGGTGAAGTTTACTAAGAGGGCAGTAAAGGCAATTCTCATACACATTCATCAAAGCATTCTTGGAAAAGTCATTACAGGAAAACAGTTCTAATTCATTTGAATCTTTAAACTGAAATGAATATAACAGAAATCTAACTGCCAGTAATAGTTAAGCTCCCAAATACATACATACATCATGACATCAACTCCTGAGTAGTAAGGTACAGAAGTCTGGCTTTTCTAGACTCTGAGTATTTGATTCATTTCATGGACAACATATAACGGACGTTCTTCGCGTAGCGGAAGGAAAGAGAACTTAGCCATGCAGCCTTCAGTGCAGCTTGAACATGGCCCTGGGATGAGCCCGTAGGTTCCACAGTACTAGACAGACAGAATGAGCCAGATTATACCACTGCCAGGAAAAATTTATTTAGCAAGGGTGTTACTGATACTCAAAGAGCATGACTGATGGCATATCATCACCAGGCAGGTTTGAGATTCCCCACATCTACAGTATCTACTGACTTACCTGCCTTCTGTATTCTTCAACTGGATTATAAACCATCCATCCATCCACGTCAAACTTTTCTTCATTTAAAAATGCAAATATTGGCTAGAAAAGGCAAAAAAAAAAAAGAAAGAATTTCAAGTTCAGTGTAAAGGAACTAATACTCTATTAATACTACATCCTTTGATTTTTTTTTTTTTTTTACCAGATTTGCCTACCATGAAATCACAACCCCAACTGAGACTTTTAAGCAAGAAATAACAGTGAAAAATTTAGACTAGAGTTACACTACCTTCTATCTTGATTAACAATTGTATATTTTTGAGACCGCAATTTTCTATGGCTACAAACATCTCTTTTGGTGTATTTTTTTAATGCTGTTGCACAAAACTCAGATTTCTAGACCCAAAAATGCCTATCAGTTTTAAGCAGTATTAGCAATCGACGGGTAAAAGACACTAAAATATAAAAGAAAGAGTAAGAAAATTCTTAATTAACTGTTCTCTGCGAATTCGGAATCAATGCCCTGATCTCTGAAACAACAGGCCTCAGGCCTCTCACCTCTCCTCTATGCTCACTCTCAAGGTGACACTGATGAATTTCATGGCTTTGAATACCAACCATACCCTGGTGACTCCTAAATATCTATCGCCCTCCAGCCCCACTGTGATCTGCAGACTTGGCCACTGCAGCCGGCCCCTCCCAGTCTCCCCATTTCAGTAGATGACAGCGCCATCCTTCACACTGACTGAACCCAAAACCTTGGCATTACCCTCGTCACCTCACTGCTACCACCCTGGTGTAAGGCTCTGCCATCTCCACTTGGATTATAATAACACCTCCTAACTGGTCCTCTGCTTTCATCTTTACCTCTAAAGTCAGAGTAATTGTGTCACAACCTAGGTCAGGTCAAATCCTTCCCTTGCCCCAAATCCTCCTGTGGCTTTCCATCTCACTTTGGGTAAAAGTGGAAGTACTTGCCACCTGGCCACGTCCCCCACCACGTCTCTGCTCTTCCTCTTGCTCAATCCACTCCAGCCACGCTGGCTTTCAGTGCCGCTCCCGGAAAGCAACAAGTGCGCACCAATCTCAGGGCCTTTGCACCTGCTGTTCCACTTGTCTGGAATCCTTTGCCCTCATGGTTTCCTCCCTTACTTCTTTCACATCTCTGCTCAAATGTAACCTTAATCAGTGAGCCTTCCTCTGACACATGTTCCCCCACAACAGGACCACCCATTCTCCTTCTCATTTTATTTCCATCACTTCTGACCATTTGACCTATATTTACTTATTTGTTACTGTTGGACCCCTACCGTCCTCCCTCCTAGACCATGGGCTCCATGAAGGCAGACACTTGCTTTTTTTCCCACCCTGGATCCCCAGTAACCGGAACGGTGTCTGGCCCGTGTAGGTGGAATACATATTTGTTGACCGAATGAGGACGGGAAGCCTTATACAGCCCCTGATCAAGCGCTTTCTCTGGAGGCACTTTTCCTCTAAGTATCTTCCTTCCACCCATTTTCCTGTTATCAGCCTGTGGCCTCCAATTCTAGTGTCTCCCTGACCCCAACATTACAGAGAATTTCTGGTAAAGCATCAGTTAGCGGCAACGGTTTTCTGTACTTAAGTGGCAAAGAGGTTTAAGGTGAAAACTGATCAAGATCGTGCTCTCTGGACTGTCTTCTTGAACTTTCCAAAGCATGTGGCACCCTCAGCAGGTCTCAACTCTGGCAGCACTAGGCCCAAGTGCTGTGTATTCTGTGACCGCACATTAGCAATGACGCTGACCTAGCTATGCAATTGAGGCTTTAGGCTGACGGTGAGTCCACAGGAATACTTAATTATTCAGTACTCCCGGGGAAAACAAGTGATTTCTGTTAACTGAAGTTCAACTCAGAGACAGAGGGACTTCTGGTGCAAAGAGCACGGAATCTACAGAACATGTCCAAGCACCCTCCTGGTGACATCTGAGCACGGGATACTGCCCTGGTCAGTACCTGGCCCGGGGAAATACTCAATACTGCTGAACCTTGTGCTGGTGACATACTTGTAGATGACGTAAGGCTGTACTGTCACTCACTTTAGAAGAAAACCTAGAATCTGCTTTCTTGAAATAAGTTCCTGATCTCAACGTGAGTTTTGTTCATTTTTCGGTTTTTAGCTATTTGCATCTTTCCCATGAAACTCAAGCAAATATGGTGGCCTTTTAAGAAGAAAGAATAAAATTGTTCACTCAGAGGCCAGATAAAGCTTTCTCTCCAGAAAAACCATCATGTGTATTAATGCCCAGAGTGTCCTCTGACTTGCCAGCAGCATTTTCAATGTAACTTTCTATTTCTCAATCACTAATAAAGCAACTCCTTCTTTGCTTCAAATATCTATCCTCTTGCGTCTTACATTAAAATTACCAGTAAGTGTAATCTAAGTATACAAAACTGTTATCATCAGAAGATAAAGTTCTGTAGCCCAAACCAAAATTATCCCCATAATTTCTTTAATGTCTGAAAACAAGTCATATAAAAGAATTGTCATTAATATGGGAATGATAGTGTCCTCAAGGTAGCGACCTACCAGGTGGCCTTTCTCATGAAATCAGTCTGCAGTGACACTGAGTGATGTCCACATATATAGGACGAGTGCATGACTGGCATCCTTTACCCGGGAAACGCGCCTATGGGAACTCTATGACGGACAGAGCTTCCAGGAGACTCTTGATGCTAAGAGCCAGACTTGGACCTCAAATATTTCAGGCAAGTTTATGAATCAAATAACAGCCAGATATTTCTTGCCATGAAATACATACCAACACATCTAACACTGAACTGGAGCTTAAGGTGGAAAAGACCAGGTGCTCAAACCAATATTTTAATCATCCAAATAAATCAGCTTACAGTTACAAGAAAACATTTTTTTAAAAAAGCATTACTTGTTAGTTTTTAAAGGAAAACACAATGTAAACACTAAGTTGTCATTAACTCCTTGGCTCTATTGAAGCAAGCCTTCTACCAGAACCAACACTGACAGTTTCTAAAGTTGAATGTACAGGACTTACTTCCCAGATATTTCAATTTTTACCTTATTTCCCTTAAAGATTCAGGTAAGAGAACAAAGCAAGACTTTTAAAACACAAGCTCTCAATAGACTAACATAAAGGTGGATTATTACAAAAAAATTAAAACTACTAAGCATTAAAGCAAGGACAACAGAACCCATTCATCTGTACCTCATTATTAAAAAGTACAAAATTCCCTACAAGTGGTTACTTGTTACAAGGCTAATTACAGCTCTTGCCTGGAAATTGTTAAAACCTAAAGTTAGCGGGTTACGTGTCTTGAGGTTTTTGGCTGTCCTTTATTTTCTTATAGACTCGCAGTTTTTAAGGCTTTGAGTCTTTTAGAACTTGATCCGCGGGTTGACGTTTTCCAGTTGTTCCTAACGACACCCCTGGGTCCGTTGGGACCCTGGTTGGGAAACACAAGTCCCACAGAGGGAACTGCTTCTAGAGACTCTCCCTCCTGAGGGCACGCAGGGAGTCAGGTTCGCCAAGTGGGTGATGACGTGCCCTCGGTGACCCCGTCCCCGCACCCATTTTGCTTCACGGCCTGTGCAGAACCCGAGAAGGATTCAGTCGCAGCTCAGCAAAGCCTCGGGGCAGAGGACGGTTTGCCGAAGGTCAGCGTTCAGCGGGCACTTCCAGAAGCCCTCCTGGCTTTCTCCGGGGGCCTGGGCCCTGCCTCGCCTCTGCCTCGGGACCCTGGGGTGGGGGGCGCTTCCCCGACGTGCCAGGCACTGCCTGTGCCCCAGCTCGCCCCGCTGAACCAGAACCTCCAGGGGGTGATGCCCTGATCCTCAAGGGCCATGGAATACTCCAGAACATGTGGGAATCTTGCCTGAGGGTTCTGTGTGGCCAAGCTTTGGGGGGCTGCTTTACTTTTTTAAAGTGATTTTGCAATAATTATAGATATACGAGAAGTTGCAGAGAAAGGTACAGGGAAGGCCCATGCACCCTTCACCCAGTCTCCCCAATGTGAGCATCTTGCATAACCGGAGCCCAGCATCAAAGCTGGGAAACCGACATCAGGAAACAGACACACTCAAGTGCTCACCCCTGGCTTCAAGTGAGCAGGTCTTCCTTTATTTGGCTCTGTATGAATAATTGGGCATTTCACCAATTCAGATTCCTACTAGTCAAGAGATACCATGCATGGAGTGCATGGAGACTTGAGAGGAGAAAAAAAAAAAAAAAAAAGCAATCGTGTGCATTTTTTCCAGGATTAAAAATAGCACAATGTAACATTTGAAAAATGTTAAAGGACAAAGTTGAGATGAAAATCTCCAATTTCACACTAGGGATAAAAACAGCTCTGACAAAGAGAATGTAACTTGTCTTTTTAACTTAGCTACATTTATCACTGTTATGTCTTGTGGGAGCAAACATCTGAAATGACAGCAAATTTTAGCTTTCACTTAATTAGCCCTTATTTTTAAATGGCACTTATATAAAGATGCACTGACTTGCTTTAAACATCTAGATTGGATTTATTCTTACTGAGTAGAATCTATAAATAATGAGTGATTCATGAGTTTCCTTCTTTGAGGAGGGAGAACTGTCTGTCACCGAATTAGGATTCCCTGATCTCACGACGGCCCCTCGTGGACAGCCTCTTCTCCCAAAGGCTTGTCAAAAGTGTCGTGTCTCAGAAATGGATGTTTGAGAGTCAGATTTATAGAAATTAAAGATCATTCAATAGGGAGACAGTTACAGAAGAAAACAATTTTCACAGTATTGAGGAAAATAAATTGATAAGCTATGTAGATGCAATAGTGCTTTCAAATGATGCTGCCACCACACAAAGGCATGGTCATCAGTGGACACGATTTACTACATCTCTGAAGACCTAGCCTTAAAAATGCAGGAAACTGGTCACTAACTCCTTCCTGATAGAATTTTGGAATGTTGGAACAGGAATCTAAGTGAGCATTTTTTTCTAATTTGATTCCTGAAATTGAAGACATGCGCCTTTTTCAAAGCTTCCATCTACCACTGAAGGAAGCAGCAATGTAAAATTATCTCATTTTCATTTTTTAGATTACACTTAAGAAACAAGACCCCTTCGTCTAAGAAAAATAACTCTTTCATTCAGGTTAGGAGAAAAAGTCTAAAATTTTAAGGAAGAACCATAGGAGGTGCTGAAACTTGGCAGAGTTTATAATTCTAAGTAACAGCTTCACGCTAGATAGGGATTTCAGCCTCTTTTCACACGACTTGACATAGTTAATTCATACAACTGCATCAAAAGTAATTTCATCCAAAAATCTGACAAAAGTCTCATAGGTCAAAAAGCCACTTGCACATGAATCACCATTGCTATTTTTGTTTGCATAAAGAATTCTCCTAGTCCTATTTCTACCACTTTCCCTGGAGAAAATGGCTTTAATATTCTTGAGTCACCCTTACCTTCATATATAAATGTACGTATTCATTTTTTCAGGAAAGGACTACAAAAGGACATTTGAAATGTCATTTGAAAGCATTTTAGAAAAAGGACATTCTTTACTACTTGGCCACAATCATAATCATTTAAGGCTGACATTTCTCAGGGTTCATCCACTGCACCCCGATTCTCACTGTAATTCTCTCTCCCGGCAATTTTGGTCGCATCGATGAAAATGCCAATGATCACAGCCAGTCTCCCAAATAAACCTCTCCCCAGGCCAGAGCTCCAGGTCTTCGTAGCCACCGGCCCCCCAGATACCCATACCTGGTTGTCCCACAGACACCTGCAACTCAGCATAGCCAAAATGGAACTTGCCCTCTCTGCCTCACTCCCCTCCTATGTTCCCCATCTTGACCACTGGTCCCACCATCGACCTGTTTATCCAGGCTGGGTTCTTCCCTCTTTATCATCCCATCCCCCCTCATAACTATAACCAGTCAATCAACAAAGGAATCTTTTTGAAACAGAAATCTAATCATGTCACTTTCCTGCCTAAACCCCTTTAACGGCTCCCCTCACCTTCAAATAAAAAATGAAACTTCTTGGTGGGGCGCATTAGGCTCTGCAAGCTTTGGCCCCGCCTTGCCCTCCAGTGCCATCTCTCCCTGCCACCCTCACACGGACACCAACTCCCGGACTCTAATCCGCATGTGGGGTCAGCCTGTGTCCAGCCCCTGGACACCTGCACATACTGTCCCAGCACGCTCATCTTTCAGGATTGGCCCCCTCTAGGAAGCCCTCCTCGACACCAACCCCCTGACTTTCCCCTCTCCTGACACCCTGTGTATCTGTATGTGTATCGTATGCATTTGTTCGTCCACATCACCCAGGAAAACTGTGCTCCCTGGGGACAGGGAGTGGGTATCAGCTCCAGCTCCAGCACGCGGCTGTAATGTAGGCATCGTCTAAATGTCTGCTGACCAAGACTAGGGATGAAAGGAATGAAAAAGAGAAGGAACAAAAAGGGGCTTGCCCTACCAGACATTACATCTTACAAAGCCTTGATAGTCACAAGACTGTTACTGGTGCATGAAGAGTGATTGATGCGTGAAATGAAACATTCAGAAATAAAACCAAATACAGAGAGGAATTTGGTGTGTGGTAAAGGTGGTATTTCAAACCAGTGGATTGGTCTTCAAATGATGTTGCAATAAAAGGGGGAGAAAGAGTTGGATCCTTATCTTACAAAGCAACCCCGGATAAACTCCAAATTGCTCAAACATTTACATGTTTAAAAGGAAATTAAAGTATTAGAGGAACATGGGATAATTTTTTATAACTCTGAGTGGGGAAGACCTTCCTACCTGGGATGTAAAACCCAGAAGCTATAAGAGAGAAGTGCGCAGAAAAGAGTTAACCTAGCAGGTCTGAGACTGCTGTCCTTACAGAGGCCTGTGGCATGGTTGGCCCCTGGCTGGCATCGGGGAACCTGGATTTTGGGAGAGTGCCCACCACTCCTTAACTAATAAGAGTTTAAGTTTATGGCACCTAAAATGTTTATACCAACAACGTGCTTTAAGTTGAACCCCTGCCTTCCTTCTGGGACTCTGGAAGTTTGGTATGTGCCAGGCAGAGGGTGTCCACGTGACCAGCCCCCTGGTTGGTAACATTTCCCATGGGTTGTCACAACTTGCTACTATAGGATTTAAGTGTGTCCTGGTTTCCCCCCGACATCGCCCCACGCACCTTTTCCTTTTGCTGCTTTTGCTCTGTATCCCTTTGCGGTATTAAATCATACTTGTGAGTATGACTATATGTTGAGTCCTATGAATTCTCCTAAGGAATCTGAACTTGGGAGTGGGCTTAGGGACCCCCATCTCTCTCTCACACACACACACGCGCGCGCACACACACACACACACAAAATCGATAAATTCTACCAAATAAGTATTTTTAAAATTCTCCACAGCAAAAGCCACCATAAGAAAAGTCAAAAGATAAATGGGAAAAATATTTACAACTCATAAAGAGTTCCTACAACTAACAACAACAAAAAAGACCAAAATCCCAAAAGAAAATGGGCAGAAGACAAAGAGAATGAAGAAACAGAAATACAAATAGCTCAAACCAAAAGATACTCAATTTCACTCAAATAGGATAAATACAAAATAAAACTAGGAATCTACATTTTCACCTATTAGATTAGCAAAGATCAAAAAATTAGAAAGTATACTGGATTGGTGTGGTAGGCAGAATAATGGTCCCCCAAAGATGTCCATGTCCTAATCCCTGGGACCTGTGTTATGTTATCCTACACAGCAAAGAGGAATTAGGTTGCAGGTGGAATTAAGATTTCTAATCGGCTGACTTTAAGATAGGCTCTGAAGACGGAGGGAGAGGCCATGAGCCAAGGAACGCGGTGGCTTCTAAAAGCTGAAAAATGGGTCTCACGGGCTAAAATCAAGAGCCTCCAGAAGGAACACAGCCACGCTGAGACCCTGATTTTAGCCCGTGAGACCCATTTTGGATTTCTGAACTGCAGAACTGTAAGATGACAGACTCACGTTTTTAGAAGTCACTACGTTTGTGATAATTTGTTACAGCAGCTATAGGAAACTAAGACAGTTGGAGAGGATGTCTGGAAGCAGGCACTCTGACACACTGCATGTGGGAGTGAAAGCCAGTACCTCTTCCGTAAAGGGGAACTTGGCAATATCAGTAATTCCACTTCTAAGAATTTATCGTACAACATACGTGAACACGAACAAAATGATGTTTATGCTAGGTTATCCATTGCAGTAGTTTGTGTAATAGCAAATGATTGGAAATGATGTCAATATCCATCAACAGAGGATTAAATAAAGTATGATACAGTCAACAGAATATTGTGCAGTCATTCACAGAGTGAAGAAGCCCATTTGGTAGGCAATATGTATTGGTAAATTTAAAAAGCAAGGTATGGAAGAGCATATGTAGCATGCTCCATTAGGGTCCAAGGAGGAAGGAATATAAATAACAACTTGCCTGCATATGCCTAAATATCACTAGTTGCCTGTGAGGAGGGGAATGGCATGGCTGAAGGGTGCTGGGAGGGAGCTATTTTTACTATTTTTACTGTTGTGGTTAGTTGGGCCTACTACAATATAACAAGATACCACAGACTGTGTGGCTTAGAGCAGTAAACTATTTCTCACAGTTCTGGAGGCTGAGAAGTCTGAGGTCAAGGAGCCAGCACGGTCTGGTTCTGGTGAGATCCGCTTCCTAGACGGCCTTCGTGCTGTACCTCACGTGGTGGAGCGTGCGAGTTCTGGTGCCTTCCTCTTCTTTTAAGGGCACTAATCCCATCGTGGGGCTCCACCCCCATGACCGCATCTAAAGCTAATCACCTCCCAAAGGCCCCACCTCCAAATACCATCACACTGAGGGTTAGAGCTTCAGCACATGATTTTGGGGGGGACACAAACATTCAGTCCTTTTACCCTTCCTGACTTTTCAATCATGGGCATACATTAGCCATTTTTGAAAAGTTTAAAGTATTGGGTTGGCCAAAAAGTTCGTCCAGCTTTTTCCGTAAGATGGAAAGGCTTTTTGGAAAAAACCGGATGAACTTTTTGGCCAACCCAATAAATGCTTGCTGCATAAATGCCTTAGTTTCTAAACAGCAGAATATTCTTATTGGTCACTTGGTTGCTGCTAGCTCCTATTCATTCACTCTACTGCCATTAGTAGATTCACTTAACAAACATTTACTGAGGGCCCACTTACGAACAAGGTATTAAGTAGAGAAAAAGACAGGACACCACCACTGTCTTTAAGGAGTTAGAAATCCTCTGAAGGAAAGAGATGAGGAGAGCGCAACTACTGCTCACGTAAAGAGGAGAACGGTAAGTGCCATGAGAGGTACAGATAAAGTGCCATGGGGCGCCAGGGGATGCCAGGGTTACTTCTGGACAGATGGGCCTGGAGGAGTGGTGATGGCATGTGAGCTCCCCTGGAAGGGTAAGACAACTTTGGACAGGGTAACGACGACGATGGCAAAAAAGTCACAAATGGGAGCCAAACTCAGAAAACACGTGGCCATCAGCAAACACCTCGGTCTGGCAGCCAGAGCATAGACAGGTAGAAAACCAGGAGACCATGGAGAGATGCAGCCCCACAGTGGAGGAGACAGAGGTCTGCGTTTACACTGACAGGGAGGGAGGAATGGCTGAAGTTTCGGAGGCGAAGGGATGAGATAAGCTGAGCTGCATCCCAGGGACAGTGACCTGATAGGAGGCACGTGTAGAAGTGGGTTGGATCGGAAACAGAACAGAAGTAGGAAAACCAGCAAAAGCACCATCCCCACAGTTTAGAAAAGAAGAGATGGAAACCTGAACTAAGTTGGGCTGGGGAGGAAGAATCCCCTGGATTCAGTAAATGTTATGGAAAAGGGCAATCTCACAATGACCTTGATTTTGGAGGAGGAGGAAGAGGTGGAGAAAGAAGTGACAGCACTAGAGAAACTGGGAGCTCAAAGGAGGCTTGAGGGAAAGATGAGAGATTAATTTTAAACAAAGGTTTAGGCATCAGTTGAAGTTATGGAGCAGCTAATGGGAAACATGAAGCTAAGAAGGCAATGCTGGTCAAAGTGAGAGTGAGAAATACAGCTGAGGGGATGGCACGGAGCAAGGAGGAGGGGAAGGACGGACTTCTCTAGAAAACCCATATTTAGATGACAGAAGGAAGCCGAGGAACTAGAAAAGAAAAGGAAGACCAGGAGATCAAGACCTCAGAAGCAACAGGACAGGCAGGCGGCCGGCAGGATGACGGTCTAGTTGCTCTAATTGAGACTTCTGCTGACAACATCTAAAACTGCTGGATAAAACAGAAACCCTTTTCAAAAATGCATTTATGAGTCAACTAGGGAAGAAGAAATACTCAGAAGCCCAAGCCAAACTGCGAACAGAGCAGAGAGCAAGAGGAGCACGCCGGCTTTCCCCCCAGGGCGGGACCGGTTTTCGTGGCCTCTTGGGCTCTAGGAGAGAGGACGCAACACCCCGGGCCTGCCCCAAGATGCCAAGATGGGTGTCAAACTGGAAACTTCCTTCAATAACACTGCGCCCTCAGGGTGAGGACGAACAGGAAACAAGCAGCTGAGACTCCGAGGGAACTTACCTGTCTAGACGATCCGTGCTGAGTAACGGAGCCTGCAGCACAAGGCAGCCAAAACTCATAAAGCTTGGATGGTCCGAAAAACATCAAGCAGAGAAGTTAATCTGTGACTGTCCCAGGTTGGGAGTGCCCCCCAAATGCCTGGCAGAAGAAAACGTAAAACCGCCTTCAATCCCAGCCTCGGCGTCTTCCCACACATAGATAAAGATCCAAGGAATGAGTCCACAGGCAAAATCATCACAAAATAGCCCAAGAAACTAGGCCCCGCGAGCCAGCAGATAAGATGGCAGCAGGCCAGGCCCAGCTGAAGAGAGAGGGGGTAAAGGAAGTAGAAGACATAGCAGCCCCGAGACAAAGGGATGCTCTGAAGATCCTGACTCTGGGCATTTGATGGGCATTTTATAAACATTCTCTTGCAGCTACTCAATATTTTTTAAAAACCTTTGAATGCTGGTGCAGTGGAAGAGGCCAAGTCCTCCCAAGTAGCAGGGCGGGCAGTGGGGCAATAAGGTAGGACGTGCGGGCGGGCCGTGAGCGCTGTGCTTGTGGGCATGGAAGGCAGCGCGAGGGGTGGTCCAGCCGGGACCACGGTCCCTGGAGATGGGTGCGGGGAGGACGGTCGGCACATCCCGAGGCCGGGGGGAGAGGGCAGCGGAGAGAGAGCCAAACAAAGAGAACCGAGGGCCAAGTCTTGGAGGAGGCACGAAGGGAGGAGATTTAAAAGCATGATTAGACCCTCAATTAGCCAAGTTTACCGTTTATTCTAGAAAAAAAAGGAAACGGAGAACGAAGCCACACTTCAGTCTCAGGCCGCATCCAGGCAGAGAAGTGTGGCTTCTCGTTCAATTCCCAGCCGAAAATGAGCTTTTTGCTTTTAGCTATTAATTCTGTAATCGGCCTAGAAGGTAAGAGTCTGCTCCATTTCAGTCTGGTTTACAATCTCAAAGCAATTTATAAAAATGTCCCCGCCTTCTGAACTGAAAAACGAAGGCACAGGAAAAAGTACCCTATGCTGTTCATTTTCTCTGCGTAGGGTCATTTATACGCCTCATTCAAACAGTCAGAAAAGATGCACAGCCCCATAGCCCAGTGTAGTAACCTTTATGGAATTACTTCTGTAGCCAAGCGCCATGAGAGTAGAGCCAGAGAGGGCACAAGGGGAAACAGCACTGCTTATGCCACACGGCAGGGTGTGACGGGGTTCAGTGAAGCCCGGGAAAAAGGGAAGGGCCCTGCTCGCTGGTCGCCACAGAAAGGCCTTGCGAGCCTGTGGCTTCTCCTGAGATTAGAGCCAGCGGGTCTTCTCTCCTGTGCCCATCTCCACCGCCCATAAGATGGTCAAATTTATCAAAACAAACAAATACCAGAAACCTTTGAAACTCTATGACTGCCGATTAGCTCACAGAATAACAAAAAGTAGGAAACACTGCAATGCGGAAGAGCTGAATCCCGAGAGAGCTACGTTACCCCGCACGCAGAGTCACCGGTGGAAAGAAAAGAAAGGGAAAACAATTCCTGAAGAATTCTGTGTGTTACATAGCATCGCTGCCCGTATTTCCCATTTCTACTTAAGATGCTTTCTGGGTTTAATGCTCTGAAACTGAAGACTTTCGACTAATCCTTTAGCAACGTACAGGCAATGGTTTGTTAATAAGAATACTGACCATTATCTGTAGAGCATCTTTCTTTTAAACGGCTCAAAGTGTCCCACATATGATCACAATTACTTTACTCACATTCTTGGGAAGACTGGGTTGTGGTAATCATCCTTACTCTCTGCACCTGCTGGGAAAAATGGGGCGCTAAGAACAGAAGTGCTGACATTTATTGGGCACTTACCGCGTGCCACGCACTTTTGTGAGCACTTTCCGTTTAATCCTCACAAAACCCCTGTGAAGCAGAGAGTGTTATTATCCCCATTACAAATGAGAATGCTGAAGCACAGAAATATTACATGATTTTCAAAGTCGCCGAGCAGGGTCTGGGCCTCCGGGAGCCTGGCAGCCAGGTCTCCGGCTCCGTTTCTTCAAGCGCTACGTTTCCCTTATGTGAGTCTACAAGCCATGAGTTTAGTCATACACTCAAGCCCTTCACTTAAACAAAAGTCAAGAAAATCCACGCAGGCCTATAGCTGTAAAGATAGATTTAAGTGACTGTATTGGTGCCTAAATTAACTTAAAATGCATTTTATTCTACATATTCTACCATTATCTAAAAGACTGTTCATCAAACTTTCTAGACTATGATTAACAGAAAGCCATACGCTTTACACCATGACCCAGACACACACATACACACACACACACACACACACACACACACACGGATAACCGAAAGATATCTTTCATAAAACCATACTTACCTATATTATGTGTTATGCTCTTAATGTTTTCTATTTCATTAAAAAATGCTGGTTACAACCTAGTCAACTGATTTCACGACTCAATAATACAATGGGATTCAGAGTTTAAAAAAAAACTCCCATCTAAAATTTGAATTATCTCTGACTATCCCATCTGAATAAAAACTGAGCAAACAGTAAAGGAAATCAATGAAAGAGGAACTTTGGCATTGAACATACCACTCCAACAATTAAACTCTTTATTTTTCTGTAGCGCTATCAGGCTCTGTTCATATGTACACAAGTTTTGTTCCTGCTTTTAAAAAAAAAATTACCATCATATCAGAGGCATTGCCACATTTCTTATCATAAAAATGTAGCATTTACTTAGAATTAGTATTGAGTTACAATGCAGTTGAGAAAATGGCATACAATTTCTACTGTTTGAAAAGCAAAGCAAAAATAAAACAAGGAAATAAATGCTTTGGTGGAAATAGAAAATGTAATCTAAATAATTTTCAAGTCTTAATGGATTGACATAATATAGAAACAATCAAGGTAATGGTTTGGGGTCCACTGTGTGTGGCTAAGTTTAATTCAAGTTCAATTCAAAGTTTAAGTCTCCAACTGAACACACTGAGTGGTGAAAATACTAATGGGGAAGGAGGCAAGAGAGCCAGGGCTGGTGTGAAAGAAAAAAGCTCACTCACACACCGCTCACCCCATGGCTGGATTTAGAACCCAGCTCTCTTGGCCTCCAGACACCATTTCAGGAGGCAACAGCAAGTTTACTTCTGGCTTCCAATGCCAATAACAATCACTGAGATAATCTGCAGCTGCTCTAACAGTTTCAATAATATTAACAAAGTGATATTTTTCAAGCAGGGGCCCTCTGTATTGTTGAATGCAATCAGGCTTAGATTACGCTTCCAGGAAATCCCTTTCTGGCACACTCTCGCATTCCCCACAGTGGCAGTTTGGAAACTTTTCTTCCCCTCCTGTCTCAGAGGAATAATTGTCCCTTCTCCTTTCCCAAACTGCCCTACAAATTGGCCTTAATCCCATCCCCCTCTGCCTTCCCCAGGATCCCGCTCAGGAAAGGAACCCTTCTCTCTCTTGCCCACAAATCTTCATTCACCTTTTTCGGATTCTCAGGGAAACACGTCTTCCCTCAACCTGGCCGCTACCACTATTTTTGTTTTTAAACACCACCTACTCTCTCTTTAAACCTCTACCAACTGGCTCTGGTCCCCTCTACCCAGACCATCCTCTGTGATTCAAGAAAGTTTAATAAGTGTATGCCAGGCACTGAACTCGGCGCTGGGGAACAAGATGAGGAAAGAAGGTCCCAGCTTCAAGCAGTCCACAGCTAGCGCGTCCAGCCCCCAAGGAACTCGTAATCATCGAATGTAAAGGACTCTTCCTGAGCCTCCTCTCTGTCCCCGCAGCCTCACACACCCATCGCTACCTTCTCAGGCCTCTGTCTGCCTTCGGCCTCTGCAGACCCCACCCTGCAGGCTCTCCCCTCACCTCTCTAACCATCCTCATTCACCTTGCTGGCTCCTCTGTTACACACCAGGGTTCCTCACCTGGGACCCACAGGTGAGCTTCCGAGGGGCTGCGAGTCCCCTCAAATTGTATGTCAAGTTTTGTACATAGCGCAGCTTTCAGGGGATGAGACACCCTAATTTACACCGTATCACCAAAGGAATCCATGACTCCAAACAGACTGAGAACCACGATTCTAGATCTACACCTCTGAACTCTCTTCTGAGGGGCAGGCCCGCAATTGCTGCCGGAAATTCTGTCAAAAGATGCCAACTGCCCTGCAAGCAAAACAGAACTCCCCATTCCTCCCTCCTCGCCCCCTCTCCCACCTGCTTCCCCAAACAAAATCCTTTTCTCACTTCCCTGCTCTGTCATCACTCGGGCCACAGACCTCAGAAGGAAGGATGATTCAGCCTTCTCCCTGTTCTCCGGGATCAAACTACCGCCCAAGCGTGGGATCTCCGCCCGCATCACCACCGTCTCGCCTGGCCCTCCCTCTGACTCCCCTCCCAGCTTCATGAGCTCTCCTCTCCTATCTGTTCTTTGTGACGTTGTATTCAGTCCCGTCACTTACTTCAAAACCTTCAGTAAGTCTCTGCTACTTCCCAGGATACAAGCGCCTGACTCCAGCAGGGCCGTCCACCAGATGCGCCCAGCTTTCCTCCTCCCCGCCACACTCCAGCCAAACATCCCTGGCGACTCTCGTAAGCTCTCAACATTTCCAGCTTTCCCTCCCTTATGCTGAGGGTCAGGGTCTTATCTCTGCCTGAAATGCCACCTCCTCCGCCATCCTTGCCCACTGGCAACGATGACCATCCTTCCAAGGCCCAACACAAATGACTATCGATTCCATGCAAGCTCTTCCAATCTAGGCTGGACCTGTTCCCTCCCCCCTGGGAATCCCCAGAAGGCTTCCTCGGCCTTTTTCTTACAGCACTGAATATCAACCGCCCTATATCGGAACCATACACATCTGTCATATCACTTCTGTCACATCCCCAAATGGGAGCAGGTATCATTCATCCTACTACGACTTCTCATCTGCCTTCATGGCTCCCCAACACCACCCAACACACTACTTTGAAACGAACCTAACTGATGAAATAGCTGCACACATTGAATGGAATAGCAGGGGCTAATATTCCAAGAGCCATGTCAATAGCTGATCTGTTTGTATCTGTATCTTGTATTGTTTTGGTGACTAGTTTTGTTTTTTTTTTTTAAGATGACTTTTACTGGTTAAAACTTTGAGAATGTAATTTTCCAAAACTTTGTATGAGCAATTCAGTTCCCATTTTTTTTCTCCAGTTTTTCACTTTACTGACTTCCTAAAGAAAAAAGTAGGGATTCCTAGCACAGACACGAAAAATAAGGCAAAGCACCATAGACTTGAGAAATCAAACCCTCTGTGGACCACTCCAATGACAGCAACCCAGAATCCTATGCTCTGGCACTAGATCCACAATATCCAGAAATCCAGCCCATCTGTTTCCATAGAATGGATTTTTCCTTCACTTTCTACTAAACCTGTGTTCAATAAAAAAGCTGTCATTATACAACTGCCATGCAGAAGTCATTATGCTGAGGTTAGAGAGATAAAGCCTGATCCCCGCCCTGATAAGCTTACAGTATAGGAGGGGGATGGGTAATTACTACATAATTATGACATAAGGCAGACTGAGGGAGATAAGTGCTCTAGTAGAGGGACCTGCAAAGTCTAACAGGTTGAGAGGTAAGATGAACTCCCACCAGGGAACGCACATGGCATGGGAAAGGACCTAGGACTGAGCAAGATGGTGGAGGATAGGCTCTAAAGAGATGAGGGGACCGCAGGTAAAGGGGACAGGGAAACCAAAGTTTCCCTGAGTTGAGAAAGTTCTATGCATACCAGAGAAGCACAGGGTGATCCTGTGTGGTTGGAGTCTAGGGTATAAGCCATGGGAAGTCACTGAGAGTTTTTTGTGTGTGGAGAGTGGGACGTAGAGTGATATGATCATACCTAAAAAAAAAAAAAAAAAGACAACAGCACTGTGTAGCATAAGTTGGAAGGGAAGGAAACTGAATGAAGGAGAGTGAGTTGGGAAGCACAGGTAGAAATGGGAAGAAATATTTGAGAGTTACTAATAAGCAAAACCTATGGGATTTGGAACTGATGCGGCTATAGGAGAAGTAAGGCAGGGGAATGAGAAAGTTGACTTCGTACATAAGACACAAGGTTGTAATGTACAGCACAGGGAATATAACCAATATTTTATAATAATAACTTTAAATGGAGTATAATCTGTAAAAATACTGAATCTCTATGTTGTACACCTGAAACTAATACAACATTGTAAATCAACTATACTTCAATAAAATAAATAAATTTTATGCCTCATTGGGGTGGGGAATTGACTTCAAGTTCTCGAATCTGAGCAACCAAGGATCATCCAAATGTCAGGGCTAGATTTAGAAATCACCCATACAGCAATGACAGCTTAAGCTATGGATTAAATGAAATCATCAAGTCAAAGTGAGTAACATGAGAAGAGGGCTGACAGGGAACCACCACCAAGATGTCTACCTTTAAGGAAAAGACAGAGGCAGTGGAGACTGGGAAGGAACAGTCAAGATGGTACAGAAACACAGAAACCAAGACTTGCAAGAAGAGGGTGGTCAAACTTATTGAATGCTGGGGGGAGATCAAACCGAATGAAGATTGAAGTGAGTCACTAGGTTTGGCCAGTAAGAGGTCTGAGTTCCAAGAAGGTACTTGCGATAAAACTGGATACTAGAATGGGCTGGAGGAATAAGTGAACCGGAGATGTGGACAGCCTAGAATATTCTTTCCAGAAGTTTGGATTGAAGTGAGAGATGGGACAGTAGTTTAGAGGAAAGCTGGTCCAACACTTGACCTCTTTTTAGGGGAGTAAACTCTCAAGGAGACAGAAGATACCAGAGAAGGGGGATGACTGATGGAGCAAGATTGTGTAGGAGACGGACTGGGGCCTCAGCTCGAAGGAGGTTTGAAGAAACCTGCTACGTGGGGCTTCGTTGGTGGTGCAGTGGTTAAGAATCTGCCTGCCAATGCAGGGGACACGGGTTCGAGCCCTGGTCCGGGAGGATCCCACATGCCACGGAGTACCTAAGCCCGTGCGCCACAACTACTGAGCCTGTGCTCTAGAGCCCACGAGCCACAACTACTGAAGCTCGCATGCCACAACTACTGAAGCCTACACGCCTAGAGCCCGTGCTCCACAACAAGAGAAGCCACCGCAGTGAGAAGCCCGTGCACTGCAACGAAGAGTAGCCCCCGCTCGCCGCAACTAGAGAAAGTCCACGCACAGCAACGAAGACCCAAGACATAACCCATTCCCTCATTGAATTTTCGTGGATTAGATGTACGTTCTCACTTTCATGGTAATCCTGAGGATGTGTTCCCATTAAACTCTTTTTATCCTAATAGTTTATCTTTTTATCCTAATAGTTTAAAATTTTTAATATTGAAATATCTTTTAAATCACATATTTAATCAAAAACTGAGAAAAGGCTAAGAATGTATTCAACTCTATGATATCATTGCATTTCCTGGAAGCATCACATTTGAATCTACAATCAACACATGATTCATGACTAGTACTCCAGATCCTTCTAGACCACCACGGTCTTTGTATAATTGTCCTTTCCATCAACCATGAATTTCCTTTGACGGAAACAACTGCTGATGAAATTTGGGAAGAGAGAAGCCTTGTCTTGCTAGAAAAAAATTCAGGCCCTCATTGCCCCAAAATAAATAAATAAATAAACAGATAGATAGATAGATAGATAAATAAAAGACAGGCATAGGAAGAAGAGCTCCATTACAAAGCAGCTCTTCTATTTAATGATCTCTTTCATCACCTTCAGTCTAGCTGGAGGCATATTTACTCCATACTTAAAATAACGGCATACGTTTATTTATTTATTTATTTAAAGAATTATCTTTAAAGAATTATTCCCCTGCTCTCCCCTTAGCAGATGTCTTCCACATTTGTTTAAAGTCAAGCAGAGAATCCTGTGATAAACCATAATGGAAAAGAATACGAAAAAGAATATATATATATGTATAGTTGAGTCACTTCGTTGTACGGCAGAAATTAACACAGCACTATGAACCAACTATACTTCAATAAAATTTTAAAACAACAATTTGGGGAAAATGCTAAGAACACTATCAAAAATAAAATCAATAAATCTTTTGAAATTTACATTTCAAAAAAAAAACCAAAAAAACAAAGTCAAGCAGAGGAGAAGGACGGGGTAAGAGGACAGAAAAAAAGAAGGCAAGATCAAGGCAGAATATGAAGAAAGATGGTTTGAAGAGCAAGACACGTGGAAAGCTTTATTTCAGTCCCGTGGTAAAACAAAGTGAGATTACTCAGTCTACTAAATAGGAAGGAAAAGTTCTAGGTATACACAGCCCAAAACTTGCTATGGACTAAGTCACAGGTTGTAAGTAATTAAATGCATAATAAGTCTGTCCTGCCAAATATAGAGTAAATGCTATCAAATGACATTTAAAGTGTCATCCCTTAAAAATAAATAAATAAACCTCCCCTGTCCAGTGATGGCCTGCAGCACCTAAGCCACGAATCTGCATTTGAGAAGCACATTGGCTTAAATGGCACTTAGGCTCACTCTTGGTTCCCAAGTAGGGGGCGACGAGCTCTGGGATGTGACGTCACAGTGCTACACTGACATGCTTGTGGTCACCTCGCCACCTTCTGCCTTTGGAAGAGGGCTGGCCCAGGTGGAGGGCAGGCTCGGGGCTGGCAGGAGTCACCTGGGCTGAGCCACCCCACACAGACTGGCAGAGGAGAGGCCCGCTCCCTCGGGGAACGGGTCAACCTTCTGTAATAAACAGCCTCGTACACACATCACACTGGGGAGTGCAGCACAGAGAGGAAGGAGGGGACACCCAGAAACCCTCTGATGCCACCGAGGAGAACCCTGGAATTTACCAGACTGTGGGCCAGGGGGAAGGCGTATCTCGTGAGGATCTCAAACATATCTCTTCTGCTGTGGCCCTCCTGTTTCAGCGCGAACCTCAGGTTTCTCATGTCCTGCGGGCAGAGGAGAAACGTGCCAGTTCAGTCTGCAAATCGAGTCACATTTGTTAGCAAAAAACCTTCTATTCAGGTAGAAGATCGACTTACCTGAATGGGCAATAAATCTAGACTACTAAGAAAATTACTTTGTTTTGTACAATATTTTGAAACATCCGGTTTAAGAACACCTGAAAATATTCCCATCGTAGTCATGATTGTCAAGACAAGACAACTCGTGTTAAAGAGAAGACAGAGCTAAAGTTCACTTGATAGAAAAATCAAACCTTGCCTTGCGCATCACGTCTGTGTCTGTCTACTCTGACTGGTTTCCGAGGTATTTTAATTATAAAACGGTATTTTATTCTTAGGACTTTTCAAATGTGTATCTGCCATAAAATATCATTTCAAAATTGTCAAACATGTCATTAAAATACAGAAGCTCTCTCCCTCTCCCCTCATGCTTTTAACTTTAAAGTCTCCCTTTTAAAAATTAGGAAATGACTGGCATTTTAAGCTCTAATACAAGTAATGTAATACATTTTTTACTAAACAATTTTACTTTCACAGACTTCTATAAAGACCACATTAAGGTGCCCCATAGTAGGAGTGACTACGCTTCTAGGAACTAAGAAGTAATGCTCAAAACCAGATTTTAAGGATAGTTTCCAATACATATCTCTTTAAGAAGCAGGAAAACCTTCTTTTAAACTGAATTCAAATAAAATAGGCTCCCTTAAATATCAATTTGTATTACACAGCAAAAGATATAACATTCTAACTTATTTTCGAAGCTGGCAGTTTTTGAGGTTGTCTCTTAAATCGCTCATGGTGCTGTGGCTGAGTGATGGCTGTTACCTTCTGCATTGCACTTTCAACACCTCAGGAGTGAGACAGATCCAGCCCCTGCCCTCTCGGATGTCACCATCTTCATATTTTTCCAAGTGCTTTTTCATTTGTTATCTCAACAGCATTCTTGAAGCTTCCTAAGTCTTCCACATGTAGGAGCAGCAAAGGCCTTGCCATACACATCCCAAAATGCAAAGGGGAGTGAAGGGAGTGTAAGGCAACAGGCTCTCAGACCCCTCATCAACGACCCAAAACCGATCTCTCTGCATACAGATGGCATCTACTGGGCCTCGCCAGCGCCAGGATTCCATGCTTTCTTTTTTAAAAGCACGTAACTTAATAACATCCAAAAACTGATTCACGACATATTCCAAGAACACTGGGATACCAGTTGTTGTCTCATGATGCAAAGCACTAGTCAAGTAGAAGGAAAAAAAATCATTTCAATCAGATGACGTGCTTTCAAGGGGTTTGCAACGAACCCCAAGTATAGCACCGGCTAGCTGAGTATCCCCAAGGCTCACAGACGTACGAAGGATTTTCTTCCGACCAGCCTTGGTTCCGATGATAACTCTGTAACATCATGCTCTTAACCACTCAACCAGAAACTAGACCATTTCTAGATAAATATTTATTCTGGTCCATCAGTGATTGAAACCACTACTTTCGATGTGCCAAAGTACAAGTGATTGAAGCGACTTCGTGTGGCCATCGGATTCAGATGTAATCAAAGGACAGAAAGAATCACTACCTTGTCTTGCCAACAAGAAAAATGAAGTGGAAAAGGCAAATGACTCACGGGTGGCAGATCACCAAATCTGTAACAGAAATATGAGCATATACTGAGGCGTAAGTTGCACCTGGTCTCCTAGAGCCTGACCCATCAGGGAAGGACACCTGGGAAAGAGCCTCTTGGTAGAAGAATCTCACAGTCAGACCCCTGGCGTTTAGCAATTGGGGCACTGGGTGCTGAGCCAAGCCTCGTGATAACAAATGAGTAAACACACCCCTGTTGCAACAGCCCTGGTGGGATGGTTTGGCTCTGCTTTTTTTTTTTTTTTTAAGCTCTGAGTTGTCAGCAGGGGATGGCATGGGGCCTGGCGGGTAAGAATTCATATATTCGGAGCTACCTTCTCCTCGGTTGCTAGACGACAACCACTGGGACTTCTATCCATCATGTGCAAGTTGCCACTGGCAAGCAGAAATCCCCATGTACGGACCCGGTGGAGCCAAATTTGTAGGGGTTCTACGTTCTTGTTTCGGTGAAGCAGCACAGTTGTACTGTGGTTACTGCCTGCAGATGAAAGGGGACCTACGGGAGACAGGAGGCGAGTCTCTGTCCCACTGCAGCAGATTCTCTTTCTGTCACCTTCAGGTCTGTTCCTGAGAAAACGGAATTCGACTCTCAACATCCGTGTTTCCAGGGAGATAACTGAGTTAAAAGGTTGTGCTACAACACTGTTCTAGGCCATTCATTGTCTTTGGGTTTGACATTAATTCCAAGAAACATACATATGCAACATTTGAGAATTATGCCTGCCCAGTTGTTCCCAAGACCTTTGTTCTTAGAGTAAACAGTCAAAGGGTAAGAGTGTGCTTTGTGTTATTAATTTGGGGGGATTAACATTTAAATACAAGTTTTTCCCATTGATAAGGCAACAAATAGGATTTTTTTCCACTTGCTTAGAATGAAAGTCACTTTGAAATCATCAGAACCTCCTTTTCCCTGGAGTGTTGTAATATAACGCTCTCCTCCCATGGGTTCTTTTATGCAAAATGCAAAACCTTCCTTAAAAGTAAATCCCCACATTTCTAGGCCCAAAAGGGTAGACAGTAGCTGGGATTATAGATAAGGCATTAAGGGAGCTTGGATTCAACCAAAAACAACAAAAACAAGCCAAGATGGGGAGTGAGGGAGAATTTCAGTTCAAGTCTCATCGTGACAAAATCCTTTGCTTTCTGATAGAGTGTACTAGTCTTGACCTTGTACAAACTGGAGACAAAAAAAGTATCATCTTCATAATCCAAACAAAAGTACAGGAGATGGGCTTTAAGAAATCACAGTGCACAAGACCAGGAAAAGGAGACTTGGGGTGGGATTCTGACTCCTGCATCAGCTCCTCGGGGACCCATAGGCAAGGAAGCCCGTTGAGCAAATGCCTCATTTCCCATCCACAGAATGAAGGACTCGGATTGGCCAGGGGTCAGCAAGTTTCAGCCCAGGTCAGTCTTGGTGTGGTCTTCAAGCTAAGATTGTTTTTTATATTTTAAAAGGGTTGAGAAAAAACAAAACGCAAAGAAGAACATATGACAGAGATCTTGCTGGCCCACAAAGCCTAAAATATTTGCTTTCTGGCCCTTGACAGGAAAAGTCTGCTGACCCCTGCACTAGATTGATGGTCAGATACTTGAAAGAGTCCCAGCCTCTGGGACCCAGCCTTCAGAGATTATCTGGGGATCTGGGGTAGAACCCAAAGCTTTACCTTTGTCAACCCAAAGAGGGCTTCCCAGGTTCCCTTCATGCATATTTAGCTGTGGGAACCACTGGGACAGATGACCTCCAAACCCCTTCTAGCTCTTTCTAGGACTGGGCACTGTAGTCTTCCGATACAGAATACCTGAAAAGGAAGTTTTCTTGCAAGAAGGTTTATTCTGTCGTTTGCAAAATGATTATCTCACCGGATTTGGATTCCAACTTTGCCATCTGTTGGGTAATCTTAGCTAAGTTACCAAACTCTTCTTAGCCTCAGGCTCCCCATCTATACAATGGGGACACCACTGTCCGTCTCAGAGGACTGCCCTGAGGATTTAATGCAAAGCCCCTAGTACCTGTTTGGACCAACAGAGATGCTCAATAAACAGTTACTATTATAACTGGCTGAACGTTATTATCGCTAAATCTCTGCTGTACCCCATGCTGAAACATAACAGGAGGCCACCATCTCTGAACACCATCTAAGCAAAAGTGGGAGGGGCTGTGAGAGGTAAGAACACAGACTCTTCACAGAGGGAAAAATCTCCTGTATTTCTCCTTCCTGTTACGATGTGAAGGTGTCTGGCTGGAAACACATCACACGAAGGAACACCAGGAGCAGACTTGTGCAAAAACAAAAAAGTGTGAAATGTGATTTATGAACTTTTCCTCCTAGTCAGTCAAGCAAACCAATTGACTGGCTCGGGTTCTCACACTTAAGGACGACAGCAGGTCCCTTTCATAGGAACTCTTTCCCCAGGAGGTTCTGGAATGCTTGATCATGAAGGGAGAACCACACCAGGGCCTCAGATAAACAAGGGTCTTTGATTTTTCTTTTAAACCCACATTCACTTTTTACTTATCATTCAACGCTAACGTGCCTATTTTCCCGTAAGAAAGTACTGAATCTCTTACTTTACAAGTAATATCTAGCCCATAGGAATTCTCTCCTCTACTTGTGGCGCCTCCCATTTTTTCAATTCTTGAGATCACACCCAGAGGAACATCAAGTATTAGAGCAGAATCCTGTAATGGACAAAAAGACACAAGTCAATATTTCTGTCAGTACAATTAAAACATCAAAAACATATTTTTTAAAAACCCATGTGCTTTCAGGGCATTTTTACCTTGGCCCTTTTACCACCTTTTATGAATAAAAACATGACAGCGATCACACATGAAAAAGCAAGCATGAAAATAGTCAGTTATGCAACCAAAATCCATCCCCAAATGTGTGCCATTCTGCACTGCCTGCAGAATAAAGCCTGAACTCCTAGGTACACAACTCGAGGGCCCCGGGACGCTGCTCCCAACCTGTCTCTGTGGGCTGCTGTCCCACAACGTTCTACGCTACAACTAAGTAGATGCCCTCACCATTCTCCAAACATTTTGTCTACACTCAGGCCTAGGGGCTCTGTGCACGGTGTTCCCTTTGCCTAGGATGATCTGACTTTCCCAACTACTAACATTCTCCAACGATGCCCCGCTTCCCATTAGATCAGACAGAGTTGACCACTCCCTCCTCTGCAGTTCTGCAGCACTCGGTTCGGACTGGTGTTACACCACCTGCTTCAAGTCTCGCTGCCGTGAACTTCCACATCCGTATTCCCCCACTGGAAGCCAAACATCGGGAAGCGGTGCCTATCTTAGGCATGGGTGCTCTTCCCAAAGGAGAAGGGCCTGAGGGCATACAATGCTTCTCCATAGCTCCTTACCCAACGCTGGACGCAAGGGGTCCAGAGGGCTGCTGGCACGAAGGACGGAATAACGTCAGTAAAGTCGTACCGAGATCGTCACACCAAGATAACAGCAGGGCTTCCCTGGTGGCGCAGTGGTTGAGAATCTGCCTGCCAATGCAGGGGACACGGGTTCGAGCCCTGGTCTGGGAAGATCCCACATGCCATGGAGCAACTGGGCCCGTGAGCCACAACTACTGAGCCTGCGTGTCTGGAGCCTGTGCTCCGCAACAAGAGAGGCCACGACAGTGAGAGGCCCGCGCACTGCGATGAAGAGTGGCCCCCACTTGCCGCAACTAGAGAAAGCCCTCGCACAGAAACGAAGACCCAACACAGCCAAAAATAAAAATAAATTAAAAAAAAAAAAAGAAAAAAGATAACAGCAGCTGCTGTGTTCGGAATACATCATCTGTGCCGGGTACCACAAAAGGCCTTTGCGTGTATCGTCCTCACAACCATTCTGGACACAGGTGAAGTATTCCCATGTCCTGATGTTGCAACCAAAGCTTTAAAAAGCTTCGGTAACTGGCTTAGTAACTACAGGGAAGGGTTGAGATTCAAGCCAAGGTCTGGGAACACACATCAAAAGAGCCATAAAAATGGTCCTACCCTTTGACTCCATAATTGCACTCCTAAGACCTTATCTTACAGCTGTGGAGCAACAGGAGGAAAAGCTACATGCGTGAAGATGCTCGATAGAGCCAGAGGTGGTCATTGGGGTGAAGAAAATTAGTCAGTCAACTTGATGGAATAAGCACGCAGCTACTAAAATAATTATGGTACATGGAAAAATAAGTTTAAGTGCAAAAAAGCAGCATACAAAATACAATGTGACTACAATAATGTAAAATATATATTCATATGGACAGAGATAGAAAGGGCTACACAAATTTTTTAAGCCAATATCTTTTTTTTTTAATTAATTTATTTATTTATATTTATTTTTGGCTGTGTTGGGTCTTCGTTTCTGTGCGAGGGCTTTCTCCAGTTGTGGCGAGCGGGGGCCACTCTTCATCACGGTGCGCGGGCCTCTCACTGCCGCGGCCTCTCCCGTTGCAGAGCACAGGCTCCAGATGTGCAGGCTCAGTAGTTGTGGCTCACGGGCTTAGTTGCTCCGCGGCATGTGGGATCTTCCCAGACCAGGGCTCGAACCCGTGTCCCCTGCATTGGCAGGCAGATTTTTAACCGCTGCGTCACCAGGGAAGCCCCCAATATCTTCTTTAATGCTCTGTTAGATGACTTTGCTAACAAATATTTTAAAAGCTGCTTATTGAGTTTTTGTTCTTTAAAAGTTGTCCTCTGGGGGGAATACAAATAAAGTTAATTTCTTCTTTTACTTTAAATCCTTCTCTTTAAAACACAATACAACAAACTAAGCATCTCTTCACAAAATATAAATATAGCTCATGGGTGTTCTAGAAATTAAAAAAGTATAAGACTGTGGTGTATCCATGCCATGGGATACTGCTCAGCCACAAAAATGAATGAACTATGGATACACACAACGACCCGGAAGAATCTTAAGGGCATCATGTTGAGTGGATAAAGCCAATCTCAAAAGGTGCTGTATGGTTCCATTTACATCATTCTTGAAATGACGAAGTTTTAGAGCTGGAGAACACAGAAGTGGCTGCCGGGGCTGAACGGAAGGAGGGCGTGGCTATAAAGGGAGCATAAAGGCTACAAAGGGAGTTCTGCAGCAACAGAAGAGTCGCATATTTTGACTGGTGGTGGTGGTGACATGAATTTACACATGGCATCAGATGTCACTGAACTGTACGCAAAAACACGCCAAAAATGAGTGCATGCAAAAACCGGTGAAAGTCAAGTACAGAGTCTTAGTTAACTATACTGTGCCATTCAATGTCCTGGTTTTGATAAAGCAGTGCAGTTACTGGAGAAGCGGGGTGATGGGTACCCAGGAACTCTCTGGACTATTTTTCCAAGTTCTTGAGAGTACATAATTATTTCAAAATAACGTTTAAAAAGTGTGAGAGTATGGCTATCGTGGTGAAGAGAAAAGAGCACAAACTCTAAAGTTGGACAAAATTGCTTCCAATCTGAGTTCTGACATTTATTAACTGGATGACTTTGGCAAGTTACTGTATCTCTCAGCCACATTTACCTGTAAAATAGGCATGATTAGAGATAATGGACTTAAAGTAACTGGCATGATGCCCAGTACATGGTAGCTAGATAACAATGCAAGTTATTATTATTATTATTATTATAGCAAAGAATATCTTAGTATGTGAAAGACATAACTGTGCTCTGCAAATATAGCGGACCAGTATGCTGTAGCAAGTAGTTACAGGGCTTTCTGTTTGCACCTATAAGGAGGCATCTTTTAGCTGGTGCCATGCGGTGAGACCCCTCACTCCATGACTGAATTCCAAATGCTTAGAGATTAAAGACACTACTCAGTAACCATCTACATATGTAGCTGAATATTATAATGTATTTACTTCTCAATATAATCTAGTTACTAAAAATATACTATCAAGGGACTTCCCTGGTGGTTAAGAATCCACCTTCCAACGCAGGAGACGCAGGTTTGATCCCTGGTTCGATCCCTGGGTAAGATCCCACATGCTACAGGGCAACTAAGCCTGCGTGCTGCAACTACTGAGCTCGTGCGCTCTAGAGCCCGCGTGCCACAACTAGAGAAGCCCGCAGGCCACAATGAAGACCCAGTGCAGACAAAATTTAAAAAAAAAAAAGAAAAAGATATTAAAAAAAATACTATCGGGCTTCCCTGGTGGCACAGTGGTTAAGAATCCACCTGCCAATGCAGGGGACACGGGTTCGAACCCTGGTCCGGGAGGATCCCACATGCCGCGGAGCAACTAAGCCCGTGCGCCACAACTACTGAGCCTGCGCTCTACAGCCCACAAGCCACAACTGCTGAGCCCACATGCCGCAACTACTGAGGCCCGCGCGCCTAGAGCCCGTGCTCTGCAACAAGAGAAGCCACAAAAATAAGAAGCCCGCGTACTGCAACGAAGAGTAGCCCCCGCTCGCCACAGCTAGAGAAAGCCCGCATGCAGCAACGAAGACCCAATGCAGCCAAAAATAAATAAAAATAAAAATAATAATAATAATAATAAAATACTATCAAGCAGTCTGTTACTATGCTTAGATTATGTTGAAATTTACGAGTGTCAATTCAACTGTACTCCTAAATATCAAACTTGTACCTAAAAAAACATAGAGTAGATAATAAATAAAAGTCTGATATCCTAATATCAAGATGGAAGCAAGAATGCAAATTTAAAAAGCAGAAGGATTAGAAGTGAGTGAGACCTTACTGTTCTTTGTCCCTGCAGCGAGAAAATTCCTATAGTTCTGATTACCCTGACCCAACACATACCAGAAAATGGGACACCGAGGAGAACCAGCTGGCTCCTGACCAAAGGCACCCAGAGTCTAATGAGGCTAACCTGCCACATTCTCCCCGAATGACAGGTTCAAGATCAGATAACCCAGCAAGCCCAACTGGAAGATCCAGGCATAGGAAAATTAGCTTTACTCTCTAGAAACCTGAGTCATCACTATCTAAGTATCATTAAATATTTAAGGATTCCCAAAGGTCCATTCTAACTCAAAATCTATTCCTCTGTACCTGTACGTATCTAAAATAGCTGAGAAGTAAATGTAACAGCTTAAAAGATGCAATCATTTGCCTTCTCTCTCGAGTGCATACTGAGTAACAGAAACTACTGGATGCTAGGGACCACGGAGAGAAATAAGATGTAGGTGCTGCCCTCACAGAGCTCAAGGCCCAGTCTGGGAAATGAGACACATGTACCCAAATAGCCACAATGCTAGGTTGTAAGTGCCAAGAGCCATTTAAAAAAATCCAGACGAAGTGGAACGGGCGGTCAGAGGGCAGGACGATTTCTTACTGATGGGGTCACAGGATGGCTCTGCTGTGATGGCAACGTTAAAGATGATCCTTAAAGGGTGGAATAACAGCAGCTGGAGACTGGCCTTCCAAAAACAGGTAACAGTGACAGTGGCTACACGTGTGGGGAAGCATGGGAATTTTATTTTAAAAAAACAAAAACAAAACCAAATGGGCCAGGTTTAAGATCAGGTGGCAAGGGAATCCCCTGGGGAGTACCCCAGGGCTTGAATCAGGGTGACTGGGATCTGGGAAACGTGTCCTGGGCAGAGGACTGCAATGACGTAATGCTGCCGTATGCACATGCATCCGGCAGCGCTGAGCACTGCGCACCAGCACAGGGAGGGTCCACCCATTCCCTGCAGTCCTGGAAGCTAATGTTTCAGTGCAAGTAAGAGGATCACCAGGAGGGTCTGAAAGTGGAGAGTGTCCGAGGTGGAAAGCAAAAGAAGGAGGTGAGCCATGGGGAAGAATCACAGAGGCAGGCCCAAGTGTCTGGGACAACGGTGGTCCCACCAAGAGACATGAAGGGCATAGGAGGGGGTTTTGGAGAAAGATTAACATTGTGAATTTTAGACACACTGGGTTTGAGTGTCTAAACACCCTGGGTTTGGAATCTAAAAAAAAAAAAAAAAGGGGCTTCCCTGGTGGTGCAGTGGTTGAGAATCTGCCTGCCAATGCAGGGGACACAGGTTCGAACCCTGGTCTGGGAGGATCCCACATGCCACGGAGCAACTGGGCCCGTGAGCCACAACTACTGAGCCTGCGCGTCTGGAGCCTGTGCTCCGCAACAAGAGAGGCCGCGACAGTGAGAGGCCCGCGCACCGCGATGAAGAGTGGCCCCCACTCGCCGCAACTAGAGAAAGCCCTCGCACAGAAACGAAGACCCAACACAGCCAAAAATAAATAAATAATTAATTAGAAAGGGGTGGGACCCGAATTTAAAAAAAAAAAAAAATGGTCATGAAGAACGTAGGGGCAGGACAGGAATAAAGATGCAGACCTACTAGAGAATGGACCTGAGGACATGGTGAGGGGGAAGGGTAAGCTGGGACGAAGTGAGAGAGTGGCATGGACATATATACACTACCAAATGTAAAATAGATAGCTAGTGGGAAGCAGCCGCATAGCACAGGGAGATCAGTTCGGTGGTTTGTGACCACCTAGAGGGGTGGGATAGGGAGGGTGCGAGGGAGGGAGACGCAAGAGGGAAGAGATATGGGAACATATGTATATGTATAACTGATTCACTTTGTTATAAAGCAGAAACTAACACACCATGGTAAAGCAATCATACTCCAATAAAGATGTTTAAAAAAAATAGAAAAAAAAATAATAAAGTGAAAAAAAAATAAAAATAAAAATAAACACCCTGGGTTTGACTGATAATCAAGTACAGATATCCAGGAGGCAGCTGGAAATGCAGAAGTGGAAGATTCCCAAAGGCCCCTCAAACTCAACATGCCCAGAACTAAGCACATGATGTTTCTCTCTCCAAACTACATCTTCCTACCTCACTGGCTAGCACTCCATCCGTCCAGTGACAAAAGCTGGAAACCTACAAGTCATCCTTGACATTCCCTTTTCCACTAGCCTTAATCCAATCTCCATGTTTACTTCTTAAATCCATCTTGAATCTGTCCGCCTCTCTCCAATTCCACCAGCAACTTCTCTGGGCCACTGGAATAGACGCAGGGGTCTCTTTGCATCTACTTCTGCTCCCTTACAATCTGCCCACCACACAGCAGCCCAGGTCATCTTCTACAGAAGTAAATCTGATGCTACCATCCCTCTGCTTAAACCATTTCCAAAGCTTTTCATTGCTCAACTCTAAAAACCTAAATCCTTAACGGGGTCTACAAGGCCTAGGTCATCTGGCCACTACCCACCTCTCCTACTCACCCCCTTGCTGTTCTCCCAACCCCCAACCCAGCCACACCATCACTTTTTCATGCTCCCTTTGGTCCCAGGTCCTCTCCTGTGCTGTTCTCTCAGCTTACTGTCTCCGACCCAGTCCACGCCAAGCATCTAGGGAACTGCTATTCATTCTTCAGACCATGGGTCAAGCATCATTTTCTCAGGACAATTTCCCAGGCTCCTCAAACGACTGCCCTCCTGTGCCGCTCCCAGGCAACACTTAGCATAGCCTGTTGTTACACCCTGGTGTGATTATCTGATTCATGTCTGTCAGTCCCACCGGAACCTAAAGCTTCATGAGGGCGACACCGTGTCTGTTGTGCGTGCCACTCTATCCCAGTGCCTGGCATGGTGCTTGGCACACAGCAGGCTCTCAAATAGTGAATAAAGAATGAAAGGTCGGGTCTGGCGCTATAGAGTTGGAAAGCAACTGACAAGTGAGAAAGAAGAGGGTAAGGACAGGGGAAATAGACATTCAGGGGGTGGGAAGGAGAAATGAACTGCAATAAAGGCAAAAGGACGCATGGAGAAAAGGACAAAGAAAGCGGGAGTAAGCAGCAATACCGACTGATCACTGCAGAGAAGGTAAAGCACTGACAGTCTACCAAGGTCTACAGAACTGAGCAGCCAGAGGGGAGCTTTAACAGGGAGCATGAGCCAGGCCATGAGAGGTGACGGAGCTAACAGTCCGGAAGCAGAAGCAGCGTGTGTGCACTCATTTTTTAAAAAGTCTAGCAAGGAAGGGGAAGAAAGAGGATGGTACTGCAGTATCAGGGTAGCAGGGATGCAAGAAGGTGTTTTAAAATAAAGAGACTTGAGCAGGTCTGCGGGCTGGGGAGCCCATGAAAACCACACACGTAAGACACAGAGTAACCGGTGGGGCACTAGGGCTCCAGAGGGACTCGAAGCAGAAAGGCTCTCTTTGTAAAAGAAGACATCTAGCTCCTTCCTCTGAGATGGCAGAGGAGGAGGAAAGGAATTTATGGGAGCTCAGCGAGGATGACTTTTAACTTTGCAACAAAGCAAGAGATGAGGTCTGCAAAGGAGCTCAGAGGGGTCTGTCACTGGTGTAGTGGGGAATGTGATGAGAAGTCGATCTGAGATGGAGAGAATTGCCAAAGCAGCCACGAGCCCCTTTCTGAGGTCTGAAAGCCCGAACTTGTAGTGGAGCTAAATGATCACTTAAATCCACTGTGTGACTTTCAACAGGAGGGCTCAGTAGCGCACAGCCTCTCGAGCTTGGTGACTGGCAAATTGGGAATGGATGGCAACAAGGGGCAAGGGGACCTGGGGTATCAGCAGGGACTGTTTTAACCTGAAGATCTCAGTCGTTTTGCAGCAGCAAAATAAAGAGACGATTTAAGACTGAAATTTAAAAGAAAACCTAGAGTACAGATCCTACGCTCCCACTGACGCTCCTACTTACAGACACTCTAGGATGTTTTACTATTATAGTCTTTTTAGCATTATTTCACCTCTTTTAAAATGAAAAAAGGTGCTAACTCCATTAGACGGAAGGAACTAAAAAAGGACAATGTTGAAAAGTTTCCAACGTATTTTTTTGAAAAGAAAAATATTATAGGAACCCTTTTTGTTCATGCTTGTAATAAAGCGGGAGGCAATACAGGTCTGCCACTCGTGTCAGATGCCAGCTCTTGGGTGGTACGATACCTCGCACCTGCCCAATGCTCGTTTCAGAACCAGATATTTGAGAGGCAGAAACGAGGGCCATCCATCCACCTTGATTCTCCAAGTCCTGTCTCCGCGCTGGTAAATCATCAAAAAGCAAAGTCAACAGACCCCGTCATGTTAGTCACTCCCAGAAATACCTTTACCCAGTAAAAGTTAACATGTGTTCTGTCCTTAAAGAGGGTCTTGAATGGTATTCAAGACTCTTTAGGTAATACTCTGCCTAAAGAATGAAAGCACTACGGTCCTATCTCTTAGAGGAAACCCTAATGACAAATTTCTCCTTGAATTTAATCCAGGAAGAACGTACTGCTTCCGACTGTCAGATAATGAAAAGTGTACACACGACACGCTGCTCATCCCACCGGCAGTGCTAAGGGTTATCATCTGCTCATATGTGCATCTCCGGAACTCCATCCTATTTTTAAAGAGGGGTTTGTGGAATGACCGGGAGTGAGACCCAGGAACTTTCAGATGGTATCTACCACTGATGGGGAGGGGGGAAAGGATTTCTTCAGCTGGGGGGGTAGATCCACAGGTGTTTATGTTATTCTTTACAAACTTTCTATGTTAAATATTTCAAAATAATTTTTTAAAAAGTGGGGGTGTGAATGGCAGAGATGGGTGGGGATGAATATGTATGAGTTCTAGTGGAGAAAACCGCCAGGGCAGAGAAGCGGAGGGCCGGTTTAGGGAACAGTGAGTAGGGCACCTGTGCCAGCATGCGGGGTGTACAGAGGAGAGAGGTGGGGAGGCGACTCAGGGCTGAGCTGCAGAGGACCAAGAACACCGAGGAATCTGAAATGAGGGAGGAAAGGAGCCACTGAGAGTTTCCAAGTGGGGGGCAGGGAGAATGTCTGTAAGAATGTCTGTGGGAGCCAGAGAGAACGCAGTGGGGAGAAGACGCCGGCAGGGATGGGACAATGAAGACTGCAGAGGAGAACGGAGGAGGGGGGAGGAGGTGACTCCACGGTGACTAGAAGAAGAGTAGCACCATCTAGAGAAGCAAGAACACCCAAAGAAGGAAGTGGCAGGGAGAAAAAGCAGGAGAGTTTTGGCTCGGCTGTGCACCTGGGATGCCAGGTGGAAAGTCAAGGGATCCCCAGCAGGTAGTGAGAAAGGAGAAGCTGGGGCCCGAAGAAAGGTCGGTGCTAGAAAACCAGGACCGGGCTGGGGGGACTAGGGAAGGGGCCGGGCGGCGGCTGCTTTGCCCGGCAGCTGCCGTCAGATGGGCTGAGTGCGTGGGCAAGAGCTCGGCAGGCTCTAAGGAGCTTTGCTGACACACAATGCTAACTGGAGAGAAGCGAGTGCAGCCGGAAAGTGGAGGAAGCTGTGGGGAGAATGAATAGAGAGAAGTGTGCTGAGGGCCCGGGAGCTGGAGAAGCTTCCACCAGGGAGTGGAAGGGGGAGTGGAAGCAGGAGCAAGAGAGGGACCGTCTCCACAGCCTCTGTTCTCGCCGGGGCTCCCAGCGACCTCCCCATGGCCACCCTCCGGGGCCTCTGTTCCTTCTTTATCTCACTGACCCTTGCAACATTTCACTCCCTTGTCCACTGCCTTCCTTCTAGAGATTTCGCTCTTCTCCCCACTTCCACCAAAGCCTTGTCTTACAAGCCTGCCCTCTGCTCTGCGGCTTCTTCCCCTCCCCGCCCCGAAGAGCCGGGCTCCCCGAGGCTCCCTCCGCAGCCGCATCTCTGTTGGCCATTTGGTCCCCTCAGGTAACCCTGTGGCTAGACCCGGCTGTTACGGACACCCGTACGCTCATCACTTCAGCAGCTTCAGACTCATGTTTCCAATGGCTCCTGAGCCATTTCCACTTCGCACTCACGCAGCTGTAAGTCTGCACATTCAGACTTGTCCCCCGGAGGCTCAGCTCCAACCCATTCCTTCTCCTGTGATGTCTATTCCCACGAATGGGAGCGGCTGCAACCACTCAAGCCCAGAACCACAGGGGTGATCACTGCCGACTCCCAACTCCAAATGCCACCCAGATCCTCCTGCCTGGCTCATGGCTGTTCCCTCCTTTCTACTGCAACGTGGGCTTGATTAGGACCTGCTCGCCTGGAATACGGAGATAACTTCCTGGATGGTCTCCCTGCCTCCAGTCTCCCCCTCCCCCAATCTGTCACACATGCTGCGACCCGACTTCCCTTCCTGAAACGCATGTGTCGTTCCCCACGTGACACGCACACTGCTGAATGGTGACTGATGACATGCTAGAGGCTGGCTAGGCTTCCAGCTTCGTCTCCTCCCTTCCCCTCCACACTCCCGCTCCAGCACATGCCTCCGCCCCTGCCGCAGTACACAGGCCCCTCCATAGCACTGGACCCGCAACGTGCAAAAGCGCCCTATAGAGCCTCCTCCCTCTCTCCCTGCTGTCCGGGAAATGGTCCCCCTTCTTCGAGACTTGGTTCGAACATCATCTCGTCTACAAGGCATTCTGTGACTCAGCGTATAGCTAACCCGCCTCTCCCTTGTAACCTCATGGCACGATGCACCCGCCGTGGGCTCTGCCACACGACACCACACCTGTTCGTCTCCATGTCGCGCACCCGGCACCGTGGCAGACTCACCCGGGTGCTCGGTGAGTGTCTCTGGGATAAGGATACGGCCGCATGAATGAACAAAGGGTTAATCTGTCTTTCTCACCCACCACAGCGCCTGAGCCCGAAGTATTCCTGTGAGGGAAACTGGAAGCGGTCTTGCCCCCGGGGAGTCCACAGATGACAGAGTATTACAGGCCTAAATAGCCTCACTGGAGTCACGAGATTGAATGCAAGGTCAAAAGGCGGCTATGGGATTTCTCAACGCCAAACGCAACGGTGGTGTTCGGGACCACCAGGTCTCGCCACTAGTGAAGGCCAGAGAGCGTGACAAATAAATACGGCTGAATTCCTTCCCTGCCACGTGCCACGCTCCGTCCTCGGCCTCACGGCTCGGCGGCGAACAGACACAAAGCATCCCCGGCCTCGGACGGACGGGAACGAGGCAAAGCAGTGAAATATACAAAATAGGAGGCAGTGGCAAGTGCTCAGGAGAAACAAACATAAAAGGGGGAGAGGAGGAGGGGGAGGGGTTTGGGACCTTTAGAGCCCGTGGGCAGGGGAGGTTTCCCAGCGATAAGTGTGAACACGGGGACATGAACACAGAGAAGGAGTGAGGTCTTCGGCGGAAGCTGGCGAAGCCTCCAGGGAGGACGTGATTTTTGAGGTGGGTTCTGAGGGACGAGAGGGCACCCAGGCACAGTGAAAACAGCCCAGAAGGGTCTCAGGTTCTGGGAAGAGGGCCGGGGCTTTGTGCAGCTGGACAACAGCACGGGGAGAAGCGGTGTGAGTCGAGGCAAGGGAAGTCAGAAGGATTTTTCTGCCACACGAAGGACAGTGGATTTTATGCTGCGGGCAATGCGGATCCAACAAGAGTTTTCAGACTGCGAAGTATGCTGCTCAGAGTGGAGGGGGGAGACCCCAAAGGACGCCCAGGGGAAGAAGGCCGTGTGACAGTCCAAAGACCACGGTGCGTCTACTGCCCGGGACATCGGGGGCAGGCAACCTGCCCTTGACACCTGACGAAACAGGACAGCTGACTCCCGAGGCAGGCCGTGCTCCCACTGCAGTGTTTACATACCTGAACCACACAGGTATCCGCTTCAAAAGGCCAGTGAGATGGCGGCTCTTTGTCAAACACATGAGAGACATTCACGTTTTGCAGCAGAATCCACAATTAATGTTCTTATTTAGGACTTTGAGATACACTATGGTGACTGTGTTTTGAGGCTTCTGCATAACCACCCAAAGGGCTTGCTTTATATGATGTTTTCTGCCATTAGCTACTTGTTTTTAAACTTGGACTAAACGATGTGGCCACTCGGTCAAAATATTTATGTAAAACTTGGTGGAAGAAGAAAAAGATTAGCAGTCAGTGTCAAATGGGCATTTTATTCACCCACTCCGCGCTAATCCCTGGCCTCTGGAGTGCCGTATGAAAACAAAATAAATAAAGCTGGCCAAGTGCTCGCCCAATTACAAAAGTAATGTATGCTCACGCCAAGTGGGAGGAGGAAAACAAAAGCATACATAATTCCACCGTCCAACTATGGCAAGTACTAAACCTTTTGGTGTATTTCTTTCTGGTCTCTTTTCGACAGATAGTTTTTGTTTGGTCTCCACAGTTGAGATCACAGAACAGACACAATCTTGTCACGGCACCGCAGTTTAAATAATTTCCCCAGTTCATCACCAGTGACAGCACGAAATGGAACCGGGCATGTGTGGCTGGTCAACAACTTGCTCTAATTCGATTTTTGACGATTCTCGCATATATTAGCATAAAATCTCTCAGTGTGTCCCAATTTGACACTTGGAAGCTGTACAGAATGAGTCTCACAGTACAGTATAATATAATATTATATAATGTTATATTATACTTTTGTTAGTTCAGCCTACAGGTATGTTAACTTTTTAACCAATCCCATCCAACTACTGGATCAAATAAGCTTGAGCCCCTGTAAAGACAGACCTCTTCCATCCTTCACCAATGCAACTGGTTTTTATGAAGTAAATGTTATCTACACTAAAATTTTACATTAGCAGTTTCACTCCAATATCTTAGGCGATTAAGACTACTTCAAACCCCTTCCCCTTCCCTTTAACCCCCTTCCAAGTTAAAGGCCTGATACCAGTTACACAGTCTGTCAATAATACTCCCAACGGGTTTCTTTCTTTCCTGGGTATGTAATCATCTGTTCAAATGATAAATTCTACAATTGTTGCCAACTGTTGCCAAGGGTTGACATCCAGCTCACTGCTCTGTTAATTTCCAGAATCTTCTTTCACATTCTGGAAAACTAAAACATTTGTTCAGCTCCAGTCTTGCTTAGAAGCCTGAAGAGAGTCACATAAATAAAACGCCCAATCTCAGGACCATGGGGGTCTAGGAACACTACAGAAGTGGGCTCCCACAGCTAAGGCAATAAAAGTAATAAACAGCATTTTTCAGAATTTGGACACAAAGATGATCATAATTTTTTAAAAATCAAAAGGTGCAAACTAATCTAGATTAGAACTGTCCTGAAGAAATTCTGAGGTAAAAGCAGTAAAACAAAAGCTAGATTCCCCCAACACTCTCAACATCTCCTGCGTTTAAGCTGATGTTGGGCTCCTCTTCCATGTGCCCCGGACCTATTTATCCCTCCTCGGTCCAGCCCATCAAAATACAGCTGCCCCTTCAGGCTGGCCTGGGCAACGGCAACCCACCACATCCACCACAGGCCCTTCTGGGACAGCCTCAGCAGCTGTTCATTCATTCTTTCCCTTCTGGAGCATCTCGTCTCCATCACATTGTTCCATCAATGGAACATTCCTTGAAATACCATGGCAAACATGTTATGGCCGTGGAATGAAAAGGTAGAGTGGCACTAAGCCACACCATAGTCATCCTAGTTCTAAACTGCTACCTGGTGTTCTGTAATTGAACACTTGGAAAGTTCTAGAGCAGTGGGCCTTAACAAGGAATTCACATCAGATTCACACAGATCAGCATCCTCATCTGTGATGTTTTAAAAAATGACCGCTGTGCCTGGACCACAAGCCTGAGCATTCGGATGCAGTACATCATGGCATCTGTAGTGGCTGTTAAGCGCCGCAAGCGGTTCTCATCGGTGCTTCTGGTAAAGAACCACTGTTCTACACCTAACTAACTTCTCCAAACTAGCAAATGGGTACAGTTACAAAACTCCCCTCCCCAGATTATCAAGGACAAAACTTATTTTAATTCACTCTATTCCTACATATACAGGTGTTAGTGTTAAATGAGCTTTGCAAAAGCCAAAAATTAAGAGTTGAGAAGCAAATATACCCCCATGTTAATCTGATCCACAGTCAATCTTGCAAGGTAGAAGAGAAACAGTTTAGCATTATCTTTAACAGTTAGGGTCATCTTTATGGTCTTAGATTCTACTTACCGTTTCCAAACTTCTTAAATAAAGACGATAATTTGTGATGTAAACTCTTCCCTTAATGGGGCCATTGAAAGGACATATGTAAATAACTTCTTTGTCTATTAAGATAAAAAAAGTACCCTAAAATAATGGAAATATATACCAAGATACACAACAAATGGCACTAATTTAATATAAACTATTTGGCTAAGAATAACTACAATGTAAAAAAAAAAGTCACTGAAAAGGTCTAAAGCAAGCACTGGCAATGCTTCTACATTACCATGCTAGGTCGAATGGGGCTGCCACTACCTAGGGACAAGGTGATAACAGCTGGAGAGCAGAAGTGAAAGAGGGTACTGACGCTGCTCCCCTCAGGTGGTTGTCAAGGTAACTCGTGAACTGCAGACTTCAACCAGAGGATGGCAATTCATGTAGGACAGTCTCACGGACTCACCACCAGATCGGCTTCGAGGTCTGCCAAACCTCTAATCACACAAAACATCATGATGTTTTTAATAAATGAACGTCAGCAGTAGAAATGTTTAGATAGTCTATTCTTTCTCTTTTAATAGGCCAGAGAAGAGTGGAGCTAGATTCATTTCACATATTAAGTGAGATGAAACAGATGGCCAAGAAATTAGTACATCTTTGGTAGAATCAAACAAAAGGAGAAACTAAATCAGGAGAGTTCAGTTGTTATAATAAAATATATCTTTGTCTTATCTTTCAAGGATGTCCTTGAATGTGTTAATGGCATTTGTTTATTTGTTTATTTATCTATTTATTTATTCATAGTAATTTTGAAATCCCTTTCTCCTCAGGTGCTAAATGAAGAATACCCAGTAAGGCTACTTCATGCTCATTCAGTCAGTCACTACCTCAGTGAAGGTTCTGGCACTGATACAGAGCACCAAAACTTTAGATATGAAGATCATCAAAAGTAAGCTATCCTCTTTGTTCTTATCCAGAAATTGGGATGGACACACGCCACCGGTTTCCTTTTCAAGACTAGGATCACGTGTGCAAGTCCGTGGACATGGAATAGTTTCTCATGGTGCATGGCTAACTCCTTCACACAGGTACCACGTCTATGACCTTAATCTGATTAGCACCATGCTTTCGGCCATTTAAGCTAAACAACCCAGATCTTAGTCAATAAAATGAAAGGTTCTCTGAAACAATGGTAACTGTATCATCACCAAATGGGAATCTGAGAGGGGGGTGTCGACTCTAATAAAAAATGTGAATGCCCACAACATGAGCACTTCGCTTAGAAGCTGTCAGGTGCTTCTGGATTCTTAAGCCAGAACGATCTAGTCTTTCCAAAGTAGATACCTTCCCCGTAATATGAATTTATAATGAAGAAAGTAAGTCAACAATCAGAATGTTACATCAACATAACTAACTTCGGCTATCTGGCAAATGAAAGATATTTTAAACCACTATGGTCTCCTATATTTCAAAGAAGAGAATACTTGGACTTTAAGCCTCTAAGTTGAGGCATTTTAAAGCATACATCATAGACTGGAAAACCTTAATACCATTTTGTTCTTATCACCTCAAACCACAAGAACTTATAGCTCCAATAAGAGACTTTCAAGAGATAATCCACATTTTTTTTCCAAAATAATTCTGTCTTTGGTACAGAGAAGAAAAATATCACTATCCTGGAGAGCATGAAGCTCTTGAGAGAACTCTTTGATCAAGAAATGTAACTTCTAAAGAGTCATTGGGATTGAAGCCACTTGATCCTGCTGGACCTCTCATCAATGTACGAAAATCCTAACTTCACAGGCTCCTTACCAGTGATGCGGGCTTCGCCTGGAAGTCGAGGAAGAGCCTCACCGATATCCCGAATAACTCCATCCCTAGAAGTCTGAAAACAAAATGGTGCCATCAGGAGTAATGACATTACATTTGCACAGGATTTTAAGCAACCAAACAGAAATATCGTTTTCAAAGAAAAAAATTAGAGAAATAGTGACCATTATAGAAAATTGGCACAGAAAATCAAAACGACTAAAAAATACAACTCAGCATTCAACATTCATTAGCTGTGTTAACTTTCAGTCTGTAAATAACATTAGCACGCTTTTCAATGATATTAATTAAACACCCCTTCCAAGCACTTTACCGTTAACAGTGTTCAAGAAAGTGATAAAAAGTAAATATTAAGTGTATTCTATAGATACACATATACTGTGGCAGCTTTTTTTTTCATATTAAATATTTAGTCCTATTTTGTTGAGAGAAGGAATGAAAACTTGATTTCAATGGGGCCTTAACTGAGCGACAGTAATTACAGCATCTTCTCACGACACCAGAAAATAACAGTCACTACACACTGGGTTTCCTATTTTATTAAGATCTTTCTTCATGTAGGTGACAAGATAAGAGGACGGGGTGGCCTGTCATTGAACTTTTGAGCCAACAGGGGCCTTGGGAACCATCTACACACAAATTCTTCATGTGACTTTACTAAGTCTCTAGGCCTCCTGGCTTTACAGGTATCCCCATGCATGGTCCTCATTCAATCACCACAGCCGCTCTGCCAGGCAGGCAAAGTATTAGCCACTAAAAGTGAAGGTGAGTTCTGAGAGGCTCATTTGCCATGTGACTTGGATGCCTGGGAAAGGAGTCTTTCAATCTATTCAGCCGCCCCAGCAGATCAGTGCCAGGCACATCACTAACATCTGTTTGGGCAAAAGGTTTTTTCATTGCTGTTTTTCATTCATTTTTTTCTAGTTGTTTTCCAAAGTCACGCTGCAATTATTTCATGTACGAAGCTAGTAATCCTTGCCTCAAAGGAGTTTCGTGAACATTAAGTGAAACAAACTGCACAGGCACACTTCTGTAAAGTACTCTGAAACAAGAGAAATGCGGCTTGTGTATTTAGGTGAGAGATAAGCTGTCAAAGACGGGGGGCTCTGCTGGATTTTTAATGGTTTTAGTCTTTTTATTCAGGTACAAAATGAAAATTCCTAGCTAATTTTCAATATGTTTTAGTGCTTGTAAGCTAAGCATTTCATAAATCGGAGGGTAAGGCAAACTGTTCCCAGCCAGGAATGCCTTCTTCAATGAGGAGCAAAAACCACACGTTTTATATAAACAATAAGACTGGAAAGAAATTATCATCCTCCTTTAACACTGCCTCAAACTAAAAACAAGTATAACGAGCAAATTTAATATTCATACAGCCTTTAAATACCACAGCTCTGGGTCAGGAGAAGAAAGCGTAATTCAGCCACAACATAAGGGAAACAAATGTCTGATTAACACAGGAAAACATGGGATTAACAGAAGATGTACTTTCACAGTAGAGTAACGTTACACAAGGACTTACAATTACCTTCTTGAAGTTACTCTTGTGTTTAGAACTGATCCTCGTACCATAACAATACTAAAATACAATAAAGACTTTTATAATTTGGGGATGAAAAGGTCCTTACGAACATGACACCAAAAGCAGAAAATGTAAGAAAAGACTGATGATGTGGTTACATAAAAATTTAAACCTCTGTATTTCAAAATCCAAACACCATAAATATAATTAAAAGGCTAACAGTAAACTAGGAAAAAGTCTTATATGTTATTATTATATGTATTATAAAGAATAATATATATTATAAAGAGTTGATCGTCATAATTTATAAAGAACGCTTATAAATCAACAGAAAAGGATCCCCCAAACACCCCAGAACACAAATAGGCAAAGGACACAGACAGCCACTTCACAAAAGAATTACAAATGGACAAGAAACACACCTTTAAAAAAAAACAAAAAAAAAAAGGTACCCTTGTTAGTACTCAGGGAAATACAAATTAAAAGACACTAGTTGGCTCCCTTCTGATTGCTTGGGTATCTCTCTACACTGCCTGTGGATGTGTAAATGAACCTCTCTGGTGGATAATCGGTAATATGTATCAAAAGCCTTAAAGGGCCATGAATAAAGCTTATTTAAAATTCCTTCTTTCCAATAGTTGTTCCAATATCTCCCTCTAATTACACAATTTCTCCTTGACACCTGGAACCATTTTCTGTTAATGTTGTATTTGTTTTGGTCCTATAACTCTTTTATCCTCATAATTAGAAAATAACACCAATATTTAGGAAGGTGTTAACAGCCTGTTCAGCGGGCCCTGGCTTCCAATCTCTCCTTCAGAAAGCTTTCAGGGGCAAGAGATTGCCTAGTATCTTAAATGAAACACTGGAAGTAGTTCACAAGTCAGAGGTTCTCAAAAATGAAGTTATGTGAAAGGATTTACAAACAAAACTCACTGAACACACATAAGGTAATCAGTCTTTTACTGAACAAGGTGGGTTAATAAAACCACATGTATCACAGAATTTACATTATGTGAATAAATAATGAAATTAATAATTCAAGAAACCCAGAATGAGCACCTAATATTCAAATACGAAAGGAGAAATGAGAGAAAGAGGTACAGATAAATCTGAAAACTCAACTTACCCTCTTAATAGACTCATTCTCCAAGGAGTGTGAATTATATTTAGAAGTCGGTGCAGAGGCCATACTGGAAACTCTACCAAGAAAGACAACATTCAATATGAACGGAATTGTATGCAATTTCAAACATATTGCAATTGAGAACAAACAGGAGTACGCTTGACAGGCCCTATTTCCCTCGTAGTCTCCGGTGGGAATGAGACACACGAAGGATCAACCACAACACAGCTCATGGGAAAGAGCTCCGATGAAGGTGCACGGAACTGTGGGGGAACAGAGAAGGGGGAGCTCAGCAGAAGACACCACACATGTTCCCGGAATTTTTATTCCTAGCCTTCAAACTGTCATGGGAGAAAACTTAATGTTTACTAATTGTGCAACAGGCTTCAAATTTCCACATTTCTTAACTTTTAAAGACAGTTAAGAGGCAGCCAGGCAGAGTGATAAAAAGGGGAGACTGCTGAACTCACACTTCTTTCCCCTTTAATAATTCTGTTTTCTCTAAATTAAGGCAAGTTAAAGTGGGATGGATTTGATGGAAATCAAATTAGTAAGATTTGATTTAATCAGCATTTTCTAGGGAAAGTATATACTTCATTTAAATAAGGCATATTCATCACAATTCAGACATAAATGAAACCATCATATTCAGAATACATACAATACCTTGGTAACCCAGGGGTTTATTTAGACTTTTGAAGATGATAGCAACAACAGGAAACTAAGTAGTGCTTTGGTTATTTTATTTATCAAAGTTAATGACACAGAGAGATACATATGAAGTCACTGGTGGTTAAACCATATCCAATTCAGCAAGGTGACTGTGGATATTTATAGGATCTTTTTTGCCGGGCTCATTAAAAGACCAACCACTCACTAACAAAATCTGGCATGGAGAACATTACCACCCCTTGGCACAAAACCTAGTGTGATTTGATAGCTGTGCACTGCTGCTCAATGTCCTTAAGTAAGGCCTGAGAGGTGACAAAAGATGCAGATGAGGGTACCCATCAGGACAAAGAGGCAGCAAGATGGCCAGGTGAGAACAATCTTACAAGATTAGCACCGCCAGGCTTCCTCCACCAGAGCTCAGCTCTCCAAGGGCAAGGCTGGGGGTCCATTTGGGTCACGGCAATCTCCTGGCACACGATGACACTCATAACTACTTGATGAACGAATGACTGATTATGTGCAAAACACACACTATTGTGAAACATGATGATGCTCTGAGCTTGTATATCAGTTCACCAAATCCCAGAACACTGGAACTAGGAAACTACTGCAGAGGCTTCAACATGAACACTTAGGGCAAAATAAAATACTTCTTTATAGAAAGGAATACTAAACTTAAAAGACCTGAAACTATTAAGAGGTAGCACGATCTAAAATTAGAAATAACTTTTTAAAAAAGATTAATGAATAACTCTAGAATGAATTAAATGCAGACAAAATAGTTCAGACAATATAGCCTTGAAAAACCTCTCTAATCGTAAATTCAAATCCTGTCAAAATAACCTATTATTCTCTGAGACAGCAGAACGGATGAGATGGACTGGATAGAGCAAGTCAGATGTTTCTGCTCTGAAATTATTCTACTGACTAAACAATATTACATATTTGGGGGATTTTCATCAGGAACGGATATAAAATTACTTTTAGTAATCAGATGCTATAATATTTAAAACATTTTTATCATATAAGTCAATGTCTTCAAACACATGTTAAATTATTACTGTCAAGTCAACGTAAGACATTTCAAATGCTGGGTTACGTAATCAACTCAGTCTTCACGGTCCTGTTTATAAACCATAAAAGAAAGATGAGTCTTCCTGTTTTCATCAATCCTCATTTAAAAACTTCAATTTAAAATGAACTAAATAGGGACTTCCCTGGTGGTCCAGTGGCTAGGACTCCGTGCTCCCAATACAGGCGGCCTGGGTTCAATCCCTGGTCAGGGAACTAGAGCCCGCATGCCACAACTAAGAGTTCACATGCTGCAATTAAAGATCCCGCACACCGCAACTAAGACCTGGCGCAGCCAAATAAATAAATATTTTAAAAAAATAAATAACATGAACTAAATATAAGAGGGAAGTCCTCCTTTTCCCCTTATTTTTAACTATCTGATTGAGCTATAACTCACATACTATATAACACACCCCTTTCAAGTGAACAATTGAACAGTTTTAAGTATATCTGCAGAATTGCACAACCATCACCACAATCGGTTTTAGAACATTTTCATCACTTCCCCCGAAAAACCCCATACCCATTAGTAGTCACTTATCACTCCCCATTCCCCCAGCCCCTATCACATATTTGCTTTCTATCTCTATAGATTTGACCATTCTGGACATTTCATATAAACAGAATCAAATAATATGCAGTCTTTATGTCTAAAGCCCTCATTTTTAGAGTTACCCTAGAAAATGCTATTAAAAGCTGGATTGAGTACAAAGCTGAGAAATCCAAGGGTCTGGGTAACATGGGTTAGTTCCATGATGAGGTTTGCTTTCAAATGTCATCAGTGAGCCTCTCTTTGTTGAAAGGTTGCAACAGACCCTTGAAATGTACAGGAGCTGGAGCAGCCTGACACTGAACAGCACAGGTACTGAGCCGACTCCACTCAAATCCCAACTGTGCAATTCACTATTTGACCTTGGGTAGATTATTTCACTTCTCTGGGCTTCAGTTGCTATTATCTCTATCTTACTACAGCATAGTCGGGCAAAATGAAGTAATACACGTGAAGGGCTTAGAACAGTACATGATATATTTGCTAACAAATTATTAGCGTCCTTTTCAACAATGAAAGGATAATAACTGAATGCTGACGCCACAACCAATTCTTCTACAAATTAGGTCTGACCCTAGAAATACTAGGAAGAAAGTTAACTACCACAGGGATAGTGCGTGGCCAGTGGTGAGCTAGCTATAAAGCTTCTCTTGAAAAAGCACATGGAGGGACTTCCTTGGTGGCACAGTGGTTAAGAATCCGCCTGCCAATGCAAGGGGACAGGGGTTCGATCCCTGGTCCGGGAAGATCCCACATACTGCGGAGCAGCTAAGCCCGTGCGCCACAGCTACTGAAGTCTGCGCTTCAAGAGCCCACAAGCCACAACTACTGAGCCCGTGTGCCACAACTACTGAAGCCCACACACCTAGAGCCCGTGCTCTGCCACAAGAGAAGCCACCGCAATGAGAAATCTGCGGACCACAATAGAGTAGCCCGCGCGCAGCAACAAAGACCCAACGCAGCCAAAAATAAATAAATAAATAAATAAATAAATAAATTTATATTAAAAAAAAAAGTACATGGAAATACTGTCTCATTTGGACCCTGGGAAGCACCTGAGCTGTCTCTAATATACATATCTTCATCTATAAAATATCTCTGTTGGTCTAAATGGGGTTCAATAATAATTAGAAGCTATAGTAAAGTTTACAAAAGTCAGCTACCCTTTTGGTTATAGTGTATTTTGCCCCAAACCCCTAAAGATCAAGCTTCAATCCTTTTTATTTTAAAAAACATTGAATTTGGGCTACCTTGGCTTTAAAGTGAAAATTGAAACTTAATTCCCTATATATATGCTAATTTCAGGAATCTAACCAAAGGTAGACTTCTATCTTTTTTGATCCTGAAAAAAACTTTTGTGATGATTTAAGCCCAGTCTTCTCCTATTACAGAGAAGATGACAGGAAAGCCTAGAGAGGGCAGGACAAGACCCCAGCGTGAGTCAGTGGCAGGACCAGCTCTAGCTGACGTCTCCTAACACGGCAGTATCCTTTCCACCCAGGGAAAAGTGCGTCCAAGTGATCTCTATTTTTCAAGAAACCAGGTTGGATGAGACTGGTCCCAGTCTCAGTAGAGAAGGAGTTTTAGAGTAAGAAACATAGTTAGGAAAACTCATCTAGGCAAGCAATCTCTGAGATCCCCCCCAACCCCTTCAAATAAAGCTACATAAAGGTGGCATTATTTAAAAAATCAAATTTTAAAGTCACAACATGGCCTCAATTGTGTCTCTCTTTAAATTCAAGCCAACTAACCTCAATGGTCTCACGGTATCTCCCTCTCTGTCCCTCCCTCTGTGTCCCTTCACCTCTCTTCCCCCTCTCCCTCTGTCTCTGTCTCCCTCCTCTCTTTCTCTCTCTGCCCCTCTCTCTCCCTCTGTCTCCTTTCCCTACCACTTACCACCTTTCAGATAACCTGTTGCTGCTGTCCACCCCACACACCAGAATACAAGCTCCCACCAGAATACAAGCTCCCACCAGAATACAAGCTCCCACCAGAATACAAGCCCCTACCAGAATACAAGCTCCCACCAGAATACAAGCCCCTACCAGAATACAAGCTCCCACCAGAATACAAGCTCCCACCAGAATACAAGCCCCTACCAGAATACGAGCCCCCAGCAGATGAGGATTCTGGTCTGTTTTACTTAATGCTGCAAGTTACAGCACCTGGTACAGTGCCTGGCACCCAGTAGGTACTTAATAGGTATTCATTAAATGAATGAATGAACTGGGCTTTAATAAAGACTCAGCCAAAAAACTTAACTGTTGTTTGCCCGGTATTTCACTTAAGCCAGAAATTTATGCAAGCCTAAAAAAAGGGTAAAACCAATCCTTGGCTAATCAAGACGCTCAAGGCACCACGGCTCTGCGCAGCAGAATGGCATTAACTTCTGGCGCCTTGAAGCACCATAAGGAACTTGCACCAAAAAGAACCTACCACCCTGCACTACAGACTTTACAATGGAATAGATATTTCAAATTAAGGTACAAAGACCTCTTCCCCCACGCCCTTCTTCCAGACTAAGAAACTGCTCCCCTCCCCACTGCATATGAAAAATAGGATTTCACAAAACACCTGCGGCAGACGTAACTATAAACGCTCTCAAATAAATAAGGACCATTTTTACCCTTACTGGAAACATCTAAAAGCAGTAGAATTAGAAAATAAATTTGACCTCCACCTCATTGGGCCTTTGCAAGCAAAATCTAAACTCCAAGGGGAGCTCAGTTGCCATGGTCACCGATTTGCAATCGATGGCCCTTGATTAGGGGTTTTCCCGCACTTTCCGTGTACAAACAGTGACGAAAGGCACACAGGCCTTCCTCTTTGGATTTTACTCGCTGTGCTTTCTTACTCTGTGTTGCTGTTTAAATGAAGTTTACAGGTGATCTCTCTCTGGAGGCTCCCTTGAGAGCTGTGGGAACCTACCCAGTCTGCAAACCGACTTCGAAAGGCTGCCAGCGAGCAAGAAGTCCTGCACAAGCAGCCTCTGAGTCCAGAGTTCCAGGTCTTTCGAAGGGAGCTTTCTTTACTTGGAAGTCGGTTTTGAAAAAAATGCCAAATACTCAGGGCAGAGCTGCTCAGTACTCCCAGACCCAATGCTCCCCTTGTTATAAAACAAAGTTGTGCAAAGCCCCTTTGGCTAGCCTGCAGTGAAAGTCAGGGATATTATCAAACCAACCACAATTTTAAAAATCATCAATATAATGCCTGAGCTCCAGGATAAAGGAGAAATATAATAAAAGGACAGTGATTTATAATAACATATTTTTCAATACAAATTACACTAAAAACAAAAACACCCCCGTTTCCAATTTGGCCTCTAGGGGGAGTTTCGCCCCCAGTGAGAACCACTCGCAAAGAGAGTTCTGTTCTGCACCTGAATGCCCAGAAACACAGGATTTACAAGACTAACTTGTGCTGACTTTTGCATTAAAGTTGGTCTGACTGTAGGCCACCTCGGAGGCAAGAAATGAAAAAGATGTGTTAAGATGCGCTCATCCAAACCACCCCGCACCAAAGAGAAATGTTCACGCCCCAGCCATTTAGAGAGCAGGAACAATCAATTCAACCTCTATACTTGCTCATCCCACGTGAAGACAAACAATGAACTGCAAAAGTAGGAGTTTATTTCATCTTTATACATTTTGCTTTGAACGAGGGTTGCAAACTTTTTCTGTGAAGGGCCAGAGAGTAACTATTTTAGGCCTTGTGGCAGCTACAGGCAATACGGAAATACAGGGGTGTGGCTGTATTCCAGCACGATTTTATTTACAAAAACGGGCTGCCACCCTCTGCCTTAAACTATCAAAATAAAGTTATTTCCAAGTGAAATTTCTTCAGCCAAAGTAAATAATAATGTCCTTTTTTTTAATCTTTTATATTGTTTTATTAATACTTCTACCAGCAGTCTGTGTGCACTTTTTTTTTTAACATCTTTATTGGAGTATAATTGCTTTACATTGTCGTTAGTTTCTGCTGTATAACAAAGTGAATCAGCTATACGTATACATATATCCCCATATCTCTTCCCTCTTGCGTCTCCCTCCCTCCCACCCTCCCTATCTGACCCCTCTATGTGGTCACAAAGTACCGAGCTGGTCTCCCTGTGCTATGCGGCTGCTTCCCACTAGCTATCTGTTTTACATTTGGTAGTGTATATATGTCCATGCCACTCTCTCACTTCGTCCCAGCTGACCCTTCCCCCTCCCCGTGTCCTCAAGTCCATTCTCTACGTCTGCGTCTTTATTCCTTTCCTGCCCCTAGGTTCTTCAGAACCATTTTTTTTTTTTTTTAGATTCCACATATATGTGTTAGCATACGGTATTTTTCTCTTTCTGACTTACTTCACTCTGTATGACAGACTTTTAAACTAATATGTAAGCCATTAACCCCACCATTCGTAGCTTATACCTTGTAAAAACGCACTATGACCAGCTGCAAAATTGTGTGACACAGCTGAAAAAAGGAAGGGAATCTGTATTCGGACCAGTTTGGCTTTCAAATCCCGATTTTGTCACTTGGTTAATAATAGTCATTCGACCTTGGACAGACTGCAGTTCTGTCTGTGAAATGGGCATGATACTACCTACTTCATGGGGCGGTGATAAGTAACGTGTAAAATGCTGGCACGGCAGAGGGCAAAACAGAGGCACTCAAATACCAGGTCCCTTCCTCTTACAAGAGATGCTTTGAAGTCATTCCTCAAAGTGGCGCTGACACACTAGGCCGGATTTTCCATAAAATACACAATATCTAACACTGCCTAACCATTCTGCACACATTTTCTAAGATAATCCACCTAATCTTGGCAGAGCTCTGGACAGCCTTAAAGCAGGTTATTCTCAAAGCATGCCTACTTCCACTAAAAAAAAAAAAAAAAAAAAAAAGACAACACTCAACTCCTAGCCCAGGGAAACTTTCCATGGGATCCCTAACATGGAGATCTTGCCTCTTTGCCTTCTATTCTGACTCAAGGATATAGAAATACACTAGAGGTCTCAGAGTAGATCTAACTGTAGTTATTCCAAAAGAGTAGCCCCTGTCAATGTTAAGTGGCTTATTGTCCAAAAAGATACCTCCAACACATGTGTTAGAGCCTCTTGATTTAACTCAGCCAAATCAAATCTCAGGGCTCAAGGGACATTGTTTTGATGACTCTTCTTTGGAAATTATAAAATGTTAAACAGTATTTCATTTAGAAACTCACTCTTTGTATCATTTTGATATTTACTATTCATCTTAAAGATCACAATACACTTACTTCCACTTCTTTAAATGTTGCCAAGACCTTTTGGCTAAAAACACTATAATTCAGATTCAGTGAAGAATGCATTTTGAATCACTTTTTCCAGTGGTTAGTGATGGATTTGAGCTGATCCATTCAGCCTAGTCCTTGGTCTCCTCATGACAAATGGCACATCTTCAAGACAGCTGATTGGCTCCAGCGGCATGCGCTGTGGCCATGGAACAGGGTAACTTTAGAAATGCTTCATAGCTTAAAATTGGTATGCTAAAGCAACTATTAGAAAAGCCAGCTACCATCAGGTTAACTTTTTTTAATGTAAAAAGGCTACCTGGTAATTTTATATACACTTAAACAGATCATTAAATTCACCAATGGATTTTGTAACCGCCAAATACCTGCCAGTAAACAAAGTTTTAAAATAGGAACAAGATCAAGTTCCCCATCCACCTGCCAATTCCCAAACTCATGAACCCAGCTGATCTGCTCCATGACAGAACTATTTTCCCCAGGGAGAAACTATTCCCCAAAAGTGTATTTTCAATTTATAAGTGAAAAGTACCTTCTTATACAGAAGTGAAAACGGTAATTGTTGAAGGTAAGAGTAAACACATAAGAGCCACAGCTATAATAGTGACGAAGGTGCTGGTTCAGAACATCGAACTTCCCACAGACCTTCCCAGACTGGGCATTATTAACAATGAAACCTCCAACTGGAATTAGCGCTGGAGGGGAAGGATTGGAAAGAAACTGAAGAGCAGATGCGCAGTTTCTAGAAAAACAAAGAGAGGAGAGAAGGTTGGAGATGACAACCTGCCATTCAGCCCAATTCCTCCAGACACATTCACTGGGAGGAGAAGCAGGAGCTGCGTTGGCACTCGGTCCTTAGGTAACCGCTTCAGGACACAGGAGGCTTTTGCCCACGTACACACGCGCACACACAACGCACATGCTTCATTTCTCTGTATGTTGCAGAAATTTCTAACATTTCACTTCTCATGCTGTACTGCACTTACCTCTCCACTGACATTTTACGTCTCTCTGTTGGATCAGAGCTTCCTAAGGCCAAGGGCTGGTTCCCACTGCGATGCCGTGCGGAGCAGCCCGGGCCCTCAGTTGATGAGTCAGTGAATACACTTCCACCCTCAGAAACCTGCGTGATCTTGGAGACAGTCTTTGGGCATTAAAGGTGCTCCAGCCTCCCTCCCTAGGGCTGATCTTTGCGTTGATAACTCCCTTGCATACCTGTATCATTTTCTACATATGGATATATCCCCAAATAATACGTTGAGTGTGCGTGGTTTTGAACTTTTATACGTAGGTGGAATGGTTACACGTTCTGCGGGCCCTTGCTCTTCTCACACGGCACTGTTGTGAGAGCCACAGATGTGGATGTGAGGCGCCGGGCTCTGCTCCTCTTCCCTGCTGCAGAGCGGTCCACCGTTCCACACGCTGCTTTCCACTCTCTTCTCAGCGGTCACGTGAACTGGCTCCAGGCTCCGCTATTACGTTCCGAACAGCTTGTGGCACACGTGTCAGAACTGCGATGGCATCTGTGTGCCAGGTTTTCCAACACCTTTGTCTGACCTTGCAGGAAACATTTTTTTTTTAAATTTCAAAATATATGGAGAAGATGGATAATGGATGAAAATGGAGGCAAATCAACCATTTGAGAGGAAATGAAATCCCAGGGTTGTCAACACTCTAATTCAAGCAGCAAAGGGGAAAAGGGCAAAATAATGGATGGGAGTCTGAGTTTCTTGGGGCTGCTGAAACAAAGTACCACAAACTGGATGGCTTACAACAGAAATTTCTTCCCTCACAGTTCTGGAGCCTACAAGTTTGCAATCAGGACGTTGGCAGGGCCATGCTCCTGTGAAGGCTCTCGGGGAGGAACCTTCCTTGCCTCCCCCTAGCTTCTGCTGGTTGCTGGCATTCCTTAGCTTGCAGCTGCATCACTCCAAACCTCTGCCTCTGTTGTCACATGGTGTTGTCCCTGTGTGTCTCTGTGTCTTCACATGGTGCTCCCCTTTCTTATAAGGACACCAGCCATACTGGATTAAGGATCCACCCTACTCCAGTATGACCTCAACTAGTTATATCTGCAGTGACCCCATTTCCAAATAAGGTGACATTCTGAGTTACGGGGGGGCTAAGCCTACCAACATATCTTCTATGGGGACACAAACCAAAGCAGAGCAAGCAAGAGGTTGGCTTCAGAAATTAACAATCTACAAAATGGTCGACATACGGTTACCAGAACAATTTAGCTTGTCAATCCATATATAAACGTTCACTGAACACCTATTAAGTTAACCAGCACTGAAATATTAATATAGCTTCTTAGAAGAAATAATGAAAAGACACCAGGCTAATCATTTCTGAGATACTCCTTACTCGGCATATACAATTATTTAATCCTGTTTCCAAAGAGGTCAAATATCAGTCAACAAATGCGTACTAGGCAACTACTCTGGAGCATGGTGAGAATTTCTAAAAAAAATTGAGATAGGTCTTCAAGAAGCTAGCAACGGAGTTGGGGAGCTGAATAAATATAAGACAAGTTAAACAGCAATAAAGACAACGAACAGGTGTAAGTTAAATAGACAATTAAAGCAAATTGGCTTCCATTTACTGATTTTCTGCTACGTGCTAGGCATTGTTCTAAGCACAGATGAACGCCTTCAATACTGCCAACAACCTCATAAGGCAACTACTAATACTCCTTCATATGAAAACACACAACCCTGAGAATAGGAAGGTTAAACATGTCCACTAAGAACTTTCGAAACTGGAATTCAAACCCAGGCAGTCTGGTTCTCTTACCCACTATACCCACTAACAGATGTCTGTTGCTCTAAATTCTCTAATTGATGATCAAATTAAAAAATGAAAACGTTATGCCTCCTGCTTACACAGCTGAATAAAAAAAATTTTTTTGGAATTCCATCTCTATGTAATAAAATCTGGTCACAAAAAAGAACACTAGACTTCATTTTAAATATGATTAACCAAATAGTGACTTTCCCCTCCAAATCCATGTCTGTGAGGCCCTGAGCCAGTATATTCCTTCTTGTTTGACTGCAGTAGTACTTTGTATTGTGGAAGAGTCTTGTCAAACTGTATTAAAAAGAAGGACAAAATTTAATGAGGGTTAAAAATGTCTATCAGAGCACACGTAGCTAGATGAGTTATTCTACAAAGTCATCCCTTTTGATAGTGTGTACTTATTCCAGGGACACTGTCACCATGCAAAGTATTCTTCCAATTCTTTTGAAAATGCTTTTAGAGCTTAAAGCTAGATAAGACACCATCTCATGACTTTTACCATATCTCAATTTTTAAACAAAAAAGAATGCTTCCCATGAGTGCCCACTCTCTTTATTTAATAGATGGGCCTCAAAATGATTTGGGGCTGAAGCCAAATGCCAAGTCTTTACTCAGAGATTTGACTCCATTGAGGATATTTTGTAAAAGTTGTCATGGTCATGGTCTCTGAAGGCAATTCCAAAGAAGAGTTCCAAAAACTGGGCTGGAAAATTTTGATTTGGAGCTACCTGTCCCTTCTCTACATGGGCTAGAAGAAAAAGCAGCAGGTGAGGTTTTTGAATGTTGCCTAAGATCTCCCAATTGTTAAAAATGCTGGGCTTGATACTTCTTAATTAGTCCTAATTTACAAGAGCAGGTTGACCTTGAAGGTTAACAGAGATCAGCAGTAGGACTCGTAGCCTGTGCAATAGGCACTTTGTCATAGTAGTTAAAGGAGTGTCTAAAGGGAATCTCCAAAGACTGGCTTCACTAGAAGCCTTGGAGTTTCAGAAAGAGAGACTTGCAGTGACCCAGAGTATGGACAACGGTTATCTTCCTACTTGGCGCAGTTACCTATTATTCCAGCCACAAATACAAGTGGCCACCCATCCCTGCTACAGACACACACACACACGCACACACTTCAAGAACTTGGCAATATTAGTAGGGAGGAAGTTTTCATAGATGTGGAAGAAATAATCTAAGAAAAAAAGGCAAGGACATGAAGAGGAACCAAAACCAGTGTCAAAAGAATGGCAAAGAAAGAAGATGAAGAAATTCCAGTACCATAACAATGACACATGAATCCGACACAGAATTGCCATGGCTTTTGAAGGAGCAATACAGTCGGCCCTCCATATCTACGGATTCAGAACTCACAGATACAGAGGGCTGACTATGGCACTAGAGCATCCATGGATTTTGGTATCCACAACGGGTCCTGGAACCAATCCCCCATGGACACTGAGGGATGACTGTATATGCTGCTCCATAGAAAAATAAAAGAACTCCCAAGCTCCAGATGGAAATTCTGTTATCGACACTAGGAGGAAAAGCTGGGTAGTGGTGGTTGATAATAGTACAAATGTGGTGATATGTAGAGTCAACAGGGCTATTCATGAGGTATATTATCTTCCTGAAGATTATATCTGAGACATAGATTCTACAAACATAATTCAACATCTAATAATGATTTTTTTAAAAAATCTCAGCAAACTAGGAATAGATAAGGTAACCTATGGAAAACCTATAACTAACATCTACTTAATGGTGAAAGATGCAATGCTTTCCCACCAAGTGTGGGAATAAGGCAAGGATGGTTGCTCTTACTGCTTGCATTTGATATATTTTAGAGATCCTAGTAACTTTAACAAGACAAGAAAAAGAAATAAAAGACATAACATATTGAAAGGAAGACTTAAAATTGTATTTGCAGACAACATGGTCACTTGTGTAAAAAATCGTAAGAATACTAGAGAAAAACTACTAGAACTAGTAAATAAATTTAGAAAGTCAGCATGATATACAATATCAACATAAAAAATTGTATTTGTATCATTAGAAATGGACAAATGAACACTGAAGTATAAAAATATCATCTGCATAATTTAAAAAATGAAATATTTAGGGATACATTTAACAAAAATGCGTACAAGATCCATACGCTGAAAACTGTAAAACACTGCAGAGAAAAATTAAAGAAGACCTAAATACATGGAGAAATATATCATGCTCAAGGATCAGAACACTCAACATTGTTATGATGTCAATATCGATCCACAGATTCAATGCAATCTCTATCAAATCCCAATAGGCTTTGTCATAGAAATTGACAAGATGATTCTGAAATTTATATGGAAAAGCAAAGGACCAAGAATAGCCAAAATAATCTTGCGGGGGGGGGGGGGAATAAAAAAGAACAAAGTTGGAGTACTTCCACTACCCAATTTCCAAACTTACTATAATGCCTCAGTAATCAAGACTGTGTGGTTCTGGCATCATAAGATTAGACATATAGATCAATGGAACAGAATAGAGTGCAGAACTAGGCCCATCTTTTGGAGGTCCTAGCAATGGTTAATTGACTTCCAACAAAGGTAACACGGTTATTCAATGGGAAAAGAACAGTCTTCTCCACAAATGATGCTGGAACAATTTGATGTCCATAAGGAAATAAGTGAATCTTGACCCTTATTTCACACAATATGCAAAATTAACTTGAAATGAAGCACGTAAGTATTAGTTTTATACTGTTGTATAACAAACTTAGTAGCTGTAAACAACACATGTTAATTATCTCACAGTTTGTGTGGGTCGTGGGTCAGGAGTCTGGGCATGCCTTACCGGGATCCTCTGCTCAAGGTCTCAGAAAGCTGTATAGTCAAGGGAAGGGATTACACAGGGTATGAACATGGGGGTGGGGGGCAGAAATCAGGGGTGCCACCCTAGGGTCTATCTGCCAAAATAGGTCTAAACAAAGAGGTAAAACTGCAAAAGTCTAGAGGGAGACACAGGGGGAAATCTTTGTGAACTTAGGCAAAGTTTTTTTTAGAGCACAAAAAGCATAAACCATAAGAGAAAAACACCAATAAACTGGACTTCATCAAAATTAAAAACCTTTGCTCTTTCAAAGGCACAGTTTAGAAAATGAAACAGTAAATCACAGTTCAGGAGAAAGTACTTGCAAATTACCTATCTAATAAAGGCCTGTATCCAAAATATCAATATATAAAGAACTGACAGACAATCCAATAAGAAACAGGCAAAAGATCTGAGCGGACACTTCATCAAAGAAGATATACAAATGCTCAATAAGCACAAGAAGACATACTCACCATCATTAGTCATTAGGAACATGCAAATTCAAACCACAATGAACTACTATTACACACCCACTGGAATGGCTACAATTTAACAGGACAACCAATAACAAGTGTTAGTGAGAATGTGGCCCAAAGAGAACTCTCATACTTTATTTTGCCAGTGGGATGGGAACGCAAAATGGCACAGACACTGGAGAATAGCGTGACAGTTTCTTGTAAAGTTAAACATACACTAAGCATATGGCCCAGCAATGCCACACCTAAGTATTTACACAAGACAAATGAAAATATGAGTCCACACAGAGACTTGTAAGCAAATGTTCATAGCAGCTTTATTCATAATGGCCAAAAAACTGAATTAACTCAAAAGTTCATCAACTAGTGCATGGACATATTGTTACAGCCAAACTATGGAACAGTACTTAGCAAAAGAAAGTCACCAACTGCTGATACACGATGAATGACAAAACATGGATGAATATAAAAAGCTTTACACTAAATGAAAGAAACCAACCACAAAATACTATCTATATAAACCTACTGTCAAATCACTTCAAAGAACTACTAGTATTCAGACTACATTCTCTGACCATCATGCAGTTAACTTAGAAATCAGTTTTTAAAATACCTAGAAAACATATTTGTAAATTTAAAAATAAACTTCTAAACAACTCCACTGTGAATGAAATAATCACAATGGAAATCAGAATATATTAGAACTAAATAATAATAAAAATACTGTGTTTTGAAACATCCAAGCAGCAAAATAAATCCAAAGAAAGAAGAGAGAATGAAGAGAAAAAGATTTCAAGGGTATATTTTAAGTGAAGAAAGCAAGAGGCTGGGACTTCCCTGGCGGTACAGTGGTTAAGAATCCACCTGCCAAGGCAGGGCACACAGGTTCGAGCCCTGGTCCGGGAAGCTCCCACATGCCGCAGAGCAACTAAGCCCGTGCGCCATAACTACTGAGCCTGCGCCCTAGAGCCCACGGGCCACAACTACTGAAGCCCGCACGCCTAGAGCCCGTGCTCCACAACAAGAGAAGCCACCGCAATGAGAAGCCTGCGCACCGCAACGAAGAGGGGCCCCCTGCTCCCTGCAACTTGAGAAAGCCCGTGCGCAGCAATGAAGATCCAATGCAGCCAAAAATAAATAAATAAAATAAAATAAATAAAAGAAAGCAAGAGGCTTTCTTTATTTAAAAAAAAGAAAGCAAGAGGCTTAATAGTGTATGTAGTATGCTTTTTTGGTGTAAGAAAAGGGAGGAAATGCAATAAGTGTGAGAGTGTGTGTGTGTGGTGCACGCATGTGCACACTAGCTCAAATGTGCAAAAGAAGAAACACAGAAGAATGAATTAAAAACTAATAATATTGATTGGAGTGGCTGGGAGAAACAGCATGCCTAGCAGGAGACAGGAGTGAAAGTAAAGCTTTTCAGAATATACCTTGATAAAAATTTGACTTTCAAATCATATCGTTTCATTAAAGCTAATCAAAAAGACGCTGGAGAATACAATTCTGCTCATTCTTTTCTACATAGTGACAAATCTCATAGTGCATAACCACAACCAGACAAACCTTTGGTAAGACTCATCAAGAAAAAAAGAGAGAAGGCACAAGCAAACAATATGAAGATTTAAGAATGAAAAGACAGATGTAAGTACAGATATGGCAGATATTAACTGGTAGTTTAAAACCTTCCCACACCAAAAGCACCAGGCACAGCTGGCTCTGGGGCAAGTTCTACTAAATATTCAAGGAACAAATAACTCCAGTTTTATACAATCTTCCAGAGACCAGAAAAAGGGAATGCTCTCACTCACTGTATAAGGCTAGCAAAACGATACTAAGCTAGACAAAGACAGTAGAGGAAAGTAAAATTAAAGCCCAATCTCACTCACAAATACAGATGTAAAGATCCTGAAGAAAATATTACCAAACAAACCCAGCAGTAAGAAACGCGTCCATGCCAGCAATGCAAACCTGGTTAACGCTACCAAGTTATATCAGAAAATTCCTTAAAATAGCCCATCGCATTAACAGGTTTAAAGGGTGAGGGACAAATCTCCATAAAGGCAGAAACGGGGGTTGATAAAACTCAACATCCATTTGCACCACCCCGCCCCCCAAAAAAGTGCACTAGAAATGCGCCTACGCAAACCCTAAAGTCAACATAATACTTTGTGGTGAAATATGGAAAACATCGTGCCTTCTCAAGTACAGATCCTGGGCCCCACCCCAAACCTCCTGAATCAGAAACTCCAGGCTAGCTGCCAGGGAACTTGGAGTTTGGGAACCGCCCTCAGGTGATTCTGGAGCGCAGGCTCCTCAGAGTCAGAGCTCGGGCCGCGGCTCCAGCATCCGCGTCCCGTGCGGGAGGAGGGCTCTCCGCCCGTCCCCGTCGCCCTGAGTCAGGATCTGCACTTCAACCCCAAGTCCGGGTGGTTCTCGGCGCAGCAAAGCTGCGGACAGCTGCTCTCGAGCTGGGCGGCACGCCAGAATCACCCAGAGCACTTCTTTAAAATGCAGATGTCTGATCTCTTCCCTCCCACCCCATCAAATAAATCTGAATGTCTGGGTGGGGCTGGGCCAGCAGGTCGTTAAGGCTCCCCAGGTGATTCTAATGAGCAGCCAGCGTGGCCAACCACGGGTCTGCAGGTCCGCAGCGCGCAAGGAAGCTTCCATTTCCGCCCTGAGCCAGAGGAGAGGCGTCCCTTGAGTCCTTTGAAGATGCCCCCGAGAAAGAAGCTTGCATCCCACACGTCTACCGATGGCGATTTCTCAATACAGGTTACCAAGCTGAAACCCAGAGAAGAACTCTCTGAAACAAAGTTGTGAGGATTCAAATGAGATGTACGCGGTAGCACCGGGCAAAGGGCTCCGCACCGATTACACCGAACGTTAATTCAAGTTATTACCCAGGCAGCAGAGGCTCTAACTGCTCTTCGAGCATTGACAGCAAATCTCATGACATCAGCATCAAATCAAGGCCAAAATGTATCTCTCAAAGCTATACTGTCCAACACTTGGAACTACTAGTATGTGGAGCCTGAAATATGGCTAGTCCAAACTGAGGCGTGCTGTGGATGTAAAACACCTGCTGGATTTCGACAACTTAGTGCAAATAAGGGGAGGGGAACATCTCACTAATTAGCATACTGATTACATGTTGAAATGATAATATTTTGGACATACTGGGTTGAATAATATATATTATAAAAATTGATTTCATCTGTCTTTTTTAATGCGGCTACTAGGAAAATGGGATTACACATGTGGCTTGAATTATTTTTCTAATGAACAGCGTGGTCCCAAAGGATCTGGAAGCCGGGATGTGAACTGCTACTTAGACCAACTTTCTCAAACTTTAATTTACATGCAGATCACCTGGGGGTCTTGTTAGCCTGCAGATTCTGGTTGTGTAGGTCTACGGGGGCCTAAGATTCTGCATTTCTCCTAAGCTCCCAGGAGCACGGGCATCAGAATAATTTTATCAACAAGGAAAAACTGTTCTGTGGCACAGACACGATGGGAAGCTCTGGAGAAAGGATCATGTCATTTCAGAGTTGATAATAGTGAAGAAAGGAAATGGCAGCAGGGTTACACTCAGCCTCAACTTTAAAAAATCAGTTATTATGTCTCGCAGCAAGGTCTACAGAGAGGTGAGGGCCAGCTCCGACTGTCCTCCACCTGGGAGGGCGGCAGGGACTCCCACTCTCTCTGACAGATCCGGGAGCACCGACGTGTGCAAGAACATCTCAGGACCAGGAAGCTCAAAATGGAATCCTGACTGGGGGTTCTTCTATCCTGCCTGCCACACAACCAGTGTCAACGGCGGCACCCTCCTGGGGTCTCACCGAAACCGAGTGCAATCTTTCTTCTCACTGTGACGCACAGATAGTACTGACAGGTCGCAGCTGGTCACTGCTGCGCAGGTACATTTCCTCTTCCAGTAAAACAGCTCGGGCCGATTCCAGGCCCGCTGGAATGAACCCTGACAGCTCAGTCCCCGCCTAAGTCGTCCCAGGGCCATAAAGGAACTTGAGGGTCATACAAGGGCATTTCAAGCAACACCACCTGATGCTAAGAATCCCCTCTATGGCCCACCTCCGCCTCAAGAGCTCCTGTGAAGGTGAAAGCAGGACACCCTGGCGAAGCAGCCCGTTCCATTGGAAGAGGAAACACACAGCGCCTGCTTCTCACAAAATGCCCAAGGACAAGATAGCAATATATAACAATTATCACAAGGTAAAGAAAGGGCATCACCTATAACAATTATCACAAGGTAAAGAAAGGGCATCACCGTGTTGCCGAGGTCTGTAGGCAAGGGAATAAGAGCTGAATGAGTTACAAACAAGTTACTTCTATTTTTACTTTCAATTATTACCTTCAACTTCCCTTACCCCTTCCCACCCCCAAACATACCAACAAGCAAAGCAAAAAACAAACCTAAACTCAAACTACTGGTGACAATAGTCTAAAAATCCAGGAGCTGGGAAGAAAAAGGTAGGAAAGCAACGTGTGGGACCTCTCGCCCCACTGGACTCAGCGCTTTCTTATTCATTTGCTAATTGACCATGGAAAGAAAGACTAAGCATGAGCTCCCTTTCATCTTGTACTCATCGGGTACACTGATCTCTAGATAGATAACAGAATTTGTTGAAATGAACACATCCCAACAATTCTAAGCTATGCCCCCTTGTCCAGTTCAAGTCAAAGAACATTTACTAAATGTCCACTGCGTGTACAGGGCCATGTTAGGTTTCACCTGCCCAGAAAAAAAGTCTTCAATCTCAGCCCTCTTTATTACAAGCTTGGAAGATGAAAAAAATTACTGCTGAAATACGCAGGTGTTACATATCACAAGAGAGTCAAGGAAGAGCAATACTAAACGTACATGAAATTTTATTTAGAGCTACTTATGGAGTCATTTCAAGATCCTGAGAAACAAATTCAAGTAACAAGAAAAGAGCACTCGGCACCCATCCTGTTCGAACAGGGAAGGTGCTGTGGACCTGGAGAGCAATCAAGCCCCTGGATTTCTTCCCATCCCGACCCCAGGAGTGGAGGAACTCGGCAGGGCCTCAAGCTGCGTTGTGGAGCTAAGGTAAAGTGTTGATTTAAAAAAGGAAAGGCTTCCATTCGGAGACAGGAAAGGCAGGCAATATTCCCTGGTGCAGAGATCGCCTCGTTATCGCCCTGGGATTGTTGGCTACACAGTACTATCATTTTAGGAATAAACAAAATGGAAGCTCACAAGGTGTACCAATGGCTTCAGGTCTGAGAGAGGCAACAAACACTTGCATATTTCAATGTTGACAGAAGCTGGGGGGGGGGGCGGTCAGAGAGGCCACACCTACAGCTCCAGGAGGAGGGGGGAGATGGGCCAAGAACAGGAAGGATGCTGCCCTCTCACACCAGTTCTCCAAATAGCGACGGCTTATATAACGCACAGATGCGATAATAATAACGCCGTACAGTCTGCAAAGGACGTTGATGCACATCTTACAAATGGAGGAACCACCAGCAGCGAGGCGAAATGACTGGTCCAGTGTCACGGAGTTAAGAAGGGGCTTTCTACCACCTCCCACAGACACAAGGCTCCTTTACCACTCTTTGTTCCTCGGGTAGAAATAGAAAGCACTAGTGCACAATGCCAATTTTCTAAAGAGATGCCTGCTACATTCTTAAAAAGAAAAGGATGCAACTCTCCTGGTGGTCCTGTGGATAAATCTGTTGTAAACATTTAACATGAGAAACCATCCTCTGACTACAGGACGGCAACTGGATCTCACTCGACTAACCCCAACTGGGTCTCCTGGTCTTCTCCGGCTCTCGAGGGAGAGGAACTGGAAGAAAGCCTCTCTTGCTCTAGTCCTGTCTGTAGCAACAAACAAAATATGGGCTCGAGTAATTTCTGAGTCCAAACAGTAAAGAGAACTTAGCCGTGCAAGAACTGTGTGAGCTGCTGCCAATGTCACCTGAAACTCAAAGCTCGGGTCAACAATGAAATGCAAGGAAATGTCTAGAAAATCATGCTTACTGGATTTCCAAAAGTTTATTGGGACATGGTTAGAATCATTTTTTTTTTCTTTAAAAGAAAGGAGTTCCATGTAGCTCAAGTCAGTAACAGTTAACATTTCTTGAGTGCCTACTATGTGTAAGATGCTATTGTAAGCACCTAACATACCTTATCACAGAGGCCGGCCAACAACCCTGGGAGGAAGGTACTGTTGTTAGTATCTTCATTTTACAGATAAGGAAGCTGAGGCACAGAGGTAAGGAACTCGCCCAAAGTTAGATAGGATTCAAATCCTGAGTAAACACCTTAAAGGTGACAGCCCCGGTCCCCCCATCTGCCAAAAAGGAATAATGAACAGAGAAATTAGAAAATAAAGAAAGCAGAACTTCAAAGAGGTCTGAAACAGGGAAGGGAAATTACTAGCAAGTAATGAAAACAACCACTTACTCTTTGATAAAATTGAAAAAACTTTGGAAATAAGAGAAACTCTGGCCTTTTGAAATCCTTGGCCACCAGTTCAAAATGTGGCCTAAGCCTCGAAGAGGCTCCGCTTTTCTCCTTATTTTGGAGCCCCCAATAAGAGCAAGAACCCCATGTTCTTTCAGTGGTTTTTAAAGTAACTACATTCTGTTAATCCTCCTTTCATTTTGGAACAAAGAATATTGGCGTATTTTTTGGATAACTTTAATGATTTTTTGGAACCTATAAAAATGAAAACATTTGCTTTGAAGCCACTGAACATACAGAATAGGATAGAACTGAAAAGGTACTAAGCAGATGAAATTCTATGGTAAGTTATCACTAATGCCATTTCATTGGCACTCTTCTGGGGAAGTTGGGTGCTTCTTGACTCTAGAGCTAATTTCAAACTGAACTAGTTTCTTTACAAAGCACACAACACAAGGAATGAGGATCCCTTCACATGACAGGTTCCCAGTACAAACCAGTGTGCGGGAAGAGAAATCTTCATGTCAGGTAGCTCAGAGCCAGCAGACACTGGCATGGGATCAACACCCAACCCTGACCTCAGTCAGCAGGGCCTTCCGTAGCTGGAGTGAGGCAGCTACTGAGAAGGCGAGGGATTTGAAGAGCGCCTCCCTGGGTGTTTGAAACCGCTTACTGTTCGCATGGGAGGGGAAAACGCAAGTAAAAATGAGGCTGTGACAAACTTATCATCCAAGAGGCAATGGCGGGAGAAATGATGACCCCGTAGGATCTCCCGGATTCAGACAGATTTACTTTTGGATTTGGCGATTTGCTTTAATGGAGCCGCCGCTGACCATCTAACACTAGCGATGCTAAGTGATACCCAACCCCCTCTCAATCATGCTGGCCTGCTGGATGGTCATGTCAGAGTTTCAGAGCTCTATTCTTCCTCATAGAGCTCATCTCCGCCGGAAAATCTATCATTGTTTATTTTTTTATTGTCCGCTTCCCCACACAGAAGCTCTGTAAGGCAGGGACCTTGCCAGTGGTGCCGTCTGCTGTCTTTCCAGCACTCAGGACACTGCGGGCACAGCATGGGCATTCTGCGTTTAATGAATGAAACCACTGACAACTTAATAAATACAAGTTAGAATTTTAAGGTAAGGAGACCAATCGTTGAATAAACGTACTAGACTCTAAAAGCCCCTACGGATGCTCTCCACTTTCAAGTACCTCGGGAAGCTGCTACACAGTGGCAGGACCTCTGGTTTGAACCTACTCCGTGCTGTGGAATCTCTCAAGGGTATACTGGGTTTTGTGAAACAGCCAAAAGACATTCAGAGTCAAATCTGGTGAACAAGTGATCATGCCCAATATATATGTTGGATGAAGGGGAAAGCTGTCTATAAATGAACAAGCCCAAGAGTCTTATTTGGCTGGTAAACTGGTTTTGAAGGTAATTCAAACATGGTTTGGACTACAACAAAATCGCTGGCTCGGTCTCTAGACTCTACGGTGGATACTTTACAAGGAACAAAACTTGAGCTGTGATAAAAACTACCCAGGCTACACAGATGCTGAGATGCCCCTAGAAACCTGACTTGTGATATTAGCTTTGCCTTTAAGTTGCCATTAAGTTGTCACATTAGTTAACCTCTCTGGGCCTTAGCTTCCCTATCGGGGAAACAAGAGAACTATATAAACTTAAAGGTCCCAGTCAATTCTAATACGGCCTGATTCCATTCTTGTGAAGGTCTACTATGTCTGTTTAAAAACCAGTCTCAATCCACTTCGCTTCATACTTTGCATGCGTCTATAAAGCCCGTGATATAGTTTTTACAGCAGATTGATTTCATATTTGCTTAGGCAAAAACTAAAATTAGTTTTCACTTCCTGAGCGCAGCAAGACAGTTAAGGGAGGCAACCCGGCAAAGGGCGCTTGCTCGTGCCTGTGCATACTTCCGACTGCGTATCAGGGAACTAACCGTTCCCTCCTCAGATCTTCCCTCAACTGTTGCAAAAGCAGATAAACCTCCCGTGAATGGCACAGAAACACTGGCCGGGAGCGCCGATCGAGTCTTCGCGGACAGTGCCGGGCTACGGCCCCTCCGCAAGACCCACGGGGGATGCGGCAGGCACCCGCCCCGCCCGGAGGGCCAGGGTGAGGACCAGCCGCGGCGCGTCGCCGGGGAGGCAGGGCGGCCGCTCGGCCCGCTCGCCGCCCCGGGACTGGGAAGGAAAGTCCGGGCAGCGGCCGCGACGCCCCCACTCCCCCAGCCTCCCGGCCCGATTCCTGTCCCTACCTTCGCCCGCCGCCGGCCCGGGACCTTGGGCGGGGAGAACGAGGGAAGCCGGAGGCACCTGCCTGCTGCTCCCCGGCCTCAGCCCTCAGCCGGCCGGGACAGCGAAGGCACTCGGGCTAACCCCCCTCCCCCCCGCCCACCCCCGCGGGTGCTGCGAGGCCCCGTGGGACTTGCCGGCCCCGGGAGTCCCAACTTCCTCCTCCCGGCCCCCCCACCACCACGGGTCCCCGCAGCGCCCGGCTCGGAGCCAGGCCAGCCGCGACCGCGCACCCACCTCGGGGTCCGGGCGCCACCGCCGTTGCCAGGCTGCTCGGCTCCCGGGCCCCGCTCCGCCCCCTCCAGGGCCCGCCCCCTGCGGCCTCCCCGCCCTCGGCCACCGCCCGCCGCCCTCCTCCGCGCGCCGGTTGGTGGGGGTGCGTCACGTGCCGGGGGCGGGGCGGGTAGAGGGCGCCGGCCAAGCCTGGGGAGCAGCTCCGAGGGGCGGGGCTCTTCGCCCTGGAGGCTGCTGGGAAACCCTGTTTCAGGGGCCCGGCGCGTGGCGACAGCTAGGAGTTGTAGTTCTAAATACTGTGCCGGGAATGGGCAGGACCAAGATGCTAGGGGCCACCCCTGTTAAGAGAAGTTGGACTAGGCGCCGAGCGGAGGCCGCTGGGAAGTGTAGTCCGAGAATTATTCTTTGCGTCTCACTGTTTTTCTCCTATAAGGGGGAAACCCAGAGGGAAAACTTCTCTAGATAAAACTTTAGCGGCTGTCGCTAAATTGAGCTATTTGGGGTCTCATAGGGTTGGCTGCGTGAAGTTGAGATACTGTAAGGGAAAAAAATTTCACTGACTCTGGTGTCCTTCATGCTACGTCAGCACCTTTACAAGAACTCTCTTGAGACTTAGTGAAAGGAAACATTTCAGGACAAAGTTCCTTCTACTTTTTTGAGGTTTGGGACAGGCGACCATTAACCCAGTAAAAAGAAAGGGAAAAAAAAAGACAATTTCAGGAAGATAATTAAGTGTGTAATTAGAAAAAAATAGAATATCTGTAATAGTCCTTGTGTACATTATAGTTATACATAAGCAGCTCAGGTAAATGACGGTAAATAGGATTACTTTAACATGCCGTTTTTTGCCTCTTCTGCTCTTAGTACTCCAGCATCTAAAAACATGATACCACTATATGTGGGTCTGTGTGTGTAAATAACCATATATCATTATATATATACACACACATACTAACTCTATTGAAGTGTCAAGACTTCTCATCTGAGTAACAAGGCCCTTCAGACGCGAACCCCACCTACTCTTCAGCCACTTCTCCCAATGTGCCTCTTCCCTCTCTCTTCACTCCAAGTTCTGGTCTAATCACAGGGAACTTCTTTCTATTCTCTGGATGCACCACTGTTCTTTCCTCCCTCTAGCCCCTTACGCTTGTTCTTCCTTTCTCCTGGATTGACCAGACTCCTAGAAAGGCAGCAGAATAGCACTTGCTCGGGGCCAGGCAGAACTAGAAGCTCCCCCCTCCCCCAGAGCCCTTCTCATAGCACTGATGAGAAGTGCTTACCCTTCTGCCCTGTCAACTCCCCTCCCCAGACTGGGAACTTCTTTGAAGCACATTCACTTTTGTACCCGATTTCAAAGAGTGCTCAGTAAAAGCTTCTTGACTGCATGCATTGCGTCAGTAACCGAATTCCCGAACCTGTGAGTCTTGGAGCAGAGGGGAGAGAGGGACCTGTGGTTGGATGGAGCGAGGGCGGCCGCTGGGTGGGAGGCCTTGCCTACCGTAGGCACTGCGTTCAAGGATGAGGCTGAAGCCCTTTCCTCAATGGGAGTGGGGGCGAGGGGCAGGGCACAGAGCAAGGACACTCCTCGTCCTAAGGAGGTGGTTACTGAAGAAGATTTCTCCACCACCTCCAACCTGGGTCCAGCCCCGGCCCAGCCCAGCTCCAGAAGGAGGCAGCCCAAGCAGAAAGGGCCGAGAGAGAAGACCAGTCTTCTGGCCTGTGAAATGGAGGGCGAGACCCCTGCCTGCCTGCCTCACAGCGTTGTTGCGGGATCACGGGATCACGTAGGAAAGAAGAAAGTGAAAGCACTTGGAAAACTGTAAAGGATGAACCCTGCAGAGGAGTTCCCACCTTGCCCTGGCGAGCTGGCGGTAGTCTTGACCAAGTCCTGCTCTCCCTCAGGCTGGGGCTGCAGCTCACAGTTCAAAGTATATGTGTGAGTGTCTGTGTGTGTGTTGGGGGTTCTTCAGGCTTCCTTGTGTTTCACACGTGCACACACACTTCAAATGCAGGGACCTGTGGAGAGATGGCAGGCCTCCCAGTCAGGGGCTTCTGCACAACAGAGAGGGAACAGCAGTAGACTTGACAGAGGCTGCTTCTCCGATAAGCTTTCTGGGTAGGGCATCCTGCACCCATCCCCACCAATGGCCGCCTGCTTTTGCTGAGGCACAGACTAGAGGTGCCTCCTAGGTTCTGGGCTCCATCCTGTTCCCCCAAGTTGGGGGAAGTAAAGCAGGCAGAACCAGGAGGGGCCTACACCATTGGCCTGGCTAGGTATGCCCCTTCTCCCACCCTCAGCCTCCTGGGGGAGAAGCAGGCCTGAGAGAGGAAATGGCCTGTTTCCTACTTCTGTCCCTCAGCACACTCACCCCAAGGGCCCTGGTGATGATACTCTGACCCCCGCAGTCCCCACCCCGCCCCGGCTTGATGCAGGCTGGGGGCTGCGATCACCTTGTTCTACCAGGTTCCCTACATTGGGCCTGAAGTGGAGGAAGTTGGAGGAAAGGGAAGGGCGTCCTTATAAAGGAGAAAGCTGAAGACGGAAGTGGTCAGAAATGAAAACTTTTCGATGTAGCTACAGGCCACTGGGCTCTGGCAGAAAGTGCTTGGAATCAGGAAACCTGGATGCCAGTCCCAGCAATTCTATAGACAAGCTGTTAGCCTTCACCTCTCTGATCATTAGCTGCTTCCTCTGTAAAAAGGAGTCGAAGGCCACTTCCCAGGGTTGCTGTGTCCTAGCACAGCAGGGATAGAGGTGAGTGTGCGGTAGAGTGTCAAGGCAGCAGTGTGCCCAAGCTGCCAGGTGGCTGATGGGAAGAGAGGTGGGAGAGGGCGGGGACAGGCCCCTGGGCATTGGCACGAAGGCCCCTGGGCTCGTTCTAGCTCTTCCATCTGTTGGGTGTGTGACTTTGGGCAAGTACATCTCTCGGAACCTGGATTTCCTCATCTGTGAAATGGGGATATTAATATCTACTTCATAAGCTTGTTGTGCAGAATAAACACATGAATGCCTAGGACTAACTTCTGCTTCTAAAAGAACCGCAAAGTCCTTCTGCTGCCTCCTCCCCACCCCGCTCTTTATTTAAAAAGTAGCCTCAGCAGAATGGTGCAGCCACTTTGGAAAAGAGTTTGGCAGTGAATTATAAAGTTAAATGCACACACGACCAAGCAATACCACTCCTAGGTACTTATCTAAGACGCAAGGAAACTTATGTTCCTAAAAAGACTTGTATTCAAATATTCATAGTAGCCTTTTAAAAATAATAGTCAAAAAGGTAAACATCTCAGATTCCCATCAGCTGATGAATGGCTAAACGGGGATAGGTCCACACAATGGAATACTACTCAGGAATAAAAAGGAAGAACCACTGAAACGTGCTACAACAGGAATGAATCTCAAAAATGTTATGCTAAGGAGAATACATAATGTTATATACAAAATGTTATATACTGTATGATTCCACGTATATTACATTGGGGGAAAGGCAAAACTATACTGACAGAAAGCAGATTTGTGGGGCCAGAGGTATGGGAAGGGGATTGACTGCCAAGGGACAAAGAAGGGAGTTTGGGGGGTGATGGAAACGTTCTATGCTTTGATTGTGATGGTGATTACATGACTGTATACCAATGCCCCAAACTCATTAAACTCTAAACATGAAATAGGTGCATTTTGTTGTAGAGAAATTATACTTCAGTAAAGTTGAGTTTTAAAGGGTGGGAGGAAGTAGCCTCAGTGAAGGTTCCTGAGGCTGCCCACAATTGTTCATATGTTTCTGTTTGGTTGGTTGGTTGGTTGGTTGGTTTGTTGGTTGTTTTTAAGAGGCCCAGGGCCTTGAAGGGTAGAGGGTGGTGATGCTTGCCCTACACATACCAAGGGTGTGCTGTAAGGCAAAAGCTTGGGTGGGGCTAGGGAACAGCCACCACCAGGAGAAGATGGTGGCCCAGCCCCGTAGGGGTGGGATGAGGAGTGGTTACCTGGATGGAGCATGACACTTGTGGGCCCCAGGGACAAGAAGTTTCCCCCTCCTTCTCTCTGGGAATTGCCAGTGACCTGTGGCGCACACGGAGGGACTCCAGGATACTGTGGGGGTCCACCTGGACCCTGTGTTCATCTGTAGACCAGGGTGCTGTTGCTGCCGTTTCCCTTCCAGTTCCCTGCGAAACTCAGTGTTGAGTCAGGGCCTCCTCGGAGGGGCCCCGCTGGTCAGCAGGGTCTATTTTCCCAGGTGCTGGGTGGAAGTCTGAGCCAAGGAATGGGACATGAAAACACTTACACACAGAGAGAAACCCAGATTTTTTTTGTCTCAGGGCCTCTTAGACACAGGGACCAGACATGCAGGGATTATTGTTATGACATCACAGTATTTCCAAGGGCCACCTCCGTTTGTCTCCCTCATCACCACTAGGCAAATAGAGGGTGTTCAGGGACGGCTTTGAGGTTTAATCCACAAGCAGCCTGGTGAGAAAATTGCCCCAGGCCCCAGTCAGATCACACATCAAAACGAAGCCACTCGGAAGAAAGGCCAACTCACAAGATACCCTCCCTCTGCCCCCAATTATGAGTTTTATTTAAAAATCTCAGTTTCTTACACTAAAATTTTTTTGAGGAAGTAAGCCCCATGAGGAACTATTTCATGATACATTCGAGTGTGTTTTATTCAAAACAGATTTTAAAAAAGAGCTTTATCTTTTTATTTAAAGGGGCTGGCCTGATTCATGTTGAGGTAAATAGTATGCTATTTTCAAACACTGAGAGATTTGGAGACCCAAGATTGAAACTGAACAAGAATATATGAGAAAGGGAGAAATGAAAGGGGAAAAACATGAATCTCAGCAAATATTTGCTGAACCTGAATCAAATTTTGTTATTTAAGATTAATTAATCAAAAAGAATAAAATACTTAGGAATAAACTTAACCAAGGAGGTGAGAGACTTGTACACGGAAAACTACAAAACATTGCTGAACAAATTAAAGGCAAATAAATGGAAAGACATCTGTGTTCATGGATTCAGAGATCTAATATTATTAAGATATCAATAGTACCCAAAGCGATATACGGATTTAATGCAATCTCTATTGAAATCCCAATGACATTTTATTTTTGCAGAAGTAGAAAAATCCATCCTAAAATTCATATGGAATTTCAAGGGACCCCCGAATAGCCAAAACAATCTTGAAAAAGTAGAACAAAGTTGGAGGGCTCACAGTTCCTGATTTTAAAGCATACTACAAAGCTACAGTAATCAAAACAGTGTAGTACTGGCATAAAGAGAGACATATAGACCAAGGGATAGAATAGAAAGCCCAGAAACAAATCCTCACATATAAGGTCAAATTATTATTAACAAGCTTGCCAAGACCATTCAGTGGGGAAAGGACAATCTTTTCAATAAATGGTGCAGGGAAAACTGGATATCCACAGGCAAAATAATGAAGTTGGACCCTTACCTTACACCATACAGAAAAATTAACTCAAAATGGATCAAAGGCTTAAATGTCAGAGTTAAAACTATAAAACTCTTAGAAGAAAACAGAGGGAAATCTTGACATGGATTTCTTAGATATGACACCAAAAGCACAGGCAACAAAAGTAAAAATAGATAAATTAGACTACATCAAAATTGAAAACTTCTGTGCATCAAAGGACACAATCAACAGAGTGAAAAGGTAACCTATGGTATGGGAGAAAGTTTTGCAAATTGCATATCTGGTGAAGGATTAATATCCTGAATGCATAAAGGACTCCTACAACTCAACAAGAAAAAATCAAATAACCCACTTAAAAAATGGGCAAAGGACTTGAATTGACATTTCTGCAAAGAAGATATACAAAAGGCCAAAGGCAAAGGAAAAGATGCTTGACATTGCTAATCATTAGGGAAATGCAAATCAAAACCACAATGGGATACCACATCACACCCATTAGGCTACTATCAAAAACAAACAAACAAACAAAACCCCAGACAGTAACCAGTGTTGGCGAGGATGTGGAGGGCTGGAAATCTTGGGCACTGTCAGTAGGAATGTAAAGTGGTTCAGCCACTATGGAAAAGTGTACGGTGGCTCCTTGAAAAGTTAAACATAGAATTGCTATATGATGCAGCAATTCCATTCTGGGTATCTACCCAAAAGAATTGAAAGCAGAGTTACAAAGAGATTTTTGTATACCCATGGTCATAGCAACAATATTCACAATAGCCAGAAGGTAGAAGCAGCTCAAGTGCCCATCCATGGATGAATGGACAAGCAAAATGTGGGCTACCCACACAATGGAATATTATTCAACCTTAAAAAGGAAGGAAATTCTGACACTTGCTACAACACGGATGAACCTTGAAAACATTATGCTAAGTGAAATAAGTCAGGCCCAAAAGGACAAGTATTGTATGATTCCAGTTACAGTTATGTGAAGTACCTAGAGTAATCCAGTTCATAGTGACAGAGAGTTAAATGGTGATTACCAGGAGCTGGGGGGAGAGGGACAGGGAGTTATTGCTTAATGGGTACAGGGTTTCAGTTTTTCAAGATGAAGTTAGAACCCTTCACAATTGCACAGCAATGTGAATGTACTTAACATTACTGAACTGTACACTTAAAAATGGTTGAATGGTAAATTTGATGCTCGTAAGTATTACACCACTATTTTTTAAAAAGATTAATTAAGCCTCCACAGTAGTCTGAGCTAAGGGGACCAAAAACCTAGACTCGTTGAAAAGGTCCTTCATGGTCCATTTCAGATGTGATTGTACACTGCCAAGGTCAGCTTCCACCCAGGACTGGAGGTCCCGTGTCCTGCTTCAGAAACAAAGCCTCCCACAGGGAGCCAGAATTAACCAAGAGCCCCAGTCCCAGGCAACTAGAAGGATGAGGGAAGCAAGAACACAGGTCCTTTCCAAAATAAATACTACCACCTCTTCTTTGTGTCACTGCCAAAAACTCATGGGAGTTGTGGAGAGAGATCCTTTCCCAGAATGTCTTCTAGACCCTTCCTCTCCAATCCGGAGGAAAAACACCAGGGAGAAGGCTGGGGTGTGCAGAGGAGCAGGATGCAATGGAATTGCCCTAGAAGTGGCCTCCTAAGGGTCACACCTATCAGGGGCGGGGAGCTGGGGGGAGTTCTTTGGGAAAGTGCCCCAGAGAGAGTCTTGAGTGAGGTGCTCCATTCCCAGTTAGAGCTTCCAGGGATCACTTCAAAGAAGTCCTCAGCCAATGGGGGGGGCATGTGCACCCCCCAAAGGAGCTTGTTAACCCTATGAGTCTTCAAGTGGGGGCCTCCAGGGGTAGCTATTTGTGAGCAGGATGGAGCCTCAGCCATCTCAGCCCTACCGCTGCCCCTGTGGGGCCTCTAGGGAGTAAAATACGGGTGTTTCTAGTGACAGCTGCAGACCACCCACCTGCCCTTCCTCACACCATGGGGCTTATGGGAACAAAGCCGAAATGCTGGGGAATGAGAGCGCTGGCAACTTTTCAGACTGCTAAGGGAGCACCGGCAGAGCCCGGGCCTCAGTGCTACACGTGGGAACTTGCTTGGGCTAAGCTCCCCCTCCCAAATCCTTGCCCCTGCCCCCAACACAGAACGTGGCGCATGCTCTCTGTTAACAGTTTTATTGAGATATAATTTCTACACGATAAAATTCACCCACATAAAAGGTACAATCCAACGGTTTTTAGTGTAGTCACGGAGCTCTCCAACCACCACCACTAAGTCCAGAATATTTCATCACCCCCAAAAGAATCCCCATATCCGTGAGCGGTCACTCCCCATTTCTCCGTCCCCACTACCCCCTGGAAACCACCAATGAATTTTCTTTCTCTATGGATCTGCCTGTTCTGGACATTTCATAGAAATGAAATCATACAATGTGTGACCCTTTGTGTCTGGCTTCTTTGACCTAGTATAATGTTTTTAAGGTTCATCCATGTTGTAACATAAATCAGTATTTCAGTTCTTTTTTTAATTGCAGTATAGTTGATTTACAATATTATATTAGTTTCAGGTATGTACTTCATTCCTTTTTTTAAATTTTATTTATTTATTTATTTATTTAGGTTGCGTTGGGTCTTCGTTGCTGCGCATGGGCTTTCTCTAGTTGCATCGAGCTGGGGCTACTCTTCGTTGCGGTGCGTGGGCTTCTCCTTACGGTGGCTTCTCTTGTGGAGCACGGGCTCTAGGTGCACGGGCTTCAGTAGTTGTGGCATGTGGGCTCAGTAGTTGTGGCTCACGGGCTCTAGAGCGCAGGCTCAGTAGTTGTGGCACACGGGCTTAGTTGCTCCGCGGCATGTGGGATCTTCCCGGACCAGGGCTCGAACCCGTGTCCCCTGCACTGGCAGGCGGATTCTTAACCACTGCGCCACCAGGGAAGTCCCTTCATTTCTTTTTATGGCTAAATAATATTCCAATGTATGTCTATACCTACCACATTTTGCTTATCCATTCATCCATCGGTGAACATTTGGGATGTTTCCACTTTTTGTCTCTTATGAATAACGCTGCTATGAATACTCGTGCACAGTTTTTTGTGTGGACCTACGTTTTCATTTCTCTTGGATATACACCTAGGATTGGAATTGCTGGGTCATATGGTGACTCTCATGTTTAACATTTAGAAGAACTCCCAGACTGGTTCCCAAAGTGGCTGCAGCATTTTACATCCTCACCAGCAATGCATCCGCGTTCCAGTGCCTCCACATCCTCACCAATGCTTGTCATTGTCCATCTTTTTTATTCTAGACATCCTAGTGGGTATGAAATGGTACCACATGGTGGTTTTGATTTGCATTTCCTGGTGACTAATGATATTTACCGTATTTTCATTAGCTCACTGGCCATTTGCACATCATTTATGGAGAAATGTCTATTTAGATCTTTTGCCCATTTAAAAAAATGGAGTTACTTTTCTATTGTTGAGTTGCAAGAATTCTTTATATATTCTGGGTACAAGTCTGTTATCAGATATATGATTTGCAAAATTTTCTCCCATTCTGTGAGTTGTATTTTCACTTTCTGGATGGTTTCTGTTGAAACACAAATGATTTTCATTTTGATGAAGTCTAATTTGTCTTTTTTTTTTTCTTTTGTCACTTATGCTTTTGGTTCCATATCTAAGAAATCATTGTCAAATCCAAAGTCATGAAGATTTACCACTATGTTTTCTTAGAAGAGTTTTAGTTTTAGTTCTCACGTGTAGGTCTATGAGCCACTCTGAGTTAATTTTTGTGTTTGATGTGAGGTAGGGGTCCAAGTTCATACTTGTGCATGTGGATATCCAGTGGTTTCAGCACCACTGGTTGAAAAGATTATTCTTTCCCACTGAATGGTCTCGGCACCCTTGTTGAAAATCAATGACCATATGTGTATGTGTTTCTTTCTGGACCCTTAATTCTAGTCCATTGATCCATATGTCTAGCCTAATGCCAGTACCATACTTCTTTGTTTCTCTTTTCTCTCTGGGTTCATTAGGAAGGCCACCTTGGATGGCTCCTAATATACCCAGTGCTTTCAAGTTCCCCAGGCCCTCTCAACCCCTGTTCTTCTCTGGTCCACACAACAGCACTCAAGGACAAATTAATAAGGTGATCATACCTCTTTTACAGATGAAGAAACCAAGGCTCAGAGAGGCTACAGGTAGCTCAAGGTAACTGTGTAGATAGGTGGCAGAGCTGGGACCAAAACCCCAGTTTTCAACTATAAACTCAAGCTCCCTCCTGGACAGCCCAGCTCTGTTTAAACGGCAAGACTCTGAAGACATGCTATTTGACCCTTTGAAATAAAGGCCGCTTCGGCTTCTCCTTTCCCTGCCCTCGTTAGTTTATAGAGGTGTGAGATTCAACGTAGTTCATTTAAGTGAAAACGTTTTATAGACTCTCAAGGACTAAAATACACATGAGGAGTCACTAGTCCTGTGTTTCTACAATGGCTCTTGCCTGAAATCATCTGGATCAGGGGCTGAAATGGGCCATTTCGCACACCTTCCCCCGCCCTGCAACTATTGCTGGACAGCAGACTACTGTCACTGTATCACTTCTCCATCCCAGTAGAACAGTCACTCCGAGACCCACGATTGCCCCAGTTGCATTTATTGTCCAGGAAGGCCCCAACATCACATGGTATTCCCGCAGGGAGGGAAGAACATACAATATCCCTTTTTGACTCTTAGTATCGTTCAGCCACTGAGTTACGTTCTTAAATAAAACACGATCTCAGTAAACAGGCATCAAGCCCTTGGATGTTCTAGACACAGTAGCAGGTGCTAAAGGGGAGAGAGAGGATGAAGACACAGCCAAGATCGGCAAGAGGTGACAGCTTTACAGGGAGGACAAGAACTTAATCACTTGTGATGTTTCTTCATTCAAATTGTGTGCCAGGACACAGACCTGGTGCCTGCCACCAGTGGGCGGGAGCAAGTACTGGATTACCATCACGATAAGACTCCCCCAAATAGCTCATTACAGCCCGGGCTACAGACCATGAAGGGAGTGGAGCCCATGGTACCATGAAAGCAATGGCCAAGGCTCTGGGCCAGTCAGGACATCAGGGAGTCATCCTGAGAAGAGCTGATTTGAGCTGACATGACGTAGTGACAAGCATTGTGAGCTGGAAATGTATCAACTGCCCTGGGGACCCAGAGGACAGATTGATGAGAACCTGGCTGAGGCTGGGTATGTTTCACAGAAGCAGTGATATTCAAAATGGGCTTTGACCAACGAGTAGAAGTTTACCAGGTAGAAAGGGAGAGGAGGATCACTCAAGCTGGAGTTAGCACAGACAAACGTTAGTGGGACCACAGGTACAGCGTCCAAATCAGGATGCCTTTGAAAAGGGGCACTGTTCACCATTATGCTGCGACGACGGCCATAAGCTGGGAATGTTCCTGGAAACCCGGATGCGTGATTCCTCCGAGCCAAAGCACACGATGGAAGTGGCGAGGCTGCTGGGAGCGTGTAGGGAACAGAGCAGTTGGAGTGTGAGCTTTGAGGGTGGGGGAGGGATCCGCGGAAGGTGAGTGCATTAGGGCTTCGGGAACAAAGTACAACAAACCGAGTGGCTTAAGCAACAGAAATGTATCCTCTCGGTTCTGGAGGCCAGAAGCCTGAGATCAAGCTGGCCTTTCTGTTCAGATGTCCCTTTTTCATGAGGACACCAGTCATTGGACGAGGGCCCACTCTGAAGACCTCACCTTAACTTGTTACCTCTGTAAAGACCCTATTTCCAAAGACGGTCACATTCACAGGTACTAGGGGTTAGGACTTCAACATACTTTGGGGGGGGGGACACAATTCAATCCTTAACAGTGAGGCAGAAGATGGAGACAGCTGTGAAAGAATGACAAGCTAAAGAGTCTAGACCATCCTGAAGGTCATGGGGGATTACTACCAGTTGGTAGGCTGGCATGTAGCACGATCTGTTTCAAAACAGTCACCCTGGCAGCCCAGCCCTTCAATTTAGTCCAATTAGAGATGGACAGCGCTTCGGGGGCTTTTTTTTTCCTCCTCACATTTACAAAAATATCTTTTCTTCGTATTGCACTTCCCTTTGGGAAATCAAAGAAAGCAAAATATGCATCCTGAAAACAATGGGATCCCTTTAGTAGAAAGGGTAGTTCCTCACTCGAAAACCATCTTCACCACCTGCCTTGCAAGATAACAATTGTTAATCTGTTAAAGTACACCGTGTAGGCTGACTCTCAGTGAATGCTTTGGGGGGAGTAGAATAAAAAGCTGTGTCATTTTACGGGGTGAACTTTAGGGGTGGTTGTCAATGCCTTGGTGCTGTGTGTGATGTACAACCAGCACTGAAAAATCTCATTTGCCTTTGATTCCTGACTTACAACCAGGGTTTCCACATGGCTCCTGGTGCCCCAGGAAGTACCCTGGGGACTGCCCAGAGGGTGGGCAGGGCAGACCGGAAGGGCTCAGCTTGGACTGCTTTTACACTTGTCAGATTTGTCTGAAAAAATGCCCTGTACTCTTTTGTTAATAGCTGGGAAAACCTGGGACTTTGTGCCCATGACCGGCTTCTCTCACCCGAAGGGCAAGTCCTTTGGGCCATTAAATGGACTTCATTATATTTATTCATCTGGCAAATGTTTATTGAGCACCTACTATATACCTGGTACTGTTCTGGGGACCGGCATACAGCAGTGGTCAGGGTGTGTTTCTGAGGTAACACCGTTAGAGGGGAATTTGGTGATGATGGAAACCACTTTGAAGCACATTTTTGTCAATTAACAATATTCTCATAAATAATAGCTAATAAAGATTAAATCTGAAATGCTTACTTTGGCACAAATTTCAGTTAGGAGTGTGTAGTGGGTTGAATAGTATCCGCCCGCCCCCCCATTCATGTCCAGCCAGAACCTCAGAATGTGACCTTATTTGGAAATAGGGTCTTTGCAGATGTAGCTAGTTAAGGATCTCGAGATGAAATCGTTCTGGCTTTTGTGTGGGCCCTGCATCCAGTGGCTGGCGTTCTTGTAAGAAGGGGAGAGGACGCAGAGACACAGAAAAGAAGGCCACGTGGAGATGGAGGAAGAGATTGGAGTGATTCAGCCCCAAGCTAAGGAACACCTGAGGCCACCAGAAGCCGGAAGAGACAGGGAAGGATCATCCTCTAGAACCTTCAGACACAGCACGACCCTGCTGTCTCCTTAATTTTGGACTTCTAGCCTCTAGAAGTGAGACAATAAGTTTCTGTTGTTTTGAGCCACCCAGTTTGCGGTAGCTTGTTCCAGCAGCTCTACAAAGGCCTTCCAGCAAGTCTCTGCAGACCCCTTATTTAGCCTTCTCTCACTAAAAGAGGGACAGACCACAGCCGTTTCCACCCACACACGGCATGACACGGTGCAGCAGCAGCCCTGCTGGAGCAGAGAAATGGGCTGCTTCTCGTTGCTTCTCGGCCTTTTCCTCACCTGCTCACTCAGAGCGTGAGTGCTGGGGCCCCTCTGCTCCAGAAGGCCACTGGGAGAATCTAAACAAGAGGAGGGGCGGACAAGTCTGGATCACTTCCGCCCCCCCCCCCCCCGCCTCCTGTCTCACGGCAAACATGCTTTGCACACGGTGATCTCAGCAGCAGCTCCAGCCCTCTGCACACCCCGGCCTAACCAACCCAGGCTGGCCAGCGCAACCTTGGTGGATAAACATTAACCAGCAAAACCCCACTCCCCTCTCCCCACACAGAGCCATCCATTCTGCACCCTCCACCTCGCGGCATCCACTAGGCCAACAGGAAGCGGGGTGCAGTCAAGCCCGCGCCAGGTGGGTCTTCACTCAGTGAAGAGTGCAGAGCGAAGAGTGGTAACTGTGCGAACAAAATGCCCCCAGCCTGACGCCCACAGCTTCCTGTCTGTGGGCCATTTATTTGCTCTGACTCTGACAAGAGGGTCCATTTCTTGAGCCCTGAACAGAGCTTCCCATATAGTATCTTATTAAATCCTCACAACTGCCCTGCAAGGTCAGGATGATCATTAGACCCATTTTAGAGATGAGGAAACAGAAGTTCAGAGAGGGTCGGGGGCCATCCTAAGGTCATGTGGCTCTTAAGTGGCACCCAAAGCAAACTGAAGCCAGGCCAATCCTGTCCAGAGCCCATGCGTGTGCCCTCCACTGTGGAGAGGGCGAGCTTGGTGCCTCAGCCTGCACTGGGCCGCTGCCTCATCTGCTTGTTCATTGTGGTTGTTTAACGGTCACTTCTAAGATGGATGGGCTACTTCCCAAGGCCTCCAATTCCTACAGTAAATTTATGGGAGCTAGAAAGAAGGCATTGCCCCTACCTTCCTCGGGGCGGGTGTGTGTGTGTGTGTGTGTGTGTGTGTGCCTGTTTCAGGAGTGGAGCGATCTAGACCTTTAAAATACTGTCCCCCTCTAAAATGCTTCTAACTTGTGCAAAAGCAAACAAAATCATTGCTAGTTTGCAATTTCTTCCTGTTCGCATCTTTTATTATAGGCCAAATTAAGTTCTGGTTTTATGTGGGCCATGTACACTTTGTGTGACCTTGTACACTTTGTGTGTCCCGGGCCCTGTATAACCCATGTCCGGACAACATCCGTGCCCTGATGAGCCCTGATACCCCCTTTTCTCTATTTTCAGTGCTTCTCGGGATTTAGAGAGCTGCTGCAGTTCCTGGGGGCCACACCTGCACCCAGGGAGCCCCGAGTTGCTGTCAGGACCAAAGCCACTCACGCTCCCTTCCCCAACTCAACCCCAAGCCCTGCTGGGGAAAATGACGAATTCCACAGCCTCTCGGAGTTCTCAGGGCATCGCTGGCGTGGAGCTCCACAGCCCCTTCTAGAAATCCTCTCCAGGGAGCCTCTAACCCTTCAGGCCTTTATTCCGTGGGTGGGACTCATCCTAATTCCTCTCTTCCTCCCCTCCCCCACCGGGGGCTGCCCCTCCTTTATCACACAGGGTCCAGGGCACTACTGGACAACAGTCGCCGCTCGTTCCAGGGCTCCAAGTCGCTGTAGAGACAGTTTCGTTCTAGGGGGTAGTGCCAGACTGGGGACTCTAGTCAATGACCCCACCGCTGCTCTTCCCAGACAATGTCCCTTTGGGCCATTCCCACACGGCACTCCCCAAAGTTCCCAGATTTAGAAAATAAAAATACAGGTTGCCCAGTTACATTTGAATCTCATGTAAACAATGACTATTTTTAGTGTAAGTACATCCCATGCAATATTTGCGATATACTTACACCAAAGTGATGCCCTCACCCCCGTTTGTTTGTTTGCTTATCTGTAATTCAAACGCACCTGGGCATCCTGTATTTAACCCCATACCTCGCACCCTGCAGCCCCATGATTCACACCCCACCTTGGTGTTTGCACAGGGCAGCGAGTCCCGCTCGCAGCCCGCGCTGGAGCCTGAAATGACTGGTGTTAGCAGAAAGCCCAGGCCCGCTCACACCGCATCCTCTGGGCGCGGAGAGTCAGGCCTTGGGCACAGCACTTCCTGGCTTCCAGTCTAATTAGGGGTTTTCTCGTCTTACTCTCCACTGGGCTTTGGGAGCTTCTTGTGGGCTTCTTGTGGGGTGATTCATCTTGACTCTTGTCCCCCACTCTCTCCAGCCAGCCCTCCGTAAAATGCCCAGCAGAAGTCGGGACCCAGGGTGGGGAGAGCTCAGAGGAACACCCACGGAGATAAATGAGCCTCTGATGGCATCTAAATACAAAGGGCTAGGCCACTAGAATGGCGGGTCCCTAAGGGCAGGAATCTTACCTGTTTCCAGCCCTACTCTATCCCCGCCCCCCCGCTCACCCAGCAGGCGTCCAACACCCAGCAGATGCTCAGTAAACACACTTGGCTTGAATCAGCGGTTGCTTTCACGGCGACTGGCCCACCGTGTCTGCTACCCACCTCCACTAACACTTCAGAGCTGCCGGGTCCCCAGCTCCCATGGAGGAGCTGAGCTGAGTTGACAGTGACCGGCTGTAAGTCCGCGGGCCGGAGGGCAGCGGGAGGGAGGCTGAGGGACGCAGAAGGGGCGCACATAGGGGGGGAGCGAGCAGCGAGCAGCGAGCAGCGAGCCGGCGGCGGAGCGAGGCGGGGGCCCGAAGGGGCGGCTGCGCGCGGGGGACTTACGAGAACCCGGCTCGGCGGCCGCTCTGAGCTGCCGCCCGCTGGTCAGGGCGGCCGCGCACGTGACCCGGCGGCCAATAGGGAGGAGGCGAGGCCCGCGGTCAAGGGCACGGGTAGCCGCCCAGGCCCTGGGAGGGCCGTGCTTTTCCGGGGCGCTGTGGGGAGGAGGGGGACGGGCTGCCCGGAACCGGCTGGGACTCCCCCCTCCAGCCGAGTCCTCCGGGAACGGGACTCCCAGTGCGGCCCGACGGGGAAGGGGAGGCGGCCCCTCAGCAGCCGGCCTGCCCTCCCTCCCGGGGAGCCACTCTCTGATGTGCCGGGGACAGCTTCGGAGGCCCCCTCCTCCCTGTTCCACATACCTGGAGCCTGAAAGAGGGGCAGAGAGGTACCCAAACCCTAGGGGATGGTTAGTGAGGGAACCCCCATTGTTCACGATCAGCTAGGCGGGGCTGGATCACTCAGCCCGCACCTCACAGCTCGCACCTAGTAGGTGCTTCCCAAGTATTTGTTGCTGAAGAAGCACGTGAACGGTTGAATGAATGAATGAATGAATGAGGCCTCGGCAAGTGCTGCAGAGGCTGAGGACTGGCCTCTTGGGGGATGCTTCCCAATCATCATCGTGGGTGTCTCCATCTGAGGGGCTGTGAGCATTCTCCAGTGAAGTGTGACTTTTGCTGCTGTTCTCTTGTTCCCAAAAGGGGTGACCTCAAGCCAAATAACCACAGTGCCCCCTCTGGGGGGGATATCGGAAGTCTGAACAATATGATAATACAAGTCTCCTTCTTGTCCCAATGTCCACTCCTTCCAGCACCGCTGTCCTCAGGCAGGGACCCTCATGGGGTCCACACTGCCACACTTCAGGGGCCCTCCAGTTCAGCAAAGCCAGCTGCTGGACCTCCTTCTTCCACCAGAGGCACGGACCCCTCCCTCCCCTGGACCTCCTGCACTTTGTGTCATAGTTCCACCCTCTGGGCGGGTCCAGTCTCCTGGAGTCTGAGAAACCTGGGTTGAAATCCTGGCATCCCCACCCCCTAGCTTCTGTCTTTGAGTCTCTTTATCTGCATCTATAAAACTGGATGGTCATAATAGCACTAGGATCATTACGAGGCCTGAACGCAACGATTCCTATAAAGTGTCTGGCACAGAAGTGGGCCTTGACAAATGGTAGTCCTGGGGCTGCTGGAGGGCAGGGGCTGGATCTTCTTCGCTCACCACCCCATCGAGCTCCGAAGCCTCTCAGACAGCCTGGTGCAAGTAGGCACTCCCGGGAAAGGTGCTGAGTGAGCTGGGCAGGGCTGGGCTTGCAGGCTGCTGCTGGGGAAGGGAGGGAGGCTGACCAGTGTGGGGTAGTAGTTCAAAAGTCCCCACCGCCGAGACCAGTTGGGTCTCTTTTAGAGCTGGGTGTGGAGAACTGCCTTCCTGGGAGCTGAACCCACAGACAGGAATCAGCGTGCTTGGCTGTCCCCCTAGTTCAGTGGCATCCACAAGATGGCTGCTTCTGGAGGGCTGGGCAGCCTTGAAACCCCACTGCAATTTGCCTAGTGACCCAGATTTGTGGCCAGGAGCCGGTCTAACTCCCAGCTGGTTTGGCTGGAGCCAGGGTTTCCAGTTTTAGCAAATAAAACTACAGGATGCGCAGTTAAATTTAAGTGTCAGATAAACAATGAATAATTTTGTAGTATAAGTATGTTCCATGCCATCTTTGGGACATACTTACACTACAACACTATTTATTGTTTCTCTGAAAATCCCATGTAACTGGACTCCCTGCATTTTCCCTGGCAAACCTAGCTGGAGCTTGTCCAGCCGCTGGGGATTGGAAGGGACTCAACCTTGGGGGAGTGGAGAGGGAGGGGACTGCTCCCACCCAAGGCACTTTGAATTGATGTCAGAACAATGGCATGGGTTGTTCTGTTTTTCTTTGCATAGAAAAAGAGCATTCCATGTCACTCAAAAGAAAACAGAGCGGTGGATTGCAGCTCTGCCTTGCTCGACTGATGTTGACCCGGAACATGCCTGGATTCTGAAAGGGATATTGACTCTTAGACAAGTGGCTCTTTCATCTTTCTCTGCACCACGCCTTCTCATGGTTGGTGCCCACCACCCCGTGGCCTGTTTGAAATACACTCGGGATGGGATGCGCAGTGGCCATTTGCCTCTCCAGAGGTCCCTGTTCTGCTGGGCTATTTGGATGCTCCAAGTACAAAGGCCAGTTAGTCAAATGGCTTGAGCGGTGGACTACGGAACAGATACTGTAAAACAAAGAAGGGTAGTTCAATTTCCTGAGTACCTCTGAAGCATCGGGCCTTTTACGTCACATAACTTCTTCACAACAACTCTGAGAGGCCATGCCATTATTCCCATTTTACAGATGGGGAAACTGAGGCTCAGACAGGGAAAAGCCTTGTGTGGTGTCATACAGCAAGCACGTGGTGAGGCTGTGGTTCAGACTCCGTTCCCTCCGAATCCAGTGCCTAAACTCTTCCCCCTCCAGCCCCCTGCCCTGTGACCCTTGTGCCTGCCAGCTTGCTCATTCCCTGCTCCAGGCCTCAGTTTCCCCATTTGGTAAATGAGGGGAGACAGACGAGGTGATCCCTGAGGTCTGTGCAGAGATTGTCTTTTCACTCACCGTTTTCATGCATTCGCTAGTGGCAGGAAAGAGACTTCTCAGGATATTGTCCTTGTCTCAGAGCAAAAAGACTGACCAACATTCATATTGCAAAACTTGGCCAGTAACACCCCCGTCCCCCATAGCATGGGCCTGGTGGCTGTATAAACACACTGAAGGTCAAGGGCTCACAGCACTTCGTATGCAGGCTGCAGGCCACTGCAGAAAACCCTTGGTCTTCAGGCCTGAGTAGGAATGGGGCAGTAGGATTAGCTATGTGCCCAAAATACGGTGCACATAACCCACACGTAACTCATGAAGCATGGGCCCGGCCTCTTCACCTGGACTCCACGCCCCCAAACATCATGAGGACACAGGAAAAAGCAGGTCTGAGAAGACTTGCTCTGCCCTCCCCTCCCAGACCTGCTCTGACCCAGCAAGTGGCCAAGATGCCTCATAGATGCTGCCAAAGCACCTGCCAGTTGGCGGCTGTGCAGCAGCGTGACTGGAGTTGGCTGGGGCTGGGGACCAGGAGGCGACGCTCTCTCTCAGGGGGAGCAGCGTTGTGGTCTCAGGAGTTCAAGGCTTTCCCTTCTAATAGCGAAGAGCAAGTCTGACTCCCTATGAGATCTGTTCCTTTTACTTTAACCGTTTGCGCTCTGTTGCCTGTGCTTAGTCATGCTGGCTCTGCACCTTTTGTAAAAGAATGTTGCCAGTAGCCTGAAATATACAAGATAGACCATTCTCAGGACTCTGACCTTTAAGAGTCCATTCATATAGAGATAAAAAGTTGCAGAACAGAGAATAACATTTGTTCTGTTGGAGGTTTACAGGAACATCGTGACCTGACCTATGTGGACAGCGGCAGGAACGAAGGATTCCAGCACCAAGAAGTCCGCGGCAACCAACCTTGCCCCTCCCTCACCTTGCCTTTAAAAATGCTTTGCCGAAGCCCTTTGAGAATTGGGGGGGTTTGGGGGCAGGAGCCACCTGTCTTCTTGCATGACCCTGTAATAAACCTTTCTCTGCTCCAAACTCTGGCATCTCGGTTTGTTTGGCCTCACTGCGCGTCCGGCACACGAACTTGCGTTCCGTTAACACCCCTTCTTCTTGCCCTGGCTGACTCTTGCCCCATTCTTAAAGGGCCAGCTCAGGAATCGTTACCTTCCCTGCCCTCACCTGCTCACGCAGACAGAGTCGGCACCCCCCTGTGTGTCCCCCCAGTACTCCGTGCCTGTTGCTCTCGGAGTGATTTCACTGTCACTCAGCATGTCTCCCCCACTGGGCTGCGAAGGTGGAGTCCACGTCTTTCTCATTTTGTTGTCCTGGAGTGGCCTCCTCCCAGCTCTTAGTGTGACAGGCTGATTACCTTCAAGTCTTAGCTTAAATGTCATTTCCTCTGAGAGGCCTTCATTGACCTCCCTGGCTAAAACCCACCCCACCCTCGTTGTTCTTTTTTCAATGTCTACATAGCACTAATTGCTACTGAAATCAAGTCATGTATTTGGTTTTCACGGAGGTGAAATTCACATAACCATCTTAACCTGGACAGTTCAGTGGCAGTTAGTATATTCACAGTGCTGTGCAACCATCACCTCTACCTAGTTCCAAAATATTCTCATCACCCCAAAAGGAAACCCAATCCCCATTAGCAGTCACTCTCCATTACCCCCTCCCCCAGCCCCTGGCAACCACTATCTGCTATCTGTCTCTATGGATTTGCCTATTCTGGACATTACACATAAATGGCATCATACAATACGTGGCCTTCTGTGTCTGGCTACTTTCACTCAGCATAATGTTTTCAGGGTTCCTCCATGTTGTAGCAGGTGTTAGTACTTCATTCCTTTTCATGGCTGAATTATACTCCATTGTATGTATCTAACACATTTTGCTTTCCCAGTCACCAGCGGATGGACTTTTGGGTTGTTTTCACCTTTTGGCTATTGTGAAATATTCTGCTATGAACATTGGTGCACAGGTTTTGGTGTGAACATCTGTTTTCAATTATTTTCTGTCTATAGCTAGGAGTAGAATTGCTGGCTCAAATGATGACTCAATGTTTAACTTTTTGCACAACTGCCAAACTGTTTTCCAAAGTGGCTGCACCCTTTCACCTTCCCACCAGAAATGCACAAGGTCTGCAATTTCTCCACATCTTTGCCAACAATTGTTATTATTTGTCATTTTGATTAGAGTCATCCTGTGGGTGTGAAGTAGTATCTCATTGTGGTATTTTTTTAAATATAAATTTATTTTATTTATTTTTGGCTGCGTTGGGTCTTCATTGCTGCTCACAGGCTTTATCTAGTTGCGACGAGCGGAGGCTACTCTTCGTTGTGGTGCATGGGCTTCTCATTGCGGTGGCTCCTCTTTGCTGTGGAGCACGGGCTCTAGGCGCGCAGGCTTCAGTAGTTGTGGCTCGAGGGCCTCTGTGGCATGTGGGATCTTCCCAGACCAGGGCTCGAACCCGTGTCCCCTGCATTGGCAGGTGGATTCTTAACCACTGCGCCACCAGGGAAGCCCACTGTGGTATTTTTAAATTTCTTCTTGTCCTTCCCTCCCGAATGTGGGTTTCACGAGGTCAGGGGTCATGCCTGGCCTGGCCTTTCCTATATCCAGCTCCTGCCCCTGGCACATGGAAGGTTCTCAACACATGGAGGTCAAGTCAATGCATGAGTGAAATCGTTCTTGCTGAATCCTCGGCTCACAGCCCAGGGCCTGGCACAGAGAAGGCCAGTAGTGGCTGTGTGTTGCATGTCCTGACCCAGTGGCCCCAGGATGTGGTCTGGCCCCCAGGGGAAGGGGCTCTCAAGGACCACCCAAAGGGAAGGACCCCAACCATGTGGGTTGTGGCTCAGAGAAGTGGTCCTGCTTCCATGGGACCTGGAGTAACAAGGCAGGGACTGGAGCTGGGGCTCAGCGCATGACAAGGATCCCTGTTCCAAGTGAGGGTTTGCAAGGAGGTGAGTAAACAAGGCAGCGGCACCCCAGGAACACTGGCTCACAAGCTGACGGCTCCTTGGCAGTCCCCCTTCATAACTCCTCCTGTAGCAGCCCCTTGGGAAGTTCCTTCTAGCCTGGCCTCCCCATCTCATGTTGCCCTTTGGGATTTGGAGACCAGGCTCTGGGCTATCAGCCTGCGGGGACTGAACCTCTTCAGATGCAACTCCTGGTAATTATCTCTCAGCTGCAACCACAGGGATGGGGGGCTCCTCTCACTGCCTGGTGGGGGAAGTGTAATAGGGAAGAACAAATTTGACTCCATATTCAATCGGTTTCCTACTTTAACCTTCTTCTTCTATTGCTTTTGCTACAAGTTAAGAATGTTGCCTCTAGCCTGAAATATACAGCATAGACCATTCTCAAGGCTCTGACCTTTTCCATTCATATAGAGATAAAAAGTTGCAGAACAGAGAAAACCATTTGTCTTGTTGGAGGTTTGCAGGAACGTCATGACCTGACCTACTTGGACAGTTGCAAGAACAAAGGATTCCAACACCAAGAAGTTTGCAGCAACCAACCATACCCCCTCTCCTTTTAATATAGAAGAAGCCTGAATTCTAACTTGGGGAAGATGGTTCTTTGGGACACGAGTCCACCATCTTCTCGGTCTGCTGGCTTTCCGAATAAAGTCGATATTACTTGCCCCAGCAACTCGTCTCTTGATTTATTGGCCTGTTGTGTGGTGAGTAGTTCAAGCTTGGACTCGGTAACAGTTTCTCCAAAAGTTAAGCACATAGAGTTACCCTGTGACTCAGCAATTCCACTCCTAGGTTTGTACCCAAAAGAATTGAAGACAGATGTTCAAGCAAAATCTTGTGCACAAATGTTCATAACACCATTATTCACAATAGTCAAAAGGCAGAAACAACCCCAATGTCCATCAATGTACGAATGTATAAAATGTGGTATTTTATTAAACTATTAAAACATGAAGTATCAAATCAGTATGTTGTACACCTGAAACTAATATAATATGTCAATTATATCTAAATTTTTAAAAAAGTAATAAAGTATTGATCCATGTTACACCATGGATCAACCTTGAAAGCATTATGCTAAGTAAAAGAAATCAGATATAAAAGGCCACTTAATGTATGATTCCATTTAAATGAAATGTCCAAAATAGGCAAATACACAGAGACAGAAAGTAGATTACTGGCTGCCAAGGCCTGGGGGTAGGATGGGGACTAATGGCTTAATGGGCACAGGGTTTCCTTTTGGGGTGATGGAAATGTTTTAAAAATAGGTAGAGATGTTAGTTGAACAACATTGTGAATATACTAAATTCCACTGATTTTTTTTTTTTTTTTTTTTGGCTGCGCCACGCTGCATGTACTAATAGGATCTTAGTTCCCCGACCAGGGATCGAACCCACGCCCCCTGCAGTGGAAGCACGGAGTCTTAACCGCTGGACCGCCAGGGAAGTCCCACTGATTTATTTTAAATGGTTAATTTTATGTCATATGAATTTCGCCTCTATTTAAAAAAAAAAAAAGCAGTCTTCTCTACCCAATGCCCCTTTAGCCTCAGGATTGCAAGTCCTCATCAGGGCTCCGTTTCAGGTGAAGGCAAGAACATGGTAGGCAGCCTCATGCCAGGAATCACCAGACTTTGGCATAAGAGCCCGCTCAGGCCCTGTCACCCTGCTAACAGCTCAGGCCCATGGAGCCTCCCCGACCACAGCTTCCTGGCCTTTGTCCATCACTTCAACTTGCAACGTCACTATGCCCACTTTAAAAAAATTTAAACAGGAAGGAAAGTTATTAACTCATAACAGGAAGTCCAAAGGTAGGGCAGGCCCCACAATATCATCAAGCACTCAGATTTTTCTGCCCCTCTTCGCTGTCAGCCATAGCGCTCATCCAAAGGCCGACTCCCCTGGGGCCCCTAATGTGACAGCGGATAGCAATTCTGGCTCCATGACTTCTTGTTTGCATCCATTTATGAAAGAGCCAGTAAAGGTTTCGATGGGCCCACTTAGTTCACAGGCTCACCCGTGGATCAGTGACTGTCACGGAAGGAAATGCCACGTGCCTTTGGCTTAAACCTAGGTTCCCGCTTTTCACCCTGAACTTCGGAACTGCATGTGTGGCCAGGCCTCACCCAGTCCCCGCCCCCTCACCCCAGGCTGAGTCAGGCCTTCCCTTCTCGGGGCTCCCCCAGCCCCTGAGCCTCCTTATCACAGCAGCGCTGCCACTGTGTGTTCACGGAGGGTTTTCTTTTCACTATGATCTCTGGGAAGATGGGGGGTGGCGGGGCGGCTGTCTTGGATGCTCTGTGGCCCTAGGGACCGTCCCAGAAGAGCTGCTTTGCGTTACTTGTTGAATGAAGGAGAGGATGAGTGAGTGAGTAGTTGGGTGGGTGGAATGCCAGGGATAGGAAGGAGTGGGGGTGAGGGCAGGCCCTTGCTACGGGCAGGTCCTGGTGTGTAGAGGCCAGAGTTGAAGCGGGATGTGCCTGCGTGTGAGCGCTTGGAGCAGCTTGAAGTCCCCAGAACTCTCCTCCCATCTGGAAGCCCTGAGCTGCAGCCACAGGGAGCCCCGGGTGACCAGAGGCCAGCCTGGTGTGGCTCCTTTAAGCAGCTGGGCCCACACCAGGTCTGACCCATCCTCCCTCCCTCATACTGGCCTTTCCTGGCCACTGACCTCACTCCTCCTTTGCCTGCCTGTCTCACCTTCTGGATTTGACACACACTGGTGCCCTCTGGTTATTAATAATACTCCAGGGTCATGCTAACAGTGCCTGTTCCCGGAGAACTTTCTCAACGCCAGGCCCTGCGCTAGGGGCTGCACCAGGCGCTGGATCTCCTTCCAGACACGCAGTGACGTGGGAGTCATCACCCTGATTCCCAGAGGGCACTGGGTTGGGGGCGCAGGAAGAAGGGTGCTGCCTGAGGGGTGGAGACTCTGCAGCTGTGCCTGGAGAGAACAAAGCTCAGTTGAGGCCGAAGTCAGGGTGCAGCGCAGTGCAAAAGCTGCAGAGCCCTCTTTCCAGGGAAAACATAGGTGTGTCCCTGTAGAAAGATGGATGACAATGGACCTGCTGGGGCTGGGAGTTGGGGACAGGAGCCCTGCCTCTTCAACTCCCCATTTCGTGCTCAGTGGACCCTGAGGCTCAGCCTGTGCTCAAATCTCATCTCTGCCACTTAGTAGCTTGGTGCCCTGAGCAAGTGGCCTTAGCTCCCTAAGCCTCCGGTGGACCATCTATAATGAGGGAGGGAGGAGGGGGAGAGCCGGGAGAGTCTTCGCCTCTGAGGATTCTTGTGAGCATTGCTTGGTGTGCTCGGTGGGCTGCCCAGCACACCTCCCTGCATTCCGAGGACCCCTTCAGAGTGCAAGCCCGCTTTGCCTGTAGCTCTCCCCATCCTCTCCCAGCCTGCCCTGTATCGCTTGTGTTCCCTCCCCATCCCTGCATCCGCCCATCCACTTATTCATGTGACAAATCTCTGTCGGGCACCTACTATGTGCCAGGCATCGAGCTGGGCATGGAGACCCCGCCAGGTCTCTGCCCTCACGGCGCACTTGTGATCATTCAGCGTCAGGAGAGTTGGACTAGGAAGGCATCCCTTTCCAGCCTCCAGCCGTTGCCACAGGACCAATCCATTAACATCTCCCCATGGCGCCCGCGCTTGCTGCAGGGGAGGCTCTGGGGTGCGTCCTGATGGCGCTGGGAGAAGGCAAATGATGCTAGGCTAGCCTCCCGACCCCTCCCTTGGCCAGGCTTTCCCCAGGGTTCTGCTGGTGCCCTCAGCCATGCACATGTGCTGGACAGTCCTGAGCCCGGGAGACCCCCTCGGGGCCACTCTGGGTAAACCCTTTGGGGCTTGACTCAGGCAGCTGGAGAACCCCTCCCTCCGCTGAGAACCTAAAATCCCTTGAAATCACAGTCACTATGGAGGGGAAGACAGCATTTGATTTACAAAAATCCTGTGCATATATGTCCAGCAGCCTTGAGTGACTTTCTGGGCACTCTGTGGTTTGCCACTCTCCTAGTCCATTTGGGCTGCTATGACAAAGTAGCACAGACTGGGTGGCTTATAAACAACAGAAACTTATTTCTCACTGTTTCGGAGCCTGGAAGCTGAGATCAGGGTGCCAGCATGGTCGAGTTCTGGTGACAGCCCTCTTCCAGGTTGCAGACAGCTGACTTTTCATTGTGTCCTCACATGGAAGAGAGCAGAGAGGAAGCAAGCTGTCTCACATGACCCTTATAAGGGCGCTAATCCCATTCACGAGGCTCCACCCTCATGACCTCATCTAATCCTAATTACTTCCCAAAGGCTTCATCTCCAAATACCATCACATTGGAGGGAAGCGCTTTAATGTGTGAATTTTGGGAGGACACATTCAGTCCATAGCAGCCCCCTTCCCCTGCCATAGGCATGGGCATGGGGAGTTAGGGGGATGCCCCTCCAATGAGACAGCTACACCCTTCCTTCCCCTCGGATCCCTGAACTGGGCCAATGGGGCCCTACTTTGGCAAGCTGGGATGCCAGGTGGGCGCACGAGCTGCTCATGTGCTCACGGGTGCTAATCTGGCCTGCCAGCCTGGTTCTCATAGCACACACGTGGAGGTACTTGGAGATCCTTAGCTGAAAAGGGTGGTCGGTTCTCTGATTATTGAAAGGTCAGCACAATGGCAGGAGCACGTGCTGTTGGCTTCACCTGGAACGCTTTTCCTTCCCCAGACTCTTAGGGGTCCTTCTTGCCTCATCGTACACATCACTTCCTCCAGGCGTGACCCCTCCCCCAGCACCCCCGGCCCTGGCCAGGCCTGGCCTCCTCCCTTGCGGTTTCACAGCTCCCGGAGCTTGCCTTGACCAAGACACCTACCAACCTACCATCCTGTACTATCATGTCTTTTTCCACCATGACCCTGTGATCACTTCCTTACACCCCAGCTCCTGGCCAAGGATCTGGCATAGAGTAAATGATCCAGAGCATGAATGAGTGAGCATTCCACTGTCGAGGATGTCTTCAAGGGCAGGAGAGATTAGCCATACAGAGCCCACCAAATGCCTCCGATCGCCCAAGCACAGCCCTGGCATCTCAAGTGGTGGGATGCAGGGCCCATTGCCAGGCCTGGGGGCATGTAGGGGCCCTGGGTCGCTGCCTGGCTGAGGTATGCAAGGCCTTGAGCCCTCACAGGGGCCAGGAGCACAGACGGCCAGCCAGGGACGGCATGGGGCCACCAGGAGGAACAGGCGCCAGTGCTGGGAGGGGGAGTGAGCAAGGTCAGGAGGACCTCTGCCCCATGGGGAAGGGGGAAGTGGTGAGCACTTGTTAGTACTGAAAGGCAGCCTGGAGCAACGCCAGCTTTCTCCAGCTGGGATCCCTACAGCCTATGCCCTGTCTTCCTGGAGGGTAAATTTTGCTCCAAAACTGGGGTGAAATAGTTACTTTAACTGGTCAGTAATGTAAAGATTAGGTTTTTCTGTTTAAACAGACATGGATGTAGTATGCCTTCGAATGCAAACTCCATATGGATTTTTGAGCTATAACATAAGGTATCAAAATGGCAACTTTGGGCTATGACCCAGCCCATCCTCGGGAGCTGCATCTCACTCTTTCAGTTGTTAGGGAGACGCAGCTGAAAAACATGAGGGGCACTGGCATGTTGGGGGGGCCTGCGGAAGGTGGCCTTCAGCGTCAGATGGGCTTGAATTTCCATCCCCCTTCCCTCCATAGCTTGACCTCCCTCCCCATGGATGAGACCTCTGGGAGCTTGAGCAGGCAATTCTTTTTTTTTTTTTAATTTAATTTTTATTTTATATTGGATTATAGTTGATTTACAACGCTGTGCTAGTTTCAGGTGTACAGCAAAGTGATTCAGTTATACACATACATATGACATATGTATATGTATCATTGAGCAGGCAATTCTAATACTTGGGAATGACGCCTACCTTTGAGATGGGCGCAGGATGAGAGACCAAGGAAGGATGGCAGGCCCTGCACCGACCCCGCCTGGGGCCAGGAACCCAACCACCTCCCCCCATGGGCATCCCCATCGGAAGTGCCTGCTCTTGCTGTCTGGTGGAGGAGTGTGTGTGTTCCTGCGCTTATGGGGCGTCTGCTGTGCCAGGCACTGGGCTGAGCTTTTACCCCCATGATTCCCCGCCATCTTCCTTGCAACTATGGACGAAGTTCGGGGGCCTCTGGGGCTTTGGGGGAGAAGGGAGACGGGGGCTTGAGGGCCCAGGAAAGCTCTAGTTTGGACACTGAGTGTTGATTGGCTGCTCCCACCCTTGGAGAAGCGCCCTCCCTCCCTCCTCTCTGGCCACCCAGCTTGTGGGTCAGCCTTCCCCGGTCTGGACTCTACATGACCCCAAGCAGTAGACTGACTCAGCCTGACAGCCTATTCTGCTCGCTTGGCCACGGTGACACCTGGGCCTCCATGTGGGGCAGTGGTCTGGTTCCCGGGCCCAGGCAGGACTCTGGCAGGGGCCGCTGTCCTTCCTCAGTCTCTCGTCCTCACACCAGCCTTTGAGCAGGTGTCATCATCCCCGAGCGTTAACATCACCTGCTCAAGGGCCCAACGATCTTCTCAAGGGTGAAGTCAAATTGCGGAGGGAGGTTGTATTAGTTTTCTGGGGCTATGATAACAAAGTCCCACAAACTGTAAACAACAGAAATGCATTGTCTCCCAGTTCTGGAGGCTGGAAGTCTGAGATCGAGGGGTGGGCAGGGTTGGTTTCTTCTAAGGGCTGTGAGGGAGAGTCGGTTCCAGGCCTCTCTCCCAGCATCTAGTATTTTGCTGGCCATCTTTGATGTTCCTTGGCTTATAGAAGCATCCTCCCAATCTCTGCCTTCATCTTCACTTGACTGTCTTCTCCCTGTGTGCTTGTCTGTGTCCAAATTTCCCCCTCTTTTAAGGACCCCAGTTGTATTGGGTGAGGGGCCCACTCTATTCCTCTAGGACCTCATCTTACCTAATCACATCTGCAACGACCCTATTTCCAAAGAAGTTTACATTCCGAGGTCCTGGGGGTTAGGATTGTAACATATGGATTCTGGGGCGGAGGGGGGTACGCAATTCAACCCATAACAGAAGTGAAGTGGAAATTTAAATTCATCTGATACCAAAGGCCGCCTTTGATCCCAATTCGCTGGTGCTTCTCAGATTTTGCCACCGAGTCTCCCTAACAACTGAAGAGAAGGAACTGCATTCCCTGGGCCTCCACTGGAGGACTTGGAGTGACCGACCCCAGTTCCACCCTCCCAGGGTGCCTTTGCTCAGGGCCACCTCCTGCTGCTTCACATGCCTTGGTCTCCCATTTCCCATCCCACCCCCAGCCCAGGCCAAGTCCAGGGTAGGTTTCAGCTCCCCAGTTTGTTCTAGAGTCCTAATTTTGATATCCCAGCCTTTCGTCCAGCAGGGAGGGCTGGGAGCCCTCACGCAGAGAGGATTCCCATTGGTCTACTACCCAGAGCCCCAGAGCATCCCCAGTGGCACCTGGGTTCGGTTTCCATGGGCACCCTTCCTGCATTTCATCATCCCACCCATCTCTGGCTTTCCCTAGACTGGGAGAGACATCATCCCGGCCCAGGCTCCTGTGTTTGTTGGAAGCCTCCAGACTGCGCCTTGAAGAGCAACTGCTGGGGGGGGCCACGTGGAGCCATTCCCTGGAAACGTGCCTCCTCGTTCGTGTGGTCTGTGTCAGTCAGAGCGTAAGGTTTCTATGATTGCCTTTGCTGCATGCTAACCGCTCATTTATCTGAGACTCCTCTCGGGAAAGCACCTGCGACTTAATTCCTTTCAGCCACACTGTTACACTGCTCTACCCTATTTCTATTTAACAGTTTGAGCACTGAAGTGCCTTGATTAGAATAATCAATTCTGTACCAAGAAACAGCCTCCCCGGGAATGCAGAATCCAGCCAAGTGCCCAGATGCTGAGTAAACAGACCTCTCTTCCCAGCCACCTCCCCCAGACCTCAGGAGAGCTGTGCATGGTGGGCTCCCCAGTCCCCAGGTCCTGCCACTGTGAAAAATGAAATCAATTTTGACTGGATCCTTCTCAAAGGATTTACGAAGGGAGGCTGCCCCTCCTGCACAGCAGCCGCAGGTTTGAGGTTGGTCAGCATTTTTCCGCAATCCCGTTGGTGGTAGGTGCATTTCAGGACGATCAGGAGTGTGTGATAACAAGATGCGAATCACTCACCCTCCTGGAGCACTCCTGGGACAGCTGCTTTCCCTGCGTGAGGAATCTCACTTGATCCTTGCAAGCCTTCTTCAGGGCAGCTCTCATTATGACGCCCATTTTACTGATGAGTAGACTGGGGCTCAGAGGAGGTAAGTAGCTTTGGGATAATGTAGTTAGGAAGTGGCAGCGGCCAGATTCAAACCCAGATTGTCTGGCTCCAGGCCCCCAGAATAGAATCACCCTGCGGAGCTGAGTGATGGTGCTAGAAAGAACTTGAGGATTTCATCAAACCCCTTCGTCTCTAGGTGAGGAAACTGATGCCCAGGGAGGGAGGGGAACCTGCCCAAGTTCATAGAGCAAGTGTGATGTCACATGTCCCCACGGTGGGCACTGGTGGCGGGTTTAGTCCTTTGGTGAGGTCCACTCGCTGCTGCCCCTTCAGGGACACCTTGCAGTGGCACGGCTGCCAGAGGCGGTGGGCAGTGGCGGCAGCAGAGCAGAGGAGGAACGTGGCCTACGGCAGAGGTCAGCTTCTGGCCGGCCCTGGCAGGTGGTGACTTCCCACCAGCAGCAGGGGACCAGCTGTCCCCTTCCTGCCATGGGCAAACCTTGGTTTTCCCCAAGTCCTCTCGGGTATCAACTGCAACCGGAGCCTGAGTTCCTGATGCCCACAGGAAGAGTTCTTAACCATCCGGGAGGTCTGTCTGAAGGACAACAGACACTGGACCCTCTCCTCAAACTTTGTGAAGCCTGAACTAGGCACCTGAGGAAGCCCCCTGAAGTCTTCACGCCAGGAGCCTCGCAGGGACCACTCAGGACCTGCCGAGCTTCTCATCTGCAGAACCTCGACTGGTGACTTTTATAAGAACTGACGTGGTGAACTGATGGCCCTGGGAACCCGACTGGAGTGGACTGGGGAGACAGCGGGAGTGAAGAAATGACAGCAGGCTGTATAGATGACTCTTCTAAGAATTTATGCTGTGAAAGGAAGCTGGGAAGCGAGGCAGTTAGCTCAGGGAGATAAGAAGTTGGGGGAGGGAGATACTAGAGAACCGTGCAGAGAAGGGAGAAATTGACAGTGCAGCCGTGAAAGAGCATAGCTGTAGGAGCAAAGCTCTTTCGAAGGTGACGAGACTGGGATCCAGGATCCTGGGGAGGGGCCCGGGGCCAGGTCTCCTGTGGTAACAGCAGGGAAGGCAGGTGAGTGGTTCCAGTTATGAGTCCTTGGTAGGTATGGCGACCAGAAGATGAGACAGTTCTGGTCTGATTGTTTCTACGTGTGGGTGGGAGGGAGGTGAAAGTGTGAAATAGCTGTTTAGGGAAGTGGAAAAGCACGTGTACTTGGGGGGTGTAGTTGGATAATGGACAGTGTGGACGGCTCAGATGGTGTGGATTGTTATCATTCTGATTCGGAAGACAGATAACACCATCTCCTGGCATCACTACTGGGCAATGTGGTATCACGGTTAAGAGCACTGGCTTTGAGCGTCTGCATCTTGGATTGGCCCTTCCTGGCTGGGGAGCCTTGACTGAGGCACTTGAGTTGCCCAGGATCACACCGCCAGAGAGGGACTGAGCTGTGACTCAAACCCAGAGCCTGCATTCAGCCTTCCCCCTGGGCCACGTGGCCTCTGTTCACCAGAGAAAATGTCAAATACCAAGAAATAGCCAACGTGCTTCTGCCGTTAAGATATTGTTTGGGAAAACATGACTTTGGGGGCCCTGCACTTTGCCTTATGTTCATTTCTGGTTCTTCCAGCCTGGGTTTGAGAGACTCAGGAACGCTCCCTGGGCTGCCCCTGCCAGGTTCCCAGGCTCTGCTTCTTTCCTCTCCCCAACCCTTGGGCAGCTTGTCCCTGGCACCTCTGAGCCCCTCTCTTGGGGCCTGGAGCCCAGCCCAGCCCAGCTCAGCTCTGTGCATCGAGAGTTTTGAAGAGAGACAGCCTTTGTCAGGCTCTGTGGGATCCTTCCCTCATTTTCCCAGAACTATGAGGGGTGAGGCCTGGAACTCTCTGATGATCAAAAAAAAACAACAACCCCCCAAACAAACAAACAAAAAGCTTCTCCAAGGATCTTGAAGAGACTGGCAGAGGGGCAAGCTTCCACCTCACCAGGCACCCATTAAAAACGCTCAGCCCAGTGCCGGGCGTTCACAGAGAAAACACAGCAAGCACTATGATCGGTGTTGAAAAGAAGTTTAGAGGCAAAGATATTTTAAGCCAAAGACAAAATCTCTTATCAGAATTTTGGGGGGAAATCTTCCATTTTTAAAAACGTTGGCAATGAACTCAAATCAGAACATGACATTGAGTGCCCCGCACTCCTGTCCTTGTCATAGCTGCATCCCAGCAGAACATGAGCCCCTTTGGTGGATGGGAGAATACGGCCACCATGTCTTTAAGGCATCCATGGAACCCAGAAGAATCACAGAGGTGTCCAGTTGACTTTATGGGTCAATTGAAGCTCTGCTTCGTCAAGGAACATTCTTGGAGACTGCCTGGAGTCTTTTTGATGTTCTAGTGCTGTCTGCCTTTTTCGGGTTTGTAGCAGGCCGTTTTGATGACAGACTTGTGTTCTGCTGACGTTTATGAGCACGTGCCCCACACCGCGCTGTGACCGTGTGCGTGCCTGCCAGGCACTGTCGTATTTGCCTGCTAGAGTTAGAACAGGAAGCCAAGAACCGTCGACACTGGCCATGCATATGGGCTTCGTTTCTGTCCAACTGGGACGCCCTTCAGCAAGGGCATTTAACAAAATGCTCTCAGATGGCTCTCAGATGGGGAGTGGGGGGTTCTCTTAGCTTTCAGCTTCGCTGGACCACCTTCCAGTGTGGCCCCAGCCCACACGTAGCCTGCACGGGACTCTAGCCCCAAGTGGGGAGGTGAGACTTGCTTGTCTACTTCTCGCTCTTTCTTCCTTTTCCCACCATCCCTTTGGCCTGAAGTAGAGTTGGGGGGATGGGGGAGGGGAGCCCTTACCGCCTCTTTTTCATCTTATCTGGAGTTTCTGCACCTCTAGCACGTAAGAAAATGGGCTTGGTTCTTGATCTGATGACGATGGGCAAAATTTCCTCTTTCTCAGGGAAATCTTAGTCTTTGCTCTTAAAGCTTTTCAAGTGATTTTCAACTGGATGAAGCCCACCCAGATGATGGAGGATAATCTCCTTTACTTAAAGTCAACTGATTATAGATGTTAACCACATCTACCAAATACCTTCACAGCAACAACTGGATTAGTGTTTGATTAAATAAGTGGGGACTACAGCCTAGCCAAGGTGACATGTAAAGCTGACCATCACAGTGAGGCAGGAGATAGATGGGCCCCAGGCTGAACAGTTTCTCCCCTGTTGACAGAAACTCCGTAAAAGCAGGATGATGGAGGAGGCTGGGCCCTGCCCAGATAAGAGATAAATGACGACATAGTCCTCATTCTCGAAGTCAAGGGGACCTCCCCGACTACACATGCGCAGAAAGGCTCCTTGGAGGTCAAAAAGGGAGGGGGCGCCACCTCATAGTAAGTGACGTCAACTACCCATAGGCCTCTTCACTAGAATCCATCTTGGCTAAGAGATGTGCACGCACACAGGGGAGGACCCTGAGTTATACCAAATACGGACTCAGAACCAGGCAAAGCAAGACGACTGGCCAGAGGAAACCCGGAAGAAATGCCCCATAAAAGTGATTCAAACCACCACGCGGGCGCGACTCTCTCTCTGAGCCTGCCCGTGTGTCTATCCACACGTACTGGACTCTTCTTCCTCCTAATAAACACTTTACTTGCTTCACTACTTTCCTCCTCTATGTGGAAGTTCATTCCTACACAGCTGACGGGCCAGGGCCTTGTCACTGGCCACTGGTCCCTGGCGATCTGGTGGTTAGGGTTCAGCTCTCTCACTGCCGCTGCCTGACCTCCACCTCTGGCCGGAACCGAAGCCCTGCTTCAAGCCGCTGCAGGCCGAGGCCACCAGAGATCACCAGGAGCCAAAGGAATTTAGAAGAAAAATCTTTTCTCTGTAGATGAAGTCTGGTTTTCCAGGTCATTGTCTGGTCATGGACACAAAAATCCTATTTGAGGTATCAAAAGTTGTCTTTATCTTTCTTGTTATCTTTCTTGTTATCTTCTTCCCGTGATTGGAATACTGGGGGTGGAATATCTCCCACAAGGAAATGTGATTGAGAAAAACATATTAATAAATTTTTAGTGTGACACTTTGCCCAAGGAAGGACATTTTGTCTTTACGATTACAAATAATCTCCTTGAAGAATAAAAAGAAGCAACTAATGAAACCAGTGAGCTCCCGTTTGAAAGGAGCACGTACAAGGGTAGGTGGCAGAGTTTGTCCCCCGGCTGGGTGGGGGGTTGTCCCCGGGCACGACGGGCACAGACTGCTGGAAAAGTGCCAGGAGAGCCAAAGCTGAGGAAGAGATGAGGGCTCGGAAGATGCCAAGGGTAGAGCAAGGGGTGTGTTTTGAGCCCTGCTTGGCACTTGGTGACCCCAGAGGAGATGGGTCCCTTGCTTAGGGAGGCAGATATAATATGAGCAGCTGCTAGAGGTAGAAGACCAACTCAATCCCTTATTTCTTGCTCATTCAAGAGACAATCTCACCCTGCAAAAGGTCCAGCTAACGTCACCATGCGGGAACAGCTACGTGAGACAGGGCAGGGTGGCAGCCTCCAGCTCCCCTCGGGGACTTTTGTCTCCAGGGTCAGGCTGACCCTGACTCATGATCGTGTGCTCCCAGAAGACTTGAGGTGGACATGGGAGGGAAAGAGGTCAAGGTGGCCATCTGTGTCTGGTAAATTTCCCTACCGGTTGCTCGGTTGAGGCTCCCTGACCCACCCTACCCTCTCCTCTCTCAAGGGCCTCTGCCCTCCCCCGAACCGGAAGCCCCCTCCTGGGCAAGGCCCCGGTCTGATGCCTTGATCGTCACAGCCCAGTCAGTGCCAGGCTGGGCCCAGAGGTGGGGAATCGGGTGCTTGGGCTCTGCGTTCAAATCCCCTGCGGCGGTGAGGCTCGCAGGAGAGGGAAGTGGCTGGTGTCCAGCAGTATTCTCCAGGCTTCACGTGTGTTGCTTCTTCTTTTTTTAGAATTTAATTCAATGGGAAAGGACAGGTTTTTGGAGTGACGGTTTATTTTCAGTAACATAACATTTTTGGTGTTTTTTTTTTTTAAACCAGTTTTGTTGAGATATACTTCACATAGCATACAGTTTACCCATTTAAAGGGTACAGGTCATTGGTTTTGAGTCGATTCGCAGATCTGTGCGGCTATCACCACAGTCAGTTTTAGGTTTTCATCACCACAGTCATTTTGAGAACGTTTTCACCACCACAAAAAGAGACGTTATACCCTTTAGCTGTCGCTGTCCTACCCCTCCATAGCCCCCAGCCCCTGGCATCCACTAATTTACTTTCTGTCTCCTTGGATTTGCCTATTCTGGACTTTCAAATGAATTAAATTATATAATATGTGAGATTTTGTGACTGTCTTCTTTCACTTACCATATTGTTAAGGTTCATCCAAGTTGTAGCATGAATCAGAATTTGATTCCTTTTAAAGGCTGAATAATATTCCACTGTATGGAGAGACCACATTTTGCTTACCGATCCATCGATGAACATTTGGGTTGTTTCCACTTTTTGGCTACTATGAGTAATGCTGCTATAAACATTGGTGTACAACTTTTTGCATGGACATTTGTTTTCATTTCTCTTGGCTATTGCCCAGTACTGTCAAGTGGTGGAACTCTATGTTTAATTGTTTGGGGAAGGTATTGGCTCTTTTCCTCCTCACAACAGCCCTCTGAGGTGGAGATACTATTATTTTTTTAAAATTTATTTTAATTTTTTAAATTAAAAAAAATTTTTTTTAAAATTTTTTGGCTGTGTTGTGTCTTTGTCGCTGCGCGTGGGCTTTCTCTAGTTACGGTGAGCGGGGGCTACTCTTTGTTGCGGTGTGCGGGCTTCTTGTTGCGGTGGCTTCTCTTGCTGTGGAGCATGGGCTGTAGACGCACAGGCTTCAGTAGTTGCAGCACGTGGGCTCAGCAGTTGTGGCTCAAGGGCTCTAGACCGCAGGCTCAGTAGTTGTGGCGCACGGGCTTAGTTGCTCCACGGCACGTGGGATCTTCCCGGACCAGGGCTCAAACCCGTGTCCCCTGCATTGGCAGGTGGATTCTTAACCACCGCACCACCAGGGAAGTCCGGAGATACTGTTATTATCTTCAGATGGGGAAACTGAGGCACAGGACGCTGAAGTGGTTTGCTGACCTGACCTGCCCCAGGCCCCACGGGTATCAGGAGGTTGAGCCGTGATTTGAACCCAGGGGCTTTGGCGCCAAAGTTCCTCAGCTTCACGGCTGCCCCGTGCTGCCCCTTGGCTCACAGACGCTGTCCAAGTCCCACGAGGCCCTGGGCCAGCCAGGCGCTTGCCTTTGGCTGGAGTCCACACTTGCCAAGCCCTCCCACTTCTGCTTGCAGGCCCAAGTGGTCAGCGTGCCAAACCTGTCCCCTTGGTCCCCAGAGGAGCTTTGTAGCCATGGCCACTCGGAAGGAGGCAGGGCTCTGGGTTGGCAGGCAGGCAGGGCAGCCAGGGCTCTGTGTGATGTCTCCTCATTTGTTGCTAACTGTGGGCCATGTTGTTGAATGCAAGCAGATCGATTTATCAAATCCAAAGGCAAAGGACTTCCTTGGTGGCACAGTGGTTAAGAATCCGCCTGCCAATGCAGGGGACACGGCTTCGATCCCTGGTCCGGGAAGATCCCACATGTCGTGGAGCAACTAAGCCCGTGCACCACAACTACTGAGCCTGTGTGCCACAATTACTGAAGCCTGCATGCCTAGAGCCCGTGATCCGCAACAAGAGAAGCCACCGCAATAAGCCCACGCACTGCAATGAAGAGTAGCCCCTGCTTGCCGAAACTAGAGATAGCACGCGCACAGCAATGAAGACCCAACACAGCCAAAAATAAATATAAATAAATTAATTAATTTAAAAAAAATCCAAAGGCAAAGTGACGTAAGGAGGCTGAACCTCTATGAAGGCTCTGTGCCCTGGGCCTTGCTTCTCCAATGACCAGAAGATTCAATTTACAAAGAACCAGCATTCGCTGCTGCGGCGGTGGTGAGGCTCTAGATCTTCCAACAGTGAAGCCTCCATTCAGGGGGAGGCACTACAGACATGGGGAAGGGGCTGGAAAGAGAAGGAGGAACGTCCATGCCAGAAGAAAAGAGATGGAGCTGGCCTGGGCCGTAGAGGTGACCTGGGGGCTGGAGCCGAGGCCAGGCAGACGGGCCAGGGTGAGAGCCTTTTGCAGTGGGATCTGGAAAGCCCTGGGCTGAAATCAACAGCCCCAGTGCCATGTCAGCTTCGTGAAGGCCTAGCCTGAAGCCCTTTCAAAAGTGGGCCAGCTGACTCTGGGACAAATGAAATCTGCTGGAAGGCAGAGCTCTATGTCTCAGAACCACAACAGCAAAAGCAGGAGTCCCCCTTGCTCCCGCCCCAGGGATAACCTCTGGGAACAGCTCTGGGGACCTTCTTCCTGATGAGCAGACCGGGTTACTGCAGGTGGCAAGAACTCTTGTGAAAATATCACTCTGTGTGTGTGTGTGTGTGTGTGTGTGTGTGTGTATGTGTTCTCTCCTTACAGGTCCCCTACGTCAAAGTCAAGTGGCGAGCCTGGCCTGGCTTCTTCAGGCATCCCTGTCTCAGGGGAGGTTAGAGAGGAGGGAGTAGTGCCTTGAAGCCCACTTCCTTTCCTACCATTTGAAAAGCAGATTGAAGTGATGATGCAGAGTAGTGGGTGGGCAGGGCATGAAGGGCAGGGAGAAGCAGGGCTTGCACTGCGGTGGGTTTCAGGTATGTGCATGGGGCGGGGGCGGAGGGGGGCTCCTGCCACGCCCTTTGTTTTTTAAGGCAAACTGAGTTTTTAATGGTAGGCTCCTTTAAACACATGTATTTGGTACTGAAAATGGAAAGACAATTGGTATGGAGCAGAAAACACTTACCTTAATGCGATCATGTTTACTTAAACTATACAATGTCAAATCACCAATGTCTATTTCCACATCTCTTTCTCCCAACAGTATTTTGCTTTATACTTTACCCTTGATACAGGGTCTACTCTTACCATCCACCTTAGAATCTGAAGACACACATGTGATGTGCCAAAGAAGGGCGAAACAGTACAAAGGGACTAAGCACATTAAAATCTGAAAGGCATTCCAACTATGTAGATAAGTGTATTTATTTATTTATTTTTTTGGCTGCTCCGTGTGGCATGTGGGATCTTAGTTCCCCGAACAGGGATCGGACCCACGTCCCCTGCATTGGAAGCTCGGAGTCTTAACTGTTGGACTGCCAGGGAAGCCCCTATGAAGATAACTTTAGACTGTAGATAACATGGAAGGGAGAAAGACAGACCTGGGAAGGAAAAAAGACAACTGCCATCACAGAAACCTACCAGCTTGCCCCGTCGTGATCCTAAGATTACTAGGGGAAAGTTTGGATACTGGCCCTGAAATTGAATCAAACCTGCTGCTAATAAGATTCTTTGAAACACAAGAGAAGGAAAAGACCTACAATAACAAACCCAAAACAATTAAGAAAATGGTAATAGGAACATACATACTGATAATTACCTTAAATGTAAATGGATTAAATGCTCCCACCAAAAGACATAGACTGGCTGAATGGATTCAAAAACAAGACCCGTATATATGCTGTCTACAAGAGACCCACTTCAGACCTAGGGACACATACAGACTGAAAGCGAGGGGATGGAAAAAGATATTCCATGCAAATGGAAATCAAAAGAAAGCTGGAGTAGCAATTCTCATATCAGACAAAATAGACTTTAAAACAAAGACTATTACAGGGACAAAGAAGGACACTACATGACGATCAAGGGATCAATCCAAGAAGAAGATATAACAATTGTAAATATTTATGCACCCAACATAGGAGCACCTCAATACATAAGGCAAACACTAAAAGCCATAAAAGGGGAAATTGACAGTAACACAATCATAGTAGGGGACTTTAACACCCCACTTTCACCAATGGAGAGATCATCCAAAATGAAAATAAATAAGGAAACACAAGCTTTAAATGATACATTAAACAAGATGGACTTAATTGATATTTATAGGACATTCCATCCAAAAACAACAGAATACACATTCTTCTCAAGTGCTCATGGAACATTCTCCAGGATAGATCATATCTTGGGTCACAAATCAAGCCTTGGTAAATTTAAGAAAATTGAAATCGTATCAAGTATCTTTTCCGACCACAACGCTATGGGACTAGATATCAATTACAGAAAAAAATCTGTAAAAAATACAAACACATGGAGGCTAAACAATACACTACTTAATAACCAAGAGATCACTGAAGAAACCAAAGAGGAAATCAAAAAATACCTAGAAACAAATGACAATGAAAACATGACGACCCAAAACCTATGGGATGCATCAAAGGCAGTTCTGAGAGGGAAGTTTATAGCAATACAATTCAACCTTAAGAAACAAGAAACATCTCAAACAAACAACCTAACCTTACACCTAAAGCAATTAGAGAAAGAAGAACAAAAAAACCCCGAAGGTTAGCAGAAGGAAAGAAATCATAAAGATCAGATCAGAAATAAATGAAAAAGAAATGAAGGAAACGATAGCAAAGATCAATAAAACTAAAAGCTGGTGCTTTGAGAAGATAAACAAAATTGATAAACCATTAGCCAGACTCATCAAGAAAAAAAGGGAGAAGACTCAAATCAATAGAATTAGAAATGAAAAAGGAGAAGTAACAACTGACACTGCAGAATACAAAGGATCATGAGAGATTACTACAAGCAACTATAGGCCAATAAAATGGACAACCTGGAAGAAATGGACAAATTCTTAGAAATGCACAACCTTCCGAGACTGAACCAGGAAGAAACAGAAAATATGAACAGACCAATCACAAGCACTGAAATTGAAACTGTGATTAAAAATCTTCCAACAAACAAAAGCCCAGCACCAGAGGGCTTCACAGGTGAATTCTATCAAACATTTAGAGAAGAGCTAACACCTATCCTTCTCAAACTCTTCCAAAACATAGCAGAGGGAGGAACACTCCCAAACTCATTCTACGAGGCCACCATCACCCTGATACCAAAACCAGACAAGGAAGCCACAAAGAAAGAAAACTACAGGCCAATATCACTGATGAACATAATGCAAAAATCCTCAACAAAATACTAGCAAACAGAATCCAACAGCACATTAAAAGGATCATACACCATGATCAAGTGGGGTTTATTCCAGGAATGCAAGGATTCTTCAATATACGTAAATCAACCAATGTGATACACCATATTAACAAATTGAAGGAGAAAAACCATGTGATCATCTCAATAGATGCAGAGAAAGCTTTTGACAAAATTCAACACCATTTATGATAAGAACCCCTCAGAAAATAGGCATAGAGGGAACTTTCCTCAACATAATAAAGGCCATATATGACAAACCCACAGCCAACATCATCCTCAGTGGTGAAAAACTGAAACCATTTCCAGTAAGATCAGGAACAAGACAAGGTTGCCCACTCTCACCACTATTATTCAACATAGTTTTGGAAGTTTTAGCCACAGCAATCAGAGAAGAAAAGGATAAAAAGCCCAGAGATAAACCCACGCACATATGGTCACCTTATCTTTGATAAAGGAGGCAAGAATATACAGTGGAGAAAAGACAGCCTCTTCAATAAGTGGTGCTGGGAAAACTGGACAGATACATGTAAAAGAATGAAATTAGAACACTCCCTAACACCATACACAAAAATAAACTCAAAATGGATTGAAGACCTAAATGTAAGGCCAGACACTATCAAACTCTTAGAGGAAAACATAGGCAGAACACTCTATGACATAAATCACAGCAAGATCCTTTTTGACCCAGCTCCTAGAGAAATGGAAATAAAAACACAAATAAACAAATGGGACCTAATGAAACTTAAAAGCTTTTGCACAGCAAAGGAAACCATAAATAAGACGAAAAGACAACCCTCAGAATGGGAGAAAATATTTGCAAATGAAGCAACTGACAAAGGATTAATCTCCAAAATTTACAAGCAGCTCATGCAGCTCAATATCAAAAAACCAAACAACCCAATCCAAAAATGGGCAGAAGCCCTAAATAGACATTTCTCCAAAGAAGATATACAGATTGCCAACAAACACATGAAAGAATGCTCAACATCATTAATCATGAGAGAAATGCAAATCAAAACTACAATGAGATATCATCTCACACTGGTCAGAATGGCCATCATCAAAAAATTTACAAACAATAAATGCTGGAGAGGGTGTGGAGAAAAGGGAACCCTCTTGCACTGTTGGTGGGAATGTACATTGATACAGCCTCTATGGAGAACAGTATGGAGGTTCCTTAAAAAACTACAAATAGAACTACCATACGACCCAGCAATCCCACTACTGGGCATATACCCTGAGAAAACCATAATTCAAAAAGAGTCATGTACCAAAATGTTCATTGAAGCTCTATTTACAATAGCCAGGACATGGAAGCAACCTAAGTGTCCATTAACAGATGAATGGATAAAGAAGATGTGGCACATATATACAATGGAATATTACTCAGCCATAAAAAGAAACAAAATTGAGTTATTCGTAGTGAGGTAGATGGACCTAGAGTCTGTCCTACAGAGTGAAGTAAGTCAGAAAGAGAAAAACAAATACCGTATGCTAACACATATATATGGCATCTAAAAAAAAGAAAAAAAAGAAAAAAGAAAAAAAAGGCCATGAAGAACCTAGTGGCAAGACGGGAATAAAGACTCAGACCTACTAGAGAATGGACTTGAGGATATGGGGAGGGGGAAGGGTAAGCTGGGACAAAGTGAGAGAGTGGCATGGACATATATACACTACCAAACGTAAAATAGATAGCTAGTGGGAAGCAGCCGCATAGCACAGGGAGATCAGCTCGGTGCTTTGTGACCACCTAGAGGGGTGGGATAGGGAGGGTGGGAGGGAGGGAGACGCAAGAGGGAAGAGATATGGGGACATATGTATATGTATAACTGATTCATTTTGTTATAAAGCAGAAACTAATACACCATTGTAAAGCAATTAGACTCCAATAAAGATGTTAAAAAAAAAAAAAGATTCTTTGGCAAAATCCTGCATCTTGTTGCTACTTGTTCATTCCTCATTGCTTTCCATTCCTAGAAAGCATCTTTGCAAGGCAACATGGACATTCACACCTGTATCCAATCTGATCTCCATCCTATGAGTAACATAAGCCTTTACACATAAATCACTGGTGCCTCAGAATTTCTCTTTCACGGAGAAATGCCAAGTCCCATTTCTGGTTGGATCTTTCCTTCTTTGTCCTGCTGTTGGAATAACTCTTCTAGTTGGTAGGACTGATGGTCAAGTTACTGAGGTCCTTAACTGGCATCCTGGATGAGGACAGATGAGAGGATCTGAACAAGGAGGTGATGCGCGAGGCTCTCAAATTGGTAGAAGTTGGCCTGGGAGGGATTCCAGCCTATTTTGGACAGTGGAACCCAGACTTCCAACAAATGAGAAGTCACGCATGCTTTTTAACAGCTGCGTAATACTCCACTGAATGGCTTTAACTGGCCCTTATTTTGGACACTTGGGTTGTTTGTAATTTAGGGCTAGGTCCAACAACGCTGTAATCAACAATTTTGTGCCCAGATCTTTGAATGCCTGTGTGAGTTTTCTCTGTAACAGACTCCTATCATGTCCAAAGCCAAGCCAATTATCCTCAATCCTGGAGCTTTAAATACAGATTCCTGGGCCCCACCCTAGCCCCTCTAAATGATATTCTTTGAGGTTAAGGCACAGGCAGGTGTATTTTTCAAAAGCTCCATGGGTGGTTTTGATGCATGGCCAAAGTTGAAATTCGCCCAATAATTGCCAAACTGTGCCCACAAAAGTTGCATGAGTTTGTCCTCCACTCAGGAGTGGAGGAGAGAGAACACCTGTGTGCCCAGGCCCCAGCTTCACCGACTATTATTTGTTGTTACGTCTGAGGCGAATCTGATAGAAAGGGCTTGACAGAGCACCATTGGTGCTATTGGCCTTCCTTTCATTACAGGGGAGGTTTAGCATCCTCTCTGTGTTCACTGGCAATTTCCGTCTCTTCTGTTAACTGACTACTCGTGTCCTTTGCTCATTTCCTCCTCCTTGGGCAGTTAGTCTTTCTCTTAGTGATTTGAAAGAGCTCTATTTTAATTTTTTATGTAATACATACAAAAGAACAAATGCTTATCAAGGTAAATACTTTAACTAAGAAGATGAAGATAGAAACATTTAAAAAGAACAGTTAAAAAAATATTGACAGACATAGAAAACAAACTTATGGCTACCAAAGGGGAAAGGTGGGGGGAGGGATACATTAGGAGATTGGGATTGACACATACACACTACTATATATAAAATAGATAACCAGCGAGGACCTACTGTATAGCACAGGGAACTCTACTCAACATCTTGTACTAACCTATAAGGGAAAAGAATCTGAAAAAGGATACATATATAGCATAACTGAATCACTTTGCTGTACACCTGAAACTAACACATTGTAAATCAACTATATTTCAATAAAAATTTAAACAAAAAAACCCCCACTTACCTGTGATGAAAAAAAGAATATTGAGCCTATAGAGATAATTCAAGTGAGCAAAATGTTGTCAGAAGAGGTGAGATAAAACCAATTTGTCTGGTCCTTTCATGTAGTGATTGGCTGTTGAGGTGCCTGTAGTTTTGTGCTCAGCTATGCTGGCTTCCGGAGAAGAGGCCGTAGGAAAATCAAACATTCCTCTTCCTTCTCCCAAATACAAACTTAGTCTCTATGGCCTTTTTCTTCCACCCCAAATTGCTAGATTTGTATTTAAAAAGCACCCTTGTACTTTTAAAAATTATTTTCCCCCAATATTTGATTATGAAAATTTTTAAGTCATCAGAAAAGTTCGAAGAAATGCATATTGAATCCTTATAGACCCACCTCCTAGATTCTAAGATTAACACATTTTTCTACTTGCTTGATCACATCTCTCTATCTCTCTACCCATCCCTCTATCCATCCATCAAGCATCTTTTTTTATGTGTTTCGAAGTCAGTTGCAGACATGAGTATACTTCACCCCTAAGCACTCCAGCAGATCATTAACTAGAGTTCAATATTTAAGATTTCTCTATTTTAGGCAAAATGTACTTAACAACAAGATGTCCTGATCTTCAGTGAACCATTCTCTGAGTTTTGGCAATGCATACACACATGTAACCCACATCCTTAGCAAGACAGAGAATTGACCATCACTCCAGAAAGTTCCCTTGTGCCCCTTTTCAGTCAACCCCCATACTTGTTCTGATTATTTTTCACCACAGATGACTTTTGTCTATTTTACCACTTTATATAAATGGAATCATACAGTACGTGTGTTTTTGTGTCTGGCTTCTTTCTGGCAGCATAACGCATTTGACACGTGGCCGAGGAGTATCACTCTGTGTTGATGCTGGTATTGCATTGCATGGATACGCTGGAGTCGGTTTATCCCTTCTCCTATTGATAGACACCTGGGCTGTTTGCAGGTTTTGGTTACTGTGAATGAAAGTGTCATGAATTCTTGTACTTGTCTTTTTGGAGACAATCTACTACTTTTATTTGTAAGTATTGAGTAAATCACCCTTTGTCTGTCATGTGTTCCAAATCTTTGTTTTCTAAATTTGTCATTTATCTTCTGACTTTCATGGTGTGTTTTTCTGTATGCAAGTTTCAAAATTCTATGTGGGCAATTTTATCAGTTTTTTCCTTTATGGTTTCTGGATTTCATGTCATGATAGGAGAAGGTTGATCGACCCTGATATTATAAAAATACCCATCCTTGTTTCCTTATAGTGCTTTTCTGGGTTCTTTTTTCTATTTTAATCTTCGAATCATCTGAATTTATCTTGATGTCAGGAGTGAGGTAGAATACCCAGATTTATTGTGCAGATGGCCAGTCAGTTTTTCCAGCACTGTGTATTTGAAATGCCGCCTTGCTCATTGTCTTAATTCCCATATATGCTTTTCATCTATTTCCTTTCCACTGACTCATCTGTCTTTTCCTGTGTCAGGGCCACATTGTTTTAAATACGGTAGCTTCATGATACATTTTAATATCTGGTAGTGCTAGAATCCTTTCTTGATTCTTCTTTTTTAGAAGTTTCCTGGCTATTCTTGTCTTGTTGACCCACCGGATGAGTCACCTTGAATCATTTTGTCATGTTCCAGAAAGTAATCCTGCTGGGATTTTTATTGTGATCACAGAGATTTTGCAGATGGATGTGGGGGAGAAATCCCATCTTCCCAGGATACAGAAGGGGTGAGAGAAAGACAAACATCGAGGATGACTTCCAGGTCTGGACTTGGAGACCAAGTGGATTTGGGTCCCTTAGCAGGGTATGATGACCGCTTTCCACTGAGCAGGAGGATGCCCAGGCTTGCAGGCATGATGAGGAGTTCAGCTTAGACCTCCAGAACTGGAGATGTCCAGGGGAAGTCCTCATGGAGAAGGAGGCCTTCCACACTGGCCGCCCTCATTCTTTCTGGAGTCCATCCTCCACATGGGTTCAGGAGTGACCCAAGGCTTCCCTTGAGGAATCAAGACAGCCTCCAGGGCCCTGCCCTCCTCCACACCCCCTCTCCTGCCTTCCCCCCATCTTGCTCACCGGTCCCACCCACCGAATTCTTTTCCCTTCCTCCCCGCATTTGTACGTGCTTTTTCCTCTCCCTGGAATATCCCTGCCCGAGCTCTTTGCGTGGCTTGCTCCCTCCCATCCTTTAATCTCAGCTCAAATTTCACTCCCTGAGAGTTGTCTTTCCCAAGTGTCCCCACCAGTGCTACCACACTGGGGTCTCTCACTCTCTGCCCCTTTTGTGTTTCCTTTGTAGACCTTAATGCAACTTGTTACTATTTTCTTTGTTAATGTGTCAATCATCTGTCCCCCTGTCAACTCGGCTTGGCTATATGGGCTAGTTATTTAATCAAATACTGATCTGCTGCTGTGAAGGTATTCTGTAGATGGGGTTAACAGCTATAGTCACGTAAGGTGAAGGAGACTACCCTGAATGATCTGGGTGGGCCTCAGCCCATCAGCTGAAAGGCCTTAAGGGCAAAACTGAGGTTTCCTCGAGGAAGAGAAAATTCTGTCTGTGGACTGCAGTGTCAACTCCTGCCTGAGTTTCCAGCCTGCTCTTCCTGATAGCTTGTCCTGTGGATTTCAGACCTCAGACTGGGGTTTACACCACCGGCGCCCCTGGTTCTCCGGCCTTAGGGATGACACTCCCGGCTTTCCTGGGGCCCCGGCTTGCAGATGGCAGATCATGTGGCTGTGGAGAACACACACCCACACACACACACCCCACACACACATCTCCCCCTGGTTCTGTTTCTGTGCATGACCTTGACAGACGCACCCTCTGGTGTACTCCATGAGGCTGGGGACCATGTCTGTGTACCTCCCGGTGCCTGGCACAAGCATGCTTGTTGAATCATGGAATGGCCACACACTGGAGAAGCCAACAGCGTGTGCTTTTTCCGAACCTCGTGTCCACTGCCAGATCCCCTGACTTTCTAGGCTGAAGGGGGACAGATGATAAACAGACCTCCAGGGGCCTGAGCCTGCTCTAAGGGAGGATGGAGGCTCCGGGGGTCTCACACACTTCCCTGGGGACTTCTGGCATTTACCCCGGGGCTGGCCTCAGAGTTGGGGAGCGGGGTGATGGGACAGGGTGCGTAGTCACCAGCCTCCCAGCTGGTGACTGCGGGTCTTTGTGCGGAGGCCTCAGGCCCCACCTGCAAGCTCCTCCCAGCCCTCCCGGTGAAGGACCTGTGCAGGCCGGGGCCTGGGAGGGGCTCCCATCAAGGCTGCTGTCTGATGCAGGCTGAGGGTGAACCCTCTTGGTGGGGCGCATCCAGCAGCCTCCAAGCTCTTTCGCTTTTTCTTCAAGGGGCCTAGAAGGCTTCAGCCCAAAGTGCAGACCGGTCCAGCAGCGATCCCCTGGGCACTGAAACTTAGGGCCCTGCCCAGACATACAACGCTCTTTGTGGCTGGACTGTCAAGATGCTGAGATGCTGGGGTGCTGGATGTGGGCTCAGGGACCTGCTCGTCTCCCAGGGGAAGGAACTGGAAAATAGGGAGAGAGGGAGAAGCCCTAGTTGGGTGAGAGGAAGCTACGGAAGGAGCAACGTCTCCTTACAGAGCGACAGGAGAGAATGGACCTCAGAGGGGAAGAAGCGTCCCAGGGGACTGTGTCTCCCAGGACCCCGGGGGCAGTGCTGTTCTGGAAGGAGGGAGAGTCCTATGCTGCTAGAGGGGCAAGTCCACTGAGAACTGAGAAGCTTCCATTGGGTTCAGGCCTGGAGGGAGTTGGTCCTTTGGCCAGTGTCCTTGGGGAGGAGCGGGGACGGGAGCCAGATGGCTCTGGGCTGAGGAGTGAGTGCGGGGCGTGGCAGCAGGGCGTTGGAGCTGGAGCTGGCCGGGCTGAGGTGGTGAGGACCTTTCTCACGTAGCCCAGTTCAAAGCCCCTGGGAAGAATCCAGGAGAGGAGAGGCTGACGGTGCCGGGGGTGCAGGAGAGAGGGGAACTGAACGATGGCAGAATGGTGGGAGCTGGCGTCTCCGGGCAGGAGCAGCCTGGGACGACCACCGCCAGGAGCAACAGAGAGGGAAAGGCCTGCTGGGGGTAGTGAGGCCAGGCTGGGGTCAGGTAGCAGGAAGTGCTGGGCGTGGGTGCTGCCACGCTGGCTCAGCCTTGAGGTCACCACGTGGTTGAGGTGAGAAGTGAACCCTCTGGGAATGGAAGGCGGGACAGTTCAGCAGGCCAAGCTCAGCTTTTATTTCGGACTCTGAGGGCTGGCAGAGCTGAGCGGGGACAGCTGTGGCTCCTGAAGCCCTGTGGCGGGCTGAGGAGGCCCCGCTTCACGGGCTGGCCTTCAACACCCCAACTGGCTGGCTGTGAACAACAGTCTCTGGGCAGGTGGGTGCAACCCTTCCTGCCCCTGGGCCCGCTGAGGAGAAGGGACAGGAGAAGTGGGCCCAAATGCCCCGGTGTGGCCCTGAGGGGCAGCCGGGGCCTGCCTGGGGCCTGGCACCACTGGGGCGCTTCAGTCAACACTGGGGGAACAGAGGTCAAGCCCGAGACCCAGAGTCGTGACTGGCGCTGAGGGACGCCCGCGGCACATATCCATTCCCCAGACCTAAGAGGAACGCTCTGCAGGAAGCAGGAGGGGCCTTGTGAGCAGGTGGGCCAATTGCCCAGGCTTTGGGGCCATGACTGTTTCCACCACCCCTCTGGCCCACGGACTAAGGAGGCCTGCTTCCCCCTGTGGATCTTTGCCCTCAGTCACAGCCATTGAGAGTGGCGCGTGGCGGCATCTTCTTAGAGCATTTCAGGCTCTGCTGGACAGGACAGGCCTGCCTCAGTGTACCTGGCTTCCTCAGCCCCCAAAGTTCCAAAATGTGTTGGAACATTTCGTACCTTGAGGATGAGGATATAAACTCTCCCTGCCAGTTATGGGACTAAATGTGTGTATTCAGTCTGGACCACACCTGATCGCAGCTGCTGCTTCAGCTGCGCTCTTACAGCACACGGTGTGTGTGTGTGTGGGGTTCCCAACTAGCTTCCTGACTACCTTTGCGGAGATGTGGTTCCACCTGCAACGCCCCTGCCACCTACGCGCCAGATCCTGGCCACCTCGTGGGAAAGGCACAGGTCCCACCCATCTCTTTAGGGCCCCCTTCAGAATGAGGCCACATTTCGATGAAGCTCTGTGGCAGCCACTTTCTTGCTGTGAGGGGGGGGCCCGAGTGTGAGGTGACAGGAGTCCCTGTAGATTTCGTGCAGTTTAAATTGGAAACAGGCTGCAGCCAAGATGCTGGCTGCAACTGCTGGCGGGGAGGGCGGGGAGAGGAGGAGGCCGAGCGGGGATTGAGTAGCAGGTTGGGGCGGGGCTCCTGGAGCTCGACGTGGGAGGGATGGCGGCACAGCCCCTGCGTCCCATCCGCTCAGCACCCCTGGCTGCTGAGCTCTACCCGCTCCAGTGCTAAGGACGAACAGGGCTGGCCTTAGCTTAGACTTTGGGGGAGGGGCAGGGGACGAGGAGGCGGGAAGACCCTTCTCTCCTGGGACCACGCCTTCACCAGGCTCTTCTGACTCTCTCTGTGAAGTGATGGACAACCTCCAGCCGCCCTATGTGGGTCCCCCTTACGTGGGAGGAGCTGGATCTTTAGTTGGGTGTGTCACCCTCTCAGTGGAAAGAGGCTGGTGGTGGGAGAGTCTAGATTCTCAGCGCAAGCCTCCCCCAGCGCAGAGTCACCTTAGCGGCTCCCCTGTTTCGTCCTCTGTAGGAGGCAATTCGAGTCAGAAATGATGTGCTTCTACGCTGTGATGTGAAAGGATCGCGGCGCACGCTACACAAGCTTCTCACCCCTCTCCCCTTGGTGCCCAAGCATCCCAAGACAGGGAGTGGCCTCAGAAAGGCCCGAAGACACTAGCGGGCTTAGCTGACAGGGGTTTGTAGATACTGAATGCTCCCTGGAGAAATGAAAACATAGAGGCACTTTTCTCCTGGCTGTTTATTACAGTACGAAGAAAAAACGCACTGGTTTGAAACAGAAGCCAGATTTCAAATGTAGAGGCGAAATACGAGGTGGCAATTAAAATGTGATTACACAGAATCTGGACACTGAGAAAAGTTTACAGGACAGTGGGTGTGGGTTTTCTATAACAGACACTTAAATACACATGACGATAATTGCAGATAGAAACCATCAAAGACAAAGCCCGAATCAACAATTAATGTTTACAGACTCATTTTCCCCCAGACCACAGAGCCTGACATCAAAACAAATACCGAAAGGCTTTAAACCGGGAGCATCTCGCCTCCACCCTGCAGGGTGCGGCTGGAGTACTGCCAACCGTCTGAGTGATAAAGGGAGGGCGCTCAAGATCCTCAGACAGTGCCCAGCTCACACATTCTCTCTTTGCTTCTCCCAAATCTACAGAACTCTCCGGCCTCCTGGCAAATAATTCCTCTGAGGGGCACTTAACGATAAAACGGCTTGTGCTGTAATATGCTCACCAGGAAAGAGCTAGCAGAGACTGAAAGGTTTGCGAAAGAGGTTAAGAACCACACAGGGCGACAGAAGTTTCAGTGGAAATGGCCATAAATGGCCAAGTGAGTTTCTATTTGGTATTCGTCAGTTTGCACAACACCTCTTGATCACATCCACCATTGCATCTAAAGCGTACACGACTCCACCACCTGGTTGATAAGGTATGGCTGGAGCGAGGAACACAGTCTGCGTATTTGCAACAATGTAGAATAAACACAGACAATGCATGATGAACACAGCTCTACTGAAAGGAAAGCCGTCACTTTATTTACAAAGTCACAAAATGAAGTATAAATACTTCTGTCATGAATGTTTAGGAAAACCATTTACAAAATTTTCAGATATGTACAGGTAGCTTGAAAAATCACCAGCTTTCCATTTTGTCACAGGTAGAGAGAGGGGTGGGCATGGGCTGACGCCCCTCAAATTGTAATGAGGCAACAAGCGTGTGGCTACGTGGGACCAGCTGCGAATTTGCTGTGGACTCACACCGCTCCCCACGTGGAGGTTTCTCTGGGCATTTAAAGCTCGCCAGCGTCCTGGGGGATGTGGCCAGCCTGCTCAGGGACGTGGCCGGCACTCTGGGCTGTGGCAGTCTGGGCAGCAGCGTGCTGTTCTAGAACGTCATCGATCAGCCTCAGGTTGCACACCCAGTTTTCATCTGGGCTCACGCCGGGGCCTTTCAAGAGAGCTTCGATGAAATCCACCTCAGTGCAGTCAGGGGGTGAAGTGAGATCGTTCAGTGAGGCCTGGGGCAACAAGGCATAGGGTGGCAACTCAGGGGGGCTCCCCACGCTGTTGAAGGGACCAGGGGACGGGCTGGCAGCGACGGTGGAGGCGGCGGCGGCGGCGGTGGTGGCGGTGGCGGCAGCAGCCACATAGCTTGGTGGCTCGATGCCCTGGATGGGACTCATGGGCCTGAAGCTGGCCATGCCTTGCTGGAGGGACTTGGTAGCGTGCAGCGGGCTCTGTCTGAGGCTCTGGTGGCCCAGCAGGCTGAAGCTGGGGTTGGCGGGGGCAGCACCCACCTTCTGGCCGGGTCTGCCTCCCGGGGCCACCTGACTGGGGGACACAACTGCCTGTTGTGATGGAAACGCTGGGGCTCCCAGGGGGACTCTCACGGGGGCCTTGGCAAAGAGGGAATTGCTATCGAAATGCTGCTGGATGCCACGGGCTGCTTGGCTCGGGGGTGGCTCCCTCAACACCGTGGTGGTCAGAGCTGCTGCTGCCACCCAGGCAGCGCTGTGGAGCACGGTGGGCACTCTTGGCACGCAGGGCTGTCTGGACTGGTGGGGACTCAGGGGCTGGCTGCCCAGGGGGCTGGGACAGAAGCCGGGCAGGGGCACTCCCGTGGGGGCGGCCTTGGGAATCCACGTGCGCCGGCAGATGGACCCGAGGCTGCCCGCGGGGTTGTGGCTCAAGTGCAAGGGTGTGGGAAACGGGGGGCTGAAGCTGAAAATCCCTTGCTGCTTGCCTGGAGTTGGTGAGATCAGGCCCACGCCCTCCCGGCTCTGGTGCCTGGTGGGTGGGAGCATTCCTGGACTCAGATTGTTCTGAAGGAGCCCAGCTCTGGGTGGCATCATGGGTTGGCTGGGTGGGGAGCTTGCCTTGGTCCGGCTACACTTGGAGGTGACTTGATCTTGGACGGCTACAGAAAGAGAGAAGTGGGGGTCAGTTCCAAAGGCGTCTTCAACATGGGCCGCAGCTGCTGGCGGGGAGCCACCGGCCCAGCACTGACCTCTCACCTTCCGCCCTTGGCGCCTCCCGAGCATCCCCCGCTCCCCTGGTTCCTCCACCCTCAGCCTGGACTGCAGTTCTTGGGGGAAGCCCTCCCAGACCCCCTGGGTCTGTGCTCACAGCTCCCCCTCCACCCAAGAGCAGATCATGTTGCATTGAAAATGCCAGTAGGTTGTAAGCTCCATGAAGCCAGGGTCTGGGTCTACTTTTCTACTCAGTATCCGTACGCAGGCCTGGCACCGCCCACCCCCTGAAGGATGTCCACTCCAGCCTGGGCAGGGGCGACATTCAGCTGGTATCAGGCCCAAAGGAACAGGGGTCTTTGCAAGAGAATGGAGGAGCAATGGGCCATTGCTGGCCCCTGGGCTACAATGAAGCTGCTGAACACCTGTCGGAGGGCAAGCAGCTTCCCCCAAACCCCAGGCAAGAATACCCTTGGGCTGGTCCAATGTCACTACTGGCTGGGGAGGACTGCTTAACGCATGTCTCCCCTGCTAGTCTGGCAGAGACCATGTCTGGTTTTTGGCTGACAGCTGTATCTGCGGCCAATCAATGTTGATTACAGTCATAGCTGCCATGGTTGAATCAATCTCTTGAATCAAACAGTGATTTCAGAGTCATTAAGACTGAGCGTTTAATTGGGACTCTGCTTAAGCTTTCCATGTGACAGATCCAACCAGGCTGCTATGGAAGTGCCTTGCAGACCTCCTCTCTTTCCCTCAATGCTTTTTGGAAACATCTCAGTAACTGTTTATGCTGGAATGAATTCTCCCCCAACCTCACACACGCTCCCCCTGGCCCACCCTTTCGAGAACATTGACTTTAAGTGCTTACCTTGAAATTGACTCAACTGTTGGGCGAGATATGCACTCTGCTGTTCAGGGATCATTGCCATAAGACCTGATTTCTGCTTCTCTTGCTAAATAGAAGACGAAAAAGAAGTGTTAGATTAGGGCTACCGAGAAATACTAGCCTTGGGATCTCTGTGTGGGGACTCAGGACTTGGCTTTAGTGTAGCAGAAAGCATGAGTGAACACACCAACACACACTCGCATGCATGCCCCACCCTCCCAAGCAAAACTCCACAGGTATAAATAAAAGTAGGATTCTGCACCTGGGTTAAAAAACCAACTGCGACAGCGTAGGATGGGGCGGGAGACACAGAGCTTAACAGCAAGAGCACGGAGAAAAAAGATTTAGGCATTCTGGATGTCCTTCTGCTGAGGATGGGGCAGCAGTGAGATGTGGTCACCAAAAGAGCAAATGTGACATTAGGCTGCATTAATAGAAGCAGAGTATGTGGAAGGAGGGAGGTGACAGTCCTACACTACTCTGCCTTGGCCAGACCATGTCTACGGTGCTGACAAGAGTTTGGGCATGCCAGCCTCAGGGAGACCCAGACAAACTGGCCGCGCTCGGAGGACACTAAGTGATGGAGGTAGGGCTCGGACTCCCAACCACGAGGGCAAAGAACGGCTGAGCGAACCGGGGATGTCGGGGCCGTCATGGGGAAAGGGCCAAGGCTTGTTCCGGGTGGTCCTGGCACGAAGGGCGGGATGATCACACGATCACTCGGTCCCAGCTTCCCTTCGCTTGCCTGAGTGGCCGCACATGGGCCATGGGAACGGGCTCCCAGTCTCCATCTCCGAGCTGGGTGGGCAGGGGGAGGAGCCACGCTTGAGGGCTGCAGTCCCAGCCCTGAGTCTGGGAGCCGCTCAAGGGGGCAGCCGCGAGAGCGCCAGCTGAGGGCCAGGAGAAGGCACGCCTGGCCCCAAGCCCTTCGGCCCTTCGGCCCAGGCCAGACTGCTCACCCGCTGCCGCCTCTCTCCCCTTCTCAGGAAGGCTGCTCCCTCGTGCGCCACCAACGAAGGCGGCTCTGTCGGGGAGCACACCTCCCTGAGTCTACTTTCGGAACTGCGTCCCCCGCCCCCCCAGATGCCAGAAGACTTGACCCGACAACACAGGCTGCCCGGGGCCTGCTTCTCTGCACTCGGAGGGCCGGCGCCCGGGAGAGTGCCCGGCTCCCAGGCCTGTCGGGCAGCTCTCGGCCTCGGGTCCTGCCAAGGCAGAGAGGACTAACACGTGGCAGCGGGTGGACCACGCCGCAAGCGATTTCAGCATCCCGCCCTCAGCCTGCTTCCTGTCCGAGCTCTTGCCCCCCTTGCCCTGGGGCTGCTGGGAGGTGGGTGTCAGGGATGCTGTTCTTCAGCCCTGGAGCTGCCGTCTTCCTGCTAAAGCGTGGGGTGCGGAGACAGGGCCTGAGGCGCACAGGGGTCACATGACCACCCAAGGCCACCCCACCGGGAACTGGGGGAGCCCTGTGCTCTGCCTGAGCTGCTCAGAGCGGGCAGGCCTTTCTGAAGGCAGCCCTCTCACCTCTGTTCTTCCCATCGAACCTCCCACCAGCCCTAGGAGATCTGGGCAGAAGACCTATGGCCCCAGCTTACTGACATGACAACTGAGGCTCACAGAGGGTAAATGACTTGCTCAAAGCGACACGGCTGGGGAAGCGCAGGGTCTCCTAACCGCAGATCCAGTGCTTCTGCCTCCCCAGCCCGCTGCTGCCAGGAACCGGCTCCTGTGCCCTGCTGTCTACACCAGCCCTAACGCCATCCCCACCAGCTGCTCCAGTAGGTTCATCAGAGAGTTAAAAACAGAAAGTTGTACAGAGTGGGGGAAGGGCAGGGGGAGGCTACAGAGTGCGACCAAAGACAAAGCAGGGGACAGGCAGAAGAGTCCAAAGGGAAGGAGGTAGAGAGGAAAGACACCCCCAGGGCCTGGGAAACCAAAGTGAAGGCGAGGCTGGGGCAGAGGTCAGAGTGGAGGAAGTGGGCAGTGTCTGCCAGATGAAAGGGAGTGCTTCTCGAACGGTCCACGGTTACAGGGACAACGGGATGTTGGCCAGTGTTCATCCAAGGAAGCACAAAAATCCAGAGCATCCAGAGTTCAAGCGAAAGTCTGGTGAGCGGCACGGCTACAGAAACTCCCAAGTCCAAAGGGCACGGCCGACGCCGGCCTGGGGGACGGGCCTCTACCATCCTGGGGTGCCGCCATCAAGCAGGGGTCTCTTCACGCTGCTGGGGCATCCGGGGGGCACCGCCAGCCCTCTGCTCCAGGCCTGGCCTGTTGTCCCTGGCAGAGCAGCCAGAGCATTCTCTCCAGGCCTCCCGAGGAGGCTGCTTCCTTTGTTTTGCAGACGGAGGCCCCCATCCTTTGTTCTGAATCAGTGTGCTCCAAAGATAAGCCCCAAGAAAACAGTTGTTGCCTTTTGACACTGACAATTAGAATCGTTGGAAAATGGAGAAAACAGGAAATGACAAATGTTTTCAGTGACCAGGAGGAAGCAGTGGCTGAAAGTGGCTGCTTAGTGATGGACACGCCGAAGGATGGCCCAGGCAACCTGTGGCTTTTCACCAGCATGGTTATGGAGGAGCTCATCCAAGGACTGCTTTCCCTAGGGCTGCGGTCGGTTGTCATGGAGCTGGGTGCTGCTGTACCAGGTGACGCCGGCGGGGCAGCGTCAGGTGGGCCCTGTGTGAACCTAGGTGTGCTTCCCCACGTGGTCCCCGGAAGGAAGTCTCCCCAGGAACGAGGGCCCTGGCTCCTCCTCCCACCTGGCCAAGGGGCCACCTTCACAGACAGGCCTCAGCCAGGATGGTGATCCAGGAAGTCCTGGGGCTGCCTTTCTAGGAGCTTCATGCTGATGCCCAGGAAGCTCTGGGGGCTCACTTGAGGGCTAGCGTTCACCTGTGGGTGCTAGGCACAGGCAGGAGAGACAGGCGAAGGGCCGGCCCGAACCCCAACACAGCAGAGCCCAACACTGGGCCCCCCAGGAGGCCAGGCCGCCCTATGGGCCTCACCCTTTGGCCACCACAGGAGGATGTCTCCTGTGAGCCCCAGAGCACGCACCTGATGCGTCCTCTCCCCACTGCAGACCAAGAACGGTCTCATGACTGATTCAACCACTTCATGAGACCCAGGAACGCTCTAACTGGATGGGGGAGGAGGCAGAGGCAGAATATCAGCAAGCCTTCCACACGGATGCGCACACAGGGTTCCTGCGTTTCGGGCAGATTCGGCCTGAAGTTACTTGCCCCACGATCCCCAAGAGGAGAGCATTCTGACTGGGAAGGGGACTCCAAGGGAATAGCTCTGGGGGAATGCAGGGATGGATCTGAAGCCTTATTTTGTGCAGCACAGTTAAGAGAGGGAAGGAGGGGGGAGGGAGAGAGAGGGGAGGACAGAGAAGGGAGAGAGGGAGGGGAGGGGGGAGAGGGAGACAGACAGGGGGAAGAGGAGGAGAAAGGGGGAGGAGGGGGAGGGGGAGGACGGGGAGGAGGAAAAGGGGCAGAGGGAGGGGCTTTCTTTTTCCAGCACCAGGCAGCTCCTTGCTCCTCTCCCAGTAGACAAGGTCCTGGGTGCCCCACGCAGAGCCAGCCTGCCACAGCAGAAGCCACTCGCCTCTGTGTTAAAGGTTCAAAGGTTAGTGAGCTCTAGTGTGTGGGTTGGTTGGTTTGTTTTTTCCTCCAATAGGAAAAGCACCTTCTTTTGTGGTTTCGGGAAGCCAGATTTGGAAACAACTCACCCACTCTTCTGACTTTTCCTTTGAAATGACGGGAAGACAGCGTTCTGCATGGAGATCTGAATTCTAGGGACTCCCACACGCCTGTGGATGGGGACTCCTCAGACCCGAAGCCCTGTTTGAGGGGGCGCGATTGCTCTTAGGCTAAACTCTCCCCACGTGTCCTTCAGAAACGGGCTGCCCACAGCGAATGGCAGGCCAGCTCCAGTGTTTCCTAACCCCCGCTCCTAACTCTCTGAGCCCGTGACTCAGTTTCTCCAGAGTGCCTCCAGACGGGAGTGCCGAGTGGGTCATCAGGCCACTACTCTTCCCTGCGGACCTCAGAGGCCAAGGCCAGGGCGGGAGGAGGGGCGGCCGCACACCTGCCCTTTCCTTGGGCCTCTGCTCAATGCCTTTCCCTGCCCGGAGGGCAGCCTCCCTGACTCCGGGTGGGAGGTGAGCCCCTCTGTCAGTCAGCTGATAGACATTTCTCATGGGCCTACCATGGGCCAGGCTCTGTCCCAGGCATGGGGGTGGCACTGTGTGTCTCTACTCTCATGAAGCTTACAATGGAGGGGGCAACTGACAAGACGCAAGCAAATCAATCAAAGAAAATCACTGCCAGTGGTGGCACATCTACTGAAGAGAATACAACAGAGTGAAGGGATGGGGAGTGGGCGGGCATGGCAGAAACCCAGGCTCAGGCCGTGGGGCCCTCAGGGTACACGGGAACCAGCCACACCCGGAGGCCGGGGCACCAGTGGCCTGCTGGGGTCTTTCTTTGACCCTTGGGGCCTCTGGAGCAGGAGCCAGGGACCTCCCCCACGGTCATGATGCTGCCCTTGGGTCTGAACCGATCTGAAGCTGCCGCTGGGGACTTCACAAAATTAACGCCATCAAAAATGGCCAGAGCTGTAGTTCAGCTTTTTTCTTTTCCATTTTCTGCCTTTGCAGTTGACCTCCAACTATATGAACTCTCTCCTGACTCCACCTCCATCTCGGTGGTTTCAGGGCCGCCTGGTCCCGGAAGGGCTGGGTCTACATGCTGGGATTGATCTGGCCGCAAAGGAAACAAATGTCTTTGCAGCTCGCCTTTCTTCTTCCCCTGGGGTGCCTGCATCCTCCGTCTCACACTGTGTCTGGTCTTCCTGAGTCATGGCTGAGCTGGAGGTCCTGTCCCTCAAAGCCCCCCGAGGTGGGCCCAACTTCCAAAGCTTCGTAGGGAAGATCTGAGGGCCAAGCCTCTGCCCCACCCTCCAGCGCAGGGTGGAAGGCCTGGCTTGGCTTTGAAGAGAGATAATAAGGTGGGGAAATGAATTCTCTCGAGGCAAGCTAGCTTGGATCCCTCATTTTTTTGCCTTTTGGGGACAGGGCAAAACAGGTCAGACCAGGGTGGAACTCAGAGACATCCTGAGTGGACGATGTCCCCATCCATTTTGTTAATTCTGTTTCCCTGGCAGCTTCGTGCTGGACAAGCCGAAGAGCACTGTCACTCTGAGGGCACGCAGAGAAAAGGGGGAAAAAAAGAGAGAGAAAAATCGATAGCCCTTGACTGGAAAGCACTGCTTGTTCTTGCGGGCCGAGGCAGGTGGGATGGGGAGAGCAAGGCCTCACATACCGAAGCAGCATTTCCATTAAAGGCCAGAATCCCGGAGGTCCTTTCAGCTGGATGAGCATCTTCTGATCGCTATCACTCAGCCAATGCTCATTTCTCTAGCTTTCTCTGCAGAGAGGTCTGACATCCTGTACACACTGATATTTCATGCACCAGAACAACAACTCCACGAGCCAAATGAAATTCTCTGCAAAGGCCCGCTCTGGCTGGCGTCCACCCTCTTGCTCTCATGACCACTAACGTGACTCTTTAGGGCAAGTCAAGCCATTTCTTTTAGAATCTGCAGGATGATGCAAACTCACAGCCATCTTGGACAGGCTTGGCTTGGCTTCCTTCTGCCTGCCCCCCCCCCCGGGGCTACCAGTCCTCCAGCGGGGCGATCCAGCTTCCCACTTCTTGGGGTGCGTGAGTCCCAGGTGGGGTCAAAGAACACCTCGGGGTGCGGAGTCCACAGCAGATCGCTGGAGGGAGAGGTGGTTCCCGAGCGCCCACCAGCTATGGAGCAGGCAGGCACGGGGTCGGGGCGGCGGGGAGGGATTCGGAGGTGCAGAAGCGCAGCCCCTGTGCCCCACGGACTCACAGCCTGGCCGCACGGACAGACAGGCAGGGAATGCGCTGGGGTGCTGGAAGGCCAACAGCAGGGAGGGAGCAACTGCGCCCAGGGCGACCCCCACTCAATGCCCTGGAGATGAGGTGCCTGGAGCACTCTGCTTGCTTGGGTGGTCTCTCTGCTAGAAATCCCTCCGGCCGGGCTGTCACCTCCTCTGTGCCTCCCAACAACCCTGTGCGGCAGGCGGGCAGGCTGAGCAGGGGACCGTGCCCAGCTGACAGATGAGGAAAGCGAGGCTGGGGGAAGTGACTTACCGACAGCGTCGCAGCTAGGCAGTAGTGGAGCGGGCACCTGCCTCCAGGCCTTCGGATCCCAGCCGCCCCAGGGCGCTGCCTCTGAGGTGCTGTACGAGGAGGTGACTCGGGCCAGCTCCTGAGCAAAGGAGCTGCCGGGCAGGAAGGACTCACTCCCCAGGGCCTGGCAGGATGGGGGCTGTCGCCCGAGGCTGACCTGGGGGGGCCTGGCTTCCCCAAGCTTGCAGGCTTTGTCTACATGAGTCTACAACAACCATTGAACAGTCCATCAGCGGCGTGGCCACGACATGCCTCTGACTGCTCTTGTCATTGCCCTGACCGCCTAGCGGGGTCGCCTGGGTGCTTGGTTAGACACACCAACTGGTCTGGGCCAACCAAACCCAACAGCTTTGTGGTCTTAATTATTGTCTTGGGTCACAGACTCCTTTGAGAACCGGTTAAAAGCTATGGTCTCTCTCCACAGAAAAAGCACTTACGCTGGTGTCTCCCCCTTCCCAGCCCACCGACGTCTTACCTATAATCTCAGGGGTTTTCTGCACCACTTACTACCCATCCGTGGGTCTCAGTTAAGGAGCCTCTGCCTCCATCAGTCACTGTCTTGTTGGAAATGGGAGTCAAGCTAGGTCATCAGCAATGACCTTGACCAATCCCGATCCCTCCCCACGCCCCTCCCCCCCAACAGAGCACACCATTCTAAACTGGGGAATCTGCAAAACCAAATGGTGAGTGCAAAACCAAGCAGTCAAGTGGACATCTCACAGCAGCCCAGCCCTGAGCGGCAGCCCTCACTGTACTTCACCTTGCCGGGGCCCCCACGTTTCAGGACTTGCGTGTGAGTGGCACCTCCCCTTTCCGTCATATTTTAGAAGGCAGAGATTTCGCCCGAATTGAACATCTGACCCACTTCTTTCAGCCAAAGGCAATTAAAACCCCTCACACTTGATATCCACGTCACAGGAAGCCTCAAGACTCCAAGGAGCTGCCGAGGCAGCTCTGACATCCTGCCGAGCGCACCGAGCGCTCGGCCACAGGGGTGCCCAAGAGGACCAGGGGGAGCCTGCCTTGAGGAGAAGGTCTTTCTACGTGAAGCAGCCTCTTCGCTCTCGTGCTTTTAACACCTGAGCTTTGAGTGATCACCTGTGTCTATCAAACAGCCCAGTGGAAAGGGAGATATTTATCCTCCGAATCTAAGCTAAACAGTCGGAGTCAATTCAATTCATGACAATAAACACGACTAAGCGCCTACTGTGGGCACGTCTCTGCGATGGATGACAGGCCAGTAGATATTTGGATGCCGCATTTGAATTAACGATAAAAACTGCCACCACTGAATTTATCGAGCATTTGCTACGTACCAGGCACTAACCCAAGTGCTTTCAATACTCAGTCCCACTCAATCCTTGAAACAGCTGTATATGAGGCAGGAACGATTATTGTCCTTATTTTACAGATAAGGACACTGAGGCCCAGAGAGGTTAACGAAGTTGCCCAAAGTCACACAGCTAGTTAGTAGCAGGGGATGATGCAGATCCAGGTTTGCCTGGTTCCCAAGTCCACATGAAGTTTGGCATGGTGTGTGCGTGTGTGTGATTAGCTTGTCATATGGAAAACAAGTTTTGAAATGTAGAAACTGTTCAAGTGTGTCATTAAGAAAAGTACAGGCCAGGTTTTACAAGGGACCCCCAGGCAAAATTTTAAGAACACCTTATAAATACTTAAAGATGGGATTAGGAAGAAAACCTAACTACTTGGAGAGTTTTAGAGATGACACCCCTCTCCCCAAAGAAAAACAAAACCAAAAAACCACGTGAAATACGCTTAGCAAGTGAACTCACTGCACGTGGGAAAGAAAACTTCTTTGCCATTCTGACGATAAGCCAACTACAGAGGGCCCGGCGCCCCTCCCCTTGGGCTGGTGCATTAGTGCAGAGCTGAGCTCACTGGCCACCTGAAGCTTCGCTTCGTCAAGCTCCAATTTGTCCTTGGACCAAGGTCATCTGGGACACGAGCAGAAACGTCGCTCTCTACAATGGACTATTCTTTGTGCCTGCATACCTAGCGCCTTGATAATTCAAAACACTATTTTATAGCCATGTAGGAGTTTTTACAATCCCGATATGCAACTATTCCTAGAGGTCTGATTCCTTGCCCACCCCATGACGACACAGTCTGAAAGCAATGAGTGGGGCTTATTTGTAGGGAACTGAAGCATTTTAAGCTTTTGCTCAGGAATCCCTGGTAGCTTCATGTGACTTGTAGGATATTAATGACGGGTCAAGAAGCAAGAACCCCCATCAGCACGAACATACGCTCACAGTGCCTCGGTAGTTCATCAGGCAGAAAAAAACCTGCAGATGGCACATGGAAATTACCAGCGGCAGAAGATGCCCCGACCGTGTGGGCAGTTCTGTTTCGGCAGCAGTTGGGAACGGGGCTGCCACCACCCATTCGAGTGGAGCAGAATGGGAGCAGGCGCTTCGCGGACCGGTGTAATCCTCGGTTAAAAAAAGAAAAGAAATAAACTAGATGAGATTCAATCTTGACTCTGACAAGGAGCTTTGTAGCTGATGCTTGTGTGTCTTCTCCGTTTTATTTACTTTGGAAAAGAAACTGCTGTCACACGCCCTGTAAGTGGGAGGTCCAGCTTCCAAAGAAAAAGTGGTTGGGACTTTTCAACGCCTAGAGGTTTCCACACATAAGGTAAACCCACCTCTCTCTTTGGAATCACCGAAAATCTCAGAAAAGCAAGTCAATCCATAATTGGTGGGCATGATTACTACCTCTCAGACTGGCTGGTTCCACGTGATTCCAAATTTCAGAGAATCAGACCCTGGGATGGATAGTGCCTGATGCTGGTGCCCGATTTCACAGAGCTCACACCCACTGGGCTTCCCGTGACTGCTAGAGAACTTGCTGGAACGAGGTTGTCCCTGGGTCCCTCTGATGGCTTGCAGCCACTTAGAGCCCCAAGCACATCCTGCTCAACTTTGCAATTAGGGCTCTTTGTCCCTTGGCCTCCTGCCTTCTTGGCAGGCAGGTTTCCTGTCCCATGGTGTCAGGTACACTACCCCGCAGTCATACCCATGTCCTTGGAGCTCCCCAGACAGGCTGCCGCCTGTGTTCAGTCCCCTGTGCTCGCGCTCCTTGCTTCGCCAGCCCAGAGAGCCCTTTCTCCGTTTCCCGTCTGGAACCCTGCACGTCCTTGGAGATCCACCCTAGGAATTCTGTCTCTCCTTTGGTCCAGCTCCTCTGGCTGACTGATACATCCTTGTCGGGCCAAGCCTTAATCATCCTTAAACCCCTCTGGTGCCCAGACAGTGCCTGGCACAGGCAAAGGGTTCAGCAAATATTTGGAAAATTCAACTGACTGTATCTGTTATGAGCTTGGCATGGTATCCTAGGCACTCGGGATATGAGAGTCCAGTGAGCACTGTGCTGGCTTCTTTTTGGAATGAATGTTAATGATAAAAGTGAGCCTTGACCCTCATTTTAAGCACATTTACTCATCTCTTTTCAACGCTGTTGGGTTGATAAAACCCATCAGTAGAACAGAGATCATCATCACACCGTGGAAATCACATCAGCTAACATTTACTGCACTAACTGTGCACACACACATATATTTGAGACTGTCCCCAGTTTACAAGACAAGGAAGTGGAGATAGGTTTACCCAGGACGCACAGCAGGAAGGTGGGTACAGGCCTGGATCTGATTTACAGAGTGACTAAAACCCAAGCAAGTGCTGGGTTTGGGAGAAGAGGGCTCCTTCTCTGCACACGGAGAGAAGCAGTCGGGTGTCCTCCACGTTGTTGGCTATTCTGTGACCTCCCCGTAGAACAAATGGGCTCTGGTGTAAGGAGCTCAGACTATGACTAACCTCCACAGATACTCAGATGCCTTGCAAGAAGCAGATGACTGCCCTGGCTTTATCAATCATTGACTGGATTAGATCTCGGTCCAGTCTCCGCCGTGGAGGTCCGAAGGAAATATATGTGCATTCACAAGGCTACAGTTGTGTACTGTAATTCCACTGGCTTCTGGGAGCTTGTTGATCTCTAGACTTACTCATCCTGAAAGTTCAGGCAACAAATCCTGTTTAACTCCTCCCTTACTTTACTAACCATGTAACAGAGGCGAGCAGAGAGAGCCCAGAAGAAGGAACAGGAGACTTGGTGCATGTGCCAGAGACTCTCAGAGGCCAAGGTCACTCACGGCTGGGCTGACTTCAGAAGCCAGCCCCAGCTGTTCAAGTCACGAGTGAGATGAACATGCTAGGGTACTAAATGCTATCCAGATGAACAGGCTAGGGTACTAAATGCTATCCAGATAGCTGCAAGAGGGCAAGGCAGAACTGCAGAAGAAGCTGGATCTCTGGGCAAATGGATGAATGTGCCGACTTGTCAGAGGTGACAGGAGACGACTTTGTAAATGTGAAGTAATGCTTTGGGAAACCAGGAAAATGTAATGTGAGTCAGACTTCTTGGCCTCTTACTTGCCATTACACTACTTGGCCAAATGCAAATGGGATTTCAATAGATCACAAGCATGCATCTATTAATAACACTAGCAGAAAGCTATACAACTCAAGCCTGAGATTTTGTAAGAAATAGAATCGTAGAAGCTCAACAAAGCAGCATAGTCCCACCCTCCCAGAAAGAACGGAATGCTCTATTCCTGCGCTGTCCAGTATGGTAGCCCCTGACCACATGCGACAGTAGAGCACCTGAAATGTGTCTAGCGCAAACGAAGAACCGAATTCTGAATTGTATTCACTTTTAATGAATTTAAATAGCCCCCTGTGAATGCTGGTGACAGTAACGGAGAGCACAGTTCTTCACCATACTGGCTAAGAGTGCAGGCTCTGGAGAGAGAGAGGGTCTGGGCTCGAATCATGGATTTGCCACTTCTTAGCTATGTAATTGGGGGAAGTTACTTAACCTTTCTGTGCCTTAATATCCTCATCTGTAAAGGGGAAGTAATAGAAGTGTGTCATTCACAGAGTGGCGGAGGTTATGAGGATTCACCGAATTAACTAACACACGTGTAGTGCCTGCATGCTGTATTCTCTGAAGGTTAGTCAGTGGTAGTCTTAATCAACAATAATACCTCTGCCATGTATCAAGCACTTTTACAATGTTCCAGGCACTGTCCTCTGGGAGGAGGTGAGTTGCACGTCCCTTTATTCCACCATCTTGATCCACTCCTCCTAGAATTGAACATGCTCTAAGGCGTGGTCCGGCCAACACAGCTCAGCGGAGCTATCACTTTTCCTATCTCTTGGTAAAATAGACTAATAATAATAATAAACGACGATGATAATATTAGAAACATTTACTGAGAACTTAATCTAAGGCACTGGGTTCAGCCCTTCCCTGGAGTCATTTCAATTAATTAATTCTTAGAACAATCCGAAGACGGAGGCACTGTTACGATCCCATTGTAAAGATGAGGAAACTGAGGCACAAAGAGAAAAGGTTAAGCAACTAGTTTGATCGAGGTCACTCGTTAGTAAGTGCCAGGGCCTGGACTAGAATCCAGACATTGTCTGACTACAAAGCCCGGGCCTCGAGTTTTGCTTGATCCAATTGCCCAACTGAAACTTTTGCTAATGTGATATATAAGCAGACCAGCAGCAAGAAGATTCTGGAGTGCTGCTAGGGTCTCATAGCTGTGCAAGGGCTGCTGGGTGGGCTACTGTGTGACCCAGGTGTTGTTTTCCTTTTATAACAACTGTATCCTAAAATGAGGAGAACTCCAAGTTGAGGGATTTCTGTTCTGATACATGTGGTACAGGGAGTGGGAGGGTCACTAGAGAGATTCTGCAAAAAAACCTCTAAGGTAGCACCAATCCTATCATTTGCTGGATCTCTTCTGTAAATTTGCATTCTGTAAAAGTTTCCTTTCAGCTTTTCTGGACTTTTCCTCTATAAATGTATATAATTGAATGTTAGTATTTCCAGGTTTAAACGTCTGGAGCTGTTTTCCGTGGGGCGTTTTTGCAGAGTGGCCAGGGCTGTGCCCGTTGTTGGTAACGCTGGGTTATAGAGGAGGAAGACTGCGTGTCTGGTCAGGCTACGTGGGCCACTGGGAATCACCCTACGAGCCAAGGTGAGGTCAAGATCACTGCTACGAGGAGCGCCAGGGACTGGGTCAAAGGATACCAAAGCTCTCAAGAGTCCAGAGCCTCTGGAGCCAGGCTCTGACAGCTTCTGGAAGGCTCCGATCGTCTCATGATGATGGGGGTGATGACGATGAACAGCTGCCACGTCCAAAGCATAACCCTTCTGCTTATGCGCGCCGAATCCTCCCCCGGTTCCGTCCAGTGTCTCCCCGCTGGGTGCAGTAAGCACTGCTGACAGGCCCCGGGGTTCCAAAGAAGCCATCCGACTAACCATCACATTCAGGCAACCGAGGAAGGGAGCGGCAGGATTTCCTTTGGAGACTTCCGGATCGAGACAGCAGATCTAATGCATGCATCTAAATTCACTCCCTCGCAAAGCCCCACTAAAAGTCCCGTGAGGGGTTGGTCTGGTTTGGTTTTTAAAGACACAATCCTGCAAGGATAAGGCGAATGCATTATCCCAAGCTCAAAAGCAGCCAGACCAGGGTTAACTGACTCCACGGCCCCAAGGAAGCTGCATCACAGAATGGCAGAGGGGAAAGTGGAAAAGCAGCTTGGTCTACATGGCAGGCTCAGGAACAGCAGCCCCAGGTGGTCTCTGGCACTGGCAGGTGAAGTGCACGTGGGTGGCCAACACAATGAGGCAGATGCCTGGATGGCCATCCCGCCTCCACACCCCTGGGTATCTGCCTCTCCTCCCCTCTGGCAGAGATCTGGCTTGACCATTTGCTGCTGAATTTCCTGCTCTGCCTTCCATATCCTGCTGCCCGGATTTGCTTCACCCCACAGAGGTGTTGTGTTCTCTGTTGACCTCCACCTGGAAGCTGGAGGGCCTGGAGGCAGGCTGTGGCGAGAAAAAGCCCTCGGGCCAGATTTCTTCTGCCTGTCCGGTACCATGCCCATGACTCCGCCAGGAGTCCTGACGGCGGTGGGCTCTACACGTGGCCGGATCCATCGTACCTTTAGTCACTGACTTCCCTAAGAGGGGAGCAGCTTCTCTTCTGGAAGCCTCCACTGAATAGTGGCACCGTGACCGTTTGCTGCCTAAGCACCTAGATGGTGCCTGCCACTTGGTTCTTCAAAACAAATCGATCGCTTGTTGAAGAGTTCATGAATAAGTAGTGGAACCATATAGAAAAGCACGAGAACACTGGAATCAAGATAGTGGTTAATTCTACCAGAAGGGGCACATGGCAGCAGGGGTATGGAGTCTACTCGGGGGTCGACCATGTTCTATTTCTCAACCTAACCAGCAGTGACACAGGTTTTCACTTTATACTTCTTTAAACTGTTCATACAGGCCTTGCATACTTTTCTGTATCTATGTCACGTTTCACAATAAAAGGAAATGCTATATACACAGCTCAACGCCAGTCATGTGAAATACATATTTTGGCACAGAAAAAAAATAATGTGTATTCCAGCACGTTAACAGCAGTTATCCCTGGCTATTTTATACATTGTATATTTACGTATTTTATTATCTCATGGGATTTGTGTTTTCGCTACACTTCTGCATTTTCAAAGTTTACTACAAAGAGCATATATTATTCTTGTAATCAGAAGATCTTAAAACATACTGAAAAAAGACAAGGTCTCCAGCTAAGATTGAAACTGGTAAGGATCAACACAAAAGAGATGGGACGATCCATCTGTGGGAATCTATGCAGAAAATAACTACCTAAAGAGACTGGTGATGCACCTAATCTAACTAGGATGAGCTCAAAGGTCACCAAGGAGCATGACGCATAAAAGGAAATATTGATAAATCAGACTTTATCAAAAGTAAAATCTTTTGCTCTGCGAAAGACCCTGTGAATAGGATGAAAAACACGACTAGGAGAAAATATCTGCAAACCTCCTATCTGATAAAGGACTAGTATCTAGAATATATAAAGAATCTCAAAAACTCAACAGCAGGAAAACAAACTACCCAATTAGAAAATGGGAGAAAGACATGAAAAGACATTCCACTGAAGAGTTTCTACGGAAGGCAAATAAGCACATACAAAGATGTTCAGTATCATTAACCATTAGAGAACTGCAAATGAAAGCCACAATGAGATACCACTACTTACCTATCAGAATGGTTAAAATAAACAGCAGTGGGAACACCAAAAGCTGGTCAGAAAGTGGAGAAACTGGACCACTCACTGCTGGTGGGAAATGTAAAACTAGCCACGCAGCTGTAGGATGACACAGCACTTGCACTCTAGGGCCTTTGTTCCAGGGTATACTACTGGTCAGTTTGTAGACTTCATCTGTAATAAATAATCTGCCTTCTCTAAATAAAGAATTTTCAGGTTGCGTTGAATTTCATTATAAAATTATATTTAATAGTAGGGAATTACAGCATTGGGGATTAAAAAGTGTACGAAGTTCATATCTCATTCCTAGATCTGAAGCCACCTGTCTGCTTCAAGATGCAGAATTTGTGAGCCCAGAGTCTGAGCCAGGAGTCAGGAGACTCAGGCTGTTGCTTGGGGCCAGGCATTTCAGGGCCTCGCTAGACTCACACCACCCCAGGGGGAAAATGCGGGCTTCGCCCAGACCAGCTCTCTAGGCCCTGCTGGGTGGGGCATGCTGTGAGCTGCGGGGGCTTCCACTGACTTCACCCAAATGCCTATCTCCAAACTATGGGTGTGGGAGGGGTGGAGCTGGGCGTTCAGGAAGCTGCTGTCTGGAGAGAGGAGGCCCAGGGGGCCTGGTAGGGAGATACCTAGTTCCCAGGTGCCAGGTTCCCAGAGAGAAGGCAGGAGGGGTATGAAAGATTTGGCTGCAGTTGCCAGGGACCCTGAGGCTCTCTATCAGTGTGTTTGTTTCTTCTGAGGGCTTGTCTGTTTCGTTCCTTTGGAGCAACCATCACTGCACATAGTAGAACGTATAGTATAGATTGTTCGATAGCTTTCCTTGTAATAAAATACGGTGGCTGGAATCTGCTCACAGTCTGCCTTTTATAGCATTCGTGTGACACATATTTACTGAGCACCCACCAGGATCCAGGACCCGTGCTGTGATAACACTGGTGGACAAAGCAGTGATGGTGTTGCCCTTTTAGAGCAGGCACGTTCATGTAATGGAGACCACTTAAACGGGATTTGTAACAAAGGTGGTAAATGCTATACGGGAACACTGCAGAGAACAACAACAGGAGAACCCAGCCTGGCTGGGGTGAGGGGTTAGTGAGAGGAGGCTTCTTGGGGGAACTGAACTTTAAGCTGTGACCTGAAGGACAAAGAGATGTTGTCCAGGTGAGGGGGTCCTGGGCAGAAAATTGGCAAAGTTCTCAAATCAACTTTATCTACATCACAGCTTCACCCAGTGCCACTCCTATCCCAAGACCTGATGGATACGCAGATTATGTAGGGAGAAGGCTTTCAAAATGAGGCCTAAGGATCTGGGTTCTCCCTGGAAAAAGGGCTGCTTTCTGGAGTCACACAGAGTCAACCCAAAGAACATCGTGCTGCAGTGGATGGGGGCGGGGAAGACGGATGAACAATCTTCATATTTCTATTCCTAACTTATTAAATTCAAGAAAGTTGTTGGCTCTCCTGAAGCCCTAAGCCCACTTGCTGAAAATCAGATAACAAACCAAAGCTGGGGGTCTGAGATGTTTTTAGCTATTCACATGGTAGGGTAGGGTGTGTCCCATTTATAGAACAATCTGTTGTAAATCAATGTAGAACGGAAGAGATAGCTAAGAAAAAGCTGAGTCCCAAATGTCAGAATCAGCAGGGCCTGTGGGACTCATCTACACCAGAGGTTCTCAAAGTGCGAGTCGCTGGGCCAACAGCAGCAGTTAGAAATGCACATGTCTGGGTCCCACCCGGACCTACTGAATCAGAAACTCTGCAGGTGGAGCCCAGTACTCTGCACTTCCACAAACCCTCCAGGACACACTCCAGACAGAACCACTGCTTTAATCCAACCCTCTCGTTGTACAGAAGAGGAGACTGAGGCCCGGAGAAGCAAGGAACCCCTAAGCCCGTGGATGCTGGGCTAGTGACCACCGTGTGTTGCTTTCCAATTCCTCCTTTCCAAACGGGGCTTCTTTTTTTTTCTCTTTTTTTTCCTGTCCTGTACTTCTGCTTTTTCTCTGCCAAGGTGAGCGCGATGGCCAGGGGTCCCGGGAACAGGAGGGGCTATGCTCTGACCAAACTGAGGGGATGGCACGACATCTGCAGTTTCTGGATTGGAACTGAACCCCTCTGGGGAGGGAGTACGTAGGTTTTCTGGAGGAGTGAGCATTTCGGGAGGCATACGCATGGCAAAGAGGGAGAGTATGACTGTGGATGGCCAAAGAGGCCGATTACAGCAAAGACAGCTGATGGCTAAGCTGGCACCTAGAGCTCCTGCTCTCAGTGCCTTCCACAGTTTCCGTTCAGGCGGCCTCACTTGCCCCATGTGCCCATGTGCTTTGGGGAAACCTGGCTCCACCTGGGCTTGCGGAGGCCGGGCACCGAGCTCCGCTTACACGAAGCTGAATAGTAGGCATGTGATCAATTCAGGCCACTGTGCACAAATAGCCAGGGGCTTTCTGGGAAAGACGCTTCCTTGCTCTTCTGACAGAGCTTCTCGAAGCAACTCTCTCTTCTGCTCCCCTGGATGAGGGCAGGAGGCAGCCTGCAGCCCCTGGAGCTGCTGAGGGCTAGCGTGTGCCCACAAGGGGGAGCCGACCTGAGGATGAAGCAGGGAGGAAAGAGCATCTTCAGTGACACTACCCTGCAGTTTGCCCAAGCGCCGGACTTCCACTTACAGGACTCGGTCAGTTCCGTTTATTATTTCCTGCTATTTGCGACTCAATACATCCTAACTGCTAAAGACTCTAGCCTGGCCCCTCAGACCTTCACGACGTCTGCGTCACACCTCCAGCCTCACGCTGGAGGACAGCCCATCTCTGACGATGAAGCCTGGGGCCTGTGGGACCCTGCTCAGCCTTGAGTCATCTTCCTTTACCCACAGACCAGTTCATCTAAAGAGAATTCTAGCACGCCTAAGCTGTCTGTACAACATGACCCAGCAAACGCATCGAGTGCGGATCCCAGATTGCAATCTTGGGCTCTTTGCTCAGATCTCAAGTGTGGTACTCAAGCTCTTAAATACTCTATTTTGCATTAGTTGAATGTGATCCACGTTTTAGCAGCAATAATCTAGCTTAACAACATTATGAATTCCTGGATCAAATTCAATTCCGACGCTAACTCGAATATGTACTTTGTGGCTTTCTGTGAAGAAAATAATTGACAATCCAAACTGGAATTCATCTATAGCAAATAAGCAGTGCTAGCTCCTAAAAGCAATTACTGGCACCGAGCTCCTAAATTTTTAAATCCCTTGAAAAGTCCAAGACCATACCAGAAAGTCAAGATTTGATTTCAGAGGTAATAACTGTAAACAAAAAATTAAAAGCCTGTAAGAGGTGTTGGTGACTCGGGTGCTGATGGCTCTAGGAGGGTTCGTTCTCTCTCTCAAACCCTAGTCCAATATTATATCAAAACTTTATCGATTAGCAGATATACACTAAGGTATATAAAATAGATAACCAACAAGGACCTACTGTATAGCACAGGGAACTCTACTCAATATCCCATAATAACCTATAATGGAAAAGAATCTGAAAAAATATATATAAAGGAATCACTTTGCTGTACACCTGAAACTAACACAGCATTGTAAATCACCTATACTACAATAAAAAAAAAAGAGTGCCAAAAAAACACCCTTTATCTACTGAAGAGTGGGAAATAGACATGGGAAGGCGGAAGTCACAAGTTGGAGTTGCCTGGGCAATGAGTGCGGGCAGGGCAGGTGGGGCTGTGGCTACTGCCATGGCAGGTGAGATGGAGGAGCAGGAATGAAGCGGTGGCGTTGTTGGGAACAAGGGGAATGACCCTCCGGCTCTCCCCTGCGCAAGGCTCATGCACCTGGAGCATTTGGGTCAGTCCAGTAAAGCCTTACCCACTCAGAGGGCCTCACGCCAATGCCCTGTGCTCAGTTCAGAGAGAAATAGCCAGGAAACGGGCAAAGAATTGGGGGTGGGAACATCCCAGTTGTCTTCAAACCTCTGAATTCTCAGAGAGCATATTGGACTACAATGTCTTTTATTTTTCTTTAATTTTTTAAATTTTATTTATTTTTTTATACAGCAGGTTCTTTTTTTAAAATTTATTTATTTATTTATTTATTTTTGGCTGTGTTGGGTCTTCGTTTCTGTGCGAGGGCTTTCTCTAGTTGCGGCAAGCGGGGGCCACTCCTCATCGCGGTGCGCGGGCCTCTCACTATCGCGGCCTCTCTTGTTGCGGAGCAGAGGCTCCAGACGCGCAGGCTCAGTGGCTGTGGCTCACGGGCCCAGTTGCTCCGCGGCATGTGGGATCTTCCCAGACCAGGGCTCGAACCCGTGTCCCCTGCATCGGCAGGCAGACTCTCAACCACTGCGCCACCAGGGAAGCCCAGCAGGTTCTTATTAGTTATCCATTTTATACATATTAGTGTATATATGTCAATCTGGACTACAACGTTGATCAACCTCACGATTTTGTAATTTGTTTCCAAAAATGGGGCACATGAAGAAGGATTCTAAACTCTAAACTGGATGTCAATCTAGCTCTGACAAGTCACAAGCATATTTGTTGCTTGCAGCAGAGTCTGGTCAGTTCCTGAGGCCATGAGGTCATTCCGATAGTCGGCTGACATAGTTTCATTAAAGGATGGGTCCTCTGTTACAATCCTGCCTTTTGCAGTGAGGATGGGGTAACTACAGCGCTTGGAAGAGCAGTACCGGCCACTGGCTGCTGAGTTCAGAGGGAATCGACAGGGTCAAGGCCATTGCCAGAAGCTGCCCTTTTCAACCCCATTCTGCTACTTTGATCTGTACCAATCTCAAACTCTAACAGCTAATATAGCAATAGGGGACATCAGGAGATCTTTCTGGAGGGTGCCAGGAAGGAATCTCTGTGATGTAATTATTCTGCTGAAGAAGACACTTCCAAATGAAAAGTGAATCAAGCAAACAGAAGAAGCTAACAATACAGCTGTCAAAATGACAAAAACAAACAAATCAAAACGAAACCCCCAAAGATCATTTCCACAAAGGGTATAAAAATCTGTGCTCATGAACTAGTAAAAAAAAAAACCTTTTAATTCTTTTAAACCAATGGGGAAAGCTTATTCAAATACAACCAACTGTTCTTATAAGTTAACATTTAGAGTCTGACAGGACAAGAACACACGCCGAGCAGCCTTCAAAACTGAAAGTGATTGGGTTACGTTAGGGATAACAGTGCCGCCCCCAGAGCGGCATAAGCGAATCTGAACTGGGCAAAAAAGCAATGGAATGAGTGGCCTGAATTTCTAAGCCAGCTTTTTTTTCTTTTCTTATATCATGTGCTGCTATCATTGTGGTATGTGAAATAGCAGCCAGAGGTCTTGTTTGTCCTTCTAAAATGCATGAGACAACCGCTACCACCGCAACAGAACCACCAGTGCAAATTACCCCTGGAGGTCCAAAACTGTGCTATTTGTTAGAGTTTGAAGAAATCAAACGTATTCAGATAGTGCACTTGTAGAATTGTAGGCAAGTGTCTGTCCTCGCGGACAGTCACAGTCAGGGGGTAGGGACCCTGCGTGCAGAGGCGGAGCTCTCCCTTCAGTCCAACACAAGACTCTGAGCTCATCAGCCTCCTGGGCTTCGAACATTAGGGATTTCTACCAATAATTACTCTAAAACACTGAAAATAATCTCAGGAGCTTCATTCTCAGAGGCCAGCAGATGCAACTGATTTATAGGTTCATTCCTTTCTGCCTTCTTCCAGTCATTTGTTCAAAGGCTCCTCGAGCTCACGTTTACAGACCTAGATAAGACATCATGTGCCTGAGGAATGTGCTAGCAAATGGGGGCACAGGCAAGACACAAATGACTCTGATTAAAAAGTGGACACTGCCAGGCCCTGAAAGGCAGAAACCGAAGGTCTTGAGAGCTGGGGTGTGAGTGGGGACACAGTGACCAGGTGTGTCAACTTCCCAAAAGTCATTTGGACAACGGCTAGAGGCTCCTGTTTCCTACTTTGTGTGTCAGTGTCACGCCTGGTTCTCACCGTAGCCGAGACCCTTAACCTTTTCCAGAACTCGACCCCAGGGCCTAGCACTTGCTCCAGAGGGACACTGTGCACAGAAAGTGAGTCCCTAGCATTGTTCTGTTGGCTCTTGTATTAATCAGCAAACTGTGAGCCATCCTAGCGTTTCTAGGCTTGCAGATGCACCAGAGAACCCATGAAGCCAGTGGGCTTTCTTACCCCATTCCGGAGCAGAGACCCCATTCTGTCTACATCACTTCTTTGTTCGCCCATCCACATGTTGTCATTTCTCTAAAATGCCCAGAAAAGGACAGAAATTGTGATCAATTTATCAGGAAAGTTCTTCCTAAGCGTTGGCTATGCCCAGGAACCCTACGCCGTGCGTGTAACACGCATGCACTAAGTGAAAAGGGGAAGCGCACGCATGTCACCAAGGCATCTAGGAAGTGCAGCCGGCCTGCACAGAAGAAACGTGGGTACGGTACCCGTGCAGTCAGTACTCTCCTCTCCATGAAGGAAGACAGGCAGCTCAGCTGCTGCCACCTCGACATCACACGTTAATATTATCAAAATTAAATACTGCCTTGACTAGGAAAGGATTAGCTCATGTTTTAAAATTTGTTTTTTCTTTTCTTTTTTTCTTGCTGTTAAACTGACCGTTTTAAGCGCATAGTTCCATGGCATTAAGTACATTCACAGTGTCGTGCAACCTTCCCCACCATCCATCTCCAGGACTTTTTCATCTTCCCAAACTGAAACTCTGTCCCCATTAGACATTAACCCCCAGTGCCCCAGCCCCAGGCAAGGACCACTCTGCTTTCTGTCTCTATGAATCTGACTCCTAGGTCCCTGTTATAAGTAGAATGATATGGTATTTGTCCTTTGGTGACTGGCTGATTTCACTTAGCATAATGTCTTCAAAGTTCATCCATGTTGTAACAGGTACTGGAATTTCCTTCCTTTTAAGTAAGGCTCAATACTATTCCACTGTGTGGATGGATCACATTTTGTTCATCCATTCTTCTCTCTATGGACATTTTGGTTGCGTCTACCTTTTGGACATTGTGAAAATGCTGCTAGGAACACTGGTGAACAGATATCTGTTCAAGAACCTGCTTTCAATTCTTTTGGGTGTATACCCAAGAATGGAATTGTTGGGTCATACGGTAATTGCATGTTTAATTTTTTGAGGAACCACCCTACTGTTTTCCACGGCAGCTGTACCATTTTACATTCCTACTAAGAGTGCATATGGTTTCCAGTTTCTCCACATCTCACCAACACTAGTTTTTTCTATTTTTTAAAAAATAATAGCCATCCTAATGGGTGTCAAGATTTTGTTTTTTGACGACATGAAACTAGAAAGCCATATTTGAGAGCTTTGCCTGTTCACATTTTCTAGAGCTCATCTTTGAAAGTGTTGCCTGATAGAGGGAAAGGTCATGGAATTGTTCCCACTTACTGCCACTCAAGGGTGGTTGGAGGCCTCCCACATCTTTCAAAGCTTTGTCACATGGAAATAAATGATCATTATGCAAAATTGCGAATAAGGGGTCCACCTTCATCTACTGGCCTCCTGAGTCAGCTGGCTTGGCAAATTCTTTTCACGTGCCACCCAGACATGGGCCTGTAGAAAAGTCTGGGTCCCCACAATTCTGCTCACTTCCTCTGCTCAAAAATGGCCAAACATGGTAGCATGCTGCAGGGGGTAAGGCCAGATAGAGCCTCTGCATTTAGCTTCAAATCCAAAGCTCCCAAAAGCAAAGCAAGAGTTGGAGTAATTTCTGATGAAGTAGGGCTATGCATCTTTCAGGCTTCCAAGGCCACATTTAGGCCAGGACTTTGTGATCATTTCCTGGACTGCCCACTTCCCCTTTTCCCGTACACCTAGCTCTCCATCACTGAGTCAAGTCTATGGGCCCTGTGCGAGTCCATGCTGCCCACTTTCTAATCTAACATGAAACTTGGTTCACATGGGGAGAAGGACCGAAGGATGGAAGAAATGGAGAAATGCTGCCCCTTTCTTCCACTGTCTTAGAAGCTGTTATTCCACTGGGAGTCAGGAGCCAGGGAAGGCTCAGCTCGGGGCACCGCATGGGCTCTCAGGACCACCACGCACGCACGTGGGCCTGGGGTGGAGGTGTGATCTCTTTGGACCTTTACGCTGCTTTTAGCTCTCAACAACCTCACTGCTTTTGTTGGGAGAAGCTAACACGATAAGCCCTCATCCAACAACAACAAAGCACAATCAGACAAAGCAGCGCTTGTCATTGTGGGCAAAATTCACGAGATCAAATCAAAACCTAAACTTTTTCAACTCCTTAGGAAGAAGCAGAAACTCTTTCTCTGGGGGTAGGGGTGGGGTGGGCTGCTTTCATCCACTGCCCCCTTCAAGCTCGCATACGCACACTGTTGCTTTGCCCAGCAGGCCCAGGTTGTGCGATTTGACAACCCCCAAGGGACGGAAGAGGCTGAAAGTACAAACGGGCTCAGGAGAGGTTTCCATAAATTTGTGCTATGGGGCCATGAATGGATTTGAGAGAGGGAAGCTGGGGAGGGTGCAGGAAGAAGGGGCAGGGATGCAGTGGAGCCCCCTTAGGACACATCCCTTGCTTGCCCGGAGGGTCGCATCTCTGACCTGCGTTGCTCCTCTGGCGCCATCCTGAACGCAGCGACAACGCTGGCTGTAGGTGTTAGGGTCACAGCCGAACGGTGCAAATCCACTGTGACCCTCCCTCTGCCCTAGACATTTTTTCTATTTTGCTAACTTTTCACTTGGGGTCACAACAGTAGCTGACCACTTCACTTTCAAACCTGTTTTATGTGTGGAAGTGGACGGCCTCTCCTTGACATGGTCTACATTTTGGGTTTGTAGATATTCATAAGCAGTTACAGTTTAAAGGAACATAACACAATGATTTATTTCTGTCTGAAAACTGAAGTCAGATTCCTTTCCTTGCTTTACAGTGACAAATATGCAGCTTGCTTCAATGAACTTAGTATAAAATAGTTTACACACTTCATTTTTAAAACGTCTCATTTTGGGCACCCCAACTTCAGCAAAGTTTAGTGTTCCTTTCAGGTATGTAAAGACAAAAGGAACAAACAAAAAACCAAACAAAAACTTCACAGGAGGTTTCTGAAAATGGCTGCCTTTCTAGCTTTCATGAGTCAATTGTCAAGCAATTAAAAATTAAGGCTGGTGATCGCCATTATGGAGGCATCTGAACTGGGGGGCTTTGTGCATCCCCATTAATTTTGTTGTTGACCTCACTAAGTGATGGATCATTACTCCAGGGGCAAAAAGTAACGCTGCCTCATTGCAACGCGACGTCTCACTTATTCTTCAGCTTCCGACACAGAAAAAGCTTGATGTTTAAAAAGTTAGCATTTGATAGGCAGCTCATTTAAAATTTCCACTTCTTGAAAAAGGGACATAGCTTTGAGGTGGAGGATCATTAATGGTACTTAGAAACCAAAAAAGAAACTGAAAAAAAAAAATCTGATTCTTGGTAACATTAGTACCAAGTTCTGAGCCTGCGTTTTGCCAAACAGACTTTCATTTCCTGGCAATTCAGAGTGGTTAAAACAAAACTTATTCAACACAGAGATGTCGGTCTCTAAATTATCAAAATGTATTATTACAGTAAGTCCCCTACATATGAATGAGTTCTGTTCTGAGAGCGCATTTGTAAGTCCAATTTGTTTGAGGTCCAACAAAGTTAGCCTAGGTACCCAACTAACACAATCGGCTATATATTACTGTATTGTAATAGGTTTATAGTATTTTTCAGACAAATAATACCTAAAAAAACTAACAAAGACAAAAAATAAAGAAAAAAAATTTTTAAATTCATTAATTTATTTATTTTTGGCTGCGTTGGGTCTTTGTTGCTGCAAGTGGGCTTTTTCTAGTTGTGGCGAGCGGGGGCTGCTCTTCGTTGAGATGCGCAGGCTTCTCATTGCAGTGGCTTTTCTTGTGCGGAGCACGGGCTCTAGGTGTGCAGGCTTCAGCAGTTGTGGCACGCGGGCTTAGTTGCTCCGTGGCATGTGGGATCTTCCCGGACCAGGGCTCGAACCCATGTCCCCTGCATCGGCAGGCGGATTCTTAACCACTGAACCACTGGGGACATCCCGGCAGGCAGATTCTTAACCACTGTGCCACCAGGCAAGTCCCAAGAAAACATTTTTAATCTTACAGTACAGTACCTTGAACAGTACTGTAGTACAGTACAACAGCTGGCATACAGGGGCACGTGCGCATCTTTGAAAGCTCACAACTTGGAGGTTCGTACGTAGGGGACTTATTGTAAACTTTGTCTAATTATATTTCCTCCCAAAGCAGCTAAAAAATGTTTCCCCAAACTAAATAGTTCTTTGCTGCCCAATTTAAAAAAAGAAAGGAAAAACTAAGCTTGTATGTACAATCGTGCTTAAATACAAAATAAAGATGCTTAGGGACTTCCTTGGTGGTCCAGTGGTTGAGAATCCATCTTGCAATGCAGGGGACACCGGTTCGATCCCTGGCCAGGGATCCCACGTGCCGCAGGGCAACTAAGCCCACGCGCCGCAACTACTGAGCCTGAGTGCTACAACTAGAGAAAAGCCCGCGTGCCGCAACTAAGACCCAACACAGCCAAAAATGAATAAATAAATAAATCTTAAAAATAATAATAATTTAAAAACAAAATAAAGATGCTTATTCAGGAAAATGTCCTCATGTCTGGTAGAGAAGACGTGCGTAAGGCGAGGCCCGAGCTCGGACACATGGGCTCTTTGAAATCTGACTTGCCTGCCCCGCTTCTTCCTTAGTGCAGCCCAGAGCTTCCCCCAGGGGCCTCTGCTCTTGCATTTCAGCAGTACTAACCTTTGAAATGAAATCTGTGATGCTTCTCACCAGAATTCGTAGAAGACAAAGGCAAAGAAACTTTCCTCATTACACGGGGAGCAGTGCCGCCCTGCCCTGCCTCTTAGCCTCAAAACAGCAGAAGAATTAAGGGAAGCTGGTGAAAGGACTTTCAAGTCCAAGGTCACAGGCCCTTCCTTGACAATGTGTGGTACATCTGATTCCACGGGGGTGTAGTATTCTGGCAAGATAGTGGTCACTTGCTTTTAAAGGGTCATGAACGATGCTGAGGCTAGGAGCAGACTCACACGCTGCCATTTCTCCTGACTCTCTTCCTCCAGTGGAAAATGGAGCCGGCGTAACTTTGACAAGTCGAGTCCAACCTCGGAAGTCCAAACCAAGTGACCACGCTGAACCAGTGCTCCTGGCGGCGTTGGCGCCGGGTGGCCGGCAAGGCTGGCCCTCACTTGCCCTCCATTCTTTCTCTCCGCCCATCAGCAGCAGTCCCTCTGGATCTAGAAACCCAGGCAGCCCTCGGCCTGCTGCAAGCGGCGGGGTTGGGGCCCAGCTGAATGCAGGCAGAATTTGTTACTGCCGTTTGTTACTCAGCACACACGCGGGGATGGTGCAGCCCCCCGCACGGCTCCCAGCACCTCTGCCGTCTGTGCTTGGAGGGAGGATGGCCAGCACTGTCCCCTCCCCACTGGCCAGGGTGCTCGGGAAGCTGCAGCCGGGCCCGGCTGCTCTGCTCCTTTTGGGGGTCACCAGTCTGTGTCTGCCACTTGGCCTCCCTGACACCCCACGGCTGGAGGGCACTCCCCCGCCCCTCCTCTGCAAGCCACCACCCAACTCTGGGAGCCGGAGAGGAGCCTGGCAGTCTAAACGCATTCCACTGGGTGCCGAGTTTCAAGAGCTTTCTCGAAACAGTAGAGCTAACATCGGTGGAGCATTACTGTGTGCCAGGCCCTGGGCCAGGCACTTTTACCTCATCTCGTTGAATCCTCTCAGCAGCCCCGTTTGATAGGTATACTAGTATCTCCATTTTGCAGATGGAGAGACTGAGGCACAGAGAAGAGGAAGGAGCGTGCCAAATGAAAAGGTGGCAGAGCCGGGATTTGGACCTCAGTGATCCAAGCCTCAAGCGCAGTCCCGGGGCCCGCATCCTGCCAGGAACCAAGGGCCAAGGCCCCGCTGTCCCTGGCTCTGTGCTGTCTCCCTCTAGGCCCTGGGTGCTGGGAGTGCTGTGCTTCAGAGGCTCAGTTCCCAGAGACAAGAGGCACCCACGGGTGAGGGTGACAAGAGGGCTTCCTCACGGTCCCACTTCAGACCGAGGCGCCCAGATCCCCCTCTGGCCCAGCTCTCCAGGAGGGTGGATGGCAAGTTCCCCCGATGAGCTCGCGCCTCCGCCATTGCTGGGTGCTCACTGCCGCCTAAGCACGGGAGACGGGCGGCTGGCATTAAAGGCGGAAAATGGGGCAGACGCAGGCGAGGGCTCGTCCAGCCTTCCCAGAGGCAGGCTCAGGTCCCCTACTCTCGCCCCTCTCAAAATCTCTCCGAACCATAGCATGCGCCTCTTTGGTCTATTTCTCTGCAGCTGCCCACCCCCGCTCGGCCTGCCTCAAGGATCAGATTTCAGGCTTTTTTGTTCTTATTCCAACTGGCCACCATCCTCGTTCCTCCTCCCCGCCATGCTACACTCCCAGCTCTGCAATCGCACGTGCACCCAGGGCGCTCTTGCTGCCTCTTGCTTCCCCGACTCTTCCAGAGCACAAGTCCCATCTCCTGGACAGAACTGTTTCTGTCTTCGAGTAAATGTCAGTTCCTCTGCCAGTGGCTGATAGTCAAATTGAAGTCCTAACCCTGATGTTCACAAAACCCTAAGGTATCCTCAATGGTTTTCAGCGAGAAGGGGCATTCAATTATGGCAACAAAATTCATTTTGCCTCACTTCGATTAAAAACAGAGAGAAGGGCTTCCCTGGTGGCGCAGTGGTTGAGAATCTGCCTGCCAGTGCAGGAGACACGGGTTCGAGCCCTAGGCTGGGAAGATCCCACATGCCGCGGAGCAACTAGGCCCGTGAGCCACAACTACTGAGCCTGCGCGTCTGGAGCCTGTGCTCCGCAACAAGAGAGGCCGCGACAGTGAGAGGCCCGCGCACCGCGATGAAGAGTGGCCCCCACTCGCCGCAACTGGAGAAAGCCCTCACAAGGAAACGAAGACCCAACACAGCCAAAAATAAATAAATAAATAAAAAACCAACAACAAAAAAAACAAAACAGAGAGAAGTCACCCAGCCTTGGGAGTAGGGTGGGGAATACAGTGAGGAGATTTAGGGGCCTTGAAAGTCAACACACCAGGGCTGGGTGTCACGACTCCATAGTCCCTTCCTTAATAATTCTAGGTCCACATCCCTTACCTGTAATTTCAAGGCCAAAAGCTCTGAAAGCCTATTTTATTTTTGTAAAGTTGGTGCCAAAATTTATTTGGGAACAAAACTTGATCTGGGCTTAGTTAAATATTATATTTCTCTGCAAAAATAATAAAATGCTGCCCCAGATTCCACCGGAGGGTCGTGTCATATTTGGTATATGCACCATATTACTTTTCTAAAGTCCCCAAAGTTCTGAATTTGGAAACGCGTCTGACCCCAGGGGTTCCAGATCCAAGTCCGGGAGCCCACGCCTGCCGTGCCTGGGCGCGGAGTGTGGGCCGGGCAGGGGTCTGAGCGGTATCGGTTCAGCATCTCCTGTCTTTCAAGGCCCTACGAGGTGGGGCCCATCCCTTTCCCCAGGTACAGCTGAGGCTCAGGGGGCTTAAGTGACACTGCTCCTGGCACATTGCCCACTTAGAGTTGCTGTCTGGACTTGAACCCCAGTCTGTCTGCCTCCAGGGCCCTTGCCATGCTGAACTGCTGCCCTGATGCCAGATGGCATTTACCTTTTACCTTCAGTGCAAGCAAGCGGGTCACTGAAATTGGATCGCTCACGTAACTGGTAAAGTGAAATCCCCCAAGCTGAGAAAAACTAGTCTGAAAATAAGAACGAGCTCCTCGCGACAGCTGGATTTGGCATTTCTGGTTTAACATGAATGCCCAGTCCTTCTGTGGTAACCACTACCATCCCCGGAGGTGCGACGAGCTAGTCAACGCCATCCAGGGGGTAACGAGTGTTTCCTGAGGCTCAGCTTGGCCATCAGTAAAACACGACAAGTTCTCCCTGCTGGGAGCAAGAAGCGTGTACTTGCCCACCACGGGGGCCTCAAACACTCGCCTCTCCCTTTCTTCCACCTTCTCCTGGACAAGTGACCGGAGCTGGGTTCTTAGGCCTTAAACTGAATGCGGAAAGGCCACGAGAAGGAACAGTGGAGCTGCTGATCTGCCCGTTTGGAGGCCTCGTCAGTGCATCTTGGCTAAAAGAACGCCGTGCACAGAGCAGGGTGCTGGGAAGCAGGGCGGAGCCAGCGCGAAAGCACAAAGGCGGCTCCTTCCCCTCGCCCAGCGGGCCTGCGGTGGTCTAGGCAGGGCAGGGCCTAGGACGAGAAGAGCCCACGAGGCTAGTGGGCCCCACCACTCCTGTCCATCTCACTGGCAGGCATGGGGTCTGGAGAGAGCACTGCTCATATTCTGCCCCGACACAGCCCCAGGTTTGAGAACCATCTTAGCCCCCAGGAAACAGATCTGGAGGCTCACGACTAGGAGTGAGAGCAAGCTTTCGTTGGCAGCTTTTGCGCCAGGCTCTGTTTGGAGAGCTTCAGATGCACTGAATCGACGCTTTTAATCCTCAGACAACCTCAAACAACCTACCATCACACCCACTTTGTAGAAGAGGCAACAGTTAGGAGGTCAAGGCAGGAACAAAGGGCTCTGGAGGCAGGGCCCCGTGCGTGGGGTTACAAGTGTGGGCTCTCTAGCCGGACTCCCTGCTCTGGCCCCGACTTGCTGTGTGACTGTGGGCAACCCTGGGGACTTCTCAGCTTTAAAGAGAATGATAACAGTCCCTACCCCTGAGGACTAAGACGAGAAAAGGCAGGTGAAGTACCAGGTAGCACGCCCAGCCCCTGGGCACTGGCCAGTGCTGGCTGGGAAGGTAGCTCTTGGCAGCAAGAGCATCCCATTGGGGAGCCCAGCCTCCTGCCTCTGTCGGCAGAGATCACCTGAGCCCCTCCTGGCCTGGGGAGCTCGGCTGCATGCGCTTTCTCCCGGACACTTTCTCCAGCCCCACCTAGCGCATCAGTCGGGTGTGATTTTCACGACCCTAATCATTAAGGATTCTCTCTGTGAGCCAGCTGGTCTGGCTCCGAGGCAACACAGTCAGGCTACACATGTTCCCCACTGAACACAAAAGAAACCAAAAAGGCTCACAATGTTAGATGGTGACACGGCTCCAGGCTGAGGATCTTGCCTGCTAGGATAAGGGCTCCGGTGCTGACGCTGGCGCTCCCCCAAGCCAGCTGCAGAAGTCCACGAAAACAGTTGGCAACAGGCCTATAACAAAATCAAACCAAAGTGCTCCTGAACTGTGGACAAGGGCTGGCCGCTCACCCTGGCCACCCCCACGGGTGCTCCCATTGAAGGACCAATCCCTGGCATGGAGCGCTCTGCTTGGTGATGCTTCATGAGATCTGGATGAAAAAGACACGGTCTCTCTCCTCTGGGGACTGCCACGGCCATGGTCATCCAGGGCCCTCAGCAAAGAGGTCAGCCCACACCAGGAGCTTCCCTTGGGCCACATTCCCAGCCAAGCACTTTACGGCCACCTACTCCTTGGCTTCTCTACAGAAGAAGGAGGCAGAGTGGGAGGCGGAAGTCCAGAGGACAGTTGGGGAAAAGCTTCCTGGGGGGCGGGGGGGATGGTGACTGAGCCTTAGGAGCTGTAAAAGTGGGACAGGAGAGCAAAGGTGGGCAGGGAAGGCCAGACACAGGCAACAGTGGGAGTCAAGGCCAAGAATGCAGAGTGGGCCGGGAGTTGCAAGCACTTTGGGGCCCGATGGACACTGAGTCTAAGGAGGTAGATGGAGCCAGCTTATGGGCCTCCAGAATCTTCCGAGCAAGTGTGAACATGATCAGGTCTGTGTTATAGCAAGGTAATTCTCAGAGAAACGGATGGTTTATTGGGGTGACCAGTTTAAGAGTCAACTGTACGAGTTCGGACGAAGAATCAAGAGGGCCTGAACTTGGGCAGGCCTGAGAGCAGTGGAAAAGGGGAAGCATGAAAGACGGTATTTGGGGCAGGGAGACATCTAACGTGGTTCCCAGGGATCCCTGCCTCCTAGTACCCTCCCCAGCCTGTGATCCCCTGCTGGTATTCACATCTTCATGCTCGCGTCTAATGAACAGAATACTGCACACGTGATGCAATGTCACTTCCCAGACTAGGTGATACAGACTGTGACTTCTGACTTGCTGGCACTCCCCCTGCCTCTCTTGCTGGCACATTCTCTTTTACTTGCTCTGATGAAGCTGGCCGTCATGTTGTGAGAGGCTCTATGAAGAGGTCCACGTGGCAAGGAACCAAGGGAGGCCTCTGGCCAACAGCTCACGAGGGACCGCGACCTCAGTCCAACAACCCGCAAGGAACTGCTTCCTGCCAACAACCACAGCAGTGAGTTTGGAAGCCAGTCCTTCCCAGCTGAGCCTTAAGATGACTGCAACCTTGTGAGAGACCTGGGGCCAGAAGGCCCTGCTAAGCTGTGCCAGGATTCCCAGCCCCCAGAAACTGTGAAGTTACATATGTGTCTTGTTTTAAGCAGTAGTTACGGGCTAATTTGTTACACGGCCACAGGTAACTAATACAGGCAGGGGTCAGAGCAAATGAAAAGTGGGAACTATGATAGACACCGCCCAGGGAGAAGTAGCTGAACTGAGTGATTGACAAGACTGTAGGAGATGAGAGAGACATCACGGGGATTTTGAGAAGAGCACCGGCTCTGGAGCAAGCCCGCCTGCCTTCAAGTTGCTGCTGGGCCTCTGGCTAACTGTGTGACTCTGGGCGAGTCATTGCAACACTCTGAGCCTCAGTTACTTCGTCTGTAAAATGGGGATGGTAAGAGTAACTACCTGACACGTCTCTGCCATTTTCATTTAGGACCTGCCTCAGCACCTGGTGCAGGGGTGAATGGCACGCTGCCGCTGCCCAGCAGACGTTTGCTGTGACGCTTCTAGAAGGCTCGGTGTGCAGCCTTACGCCAGCAGGGAGAACATTTAAATGCTTCAATGCAATTTCCTTGCATCCTATAAAGGCTTCGCTGGTCCTGGGTGAGGGAACGTGCCTCACGGCCCAGTTCCGTGTGATTCTGACTCGTCTGCCCTGGTTCCTTCCCATGGCGGCACCTTGTGGGTGCACTTTTCTCCCAGGGAAGCTAAGCGACCTGCACAGGAACTGAAAGCATAACCTTGACCTCATGAATACTGTGCTTCGACCGCGCAGAATAAGTTGGCTTCAACAGACTTTTCCAGAGTGAAGTCCACTCTCAAAGAGGACTACAGCCTGGATCTGCCTCCAAAGCCGGCTCTCGGTACCACGAAACATGGTTCTTATTTCCAAAACCAAGGGACGCAACCAGAGGTGAGATCGGCTTACCTGTCTGGGCAGAGAAGGCATGGAGTCCGAGGCCGCCGACCGCCGAGCACGCTGCGGCTGCTGCGTCACGTGCTGCAGAAGGAGCGAAGCCGCGTCCGGCTGCCGCTGCAGCTGCAAGCTGGCTGAGGCCGTGGGCGAGGCCGCGGCAGAAGAGGCCGGCGTCAGCGGCGGCTGCTGCAGGCAGTGGAGCAGGGCAGGCTGCCGAGACGCGGCAGGCACCGAGGGCATCTGCGGGGGGCCCGGCTCAGACACGAAATGTGACAAGGGCTTGGTGTGGCCGAAAGTAAAGGGCTCCGGGGCTCCCGGGCTGGGGCCGGCCAGCCCCTGCTGCATGATCAGGCTCAGGGTTCTGGGTGAGCTGGTGGCCAGGGGCTTGAGGATGGCACTGGCCGGCGGCGGCGGCGGCGGCAGCTGCAGCTGCGGCTGCTGCGGGCCGAGCGGACTGCTGGTGGGAGTGAGGCTCCGGATCAGGGGGCACTGCGGCAGGCCGGGGCTGGACAGCTTCTCTGGGTGGTAGGGAGTGGAGGGCCCCGGGTTGCTGGTGGGCAGAGTGGATAGCAGGTGCCCTTGAGGGTGTTTGATGGTGGAGGACACCAGGTTGGCAAGGATGGAGGGCTGCGGGCTGAACTGCGGCTGCTGCTGGAGCGCGGGGCTGGGGAGCTTCTCGGGGGCATAGGTCATGGCCGGCCCCAGGGCAGCGCCGCTGCTGGGCGCCACGCTGGACAATAAGGCATTGGGAGAGCCCTGCAGAGCACTCGCCGGCAGGCTGCTCGACGACATGCAGGACACCATGAGGCCCTGAGGGCTGAAGGGCTGCAGCGGCTGTGGTGAGGGCAGCGGGCGGTAAGGCGGGGAGAGGCCGGGAAGAGGCAGGCCAGACCAACTGGGAGCGGGGCCCGGCTGCTTCGTACTAGAGCCCTGCTTGCTGGCCGCCAGCGCCTTCAGCTGGTGGGCGTGATGCCACTGAGGCACCGGGAGCGGGGGCAAGGCAGCCGCAGGGAGTGGCGCCTGGACCTGGCTCTTGGCCTGTGCTGTTGAAGAACTGGGGGAGACCATCTGCTTACTGGTGGAGGGAATGACGTAGCTGATCCCCGCGGAGGAGGGCGGGATTTGAAGCGACACCCCAGGGACCTGGCTGCAGCTCGAAGCGAAGTCCTTGCTGGAACCAAGGCTCTCCAAGTGTGGCATCTGAACCGCAGGCTTGGGAGTCACGCCTACGGTGGCCGGGGGGTGATCTAAGACCAGCGGTTCTTCCGGCTTGCTCCCCAGGATTTTTTCAAGGTCGAGCTCACTCGGAGAAGGTTCTTGAATTTTTGTTAGCTCCTCCAGCAGATCTTGAAGTTCCTGGTCCACAGCAGGCACAGTGTTGGTCTTGTCATAGTAAGAAAGAGGGGGGCCTTTCAGTCCCATTTCCGCAGTTGGTGGCACCACAAACGGTGAGCCCATTACGCTGCCGTTCATGGGGTTATTTTCGAGTAGTAATGAATGGCCAGCTGCTCCCATAGCTGCAGAGCTAGGGTTCATGGGTAATGCAGGAACCTGCAGCTCTGCACAGGCTGTGCTGGGATGGGCGCCGGGGCCCATCGAAAGGGTGACATCTTCAAGGCATGGTCTCTTAATTTTATTAGGGTAACCTCCTTCGGCCATGCCTGAAAGCTGGAAAGTTTCTCCTTCCTGTCTCCTCTTAATGGTTCCCTGTGGCTGGAAGAGAAAAGAGGGGTGGGGAGGAAGGGCGGGAGGGAGGGAGGGGGAAGGGGGGAGACAGAGGAATGTTTATAAAGGCTTGGCACATTAAAGCTATTGAACAGGAAACTTGCAAGATAAAACAGATCTCTCAGTTTCAAGACTTAGAAAGAGTTGTCAAAACTATACAATACAGCCTATTTTTAGAACCATGAGGCTTGTTCTTTTGTTGCTGTGTTTCATTTAGACTGCCCTGTTACAGTTCAAATAAAGCATTATGCTGTCTCTACACCAAACACTACAGAAAGTCACGCGAAGGATATTCTCTGCCCACTTAAAGGAGCTTTCAGCGAAACTATGCAGAAGGCACGGAGTGCATTGGGCTGCGGGCAGACATTGGAGGGCAAAGGAGAATCGCTAAGAAACTTGCAATTCCCACCTGCCTACTGGTGACCTGATTTTTTAAAAGGAAAAGCGTGACGTAGACATTGAACTTTTAGGTTGCTTCCCTGTCTCGGTTAAATGCATCAGGCTCCGGTGAGAAAATGGGATAAAGCAGAGGCTTTGGAGGAGTGAAGTAGATCTGGCGTGTTCTTTTGGGCAGCTGTCTGAGAGACACCGTTTGGAGCGTAACACAACTGCGTAACAGTCACTATAGCATGGTTCCATTTATCTGTACACACACATGTGCACGCACATACATACACATTGCTATGAGTGCACAAAAACACCTTGGAAGAAAGTATATGCAACTCTTTGGAGTAGTCATCTTTTGGGGGTGACTGGAAACTCACTTTCTATTCTCTGTATTTTTCTATTGCTTGTTTTTAATGGAATGACTTACAATCCTGCACCAAAAAAGTATAAAGCTATCTAATTAAGAAATGCCTCCGTGCAGATGCATCCTCAGGTTGGGGAGATAGGAAACAACAGGAAAAGGCCCCGATCTGTGATCTGCACTTGGGGGAACTGCCCGCCATTTATAAAAGCCTAGCCTTTGGGAACAAATCAAAGAAGTTACTAATGCCGTATTTCCTACTCTTTCAAGGCTTCATACAGTCATCCGTGGCTGTCTTGTAAATGACCATGACCTGCAGTGAAGGGGAAGGGAGTGGAGTGGAGGATTATGTGTGGGAAGAGATGGGCCTGGAAATCACCTAAAGGCCAGCGCTCTACCAGATACATTTCCCCTGAAGCACTTTTGCACGAAGAAACCTCTTTCCAGCTTTGAAGTCTTACTGGGACATCCAGTGCTGATCCTCTGACGTCCCCTTACGTTTGGCTCACTGGAGGGTCAAGGCGTGCGTGAGGGCCACCTACTAGCACGACAGTGGCCATGACTCTTACAGCAGAGTGAACGTCAAAAGAGATCCCCCAGGGCTACACATCTGGAGCCTTGGCACCGATCAGATGCACTTAGAAACCCCCAGATTCCCAGGCTCTCCTACCACAGCTGAACTGCTTCAGTCTCCTCCGGGGCGGGGCCCAGGCACCCAAGGTTTGTTACAGCTCCCTGGCTGACTCTCAGTGGACTGCCAGGTTGAGAGCATGGGTGGAGGCAGGATGGCCTAGGGCCCTGGTCCCGAGGCAGACGCAACCACTACGTATTGGCCTCCACACAGAATCTCTTGAGTTCTGTCTCTTCATTTGTAAAATGAGTGTCATCTTAGTTCTCATCTCAGGATGCTGCTCGGGCTATTATGTGAGACGGGACAGATTCCATGGCACCTAGTGGACCCTCATTAACTAGTAGCTGGCATTACAGAGGGCAGATCTGGAAGTGCTCTGGGAGTCCAACCCTGCCCTTTAAAGACAGGGAGGGCCCCTGAGACCCTGGGATGGGCAAGGCTTGCCCCGAGCGGCTCAGCTAGAGGGCCCCAGGGCCCGGGCAGATACAGGGGCCTGCCACCGTCACTCAGCTGCTCCCCGACCCGCAGCCTCCATCCTCCCCCACCGATGGCTGGACACTGACCGCCCCATCCCCGCAGAAAGGGCTCCCCCTCTCTTAGCGAGGGGACTTGCCTACTTCTCTGCCTTTCCTTTTGAGATGTCCACCACCCGGACAAAGGCACTTTGAGGGGCAGGTCCGCCACCAGATTCATCTGAGGCCTGACTACCACGGGGCAGGCAGGAAGGGGTTGGGGGGTGAGGTAGAGTAGGCACAGAAGAGGCCTCTCCAGTCATCTGCTCCACTCTCGCACCCAGGAGTGCTCACTAGGTGTTTGGCCCACGGCAGGTGCTCAGTAAACAGAAGCTGAATGAATCCATGGACCAATGAACACAAATGACTCAGCGCCCAGCGAGCTCCGCCTCGTGTTTTCCTGGCCGTTCATTCAATCAATTATGGGCCACAGAGAAGTCACTGCATTTCAGGCTGAAATTTGGTCTCTTCTACATTTTCCCAAAGACTTAAAACAAATCCAATATATTGAAAACAGAAATGTCTAGAATGGATCAGTAAGGAACGACTCAGTGTGGGCTTTACATAGGATCCCCTGCCGGGAGTCCGAGCTGGCGATGGCCGTGCCCAATGCGCTGTTCGTGATGTCTTGGACTCAAGGTGAGTTTAATGCCAGTGAAGTCTGCATAGGACCAGGCGGGGGAAGGATGGGCTTGGGGGATGGGAGGGAAAGGAGGGAGGGCAGGAGCTGTGAGTTGGAACGGCCTGGCAGATACTAGGGCTTTCATTTAACTGTTGGTCTGCCATTATCCTGTTGGGACTAAGGTGGCAGGAAGTGGGGAAGGTGGGACATGACCACCAGATGCTGAAGTTAATACTGGGAACCACTGGCGAAGGAAAGGGGTCTCCAGCTCTCTGAACTGAGAGTGTGTGTGCCCCCAACTTTTCAGACCCTCAACCCCACAGCGGACCCCAGGATGCCCCTGCGAGGTGCTGGGGGCCGCCGTGCTGCTGGTGGATCCCATCTGCTGGAGCAGGTGCTACCCTTGCTGTGCCAAACCTGCAGCCGGACGCCGCTGGTGCTAGCTTCCCTGAACGCTTTGGGAGGCTCCCTAGTTGGCGGGCAGGCTGGCCTTGCTGTCCCTGGGGGTGCAATGGGGGGCGCTGGTTGACTCCGCAGTCTCAGCGGCGGGGCAGGCGGGAGCCTCTTCCCAGCTTTCCTTTCTCAGTGGACTAAACGAGACTCCACTTTGCTAGAGGCCGCAGCTCTGCATTTCAGATTTTACGGGGAGAGCTTTCAACAGATTGCCTAAAGCACCCTGGCCGGATGGCCAGATCCCCAGCCAAGCCTAAACAAGCCGAGGGAAGGCGGCTGTGTTGACATCTACTATGAGTTAATTTCACCCCTAGACCCAGGCTGCTGCCACCACCGAGGTCAGCCTGTCTGGGCTGTTGTGCTTGACTGAACCCCGTGGCCACCCTTCTAGATCAAGTGCAGCAGAGAGCTTGCTACCCCAGAATGACTTCCCCTCTCAGCGTCATGCTAGGGGTGGCAGGTCCCCACCAAACTTCCAGACCCTTCTAAACAGCTTTACCTATGTGCCGTTTTCCAGTCTCTGTGGACTCTGTACAGCAAGCTATGGGTCCCAGCTCCCAGCCAGCCCCTACTTCCTTCAGGCCTTGTACTACACGTGACCCTGCCCACTCACTGGGAGAACTTTTTTTTTTTTTTTTTTTTTTTTACCATAAGTGAATCAGTAGCCGCTAGCAGGATTGCTAGACAACACATCTCAACCTTCACTTTTTACAGAAAACAGAATGGGTGGTGATTTGCTTGTGGTCCCACGGCTAGTTAGGGGCCAACACCAACACTAGACCCCAGGAGGCCCAGCCCTCACAGGTCCGGGCAGTGGTAGGGCGGGGAGGGGGAATGAGGGACAGTGTCCTGGCGTCTTTTAGAAAGGAATGACTTTATCTCCATCCACCAGTGCCGGCGGAGTCCCATTTCATAATCGGGCAGACAAAGCCACCAATGTGATCCCCACGACCTTATAAACATTCATTAAAATGCATTTCAAAGCATGTGATGCCTTCCCCACCCCCTAAATAATGAGAAAACAAAGGCAACCCTTCTGATAGAGGCCAAGTTCAGCTCTGAAGTCAACATTATTTCTGGTTCTGTCTGAACAATGACATATGGCAATTCTTCCCTTTCTACATTTTTTTAGTCCAGAATGGCAAAAAGGGCAAAGATTTCTTGGGAAAGGGTCTAGATTATAAGAGTACAGTCCAGGCTCAGAAAATGGGCATAAGGAGAAGAATATATATATATATATCTTTCCAAAGAAGTCTGGCAGGTTGCTATAAACACTTGATTTTGAACACTCTAGCTGGAGGTTTAACACAGACATCTACAAAAGGCCAGCAAAAATATGCACAGTCCCTCCTGGGTAAGAATGCAGGAAGCCGAAGGTGTCCAGGAGAGATTGGCTCAGGCAGCCTCGTTTTTCCCTCCAGAGAGCCCCGGGCAAGATCGTCAAAAAGCTGGAAATCGCCTGTGGCGTATTTAGTCTCCCCTTCCTCTCTCATTAGCGCCTCCCGCGGGGCAGCCCCGGCCAATCTGCTTCTGCTTCTCTCAGCCTCTCTCACGCGAGTCCACGCGTGCTCCATCAACACCTTTCCTCAGTACTGTTACATATGCTCCCTGGGAGTTCCCAAGAACCTCACGCTGGCCAACTAGCTTGGATTTCAAGCCCTCTGAGACAGAAGTGTTCCCCAGTAGACTTGCTCGGAAGAAAGGGGAATAGCTAGGACACGATGCAGCAGGACTGGGTTTGCAGGAAGAGAGACAAGGAGGGAAGGAGGGAGAGAGAGGGAACCTGCCTGCGTTTAGACATGGGATCAGATGAGCACCCATAGCTGCCTGTACTTGAGCTGATGTATCATTTGCATGGTTGTTTTGCAGAACGGTGTCCCTGCAAACTGATCTTTCTGTAGAACAAACAGGACCTTCAGCATTTCCAGAATTGCAAGACCTGAGGCGCTGGAGAATCCCAGGGTGGATGGGAACTGCAGGGAATCCTGACTGGCTTCAAGAGGAGTCGGTTTGTCTCAGGAATGAATCTCTGCTAACAGGTGGTCTGGAGCAAGAATCTCAGCCTAGAAAGAGGGGCTGTATTGGCGCCCCGGGCTTGCCCCGGAGTGACAGAGACTGCACGCTCTGCAGGCAGAGGCGGGCTGGGGTGGAGGGAGGAGCATTGGAGTAGGCAGCAGAAGACCTGATGGAAGTCCTAGCTCCTCCATTTGCTGTGTGACTGTGGGCAAGTCACTCCCCCTCTCTGAGCCTCAATGTTTCTTCTGTAGAATGAGTCCTCGGCCTGCCCTGGGTGCCTCACAGCACCTTTGAGGAGTGCACATCAGAAGCAGTCACTGTCACTGATGTCACCCTCCAGGCCCTGGGTCCCCAGGCTGCCCCAGTGCCCTCCAGTGTGGGCCTCGGCTTGCTCTCTGGCAACTAAGGACACATGCTCTAGAACAGGGACATGGGGTGGGAGTGGAGGGAGACGAGCAGCCTGGCACCGATGGCACCGACCTGCTGCTCGCCATCGCCCACCACTCGGGGCTCCACCGCGCCGTCTGCACCCTCAGGCTTCCCAACATGAGGGTGTGGCTTCAACAAGCTTCAACCACAGCGGCCCCAACAAATGCAGAAATGAGCAGACCTGGGGGGTTTTGAGAACCGTGCTCCCCCTTTCTGTAGTGTAGACACACCAGCTGGAAGAACTGGCAACTCTAAGAATGACCCCAAACCAATAGATGCATGTGGATTTAATGGGCTCATAATTCAGCTGTACCACCCCCCGAGACGCCTCCAAGTAGTCCGTCATTGACCAGGCGTTTCTTGAGTGCGAGCCTTGCACTCCTAGGCTGTCAGAACTGCCAGGTCCTTAGTGACAGGCCGGTCCCTCCCATTCACATGAGGGCTCATGAGGCTGAGAGCCAGGAAGAGATGTGCCCGTGGGCCAGTTTCTCTGACTGCCAGGTTGGCCTCTTTCCACTGGAAGAAACCCTGCCCCGGTTTCCTCCAAAGGCCTTCCCATGTAGCATCATTAGTGGGATAAAGATGACCACTTGCGGGGAGAAGAGAAAGATGGAGTTGGTTTCAAGCACCTGGACTTGATGAGGTTGGCCTAGAGATCAAGCAGGTACTGCCTGTGGAGCCACACTAGAAGCTGAAGGTCAAAGGCAAGGGCATTGTCTCAGCCCAGCTGAGTCTGTCTGCGCAGGACTCAGGTTGACAAGCGTCATCTGTGTTTCACCTGAATTAGGCTGATGCACCCGGAAACATGCAGGGAAGAGGAAAAGCGAATGCAGAGCCGAGGCTGGAGACCACCAGGGCCACTGGGCAGACCTGGGTTTCTACATATGCAGAGGGCAGAAGGGCCCTCGGAGTTCATTTAAGCCCAACTTTCTCACTTCTCCCAGGGATCTGCTTCTAAGTATTGATCCCTTGTGGTGTGACCTCTCATAGGTCCCTCACTCACTCTGAGCCTCAGTTTCCCCACCCACAAAGTGAACGGGTCCCAGCTTCGGTAAGCTGATGCTATGACTTTCTTTCCGGACTGCTCCTGCAGAGAAAAGATGAATGCTCTTCTCCCCCACCTAAGAGGGCCTCTCTCCCTGGGGTGCAGATAGGCCAAGGAGAGCCTCGTGGTTCACAAGTGTCCTTGCCATGGGCAGGAGGTGTACATCACCTCCAATTCTAGACCATGTTAAAGAAAGCACAACTTGCCCCAGACCAGCTGGGGTCAAATTATGATCTTCCCCAAATAGCTCTCCATGCCCTTTCAACAAGGAATGACTGGAACACAGTGTGTGTGTGTGTGTGTGTGTGTGTGTCTGTGTGTGTGTGTCTGTGTGTGTGTGTGTGTGTACTAGCTGTGTTGATCTGGAGAGCAGCAGGCAGCCATGTCTGAGGAGCCAGTAGCTTAAGTGGGAAGAAGAGAAAACCAGCTGGGGATTGATCAGTACCTCCTTCCCTGCACCCAGGTTCAGACCTCTGCTTTGTGGGGATTGAAGCTTATACAATGTGAGGCACCAGCTTTATGAAAGGGAATGTAAGGTTCAGAGAAGAAAATTACGTCCCAGGCTTTGTAAGGTTCGAAGGCCAGTCCTGAAGCTTAAGCAGAAGGGCACTTTGCTTCTGCCTGTGTCCCAACAACGGGCTAAATAGAATGGCGACAGGCTTTAGACCATGGCAGGAAGTTCCCTGCATGAGAAACCCAACAGCTGTGTAGGTGGGGGAAGAATCCAGAGACACCCGGTTAGTCCAGTGTATTCTGGAGGTCACATGCTTACTGAATAAGCACATTTTAGTGGCTAGGTGCCAACTTCTGGCTCTAAAATATACTAATGGCCTGCAAATGTACGCACCCTAGTTAGTAGATCTTTGAGCCAGGCTGTTGGAGCTCTGATGCCACAGAAGCAGAGGCTGCGAGGGGACATGGGCTAAGGAGCTTCAGGTCAGTGCAGAGACCCTCCCCATGGTCTAGGTCCTCTCTTCTTTCCAGCTTTACTGAGGTATGATCAACAGCTAAAAATTATACGTATTGAAGTTGTACAATGTGATTTTTTGAAAAGTGTGCAATGTGATGATTTAACATACGTGTACACTGTGAAATGACTTAGGTCCTCTTTTTTTGAAATTGAGGCAAAATTTACAGAGCATGAAATTAAGCTTTTGCAAGTGTACAATTCAGTGGCCTTTGGTACATTCACAGTGCTGTGCAACCGAGACGGGGAGAGTTGAGGCCACCTCACCAATTTGTTATCAGAATCACATGAGCTTCGAGGTGGAGATGGTGTGAGCGTAGTGCCTGGCATGGTGTTCATACCAAATAAATACTCTCTCTCTTTCCACTCTTGAAAATGCAAACACATTCTTGGTGGTCCTAAAATAGCCTGTAACATAGTTACTCAGCAGCATTTGCCATTCAAGGCAGATCTGCCTTTACTCATTGGCTGCATTCCTGAACAGCTGTGTGCAAAGCTAACTTTTGTCAACCAAATCATAATAAAATGCAACAAGAATCTGCCATTGAAAGGAAATCCTCAGTAAATCCTTTTATGAAGTGAAGATCTCTCATCCAAACTTATCTGTCTTAAAGGTGTAGTACTTGGAGATATTAGCCTTTCTTGTAATGAATCCTAGTTTAATTTTGGCCACAAACACATGCTGATGTTCCACAGTCCCAAAGCTCACAGCAACAAGAGTAGATTACATAATGAAAATAATGAAAACCTGAAAATATTTCTTTCTTTCACTGTGTGTGGAAGGTGTCTGCGATTACATCAGGGAGCATGTCATAGAACCTGAAAAATTTCCCGTGTGTGTGTGTCTGTGTGATGGTGTTGGTGGTGATGGTGGTGGTGGAGATGGTGTTGGTGGTGGAGGTGGTGGAGATGGTGTTGGTGTAGGAGATGGTGTTGGTGGTGGAGGTGGTGATGCTGGTGGTGGAGGTGGCTGGTGGTGATGGTGTTGGTGTTGGTGGTGGAGGTGGTGGTGATGGTGTTGGTGGTGGAGGTGGTGATGGTGGAGATGGTGTTGATGTAGGAGATGATGTTGGTGGTGGTGGAGATGGTGTTGGTGTAGGAGATGGTGGTGGTGGTGGAGGTGGTGATGCTGGTGGTGGAGGTGGTTGGTGGTGATGGTGTTGGTGGCGGACGTGGAGGGGTAGTGATGCTGGTACTGGTAGTGGTCGGAGTGCTGACAGTCAAGGGGCTGTTTCTACAGAGTGATTCCTCCTCGCTCTACCTCACTGTAAGAAGCTGCCCTGAGTGGGCCGGAGAAAGAAGACTCGCCCTGAATGTGTTATTAACAGAGACCTCAAAACTGTCTCCTTGCCATCATTCGTAATTACTTTTTTCTCACTTGGAAAATTGAAGCTGAATTACCGGTGAAAACACAGGAGATTTTTGTTTGTTAAAATGCTGCCAATAAAGTAATTTTATGTCAGATTTAACTACAGGAAAGGGCAAGGCATTTCTAAGTTCCTTAGCTGTCATGTGGCTTAAAAACATAGGATGGACAGCACTTAGCTACCGTACACTTAGCTCTTTGAAGCCATATATTCAGAAAGCAGATGTTGGATGTTGGTGTTTGGGGGCTGACTTCCTGGAGGTATTTTATATCGGCCAAGTTCATTGTTCTAAAGCCCAAAGGCTTGACTTAAAGGAGAAAAAGAGGCAAGAAAATGTTGAGATTTTCTGACAGCGTCACACAGACAGCCCTAACACTAGACAACTTTATTGCCTCAAGTTTGTTTTAGAAAAAGAGGCAGCTAGCGAGGGGCACTGAGCACCTGCCCACTACAGAGACGGAAGCGTCTAACTGTACAGAGCAGGGCTGTCGAGGGGGCCCGGAACAGAGAGCCCCTGAGAACGAGCACATGCCGGGGGAGGAGCGGGGAACCAGAATGAGACGGAGCTGGAGTTCTAGTGGAACAGACGGTATGAAAACGGCAAGAACAAGAACAGGGTGTGAGCAGGATCCTTCAGGGGACTGAAGGGGCAGTGATGTGACAGAGTGGCCAGGAGAAGGCCTGGGAGCAGAGCGGTCCAGGCAGGAGGGCAGAAGGGAGAGGCCCTGGGGAAAAGCTCTCGGCGTGCTCCGAGGACGGGCAGGTGGCCACCTGCAGCCCTGGGAAGCGGGCGGACTGTCAGGTGTCTGCGGTGGGAAGCCACTGGGCGGGGCGTTACACCGAGGAACGGTGGGCTCATCTGTTTGTAAAAGGGCTGCCTGGATGCTGATGGGAGAGAGAAAGGGATGTTGCAGGAAGGACAAGGAGGAGTTAGAGAGGCCAGGCCTCTGGAGAAGGGATAGGTCCAGAGGGGGGTCAGGCCAGCTGTGGCACAGGAGAGGAAGCAGAATGCCTGGAGAGGTGCCAGGATCTGTGATTGTCCCTCAAGTGGCACAAGAGCCGAGCACCCACTTATGGGAGGAAACTACGGCCTCGGAAAATATGATCCAAAGCCCAGTGACCTAGATCAGGGGCTCGTGAACTTTCTGTAAAGGCCCAAAGAGTAACTATCTTAGGCTTTGCAGACCAAGTGGTCCCTGTTGTAACTCCAGACGATATGTTAATGACTAGGTGTGGCTTGTGCTAATAAAACTTTATTTACAAGAACAGGCAGCGGGCTGGATTTAGCCCGAGGGTGGAGGGTGGGAGTTTGCCAAGCCCTGACCTACAGCACAGGCTGAGCATCTTCCCCGAGGCACAGAGGTTATTTCCAAATTGCCCTCCTCACACTGCAGGGGGCCACGTAGGCCTACTGTTCACAAGACAGTGGCAGGCAACGTTTTCGGAGCTGAAGATCTTCAAGATTTCTACCATCGTACAAGTTAGGTGACCATTTCTGAACGGGTGAGGCATGTAGCAGTCGCAAACGCCACGTTTAACCTTCACTAACGGTGGTTATTGTTACTGCCCATCTGTTGGGCGCTCCACGGGTTCCATGAAAGAGAACGCCGCCTCCTGCAGAAGGCCCGGCCGTCTGCTTGCTCTACCAGCCTTCGTATCCTCAGCAACAATTCGCACCTTGTCCAGCAGATGAAAGCACACCCTCCTCCCTCGGGCCTTCAAGGGTCTCTAGGATAAGCCGGCCCCGAGTCCCACCCCTTCCACCCCCGGCCTCCACAACGCAGCTCTCAGAAGGCCGGGGCTGTCTCCCGCTCATCTCTGGCATCTGCAGATGTGAATTAAGCCCCGGAGCAGGAGGCTTCCTACAAATGATCCTGTTCTCTTCCATTCCCAGCACAAGGCCCAGAGGCAATCGCTTTTCAGAAACGGTGATGAATTCACTAACCGGCCCCGTGAGGGACACGCCTTCTCCTTCGTGTGTCTGGGCCTCTTGTGGTCAACAAAGGAGGCGACCTGGACGATTTCTAAGGGGCCTTCTGGCCAAGAGGAAGGGCAACCGCTGTCCACCGAGCATTTACTCAGGGCCACAAGAGTGCCTGTGTGCCAGCTGACAGCCTTGGAGGGGGGCGACCGGCCTGGAGAGACGGCTCTGGATGGAGTCAGAAGAGGGACCGCACCCTGCTGCACCAGAGGGGGGTGGGAGGGGGCAGGGAGGGAGGGGTGGCAGCAGCCACGCCTGGGCCTTGGGTCTGGGCCCTCAGGGGTCGAGTCCGGCCTGGGCTCCTCCTGTCTTTCTAACTTTGGTACTTTGGGGTTGGCGATCTGGTGAGACAGGGGAGGTGGTAGATGAGGAGGAGAAAGGAAAGGCCAAGGGGCAGGAGGTAGGGTTCTGACAGATTCTTCTATGTCAACTGCAGAAATGAGAATCTGTAGCCTAATCTTCAGAAGTACATGCTTCCTGTCGCCTCCCCAACCTGAGGTCTAGAACCGGGTACCCCAGGGGCAGCTTATGACCCAAATATCTGTCTGCAATCAGAGCCACGTTGAGTTCTCCAGCTGGGGATTTTCAACAAAAGCAAGGGGCCTCAGCCTGCACAGGCCAAGCCAGAGTTTGAGGAGCCCTGGGTCTGCGTCCCAGGGCTGCCCCCCTCTGGTTTGCACACACCCTAGATGGGGGTCGTGCCTGAGTGTCAGCTCAGCCAGACTCTCCTGACGCCCTGACCTGGGGTCCAAGAGTGTCCACCCTCCCCCTCCCCCGGGCAGCTCAAGCTCCAGACACCTGTCACCTCGGGCCTGATGTCAAGGAAGCTGTGGGCAGAGGCCGGGCAGGAACGCAGACACGGCTAACGTGGGCTCCTGGAAGTTCAGAAATAGGCAGTGCTGAGCGCCCAGATGCCAGTGGGTGCCAGCTGCCAAACAGACCTCCTCCTCCCGGCAGCCCCCCCTGCAAACTGACTGCGAGTTTCAGGTCACTGCTTTGCTGGACGGGGCTACCCAGGTGGGACCCGGATGCAGAGCCCAGTGGTGTCCTGCCAGCCGAGCAGCGCGCAGCCTTCGCAGAAGAGCCGAGCTGAAGGCAAGGCCTCTGCCTGGTGGCCCAGCCCGGCGGGGTGTCTGGAACAGGGCCGGGCCCTCACTGCAGGAGGAGGGGGCGGGAGGAAAAGGAGCGAACAGCTGCGTGCTCCGTGGGGAGGATCCCCAAATAGAAAGGCACATACGCACTGCAGGCTTTGACCCAGAATGCTCAGAGCTACACCATAAATCCAGCGCTCCTCGGGCAGCGGGGCTGTTGATGAGCCTGAGATATCCTCAGGGGCCCTGTGTCTCTACCTGAGCTCCAAGGACACTTGTCTCTCATCGCCTTTCTGAACCAATGCCCATCTCTGATCATTAAAAAAAAAAGTGCTCACAGCGGTAATACCCTGTGTGGTTTACACTGCGTTCATATCCACACCGTGTTCATCGTCATCTGACGTGGGCAGAGGGCACAGCCTCGTGCAGGATCCCAGTAACTGTCGGGGACAGCTGCCTCCCCAGTGAGCTGATTCCTGGACCCCCTGGTTCCTGGAAGCCGGGGCCATACACCCTGCTCCCTTCTCCTGGGGCCAGTGCACCCTGCCCACAGCCGGCATGAAGCAGGGGACACTGGGCTGCCTCTCCAGGCTTCCAAGAGAGCTGTTTACACAACTCAGCCCAGGTCCTGGCTGGCTGTCCCTACTCCCTGTGGGGTTTTAATTAGCCTGGCTCTCGGCTCACAGGCTGGGCATTGGACGATGCTGGTCAGGGCACCTGGGTTTGAGATCGGAATTTCCAACCTACTGCCCGCGCCACACTGGGAAAGTCCCTCGGTCTCCTCCCCGGTGAAGTGGAAATATTAGTCCCTGTGTCACAGGAGTAGACGAGCTATTGTCTACAAAGGAACATGCACAAGGGAGCCACTTGGCCATCCTCTCCTCCCGGCTTCCGAGGAGGACAGGCAGAACTACAGAGTAGGACACATCTGTTCCCAGTGCAGGAAGCCTGGGAAGAGTCTACCTACCCCTTGACTGGGAGCTGCTGTAGCCCACGGTCTAGCACAGGGCTGGGCACACAGGAGGGACCCTGGAAATGTGGCAGGAGGCCTGAGATATGCAGGCCCTCTGACCTCAAGAGCAAAGGGACTTACCCAAGGGCTCACAAAGTGCTAGTTAGAGCCCTGGGATGAAATTTGAGGTCTCCTTACTGAGTTCCCTGTGCTTTTTGCAAAGAAAAGTGTGTGCTTCTGAGGATGAGGGGTACAAACCCCCAACCTGACCACACGCCATGGCAGCCGGTGAACGGCCCTCCTCCTACCGGGCATATCTAAGGTCACCAGTCTAAAGCAGAGGGACAGACAGGACTCCTTTCTGCCCCTTCCTCAGCTCCATTTGCATTCGAGGTGACAAGAAGGAGAAGAAGGGGTGAGCCGTTGGTTTAGGTCATACTGCAGGTGGGAAGCAGGCTGCACTTGGGGCCACCCAAATGGGGACCCTTGATGGAGCTCCCCACCTTCGCCATGAACATCTTACTACAAGTCACGGGATTTCTTGGATCTTAGCGTCCTCATTCATAAAGAGGGGCAATGGCTGGGAAGGTCGGAAGGAAGACTGGGCATGCCAAGTCATGGTAACTGTAGAGTCAGCCATT